>NC_058097.1:153830000-155263750 GCF_020171115.1 Neogale vison | reverse complement strand
GAATACATGTGAGTGAGTTGCATGTGTGAGTCTAATGTGACATAATATAGTAATAGCTAACACCTATAGAGGAAAACCATGGACCAACTCCTATGCTTAGTGTTTTCTGTGTATATTCATGTTTATTTTCATAGTAGACCTGGAAGGTAGGCATTATTAAAATTATTCTATTTCACAACAATGGATCTTTAAGTCCATAATCATTGAATATTCTCTTCAGGATGATGCAGCTAGTAGCCTTGTTCTGACTCTAAAGTCAATGCTTTTAACTAGTAGACAAAGGTAAATGTGTGGGAAATTGTGTGGCTGTTGGTGAGAATGTGGAAGGTTGTACATGCCCTGAAAGAAAGTCTCTACATTCTTCCCACTGAGACTAGAGGCCAGAGACTAGGCCAGAAATTGCTTACTTATGAACTACTTCAGGGTGAAGGTGTTGGTTGGAGGCCTGGAGATAAGGTACAATCCCTTTCTACTCAGCAAGCAGGACTGAGCTCTGCTGCTATGTGCTGCTGTGGAAAGGAGGCCGTGGTGTCAGTAATATCCATTTCAGTGCCTCATTCTTCTGTTCCTTATCATGAGCCATGGCCAGAAAATCTCTTGTCCAATGAGTCCCTGATCAGCCTCGCAACCTCTGTGTATCAAGTGAAGAGCATGATGCACAAATTGTTTGGCAGGATTCAGCAATGTTCTAAAGGCAGGACCTGACCTCAGTCTTTATGGATCTTCATTAGTGAGTGTGATATTTAATAGAGAGACAAATTCATTCATGTGTATTCAAAAGATACCCCATGGAGCACAAATTAAAACAGTTGAGCTACCTCACAAATATGCTTTCTTCCAGCATTGTAAGATCTGCCTGTCCTTAAGCTATATCTACCTCCCCTCTTGCCTCCTTTCTTTTTTTTAATTTTTTAATAAACATATAATGTATTATTAGCCCCAGGGGTACAGGTCTGTGAATCGCCTGGTTTACACACTTCACAGCACTCATCATAGCACATACCCTCCCCAATGTCCGTAACCACACCACCTTCTCCCATCCCCACTCCCCCTGGCAACCCTCAGTTTGTTTTGTGACATTAAGAGTCTCTTATGGTTTGTATCCCTCCCAATCCCATATTGTTTCATTTATTCTTTTCCTACCCCCCCAAAGCTTCCACATTGCATCTTCACTTCCTCATATCAGGGAGATCATATGATAGTTGTCTTTCTCCAATTGACTTATTTCACTAAGCATAATACCCTCTAGTTCCATCCACATCATTGCAAATCTGCCTCCTTTCTTCTTGCTCCTCTAGGAGACCTGAGATACAGGCTGATAGTTACAGACCCAACCTACCAAGTAACCCAAGACCAGGGATCATATTCACTGTTTTCAGACCCTGTGGATATTATATTGCTGCGACAATAACCTGGATATACAAGCTGAGGCTATGTCCAAAGATATGCTGTCTGATAGAGAGATGTCTTCTGCTAGCAAACTACCCTGAATTCACATTCCTCTGCCTCTACTTCCTGTGGATCCCAAAGCTCCAAGGGATTCATTAATTCACTTACTAATCCATATTCATTAATATTCATGTATTTCCCAATTTCTGTCCTAACCATTGGGTTCACAGTCATGAAGGCTGAGTCTTTCCCCCACAGTTTTATTGAGATATAAGGGGAAGCTTAAGGGGGACAGTGTGAAGATTTGATACATGTATATTTTGTGAAGTTATTACCACAATAAGATTAAATGTTATCTCCATCACATCATATAGTTATCACTTTTTGTGTATGGTAAGAACACTTAAGACATACTCTCAGTAACTTTCAAGTATATGATACAGTAGTGTTAACTACAGTCACCTTGCTGCACATCAGACCCCCCAGAGCGTACTCATTTTATAACTGTAAATTTATACCTCCTTCCAATATTTCCCTCAGTTTTAGAAAGTTGCAGTGTAATGGAGAGAAATCTCCACATGTGAAGGGGTTGTGCATCAGAATCAAATGCTTCTGAGGCACTTGACTGAATTTTGGTGAGATGTCTCCTAAGTGGAATCTTGAAACTTGAATCAGCCAATAAAGATTGCAGAATGGGCACAATAGGAAGAGGGAAGAGTGTAGGCAAATCCCGAGAGTGATTAGTGTGTTTGGGGAGCAAAAACTAGTTGAGTATGTCTGGCTTATGGAAATCATTTAGAGGTCATGAGTGATGAGGAGGAAGAAATATATGGCTGGATCAATATATAAAGTGCCTCCTAGGTGTGATATTGAAAACATTTTGATAAAAACAATTTTATCTGAAAGCAACTGGAGAGTCACTAAGAAACTCTCCAAGAATTACTCCCTTTTATTTTCACAAATAATGACTAAAGAAACTTCCTGATCAAAGGACTACAGATAATGGATCACCCAAATATTATACTTTGAAGCTTTTCTTGAAATGAGCTTATCCCTCACATTTCCTTTAAGGAGGAAAGAAATCTTCATGTGGTGAGTCACTAATTAAACAGAGATCTGAAGCCAACATGGGGGAGATGAACTATGTCTACTACAAAGCACAAGGGAATGACTTGGGTAGTGACATTCAAATATTTCATCAGGTGACTGTAATTAGGGGTGGGAGTGCATTTTTTAAATTTAAATTTCAGGTAGTTAACATACAGTTCAATACTGGTTTCTGGGAATGCATTTTGACTCTGGGAGACTTTCATAAAAAACAAACAGAAAAAGAACAACAAAAAACTTTGATGGACATGTGTTCTTTCACATTTAAAATAATTTGTATTAATAGAAGTAACTTTATGAGTCATTTGCAGGAAAGTCTGATTTACTAACTTCTTTTGGTCTCTTGTCTGACAGCATAATCATCTTCCTTATCTGTAGTGCCAGACTATAAGACTTCAGTACTCTCAGTGCTTTTAGTCATGCTGGAGAAAAATATCACTCTGGTCAGTGAATTCATCCTTGTGGGCTTCCCCACTGCCCCATGGCTACAAGTCCTGCTCTTCCTCCTCTTCCTTGTAGTCTACCTGCTGGTGGTAGTAGAGAATCTTATCATCATGATCACTGTTTGGATATCTGGCTCCCTCCATAAGCCCATGTACTATTTCCTGAGTAGCTTGTCCTTTTTGGAGGTCTGGTATGTCTCTGTAACAGTCCCCAAGATGCTGGATGGATTCCTTCTGCAGAGACGGCGCATCTCCTTCACAGGTTGCATGACCCAACTCTACTTCTTTATCTCACTTGCCTGCACAGAGTGCGTGCTTCTAGCAGCCATGGCCTATGACCGCTATGTGGCCATCTGCCACCCTCTCCAATACCCAGTCATCATGACCACAGTTTATTGTGTACAGCTGGTGGCTTTCTCCTATGTGAGTGGTTTCATGGTCTCTGTCATCAAGGTTTATTTCATTTCACATGTTGCCTTTTGTGGTTCCAATGTCATGAACCACTTTTTCTGTGACATCTCACCAATCCTCAAGCTGGCTTGCAAAGACATGTCCACAGCTGAGCTAGTGGACTTTGCTTTGGCTATTGTCATTCTTGTCTTCCCACTCATCACCACTGTCCTTTCCTATGTCTACATTGTCTCCACCATTCTGCGGATACCCTCCAACCAGGGAAGGAAGAAAGCCTTCTCCACCTGTGCATCACACCTTACTGTAGTCATAATTTATTATACAGCCATGATTTTTATGTATGTTCGGCCCAGGGCTATTGCATCATTTAATTCCAACAAACTAATCTCAGCTGTGTATGCAGTCCTCACACCCATGCTAAATCCGTTTATCTACTGCCTTAGGAACCAGGAAGTTAAAAATGCTATCAAAAAGACCATGGCGGTTGGACAATGCCTCCTGCTCAGCTAAGCCCTGCTACCTTGAGAAGGAGACAGTGTCTCAGCAGGGCTGTCATTTCTGTGACACTTCATGGTTCTGCTTTTTAGTGTTATTCTATAAATCTACATTCTTAAAGAAATCCCAGCATGGGAAGAGAGAAAAAAATTAAAACTAGAAAAAGGACACATTATGTATTTCTTTAATCTTGAATTAGTTTATTACATACTGTATATATTTAAAATTACTTTGAGATGTAAACTCAAAAGAATATTTGACATATATAAGTTGGTGTTATTGGCACTTAACATATAATAAACTATTTTATTCTCATAACACCTCTATGAGTTAGTTATGATTACCTGCCTGGTCTTACAGATCAGGAAACTGAAACATACATGGAGAGGTTAAATAAGTTGATCAACATTGCATAGTTAAAAAAAATATCAAAGCTGTTACTTGAACTCATGGAGTCTAGTTCCACAATCCATTGTATTAGACTATCCCTACATGTAAGAGTCTGTGATAGTAGCCTTAGGGTCACATTAGTTAAGAAACACTGATGCCAGGAAGAAACAAGCAATCCAGCCAGTAAGGTATGTGTAGATGATATGATAAATGATAATGATATGGTAGTGGTGGTGGTCATAGGGATGGTGGTGATAATGATGTCTATAGTGGCACTGGGTTAATGTTGACCAACTACCACTGATATTAATAATTTTGTTGTTCATTTCACAATTTTTTGTAATTGTTGCCTCCTTATAGGACCATAATACCTCATTTTTCATTCTACAGATGGGATACAGTTTCATGAGAGATGAAAGTATTTGTATTACTGCAACTTTTGCAGTTCCTATATGTCTCTTGAGAAATTGTCTTTTGGGCTCTTGAATTCTTATGGCCTTCCATGCTGTAATATGACTATTATAAGCAAACAAATGAAATACCATTACATCAATATATGTTTGAACTGAAAATCTCAATATATCAATGTAAAATATGTCCTACACATAAATAAGGTGAAAATGAATACAAAACTTTCTAATACAAATGAGATTGTTAGATACCACTGAGGGATCTGCTGATTAGAGAAAGAAATGTACCAGGGAGAATTCTACAGAATTTAAACTGAAATTGAAGAAAAACAGAAACTAAAATATGAAAAAAATCAGAAAGAGTTACCTTGCCTCTCTCTATCCTATACTTTTTAAGTAGGAGTCTAAAATTGGTTTCCTGAATGTTGAATGCTCTTCAACATTTGTGGACTAAACTTAAGAATTCTCAGTTTGAATTAAATAGGACCTATTCATTCTCTTTATTTTTATTACTTTAGAATAACTCTAGCATTCATGAACCTTAGATCTAATCTTTTCCCCACCTACATCAAGTCCACCTTGTTTTTTACTGATCCTCAAAATGAAATATTCATTTTAATTTACTCAGTACCATAATGTACTCAGTACTTACAGTATTCTAAGTTATCTTGTTTAACTTCGTTCATTCATTCATTTACTCATTCATTCAGTATTTTTTGTGCCCCTATTCTTTGGACGGTGATAGCCCATGAAGATATGCTGGTCAACCACAGAACAAAAATAAATACAGATTCTTCCTTCAAACAGCTCAGAGTAGGGAGGATAAAGGCACAATTACCTTCAGCATTAGGACTGTGATGATGCAAATTTGGGGAAAATGTTCCAGCAGAGGTGGCATTCAGGCTAACACTTGAAGAAATTAGATGAGAAGTGGTGGGCAGTAGTGAAGGTCCTGTGTTGTAGATATGAAAGGCTAGTGGCAAGAGAAATAGCAGCATACTCTAGGACCTGAAAGATGATTAGCACTAAGGGACATGAATAAGAAAGAGGTCACATGAGGAAATAGATTCATGTTCACCTATCTAGATCTTACCAGTTTGTCAATTTTCTTACAAAAATTGATATTTTGGGGTTGATAAACACATAATAAGTTCTACAGAGTCATTTTCAGTTTTTGCAAGTACTAGATCTTTAGCATGTAGCCCTTCTGCCAGAGAAATGGTAGTCACTGAGAGAGTGAAGCAAGAACAAGTCCTCAGCTACAACAACTTTTCATTCTGTTTGGCAGATGCCAGTTTGTGTTTGACTGCTCACTAGATTGTGAGTTCATCTAGGGTAGAACCTAACCTTATCCATCTTTGTGTCCACAATACCAGCCATTGTCCCTGACACAGTGGGTGACTGTGCTGGTTATTCTCTATACCCTTGTCCCCCAATTATCTATTCTTTGCACTCCTTTAACCCTTTGTATACCCCAACTCTGAGGGTGGGAGGAGTTGTTTTTGTTGACAGTCCACTCTGGCTCTGTTGGCCTCTGGCTTCCAATTTGGTTGAGCCACTAGGAGGCACCAGTAGGAAATTGAAAGGATGCCAGGCAAGAGATGGCAAGGGGATTCATTTCTACTTTCCTTGATGGGTGACTGGCCACAGCTACAGCTCCTGTCACAAGGGTGCCCCTTCTGAGTCTGCAGTCATCACTGGGTTTCTGCACTGCTAATCCTTATGTGGCTCAACTTCCTTTGCTGGTTGTCATTATCTGGCCCAGCCTCAGTAAATTTGTCATGAAGTTTAATTCCATGCAAAAATTTCAACAAACATTGCTTTCTGTTTCTTACTGGGATCCTGACTAATATGGCACTTGATAAATATTCATCAAATTGAAATAAGTCTCAGTGGGAATGCTTGCAATAAATATACCTCTTTAAAAAATCACATGTAGGGGCACCTGGGTGACTCAGTCAGTTAAGCATCTGTCTTCAGCTCAGGTCATGATCCTAGGGTCCTGGGATCATGTTCCATGTTAGGGGTCCCTGCTCAGGGAAGAGCCTGTTTCTCCCTCTCCCCTCTGCATGTTCTCTCTCTCACTCTGTCTGTCTGTCTCTCAAATAAATAAATAGATAAAATATTTTAAAATAAAACAAAATAAAAAGTCACATGTGTTTAGGTTTGGAAATCAATAACATAACACAGGCAAACTGCATTTTCTACTTCAGTACGATATGTGACTGAGCTTGAAATAAAATATAAAACCATTTGTTCCACACTTAATTTTTTTTCACACTTAATTTTTCAAGTATTTCTCCATAAATACCTTCTACTTTTCTTCCGTTCACATGATGACACTGCCAAACTGAGTTGATTCTGAGAGTTCTGAGTAGCACATTCAACAAATTCAAATTCAGATATTGAATCATGCCCAGCTTTTCTGCCATTTATTGTAGACTGCATAACCCATTAGGAAACACTTTGTTCCTCTTAGAATTGGCATAAGTTAGTTTAGTGCACAGAACTAATCTCTTACTATTTCCTTCTTAGGTTGCACTTCTTTTCTTATCAGAGTAAGCCAGACAACATTTTAGGATATGAAAAAGAATTTCCCCTGGGATATCTGGGTGGCTAAGTCCGTTACGTGTCTGCCTTTGGTTCGCATCATGATCCCAGGGACCTGGATCAAGTCCCATATCAGGCTCCTTTCTAAGTGGGGAGCCTTCTTCTCCCTCTGCCTGCTGCTCCCCCTGTTTGTGTGCTCTCTTTCTCCCTCTCTGAAAAATAAATAAATTTTTAAAAAGAGATTTATCAATATCTTTTTCTAGGTGCTTCTAATTCATTCACTCAGTTTACCAATACATAACATAATTAGGCTTTTAAAACAGCCTCACTGGCAATTGGGTCCCAGGGAAAATACTTGGGAAGCAAATATTTGCTTCAGAGTCTGGCATTACCAGTTGTTAGCTCTAAATATTTCTTAGGTTATTTAAATTGTGATTTCTTTGATCTTCAGTTTCCTCATTTGTGAAATATGGGTTATAATATCTACCTTTAAATGTTTGCATGAAAATTAAATAAAAATGAATATATATGGTGAAGAAATAAAATCTTATCATCATCTCGATACAGGAAAAGCATTTGACAAATTTAACATCCATTCATGATAAAAACTCTCAACAAAGTAGGTATAGAGAGAACATAATTCAACATATTAAAGGGCAAATATGAAAAACCCACTGCTAATATCATTATGGATGATGAAAAACTGAGAATGTTTCATCTAAAATCAGAAACAACACAAGGATGTCCACTCTCACCACTTTTATTTTTTTAAAAGATTTTATTTATTTATTTGACAGATAGAGATCACAAGTAGGCAGAGAGGCAGAGAGAGAGAGGGAAAAGCAGGCTCCCTGCTGAGCAGAGAGCCTGATGTGGGGCTCGATCCCAGGACCCTGAGATCATGACCTGAGCTGAAGGCAGAGGCTTTAACCCACTGAGCCACCCAGGCACCCCCACTTTTATTCAACATACTGCTGGAAGTCATAACCTGAGCAATCAGACAAGAAGGAAATAAGAGGAATTTATATTGGTAAATAAGAAGTTAGTCTCTCACTATTTGCTATAATACTATAATCTGTCACTATATGACATAATATGCACAGAGAAAATCCTAAAGACTCCACCAAAAAGCTACTATAAGTAAAAAATGAATTCAATAAAATTTCAGATACCCAGAATTTAATACCCAGAAATTAATAGAATTTCTGTACATGAATAATAAATTAACAGAGAGATTAAAAAAACAATTCTATTACAATTGCACCAGAAAGAATAAAGTACCTAGCAATTTACTTATGCAAGGAGGTGACAAACCAGTACCCTTCAAGTTATAAAACACTGATGAAAGAAACTGAAGATAACATAAACAAATGAAAGATATTCCATGCTCATTAATTGAAAGAATTAATATTCTTAAAATGTCCATACTATCAAAAACAATCTACAGATGCAGTGCAATCCCTAACAAATTACTAACAGCATTTCTCACAAAGCTTTTAGAGAAAATAATCCTAAAAATCTTTATGAAATCACAAAAAATGCCAAATAGCCAAAGCAATCTTGAGAAAGAAAACCAAAACTGGAGTTATCACTATTCTAGATTTGTTTTTTTTTCCCAATTTATTTATTTTCAGAAAAACAGTATTCATTATTTTTTCACCACACCCAGTGCTCCATGCAAGCTGTGCCCTCTATAATACCCACCACCTGGTACCCCAACCTCCCACCCCCCCGCCACTTCAAACCCCTCAGACTGTTTTTCAGAGTCCATAGTCTCTCATGGTTCACCTCCCCTTCCAATTTACCCAAATTCCCTACTCCTCTCTAACGCCCCTTGTCCTCCATGCTATTGGTTATGCTCCACAAATGAGTGAAACCATATGATAATTGACTCTCTCTGCTTGACTGATTTCACTCAGCATAATCTCTTCCAGTCCCATCCATGTTGCTACAAAAGTTGGATATTCGTCCTTTCTGATGGAGGCATAATACTCCATAGTGTATATGGACCACATCTTCCTTATCCATTCATCCGTTGAAGGGCATCTTGGTTCTTTCCATAGCTTGGCGACTGTGGCCATTGCTGCTATAAACATTGGGGTACAGATGGCCCTTCTTTTCACGACATCTGTATCTTTGGGGTAAATACCCAGGAGTGCAATTACAGGGTAGTAGGGAAGCTCTATTTTTAATTTCTTGAGGAATCTCCACACTGTTCTCCAAAGAGGCTGCACCAACTTGCATTCCCACCAACAGTGGAAGAGGGTTTCCCTTTCTCCACATCCCTTCCAACACATGTCGTTTCCTGTCTTGCTAATTTTGGCCATTCTAACTGGTGTAAGGTGATATCTCAATGTGGTTTTAATTTGAATCTCCCTGACGGCTAATGATGATGAGCATTTTTTCATGTGTCTGATAGCCATTTGTATGTCTTGATTGGAGAAGTGTCTGTTCATATCTTCTGCCCATTTTTTGATGTGTTTGCCTGTTTCGTGTGAGTTGAGTTTGAGGAGTTCATTATAGATCCTGGATATCAACCTTTTGTCTGTACTGTCATTTGCAAATATCTTCTCCCATTCCGTGGGTTGCCTCTTTGTTTTTTTGACTGTTTCCTTTGCTGTGCAGAAGCTTTTGATTTCGATGAAGTCCCAGAAGTTTATTTTCGCTTTTGTTTCCTTTGCCTTTGGAGACATATCTTGAAAGAAGTTGCTGTGGCTGATATCAAAGAGATTACTGCCTATGTTCTCCTCTAAGATTCTGTTAGATTCCTGTCTCACGTTGAGGTCTTTTATCCATTTTGAGTTGATCTTTGTGTGCGGTGTAAGAGAATGGTCGAGTTTCATTCTTCTACATATAGCTGTCCAGTTTTCCCAGCACCATTTATTGAAGAGACTGTCTTTTTTCCACTGTATATTTTTTCCTGTTTTGTCGAAGATTAATTGACCATAGAGTTGAGGGTCCATATCAGGGCTCTCTACTCTGTTCCACTGGTCTATGTGTCTGTTTTTATGCCAGTACCATGCTGTCTTGGTGATCACAGCTTTGTAATAAAGCTTGAAATCAGGTAAAGTGATGCCGCCAGCTTTATTTTTGTTTTTCAACATTTCCTTAGCGATTCGGAGTCTCTTCTGATTCCATACAAATTTTAGGATTATTTGCTCCAGCTCTTTGAAGAATGCCAGTGGAATTTTGATCGGAATGGCATTAAAAGTATAGATTGCTCTAGGCAGTATAGACATTTTAACAATGTTTATTCTTCCGATCCAAGAGCATGGAATGGTCTTCCATCTATTTGTGTCTTCTTCAATTTCTTTCATGAGTGTTCTATAGTTCCTCAAGTACAGATCCTTTACCTCTTTAGTTAGGTTTATTCCCAGGTATCTTATGGTTCTTGGTGCTATAGTAAATGGAATCGATTCTCTAATTTCCCTTTCTGTATTTTCATTGTTAGTGTATAAGAAAGCCACTGATTTCTGCACATTGACTTTGTATCCTGCCACGCTGCTGAATTGCTGTATGAGTTCTAGTAGTTTGGGGGTGGAGTCTTTTGGGTTTTCCATATAAAGAATCATGTCATCTGCGAAGAGAGAGATATATTACAAGGCTGTAGTATTAAAAACAGTATAGCACTGGCACAAAAATAGATCAATGGAAAAACAACAAAAAATAGCCCAGATATAAACCCACATTTATATGTTAATCTATGACAAAGGAGGCAAGAAAATATAAGTGGAAAAAGACAGTCTCTTCAACAAATGGTACTGGAAAAACTGGACAGCTACCTGCACAAAAGTAAAATTGAATGACTTTCTTACAGCATACACAAAAATAAACTTAAAATGGATTAAAGACCTAAATGTGAAAATCTGAAAGTACAACACTCAGAGAAGAAAACCTAGGTGGTAATTTCTTTGACATTGGTCATAGAAACATTTTTTCTGTATACATGTGAAGCAGTGAGTCCAAAGCAATGGGAAGATAGACTGTGGGGGGAGGGGCCAAATCCTGGCAAGTGGTGGAGCAGTGGAGCACAAAACCAGAACTTTTAGCAGTCTTCACTGAGGGACATTGTTCTAGAGGCTAAGCGGGAGTGGAGCCCTTGCAGGGACAGTGTGGTCACAGGACCCGTGGGGCCACAGATATTCTGGGGGTGTCTGAGTGTGGCAGAGCTACCAGGTATTGGTGCAGGGAAGTGGCTACATAGACAGAGCTAAGGAAGGAGCTCTCAGCTCGGGGTTACCTTAAACTATGATCCAGGCATAGTCGGGGCACTGCTCTTCAAGCAGGGACCCCACAAGTGAAGATCCAATGAGACCCCCTCCTTCCTTCTATAGAAGGAGTGGCATGGGAACACTAGCAGGAATCTTCTGGGTTTGGAGACTCCAAGTGGGGCTGTGTGCCAGAGATCAATGCTCAGTCACAAGCAGGGTGAGCACGGACTATGGCCAGAGACCAGGGAGATGGGAGGGATTGACTGCTTTTCTCTGAGGGCTCAATGAAGAGGGGGACCTGATCTCCCAACTCTTCCAGGACTCCAATTGGGAGGCTGCCATTTTCATATTCTCATCCTCTGAAGCTCTACGGAAAAGCATTCAGGAAACAAAAGTTCCAAGAGTGAACCCAAGCAGATTCTTAGCCTGGCCCTTTGTAAGGGTGGTGCAATTCCATCTTGGGAAAGACATTTGAAAATCACTGCAACAGGCCCCTCCCCTATAAGATCAGCAAGAACATTCATCAAGACCAAGTTCACCAATCATTGAGAACTATGGAACTCCAGAGCTAGGGGAAAGCAACACATAGAATTCATGGCTTTCCCCCCATGATCCTTTAGTCTTGCATAGTTAAATTTTTTTAACTTTCTTTTTCTAATTCTTTTTTTTTTGGAGGTAACATTTCCCCAATTCTTTTATTTATTCTGAGTTTACAGAATAACTTTAATTATTACTTTGACATATTTTTTTATACTGGGGTTATGCACAAAATTTTATTTAAATAAATGTTTGATTTCCTAAGAGTTTGGGAAAGGTTGCTCTACAAATGCAAATTTTTAAAGATTTTTATTTATTTATTTGACAGACAGAGATCACAAGTAGGCAGAAAGGCAGGCAGAGGAGGAGGGGTTAAGAAATCTCCCCATTGAGCAGAGAGCCTGATGTGGTGTAGTTTTATCACCAATTATGCCAATCAATCTCCTGTGTAAAATACCATGCTGGTTATTTACCAGAAAGTCCCTCCTCTTCATCCCATTCCCAGGGCCCCACATTAAATCTTTCCACAGCCGATCGTTCCATCTGTCCAAATTTCTTATACTCTGCATCATGTTGATGACACCCTTTGGGTTTTTCCTCTGTTTCATCCATACTCCATGCCAGGTTAATTTTTCTTTAGGACAGCAATTATCTTATTTTGCATTTATTAAATAATCACATTTTTAAATAAAAGAATTAGGTACAAGAATCTGAAAGTAAATATCACCACCATCACCATCACCACCAAAACAATTTCATACATGCTGCCTTTTGAAGCATCTATCCAATTATAGGTGTTTTTTAATTAGAAAAGTATGTAAAGTATGATACTTCAAAAAACATATGCAAAATGTCCAATATTTTAGAGTAAGTTGACAATGTGGTAGAATATGATTGCTATAACAGGAATAATGAAAATAATAATTTATTAAACACTTATCATGTGATAGATCTTTCATATTTTCTCCTATCACCTAATAGTTCTCCAAAATGGGCAGCATCTCGCTTTTTAAAAAATTTTTAGTTCTTTTCAGCATAACAGTATTCATTGTTTTTGCACCACACCAATGCTCCACGCAATCTGCGCCCTCTCTAATACCCACCATCTGGTTCCCCCAACCTCCCACCCCCCGCCACTTCAAAACGCTCAGATTGTTTTTCAGAGTCCATAGTCTCTCATGGTTCACCTCCCCTTCCAAGGAGAAGGGAGTTGAGGGAAATTGGAAAGGGGGGTGAACCACTTCTTTTTTTTTCCAATGTATTTATTAATTCTAACTGGTGTAAGGTATATCTCAATGTGGTTTTAATTTGAATCTCCCTGAGGGATAATGATGATGAGCATTTTTTCATGTGTCTGATAGCCATTTATAAGTCTTGATTGGAGAAGTGTCTGTTCATATCTTCTGCCCATTTTTTGATGTGTTTCCCTGTTTCGTGTGGGTTGAGTTTGAGGAGTTCATTATAGATCCTGGATATCAACCTTTTGTCTGTACTGTCATTTGCAAATATCTTCTCCCATTCCATGGGTTGCCTCTTTGTTTTTTTGACTGTTTCCTTTGCTGTGCAGAAGCTTTTGATTTTGATGAAGTCCCAGAAGTTTTTTTTTTTCAATTTATTTATTTTCAGAAAAACATTATTCATTATTAGTCCCAGAAGTTTATTTTCACTTTTGTTTCCTTTGCCTTTGGAGATGTATCTTGAAAGAAGTTGCTGTGGCTGATATCAAAGAGATTACTGCCTATGTTCTCCTCTAGGATTCTGATGGATTCCTGTCTCACGTTGAGGTCTTTTATCCATTTTGAGTTTATTTTTGTGTACGGTGTAAGAGAATGGTCGAGTTTCATTCTTCTACATATAGTTGTCCAGTGTTTCCAGCACCATTTATTGAAGAGACTGTCTTTTTTCCACTGTATATTTTTTCCTGTTTTGTCGAAGATTAATTGACCATAGAGTTGAGGGTCCATATCAGGGCTCTCTACTCTGTTCCACTGGTCTATGTGTCTGTTTTTATGCCAGTACCATGCTGTCTTGGTGATCACAGCTTTGTAATAAAGCTTGAAATCAGGTAAGGTGATGCCGCCAGCTTTATTTTTGTTTTTCAACATTTCCTTAGCGATTCGGGGTCTCTTCTGATTCCATACAAATTTTAGGATTATTTGCTCCAGCTCTTTGAAGAATGCCAGTGGAATTTTGATCGGAATGGCATTAAAAGTATAGATTGCTCTAGGCAGTATAGACATTTTAACAATGTTTATTGTTCCGATCCAAGAGCATGGAATGGTCTTCCATCTATTTGTGTCTTCTTCAATTTCTTACATGAGTGTTCTATAGTTCCTCAAGTACAGATCCTTTACCTCTTTAGTTAGGTTTATTCCCAGGTATCTTATGGTTCTTGGTGCTATAGTAAATGGAATCGATTCTCTAATTTCCCTTTCTGTATTTTCATTGTTAGTGTATAAAAAAGCCACTGATTTCTGCACATTGACTTTGTATCCTGCCACGTTGCTGAATTGTTGTATGAGTTCTAGTAGTTTGGGGGTGGAGTCTTTTGGGTTTTCCATATAAAGAATCATGTCATCTGCGAAGAGAGAGAGTTTGACTTCTTCATTACCAATTTCGATACCTTTTATTTCTCTCTGTTGTCTGATTGCTGTTGCTAGGACTTCTAATACTATGTTGAACAAGAGTGGTGAGAGTGGGCATCCATGTCTTGTTCCTGATCTCAATGGGAAGGCTGCAAGCTTTTTCCCATTGAGGATGATATTTGCTGTGAGTCTTTCATAGATAGATTTGATGAGGTTCAGGAATGTTCCCTCTATCCCTATACTTTGAAGCGTTTTAATCAGGAACGGATGCTGGATTTTGTCAAATGCTTTTTCTGCATCAATTGAGAGGACCATGTGGTTCTTCTCTCTTCTCATATTAATTTGTTTTATCACATTGATTGATTTGCGAATGTTGAACCAACCTTGTAGCCCAGGGATGAATCCCACCTGATCATGGTGGATAATCTTTTTAATGTGCTGTTGGATCCTGTTGGCTAGGATCTTGTTGAGAATCTTAGCATCCATATTCATCAGTGATATTGGTCTGAAATTCTCCTTTTTGGTAGGGTGTTTGCCTGGTTTGGGGATCAGGGTAATGCTGGCTTCATAGAAAGAGTCTGGAAGTTTTCCTTCTGCTTCAATTCTTTGAAACAGCTTCAGGAGAATAGGTGTTATTTCTTCTTTGAAGGTTTGGTAGAATTCCCCAGGGAATCCGTCAGGTCCTGGGCTCTTGTTTTTTGGGAGGTTTTTGATCACTGATTCAATCTCGTTATTAGATATTGGTCTATTCAGGTTGTCGATTTCTTCCTGGTTCAATTTTGGTAGTTTATATTTTTCCAGGAATGCATCCATTTCATCTAGGTTGCTATGCTTAATGGCATATAACTGTTCGTAATAACTTCTGATGACTGTTTCTACTTCCTTGGTGTTAGTTGTGATCTCTCCCTTTTCATTCATAATTTTATGAATTTGGGCTTTCTCTCTTTTCTTTTGGATTAGTGTAGCCAGTGGCTTATCGATCTTATTGATTCTTTCAAAAAACCAGCTTCTAGTTTCATTGATACGTTCTACTGTATCTCTGGTTTCTCCATCATTGATCTCAGCTCTAATCTTGATGATTTCCCTTCTTATGTGTGGAGTTGGTTTGGTTTCTTGTTGATCCTCCAGTTCTTTAAGGTGTAGAGACAGCTGGTGTGTTCTGGATTTTTCAATTTTTTTGAGCAAGGCTTGGATGGCTATATATTTTCCCCTTAGGACCGCCTTTGCTGTATCCCATAGGTTTTGGACCGAAGTGTCTTCATTCTCATTGGTTTCCATGAATTGTTTCAGTTCTTCTTTGATCTCCTGGTTGATCCAAGCATTCTTAAGCAGGTGGTCTTTAGCTTCCAGGTGTTTGAGTTCCTTCCGAACTTTTCCTTGTGATTGAGCTCCAGTTTCAAAGCATTGTGGTTTGAGAATATGCAGGGAATCATCTCAGTCTTTTGGTATCGGTTGAGTCCTGATTTGTGACCCAGTATGTGGTCTATTCTGGAGAAGGTTCCGTGTGCACTTGAGAAGAATGAGTATTCTGTTGTTTTAGTGTGGAATGTTCTGTATATATCTATGAGGTCCATCTGGTCCAATGTGTCATTCAATGCTCTTGTTTCTTTATTGATTTTCTGCTTCAATGATCTGTCTATTTCTGAGAGAGGCGTGTTAAGATCTCCTACGATTAGTGTATTCATATCAATATGACTCTTTATCTTGATTAACAGTTTTCTTAAGTAATTGGCTGCTCCCATATTGGGAGCATAGATATTTACAATTGTTAGATCATCTTGGTGGATAGTCCCTTTAAGGATTATGTAGTGTCCTTCTGTATCTCTGACTACAGTCTTTAGTTTGAAGTCTAATTTATCTGATATGAGAATCGCTACCCCAGCCTTCTTATGAGTCCCATTGGCATGAAAGATGCTTCTCCACCCCTTCACTTTCAGTCTGCGTGTATCTTTAGGTTCAAAATAGGTCTCTTGTAGACAGCATATGGATGGGTCCTGTCGTTTTATCCAATCTGCAACCCTGTGCCGTTTTATGGGTGCATTTAGGCCATTCACATTGAGAGTGATCATTGATAGATACGTTTTTATTGACATCGAGTTACCTTTGAAGTCTTTCTTTCTGTAGACTGCTATTCTTGGGATTTTTCCTCTTTTATATAGCCCCCCTTAATATTTCCTGCAGTGTCGGCTTGGTGGTTGCATAGTCTTTTAAGCCTTGCCGGTCTTGGAAACTCTTTATCTCTCTATCCATTTTGAATGTCAGTCTTGCTGGATAAAGTATTCTTGGCTGCATGTTCTTCTCATTTAGTGCCCTGAATATATCTTGCCAGCCTCTTCTGGCTTGCCAGGTCTCTGTGGACAGGTCTGACGTTATTCTGATGGCCCCTCTGTAAGTAAGGAGCCTCTTTGCCCTGGTGGCTTTCAAGAGATTATACCTACAATTATAATTACTCAATTTGACTATCAGGTGTCGTGATGGTTTTTTGGAGTGTATAATCTTGGGTGGAGACCGTTCAGCCTCTAGTACATGAACGCTGGTTTCATTCACGAGATTCGGAAAATTTTCATGAAGGACTTGTTCCACTATATCTTCTAGACTTCTTTCTTTCTCCTCCCCTTCAGGGATTCCAATAATTCTGACATTGGAATGCTTCATGGCATCATTTATTTCCCTGATTCTGCTTTCGTGTGATCTTAGCTGTTTGTTCGAGGCTTCCTCCTGATCCTTTCTCTCTATCTGTTTGTCTTCCAGATCACTAATTCTATCTTCTGTCTCATTTACCCTAGCTTTGAGAGGGTTTAGATTAGATTGGAACTCATTGAGAGCATTGTGGACCTCCTCCCTGGTAGCTTTAAGCTCTGCCCTAACATTGTGAACATCCTGTCTGGTCGCTTTCAGTTCGGCCCTAATCAATTCTGTTTGGTCATCCATGGCTTTCTCCAACCTAGCTATTGCCTGGATAATTGTTAGCCTGAATTCTCTTTCCGACATATTGTCTATGTTGATAGCCGTTAGCTCTGTTGCAGAAGGTCCATCCTCTGTATTTTTCTTCTGTTGGGCATTCCTCCTCCTAGTCATTTTGGTGGAAGAAGACTGAACAGATGTAGCTGGATGTATCAACTCTGGTGCAGTCAAGGTGCACCCTGGAGCACTTCTGAGCAATCAGGATTCCCCACCCAAATGAGAGACAAAAGAAAAGAAAAAAAAAAAAGGAAAAGAAGAAAAAGAAAAAGAAAAGAGAGAGAGAGACAGGAAAGAAAGGGAAGATGAAAGAGAAGGTTCAGCCCAGATGGGCCCCAAGGTAAGATTTATGAAGTAGACAAACAAAAAGAGACAAACAAAAAGACTGATACAAGTATATGACAAGAGAAAAAATATATATATATGCAAATAAAGGAAGAACCTCGTTAAAAAGAACCCCAAGTGTAAGATTTATATGCTATCAGGACAAACACAGAAACACTGGTAGAAGAAGAAGATGGGAGAGTGGTTATAAATTCTCAGTGTGTGCGAGGAAGGTTGTTTGATTCTTCCTGGATGTATCTTGATATCTTTGTTAAAGGAATCAGCTTTCCTAAAATAAAGGGGATTAAAAATTGGTTTACCTATAGGGGTAGTATTGATTGGGGAAAGGGGATTACTTTGAAGTTTAACTCTATATGAATATTAGAGGATAAAAGTAAAAAGGAATAAAGTAGACTAAACTAAAATAAAATTGAAAAAAAGGACTTCAAAAAATAATGAATACTGTTTTTCTGAAAATAAATAAATTGGAAAAAAATTAAAAAAAAAGAAAAAAAGGACTTCAAAAAATAAAAATGCAAAAGAAAAACATAGGTGTATGTATCAGAAAGTTCAGGTTAGAATGTTATTACGGAATCTGATATACTGTACAGCTCGCTGTGATGGTAAATGGGTTAAAAAAATTACTTAGGTGTAAAAAAAAAGTGAACCAGAATAGTGGGAATGAGTGAAAAATAAAAGTTTTCCTATGAAGTAGTGGTTGTTCTCTTGTAGTCCTTTCTCTCTCTCTCTCTCTCTCTTTTTTTTTCTTTCTTGGTTTGTTTTCTGGGGGAGGGACCTGCCACGTGGGTTGTCAGTCAATGGTGTTTCCTGAGTTAAGTCCTCCCGCCCCCCCTCAAGGGGTTGGGCTCTGAGGAAACTGTTTTTTTTTTTTTTCAGGCTTCTGTTCTCTGGCGGTTTTTGTTTGTTCACTTTTTTTTCTCTCACCTTGACCGCTTTTGATAGTTTTTGTAGTTTTAGAGGAAAACAAACCGCACCCTGATCTCCCTCTCAGAGAGAAGCCTCAATCTGGGTGCAGAGCCTAAATAAGTTCCCCCTTGGCCACTGGCAGGGCAGGTTCCAAGTTGCATACCCTGGGGATGCAGGATCCTTTGCTTGTACCCAAAACCAAGGCAGTGGCGGCTGTCTGGGAGCTCCCGACCACCAGAGAGGTTCCAAGCAGCGATCACACGAGATTTTCCCGTTGGCCCGGGCTGGGAATGCCTGGTCTTGCTGGGTCTAAGAGTGCCCGGCTTGCACGCACCTCTTTCAGGGGCAGCTATGGGTTGCGCATGGGTCTCAGGCACTGAGAATGGGGCTCAGGTCCGAAAGCACCAGGCTGGGCTTTTGCGCACCTCTGTCAGGGGAGAGTTTGGGGCACGCAGCTTAGGTCTGAAACAATGGCGCGGGTCAAAGAGCGCTGGCCGGGCCTTTGTGACTCTCTCAGGGGAGCATGAGGGACATGAGCACATATCTCAGGCTTTGTAGCAGGGCTTGTGCATTCTGCCGACCGGTGTGGCTCCCATCCCCTTACAGAAGCTAGAACCCACGCATTCTCGGGCAGGCTGGCGGCTTAGGGACCAAGACCTGGTTTCTCCACCGCACTCTCTGCCTCAGCACCAGGAGAGGCGGTCCTGAGACCAGGGACTTAAGCCCTATTCCCACAATTTCCCCCCACGATCCTTTGCTCTTTTGGAGTGCTTTCAACCGGTCTCCAACTTAATGCTGGTCCCCAGACACAGGACACTCTCGCTCGTATTGGGGTATTACTTTCCAACTGGTTGCCTCTGGTGGCTTCCTCCCCCTTTTGTTTATCTTCTGATATCAGTCCGCAGTTCCCATTCCACTTTACCTGCCCACCAGCATCTTCTGCCCCTGTAGAGATCCAGACATGTATAATTCTGATCTCAGGCTGATTTTATGGATGAACGGCGTTCTTTGGTAGGTTATGAGCTCACTTTGGGGTACAGGCTGAAAAGGCGCCTCCTCCTACTTCCCCGCCATCTTGTCCCCCTCTCAGTCAATAGACATTTGATCAGTAACTACATGTGTGAATGTATATCTACTCTCAGTCAAAAGCCACAGTGCCCACACCTTCAAAATCTGATATATTTCCAATTCTTAAGTACCCTATTCTTTCAAATTCTTCCAATTTTTAGACTGAGGTAAATATCATGTATTAGTTCTTTATATCCATCTCAACACCTGCTAACATGCTGAGGCTGGAAAACTTTAAACTACAGTTCTCGGGTTTTCATACATGTTTAGGTTCCTCTCTATTGTGCTTATATGGGATTCTGATTCACACATAAGTCACATGTGGAGGGAGGGAGAGACATTGATTTAGCTGACATAAATTATGGCCAAAATTCTGGGGCCAGATATTCTGGTTCATCAGTCCTGAAAGAGGAGGCAGCAGCAACAGCAGCAACTTTTTCTATTGTGATTGAGATGAGGGGATTCTGGAGGCTGAATGTTATTCCTGGGGTTCAGCCTAAAGCCCTCTGTACCAGCTCTCTCAATGATTTTAAAGAACCAAATTTTCTTTCTACCAAAACTAGCTAAGGTGAATTCCATTACCTGTAACAGAACACTGATGATACAATTACCCTAGGAAATTGTTATTTATTAGTTAATTCATTTCAGTTTTCTGTAAAAAGTTGCTCTTGCTCTTGTGTATTCACAGATGTCCTTAAGTCCCTAATGATGGTAGTCCTGGAAATCAAAATAGAGATGATCTTAATCATTTGATTGGCTGGGGTGTTTTGGGGTAAAGGAATTAAAGTTTAGAATAATTCAAAGGGTTCTGGCATGAGAGCTTGAATGAATAGTTCAATTACTTTCTAAGGTATCTGGAATTATCGTAGACTTCCAATGGTGCAGTTATTGACCATCAAATTACCCAAAGCAGTAAACTTTATGAATAGTGACAGAAGCAGAGTTCCTTATAAGCATAAATGGAAAAATATCATGTAAGCCCCCACATTAGATGAATGATGAAAATAATCACATAAATATTCTAATAATTATTTCACCTAAATTCACTTTTAATAGAGGATACTTATTGAATGGAGGAATTATAAATTGACTCCATTATAACTATGTGTTTGTATAAAAGTAAATCCACACATAAAAAATTATCTCTGTTCCTGGTCATGAATTTTAGCCCAGAAAATATGTTCACATTAATGCTATATAGATGGCACCAAAATTCTTCTTATGTTTGATAGTTTTACCTCTCATCAAAAATATTTAACAGGCTCTTCAATAAATGGTGCTGGGAAAACTGGACAGCTATATGTAGAAGAATGAAACTCGACCATTCTCTTACACCGTACACAAAGATCAACTCAAAATGGATAAAAGACCTCAACGTGAGACAGGAATCCATCAGAATCTTAGAGGAGAACATAGGCAGAAATCTCTTTGATATCAGCCACAGCAACTTCTTTCAAGATACGTCTCCAAAGGCAAAGGAAACAAAAGCGAAAATAAACTTCTGGGACTTCATCAAAATCAAAAGCTTGCATGGAGCACTGGGTGTGGTGAAAAAATAATGAATACTGTTTTTCTGAAAATAAATAAATTGGGGGAAAAAAAAACAGTGTAAAATAACTCTTAATTTTGAAAACTTAATTAAACTTCTTACAAGATAAAAAAAAAAAAAAAAAAAAAAAAAAAAAAAAAGCTTCTGCACAGCAAAGGAAACAGTCAAAAAAACAAAGAGGCAACCCACGGAATGGGAGAAGATATTTGCAAATGACAGTACAGACAAAAGGTTGATATCCAGGATCTATAATGAACTCCTCAAACTCAACCCACACGAAACAGGCAAACACATCAAAAAATGGGCAGAAGATATGAACAGACACTTCTCCAATCAAGACATACAAATGGCTATCAGACACATGAAAAAATGCTCATCATCATTAGCCCTCAGGGAGATTCAAATTAAAACCACATTGAGATATCACCTTACACCAGTTAGAATGGCCCAAATTAACAAAACAGGAAACAACATGTGTTGGAGAGGATGTGGAGAAAGGGGAACCCTCTTCCACTGTTGGTGGGAATGCAAGTTGGTGCAGCCTCTTTGGAGAACAGTGTGGAGATTCCTCAAGAAATTAAAAATAGAGCTTCCCTATGACCCTGCAATTGCACTCCTGGGTATTTACCCCAAAGACACAGATGTCGTGAAAAGAAGGGCCATCTGTACCCCAATGTTTATAGCAGCAATGGCCACAGTCGCCAAGCTATGGAAAGAACCAAGATGCCCTTTAATGGATGAATGGATAAGGAAGATGTGGTCCATATACACTATGGAGTATTATGCCTCCATCAGAAAAGATGAATACCCAACTTTTGTAGCAATATGGACGGGACTGGAAGAGATTATGCTGAGTGAAATAAGTCAAGCAGAGAGAGTCAGTTATCATATGGTTTCACTTATTTGTGGAGCATAACAAATAGCATGGAAGACAAGGGGTGTCAGAGAGGAGTAGGGAATTTGGGTAAATTGGAAGGGGAGGTGAACCATGAGAGACTATGGACTCTGAAAAACAATCTGAGGGGTTTGAAGTGGCGGGGGGGTGGGAGGTTGGGGTACCAGGTTGTGGGTATTATAGAGGGCACGGCTTGCATGGAACACTGGGTGTGGTGAAAAAATAATGAATATTGTTTTTCTGAAAATAAATAAATTGAAAAAAAAATATTTGACAGGGAATGAAGAAAATTTTCAAATATTGGACAATAGCCTTCAGCTGCTGCTACCGCACCTGCTGTTTTCAAAGATATATCCAGAAAGCGTGTACAGACACTTCTCCAAAGAAGACATACAAATGGCTAACAGACACATAAAAAAATGTTCATCAACACTAGCCATCAGGGAGATTCAAATCAAAACCACATTGAGATATCAACTTATACCAGTTAGAATGACCAAGATGAACAGGGCAGGAAACAACAAATGTTGGAGAGGATGTGGAGAGAGGGGAACCCTCTTGTGCTGTTGGTGGTAATGCAAGCTGGTGCAGCCACTTTGGAAAACAGTGTGGAGAGTCCTAAAAAAATTAAAAAGAGAGCTACCCTATGACCCTGCAATTGCACTACTGGGTATTTACCCCAAAGATACAGATGTAGTGAAAGAAGGGCCATCTCTACCCCAATGTTCATAGCAGCAATGGCCACAATCGCCAATATGTGGAAAGAACCAAGATGCCCTTCAGCTGATGAATGGATAAAGAAAATATGGTACATATATACAGTGGATTATGTGACCATCAGAAAGGAAGAAGACCCAACTTTTATATCAACATGGACAGGATCTGAGGAGATTATGTTGAGTGAAGTAAGTCAATCAGAGAGAGTCAATTATATGGTTTAACTTACTTGTGGAGCATAAGGAACAACATGGAGGACATTAGGAGAAGGAAAGGATAAGTGAATGGGGATAAGCCAGAGGGGGAGATGAAACATGAAATACAGTAGACTCCAAGAAACAAACTGAGGATTTTGGAGGGGAGGAGGGTGGAGGGATGGGTGAGCCTGGTGGTGGGTATTAAGGAGGGCACATACTGCATGGAGCACTGGGTGTGGTAGATAAACAATGAATCTTGGAACACTGAAAAAAAATTAAGATGTTAAAAACAAAAGAAAACAAAACAACAACGATGACAACAACAGCAACAACAACAAAAACCAAAAAGATACATGCAAAAGGGATATTGCAGGCAAAGACACATTCTCTTGCATGTTAGAGTATGAGTCCCCAGTCTCTTAACTGGTGAGCAGGCTTGGACAAGATCTGAGACACAAGGTCATTTCTTGTTCTGCTGATCTAAATTCTAGACTTTCAAAGTCTGAGAAGCCTCATTGTAGTTTCCCCAGCCACACAGACTAATCATAGTCCTCACAATACTAACACTTTGGTGGTTAAAGGAGATGTGAAAATATTAAATGAGCAAAGACAAGGTTTCAGTCTTAAGGTTTCGAGCAAAGACGCCATAAGCTGCCTGTTTCATGTACACTTTGCCTTCCTTCCTGCCCTCCTTTGCTTGGAATCGCAGCTTATTTTCTTCTTAGGCCTCTAGAAATGGATATTCCTTCTAAAACAGCTTCCTTAGGTTGTTCTCAATAACTACTCACATGAAACACAGAAGAGCAATATAAAACATTCCTAAATGAAGAGCTGAGATAAGAGAAGTTTCCTTAAAAGATGAGACAAAACTGGCTACTTCTAAATTTGCTTTATCCACAAAGCTTGATCCATGCCCCTATGTACGTACAGCTGCTTGTCTCTGGGAAAAACAAACAACCTGGGAGTACTCCTCTCTTGAGTGAAGGGAATAGAGAGATAGTTGTGCTTCTACCTAGAGTTTAGCTTGTACTATTAACACCTTTCAATCATCTTTTCTGTACTTTGAGCCCCTCACCAGCACTCCTCTGAGTTAAATTAATCACTTAAAGTCCTAGCTAATGAGTAATAGTTACTTCCCAGCAACCAGAGAGGAAGGAACATGAATGCTTGTGACCAATATTAGGATCAATCCTAGGCTGATTTGCTATGAAGCTGTTGCTGTTCTCTGTTTCTCCATCTGATAATCATCTAGCATCTTCTCTGTTTGTTGACCTTTGGAGATCACTAGGGAAATTTCTCTAATTTCTTCATCACTGTTGCCTTGAAAATCCTATAGCACTTGTGAACCAGATCCCCAAGGATGTGTCTTTTAAAGAATGGTTGTCTTTACTGAACAGTGGGCTTGTTGCATCACTGACCTATTCATCTCCAGGTTCTGCCTAAATGAGGTCTGTGGGAAGAGTCAACATGCAAATTCAGCCCAATTTCAGTGGCAGAGGAACTGAATGAGAGCAAGAGAGAGGAAAGGGAAAAGATACACATCAAATAGGTACAGAAAAAGAACATACAAAACAGAAAGTTTTTTTCTCATTTGGGGTGTCACCCAACAGGGGTATTCAAAGGCCAAGAAGTAACCTTTGCATTTTGGTTATGCTGCATTTTCTTTGAATCAATAGCAGAATAATTTTTCATTTCCTTATAATCCATCTGGACCCCAGAGTTTTCCCAGGCAAAGAGAATCACAAAACCATGGAACTCTCAAGTTTCATAGAGAAACAATTTTCCAGGATTTAGATCACGCTATTCCAAAGGCACTTTTTAATTTCCTTTTGTCTTTTCCTTTCTATAACTCATCTGCAAATCCTTTCAGGTGGAGAGGCAACACAGGCCATATTCTCTGTGAGTACCTCTCCACAGATCTGTCCACTGAGCATCTGAATCAAGGTCTTCACACCAGACTCAACCAAGACAACCTACTTCACCCAGATCCCTAAAGAGAAGTAAACAGAATGCATTATGGTGAGATACCTATTCTTAATTAAATATCACAAAATATTTGCTTATTGAGTGCCCAACCATGCACCATGAACTATGCTGGACACTAGAGATAAAAAAGATGAACGAGATGAAAACAGGATAAAGTTGGTATTTTCAACAAGTTCACAAATCTAATAGTGGTGAAAGGTAAGCAAAGTGATACATCTTATCATGATATGATGCTCTAAGGTCCTAAATGATACAAAAATAGATAGCTGTGGGTGATGGGCAGGAGGTAGGTGATAGTAGGGTGTAGGTAGGGGATTTAGAGAGGATGAATCTGAGTAGGCATTTGCTACATGGCAAGAGCTAAAAGGACTTTCAGGTAGAGGAGAGAGTATGCACAACTGCACGGTCTTGAAGCAGGATGTTGCCCTGAAAACTGCAAATTCTTCAATGTGACTTGAGCTTCAGTTGAGTACCAAACAAAGGAAAAAGATTAAGATATGAGAAATGTGGGGGGTTAGATTATGAGAGACCTGCTATGCAATGTAAAGAGTTTGGATGTGCAGTTCTCACTATAGGATTTGCACTGGAGTGTCCATGATCATGTTTATTTTAGCAAAATCACTCAGTCTGCAGCAAGGAATACTGTTTGGTGTATATATATATTGTCTTAAGTGGACAATAGCACTTTTTGCTAACCTCTGTATGAGTTCAAGCCCCTTGTAACACATGCCCACTCTACCTCTGCTGAGACTTGAACTTTCCAGTTTTCTTTCCATCCTGACTTTCACCCAAATTATATAAACCACATCCTTTTATTTGCACTACTCCCCTAGTTCTCACCTAACTTCCCCTCCTTCTGTTTTTCACCTATAGTATCTTCATAGTATAATATATACATAGTGATGTAATACACATCAATCTAGGGGCACCTGGGTGGCTAGGTCTGTTAACTGTCCGCCTTCAGCTTAGATCATGATCCCAGTGTCCTGGTATTGAGGCCCATGTCAGGCATTTTCCTCCAAGGGGAGTCTACTTCTGTCACTCCCTCTGCCCTTCACCCCAATGGCTCCACCAGTCCATGTCTCTCTTTCATCCACTCTCTCCCTCAAATAATAAATAAATATTTTTTAATTTTAATTTTTAAAATTTTATTTTATTTTTCCAGTGTTCCAAGATTCATTGTTTATGCACCACACCCAGTGCTCCATGCAATATGTGCCCTCCTTAATAAAATCTTTTTTTTTTTTTTAATTTTTTATTTATTTATTTGAGAGAGAGAGAGAGACAGTGAGAGAGAGCATGAGCGAGGAGAAGGTCAGAGAGCGAAGCAGACTCCCTATGGAGCTGGGAGCCTGATGTGGGACTCGATCCCGGGACTCCAGGATCACGCCCTGAGCCAAAGGCAGTCGTCCAACCAACTGAGCCACCCAGGCGTCCCAGTAAAATCTTTTAAAAACACACATGAATCTATTCCTTTGACTCAGTCAGGAAGCCACTCCTCTAACTGAGCCAACACTCTTTTCCTAATAAAGACCTTCAGAGCTGGGAAATGGTGGTTAGGTAGAGCACACCACGTCAGTGGCTGGATCAGAGGTCAGTGTGTAGTGGGAAAGGCCATATAGATTCAGGCATGTATGGAGGTCTGACTAGGGATTGGGAGAAAAGCATCATGAGTACTAGCAGGTCTTGAATGTTATACATATTTGGGAAGCAAATTTGGGAAATGACCAGATAAATCAGGTTTTGGAACTTTGAGCTGATCATAAAATTTCATATTGGTATAAAAGCTATGAGGAGCTTGGACATGAAAAACATGAATAAAAAGGAAAATTGGTTTCAGTTTGAGGGTCAAGACTGAAGACCAGGAGAGTGAGCCAGATAGTAAAAATAATAATAATAATAATAATAATAATAATAGCAGATTGTGGACACACAATATTGGGGTGTGAACTGGAAGTGTGACAGTGGGAAGAGAGAGAGGTAGGAAGGAATACTTAAAGATGGAGGATTTTTGCTTAGTAGAAAGAGCACAGACTTTGGGCACTAACAGTTTTAGGTTGTAATTCTATCTCCAGCACTTCTTTCTTGTATGTATTTAGCCAAATTATTTACCCTTTGTGGTAAGAATTAAGTGAGTTAAGATATGGAAAGAATCTAATACAAATTTTGCCATATGATAGATACCCAGTCAATGATGAAATTTTTTTGACTTGATTATATTGGTGAAGGTAGGGATGAAGAGTGAAGATGATGAAAGCCAAGTAGGAAAACTGGGAGAAGTGAAGGACAGTGGTCCCATGTGGCCCTCATTCATGTACTCAGAATGGTGGTGTGTATGCAGAGATCTGGGTCATGATGGAGAAAATATAATAATATCAACTTCCTCAAAGTTTCAAGAATAAAATACCAATCTTAAAAAACAGGCGAGTTCAGGCTAAAATTAGAGAACATGCAAATGACACATCTTTTTTTCCACATGTGGTGTGACAAGAGGTATTTTGTCAGATGTTGTAGGACTCAGTGTGTGGAAATGGGGAGAGGACTAGTAAGAACTTAAAGGAAAAAGTCTGAAGAGGACTAATTATACATCACCTCATGCTCCAGCTTATCTTGATTCACTTCCCTCCTCCATGTCACTAATTCTTTCTAATCAAAATGCAAATCATTTCATCATTAACTTTTCATTTCTACTTTGTGCCTTTGCATTTGCTATTGTGTCTCCTTGATATTTCTCCTCATCTCCAAATCTCTACAAGCTTCATTTCAGTTCAAATGGTACCTCCTTTGTGAAGGACCTTGCTGGGTTCCTCTGACAAAAAGTTCTTCTTTACCATGGGTTCCCAATAATTAGTATTTTACTGAGACATTGAACTGAGAATTTTGAATTTACTGAGAATATTGAACATTCAATATTCTATTTCACGCTTATTACATTACATTCTAATTCTCTGTTCCCTTCTCTTTCTCCTCTACTAAATAGCTCCAGTGTCTATTTGTCTTAGTGTTCTCAGTACATGGAACTGTCATGGTAGGGTTGAAGGTGTGGGTGCAAAGGTTGGGCGAGGAGTTAGGGAGTGGGAAACTAAGGATAACATTTTTTAAATGGTAATATTACCAGACAGGTAGTAGTAGTAGAAAGTAGGCAATCAAAGGAGAGGAAAGAGAGGGATTAATTAATTGTACAATTTTTTCAGTCAGATGCAAAAATATAACCAGTAAAGAAGGATCATTTTTAGAAAGAGATAATTCATTAACCATTTAGAAGTTGTAGAAAATTATTTAGATAAGAATAACATGCCAAAAGAATTCTTTTTTTAAAAGGTTTTATTTGTTTGACATAGAGAGAGACTGGGCACAAGCAGGGGGAGCAAGACAGAACTCATCAGGGAACCTGCTGCAGGACTTGATCTCAGGGCTCTGAGCTCATGACCTGAGCCAAAGGCACCCACTTAACCTACTGAGCCACCCAGGTCCCCCATTCCAGAGGAATTCATAAAACATCAGTAAGATCAGGTCATTCAACTGCTCTAACACTTTCCAAGTGTCCCCACTCTACTCAGAGTAAAGGCAAATATGATTACAACTGCTTAAAAAGCCTGTGGTGATCTGCTCATCATCACATCTCCTACTCCCTTACTTCTCCGATTTCATTTCTCCTTTTCACTCACTCTAGTCCAACCAACTGGACTTTCTGTTCTCATGTGTTATTTCACTTGAAAGTCTTTGAGCTACCTGTTCCTTTGTCTAGAAAGCTCTTTCATCAGACAGTCAAATGGCTGTCACCTTCTTCCATGATTCTGCTCAATGGGACTTATCCTGATCATCCTATTTGAAATGAGAAACTGCTCAATTCCCTACACTCCTGGTTTTCCTTACCTATCCTGTTCTATTTTCTCCATAGAACTTATCAATTCTTACATTTATATCCTTATTTTATTAATTCAAATAAATTTCCTTGAGAAAAACTGTACTTACTACCTATGTCCCTACACTAGGATGTGGCTTCTTAATGTTAGGGCTTGTTTTCTGCTTTGTTCAGTGAGCTATTTCAAGTATCTAGCATAGTGCCTGTCACAGAGTAAGTGTTCAATGAATATTTGTGAAAAGAAAGATTTTTATATACAGGAAGAGATGGGATCTCTGATAGATAATTTTCCTGAAGAAGGGGATATGTAGAGCATTTGGAGGGACCGGTCTTAGATAAGAATTAAAGAAGAAATGGGCAACGTTGTGAGAAGAAAGCATAATGGTTTGATAGTGGGAAGTTGAACAGACATGCATACTATAAGCTCTTTTATAAAATAAAAGGTAAAATTGTCTGCTGAGAGTCAGAAAAGAGAGTAAGGGTGGCAGATTAGAGATCAGTGTCTTTGGGAAGTGTGGAGAGTGAATTGATTTAAAACATATTGTAGGATAGCCAGCCATTATTTGTGAAACAGTTGAGCTCCAGGACCATAAATTATGGCAGTATCCTGTCTTCTTTTGTGATTTTTCTCTAGCAGGGTTCAGCTGTCCAGGTGCAGATAAGAAAGCTACACTGATTTTTTTCCATTTAAATTCAACTAGCCAAATTATAGTACATCATTAATTTCAGATATAGTGTTCAACAATTTATCAGCTGCATGCAACACCCAGTGTTCATCACATCATGTGCCTTTCTTTTTTAAAAAAAATATTTTTATTTATTTTCAGCATAACAGTATTCATTATTTTCACACCACACCCAGTGCTCCATGTAATCCATGCCCTCCCTAGTACCCACCACCTGGTTCCCCCAACCTCCCATCCCCCTGCCACTTCAAACCCCTCAGACTGTTTTACCCCATCCCCACCTCCTCTCCCCTCAGTTCATGTCCTATAGTTAAGAGTCTCTCACGATTTTTCTCCCTCTCCGAGGACTGCCCATTCAGTTTTCCCTCTCTTCCCCAACAGCCCTCTGCCCCGTTTCTTATATTGCACATAGGAGTGAAGCCGTATGATAATTGTCTTTCTCTGAATGACTTCTTTTGCTTAGCATAATACCTTCCAGTTCCAACCACTGCTTTCTTTGAAGGGCACTTCTAAAAGGCAGTCATATGGGCTACTTGAGTATCTATCTTTCAATGTGGCTGTAACACAATGGACTATCATGGCTTGCTTACTTGTGTTATCTATTTCTCAAAATTCTGAATAGGAAAATCGGACTTTTTCATCTTTACATTTTCAAAATGCATTGTGGGACCAGACCTCCAATAAGTATTCAATAGATCTTTCTCTTTTTTTAAAATTTATTTTTTATGTATTTTCAGCATAACAATATTCATTATTTTTGCACCACACCCAGTGCTCCATGCAATCTGTGCTCTAATACCCACCACCTGGTACCCCTACCTCCCACCCTCCCACCCCTTCAAAACCCTCAGATCGTTTTTCAGAGTCCATAGTCTCTCATGGTTCACCTCCCTTTCCAATTTCCCCCAACTCCCTTCTCCTCTCTATCTCCCCATGTCCTCCATGCTATTTGTTATGCTCCTTAACCACTAATAATGCTATCAATTGTCTGCATTCATGATTTGTTGAATTTTTAAATATTGTATCCCTTTTTCACGCTCAAGGGAATTAAAATTTAGATTATCTGAGGTCAAATGTGAGTTCTGTTTTACTGTGGTAATTTTTCCTACACATATAACCAACTACTTTATTAGAGATCTGGAGGCTGAGGCCCACAAGGTATATAATAAATCAGAAATCACTACTAAACATCTAGAAAATTCCATATCTTGTGTTTTTCAAGTCCCTAAATTCTGCCTTTTCTTTTCCAGGTCATCTTTATTGGTGTTCTTGAAAAATATGTTTTTTTTTCAGATTAATGTTATTTATAATGTCAAGCAAAATTTTAAATTAGTTTCCTATTCTTTAATTTTTTTAATTTATTTTTTATTTATTTTCAGCATAACAGTATTCATTATTTTTGCACCACACCCAGTGCTCCATGCAATCCGTGTCCTCTATAATACCCACCACCTGGTACCCCAACCTCCCACCCCCCGCCACTTCAAACCCCTCAGACTGTTTTTCAGAATCCATAGTCTCTCATGGTTTACCTCCCCTTCCAATTTACCCAAATTCCCTACTCCTCTCTGACACCCCTTGTCCTCCATGCTATTTGTTATGCTCCACAAATAAGTGAAACTATATGATAATTGACTCTCTCTGCTTGACTTATTTCACTCAGCATAATCTCCTCCAGTCCCGTCCATGTTGCTACAAAAGTTGGGTATTTGTCCTTTCTGATGGAGGCATAATACTCCATAGTGTATATGGACCACATTTTCCTTATCCATTTGTCCATTGAAGGGCATCTTGGTTCTTTCCACAGTTTAGCGACTGTGGCCATTGCTGCTATAAACATTGGGGTACAGATGGCCCTTCTTTTCACGACATCTGTATCTTTGGGGTAAATACCCAGGAGTGCAATGGCAGGGTCATAGGGAAGCTCTATTTTTAATTTCTTGAGGAATCTCCACACTGTTCTCCAAAGAGGCTGCACCAACTTGCATTCCCACCAACAGTGTAAGAGGGTTCCCTTCTCCACATCCTCTCCAACACATGTTGTTTCCTGTCTTGCTTTATTTTTATTTTTTATTAATTTCTTTTCAGTATAACAAAATTCATTTTTAAAAATTTTTTATATTTATTTTCAGCATAACAGTACTCATTGTTTTTGCACCACACCCAGTGCTCCATGCAATCCGTGCCCTCTCCAATACCCACCACCTGGTTCCCCCAACCTCCCACCCCCCACCCCTTCAAAACCCTCAGATTGTTTTTCAGAGTCCATAGTCTCTCACGGTTCACCTCCCCTTCCAATTTCCCTCAACTCCCTTCTCTCTAACTCCCCTTGTCCTCTATGCTATTTTTTATGCATAACAAATGCATGTTATGCATAACAATGAATTTTGTCATGCTATTTGTCATGCTATTTGTTACGCATAACAAAAATTCATTGTTAATGCACCACACCCAGTGCTCCATGCCATATGTGCCCTCCATAATACCCACCACCTGGGTCCCCCAACCTCCCAACCTCCGCCCCTTCAAACCCTCAGATTGTTTTTCAGAGTCCATAGTCTTTCATGGTTCATCTCCTCTTCCAATTTCCCTCAACTCCCTGTTTCCCACCTTTTTAAAATTTAAATTCAATTAGCCAACACATAGTACATCATTAATTTTTGATGTAATATTCAATGATTCATTAGTTGCATATAATACCCAGTGCTCCAACTTCTATCTCTACTTTTCTCTTTCTTCTATCCCTACTTATGAAGAAAGCATTTTTAAATTTCAATTCTCTCCTCAGATTCTATTGGCCCTAAGAAGCCCAGGACTCTTTTGGGTTGTTGAAGTTCCTTACTCTCCACTCTCAAGGCAGCTCTTTATATGCAACTTGTGTTCAGTCATGTTCATATTGAGAAATTTCAGGGTCAAGGAGTAGATAGAATTAATCAGGTAACACTTCTGGCAGCACAAAAATTTTGAGCCAGTCTTTGGAGAGGGTATAGATGAACTATACAAATTAATTTGACATCAAATGTGAAATATTTTATATGTATATATACAACTATCATATATCTATATACATAACATTATCATTAGAAGCCATCAAAACATCCAAATGTATTTAATTACTCAATGGAGCGGCATTTCTTCTTTTTTTTTTTTTAAAGATTTTATTTACTCATTTGACAGACAGAGATCACAAGTAGGCAGAGAGAGAGAGAGGAGGAAGCAGGCGCCCCGCTGAGCAGAGAATCCGATGTGGGGCTCGATCCCAGGACCCTGGGGACCACGACCCGAGCCGAAGGCAGAGGCCCCAGCCCGCTGAGCCACCCAGGCGCCCCGGAGCGGCATTTCTGAAAAGCAAACTGAGGGTTTTGGAAGGGAAGGAGGTGGGACATTGGCTGAGCCTAGTGGTGGGTATTATGGAGGGCCCATATTGCATGGAGAACTGGGTGTGGTGGAAAAACAATGGATTCAGGAACGCTGAAAGGAAATTAAAAAAATAAATAAAATTTTAAAAAATAGAGCAAGCATTTCTTCATTCAATTTTTTAAGCCATGGCCCTAAAAATAGGCAAGTAATTGTTAACTAGCTTTGCCAGCATTTTCAATAGACATACTATATAGCTGAGGCATAAGCCAAAGTCACTCACAAACACTCACAAACACTCTTAGGAGAGTGTTTTCCAGTTCGTCTTCTGCTTTTATTTTCTCCAGAATTTGAACTACCCTGCTTTCTTGCCTTGCCCTAGACCATCCTTTGCACTTATTCCAATCATGATGGTTTCCTGCCTTATAGCTGCTTATAAAATCTGAAAATATGCTGATAAGGAAAGTATTTACTCCTAGTACTACCTGAAAACTTCCTTCTGACCCAGATTTGAAGGCCTAAATCCTGAATCTGACCTCATGATTCTGCTTTGAGATTCTTAACTTTGTGTCTTTGGTGGATTTATTTTCAGGTCCTGTTCTAATGTCTGATTTTCTGAAGAGGATCTTGTGGTCTCTCATGCCTCTCAGATCACACCCCAGGACCAGACTGTGGACCAGTGTTAAATTTAATGATAAAGTACCTGTAGCCTGAGGGCACCTTGTTGCTAATGTGGATCTCACTCATGCTATTTTCATTAAATCCTTTGTCTATTGGTGTCCTAGCCATGTCAAAGGAAAATATCACCCATATTAGTGAATTCATCCTGGTGGGTTTCCCTTCTTCCCCATGGCTACAGGTTCTGCTTTTCTTCCTCTTCCTCATCACCTATCTGTTTGTGCTATTGGAGAATTTGGTCATCATTCTCACTGTATGGATCACTGGGTCCCTGCACAAGCCCATGTACTATTTTCTGGGTACCATGTCCTTTCTGGAGACTTGGTATGTATCTGTCACAGTCCCCAAGATGTTGGCTGGATTCCTACTTCATCCCAATACCATCTCCTTCCTGGGATGCATGATCCAACTCTATTTTTTCATCTCACTTGCCTGTACTGAATGTGTGCTCTTGGCTGCCATGGCCTATGACCGTTACGTGGCTATATGTTGTCCTCTTCGTTATCCAGCCATGATGACCACAGGATTTTGTGTGCAGCTGACTCTCAGTTCCTGGGTGAGTGGCTTCACCATCTCCATGGCAAAGGTATACTTCATCTCCCAAGTCACTTTCTGTGGCAATAATATCTTGAACCATTTTTTCTGTGATGTTTCCCCTATCCTCAAACTGGCCTGCATGGACTTTTCTATGGCTGAGATGGTAGACTTTGTGCTAGCCATTCTCATTCTTGTGTTTCCCCTTTCAGCCACTGTCCTTTCCTATGGCTTCATTGTCTCTACTGTTCTGCAAATTCCCTCAGCCACTGGACAGCGGAAGGCCTTCTCCACCTGTGCCTCTCACCTTACAGTGGTGGTCATCTTCTATACAGCTGTGATCTTCATGTATGTCCGACCTCGGGCCATTGCTTCATTCAATTCTAACAAACTGATCTCAGCCATATATGCAGTCTTTACTCCCATGCTCAACCCTATTATCTACTGCCTGAGGAACAAGGAGGTCAAAGATGCCATCAGAAAAACCATGTCCAGTGGCCAAGCCCTTTTCTTGAAAGATTCTCTTTGCTAAAGAGACTCAGACATTCCTTCTCTTTTCATTTGACTTAATCTCAGAACCCACATACACTGGGTGAAAGTCTGTAATTATAAACATACTGACTTAGTACACAATTAAAGGATAAGGAACCAGATATAAAAAAAATCTCCTTTTCTTTCAGGCTTTAATTAAATGCTTCCTTTTATAATGCAGTGTGTGAAATAACCAGAATTTAATGAGACATGCATTGGTAGTGAAGTTATAAAATAATTTTATTTTTGTGAAGATGCTAAGAAGTAATCAGTTACTATCCAACTAGTTTTGAGAATTCTATTGGTGAGATTTCTCCATTTTTATTTTGCTTTATTTTAAAAGCCCTTTGTCTTAGGAGGAATATACAAAAAGAGGTTCTGTAATCATCAGTTTCATGGCTAGGACCTGTTTCTTGCTTCCTAGAGGGTTAGGGGCCTGATTCCTTTTATAAACAATTGATGATATCTCATTGTAATTACTTTTTCAAATTTAAGGAAATATAAAATACAACTCCTTTTAACATGTAATAGAAACACTATAAAGTAGACAGCATGCAAAACTTACCATAGCAGAGAGAAAACAAGATTAATATATATCTATGTGTGAGTATATATATAGTGTGTGTATATAGTTATATATATCATGATATATAATATTTATACATAAAATAATTTTATAATATAAAATGTATACATAATGTAGAGTTTCAACAAATTATATATATAATATATAATTTCATGTTTTAATTTTCTTCCTTTGTTGGAATCTCTACATATACAATTTTTTAAGATGTAAGAGAGTCAGCAGATAGAACTTCAGAAAAAGTAATAGCAATTCATTAAAGTCCATTCCTTTTTAGGTAAAAGAAGCATTGACATTGACAAGAGGTCACAAAAATGCTTTTCCTTAGATGGTACTTGGTCTGGATGTGCAGGATTTTCCCTCCTCTCATTTGTTTTCATTTTGATTTTGGAAAAGTGGATGCAATATCCTAGTATATGTGGTCATTCAGCCATTATAAAATGATGGAAGAGAGATGGATTCTGTCTGGCTCAGCAACAATACTGGATGAATAAATTAATGAAATACAGTCTGCCAAGAGTTTAAGGATTGCGGGCATACTATTTTGCGCCAAAGCTTTGGAAACCACATTTCCTAACCTTTAATTGCATTATTGATTTAAATACCATATTTGCTTTGTTTTGACTGTATATACATTGTAACTATATGGTCTTCCCATTTTGTATTAAGTTTTTGTATATGGTCACATGAGATTGTTTTAATTTATTTTGTATAGATCATTATATTTTATAGACTATGGTAGTTTCCAATTTATCTAAACCCGTTACATTCTCCTGGCCTTCATTAATTTAGCCTAACAACTGTATATTCATAATGATATTACTACTTTTCTTTGGTCAAAAAGAAACGTTGTGGGTCATGGCCCTCACATAGGCACTAAAGGTAATATAAGATGCTCTATTTTTATCACAGAATTTCTTACCCTCATGTTAGAATTTTCTAGTCTTTTATTAAAAGGGAGCAGTGTCATGTTATATATATTTCTGCTCAAAAATCTTTTGTTAATTCCTAATAGACAATGCTATTTTGAAATCTCACATGTTTATTTTTTATTCTTAAAATTCATTTCAATTTTGGTTAAGCAGTCCTTAACCTTTATTGTTATAACCTCCAGTATCATCTATATTTATAACGTGACATTTCTTTTCTAGTCTAGACTGTCTGAGTTTTAGTTTTCTATATAGCCATTAGATCATTTGTTATACAAATCCTCTGTGTACTTACTTATCTCCTACTTTATTTCATGAACTTTATTTCCAAGAAAGTTAACTTACTCTTTCCATAACAGTGCATTGGTCTTTCCCCATCTATAATGTGTTTTCTTTTTATATTTCTTTTACTTTAATATTTAAAATATTTTACTTCTAAATGTTCAAAACACTAAAAGTAGGAAAATAGTAAAACTGACAACTTCATCCACAACTCAGATTTTAAAAATTGAAGATCAAAAGCTGTATGTAACTAGATTTTATAACTATGCTACATATTTAATGCTGTCCTCCAGTTATAACTATATTCCTTTATTCAGAGCTGGAAGAGTGCCATTCAAAAAGGAAAAACAGAATGCCCTGTAGCTGAATAGAAATCTTCAGAGAAGGAGATAGATAGGAAAAGGCTATGGTTTTCCTGGACATCCACGGCAGTGAACCAGCAGGAAAGTAATAGATAAATTGTCAAAACCGAGAGTAGCAGGAAGTTTTCCAGATGATGAAATTAGTAAAATTTTCCCTTTATTGCAGAAAGATTTGTATTGGATGTACAGGTAAGGCTTCAACCAAACAAACAGAACCAGAAGGAGATATAAATTATGAGATTTATTACATGGAGCTGGCTTATGCAATTGTTGGGGCTGGCAAAGTAGATCTGAAATATATAGGGCAGGCTGTCAGGAAGGGCAGCCTGGAAGTCTTGGGCATGAGCTGAAGCTGCTTCCCCACAGGTGAAATTTCTTCTTCCTCAAGGAAGTGTCAGTTCTGCTTTTATAGCCTTTCAACTGACTGAATCAAGCTACTCTAGATTATCTAGAATAATCATCCATATTTAACTGATTATAAACTTTAATCACATCTACAAAATGCCTTCACAGCAACACCTAAATTAATGTTTGATGGAAAAACCAGGGACTACAGCCTAGCCAAGATGACACATAAAATGGACCACCACAGTCCATCTCTTGTCAACCTGCCACTGATACACTGATGCCATTGATACACTGATCTCTTTAAACCACACAATCTCCAAATCAAGACAAATACAAAGTCACACTTCCACCTACCACAGTGCAACTATCCTGTGTAAAACTGAAAGTATGCTAACCCTTCCTCCAGAAGATGCAAAGTCCTTGAAGGATGTTTGCTCTTCTCCTTTGATATCCTATAGCTAAAATACTGTGATATAAAGTTAATTTATTAATATGTAGTATGTTAGGCAGTACAGGGATAAAGGGAATAAGAAAATGAAAGCCGAGTTGTGAGATATATATATATATATATATATATATATATATATATAATATTGTGTGTGTAATTCATAATAGAATAAATACTAATAACTATTAAACTATTACCAATCTCACTTTGTTTCTGCAGCTGCTTATAGGGTCATAACTAGTATTTGTAATTGCCTTCTTCAAATAGCCATGCCATAATCTTTTTGTTTTCTAAAAGCACCTCAGAAGTTCATGGTTCTTTGCCAGGTTGGGTAACCCAAGCCTTCATTTCTGAAAGGTCTGAGCTATTAGAAGTACTGCCTGAAATAGATTGCTATAATTTTCCGTTAACTATAATCACTGTCATGGTAGTTCTAAAGAGATACCCCATAAGAGCTTGTATCCCAGACATGCTTTTCCTTACCTTACATAGTAGCAACAGGTTTCCCTTTTTTTTTTTTAACATAAAATGCAACATATATTTTTTATTACAAAAGTTTTCTGGGAAAATATGGAACAATATATACAGGGACACAAGAGATTGGCATTTCGAGATGAGCTGATCGACCAGTGGCCAGTTTCCCTTTGGATCAGGATCAATCACCTATTGATTTAGAGACACGAGGGAGACACCAGGTGGCAGTCTCAAATCTCAGTTCAATGAAATTATTCTATCTCCTACTGGAAACATCCCTTCTTTTGGAACTAAGACCTCTAGGCCAGAAAACATACAGGGATAGGAAGCAAAAATTTTGCTAAGACTCTCTAGGGGTAATAAGGAATAAGGAATGGAGCCCCTCCTATTTTCACTCCTTGATTCCTGGACATGAGTATTAATAGTGGAAGAAACAGTACTATGCACTGGATTCTGACTCAGAGCGTAGACAGCATCCTGGAGGATATTACTCCAGCCCTAGGAAGTATTGCCAGCTAGCTGGTGCTGTAACCACATCTTTAAAAGGTTTTCTACCATACAATCTAATCAGCTACTTCAGTGATGGTGGAGAACATGGTAAGATCACTGAATTTCACAAGAATGGGCCCTTTGCTATAGTTCATTTACTGTGAAGTGTATTTCATTTATCAATCAAAAGTAATGCCATGTGAAACAACATGACAGTGTATAAGGTCCTTCTATAAGTCCAGATAGTAACCACAGATAGTAGTTTTGACAGATGTATTGTATTTAGGAAAGGTAAATATGTATCCAGGGTTCGTGTCTCCTCCAGCCAGAATATAGTGCTACACTTTCCATGTTACAAGTGCTCCAGTGTAAGATCCATGACAGAGGGATAGTTTTCCCTTGATATTTTTTCCTTTGCCATATAATTTAGCATCTTACATCTAGGACATAGGAGTTCAACAAATATTGAATGAGAAATTTTTAAAAAGAAACAAATCTATGGAGGGAAAACAATGCAGGAAACTCTGCATATATTTGTTCTAGTTCATTTACTCTGAGATACTCATTTATGTTCAGTGAAAGGATTATCTCTTGGGGAAAGATTAAAACAGTCCTGCTTCTCAGCTTTTCTGAGACCATGCGGGGTCTTCACTGTGCCCTGGGACTTGGAGCAGATTGGTAGTACTAGCCCAAGGCATGGTCAGTAAGTGCTCACTCAGAGATGTGAAAATGGCCCTCCATGTTTCCTTTACAGGTGGAGGGCTCCCTCTGGGCCAGCAGAGCTCATTTACTGGGAGAAGAAAGCAGAGGTGGAAGGTCAGGAATCACACCTAGGGGATTTATTAAAATCCTGTCTCCTAGACTAGCATTTCCAGTGAGGGAACATGTCAGCTGGGGAGATATTTCCCTTTAAATAAGTGGAAGTTTGGGGTCCCTAGGCGGCTCACTCACTGGGCATCTGCCTTCTGCTAGGGTCATGATCCCAGGGTCTTGAGATCAAGCCCCAGGTCAAGCTACCTGGTCCACGGGAGGCCTGCTTCTCCCTCTTCCACTCCCCCTGCTTGTGTTCTCTCTATATATATATCAAATAAATAATAAAATCTTAAAAATAAAGAAAAAGAAAGAAAGAAAGAATCAAACAAACCAATACATAAATAAGTGGAAGGTCAACGTCATTGTAATTGCATAGTAAGGAAGAGGAACCACCCTCAAAGACAGGGCCCTGGAGGCAGCTGTCTGGCTCAGTCAGTTAAGCATCAGCCTTTGGCTCAGGTCATGATCTCAGGGTCCAGGCTATGAGCCCCATGTTGGCCTCCCTGCCTGCTTCTCCAACTCTGCATGCTGCTCCCTATTTGTGCATTCTCTCGAGTGCTCTCTCTTGCTCTCTCTCTCAAATAAACAAATAAAATCTTAAAAAAAAAAAAAGACAAGAACCCTGACTCACTGTGTCCCCCAGGGAAAGTGAGGCCAGGGACCTCAAGTTCTACTTTTGGGCCTTCTCATATCCTTTTTCTTGGATTCTTCCTTTATTCAGTTTTTCCTTCAGAGCTCGGTTGGAGTGAAAGTATTTTTAAAAGTCTAAGCAGTGTTCTCAGCCTGACAATTCCTTGGAGGCTAGAAAAATTCCTTCAAATGGTGACTGGTTTACAGAAGCAATCTATCCTAACTCCTCACATAAGAGGAGACAAGCAATCTCTTGTTCCTGTGTGAATGCTTCTCTCAGTGATGTTGGCCATTCAGAAACAAAGCTGCCCATTCCCAGAGAAAGTCGCAAAGCCAGAAGAATGGGAGGGCCCTGAATCACTGATCTCACATACCTCCTCACAGCTGGTACCTTCCCCAATACTGGAAAAAGGCACTTTATTCACCGATTTCTATTTGCACTCCTTGACTCCCTCAAATAAGCTACTACACTGCATGATAAAATCTAGCAGCAGTGTCTCCAATCCATCTGAAGTAAGGATTGTATCCCTGTTCGAGGGCTTATTATGAAGGAGGTGTCTGTGAGTGGTTAGGAATTGGGAAGGATCCTAGTTAAGAAATGTGGCTGGTTAGGAATCAATACCTGTCCCTTTGACCATCTCAGTAATGTTAGTCTTGGTAATGAACAACGCAGTGATGTTGGTCTCATTCATTCATTCATTCATTCATTCAACAAATAATCAAGGATATTCTATAATTCAGGCTCTGTGCTGTATGTTGAACAAACACTGTGAATAAGACACAAACCTTGTATTTAAGGATCAGTATAGGAATATTTAAATATATTAAGGTAGCTGCTCACTCTGCAAGAAGCAAGGCAACTTTCTAGGAGGTAGTGGCAGCTCATGTTCTGGAGTACCAGGAAGCTATAACCAAGAAAAAAGATCAAGGACATGAAGGATGGGATGAAAGGAAATAAATGAAGCATTCTAGGCAGAGGAACATGCAGGTACAAAGGACTAGAGGCAGGAGAAAACAGTTTCTTGGGGAATCCCAAATTGAGCACTATAGGGGGAAATGGGGTTTGGGTAGGGATGAAGGAGGGAGGGGATGCTAAGGGTCATTGTAAGAAATGAAGCAGAGAGATCAGCCTATCCAGTGTACTTTTTAAAAAAGATTTTATTTATTTATTTGAGATAGGGCAAGAGTTTGAAAGGAAGAGAATAAGCAGAAGGAGTAGCACACAGAGGGAGAAGCAGGCTCTCCACTGAGTAGAGAGCCCGACATTGGCTCTATCCCAGGATTCTGGGATCATGACCTGAGCTGAAGGCAGACACTTAAACAACTGAACCACTCAGGCGCCCCCAGATTATATATTGCGTAATATGCCAAGAGATTGGAGTGGATCTTGAGGGCTAGCCTTAAAGTATACTAAGTAACAAGGTAACATCAGAGTTGTAATATTAAGATTTCTGTAACAGTGTAGAAATGAATTGCAGGAGATAAAACTGAATCCTGAGAGAAGCCTAGTAAGTTAGGTGACCTTGAGGTCATGACTTTCTCCCAGTTCTCTTTGTCAACGATATATTTAAATTTAAAATCCATCCTCATTGTTACCCTTGGGACTTAGATCATTGCCTTCTTTTCATTCTCTAATTGTCATTATTTTGGATGATTTTAGTGTCCACGAGAATGACTCATCTTAGTTCCATATTTTAAAAACTCAAATAACTTACATATTTAGACAATTTAAGCCACCTCTTCCAGTGGGTGAAATATTTCTTCACTTTTTCTTTCCTGCCCTGTGGGTTTTGATGTCCTACAAAGTTTCTATCCTTTATTTATACTTCCTCCACGTTGTATTGTGAATATATGTTTATTAAGGATATGTCTTTCCTTATAGATTTTGAAATTATGAAGGATACTGACCTAAACTTTTTGCTCATCAAAGTACTAGATTACTACTAGGCACCAAATAGATATTTCACTAAACAGATATTTAAATGCTTTTTGAACATTGACTGAGTGGAAAGTTGTAATATTGTATTAATATTGCCAGGCTTGGATATCAATTTGCATATGTTGTATGGGATTATTATTTACAGAGAACACAAAATCTCCCTGGTGTTTGCTGAATCCTGAAAGATTTTGCAAAAGTTCTCAAATTAGCCCTCTCAAGATACGGAATGTCAAAAATAAATAATGTGTCTTATATATACCATAAATTGTTGGTTTGAAAGCACTTGGAATATTAAGGTGAACTTTTGGAGGTCCAATGTTATGCAGACCTAATATTAATTAGAAAGCCTATTATACCGAAAGAATTGGAATGAACCAGGTAGACACCAGATATGCAGGGAAAATTTTAAATCTATCATCATGCTTAAAAAAGGAATTTGACACCAGGAGTGCTGCATAGCTTATTATATATCAATCTATCATAATTATTACATATTTTGTTTCCTGTAAATAGCTTTGGAATATTCTATTCATGATCTAAAATATGTGGTTTTCTTAGGATCAATTTGAGTCCTTTGTGAGCTAGAAAAAAATTATTTTAAAAGAATGGGTTTCCCCTACTGATATACAAAATATGTGTAGCTTAGAGGTTTTTGTCTTGAGGCAAAGTAATATGATGTGGTTTAAAACTCTTTATAAGATGGGTTGAATAACATGGCAGTTAAGAAGTATTCTATGACACCAGTTTGCCTGGATTGAATTTCTGTTTTTTTTTAATTTATATTCTATTTATTTTCAGCATAATAGTATTCATTATTTTTGCACCACACCCAGTGCTCCATGCAATCTCTGCCCTCTATAATACCTACCACCTAGTACCCTGACCTCGCACCCCCTGCCCCTTCAAAACACTCAGATTCTTTTTCAGAGTCCATAGTCTCTCATGGTTCAACTCCCCTTCCAATTTACCCAAATTCCCTACTCCTCTCTAACGCCCCTTGTCCTCCATGCTATTTGTTATGCTCCACAAATAAGTGAAACCATATGATAATTGACTCTCTGTGCTTGACTTATTTCACTCAGCATAATCTCTTCCAGTCCCGTCCATGTTGCTACAAAAGTTGGGTATTCATCCTTTCTGATGGAGGCATAATACTCCATAGTGTATATGGACCACATCTTCCTTATCCATTCATCCGTTGAAGGGCATCTTGGTTCTTTCCATAGTCTAGCGACTGTGGCCATTGCTGCTATAAACATTGGGGTACAGATGGCCCTTCTTTTCACGACATCTGTATCTTTGGGGTAAATACCCAGGAGTGCAATTGCAGGGTCATAGGGAAGCTCTATTTTTAATTTCTTGAGGAATCTCCACACTGTTCTCCAAAGAGGCTGCACCAACTTGCATTCCCACCTACAGTGGAAGAGGGTTCCCCTTTCTCCACATCCTCTCCAACACATGTTGTTTCCTGTTTTGTTAATTTTGGCCATTCTAACTGGTGTAAGGTGATATCTCAATGTGGTTTTAATTTGAATCTCCCTGAGGGCTAATGATAATGAGCATTTTTTCATGTGTCTGATAGCCATTTGTATGTCTTGATTGGAGAAGTGTCTGTTCATATCTTCTGCCCATTTTTTGATGTGTTAGTCTGTTTCGTGTGGGTTGAGTTTGAGGAGTTCATTATAGATCCTGGATATCAACCTTTTGTCTGTACTGTCATTTGCAAATATCTTCTCCCGTTCCGTGGGTTGCCTCTTTGTTTTTTTGACTGTTTCCTTTGCTGTGCAGAAGCTTTTGATTTTGATGAAGTCCCAGAAGTTTATTTTCGCTTTTGTTTCCTTTGCCTTTGGAGACGTATCTTGAAAGAAGTTGCTGTGGCTGATATCAAAGAGATTTCTGCCTATGTTCTCCTCTAAGATTCTGATGGATTCCTGTCTCACGTTGAGGTCTTTTATCCATTTTGAGTTGATCTTTGTGTACGGTGTAAGAGAATGGTCGAGTTTCATTCTTCTACATATAGCTGTCCAGTTTTCCCAGCACCATTTATTGAAGAGACTGTCTTTTTTTCACTGTATATTTTTTCCTGTTTTGTCGAAGATTAATTGACCATAGAGTTGAGGGCCCATATCTGGGCTCTCTACTCTGTTCCACTGGTCTATGTGTCTGTTTTGATGCCAGTACCATGCTGTCTTGGTGATCACAGCTTTGTAATAAAGCTTGAAATCAGGTAAGGTGATGCCGCCAGCTTTATTTTTGTTTTTCAACATTTCCTTAGCGATTTGGGGTCTCTTCTGATTCCATACAAATTTTAGGATTATTTGCTCCAGCTCTTTGAAGAATGCCAGTGGAATTTTGATCGGAATGGCATTAAAAGTATAGATTGCTCTAGGCAGTATAGACATTTTAACAATGCTTATTCTTCCGATCCAAGAGCATGGAATGGTCTTCCAACATTTTGTGTCTTCTTCAATTTCTTTCATGAGTGTTCTATAGTTCCTCAAGTACAGATCCTTTACCTCTTTAGTTAGGTTTATTCCCAGGTATCTTATGGTTCTTGGTGCTATAGTAAATGGAATCGATTCTCTAATTTCCCTTTCTGTATTTTCATTGTTAGTGTATAAGAAAGCCACTGATTTCTGCACATTGACTTTGTATCCTGCCACGTTGCTGAATTGCTGTATGAGTTCCAGTAGTTTGGGGGTGGAGTCTTTTGAATCCCTGTTTTGAGGCACCCCCTCAGATGGAAAAGAGCACTCTTCCCTTCCCCGAAAAAGCCACCAAATTATGGGGAGACACAATGATTCATAGAGAGAAAATGACTCCCTCAGACCCATGAGAACACACCTTCATTCCGAGGCCATCCTGGACACAAAATGCAGAGAGAAAAGTCTGTGCTACTGCCTTCCAGTCACCCTAATTACAGTTATAGACGAGCTGCTCTCCAGGTCTATGCATTGGGCCTGCGATCACCTTGCCACTCACCCTAATCTGAATTTGTGTTTTCAGACTTCTCTACCAAAACCATGGCACACATGCCCTCAGGATGGGGTCTCTGGTGGTTCTTCTCTCTTCTCATATTAATTTGTTTTATCACATTGATTGATTTGCGAATGTTGAACCAACCTTGTAGCCCAGGGATGAATCCCACCTGATCATGGTGGATAATCTTTTTAATGTGCTGTTGGATCCTGTTGGCTAGGATCTTGTTGAGAATCTTAGCATCCATATTCATCAGTGATATTGGTCTGAAATTCTCCTTTTTGGTAGGGTGTTTGCCTGGTTTGGGGATCAGGGTAATGCTGGCTTCATAGAAAGAGTCTGGAAGTTTTCCTTCTGCTTCAATTCTTTGAAACAGCTTCAGGAGAATAGGTGTTATTTCTTCTTTGAAGGTTTGGTAGAATTCCCCAGGGAATCCGTCAGGTCCTGGGCTCTTGTTTTTTGGGAGGTTTTTGATCACTGATTCAATCTCGTTATTAGATATTGGTCTATTCAGGTTGTCGATTTCTTCCTGGTTCAATTTTGGTAGTTTATATTTTTCCAGGAATGCATCCATTTCATCTAGGTTGCTAAGCTTATTGGCATATAACTGTTCACAATAACTTCTGATAATTGTTTCTACTTCCTGGGTGTTAGTTGTGATCTCTCCCTTTTCATTCATAATTTTATGTATTTGGGCTTTCTCTCTTTTCTTTTGGATTAGTGTAGCCAGTGGCTTATCGATCTTATTGATTCTTTCAAAAAACCAGCTTCTAGTTTCATTGATACGTTCTACTGTATCTCTGGTTTCTCCCTCATTGATCTCAGCTCTAATCTTGATGATTTCCCTTCTTATGTGTGGAGTTGGTTTGGTTTCTTGTTGATCCTCCAGTTCTTTAAGGTGTAGAGACAGCTGGTGTGTTCTGGATTTTCAATTCTTTTGAGCGAGGCTTGGATGGCTATATATTTTCCCCTTAGGACCGCCTTTGCTGTATCCCATAGGTTTTGGACCGAAATGTCTTCATTCTCATTGGTTTCCATGAATTGTTTCAGTTCTTCTTTGATCTCCTGGTTGATCCAAGCATTCTTAAGCAAGGTGGTCTTTAGCTTCCAGGTGTTTGAGTTCCTTCGGAACTTTTCCTCGTGATTGAGCTCCAGTTTCAATGCATTGTGATCGAGAATATGCAGGGAATCATCTCAGTCTTTTGGTATCGGTTGAGTCCTGATTTGTGACCCAGTATGTGGTCTATTCTGGAGAAGGTTCCATTTGCACTTGAGAAGAATGAGTATTCTGCTGTTTTAGGGTGGAATGTTCTGTATATATCTATGAGGTCCATCTGGTCCAATGTGTCATTCAATGCTCTTGTTTCTTTATTGATTTTCTGCTTCAATGATCTGTCTATTTCTGAGAGAGGCGTGTTAAGATCTCCTACGATTAGTGTATTCATATCAATATGACTCTTTTCTTGATTAACAGTTTTCTTAAGTAATTGGCTGCTCCCATATTGGGAGCATAGATATTTACAATTGTTAGATCATCTTGGTGGATAGTCCCTTTAAGGATTATGTAGTGTCCTTCTGTATCTCTGACTACAGTCTTTAGTTTGAAGTCTAATTTATCTGATATGAGAATCGCTACCCCAGCCTTCTTATGAGTCCCATTGGCATGAAAGATGCTTCTCCACCCCTTCACTTTCAGTCTGCGTGTATCTTTAGGTTCAAAATGGGTCTCTTGTAGACAGCATATGGATGGGTCCTGTCGTTTTATCCAATCTGCAACCCTGTGCCGTTTTATGGGTGCATTTAGGCCATTCACATTGAGAGTGATTATTGATAGATACGTTTTTATTGACATCGAGTTACCTTTGAAGTCTTTCTTTCTGTAGACTGTCTCTATATTTCTGTTCAATGCTATTCTTGGGATTTTTCCTCTTTTATAGAACCCCCCTTAATATTTCCTGCAGTGTCAGCTTGGTGGTTGCATAGTCTTTTAAGCCTTGCCGGTCTTGGAAACTCTTTATCTCTCCATCCATTTTGAATGTCAGTCTTGCTGGATAAAGTATTCTTGGCTGCATGTTCTTCTCATTTAGTGCCCTGAATATATCTTGCCAGCCTCTTCTGACTTGCCAGGTCTCTGTGGACAGGTCTGACGTTATTCTGATGGGCTTCCCTCTGTAAGTAAGGAGCCTCTTTGCCCTGGCGGCTTTCAAGAGATTATACCTACAATTATAATTCCTCAATTTGACTATCAGGTGTCATGATGTTTTTTTGGAATGTATAATCTTGGGTGGAGACCATTCAGCCTCTAGTATATGAACGCTGGTTTCATTCGCGAGATTCGGAAAGTTTTCATGAAGGACTTGTTCCACGATATCTTCTAGACTTCTTTCTTTCTCCTCCCCTTCAGGGATTCCAATAATTCTGACGTTGGAACGCTTCATGGCATCATTTATTTCCCTGATTCTGCTTTCATGGGATCTAAGCTGTTTGTTCGAGGCTTCCTCCTGATCCTTTCTCTCTATCTGTTTGTCTTCCAGATCACTAATTCTATCTTCTGTCTCAGTTACCCTAGCTTTGAGAGGGTTTAGATTTGATTGGAACTCATTGAGAGCATTGTGGACCTCCTCCCTGGTAGCTTTAAGCTCCGCCCTAACATTGTGAACATCCTGTCTGGTCGCTTTCAGTTCGGCCCTAATCAATTCTGTTTGGTCATCCATGGCTTTCTCCAACCTAGTTATTGCCTGGATAATTGTTAGCCTGAATTCACTTTCTGACATATTGTCTATGTTTATAGCCATTAGCTCTGTTGCAGAAGGTCCATCCTCTGTATTTTTCTTCTGTTGGGCATTCCTCCTCCTAGTCATTTTGGTGGAAGAAGAGCTGAACAGATGTAGCTGGATGTATCAACTCTGGTGCAGTCAAGGTGCACCCTGGAACACTTCTGAGCAATCAGGATTCCCCACCCAAACGAGAGACAAAAGAAAAGAAAAAGAGGAAAAGAAGAAAAAGAAAAACAAAAAAGAAAAGAGAGAGAGAGAGAGACAGGAAAGAAAGGGAAGATGAAAGAGAAGGTTCAGCCCACATGGGCCCCAAGGTAAGATTTATGAAGTAGACAAACAAAAAGAGATAAAAGACTGATACAATTATATGGCAAGAGAAAAAAAGAGAATATATATATATGCAAATAAAGAAAGAACCTCGTCAAAAAGAACCACAAGTGTAAAATTTATATGCTATCAGGACAAACACAAAAAACACAGAAACACTGGTGGCAGAAGATGGGAGAGTTCTTATAAATTCTCAGTGTGTGCGAGGTAGGTTGTTTTGATTCTTCCTGGATGAATCTTGATGTCTTTGTTAAAGGACTCAACTTTCCTAAGATAAAGGGGATTAAAAATTGGTTTACCTATAGGGGTAGTATTGATTGGGAAAAGGGGATTACTTTGAAGTTAACTCTATATGAATATTAGAGGATAAAAATAAAAAGGAATATACTAGACTAAACTAAACTAAATTTTTTTTAAAAAGGGAATTCAAAAAATAAAAATGCAAAAGAAAAACATAGGTGTATGTATCAAAAAGTTCAGGTTAGAAAGGTATTATGGAATTTGATGTACTATACAGCTCACTGTGATGGTAAATAGGTTAAAAAAATTACCTATGTGTAAAAAAAAAAAAATTAAAAAATATGAACCGGAATAGTGGAAACGAGTGAACAATACAAGTTTTCCTATGAAGTAGTGGTGGTTCTCTTGTAGTCCTTTTTTTTTTTTTTTTCTTTCTTGGTTTGTTTTCTGGGGGAGGGGCCTGCCACGTGGGTTGTCAGTCAATGATGTTTCCTGAGTTGAGTCCCCCCGCCCCCTTCAAGGGGGTGGGCTCTGGGGAAACTGGTTTTTTTCAGGCTTTTGTTCTCTGGTGGTTTTTTTGCTTGTTCACTTTTGTCCCTCTCACCTTGACCGCCTTTGATGGTTTTTGTAGTATTAGAAGAAATCAAACCGCACCCTGATCTCCGTCTCAGAGAGAAGCCTCAGTCTGGGTGCAGAAGCTGAATAAATTCCCCCTTGGCCGCTGGCAGCGCAGGTTCCAAGGTGCAGATCCTGGGGGTGCAGGATCTTTTGCTTGTCCCCAAAGCCAAGGCAGTGGCGGCTGTCTGGGAGCTCCCGACCACGAGAGAGGTTCCAAGCAGCGATCGCACACTGAGATTTTGCCGCCGGCCCGGGCTGGGAGTGCCGAGCTTGCGCGCACCTCTTTTCAGAGGCGGCTATGGGTCGGGCGCGCGTCTGGGGCACTGAGAACGGGCGCGGGTCCGTGAGCCCCAGGCTGGGCTTTTGCGCGCCTCTGTCCGGGGAAGAGTTTCGCGCCCTCGCGCGGCTTAGGCTTTGAAACAATGGCGCGGGTCAAGGAGCGCCCGCCGGGCCTCAGTAATTCAGGGGAGAGTGAGGGACGTGCGCGCGTATCTCAAGCTTTGTGGTAGGGCTAGCGCGCGTTCTGCAGACCGTCGCGGCTCCCATCCCCTCACAGGAGCCGGAACCCACGTGCTCTGGGGCGCGCTGGCGGCTTAGGGACCAGGAGCGGTTTCTCCGCTGCACTCTCTCTGCCTCAGCACCAGGGAGGCCGTCTGGGACCTGGGACTTAAGCCCCTCTCCCTAGCCGCCCCGATTACCACAATTTCCCCCCGCAATCCTTTGCTCTTTTGGAGTGCTTTCAATCAGTCTTCGAGTTACTGCTGGTCCCCAGACGCAGGGCGCTCTCACTCGGATTGGGGTATTACTTTCCCACCGGTCGCCACTGGTGGCTCCCTCCCCATTTTGTTTATCTTCCGATATCAGTCTGCAGTTCCCATTCCACTTTACCTGCTCACTGGCCTCTTCTGCCCCTGTAGAGATCCAGACGTGTATAATTCTGATCTCAGGCTGATTTCATGGGTGATCGGAGTTCTTTGGTAGGTAATCAGCTCACTTTGGGGTACTGGCTGAAAAGACGCCTCTTCCTACTACCCCGCCATCTTGTCCTTCTCCACTTTGTGTCTCAGTTCTTCTTTGATCTCCTGGTTGATCCAAGCATTCTTAAGCAAGGTGGTCTTTAGCTTCCAGGTGTTTGAGTTCCTTCCGAACTTTTCCTTGTGATTGAGCTCCAGTTTCAAAGCATTGTGATCTGAGAATATGCAGGGAATCATCTCAGTTTTTTGGTATCAGTTGAGTCCTGATTTGTGACCCAGTATGTGGTCTATTCTGGAGAAGATTCCATGTGCACTTGAGAAGAATCAGTATTCTGTTGTTTTAGGGTGGAATGTTCTGTATATATCTATGAGGTCCATCTAGTCCAGTGTGTCATTCAATGCTCTTGTTTCTTTATTGATTTTCTGCTTGGATGATCTGTCTATTACTGAGAGTGGCGTGTTAAGGTCTCCTACTTTTAATGTATTCATATCAATATCAGTCTTTGTCTTAACAGTTTTCTTATGTAATTGGCTGCTCCCATATTGGGGGCGTAAATATTTACAATTGTTAGATCTTCTTAGTGTATAGTCCCTTGAAGAATTATGTAGGTCCTTTTGTATCTCTGACTAAAGTCTTTAGTTTAAAATCGAATTTATCTAATATGAGAATCACTACTCCAGCATTCTTTTGTGTCCCATTGGCAGGAAAGATGCTTTTCCATCCCTTCACTTTTAGGCTGGGTATATCCTTAGGTTCAAAATGGGTCTCTTGTAGACCACATATGGATGGGTGTTGTCGTTTTATCCAATCTGCAACCCTGTGTCACTTATTGGGTACATTTAGGCCATTCACGTTGAGAGTGATTATTGAGAGATACATTTTGATTGATATCATGTTACCTGTGATGTGTTTGTTTCTATCGGTTATCTCCATATATTTCTGTTCAGTAATATTCTTTGGATTTTTCTTTTATACAACCCCCTTAGTATTTCCTGCAGTGTCAGCTTTGTGCTCACATACTCTTTTAAACCTTGCCGGTCTTGGAAACTCTTTATCTCTCCATCCATTTTAAATGTCAGGCTTGCTGGATCAAGTATTCCTGGCTGTATGTTCATCTCATTAAGTGCCCTGAATATGTCTTGCCAGCCCTTTCTAGCTTGCCAAGTTTCTGTGGACAAGTCTGACATTATTCTGATGGGCTTTCTTCTGTATGTAAGGAATTTCTTTGCCCTAGCTGCTTTCAATTGCTTCCATCTACAATTATGATTCATCTTTTTCACTATCATGTGTCTCAAGGTCTTTCCAGATTCTATGATATTGGGGGGGGGGGAGATCTGTTCTGTACATGAACACTGGTTCCTTTCGTGAGACTGGGAAAATTTTCATGGAGAATTTATTCAACTATATCTTCTAGTCTTCTTTCTTTCTCCTCCCCCTCAGGGATTCCAATAATTCTGATGTTGGAACATTTCATGGCATCATTTATTTCCCTAATTCTGTTTTCGTGGCTTCTAAGCTGTCTGTTCCAGGCTTCTTCCTGTTCCTTATTCTCTATCTGTTTGTCCTCCAAATCACTAATTCTGTCTTCTGTCTCAGTTACCCTAGCTTTTACAGAATTTAGATTAGATTGGAACTCATTGAGTACATTGTGAACATCATCCCTGGTGGCTTTCACTTCTGTCCTAATCAATTCCATTTTGTCACCCATGGCTTACTCCAATCTAGCCTGGATAATAATTATTGCCTGGATAATTGTTAGCATGAATTCCCTTTCTGACATATTGTCTATGTCCATATCCATTCACTCTGTTGCAGAAGGCCGGTTCTCTGAATCTTTCTGTCGTTGGGTATTTTTCCTCCTAGTCATTTTGGTGAGAGATGGTTGAACAGATATGTAGCTGAATGTGTCGACTGTGGTGCAGGCAAAGTGCACCTTGGAACGCTTCTGAACAGTCAAGAGTCCCCGCCCAAAAGAACGAAAAAGAAAAAAAGAGAGAGAGAGTGAGATACAGGAAAAAAAAAAAGAAAGATAAAATAAAAGAGAAGCCCCAGCAAAAAATCAGCATAATCTCTTCCTGCCCCATCCATGTTGCTATAAAAGTTGAGATTATGCTGAGTGAAATAAGTCAAGCTGAGAGAGTCAATTATCGTATGACTTATATCATATGACTTATTATCATTATTATCATTTCACTTATTTGTGGAGCATAACAAATAGCATGGAGGACATGGGGAGTTAGAGAGGAGAAAGGAGTTTGGGGAATTTGGAAGGAGAGGTGAACCATGAGAGACTATGGACTCTGAAAAGCAATCTGAGGGTTTTGAAAGGGGAGGGGGTGGGAGGTTGGAGTACCAGGTGCTGGGTATTAGAGAGGGCACGGATTGCATGGAGCACTGGGTGTGGTGCAAAAATAATGAATACAGTTTTGTTAATATTGGCTTTCTAACTGGTGTAAGGTGATATCCCAATGTGGGTTTTTTTTTTCAATTTATTTATTTTCAGAAAAACAGTATTCATTATTTTTTCACCACACCCAGTGCTCCATGCAAGCTGTGCCCTCTATAATACCCACCACCTGGTACCCCAACCTTCCACCCCCCACCACTTCCAACCCCTCAGATTGTTTTTCAGAGTCCATAGTCTCTCGTGGTTCACCTCACCTTCCAATTTACCCCAACTCCCTTCTCCTCTCTAACACCTCTTGTCCTCCATGCTATTTGTTATGCTCCACAAATAAGTGAAACTATGTGATAATTGACTCTCTCTGCTTGACTTATTTCACTCAGCATAATCTCTTCCAGTCCCGTCCATGTTGCTACAAAAGTTGGGTATTCATCCTTTTGATGGAGGCATAATACTCCATAGTGTATATGGACCACATTTTCCTTATCCATTCATCTGTTAAAGGGCATCTTGGTTCTTTCCATAGTTTGGCGACTGTGGCCATTGCTGCGATAAACATGGGGTACAGATGGCCCTTCTTTTAACGACATCTGTATCTTTGGGGTAAAAACCCAGGAGTGCAATTGCAGGGTCATAGGGAAGCTCTATTTTTAATTTCTTGAGGAATCTCCACACTGTTCTCCAAAGAGGCTGCACCAACTTGCATTCCCACCAACAGTGTAAGAGGGTTCCCCTTTCTCCACATCCTCTCCAACACATGTTGTTTCCTGTTTTGTTAATTTTGGCCATTCTAACAGGTATAAGGTGGTATCTCAATGTGGTTTTTTCTTCCAATTTATTTATTTTCAGAAAAACAGTATTCATTATTTTTTCACCACACCCAGTGCTCCATGCAAGCTGTGCCCTCTATAATACCCACCACCTGGTACCCCAACCTCCCACCCCCCCGCCACTTCAAACCCCTCAGACTGTTTTTTAGAGTCCATAGTCTCTCATGGTTCACCTCCCCTTCCAATTTACCCAAATTCCCTACTCCTCTCTAACGCCCCTTGTCCTCCATGCTATTGGTTATGCTCCACAAATAAGTGAAACCATATGATAACTGACTCTCTCTGCTTGACTGATTTCACTCAGCATAATCTCTTCCAGTCCCGTCCGTCCATGTTGCTACAAAAGTTGGGTATTCATCCTTTCTGATGGAGGCATAATACTCCATAGTGTATATGGACTGAGGGCTAAGGATGATGAGCATCTTTTCATGTGTCTGATAGCCATTTGTATGTCTTGATTGGAAAAGTGTCTGTTCATATCTTCTGCCCATTTTTTTAAATTTTTTTCAATGTATTTATTTTCAGAAAAACATTATTCATTATTTTTTCACCACACCCAGTGCTCCATGCAAGCCGTGCCCTCTATAATACCCACCACCTGGTACCCCAAACCCCCACCCCCCGCCACTTCAAACCCCTCAGAATGTTTTTCAGAGTCCATAGTCTCTCATGGTTCACCTCCCCTTCCAATTTACCCAAATTCCCTACTGCCCATTTTTTGATATGTTTGCCTGTTTCATGTGTGTTGAGTTTGAGGAGTTCATTATAGATCCTGGATATCAAACTTTTGTCTGTACTGTCATTTGCAAATATCTCCTCCCATTCCATGAGTTGCCTCTTTGTTTTTTTGACTGTTTCCTTTGCTGTGCAGAAGCTTTTGATTTTGATGAAGTCCCAGAAGTTTATTTTCACTTTTGTTTCCTTTGCCTTTGGAGACGTATCTTGAAAGAAGTTGCTGTGGCTGATATCAAAGAGATTACTGCCTATGTTCTCCTCTAAGATTCTGATAGATTCCTGTCTCACGTTGAGGTCTTTTATCCATTTTGAGTTGATCTTTGTGTACGGTGTAAGAGAATGGTCGAGTTTCATTCTTCTACATATAGCTGTCCAGTTTTCCCAGCACCATTTATTGAAGAGACTGTCTTTATTCCACTGTATATTTTTTCCTGTTTTGTCAAAAATTAATTGACCATAGAGTTGAGGGTCCATATCAGGGCTCTCTACTCTGTTCCACTGGTCTATGTGTCTGTTTTTATGCCAGTACCATGCTGTCTTGGTGATCACAGCTTTGTAATAAAGCTTGAAATCAGGTAAGGTGATGCTGCCAGCTTTATTTTTGTTTTTCAACATTTCCTTAGCGATTTGGGGTCTCTTCTGATTCCATACAAATTTTAGGATTATTTGCTCCAGCTCTTTGAAGAATGCCAGTGGAATTTTGATCGGAATGGCATTAAAAGTATAGATTGCTCTAGGCAGTAGAGACATTTTAACAATGTTTATTCTTCCGATCCAAGAGCATGGAATGGTCTTCCATCTTTTTGTGTCTTCTTCAATTTCTTTCATGAGTGTTCTATAGTTCCTCAAGTACAGATCCTTTACCTCTTTAGTTAGGTTTATTCCCAGGTATCTTATGGTTCTTGGTGCTATAGTAAATGGAATCGATTCTCTAATTTCCCTTTCAGTATTTTCATTGTTAGTGTATAAGAAGGCCACTGATTTCTGCACATTGACTTTGTATCCTGCCACGCTGCTGAATTGCTGTATGAGTTCTAGTAGTTTGGGTGTGGAGTCTTTTGGGTTTTCCATATAAAGAATCATGTCACAGTACAGGCAAAAGGTTGATATCCAGGATCTATAATGAACTCCTCAAACTCAACCCACACGAAACAGACTAACACATCAAAAAATGGGCAGAAGATATGAACAGACACTTCTCCAATCAAGAAATACAAATGGCTATCAGTGACATGAAAAAATGCTCATCATCATTAGCCCTCAGGGAGATTCAAATTAAAACCACATTGAGATATCACCTTACACCAGTTAGAATGGCCTAAATTAACAAAACAGGAAACAACATGTGTTGGAGAGGATGTGGAGAAAGGGGAACCCTCTTCCACTGTTGGTGGGATTGCAAGTTGGTGCAGCCTCTTTGGAGAACAGTGTGGAGATTCCTCAAGAAATTAAAAATAGAGCTTCCCTATGACCCTGCAATTGCACTCCTGGGTATTTACCCCAAAGACACAGATGTCGTGAAAAGAAGGGCCATCTGTACCCCAATGTTTATAGCAGCAATGGCCACAGTCGCCAAACTATGGAAAGAACCAAGATGCCCTTCAACGAATGAATGGATAATGAAGATGTGGTCCATATACACTATGGAGTATTATGCCTCCATCAGAAAGGACGAATATCCAACTTTTGTAGCAACATGGATGGGACTGGAAGAGATTATGCTGAGTGAAATCAGTCAAGCAGAGAGAGTCAATTATCATATGGTTTCACTCATTTGTGGAGCATAACAAATAGCATGGAGGACAAGGGGCGTTAGAGAGGAGTAGGGAATTTGGGTAAATTGGAAGGGGAGGTGAACCATGAGAGACTATGGACTCTGGAAAACAGTCTGAGGGGTTTGAAGTGGCGGGGGGGTGGGAGGTTGGGGTACCAGGTGGTGGGTATTATAGAGGGCACAGCTTGCATGGAGCACTGGGTGTGGTGAAAAAATAATGAATACTGTTTTTCTGAAAATAAATAAATTGGGAAAAAAATAAAAATAAATAAATACTCTTTTTCTGAAAATAAATAAATTAATTTAAAAAAATAATGAATACTGTTATGCTGAAAATAAAAAATAAATTTAAAAAAAAAGAGAAGCCCCAGCCCATATGGGCCCCAAGGTAAGATTTATAAAGCATACAAACAAAACAAAAAACCCAAAAATGTAGAAGATAAGAGAAAAATAAATAAATTAAAACAACAACAAAGAATAACCTCGTCAAAATGAACCCCAACTATAGGCTTTATATACTACCAGAACAAAAACAAATACACAGAAACAATGGTGGAACAAAAAGATGGGAGAGGTGTTATAAATTCTCAGTGTGGGCAAGGAAGGTTATTTTTATTCTTCCTGGATGTATCTTGATATCTTTATTAAAGGACTCAACTTTCCTAAGATGAAGGGGGATTAAAAATTGGTTTACCTATAGTGGTAGCATTGATAGGGGAAAGGGGATTACCTTGAATACTTTTTTTTTTTTTTGAAATTCTAATACTTTATTTTTTTTCCAATTTATTTATTTTCAGAAAAACAGTATTCATTATTTTTTCACCACACCCAGTGCTCCATGCAATCCGTGCCCTCTATAATACCCACCACCTGGTACCCCAACCTCCCACCCCCCCGCCACTTCAAACCCCTCAGACTGTTTTTCAGAGTCCATAGTCTCTCATGGTTCACCTCCCCTTCCAATTTACCCAAATACTTTTTAAAAATCCACTAGCTGGGACTTCATCAAAATCAAAAGCTTCTGCACAGCAAAGGAAACAGTCAAAAAAACAAAGAGGCAACCCACGGAACGGGAGAAGATATTTGCAAATGACAGTACAGACAAAAGGTTGATATCCAGGATCTATAATGAACTCCTCAAACTCAACCCACACGAAACAGACAAAAACATCAAAAAATGGGCAGAAGATATGAACAGACACTTCTCCAATCAAGAAATACAAATGGCTATCAGACACATGAAAAAATGCTCATCATCATTAGCCCTCAGGGAGATTCAAATTAAAACCACATTGAGATATCACCTTACACCAGTTAGAATGGCCAAAATTAACAAAACAGGAAACAACATGTGTTGGAGAGGATGTGGAGAAAGGGGAACCCTCTTCCACTGTTGGTGGGAATGCAAGTTGGTGAAGCCTTTTGGAGAACAGTGTGGAGATTCCTCAAGAAATTAAAAATAGAGCTTCCCTACGACCCTGCAATTGCACTCCTGGGTATTTACCCCAAAGACACAGATGTCGTGAAAAGAAGGGCCATCTGTACCCCAATGTTTATAGCAGCAATGGCCACAGTCGCCAAACTATGGAAAGAACCAAGATGCCCTTCAACGGATGAATGGATAAGGAAGATGTGGTCCATATACACTATGGAGTATTATGCCTCCATCAGAAAGGACGAATATCCAACTTTTGTAGCAACATGGATGGGACTGGAAGAGATTATGCTGAGTGAAATCAGTCAAGCAGAGAGAGTCAATTATCATATGGTTTCACTCATTTGTGGAGCATAACCAATAGCATGGAAGACAAGGGGCGTTAGAGAGGAGTAGGGAATTTGGGTAAATTGGAAGGGGAGGTGAACCATGAGAGACTATGGACTCTGAAAAACAGTCTGAGGGGTTTGAAGTGGCGGGGGGGTGGGAGGTTGGGGTACCAGGTGGTGGGTATTATAGAGGGCACAGCTTGCATGGAGCACTGGGTGTGGTGAAAAAATAATGAATACTGTTTTTCTGGAAATAAATAAATTGGGGAAAAAAAAATAATAAATCGGGTGTCAGAACCTCTTAGAGCCAACCCTCTACAAGCAGAGGATCGCTAGAATGTGGGAAAAGAAGCTTTCTTCTCAGGATAGCACAGTTGCAATGTCAGGTCAGCTGAATTATGCCAGAGCCCCTAAGGTTTTGGTTTTATTTTTCATGTACCATGAAAAGTAAAATTTTACATTAGTACAAAGTAAAAAAAAAAAAAATCCACTAGCCCTCAGGGAGATTCAAATTAAAACCACATTGAGATATCGCCTTACACCAGTTAGAATGGCCAAAATTAGCAAGACAGGAAACAACATGTGTTGGAGGGGATGTTGAGAAATAGGAACCTTCTTCTACTGTTGGTGGGAATGCAAGTTGGTGCAGCCTCTTTGGAGAACAGTGTGGAGATTCCTCAAGAAATTAAAAATAGAACTTCCCTATGACCTTGCTATTGCACTCCTGGGTATTTACCCCAAAGATACAGATGTTGTGAAAAGAAGGGCTATTTGTACCCCAATATTTATAGCAGCAATGGCTATGGTCGCCCAACTATGGAACGAACCAAGATGTCCTTCAATGGACAAATGGATAAGGAAAATGTGGTCCATATACACTATGGAGTATTATGCCTCCATCAGAAAGGATGAATACCCAACTTTTGTAGCAACATGGACGGGACTGGAAGAGATTATGCTGAGTGAAATAAGTCAATTATCATATAGAGATTCAATTATCATATAGTTTCACTTATTTGTGGAGCATAACAAATATCATGGAGGACAAGGGGTTTTAGAGAGGAGAAGGGAGTTGGGGTAAATTGGAAGGGGAAGTGAATCATGAGAGACTATGGACTCTGAAAAACAATCTGAGGGGTTTGAAGTGGCGGGGAGATGGGAGGTTGGGGTACCAGGTGGTGGGTATTATAGAGGGCACGGATTGCATGGAGCACTGGGTGTGGTGAAAAAATAATGAATACTGTTATGCTGAAAATAAATTAATTAATTTTTTAAAAAAGCTTTTGCACAACAAGGAAAACAAAAGACATTGGACGGAATGGGAGAAGATATTTGCAAATGACATATGGATAAAGGGCTAGTGTCCAAAATCTATAAAGATCTGATCAAACTCAACACCCAAAGGCCAATTAACCAATCAAGAAATGGGTAGAGGACTTGAACAGACATTTCTGCAAAGAAGACATCCAAATGGCCAACAGACACATGAAAAAGTGTTCCACATCACTCGGCATCACACCAGTCAGAATTGCTAAAATTTACAAGTCAGGATATGACAGGTGTTGTCAAGGATCGAAGAAAGGAGAACCCTCCTACACTCTTGGTGTGAATGCAAGCTGGTACAGCCACTCTGGAAAACAGTATGGAGGTTCCTCAAAAAGTTGAAAATGGAGCTACCCTATGATGCAGCAATGGAACTACTGGGTATTTACCATAAAGATTCAAATGTAGTGATCTGAAGGGGCACTTGCACCAGAATATTTATAGCAGCAATGTCCACCGTAGCTAAACTTTGCAAAGAGCCTAGATATCCATCAACAGATGAATGGATAAAAAAGATGTGGTATATACAACATAATATTATGCAGCCATCAAGCAAAATAAATCTTGCCATTTGCAATTATGTGGATGGAACTACAGGGTATTGTGCTAAGTGAAGTAAGTCAATCAGAGAGGAACAGTTATCATATGATCTCACTGATGTGAGGAATTTGAGAAACAAGACTGAGTATCATAGGGGAATGGAGGAAAAAATATGAGACAAAAGGAAAGCAGAGAGGGAGACAAACCATAAGGGACTCAGGAAACAAATGGAGGGTTGCTGGAGGAGAGGGGGGTGAGAGGGTGGGATAGTTGGGTGATGGACACTGGGGAGGGTACATGCTATGGTGAATGCTGTGAATTGTGTAAGACTGATGAATCACAGACCTGTACCCTGGAACAAAGAATGTATTATATGTTCATTTAAAAAAACCACAAAGACAAACAATAACACCTGTCAGAGAATCCAGGTATTTTCTGTGAAGGCTGTTTGGAAAAAGGAAAGAACATGACAGAAATGCATATAAACTACTATTAGTTAATCAGGCTGCCTACATGATCATTTAACAAGGTCAGTTGGTCTAAAATTTGTGCAAATCTGAAGGTCTGCTCCCCTGACATGGGACTTGCTTAGGCTTCCCACTTGAAACTTTCTTTTCTTTGGTTCATATGTTGGTCTAGTATGGACTCCCCAGTCAGAGGTCTGTCAGTCCAAAACTGGTAAAAACACCTGGGCTCATTTAACTTAGTAGCTACGTGGGAAAACAGATAGAAACTTTTAAATAGACTATGATGAATTTTTTTTAATAAATTACCTGATGGAAAAAATATTTAAAAGCATTTTATATTATGGTGAACTATAACAACAGCAAATACAAATACTAAATTGAACAAGTGTCCTTTACATCTTTGGAACTATAGACTCCATGGACTCTGGAAGGGGAGAGGATGGCCTCAGGTCTACTGACCCTGCACAAAACTGACTGCATAATGGTTAAATTAGGGGGTTTGGTCATCAAGTAGAATAGGGCTTGAATTTTTTTTAATCCAGTTACAAAGTAGAAAAAATAACTTCAGTTGCACCCTTGGTTATCCAAACTCAATAAATCTGCATACTTCTAGGGTATTTTAAAGCTGATACTTACATTCTTAGTTAGCCTTACAATAACTATATTGTAGGTATTATTAGTCCTTGCTTCTTTATCATTCATCATTAAAACTGTATTAAGGCTATTAAGTGCCTAAATCTGTACTAGCCTCTAGATATTTCCTGTAATACTAGATTCTTGTGCCTTACCCAACATCTACTGGGCTCAAATTAACACTAATAATTTTAATGTCAACAAAGTTCTAGATGGTGGAATCTGACAGCTACTTACATTTCAGCATGTAGATACCTCACATGCATGCAGATGCAATCTGGAAATGTGGGGTTATTTTATGGAGTGACTAGTGGGCCTTTGGAGCTAGTAGATAAAAGTTCTACATGGAATAAACAACTCTGAAAAACATAGTCTGTAGGTTTTTAGAATCTCTTGGAATTTACTGAAACTCAACTGTACATAGCAGTGACGAGCCTCCTTCTTTATGTCATTTTTCCCAGTTCCTCAACCTACTCCTTCCCAAATAAAATATCCATACACAAGTGTGGTAAAAAAAGGCATTTGATAATGAAATATCACCTTAAACACAAGATAATGTCAGAAAGACAAGAAATAAGTGTTGGTGCAGATGTGGAGAAAAAGAAAACTTTGTGAAATGCTGGTGGGAATGTAAATTGGTGCAGCCACTGTGGAAACAGTATGGAGATTCCTCAAAAAGTTGAAACAGAAATAATATATGATTCAGTAGTTCCACTAACAGTTACTTACACAAAGAAAACAAAAACACTAATTCATAAAGATATAAATGTACCTGTGTTTATTCCTGTGTTATTTACAGTTGCCAAGATAATAAAAGCAACACAAGTACCTGTTGATTGTGGCATATATAATATATACATATATATTAATTAGCCATAAAAAGGAATGAAATCTTGCCATTTAAGACAATATGGATGGACCTTGAGGGTATAATCCTAAGTGAAATAAGTCAGAGAAAGAAAAATACCATATGATTTCACTTATATGTGGAATTTTAAAACAAAAGAAAAGAATAAAGAGAAAACAAAAACAAACCATATGGTTTCACTTATTTGTGGAGCATAACAAATAGCATGGAGGACAAGGGGATATGGAGAGGAGAAGGGAGTTGGGGGTAATTGGTGGAGGTGAACCATGAGAGACCATGGACTCTGAAAAACAATCTGAGGGTTTTGAAGGGGTGGGGCATGGGTATTGGAGAGGGCACGGATTGCATGGAGCACTGGGTGTGGTGCAAAAATAATGAATACTGTTATGCTGAAAATAAATTTAAAAGTTTAAAAAAAACACAAACCATAAATACAGAGCATGGTTGCCAGAGCATTGGGGGAGGGGGTGGTTGAATGATGGTGAAAATGGTTAAAGAGCAGTGAGAGATACAGGCTTCAGTTATAGAATAAATAAGTTACCAGGATAAAAGGTACAGTGGGGATAAAGGGCATGTAGTCCATAACACTGTAGTAGTGTTGTACAATAACAGATGATAGCTACATTTTGTGGTGACCATCCCATAAAATACAGACCTAGTCAAATCACTATGCTGCATACCTGAAACTAATGTAAGATTCTATGTCAACTGTACTTCAAAAAATAAAATAAAATGGTAAAAATACAGACACATTAATTCATTTGACAAATCAAATTATATTCCTTCATTTTACTATTAGAAGATACCCTTTGCATTATGGTGTTTTCGCCATGGGACATTAGCAGAAATCTTTGAAGAGAAATGAACTCTGAGGGACAGCCAGAAGCTATCCCTAGATGCTGCAGTGTGTCACAGCTTGTATTTTCCCAGGACTCTTTTCAAGGCTCCCATAACTTCCTTATTCCTCAGGCTGTAGATAAGGGGGTTCAGGGCTGGAGTGACAACTGTGTAGAAAAGTGAGATGATGTTGTCTTGCTTGGGGCTATGGAGTGAACTGGGCAGGACATACATAAATGTGGCAGCTCCATAGAACATTCCAACCACCATCAGGTGGGAAGAGCAGGTGACTAGGGCTTTCTGCTTCCCCTCACTTGAAGGCATCCGAAATACAGTACACAGGATTAGTGCATAAGAGGAAATGATAGTAAAAAGAGGGGGTATCAGGAAGGTTACACCCATCACATACACAAACAGTTCATATCTAGAGGTATCTGCACAGGCCAAATTCAGCAAAGGTGGGATCTCACAGAGAAGGTGCCTGATCTTCCGGGACATGCAGAAGGGATAGTGCATGGTATACACAGTATAAACAAAGGCACTTATGGATGCCAATCCCCAGGCTGTGGCCACCATGAACCAACAGACCCTTGGCCTCATGAAGACCATGTAGTTCAGAGGATGACAAATGGCCACATATCTGTCATAGGCCATGAAGGCCAGTAGCAGATCCTCTGCACCACCCAACATCAATGCCAGAAACATCTGAAGGGCACAGCCCCCAAAGGAGATGGTGTTTTCATCGAGCAGAAAATCCATGACAGCCTTGGGAGTGACAACAGATGTAAAGAGGAGATCCATGAGTGAGAGCTGCCTGAGCAGGAAGTACATGGGCACGTGGAGCCGGGAATCCACTGTAATGACCAAGAGCAGCAGGCCATTGCTGGTCAGGGCCAACATGTACAGGGCTGTGATTGTGGCACAGAGCAGTTCAGGAGACCCACTGTCATTCAGAATCCCCATCAATATAAAGCCACTTCCCAAGGTGGAGTTCCAGTGCTCCATTCTGTGTTGTTTCTTTAGTTTCCTAGAATCAAATACATTCTCAGTGAATTTTTGCTAAGGTGGTCCCTAGTTTGTAACATCACAGGCTCCTGATGATGGCCAACATGAATCCAATGAGGCAATGTCTTTCCTACTGGAAATGGACTTGACCTCTTAACCTCTCAGTTTCTGACACTTTTAATTCTTCCTTAATGAAATATCCAACTGAATGGAGAGCAGACATCACAGTAGCTAAATATTAAGACATCACTACACAAAAATGTTATTCAGGACATCAAACTTTGACATGTATCTTTCCACAATGATTAAATCATCTCTTTAGAAATCAATATCCTAGAATCCAAGCCCTTGGTTATTTTTGTACCTATGTTTTAAGTAAATTGTTTATCTAATGATTTAAATACTCACTTAGTGTCCTAACAACCTGTTCTAAATATACAGTTCTAAAGCCAGTACAGAAGTGTGATTTCAACAAAGCACTTGCCCTGTATTTTCCTTATAACTTTTGTTCAAGTTTGTTTGCAGCATTCAAGGCTATAGATATAAGTCTCATAGGAAGAGCTAAAATACGTCCACCTTAGTCACTTCCCTGGACCAGCTCCATACTATCCATGTGTTGAGGAAGAAAGGGATTCCATGCTCTCTGAGACTAGGGGATGGAGTGTTTGACATGGTATTACCTTTATGAGCTAAACCTTTAAGATCAATTACAACATAGGTGTTTCTTTGCTGGTTATGCAAACATGGGAGCCTGGGAGAACTCAAAGATCTGATAACTAATGAGGCCCTGCCCAGGAAGATCAGAGTGTTTGTGTTTAGGAGAAAGGATGAAAGCTGCTCTTAACAAAAGAGCATGTGTTGCATGTTGTAATCAGGCTCAATAATTCTATCTGCCCTCTATTACACCTGACTGAGATCCCCAATCTCCCTCCTGCAGGGCCAGAGTGTCTACATTGGATTGAATGGACACAGGATAGACAGGATGAATTCCCGTTCTGGAAAGCATTAGAGCATATGACAGGCATATTATTGGCTCTTTGATGGTCCTTTGATTTGGAGGCATTTACTACCAGATAGGTGCAAAAATCCCATATCAGAGGCCAGCAAAGCCTGGGCTCTAAGGACAGGTACTTATACTTCTACCAGGAAGTGGTCATTCAGACCTGGGATGTGGCACAGACTCTTTCTTCATTTTCATGGATTTTTCATGTTTAGGAAACTAGGAATATAGGTCATTAGGATAGGGGACAGATCCCAAAGCACTAGAGATTCTGTAAGACAATGTAGCTTAAGCTCTTAGGATCTGCTTTGGTCTCCCATTTCAAAACGCAACATACCTAGAGGCTGCAGACTTCCCTGAAAAAAGAGATAAAGGCTTTACCTCAGACAGTGATAAGACAAGCTGCCAAACCTTGCAACCTGCCTCGGGGGTTGTTTGAGACTCAAGGATTTTCCTGTAGAAATGCAGAAAGAGTAAGCTTTTCCAGGAGTGTCCGACTGGTTTAAAATTTGCCAAGTTGGGTTAAGAGTTTGAGGAGTCTGACCAACATAGATGTCAGGGCCACTTTTTCTGGTCCTTCTATTCCTCCACAGGTCTGCTACAGAGATGTAATAGAGACAGAGGGCTAATACAGTCTTGGGTAGTTTCTGTGAAGCTCTTATTTCAGAGGTGGATTTCCTGTTCTCACACCTGTGGAGAATTAGGAGATGCTGCTTCTATCACTCAGGATCCCATGTCAAAAACACATCCAGCATCCAGCTCTGGAGAAGGTGTGAGACTGAGTTCTTGGGTCCAGATGCTCAGACTGTCATTTACTCTTGTTAAGGTCTGGGAGCAAAGAGGAAAGCAGCAGGAATCTGGGGGAAGTAGATATTGAAAGAGCTGCCCAAGGGAGGCCCTGCTGTACCTAGCCTCACTGTCCCTGGGGAGAACAGTGAACCAGGGCCCTGTCCTTGGGGAAGCTGTTCTGGCTCCATATCCCATGACCCCACCCTCTCTGCTTTATTCCATACCTACCATTCCCAGGGACTTCTCATCTCAGGTGAAAGGGCCTCCCCTGGAAATGCTGGTCCACAAAACAGGATGTTAATGAGTCCTGTTGGGTATGTTTCCTGGCCTGGCATCTCTGTTCTGTTCTCTCATTAAATGAGCTCAGATGCTCCAGAGTCCTATCCTATCCTCAGAAGGCACTAATGGCCCATTTCTAAATTGCTGACTGGATAGACCAGGAAGCAAGGGTCTATTTCATGGTGAAGGCTCTGCCCCAGATCTTAAGGTGAGTTTTGTGTCAGCCGTAGGACACTCCCAAAGTGTATTCTGTGGAGGAGTTGGCCTTGTAGTTATTACCAAGATTCTAAATCCTCAGGTTCATTCCCTGTCCTGCTTGTTCTGTCATTTACATTTTTTCTTGTGTCCTAAGCTCTCCCTCCAACTTCATTCAGCTTCCAAATATGATAAAGATTTCCCTGTTCAAACAAACAATCAAATAACAATTTGGCTTTTCTTTCCTTTATGGACTGTATCTCAAAATCCCCTCCACATTTGCCATAAACTTTTTCAAAAAGCATTTATAATAACTGGGTCTTCTTCGAATCTCAACTGCTCATTCATTATATGTGAAGATAACACTTGCCACTTGCTATATTACAGAACCCAGAAATAATAGTATCATAACCTAATCAGAGAACCCAGAAATAATAATGGCACAACCCAATAAAATTGTATTTCTCACTTATTAACAGTTTAGTGCATATTTCTTCTTTAGGGAGTTGTCCTTAACTGTTCTCCTGTATGGGATCATGTGGAGACCCAGAGTGTTTCCATTGGTGAAGCTAGTCAACATTTCCAATAGGTGATACCCAGGCTGACAAAAATCCTTTCCATTCTGGGTAATCTGAAAGGAAAGAGATCCTACTCCACTAAGTTTGGGTGTTTTTATGGCTAAGACTTCACTTCATGGCACACTTTGTGGCACACTTCACTTCTTCATTATATTCCTCAGCACATTTACATCACCTCCTGCCAAGTACCGTACCTGAGCTGAACTGACATACTTTGTCTCAAGATCGCCAGTCCTCTTTGTAAAATCCAATAGTATTTATTATATCGTGTTACTCAGTTTGTTTTAAACTCACTAAATTCCCATATTCCTCCTTCTAAGCTTTGTCTGTTCCTTATTAACATGAATAATTTCTTTTTCCTTCTGATCTCTGGGTTAATCTGGTAGCGTCCTACACTAACATATAAGTCCAGAAGGGCAGGAACTAGGCCTATTTTGTTCCCAATCACATTTCAAGCTTCTAGCAGAGTAACTGTATGGGATTGGTACCCAATCAATGTTTCCTAAATATGAATGGAAGTGTCCACTACAGCTCCTCTCAAATCCCAACTAAAATATATATGAAAAACTGTCTTTTCAGGTCCTCAGTCCATTTTTTAATCAGAGGATTGTTTGGTTGTGTGTTTTTTCTTTTTTGGTATTGAGCCGTATCAGTTCTTTATATATTTTTTGATATTAACCCCCCTGTTGAATATATCATTTGCAGTAATCTTCTCCCATTCACTAGGCTGCCTTTTGTTTTGTTGATGGTTTCTGACATGGTAAAGAAGCTTTTTATTTTGGTGTAATCCCAGTAGATTATTTTTGCTTTTGTTTCCCTTCCCTGAGGAGACATATCCATAAGTATATTTCTAAGGCTTATATTTCTTCTAGGAGTTTTGTGGTCAGGTCTCACATTTAGGTTCCTAATCCATTTGAGTATATTTCTGTGTTCAGTGTAAGAAAGTGGTCTGGTTTCATTCTTTTGCATCTAGCTGTCTAGTTTTCCTAGCACCATTAAATGAAAAGACCGTCTTTTCCCCCATTGTACGTTCATGCCTATTTTGTTATAGATTAATCAGGTGAGTTTATTTCTGGGCTCTCTATACTGTTTCATTGACCTGTATGTCTATTTTTGGGCCAAGTTATACTGCTCATGTTACTATGATTTTGCAGTATATCTTGAAACCAAGGATTGTGATAATTCCAGCATTGCCTGACATTTTTCCAAAGAAGACAGAGCCAACAGACACATGAAAAGATGTTCAATATCACAAATTATCAGGGAAATGCAATTCAAAACCACAAAAAGATATCACCTCACACTAAGCAGAATCACTAGTATCAAGACAATAATAAATAACAAGTATTCGTGAGGATGTGGAGAAAAGGGAATCCTCATACACTATTGGTGGGAATGTAAATGGGTGCAACCACTATGGAAAACAATATGGAGTTTTCTCAAAAAACTAAAAATAGAAATAGCATGTGATCCAGTAATTCCAGTAGGGGTATTTACCCAAATAAATGAAAACACTAACTTGGAAAGACATGTATGTTCCATTGTTTACTAAAACATTATTTATAAGAACTAAGATAATGGAAGCAACCCAAGTGTCCATCCATAGATGAATGGATACAAATGATTTGGCATGTATATATGCCATAAAAAAGCATGATATCTTGTCATTTCCAACAAAATGGATGGACCTAGAGAGTACTGTGTTAAGTGAAATATGTCAGACAGAGAAAGGCAAATACTGCATGATTTCACTTGTTTCTGGAATTTAAAAAGAAAAACAGATGAACAAACAAACTAAAAAATAGACCCATAAATACAGAAAACAAATTTGATGGTTGCCAGAGGAGAAGGGAGTTGAGGGATGGGAACATAAGTGAAGGAAATTAAGAGGTACAAACTTTGCTTTGTAAAATAAACAAGTCAGGAAGATGGAAAGTATAGCATTAGAGACATAATCAATAATATTTTAGTAACATTGTATGGTAATGGATGGTGACTATATTTATTGTGGTGAGTACTGAATATAGTATAAAATTGTAGAATCACTATTCTTATACACAAAACTAATATAACAACATGTGTTGGAGCAGATGTGGAGAAAGGGGAACCCTCTTACACTGTTGGTGGGAATGCAAGTTGGTGCAGCCGATTTGGAGAACAGTGTGGAGATTCCTCAAGAAATTAAAAATACAACTTTCCTATGACCCTGCCATTGTACTACTGGGTATTTAAACCAACGATTCAGATTTAGTGAAAAGAAGGGCCATGTGTACCCCAATGTTTATAGCAGCCACGGTCGCCAAACTGTGGAAAGAACCAAGATGCCCTTCAACGGATGAATGGATAAGAAAGATGTGGTGCATTTACACTATGGAGTATTATGCCTCCATCAGAAAGGATGAATACCCAACTTTTGTAGCAACATGGACGGGACTGGAAGAGATTATGCTGAGTGAAATAAGTCAAGCAGAGAGAGTCAGTTATCATATAGTTTCACTTATTTGCGGAGCATAAGAAATAGAGTGGAGGACATGGGGAGTTACAGAGGAGAAGGGAGTTGGGGGAAATTCGAAGGGGAGGTGAACCATGAGAGACTATGGACTCTGAAAAACAATCTGAGGGTTTTGAAGGGGCAGGCGGTGGGAGGTTGGGGTACCGGGTGGTGGGTATTATAGAGAGCACGGATTGCATGGAGGACTGGGTGTGGTGAAAAAAATAATAATAATGATACTGTTATGCTGAAAAATAAAAGAATTTTAAAAATTTTTAAAAATTTAAATAAAAAAATTTTAAATAATAATAAATAGTAACAATTATCTATAATTGTATTTCACAATATCTACATAGTATCTTTTTTTTTTAATTTATTTATTTTCAGAAAAACAGTATTCATTATTTTTTCACCACACCCAGTGCTCCATGCAAGCCATGCCCTATATAATACCCACCACCTGGTACCCCAACCTCCTACTCCCCACCCCTTCAAAACCCTCAGATTGATTTTCACATTTCATAGTCTCTAGTGATTCACCTACGCTTCCAATTTACCCCAACTCCCTTCTCCTCTCTAACATCCCTTGTCTTCCATGCTATTTGTTATGCTCCACAAATAAGTGAAACCATATGATAATTGACTCTCTCTGCTTGACTTATTTCACTCAGCATAATCTCTTCCAGTCCCGTCCATGTTGCTACAAAAGTTGGATATTCGTCCTTTCTGATGGAGGCATAATACTCCATAGTGTATATGGACCGCATCTTCCTTATCCATTTGTCCTTTGAAGGGCATCTTGGTTCTTTCCATAGTTTGGCAACCTTGGCCATTGCTGCTATAAACATTGGGTTACAGATGGCCCTTCTTTTCACGACATCTGTGTCTTTGGGGTAAATACCGAGGAGTGCAATTGCAGGGTCATAGGGAAGCTCTATTGTTAATTTCTTGAGGAATCTCCACACTGTTCTCCAAAGAGGCTGCACCAACTTGCATTCACAGCAACAGTGGAAGAGGGTTCCCCTAACTCCACATCCTATCCAACACATGTTGTTTACTGTTTCATTAATTTTGGCCATTATAACTGTTGTAAGGTGATATCTCAATGTGGTTTTTTTTCCAATTTATTTATTTTCAGAAAAACAGTATTCATTATTTTTTCACCACACCCAGTGCTCCATGCAAGCCGTGCCCTCTATAATACCCACCACCTGGTACCCCAACCTCCCACCCCCCCGCCACTTCAAACCCCTCAGACTGTTTTTCAGAGTCCATAGTCTCTCATGGTTCACCTCCCCTTCCAATTTACCCAAATTCCCTACTCCTCTCTAACGCCCCTTGTCCTCCATGCTATTTGTTATGCTCCACAAATAAGTGAAACCATATGATAATTGACTCTCTCTGCTTGACTTATTTCACTCAGCATAATCTCTTCCAGTCCCGTCCATGTTGCTACAAAAGATGGGTATTCCTCAATGTGGTTTTAAATTGAATCTCCCTGAGGGATAATGATGATGAACATTTTTTCATGTGTCTGAGAGCCATTTGTATGTCTTCATTGGAGAAGTGTCTGTTCATATCTTCTGCCCATTTCTTGATGTGATTGCCTGTTTTGTGTGTGTTGAGTTTGAGGAGTTCATTCTGGATCCTGGATATCAATCTTTCTCTGTACTGTCATTTGCAAATATCTTCTCCCATTCCATGGGTTGCCTCTTTGTTTTTTTGACTGTATCCTTTGCTGTGCAGAAGCTTTTGATTTTGATGAAGTCCCAAAAGTTTATTTTTACTTTTGTTTCCTTTGCCTTTGGAGACACAACTTGAAAGAAGTTGCTGTGGCTGAAATCAAAGAGATTACTGCCTATGTTCTCCTCTAGGATTCTGATGGATTCCTGTCTCATGTTGAGGTCTTTTATCCATTTTGAGTTGACCTTTGTGTACGGTGTAAGAGAATGGTCGAGTTTCATTCTTCTACATAGAGCTGTCGAGTTTTCCCACCATCATTATTGAAGAGACTGTCTTTTTTCCACTGTATATTTTTTCCTGTTTTGTCAAAAATTAATTGACCATAGAGCTGAGGGTCCATATCAGGGCTCTCTACTCTGTTCCACTGGTCTATGTGTCTGTTTTTATGCCAATACCATGCTGTCTTGGTGATCACAGCTTTGTGATAAAGCTTGAAACCAGGTAAGGTGATTCCACCAGCTTTCTTTTTGTTTTTCAACATTTCCTTAGTGATTCGGGGTCTCTTCTGATTCCATACAAATTTTAGGATTATTTGCTCCAGCTCTTTGAAGAATGCCAGTGGAGTCGTGATCGGAATGGCATTAAAAGTATAGATTGCTCTAGGCAGTATAGACATTTTAACAATGTTTATTCTTCCGATCCAAGAGCATGGAATCGTCTTCCATCTATTTGTGTCTTCTTCAGTTTCTTTCATGAGTGCTCTGTAATTCCACAAGTACAGATCCTTTACCTCTTTAGTTAGGTTTCTTCCCAAGTATCTTATGGTTCTTGGTGCTATAGTAAATGGAATCGATTCTCTAATTTCCCTTTCTGTATTTTCATTGTTAGTGTATAAGAAAGCCACTGATTTCTGCACATTGACTTTGTATCCTGCCACGTTGCTGAATTGCTGTATGAGTTCTAGTAGTTAGGGGGTGGAGTCTTTTGGGTTTTCCATATAACGAATCATGTCATCTGTGAAGAGAGAGAATTTGACTTCTTCATTACCAATTTGGATACCTTCTATTTCTCTCTGTTGTCTGATTGCTGTTGCTAGGACTTCTAATACTATGTTGAACAAGAGAGGTGAAAGTGGGCATCCTTGTCTTGTTCCTGATCTCAATGGGAAGGCTGCAAGCTTCTTCCCATTGAGGATGATATTTGCTGTGGGTCTTTCATAGATAGATTTGATGAGGTTCAGGAATGTTCCCTCTATCCCTATACTTTGAAGCGTTTTAATCAGGAACGGATGTTGGATTTTGTCAAATGCTTTTTCTGCATCAATTGAGAGGACCATGTGGTTCTTCTCTCTTCTCATATTAATTTGTTTTATCACATTGATTGATTTGCGAATGTTGAACCAACCTTGTAGCCCAGGGATGAATCCCACCTGATAATGGTGAATAATCTTTTTAATGTGCTGTTGGATCCTGTTGGCTAGGATCTTGTTGAGAATCTTAGCATCCATATTCATCAGTGATATTGGTCTAAAATTCCCCTTTTTGGTAGGGTCCTTGCCTGGTTTGGGGATGAGGGAAATGCTGGCTTCATAGAAAGAGTCTGGAAGTTTTCCTTCTTCTTCAATTTTTTGAAACAGCTTCAAGAGCATAGCTGTTATTTCTTCTTTGAAGGTTTGGTAGAATTCCCCAGGGAATCCGTCAGGTCCTGGGCTCTTGTTTTTTGGGAGGTTTTTGATCACTGATTCAATCTCGTTATTAGATATCGGTCTATTCAGGTTGTCGATTTCTTCCTGGCTCAATTTTGGTAGTTTATATTTTTCCAGGAATGCATCCATTTCATCTAGGTTGATAAGCTTATTGGCATATAACTGTTCGTAATAACTTCTGATGATTGTTTCTACTTCCTGGGTGTTAGTTGTGATCTCTCCCTTTTCATTCATAATTTTATGTATTTGGGCTTTCTCTCTTTTCTTTTGGGTTAGGGTAGCCAGTGGCCTATCGATCTTATTGATTCTTTTAAAAACCAGCTTCTAGTTTCATTGATACGTTCTACTGTATCTCTGGTTTCTCCCTCATCGATCTCAGCTCTAATCTTGATGATTTCCCTTCTTATGTGTGGAGTTGGTTTGATTTGTTATTGATTCTCCAGTTCTTTAAGGTGTAGAGACAGCTGGTGTGTTCTGGATTTTTCTCTTATTTTGAGCGAAGCTTCGATGCCTATGTATTTAGCCCTTAGTACCGCCTTTGCTGTATACCATAGGTTTTGGACTGAGGTGTCTTCATTCTCATTGGTTTCCATGAATTGTTTCAGTTCTTCTTTGATCTCCTCTTTGATCCAAGCATTCTTTTTTTTTTCAATTTATTTATTTTCAGAAAAACATTATTCATTATTTTTTCACCACACCCAGTGCTCCATGCAAGCCGTGCCCTCTATAATACCCACCACCTGGTACCCCAGCCTACCACCCCCCTGCCACTTCAAACCCCTCAGATTGTTTTTCAGAGTCCATAGTCTCTCATGGTTCACCTCCCCTTCCAATTTACCCAAATTCCCTACTCCTCTCTAACGCCCCTTGTCCTCCATGCTATTTGTTATGCTCCACAAATAAGTGAAACCATATGATAATTGACTCTCTCTGCTTGACTTATTTCACTCAGCATAATCTCTTCCAGTCCCGTCCATGTTGCTACAAAAGTTGGGTATTCATCCTTTCTGATGGAGGCATAATACTCCATAGTGTATATGGACCACATCTTCCTTATCCATTCATCCGTTGAAGGGCATCTTGGTTCTTTCCATAGTCTGGCGACCGTGGCCATTGCTGCTATAAACAATGGGTTGCAGATGGCCCTTCTTTTCACGACATCTGTGTCTTTGGGGTAAATACCGAGGAGTGCAATTGCAGGGTCATAGGGAAGCTCTATTTTTAATTTCTTGAGGAATCTCCACACTGTTCTCCAAAGAGGCTGCACCAACTTGCATTCCCACCTACAGTGGAAGAGGGTTCCCCTTTCTCCACATCCTCTCCAACACATGTTGTTTCCTGTTTTGTTAATTTTGGCCATTCTAACTGGTGTAAGGTGATATCTCAATGTGGTTTTAATTTGAATCTCCCTGAGGGCTAATGATGATGAGCATTTTTTCATGTGTCTGATAGCCATTTGTATGTCTTGATTGGAGAAGTGTCTGTTCATATCTTCTGCCCATTTTTTGATGTGTTTGTCTGTTTCGTGTGGGTTGAGTTTGAGGAGTTCATTATAGATCCTGGATATCAACCTTTTGTCTGTACTGTCATTTGCAAATATATTCTCCCATTCCATGGGTTGCCTCTTTGTTTTTTTGACTGTTTCCTTTGCTGTGCAGAAGCTTTTGATTTTGATGAAGTCCCAGAAGTTTATTTTCGCTTTTGTTTCCTTTGCCTTTGGAGACGTATCTTGAAAGAAGTTGCTGTGGCTGATATCAAAGAGATTACTGCCTATGTTCTCCTCTAAGATTCTGATGGATTCCTGTCTCACGTTGGGGTCTTTTATCCATTTTGAGTTGACCGTTGTTTGTCTGTTTCGTGTGGGTTGAGTTTGAGGAGTTCATTATAGATCCTGGATATCAACCTTTTGTCTGTACTGTCATTTGCAAATATCTTCTCCCATTCCGTGGGTTGCCTCTTTGTTTTTTTAACTGTTTCCTTTGCTGTGCAGAAGCTTTTGATTTTGATGAAGTCCCAGAAGTTTATTTTCGCTTTTGTTTCCTTTGCCTTTGGAGAGGTATCTTGAAAGAAGTTGCTGTGGCTGATATCAAAGAGATTTCTGCCTATGTTCTCCTCTAAGATTCTGATGGATTCCTGTCTCACGTTATGGTCTTTTATCCATTTTGAGTTGACCTTTGTGTACGGTGTAAGAGAATGGACGAGTTTCATTCTTCTACATATAGCTGTCCAGTTTTCCCAGCACCATTTATTGAAGAGACTGTCTTTTTTCCACTGTATATTTTTTCCTGTTTTTTCAAAGATTAATTGACCATAGCGCTGAGGGTCCATATCTGGGCGCTCTACTCTGTTCCACTGGTCTATGTGTCTGTTTTTATGCCAGTACCATGCTGTCTTGGTGATCACAGCTTTGTAATAAAGCTTGAAATCAGGTAAGGTGATGCCGCCAGTTTTATTTTTGTTTTTCAACATTTCCTTAGCGATTCGGGGTCTCTTCTGATTCCATACAAATTTTAGGATTGTTTGCTCCAGCTCTTTGAAGAATGCCGGTAAAACAACAGTTTTGAGAAAATCTCTGTAAAAATCAAGTATTTGATACAAGGACAGATGCATATTTTTCTGAGAGTTCTGTATTGAAATTACTCAATGTTATATTTTCCTGTCAATGTTTATTTCTTTTTATATGAAAACTATTGTAACTGTTTGTATATCCGTTATTAAATTTACCCCCATTTACTTCTTTAATGTCAACACTAATATGATTATTATATTGTTCAATGGTATTTATACATTTTATCACTCAAATATTTCCATATTTCCTATTGTGTTTTTTATTTACTCCAAATTTTATTATTTCTATTATAGATGCTCTACAAAAATGTTCTCTTCATAAAGATCAAAAGCTTCTGCACAGCAAAGGAAACAGTCAAAAAACAAAGAGGCAACCCACGGAATGGGAGAATATATTTGCAAATGACAGTACAGACAAAAGGTTGATATCCAGGATCTATAATGAACTCCTCAAACTCAACTCACACGAAACAGACAAACACATCAAAAAATGGGCAGAAGATATGAACAGACACTTCTCCAATCAAGACATACAAATGGCTATCAGACACATGAAAAAATGCTCATCATCATTAGCCCTCAGGGAGATTCAAATTAAAACCACATTGAGATATCACCTTACACCAGTTAGAATGGCCAAAATTAACAAAACAGGAAACAACATGAGTTGGAGAGGATGTGGAGAAAGGGGAACCCTCTTACACTGTTGGTGGGAATGCAAGTTGGTGCAGCCTCTTTGGAGAACAGTGTGGAGATTCCTCAAGAAATTAAAAATAGAGCTTCCCTATGACCCTGCAATTGCACTCTTGGGTATTTACCCCAAAGACACAGATGTCGTGAAAAGAAGGGCCATCTGTACCCCAATATTTATAGCAGCAATGGCCACGGTCGCCAGACTATGGAAAGAACCAAGATGCCCTTCAACGGATGAATGGATAAGGAAGATGTGGTCCATATACACTATGGAGTATTATGCCTCCATCAGAAAGGATGAATACCCAACTTTTGTAGCAACATGGACGGGACTGGAAGAGATTATGCTGAGTGAAATAAGTCAAGCAGAGAGAGTCAATTATCATATGGTTTCACTTATTTGTGGAGCATAACAAATAGCATGGAGGACAAGGGGCGTTAGAGAGGAGTAGGGAATTTGGGTAAATTGGAAGGGGAGGTGAACCATGAGAGACTATGGACTCTGAAAAACAGTCTGAGGGGTTTGAAGTGGCAGGGGGGGTGGTAGGCTGGGGTACCAGGTGGTGGGTATTATAGAGGGCACGGCTTGCATGGAGCACTGGGTGTGGTGAAAAAATAATGAATAATGTTTTTCTGAAAATAAATAAATTGAAAAAAAAAAAGAATGCTTGGATCAAAGAGGAGATCAAAGAAGAACTGAAACAATTCATGGAAACCAATGAGGAAAAACACTTCGATCCAAAATCTATGGGATACAGCCAAAGTGGACCTACGGAGGAAATACATAGCCACCCAAGCCTCCCTGAAAAAAATTCAAAAATCCAAAATACAAAAGCTCTCTCTACACCTTAAGGAACAGGAGAATAAACAACAAAATTAAGCCAACTCCACACACAAGAAGGGAAATAATCAAGATTAGAGCAGTGATCAATGAGATAGAAACTAGATATACAGTAGAATGCCTCAATAAAACTGGAAGCTGGTTTTCTGAAAGAATCAATAAAATAAATAAACCATTGGCCAAATAATCCAAAAGAAAAGAGAGAGGGCTAAAATTCATAAAATTACAAATGAAAAGGGAGAGATCATGATTAACACCAAGGAAATAGAAACAATCATCAGAAGTTATTAACAACAGTTATATGCCAATAAGTTAAGCAACCTAGATGAAATGAATGCATTCCTGGAAACCTATAAACTCCCAAAATTGAACCAGGAAGAAATTGACAACCTGAATAAACCTATATCTAGTAACAATATTGAAGCAGTGATCAAAAACCTCCCCAAAAAACAAGATCCAAGACCTGATGGATTCCCTGGGGAATTCTACCAAACTTTCAAAGAAGAAATAACACCTATTCTCCTGAAGCAGTTTCAAAAAATTGAAGCAGAGGGAAAACTTCCAGATTCTCTCTATGAAGCCAGCATTACCCTGATCCCCAAACCAGGCAAAGACACCACCAGAAAGGAGAATTTCAGACCAATATCACTGATGAATATGGATGCTAACATTCTCAACAAGATCTTAGCAAACTGTAGTAAAGCTTGAAATATGATGACCCCAGTTTTATTTTTCTTTTTCAACATTTCCTTAGTGATTCGGGGTCTCTTCTGATTCCATACAAATTTTAGGATTATTTGCTCCATGTCTTTGAAAACTACCGGTGTAATTTTTTTCCCAATTTATTTATTTTCAGAAAAACAGTATTCATTATTTTTTCACCACACCCAGTGCTCCATGCAAGCTGTGCCCTCTATAATACCCACCACCTGGTACCCCAACCTCCCACCCCCCCGGTGTAATTTTGATTGGAATGGCATTAAAAGTATAGATTGCTCTAGGCAGTATAGACATTTGAACAATGTTTATTCTTCCAATCCAAGAGCACAGTATAGTCTTCCTGCTTTTTGTGTCTTCTTCAATTTCTTTCATGAGTGTTCTGTAGTTCCTCGAGTACAGATCTTTAACCTCTTTCGTTAGGTTAATTCCTAGGTATCTTATGGTTCTTGGTGCTATAGTAAATGGAATAGATCCTCTAATTTCCCTTTCTGTATTTTCATTGTTAGTGTATAAGAAAGCCACTGATTTCTGTACACTGACTTTGTATTTTGTCGCTTTGCTGAATTGTTGTATGAGTTGTAGTGGTTTGGGGGTGGAATCTTTTGGGCTTTCCATATAAAGAATCATGTCATCTGCAAAGAGAGTTTGACTTCTTCATTGCCAATTTTGTTAACTTTTATTTCTCTTTGTTGTCTTATTGCTTTGCTGTTCCTAGGACTTCTAATACTATGTTGAATGAGAGTGTGAGAGTGGGCTTCCTTGTCGTGTTCCTGATCTCAACGGGAAGGCTGCAAGCCTTTTCCCATTGAGGAGGATATTTGCTGTGAGTCTTTCATAGATAGATTTGATGAAGTTCAGGAATGTTCCCACTATCCCTATACTTTGAAACATTTTAATCAGGAATGAATTCTGGATTAAGTCAAATGCTTTTTCTGCATCAATTGAGAGGATCATGTGGTTCTTCTGTCTTCTCTTATTGATTTGTTCTATCACATTGATGGATTTGTGAATGTTGAACCATCCTTCCAACACAGGAATGAATTCCACCTGGTCATGGTGGATAGTCTCTTTAATGTGTTGTTCGATCCTGTTTGCTAGGATCTTGTTGAGAATCTTAACATCCATATTCATCAGTGATATTGGTCTGAAATTCTCCTTTCTGGTGGTGTCTTTGCCTGGTTTGGGGATCAGGGTAATGCTGGCTTCATAGAGAGAATCTGGAAGTTCTCCCTCTGCTTCAATTTTTTGAAAGTGCTTCAGAGGGTAGGTGTTATTTCTTCTTTGAAAGTTTGGTAGAATTCCCCAGGGAATCTATCAGGTCCTGGGCTCTTGTTTTTGGGGAGGTTTTTGATCACTGCTTCAATATAATTACTAGATATAAGTCAACTCAGGTTGTCAATTTCTTCCTGGTTCAATTTTGGGAGTTTATAGGTTTCCAGGAATGCATTCATTTCATCTAGGTTGCTTAGTTTATTGGCATATAACTGTTGATAATAACTTCTGATGATATTTTCTACTTTCTTGATATGGACCCTCAATTCTATGGGCAAATAATCTTCAACAAAACAGGGAAAAATAAACAGTGGAAAAAAGACAGTCTCGTCAATAAATGGTGCTGGGAAAACTGGACAGCTATATGTAGAAGAATGAAACTCAACCATTCTCTTACACAAAGATAAACTCAAAATGGATAGAAGACCTCAGTGTGAGACAGGAATCCATCAGAATCCTAGAGGAGAACATAGGCAGTAACCTCTTTGATATCAGCCACAGCAACTTCTTTCAAGATATGTCTCCAAAGGCAAAGGAAACAAAACCGAAAATGAACTTATTTTTTTCAGCATCACAGTATTCATTCTTTTTTCACCACACCCAGTTCTCCATGCATTACATGCCCTCTATAATACCCACCACCTGGTACCCCGACCTCCCACCCCCGCCCCTTCAAAATCCTCAGATTGATTTTCAGAGTCCATAGTCTCTCATGGTTCACTTCTCCATCCAATTTCCCTCAAATCCCTTCTCCTCTCCATCTCCCCTTGTCCTCCATGCTATGTGTTATGCTCCACAAATAAGTGAAACCATATGATAATTGACTCTCTCTGCTTGACTTATTTCACTCAACATAATCTCTTCCAGTCCCATCCATGTTGCTACAAAAGTTGGGTATTCATCCTTACTGATGGAGGCATAATATTCCATAGTGTATATGGACCACATCTTCCTTATCCATTCGTCCGTTGAAGGGCATCTTGGTTCTTTCTGTAGTTTGGCGACCGTGGCCATTGCTGCTATAAACACTGGGGTACAGATGGCCCTTCTTTTCACAACATCTGTATCTTTGGGGTAAATACCCAGGAGTGCAAAGGCAGGGTCAGAGGGAAGTTCTATTTTTAATTTCTTGAGGAATCTCCACACTGTTTTCCAAAGAGGATGCACCAACTTGCATTCCCACCAACAGTGGAAGAGGGTTCCCCCTTCTCCACATCTCCTCCAACACATGTTGTTTCCTGTCTTGCTAATTTTGGCCTTTCTAACTGGTGTAAGGTGGTATCTCAATGGGGTTTTAATTTTAATCTCCCTGATGGTTAGTGATGATGAACATTTTTTCATGTGTCTGATAGCCATTTGTATGTCTTCAGGGGAGAAGTGTCTGTTCCGATCTTCTGCCCATTTTTTGATATGATTGTCTGTTTTGTGTGTGTTGAGTTTGAGGAGTTCATTATAGATCCTGGATATCAACCTTTTGTCTGTACTGTCATTTGCAAATATCTTCTCCCATTCCGTGGGTTGCCTCTTTGTTTTTTTGACTGTTTCCTTTGCTGTGCAGAAGCTTTTGATTTCGATGAAGTCCCAGAAGTTTATTTTCGCTTTTGTTTCCTTTGCCTTTGGAGACATATCTTGAAAGAAGTTGCTGTGGCTGATATCAAAGAGATTACTGCCTATGTTCTCCTCTAAGATTCTGATAGATTCCTGTCTCACGTTGAGGTCTTTTATCCATTTTGAGTTGATCTTTGTGTACGGTGTAAGAGAATGGTCGAGTTTCATTCTTCTACATATAGCTGTCCAGTTTTCCCAGCACCATTTATTGAAGAGACTGTCTTTTTTCCACTGTATATTTTTTCCTGTTTTTTCAAAGATTAATTGACCATAGAGCTGAGAGTCCATATCTGGGCTCCCTACTCTGTTCCACTGGTCTATGTGTATGTTTTGATGCCAGTACCATGCTGTCTTGGTGATCACAGCTTTGTAATAAAGCTTAAAATCAGGTAACGTGATGCCCCCAGTTTTTGTTTTGTTTTGTTTTGTTTTGTTTTTCAATATTTCCTTAGCGATTCGGGGTCTCTTCTGATTCCATATAAATTTTTGGATTATTTGCTCCAGCTCTTTGAAGAATACTGTTGGAATTTTGATTGGAATGGCATTAAAAGTATAGATTGCTCTAGGCAGTATAGACATTTTAACAATGTTTATTCTTCTGATCCTAGAGCATGAAATGGTCTTCCATCTTTTTGTGTTTTCTTCAGTTTCTTTCATGAGTGTTCTGTAGTTCCTCGAGTATAGATCCTTTACCTCTTTGGTTAGGTGATTCGTCAAACTTTCAAAGAAGAAATAACACCTATTCAACTAAAGCTGTTTCAAAAAATTTAAGCAGAAGGAAAACTTCCAGACTCTTTCTATGAAGCCAGCATTTCCCTGATCCCCAAACCAGGCAAAGACCCTACCAAAAAGGAGAATTTCAAACCAATATCACTGATGAATATGGATGCTAAGATTCTCAAAAAGATCCTAGCCAACAGGATCCAACAGCACAGTAAAAAGATTATCCACCATGATCAGGTAGGATTTATCCCTGGGCTACAAGGATGGTTCAATATTCACAATTCAATCAATGTGATAGATCATATCAATAAGGGAAGAGAGAAGAACCACATGGTCCTCTCAATCGATGCAGAAAAAGCATTTGACAAAATCCAGCATCCGTTCCTGATTAAAAGACTTCAAAGTATAGGGATAGAGGGAACATTCCTGAACCTCATCAAATTTATCTATGAAAGACCCACAGCAAATATCATCCTCAATGGGAAAAAGCTTGCAGCCTTCCCATTGAGATCAGGAACAAGACAAGGATATCCACTTTCACCACTCTTGTTCAACATAGTGTTAGAAGTCTTAGCAACAGCAATCAGACAACAAAGAGAAATAAAAGGTATCCAAATTGGCAATAAAGAAGTCAAACTCTCTCTTTGCAGATGACATGATTCTTTATATATTGGAAAACCCAAAAGACTCCACCCCCAAACTACTAGAACTCATACAGCAATTCAACAACGTGGCAGGATACAAAGTCAATGTGCAGAAATCAGTGGCTTTCTTATACACTAACAATGAAAATACAGAAAGGGAAATTACAGAATCAATTTTATTTTATTTTATTTTATTTGTTTAAAGATTTTATTTATTTATTTGACGGGGAGGGATACAAGTTGGGGAGTGGGAGAGGGAGGAGCAGTCTTCCTGCTGAGCAGGGAGCCGATGTGTATCTCAGTCCCAGAATCCTGGAATCATGACCTGAGCCAAAGGCAGATGCCTAGTGACTAAGCCACCCAGGAGCCCCAACATTGTTCTTTTTGGAAACACACACACACATGCCCACACTAAATGTATAACAATGATGAAATAGCCAATTCTGTTACAAAACATCCATATGATATAACATTATGTCATCACACAAAAATATCTTCAAGGCTATTTATTCACATAAGAATTAAGATTTATTAAATACTTATTAAATGCCAGGTGCTATTCTAAATGCCTTACATTTATATTTGCTAATTTATTTAATCCTCACAAAGACTATGGAGTAATCTAACTATTATTGCCAGTTTACAGTTTAGAGATGTGCAGACAATTACAGAGAAGTTAAGAAACATGCACAATGAAATAAGTCAATCAGAGACAGACAATTATCATATGATATCACTGATATGAGGAATTTGAGAGTCAAAGTGTGGGGCTTGGGGGGTAGAGAAGAAAAAAATTAAACAAGATGGGATTGGGAGGAAGACAAAACATTAAAGATTCCTAATGTCAACAGATGAATGGATAAAGAAGATGTGGTATATATACACAATGGAATACTATGCAGCCATCAAAAGAAACGAAATCTTGCCATTTGCAACAACATGGATGGAACTAGAGCGTATCATGCTTAGCGAAATAAGTCAAGCAGAGAAAGACAACTATCATATGATCTCCCTGATATGAGGAAGTGGTGATGCAACATGGGGGCTTAAGTGGGTAGGAGAAGAATCCATGAAACAAGATGGGATAGGGAGGGAGACAAACCATAAGTGACTCTTAATCTCACGAAACAAACTGTGGGTTGCCCGGGGGGAGGGTGGTTGGGAGTAGGGGGGTAGGGTTATGGACATTGGGGAGGATATGTGCTTTTGGGTAAATTGGAAGGGGAGGTGAACCATGAGAGACTATGGACTCTGAAAAACAATCTGAGGGGTGTGAAGTGGCGGGGGGGTGGGAGGTTGGGGTACCAGGTGGTGGGTATTATAGAGGGCACAGCTTGCATGGAGCACTGGGTGTGGTGAAAAAATAATGAATACTGTTTTTCTGAAAAATAAATAAATTGGAAAAAAAATATTCCTAATGTCACAAAACAAACTGAGGGTTGCTGGGGGTAGGGGGGTTAGGGAGAGGATGGTTGGGTTATGGACTTTGGGGAGGGTATGTGCTATGGTGAGTGCTGTGAAATGTGTAAGCCTGGAGATTTACAGACCTGTACCCCTGGGGCTAGTAATACATTATATGTTCATAAAAATCAAAAAATTAAAAAATGAAACGTGCTCAAAGTTATATAAGTAAGTGGGAATGTATTGAATTCAAACCTCGGTACTCTGACAAATGACTCCAGACTCTCTTTGTCACTGCACAATATAGCTGCCATATAATGCACGAGAGAAATTTACTACATATTAATAAGTGAAAAAGGTTCTATTTTATGTGCACATATCAACTCTATAAAATGCACGCCTGCCATCTGAACTGGCAAAGAAGAAGTCAAACTCTCATTCTTTCCAGATGATATGATACTTTAGGTAGAAAACCCAAAAGACTTCTAGAACTCCAAAACTGCTAGAACTCATACAGGAATTCAATAAATTGTCAGGATATAAAATCAATGCACAGAAATCCGTTGCATTTCTATACATCAATAACAAGACAGAAGAAAGAGAAATTAAGGAGTCAGTTGATCCCATTAATAATTGCACACAAAATCATAAGATACCTAGGAATAAATGTAACCAAAGGGGCAAAGAATCTGTACACAGAAAAACTATAGAGTACTCATGAAGGAAATTGAAGAAGACACACAGAAATGGAAAAACATTCCATGCTCATGGATCAGAAGAACAAATATTGTGAAAACGTCTCAGCTAACTAGAGCAATCTACACATTTAATGCAATCCCTATCAAAATACCATCAACTTTTTTCAATGAAATGGAACAAATGATCCTAAAATTTATATGGAACCAGAAAAGACCCCAAATAGCCAGAGGAATGTTGAGAAAGAAAGCCAAAGTTGGCAGCATCACAATTCCAGACTTCAAGCTCTATTACAAAGCTGTCATCAACAAGGCAGTATGGTACTGGCACAGAAACAGACGCATAGATCAATGGAACAGAATAGAGAGCCCAGAAATGGACCCTCAACTCTATGGTCAGCTAATCTTTGACAAAGCAGGAAAGATTGGCTATTGGAAAAAAGACATCCTCTTTGACAAATGGTGTTGGGAAAATTGGACAGCCACATGCAGAAGAATGAAACTGGACTGTTTCCTTATAACACACATAAAAATAGATGCAAAATGGATGAAAGACCTTAAAGTGAGACCAGAATCCATCAAAATCCTCGAGGAGAACACGGGCAGCAACCTCTTCAACCTCAGCTGCAGCGACTTCTTCCTAGAAACATCGCCAAAGGCAAATGAACTATTGGTACTTCATCAAGATCAAAAGCTTTTGCACAGCAAAGGAAACAGTCAATGAAAACAAAAGACAACGGACAGAATGGGAGAATATATTTGCAAATGACATATCAGATAAAGGGCTAGTGTCCAAAATCTATAAAGAACTGATCAATTTCAACACCCAAAGGCCAATTAACCCAGTCAAGAAATGGGCAGAGGACATGAACAGACATTTCTGCAAAGAAGACATCCAGATGGCCAACAGACACATGAAAAAGTGCTCCACATCAGTCAGCATCAAAGAAATACAAATCAAAACCACAATGAGATACCACCTCACACCAGTCAGAATGGCTAAAATTAACAAGTCAGGAAATGACAGGTATTGTCAAGGATCAAAGAAAGGGGAACCCTCCTACACTGTTGGTGGGAATGCAAGCTGGTACAGCCACTCTGAAAAACAGTATGGAGGTTCCTCAAAAAGTTGAAAATGGAGCTACCCTATGATGCAGCAATGGAACTACTGGGTATTTACCATAAAGATTCGAACCTAGTGATCTGAAGGGGCACTGGCACCAGAATATTTATAGCTGCAGTGTCCACAATAGCTAAACTATGAAAAGAGCCTAGATATCCATCAACAAATGAATGGATAAAGAAGATGTGGTATATACAACGGGATATTATGCAGCCATCAAACATAATAAATCTTGCCATTTGCGACAATGTGGGTGGAAGTAGAGGGTATTATGCTAAGTGAAATAAGTCAATCAGAGAGGGACAATTATCATATGATCTCACTGATATAAGGAATTTGAGAAACAAGACAGAGGATCATGTGGGAATGGAGGGAAAAATGAAACAAAAGGAAAGCAGAGAGGGAGACAAACCATGAGAGACTCTTAATTTCAGGAAACAAATGGAGAGTTGCTGGAGGGGGCAGTGAGAGGGTGGGGTGGCTGAGTGATGGACACTGGGGAGGGTACGTGCTATGGTGAATGGTGTGAATTGTGTAAAACTGAGGAATCACAGGCCGGTACCCCTGGAACAAAGAATACATTATATGTTAATTTAAAAAAAAGACAAACAATAACACCTATGGAGGACTCAGGTATTTTTTATAAAGACTATTTGGAAAAAGGAGAGAACATGACAGAAATGCATATAAACTACTAGTCGTTAATTAGACTGACTACATGATCATTTAACAAGGTCAGCTGGTCTAAAATTTGTGCAAATCTCAAGGTCTGCTCCCCTGATGTGGGGTTTGCTTAGGCTTCCCACATGAAACTTTCTTTTCTTTGGTTCATTTGTTGGTCTAGTATGGACTCCCCAGTCAGAGGTCTGTCAGTCCAAAACTGGTAAAAGTACCTGGGCTCATTTAACTCATTAGCTACATGGGAAAATGGACAGCAACTTTTAAATAGACTGTGACTATTTTTTTTTATATATTACCTGATGGAAAAAAGATTTAAAAGCATTTGATAATGAAATATCACTTTAAACACATCAGAATGGCCAGGATCAGAAAGACAAGAAATAAGTGCTGGTGTCGATGTGGAGAAAAAGAAAACTTTGTGCAACGTTGGTGAGAATGTAAATTGGTGCAGCCACGGTGGAAACAGTATGGAGATTCCTCAAAAAATTGAAACAGAACTAATATATGACTCAGTAGTTCCACTAAAGGATACTTACCCAAAGAAAATGAAAACACTAATTCATAAAGATATAAACATATCTGTGTTTACTCCTGCATTATTTACAACAGCCAAGATAATGAAAGCAACTCAAGTCCCTGCTGATTGTGGCGTGTGTGTGTGTGTGTGTGTGTATATTCCATTATAAATATATATATTCCACTATATAAAGTGGAATATTAATCAGCCATAAAAAGGAATGAAATCTTGCCATTTATGGCAATATGGATGGATCTTGAGGGTATAATCCTAAGTGAAATAAGTCAGAGAAAGACAAATACCATATGATTTCACCTATATGTGGAATTTTAAACAAAATAAAAGAATAAAGAGACACCAAAAGCAAACCATAAATACAGAGAATAAACTGGTGGTTGACAGAGCATTGAGGGAGGGGGTGGTTGAATGATGGTGAAATGGTTAAAGAGCAGTGAGAGATACAGGCTTCAGTTATAGAATAAATAAGTCACCAGGATAAAAGGTACAGTGGGGATAAAGGGCATGTAGTCCGTAACACTGTAATAGTGTTTGTTGTATAATAATAGATGGTGGCTATATTTTGTGGTGACTGTCCCATAAAATAAAGACCTAGTCAAATCACTATGCTGCATACCTGAAACTAATGTAAGATTCTATCTCAACTGTACTTCAAAAAATAAAATAAAATGGTAAAAATACAGACACATTAATTCGTTTGCAAGTCAAATTACATCCCTTCTTCTACATAGAGCTTCCCAGTTTTCCCAGCACCATTTATTGAAGAGACTGTCTTTTTTCCACTGTATATTTTTTCCTGTTTTGTCGAAGATTATTTGACCATAGAGTTGAGGGTCCATATCAGGGCTCTCTACTCTGTTCCACTGGTCTATGTGTCTGTTTTGATGCCAGTACCATGCTGTCTTGGTGATCACAGCTTTGTAATAAAGCTTGAAATCAGGTAACGTGATGCCCCCAGTTTTATTTTTGTTTTTCAACATTTCCTTAGTGATTCAGGGTATCTTCTGATTCCATACAAATTTTAGGATTATTTGCCATTCTCTTACACCGTACACAAAGATAAGCTCAAAATGGATAAAAGACCTCAAGATGAGACAGGAATCCATCAGAATCCTAGAGGAGAACATAGGCAGTAATCTCTCCGATATCAGCCACAGCAATTTCTTTCAAGATATGTTTCCATAGGCAAAGGAAACAAAAGAGAAGATGAACTTATGGGACTTCGTCAAAAGCAAAAGCTTCTGCACAGCAAAGGAAACAGTCAAGAAAACAAAGAGGCAACCCACGGAATGGGAGAAGATATTTGCAAATGACAGTACAGACAAAAGGTTGATATCCAGGATCTATAATGAACTCCAAAACTCAAAACACACAAAACAGACAATCATATCAAAAAAATGGGCAGAAGATAGGAACAGACACTTCTCCAATAAGGACATACAAATGGCTATCAGACACATGAAAAAATGATCATCATCACTAGCCATCAGAGAGATTCAAATTAAAACCACATTGAACAAGAGTGGTGAAAGTGGGCATCCTTGTCTTGTTCCTGATTTCAATGGGAAGGCTGCAAGCTTTTTCCCATTGAGGATGATATTTGCTGTGGGTCTTTCATAGATAGATTTGATGAGGTTCAGGAATGTTCCCTCTATCCCTATACTTTGAAGCGTTTTAATCAGGAACGGATGTTGGATTTTGTCAAATGCTTTTTCTGCATCAATTGAGAGGACCATGTGGTTCTTCTCTCTTCTCATATTAATTTGTTGTATCACATTGATTGATTTGCGAATGTTGAACCATCCTTGTAGCCCAGGGATGAATCCCACCTGATCATGGTGGATAATTTTTTAATGTGTTGTTGGATCCTGTTGGCTAGGATCTTTGAGAATCTTAGCATCCATATTCATCAGTGATATTGGTTTGAAATTCTCCTTTTTGGTATGGTCCTTGCCTGGTTTGGGGATCAGGGTAATGCTGGCTTCGTAGAAAGAGTCTGGAAGTTTTCCTTCTGCTTCAATTTTTTGAAACAGCTTCAGGAGAATAGGTGTTATTTCTTCCTGGAAGGTTTGGTAGAATTCCCCAGGGAATCCGTCAGGTCCTGTCTCTTGTTTTTTGGAAGATTTTTGATCACTGCTTCAATCTCGTTATTAGATATCGGTCTATTCAGGTTGTCGATTTCTTCCTGGTTCAATTTTACCTCAAAGATACAGATGTCGTGAAAAGAAGGGCCATCTGTACCCCAATGTTTATAGCAGCAATGGCCACAGTCGCCAAACTATGGAAAGAACCAAGATGCCCTTCAACGGATGAATGGATAAGGAAGATGTGGTCCATATACACTATGGAGTATTATGCCTCCATCAGAAAGGACGAATATCCAACTTTTGTAGCAACATGTATGGGACTGGAAGAGATTATGCTGAGTGAAATCAGTCAAGCAGAGAGAGTCAATTATCATATGGTTTCACTCATTTGTGAAGCATAACAAATAGCATGGAGGACAAGGGACGTTAGAGAGGAGTAGGGAATTTGGGTAAATTAGAAGGGGAGGTGAACCATGAGAGACTATGGACTCTGGAAAACAGTCTGAGGGGTTTGAAGTGGCAGGGGGGTGGGAGGTTGGGGTACCAGGTGGTGGGTACTATAGAGGGCACAGCTTGCATGGAGCACTGGGTGTGGTAAAAAAATAATGAATACTGTTTTTCTGAAAATAAATAAATTGGGAAAAAATAAATAAATAAATAAATCTTAAAAAAAATAGGAAAAATCTGTTCTTTTCAAATTACTTTCAGTCTCATTATAACTTATTGAAAGGTAAAGTTATGCTTCAAATAATAAAATTACATACTTACTAGAAAAAAAAACACATTGAGATATTACCTTACACCAGTTAGAAAGGCCAAAATTAGCAAGACAGGAAACAACATGTGTTGGAGGGGATGTGGAGAAGGGGGAACCCTCTTCCACTGTTGGTGGGAATGCAAGTTGGTGCATCCTCTTTGGAGAACAGTGTGGAGATTCCTCAAGAAATTAAAAATAGAGCTTCCCTATGACCCTGCAATTGCACTCCTGGGTATTTACCCCAAAGATACAGATGTCGTGAAAAGAAGGGCCATCTGTACCCCAATGTTTATAGCAGCAATGGCCACGGTCGCCAAACTATGGAAAGAACCAAGATGCCCTTCAACAGATGAATGGATAAGGAAGATGTGGTCCATATACACTATGGAGTATTATGCCTCCATCAGAAAGGATGAATACCCAATTTTTGTAGCAACATGTATGGGACTGGAAGAGATTATGCTGAGTGAAATAAGTCAAGCAGAGAGAGTCAATTATCATGTGGTTTCACTTATTTGTGGAGCGTAACAAATAGCATGGAGGACATGGGGAGATGGAGAGGAGAAGGGAGTTGGGGAAAATTGGAAGGGGAGGTGAACCATGAGAGACTATGGACTCTGAAAAACAATCAGAGGGTTTTGAAGGGGCGGGGGGTGGGAGGTCAGGGTACCAGGTGGTGGGTATTATAGAGGGCACAGATTGCATGGATCCATGGGTGTGGTGCAAAAATAATGAATACTGTTAAGCGGAAAATTATAAATAAATTTAAAAAAAACATTACATTCCTTCATTTAACTATTAAAATACAGCTGTTGCATTATGGTGTTTTCACCATGGGACATTAGCAGAAATCTTTGAAGAGAAATGAACTCTGAGGGACAGCCAAAAGCTCTCCCTAGATGCTAGAGTGTGTCACAGCATGTATTTTCCCAGGACTCTTTTCAAGGCTCTCATAACATCCTTATTCCTCAGACTGTAGATAAGGGGGTTCAGGGCTGGAGTGACAACTGTGTAGAAAAGAGAGATGATGTTGTCTTGCTTAGGGCTATGGAGTGAACTGGGCAGGACATACATAAATGTGGCAGCTCCATAGAACATCCCAACCACCATCAGGTGGGAAGAGCAGGTGACTAGGGCTTTCTGCTTCCCCTCACTTGAAGGCATCCGAAATACAGTACACAGGATTAGTGCATAAGAGGAAATGATAGTGAAAAGAGGGGGTATCAAGAAGGTTACACTCATCACATACACAAACAGTTCATATCTAGAGGTATCTGCACAGGCCAAATTCAGCAAAGGTGGGATCTCACAGAGAAGGTGCCTGATCTTCCGGGACATGCAGAAGGGATAGTGCATGGTATACACAGTATAAACAAAGGCACTTATGGATGCCAATCCCAGGCTGTGGCCACCATGAACCAACAGACCCTTGGCCTCATGAAGACCATGTAGTTCAGAGGATGACAAATGGCCACATATCTGTCATAGGCCATGAAGGCCAGTAGCAGATCCTCTGCACCACCCAACATCAATGCCAGAAACATCTGAAGGGCACAGCCCCCAAAGGAGATGGTGTTTTCATCGAGCAGAAAATCCATGACAGCCTTGGGAGTGACAACAGATGTAAAGAGGAGATCCATGAGTGAGAGCTGCCTGAGCAGGAAGTACATGGGCACGTGGAGCCGGGAATCCACTGTAATGACCAAGAGCAGCAGGCCATTGCTGGTCAGGGCCAACATGTACAGGGCTGTGATTGTGGCACAGAGCAGTTCAGGAGACCCACTGTCATTCAGAATCCCCATCAATATAAAGCCACTTCCCAAGGTGGAGTTCCAGTGCTCCATTCTGTGTTGTTTCTTTAGTTTCCTAGAATCAAATACATTCTCAGTGAATTTTTGCTAAGGTGGTCCCTAGTTTGTAACATCACAGGCTCTTGATGATGGCCAACATGAATCCAATGAGGCAATGTCTTTCTTACTGGAAATGGACTTGACCTGTTAACTTCTCAGTTTCTGACACTTTTCTTTTTTTTTTCTTTTTTTTTTCTGACACTTTTAATTGTACCTTGAAGAAAGATCCATCTGAATGGAGAGCAGACATCACAGTAGCTAAACATTAACATGTCACTACATGAAAATGTTATTCAGGACATCAAAACTTGACATGTATCTTTCCACAATTAAATCACCTCTCTCTAGAAATCAATATCCTGGATCCCAAACCCTAGGTTGTTTTTGTACCTGTTTTTAGTATACTGTGTGTCTAATTATTTAAATACCCAGTTACTGTCCTAATGACCTGTCCTGAATATAAAATTCTAAAGCTGGTACAGACGTGTGATCTCAACAAAGCACTTCCCCTACATTTTCCATATAACTTTTGTCCACGTTTGTTTGTAGTACTCAAGGCTATAGATGTAAGTCTCATAGAAAGAGCTAAAATACATCCACCTTAGTCTCTTCCCTGGATCAGCTCCATATTCTCCATGTGTTTGAGGGAGAAGGGATTCCATACTCTCTGAGACTAGGGGATGGAGTTTTTGACATGGTATTACCTTTATGAGCTAAACCTTTAAGTTCAATTACAGCATAGGTGTTTCTTTACTGGTTATGCAAACATGGGATCCTGGGAGAACTCAAAGATCTGATAACTAATGAGGCCCTGCCCAGGAAGATCAGAGTGTTTGTGTTTAGGAGAAAGGATGAAAGCTGCTCTTAACAAAAGAGCATGTGTTGCATGTTGTAATCAGGCTCAATAATTCTATCTGCTCTCTATTACACCTGACTGAGATTTCCAATCTCCCTCCTGCAGGGCCAGAGTGTCTACATTGGATTGAATGGCCACAGGATAGACAGGATGAATTCCTGTTCTGGAAAGCATTAGAGCATATGACAGGCATATTATTGGCTCTTAGACGGCCCTTTGATTTGGAGACATTTATTGCCAAATAGGTGCAAAAATCCCATATCAGAGGCCAGCAAAGCCTGGGCTGTATTGACAGGTATTGATACTTCCAGCAGGAAGTGGTCATTCAGACCTGGGATATTGCACAGACTCTTTCTTCATTTTCATGGATTTTTCATGTTTAGGAAACCAGGAATAGAGGTCATTAGGATGGGGTACAGAGCTCAAAGCACTAAAGAATCTGGAAGACAGTATAGCTTAAACTCTTAGGGTCTGCTTTGGGCTCTGTTTCAAAAATCAATGTATCTAGAGGCTTCACACTTCCCTGAAAGAGAGATAAAGGCTTTACCTCAGATAGTGAGAAGCCAAGCTGCCAAACCATGCAACCTGCCTCAGGGGTTGTTTGAGAGTCTAGGATTTTCCTGTAGAAACGCAGAAAGAGTAAGCTTTTCTAAGAGTGTCCAGCTGGTTCAAATTTTGCCAAGTTGGCTTAAGAGTCTGGGGAGTATGACCAACATAGATATCAGGCCATTTCTTCTGCTCCTCTATTCCTCACAGGTCTGCTACAGAGATGTAATAGGGACAGAGGGCTAATAGTCTTGGGTAGTTTCTGTGAAGCTCTTACTTCAGAGATGGATTTCCTGTTCTCACACCTGTGGAGAATTAGGAGATGCTGCTTCTATCACCCAGGTCTCCAGGTCGAGAACCCATCCAGCATCCAGCTCTGGAGAAGGTGTGAGACTGAGTTCTTGGGTCCAATGCTCAGACTGTCATTTACTCTTGTTAAGGTCTGGGAGCAAAGAGGAAAGCAGCAGGAATCTGGGGGAAGTAGATATTGGAAGAGCTGCCCAAGGGAGACCCTGCTGTACCTAGCCTCACTGTCCCTGGGGAGAACAGTGAACCAGGGCCCTGTCCTTGGGGAAGCTGTTCTGGCTCCATATCCCATGACCCCACCCTCTCTGTTTTATTCCATGCCTACCATTCCCAGGGACTTCTCATCTCAGGTGAAAGGGCCTCCCCTGGAAATGCTGGTCCACAAAACAGGATGTTAATGAGTCCTGTTGGGTATGTTTCCTGGCCTGGCATCTCTGGTCTCTCACTAAATGTGTACAGATGCTCCAGAGTTCTACCCTATCCTCAGGAGGCACTAATGGCCCATTTCTAAATTGCTGACTAGGAAACAAGGGTCCGTTTCATGGTGAAGGCTCTGCCCCAGATCTTAATGTGGGTTTCGTGTCAGCTGTAGGATACTCCCAGAGTGTATTCGGTGGAGGAGTTGGCCTTGTAGTTATTACCAAGATTCTAAATCCTCAGGTTCATTCCCTGTCCTGCTTGTTCTGTCATTTACATGTTTTTCTTGTGTTATAAGCTCTCCCTCTAACTTCATTCAGCTTCCAAATATGATAAATATTTCCCTGTTCAAACAAACAATAATTTGGGGGTGTTTTTGTTTGGTTGTTTGTTTTTTGCACTGTATTTATTTTTTTAATTTATTTTTTTTCAGCATAACAGTATTCATTGTTTTTGCACCACACCCAGTGCTCCATGCAATCTGTGCCCTCTCCAATACCCACCACCTGGTTTCCCCAACCTCCCACCCCCCGCCCCTTCAAAACACTCAGATTGTTTTTCAGAGTCCATAGTCTCTCACGGTTCACCTCCCCTTCCAATTTCCCTCAACTCCCTTCTCCTCTCCAACTCCCCTTGTCCTCCTTGCTATTTGTTATGCTCCACAAAATCACATAAAAAATGTGAAGAAGATATGAACAGACACTTCTCCAATAAAGACATACAAATGGCTATCAGGCACATGAAAAAATGTTCATCATCACTGGCCATCAGGGACATTCAAATTAAAACCACATTGAAATACTACCTTACACCAGTTAGAATGGCCAAAATTAGTCTGCGTGTATCTTTAGGTTCAAAATGGGTCTCTTGTAGACAGCATATGGATGGGTCCTGTCGTTTTATCCAATCTGCAACCCTGTGCCGTTTTATGGGTGCATTTAGGCCATTCACATTGAGAGTGATTATTGATAGATACGTTTTTATTGACATCGAGTTACCTTTGAAGTCTTTCTTTCTGTAGACTGTCTCTATATTTCTGTTCAATGCTATTCTTGGGATTTTTCCTCTTTTATAGAACCCCCCTTAATATTTCCTGCAGTGTCGGCTTGGTGGTTGCATAGTCTTTTAAGCCTTGCCGGTCTTGGAAACTCTTTATCTCTCCATCCATTTTGAATGTCAGTCTTGCTGGATAAAGTATTCTTGGCTGCATGTTCTTCTCATTTAGTGCCCTGAATATATCTTGCCAGCCTCTTCTGGCTTGCCAGGTCTCTGTGGACAGGTCTGACGTTATTCTGATGGGCTTCCCTCTGTAAGTAAGGAGCCTCTTTGCCCTGGCGGCTTTCAAGAGATTATACCTACAATTATAATTTCTCAATTTGACTATCAGGTCTCGTGATGTTTTTTTGTTTTTTTGGAGTGTATAATCTTGGGTGGAGACCTTTCAGCCTCTAGTACATGAACGCTGGTTTCATTCACGAGATTCGGAAAGTTTTCATGAAGGACTTGTTCCACGATATCTTCTAGACTTCTTTCTTTCTCCTCCCCTTCAGGGATTCCAATAATTCTGACGTTGGAACGCTTCATGGCATCATCTATTTCCCTAATTCTGCTTTCGTGGGATCTAAGCTGTTTGTTCCAGGCTTCCTCCTGATCCTTTCTCTCTATCTGTTTGTCTTCCAGATCACTAATTCTATCTTCTGTCTCAGTTACCCTAGCTTTGAGAGAGTTTAGATTGGATTGGAACTCATTGAGAGCATTGTGGACCTCCTCCCTGGTAGCTTTAAGCTCCGCCCTAACATTGTGAACATCCTGTCTGGTCGCTTTCAGTTCGGCCCTAATGGCCACAGTCGCCAAACTATGGAAAGAACCAAGATGCCCTTCAACGGATGAATGGATAAGGAAGATGTGGTCCATATACACTATGGAGTATTATGCCTCCATCAGAAAGGATGAATATCCAACTTTTGTAGCAACATGGACGGGACTGGAAGAGATTATGCTGAGTGAAATAAGTCAAGCAGAGAGAGTCAATTATCATATGGTTTCACTCATTTGTGGAGCATAACCAATAGCATGGAGGACAAGGGGCGTTAGAGAGGAGTAGGGAATTTCGGTAAATTGGAAGGGGAGGTGAACCATGAGAGACTATGGACTCTGAAAAACAGTCTGAGGGGTTTGAAGTGGCGGGGGGGTGGGAGGTTGGGGTACCAGGTGGTGGGTATTATAGAGGGCACAGCTTGCATGGAGCACTGGGTGTGGTGAAAAAATAATGAATACTGTTTTTCTGAAAATAAATAAATTGGGGGAAAAAAACAAAAAAAACAAAGGAGGCGGAGGTAGAAGGAAAAGTAAATAAAGTTAAATTTCTTCTAAGCCTAAATCTCACTAACAAGGACGCTTGATAGCAGGAATGTAACATTCCACCAGGAGACTCCCAATTGTCTTTATGTTAGTGCCTCATTAGAGGGAAAGTGGCCTTGGCTTGATAGTAACCAGGCCTTCAATATCCTGACAGTCTTCTTTACCCCAATAGCCCTTCTGAACACCCCTTTGTCCTCACCTACCCAACTCCTGTGTATATAACCAGCCACTCCTCACAGGCCCTGGGCAGCCGCATCTCCGTCTGCCCATGGGTCCTATCCCCGTGCTCTAATAAACCACATTTTTGCACCAAAAAAAAGAATGGCCAAAATTAGCAAGACAGGAAAACAACATGTGTTGGAGAGGATGTGGAGAAAGGGGAACCCTCTTACACTGTTTATGGGAATGCAAGTTGGTGCAGCCACTTTGTAGAAGAGTGTGGAGATTCCTCAAGAAATTAAAAAGAGGGTGGCTCAGTGGGTTAAGCCTCTGCCTTTGGCCCAGGTCATGATCTCAGGGTCCTGGAATCAGGCCCCACATGGGGCTCTCTGCTCAGTGGGGAGCCTGCTTCCCCCTCTCTCTCTCTGCCTGACTCTGCCTCTCTGCCTACTTATGATCTCTCTTTCTGTCAAATAAATAAAAACAAAAATCTTTAAAAAAAAATAAAAAGAAAAAGATATTAAAAAGAGAGCTTCCTTATGACCCTGCAATTGCACTACTGGGTATTTACCCCAAAGATACAGATGTCGTGAAAATAAGGGCCATCTGTACCCCAATGTTTATAGCAACAATGGCCACAGTCGCCATACTGTGGAAAGAACCAAGATGCCCTTCAACGGACGAATGGATAAGGAAGATGTGGTCCATAACACTATGGAGTATTGTGCCTCCATCAGAAAGGGAATGCCCAACTTTTGTAGCAACATGGTCGGGACTGGAAGAGATTATGCTGAGTGAAATAAGTCAAGCAGAGAGAGTCAATAATTTGGTTTTTCTCTCCTTTATGAACTGTATCTCAAAATCCCCTGCACTTTTGCCATAAACTTTTTCAAAAAGCATTTATAATAACTGGGTGTTCTTCTACTCTCAACTGCTCATTCATTATACGTGAAGATAACACTTGCCACCTGCTACATTAGAGAACCCAGAAATAACAGTATCATAACCTAATCAGAGAACCCAGAAATAATAATAGCATAACCCAATAAAATTGTATTTCTCACTTATTAACAGTTTAGTGCATATTTCTTCTTTGGGGAGTTGTCTTTAACTGTTCTCCTGTATGGGGTGGTGTGGAGACCCAGAGTGTTTCCATTGATGGAGCCAGTCAACATTTCCACTAGGTGATACCCAGGTTGACAAAAATCCTTTCCATTCTGGGTAATCTGAAAGGAAAGAGATCCTACTCCACTAAGTTTGGGTGTTTTTATGGCTCAGACTTCACTTCATGGCACACTTTGTGGCACACTTCACTTCTTCATTATATTCCTCAGCACATTTACATCACCTCCTGCCAAGTACCATACCTGAGCTGAACTGACATACTTTGTCTCAGGATCGCCAGTCCTCTTTGTAAAATCCAATAGTATTTATTATATCGTGTTACTCAGTTTTTTTTTTTAAGATTTTATTTTATTCACTTGACAGAGAGAGATCACAGGCAGGCACAGAGAGAGAGAGGAGGAAGCAGGCTCTCCGCTCCGCAGGGAGCCCGATGCGGGACTCGATCCCAGGACCCTGAGATCATGACCCGAGCCGAAGGCAGCGGCTTAACCCACTGAGCCACCCAGGTGCCCGTTACTCAGTTTGTTTTAAACTCACTAAATTCCCATATTCCTCCTTCTAAGCTTTCTCTGTTCTATATTAACATGAATAATTTTTTTTTCCTTCTGATCTCTGGGTTAATCTGGTAGCGTCCTACACTAACATATAAGTCCAGAAGGGCAGGAACTAGGCCGTTTTTGTTCTCAATCACATTTCTAGCTACTAGCAGGATAATTGCATGGGACTGAACCCAATCAGTGTTTCCTAAATATGAATGGAAGTGTCCACCACAGCTCCTCTCAATTCCCAACTAAAATATGTATGAAAAATTATCTTTTCACGTCCTTGGTCCATTTTTTAATCAGAGGGTTGTTTGGTTATGGGGGGGTGGTATTGAACTGTATAAGTTCTTTATATATCTTTTATATTAACCCCCCTGTTGAATATATCATTTGCAGGTATTGTCTCCCATTCACTAGAATGACTTTTGTTTTGTTGATGGTTTCTGCCATGGTACAGAAGCTTTTTATTGTGGTACAATACCAGTAGATTGTTTTTGCTTCTGTTTCCCTTCCCTGAGGAGACATATACATAAGTATATATTTTCTTCTTGTTGTTCATCAATATAGTTTTATTTTATTATTTTTATTTTTTTTGAATTAACAAAGATTTTTTTGTTTGTTTCTTTGTTTGTTTGATTTAAATTTATTTTTTATTTATTTTCAGGATCACAATATTCATTATTTTTGCACCACACCTAGTGCTCCATGCACTCCATGCCCTCTCTAATACCCACCACCTGGTACCCCGACCTCCCACCCCCTGCCCCTTCATATCCCTCAGATTGTTGTTCAGAGTCCATAGTCTCTCATGGTTCACCTCCCTTCCAATTTCCCCCAACTCCCTTCTCCTCTCTTTCTCCCCATATCCTCCATGCTATTTGTGATGCTCCACAAATAAGTGAAACCATATGATAATTGACTCTCTCTGCTTGACTTATTTCACTCAGCATATTCTCTTCCAGTCCCATCCATGTGGCTACAAAAGTTGGGTATTCATCCTTTCTGATGGAGGCATAATACTCCATAGTGTATATGGACCACATCTTCCTTATCCATTCATCTGTTCAAGGGCATCTTGGTTTGGCGACCGTGGCCATTGTTGCTATAAACATTGGGGTACAGATGGCCCTTCTTTTCACTACATCTGTATATTTGGGGTAAATACCCCGTAGTGCAATTGCAGGGTCATAGGGAAGCTCTATTTTTAATTTTTTAATTTCTTGAGGAAATTAAATTAAATTTAATTTCTTTTTTTATTTTTTTTTCAATTTACTTATTTTCAGAAAAACAATATTCATTATTTTTTCACCACACCCAGTGCTCCATGCAAACTGTGCCCTCTATAATACCCACCACCTGGTACCCCAACCTCTCACACCCCCGCCGTTCAAACCCCTCAGACTGTTTTTCAGAGTCCATAGTCTCTCATGGTTCACCTCCCCTTCCAATTTACCCCGACTCCCTTCCCCTCTCTAACACCCCTTGTCCTCCATGCTATTTGTTATGCTCCACAAATAAGTGAAACCATATGATAATTGACTCTCTCTGCTTGACTTATTTCACTCAGCATAATCTCTTCCAGTCCCGTCCATGTTGCTACAAAAGTTGGGTATTCATTCTTTCTGATGGAGGCATAATACTCCATAGTGTATATGGACCACATCTTCCTTATCCATTCATCCGTTGAAGGGCATCTTGGTTCTTTCCATAGTTTGGCGACCGTGGCCATTGCTGCTATAAACATTGGGGTACAGATGGCCCTTCTTTTCACGACATCTGTATCTTTGGGGTGAATAACCAGGAGTGCAATGGCAGGGTCATAGGGAAGTTGTATTTTTAATTTCTTTTTTTTTAATAATACATTATATGTTTATTAAAAACTATTAAATTTTTTCTTTTTTTCCAATTTATTTATTTTCAGAAAAACAGTATTCATTATTTTTTCACCACACCCAGTACTCCATGCAAGCCATGCCCTCTATAATACCCACCACCTGGTACCCCAACCTCCCACCCCCCCCGCCACTTCTAACCCCTCAGATTGTTTTTCAGAGTCCATAGTCTCTCATGGTTCACCTCCCCTTCCAATTTACCCAAAAGCACATACCCTCCCCAATGTCCATAACCCTACCCCCATCTCCCAACCCCCCTCCCCCCAAAAACCACAGTTTGTTTCGTGAGATTAAGAGTCACTTATGGTTTGTCTCCCTCCCTATCCCATCTTGTTTCATGGATTCTTCTCCTACCCACTTAAGCCCCCATGTTGCATCACCACTTCCTCATATCAGGGAGATCATATGATAGTTGTCTTTCTCCACTTGACTTATTTCGCTAAGCATGATACGTTCTAGTTCCATCCATGTTGTCGCAAATGGCAAGATTTCATTTCTTTTGATGGCTTCATAGTATTCCATTGTGTATATATACCACCTCTTCTTGATCCATTCATCTGTTGATGGACATCTAGGTTCTTTCCATAGTTTGGCTATTGTGGACATTGCTGCTATAAACATTCGGGTGCACGTGCCCCTTTGGATCACTACGTTTGTATCTTTAGGGTAAATTCCCAGTAGTGCAATTGCTGGGTCATAGGGCAGTTCTATTTTCAACATTCTGAGGAACCTCCATGCTGTTTTCCAGAGTGGTTGCACCAGCTTGCATTCCCACCAACAGTGTAGGAGGGTTCCCCTTTCTCCACATCCTCGCCAGCATCTGTCATTCCCTGACTTGTTGATTTTATCCATTCTGACTGGTGTGAGGTGATATCTCATTGTGGTTTTGATTTGTATTTCCCTGATGCCGAGTGATATGGAGCACTTTTTCATGTGTCTGTTGGCCATCTGGATGTCTTCTTTGCAGAAACATCTGTTCATGTCCTCTGCCCATTTCTTGATTGGATTATTTGTTCTTTGGGTGTTGAGTTTGTTAAGTTCTTTATAGATTTTGGACACTAGTCCTTTATCTGATATGTCGTTTGCAAATATCTTCTCCCATTCTGTCAGTTGTCTTTTGATTTTGCTAACTGTTTCCTTTGCTGTGCAAAAGCTTTTGATCTTGATGAAATCCCAATAGTTCATTTTTGCCTTCGCTTCCCTTGCCTTTGGTGATGTTCCTAGGAAGATGTTGCTGCAGCTGAGGTCGAAGAGGTTGCTGCCTATGTTCTCCTCAAGGATTTTGATGGATTCCTTTCTCACATTGAGGTCCTTCATCCATTTTGAGTCTATTTTTGTGTGTGGTGTAAGGAAATGGTCCAATTTCATTTTTCTGCACGTGGCTGTCCAATTTTCCCAACACCATTTATTAAAGAGGCTGTCTTTTTCCCATTGGACATTCTTTCCTTCTTTGTCAAAGATTAGTTGACCATAGAGTTGAAGGTCAATTTCTGGGCTCTCTATTCTGTTCCATTGATCTATGTGTCTGTTTTGTGCCAGTACCATGCTGTCTTGATGATGACAGCTTTGTAATAGAGCTTGAAGTCCGGAATTGTGATGCCACCAACTTTGGCTTTCTTTTTCAATATCCCTTTGGCTATTCGAGGTCTTTTCTGGTTCCATATAAATTTTTAAATTATTTGTTCCATTTCTTTGAAAAAGATGGATGGTACTTTGGTAGGAATTGCATTAAATGTGTAGATTGCTTTAGGTAGCATAGACATTTTCACAATATTTATTCTTCCAATCCAGGAGCATGGAACATTTTTCCATTTCTTTGTGTCTTCCTCAATTTCTTTCATGAGTACTTTATAGTTTTCTGAGTATAGATTCTGTGCCTCTTTGGTTAGGTTTATTCCTAGGTATCTTATGGTTTGGGGTGCAATTGTAAATGGGATTGACTCCTTAATTTCTCTTTCTTCTGTCTTGTTGTTGGTGTAGAGAAATGCAACTGATTTCTGTGCATTGATCTTATATCCTGACACTTTACTGAATTCCTGTACAAGTTCTAGCAGCTTTGGCATGGAGTCTTTTGGGTTTTCCACATAGAGTATCATATCATCTGCGAAGAGTGATAATTTGACTTCTTCTTTGCTGATTTGGATGCCTTTAATTTCCTTTTGTTGTCTGATTGCTGAGGCTAGGACTTCTAGTACTATGTTGAATAGCAGTGGAGATAATGGACATCCCTGCCGTGTTCCTGACCTTAGTGGAAAAGCTTTCAGTTTTTCTCCATTGAGAATGATATTTGTGGTGGGTTTTTCATAGATGGCTTTGATGATATTGAGTTATGTGCCCTTTATCCCTACACTTTGAAGAGTTTTGATCAGGAAGGGATGCTGTACTTTGTCAAATGCTTTTTCAGCATCTATTGAGAGTATCATATGGTTCTTGTTCTTTCTTTTATTGATGTATTGTATCACATTGACTGATTTGCGGATGTTGAACCAACCTTGCAGCCCTGGAATAAATCCTACTTGGTCGTGGTGAATAATCCTTTTAATGTACTGTTGAATCCTATTGGCTAGTATTTTGGTGAGAATTTTTGCATTTGTGTTCATCAAGGATATTGGTCTATAGCTCTCTTTTTTGATGGTATCCTTGTCTGGTTTTGGGATCAAGGTGATGTTGGCCTCATAAAATAGTTTGGAAGTTTTCTTCCATTTCTATTTTTTGGAACAGTTTCAGGAGAATAGGAATTAGTTCTTCTTTAAATGTTTGGTAGAATTCACTGGGGAAGCCATCTGGCCCTGGGCTTTTGTTTGTTTGGAGATTTTTAATGACTGTTTCAATCTCCTTACTGGTTATGGGTCTGTTCAGGCTTTCTATTTCTTCCTGGTTCAGTTGTGGTAGTTTATATGTTTCTAGGAATGCATCCATTTCTTCCAGATTGTCAAATTTGTTGGCGTAGAGTTGCTCATAGTATGTTCTTATAATAGTTTGTATTTCTTTGGTGTTAGTTGTGATCTCTCTTCTTTCATTCATGATTTTATTTATTTGGGTCCTTTCTCTTTTCTTTTTGATAAGTCTGGCCAGGGGTTTTTCAATTTTATTAATTCTTTCAAAGAACCAGCTCCTAGTTTTGTTGATTTGCTCTATTGGTTTTTTTTGTTGTTGTTGTTGTTTCTATTTCATTGATTTCTGCTCTGATCTTTATGATTTCTCTTCTCCTGCTGGGTTTAGGGTTTCTTTCTTGTTCTTTCTCCAGCTCCTTTAGGTGTAGGGTTAGGTTGTGTACCTGAGACCTTTCTTGTTTCTTGAGAAAGGCTTGTACCACTATATATTTTCCTCTCAGGACTGCCTTTGTTGTGTCCCACAGATTTTGAACCATTGTGTTTTCATTATCATTTGTTTCCATGATTTTTTTCAATTCTTCTTTAATTTCCCGGTTGACCCATTCGTTCTTTAGAAGGATGCTGTTTAGTCTCCATGTATTTGGGTTCTTTCCAAACTTCCTCTTGTGGTTGAGTTCTAGCTTCAGAGCATTGTGGTCTGAAAATATGCAGGGAATGATCCCAATCTTTTGATACTGGTTGAGTCCTGATTTAGGACCAAGGATGTGATCTATTCTGGAGAATGTTCCATGTGCACTAGAGAAGAATGTATATTCTGTTGCTTTGGGATGAAATGTTCTGAATATATCTGTGATGTCCATCTGGTCCAGTGTGTCGTTTAAGGCCTTTATTTCCTTGTTGATCTTTTGCTCGGATGATCTGTCCATTTCAGTGAGGGGAGTGTTAAAGTACCCTACTATTATTGTATTATTGTTGATGTGTTTCTTTGATTTTGTTATTAATTGGTTTATATAGTTGGCTGCTCCCACATTGGAGGCATAGACATTTAAAATTGTTAGATCTTCTTGTTGGACAGACCCTTTGAGTATGATATAGTGTCCTTCCTCATCTCTTATTATAGTCTTTGGCTTAAAATCTAATTGATCTGATATAAGGATTGCCACTCCTGCTTTCTTCTGATGTCCATTAGCATGGTAAATTCTTTTCCAATCCCTCACTTTAAATCTGGAGGTGCCTTCGGGCTTAAAATGAGTTTCTTGGAGGCAACATATACATGGGTTTTGTTTTTTTATCCATTCTGATACCCTGTGTCTTTTGATTGGGGCATTTAGCCCATTAACATTCAGGGTAACTATTGAGAGATATGAATTTAGTTCCATTGTATTGCCTGTAAGGTGACTGTTACTGTATATTGTCTCTGTTCCTTTCTGATCTACCACTTGTAGGCTCTCTCTTTGCTTAGAGGACCCCTTTCAATATTTCCTGTAGAGCTGGTTTGGTGTTTGCAAATTCTTTCAGTTTTTGTTTGTCCTGGAAGTTTTTAATCTCTCCTTCTATTTTCAATGATAGCCTAGCTGGATATAGTATTCTTGGCTGCATGTTGTTCTCGTTTAGTGCTCTGAAAATATCATGCCAGCTCTTTCTGGCCTGCCAGGTCTCTGTGGATAAGTCAGCTGCCAATCTAATATTTTTACCATTGTATGTTACAGACTTCTTTTCCCGGGCTGCTTTCAGGATTTGCTCTTTGTCACTAAGGCTTGTAAATTTTACTATTAGGTGACGGGGTGTGGGCCTATTCTTATTGATTTTGAGGGGCGTTCTCTGAACCTCCTGAATTTTGATGCTCGTTCCCTTTGCCATAGTGGGGAAATTCTCCCCAATAATTCTCTCCAGTATACCTTCTGCTCCCCTCTCTCTTTCTTCTTCTTCTGGAATCCCAATTATTCTAATGTTGTTTCGTCTTATGGTGTCACTTATCTCTCGAATTCTCCCCTCATGGTCCAGTAGCTGTTTGTCCCTCTTTTGCTCAGCTTCTTTATTCTCTGTCATTTGGTCTTCTATATCGCTAATTCTTCCTTCTGCCTCATTTATCCTAGCAGTGAGAGCCTCCATTTTTGATTGCACCTCATTAATAGCTTTTTTTATTTCAACTTGGTTAGATTTTAGTTCTTTTATTTCTCCAGAAAGGGCTTTTATATCTCCCGAGAGGGTTTCTCTAATATCTTCCATGCCTTTTTCGAGCCCGGCTAGAACCTTGAGAATTGTCATTCTGAACTCTAGATCTGACATATTAGCAATGTCTGTATTGATTAGGTCCGCCTTTGGTAGTGCCTCTTGTTCTTTTTTTTTGTGGTGAATTTTTCCGCCTTGTCATTTTGTGCAGATAAGAGTATATGAAGGAGCAAGTAAAATACTAAAAGGGTGGCAACAACCCCAGGAAAATATGCTTTAACCAAATCAGAAGAGATCCAAGATCGTGAGGGGGGAGAAAGGGGATAAAAAGAGGTTCAAAAAGAAAGAAAGGGAAAAAAAAAGAATTAAAAAAAGAAAACGAATAAAGAAATGTATAAAAAAGAAAAAAATATATATTAAATAAACTAGTTAAAAATGTTAAAAAGGAAAAGGTTAAAAGTTTTAAAAAAAATTTAGTAAAAGAAGAAAAAAATGAAAAAGAAAAAAATTACTTTAACTTCAAGACTAAAAAATCACAGGGAGAAAGCCATGAGTTCCGTGCTTTGCTTTCTCCTCTTCTGGAATTCTGCTGCTCCCCTTGGTATTGAAACTGCAGTCCTTGGTAGGTGAACTTGGTCTTGGCTGGATTTCTTGTTGATCTTCTGGGGTAGGGGCCTGGTGTAGTGATTCTCAAGTGTCTTTGCCCAAGGCGGAATTGCACCGCCCTTACCAGGGGCTGGGCTGAGTGATCCGCTCGGGTTTGCTTTCAGGGGCTTTTGTTTCCTGAAAGCTTTCCTTAGAGTTCCAGAGAATGGGAATACAAATGGCGGCCTCCTGGTCTCGGGCCCAGAGGAGCCGAGAGCCCGGGGCCCCACTCCTCAGTGCGCCCTCAGAGAACAGCGCCCAGTAACTCCCGTCTGCCTGACCTCCGGCAGCGCTCCGAGCTCACCGAGCCTGCGGCCGGTTCAAGGTAACCCCGAGCTGCGAGCTTACTGTCGGCTCTGTCTCTGTAGCTGGCTTTCCTGTTCCAATACCCGCAAGCTCTGTGACACTCAGACACCCCCGATTCTTCTGTGACCCTGCGGGACCTGAGGCCACGTTGACCCCGCGTGGGCTTTGCCCCGGTTTAGCCTCTGGAGCGATGTCCCTCAGCGGAACAGACTTTTTTTTTTTTTTTAAACATTTAATTTTTTAATTTTTTTTTTTTTTAAAGATTTTATTTATTTATTTGAGCGAGAGAGACAGTGAGAGAGAGCATGAGCGAGGAGAAGGTCAGAGAGCGAAGCAGACTCCCCATGGAGCTGGGAGCCCGATGTGGGACTCGATCCCGGGGACTCCAGGATCACGCCCTGAGCCGAAGGCAGTCGTCCAACCAACTGCGCCACCCAGGCGTCCCGCGGAACAGACTTTTAAAAGTCCCGATTTTGTGCTCTGTTGCTCCGCCGCTTGCCGGGAGCCAGCACTTCCCCCCGGGGTCTATCTTTCCGTCGCTTTGGATTCACTTCTCCGCCAGTCCTACCTTTCAGAAAGTGGTTGTTTTTCTGTTTCTAGAATTGCTGTTCTTCTTCTCTTCGATCTGCCAATGGATTTGCAGGTGTTTGCAATCTTTAGATAAGCTATCTAGCTGATCTCCTGCTAGCTGAAGTAGTCTCAGCCTGCTACTTCTCCGCCATCTTGACTCCCAAGGAAAGCCATCTTGATATTATACTTCTAAAGGTCACATTGAGTATTGTATGGAAAGTGGATTATAAGTGGACAAGTATGGAAACAAGAAAAACAATCAATAAGAATGAGTTTTATTGCAGTAGCCCAGGAGAGAGATGCTGGTCTTAACTAGGGTTGTAGCAATGGGGAGCCAGAGGTGATGGTAAGATATCTGAGTAGATAGTTTATACAAGATTTTAAAAGTTAGTAATGAAATATCCCTAAGTCTTTGGCCTGAGCAATTCTGTAGATGATGGGAGAGACTCAAAAAGGGAGGTTGAGGAAATCAAGAATTCTCTTCTGGACTTTTTTACATGGCCCTTTGTTATATGCTGACTTTGTTCTCACACCACCCTTCTATATTTGAATAGCTACAATAAAGCCTTCATTTAAACAGTCCTGATATCTTAAGCTGCATCACCCATCTGTAGTTTAGAGCTTTGCCCCAACCCCATCACCATTTCCATTAGCTGAAGATTTTAATTAAAGCATTTTGAGTACAGTTGCACACATGGGTTCTGAAGTCCTTGGTAGCAGTAATTTTGGTAGTCATCAACCAAATGATGCAAAATGTACTTTTGTCTTTTATGTTACCATATCATTATTAAAACCTCCATTTTAAAAATACTAACAATTTAGAGACACAAGTGGTCCTTAGACTGGTTTGAGAAACAGTAGAGTAGTACCTGATTACCAGATAAGATTCAGATATTTCAGTTTATGAGTAGAATGAAAAATGCCCCCAGGGTATCTCTTATTGTAGAAATGTTTTGAAAAGTTAATAGCACAAATTGCTCCAGGGACTGCCCTGTTTACAATAGCTCTTAGGAACTCAGGCTTAAAGACTTAATCCCAGGAAAATCCTTAAGGCATGTTTCTTGGTGAATTGGGGATTTTAAGAAAATCATTCTCATTGGCTTTGGGTATAACAGGACTTGTAGACAAGACTATGTCCCAACCTTCAAGATATGTGGTAAAAGCAATGGAAGTTGCCTATTAGGCTATGGATTAACAGACTACAGAAACCATAATTTCCTTCATTGATTAACTTCTGCTTCATCACTGAACCCATTGTCCTGTGTTTGTCTCTTGCCAGTCCACCAGGTGGGAGCCGATAAGGTAATTAGGGGGAATTAATCCTTTTAGAGAGTCTGAAGTTTCGATTCTGTCATTGGGATGGACTCCGCCTTTCACTCTCCTCTCTTTTTTATCTGGCTTCAACAGAGAATACATGCTCTTCTTTTTTACTGATTGTCTTGAGTGATAGCCTCATTCACCCTGTTTTACAACTCCTCTGGAGAGGATTAAGCTACTCACCCAGGATACCTGTGCGACTTCAAGGGTTGTGAATACCCCCTGTCTCTCCTTTTTTTTTTAACTTTATTTTTTATTTTCAGCATAACAGTATTCATTATTTTTGCACCACACCCAGTACTCCATGCAATCCGTGCCCTTTATAATACCCACCACCTGGTACCCTGACCTCCCACCCCCTGCCCTGTCAAAACCCTCAGATTGTTTTTCAGAGTCCATAATCTCTCATGGTTCACCTCCCCTTCCAATTTCCCCCTACTCCTTTCTCCTATCGTCCTGTCTCTCCTTTTGCACCAAAAGCTAATCTGCCAGATTCTCCTTGGCCTCTTGTTGTCTCAATATTCTCTTTTCAGGGATTCCCTCCTTGTTCCATTTAGCCACTGGATTTGGACAGTGTGAGTAGGCAGGACCAGGATGGGACCTTGACCACCTGTCCTAGGCACACAGGCAGAATCTTCTTGTGGCCAGACATCCCTGGAGGAAACAAAAGACTCTGTGAGTATGCTAATTTGGATGTGCAGGTATACACAAATCCAGGTATCTTGCCCCCTCTCATATTGAACTCACCCTTCCTTGTTTGGATGTGGGTAATGGTCAGTTCATTCACTCTCTTTAGCCAGGTGATCAGTCCTGGGATCTTCTAAACCAAGATTGTCCTAATCCCAGATCAGAATTCAACATCTCAACAGTCAACATAGTCCTTTCTTCTAACTTGCATTTCTCTTGAGAAAGGGAATATGTTGGTGTGCTAATGGCAAATGTGTTGGTGTGGAGTGTCAGCATGACTTTGTTCACCCATTCAACTTAACTTTTTTTTAATATTTCATTTTTAAGTAATGTCTACATCCAACATGAGGCTCAATCTCACAACCTCGAAATCAAGAGTCACATGCTCTACCAACTGAGCCAGTCAGGCATCCTTCCCAACACACTTTTAAACCTCTGCTATGTCTCAGATGGTAGGAATAAACAGATAATAAAGATAAGTGACATATGCTTTACTGTTTTGAAGAAAAAACAGGGAGATGGAAAGAAAGAAAGAAAGAGAGAAAGAAAGAAAGAAAAGGAAAACAAAATAAACTTCAAATTCCTTCACAGGACCATTCTGGCCCCTCTGACTTTAACCACCCAATAAATGTCTAAAATAAGCTTTAATGTACTTACTTTATCTTGGGTTGTTTAATTTTTTAATTTAAATTCAATGTAGTTGATATACACTGTTATTAGTTTATTATTAGTTTCAGAGGTAGAATTTAGTGTTTCATCAAATGCATATAACTCTTTACATCAAGTGCCCTTCTTAATGCCCATCACCCAGTTATCCCATTCCCCCTTCCCCACTTTCCCTCCAGCAACCCTCAGTTTGTTTCCTATAGTTAAGAGTCTCTTATAGTTTGTCTCCCTCTCTGGTTTCACCTTATTTTATTTTTCCCTCTCTTCCCCCTATGATCCTCCGTTTTATTTCTTAAATTCAACACATATGTGAAATCATATGATAATTGTCTTCCTCTGATTGACTTATTTCACTTAGCATAATACCCTCTATTTCCAACCATGTCATTCCAAATGGTAAGATTTCATTTTTTTGAGTCTGAGCAATATTTCATTATATAGATACTGAGATATATATATCACATCTTCTTTATCCATTCATCTGATGATGTACATCTCAGCTCGTTTCATAGTTTGGCGATTGTGGACATTGCTGCTATAAACATTGGGGTGCAAGTGTTCCTTTGAATCACTTTGTTTGTATCCTTTGGGTAAATACCCAATAGTGCAACTGCTGAGTCTATTGCACTATTTTTAACTTTTTGACTTTTTGAGGAACCTCCATACTGTTTTCCAGAGTGGCTGTACCACATTGCATTCTCACCAACAGTGTAAGAGAGGTCCCCTTTCTCTCATCCCTTGCCAACATCTGTTGTTTCCTGACTTGTTAATTTTAGCCATTCTGACTGGTGTGAGGTGGTATCTTATTGTGGTTTTGATTTGTGTTTCCCTGATGCCAATGAGCATTTTTTCATGTGTCTGTTGGCCAAGACCACCCAAAATTATTTTAAAATATCTGTGCAAGCAAAGGAAACATTCAAAAAAACAAAGAGGCAACCCACGGAACGGGAGAAGATATTTGCAAATGACAGTACAGACAAAAGGTTGATATCCAGGATCTATAATGAACTCCTCAAACTCAACCTACACGAAACAGACAAACACATCAAAAAATGGGCAGAAGATATGAACAGACACTTCTCCAATCAAGACATACAAATGGCTATCAGACACATGAAAAAATGCTCATCATCATTAGCCCTCAGGGAGATTCAAATTAAAACCACATTGAGATATCACCTTACACCAGTTAGAATGGCCAAAATTAACAAAACAGGAAACAACATGTGTTGGAGAGGATGTGGAGAAAGGGGAACCCTCTTCCACTGTAGGTGGGAATGCAAGTTGGTGCAGCCTCTTTGGAGAACAGTGTGGAGATTCCTCAAGAAATTAAAAATAGAGCTTCCCTATGACCCTGCAATTGCACTCCTGGGTATTTACTGCAAAGACACAGATGTCATGAAAAGAAGGGCCATCTGTACCCCAATGTTTATAGCAGCAATGGCCACAGTCGCCAAACTATGGAAAGAACCAAGATGCCCTTGAACGGATGAATGGATAAGGAAAATGTGGTCCATATACACTATGGAGTATTATGCCTCCATCAGAAAGGATGAATACCCAACTTTTGTAGCAACATGGACGGGACTGGAAGAGATTATGCTGAGTGAAATCAGTCAAGCACAGAGAGTCAATTATCATATGGTTTCACTTATTTGTGGAGCATAACCAATAGCATGGAGGACAAGGGGCGTTAGAGAGGAGTAGGGAATTTGGGTAAATTGGAAGGGGAGGTGAACCATGAGAGACTATGGACTCTGAAAAACAATCTGAGGGGTTTGAAGTGGCGGGGGGGGTGGGAGGTTGGGGTACCAGGTGGTGGGTATTATAGAGGGCACGGCTTGCATGGAGCACTGGGTGTGGTGAAAAAATAATGAATAATGTTTTTCTGAAAATAAATAAATTGAGGAAAAAAAATAATAAAATAAAAAAAATAAAATATCTGTGCATGTATGCCTGATTGTTTTTGTGACTAAAGATAGCTCTGCCACAGTGGATTAGCTTTAAAACCCATAAAATGAAGGTCGATGGATTTGTCTTCACAGAGTGGATATGGGAAATAGACAGATATAACTGGGTGAAAGTTTAACCTTCTCTACTATGAGTTTTTGAGTAAGAAAGAAAAAGAATTGCAGGATACAGAAAGACTGAGAAAACAAAATTTTTTCTGAACCTTTGTTTCATCATCTATGTACTGGGGATGATGAAAACTACCTCAAATTAACATGAGTTAAAAATAAGTGTACACAAGCAATGACTGGCACCAGGGCCCAACACATGGAAATTAGTATTATTATTGCCAAAGGATCTTGTGCAAAGAGAGATAAAGTATGGAGGACAGATTAAGGCATGTTTATTTTTTTTTCCCAATTTATTTATTTTCAGAAAAACAGTATTCATTATTTTTTCACCACACCCAGTGCTCCATGCAAGCTGTGCCCTCTATAATACCCACCACCTGGTACCCCAACCTCCCACCCCCCCGCCACTTCAAACCCCTCAGACTGTTTTTCAGAGTCCATAGTCTCTCATGGTTCACCTCCCCTTCCAAATTACCCGAATTCCCTACTCCTCTCTAATGCCCCTTGTCCTCCATGCTATTGGTTATGCTTCACAAATGAGTGAAACCATATGATAATTGACTCTCTGTGCTTGACTGATTTCACTCAGCATAATCTCTTCCAGTCCCGTCCATGTTGCTACAAAAGTTGGGTATTCGTCCTTTCTGATGGAGGCATAATACTCCATAGTGTATATGGACCACATCTTCCTTATCCATTCATCCGTTGAAGGGCATCTTGGTTCTTTCCATAGTTTGGCGACTGTGGCCATTGCTGCTATAAATATTGGGGTACAGATGGCCCTTCTTTTCACGACATCTGTGTCTTTGCGGTAAATACCCAGGAGTGCAACTGCAGGGTCGTAGGGAAGCTCTATTTTTAATTTCTTGAGGAATCTCCACACTGTTCTCCAAAGAGGCTGCACCAACTTGCATTCCCACCTACAGTGGAAGAGGGTTCCCCTTTCTCCACATCCTCTCCAACACATGTTGTTTCCTGTTTTGTTAATTTTGGCCATTCTAACTGGTGTAAGGTGATATCTCAATGTGGTTTTAATTTGAATCTCCCTGAGGGCTAATGATGATGAGCATTTTTTCATGTGTCTGATAGCCATTTGTATTTCTTGATTGGAGAAGTATCTGTTCATATCTTCTGCCCATTTTTTGATGTGTTTGTCTGTTTCGTGTGGGTTGAGTTTGAGGAGTTCATTATAGATCCTGGATATCAACCTTTTGTCTGTACTGTCATTTGCAAATATCTTCTCCCATTCCGTGGGTTGCCTCTTTGTTTTGTTGACTGTTTCCTTTGCTGTGCAGAAGCTTTTGATTTTGATGAAGTCCCAGAAGTTTATTTTCGCTTTTGTTTCCTTTGCCTTTGGAGACGTATCTTGAAAGAAGTTGCTGTGGCTGATATCAAAGAGATTACTGCCTATGTTCTCCTCTAAGATTCTGATAGATTAATGCATGTTTAAAGGATGCTTCTGAGTGCAACAATCAATGAGGCAGCTTTTTTTATTTTTTTTAACTGATGTTCCTCAACATCCTCTTCACACTAAAAACAGATAAAGGAAGAATTTATTTAAGGACCAGGATCACAGACTACTACATCATCCTTCAATTGACTAGTTCTTGCTCAGAGTGCTTCTTTAGGATTATTTTGCAAAAATATTGAAAAAAATCAGCTTTCTTAATGTTATCAGATAGTTTTAGCAGATAGTTTGCAGCATAAAAACCTAACTAGTTTAAAGCAACATCAATTTGTTTGCTTCCAAACCTACATAAAAGGAAGGATGCACTGTGAGCAGCACTATAGTCTTATCATGACTATATGTAGTCCTGCTGAAGTTTGGTCATGTAGCATATTCAGGATGATTTCTGGCCCTCTGGAGCAACTAAAAGGTTCAAAGGGAGAGCAAATCAGAAATGACTTTCATCTGTCAAAACTACTAAGTAAAAAGAGAATTCTCTCTTCTGACAGGAAATCTGTTAGGAGATGGAAATCAACAGCCCAGTTCTGATGCTGATTAATACCTAAGTTACTCAGATATAATTTTTATAACTGGACAATATGTGTTTCTTTTCTTGGTGCTGAAATATAAACAGTAATAGATTTTCATGGGAGAAGAAAACCAAACCTATGTGACTGAATTTGTCTTCCTGGGCCTCTCACAAGATCCACAGACACAAGTCCTGCTCTTTTTCCTTTTTCTGATTATCTACCTGCTGACTGTACTGGGAAATCTGCTTATCATTTTGCTCATTCACATAGACTCTAGACTCCACACACCCATGTACTTTTTCCTCAGAAACTTGTCCTTTGCTGATCTCTGTTTTTCTACGACCACAGTGCCCCAGGTGATTGTCCACTTTCTGGTAAAGAGGAAAACCATTTCTTTTGCTGGATGCTCAACACAGATATTTGTTTTACTTCTGGTTGGGTGTACAGAATGTGCATTGCTGGCGGTGATGTCCTATGACCGGTATGTGGCTGTCTGCAAGCCCCTGCACTACTCCACCATCATGACACATTGGTTATGTGTCCAGCTGGCCACAGGGTCCTGGGTCAGCGGAGCATTTGTGTCTTTGGTGGACACCACATTCACACTGCGTCTGCCCTACACAGGGAACAATATTATCAACCATTTTTTTTGTGAACCTCCTGCCCTCCTGAAGCTGGCTTCAACAAATACCTACAGCACAGAAATGGCCATCTTTGCAATGGGTGTGGTCATCCTCTTAGCTCCTGTCTGCCTGATCCTTGTCTCCTACTGGAATATTATCTCTACAGTAATCCAGATGCATTCTGGGGAAGGGAGGTTCAAGGCTTTCTCTACCTGTGGCTCCCATCTCATTGTTGTTATCCTCTTCTATGGCTCAGCAATATTTGCCTACATGAGGCCAAACTCCAAGATAATGAATGAAAGGGATAAAATGATCTCTGTGTTCTACTCAGCAGTAACACCCATGCTGAACCCCATCATTTACAGTCTGAGAAACAAGGATGTCAAAGGGGCTCTCAGAAGAGTGACTACAAAATCATCTTTTTGAAGGTGGGGATCTTTTCTTTTTTTTCTGGCTTTCAGTAAGTCTTTTTTTTTTAATTTATTTTTTCTTTATTTTCAGCATAACAGTATTTATTATTTTTGCACCACGCCCAGTGCTCCATGCAAACCGTGCCCTCTATAATACCCACCATCTGGTACCCCCACCTCCCACCCCCCCGCTCCTTCAAAACCCTCAGACTTTTTTTCAGAGTCCATAGTCTCTAATGGTTCACCTCCCCTTCCAATTTCCCTCAATTGCCTTCTCCTCTCTAACTCCCCATGTTCTCCAGATTATTTGTTATGCTCCACAAATAAGTGAAACCATATGATAATTGACTCTCTCTACTTGACTTATTTCACTCAGCATAATCTCTTCCAGTCCCATCCATGTTGCTACAAAAGTTGGGTATTCATCCTTTCTGATGGAGGCATAATACTCCATAGTATATATGGACCACATCTTCCTTATCCATTCATCCGTTGAAGGGCATCTTGGTTCTTTCCATAGTTTGGCGACCGTGGTGATTGCTGCTATAAACATTGGGGTACAGATGGCCCTTCTTTTCACGACATCTGTATCTTTGGTGTAAATACCCAGGAGTGCAATTGCAGGGTCATAGGGAAGTTCTATTTTTAATTTCTTGAGGAATCTCTGCAGAGGCTGCACCAACTTGCAAGGCAGGGATCTTTAATCACGACAGTTTTTTTTTTCCAATTTATTTATTTTCAGAAAAACAGTATTCATTATTTTTCACCACACCCAGTACTCCATGCAAGCCGTGCCCTCTATAATACCCACCACCTGGTACCCCAACCTCCCACCCCCCCCGCCACTTCAAACCCCTCAGACTGTTTTTCAGAGTCCATAGTCTCTCATGGTTCACCTCCCCTTCCAATTTACCCAAATTCCCTACTCCTCTCTAACGCCCCTTGTCCTCCATGCTATTTGTTATGCTCCACAAATAAGTGAAACCATATGATAATTGACTCTCTCTGCTTGACTTATTTCACTCAGCATAATCTCTTCCAGTCCCGTCCATGTTGCACAAAAGTTGGGTATTCGTCCTTTCTGATGGAGGCATAATACTCCATAGTGTATATGGACCACATCTTCCTTATCCATTCATCCGTTGAAGGGCATCTTGGTTCTTTCCATAGTCTGGCGACTGTGGCCATTGCTGCTATAAACATTGGGGTACAGATGGCCCTTCTTTTCACGACATCTGTGTCTTTGCGGTAAATACCGAGGAGTGCAATTGCAGGGTCATAGGGAAGCTCTATTTTTAATTTCTTGAGGAATCTCCACACTGTTCTCCAAAGAGGCTGCACCAACTTGCATTCCCACCAACAGTGGAAGAGGGTTCCCCTTTCTCCACATCCTCTCCAACAATCACAAGGAAAAGTTCCGAAGGAACTCAAACACCTGGAAGCTAAAGACCACCTTGCTTAAGAATGCTTGGATCAACCAGGAGATCAAAGAAGAACTGAAACAATTCATGGAAACCAATGAGAATGAAGACAATTCGGTCCAAAACCTATGGGATACAGTAAAGGCGGTCCTAAGGGGAAAATATATAGCCATCCAAGCCTCGCTCAAAAAAATTGAAAAATCCAGAACACACCAGCTGTCTCTACACCTTAAATAACTGGAGGATCAACAGCAAATCAAACCAACTCCACACATAAGAAGGGAAATCATCAAGATTAGAGCTGAGATCAATGAGGGAGAAACCAGAGATACAGTAGAACGTATCAATGAAACTAGAAGCTGGTTTTTTGAAAGAATCAGTAAGATCGATAAGCCACTGGCTACACTAATCCAAAAGAAAAGAGAGAAAGCCCAAATTCATAAAATTATGAATAAAAAGGGAGAGATCACAACTAACGCCAAGGAAGTAGAAACAATCGTCAGAAGTTATTACGAACAGTTATATGCCAATAAGCTTAGCAACCTAGATGAAATGGATGCATTCCTGGAAAAATATAAACTACCAAAATTGAACCAGGAAGAAATCAACAACCTGAATAGACCGATATCTAATAACGAGATTGAATCAGTGATCAGAAATCTCCCAAAAAACAAGAGCCCAGGACCTGACGGATTCCCTGGGGAATTCTACCAAACCTTCAAAGAAGAAATAATCACGACAGTTTTAAGGATGTAGAGAGAAGTGAGTTTTTTGTAAAATTTCCCATTTTCATCCCATTCCTCCACTTTTTCCTTCTCCTGTTTTCCTATGTGTCTTCTAAAATAAACTTAGTAAAGGCCCTAGTCAATGTAAGACACCTTAGTAGACACAGACAAGAAGTATAGAAGGGAAGGACAGTGGGGAAAAAGGTTAGGGGATTAAGGAGTGCACTTGTGATAAGCACCGGATGTTTGGTGAATATATTCATCAAATATATTTTGAATAGGAGCATTTCTAGAAGCTGTGTATATAGACATGAAAAGTAAGGTCTTCATGCTGTTTAGTTCTAACATGGCCATAAATTCTCAATTTAATAATTTCTGAGATGTAAAAGAAAGTACATTTAAGGAATAAGAAATAGTAGAATTTTTCGAAGAGTATGTGTAATATAAGAAAATAGTGAGCTACAGCACCATTTATTGAAGAGACTGTCTTTTTTCCACTGTATATTTTTTCCTGTTTTGTCAAAGATTATTTGACCATAGAGTTGAGGGTCCATATCTGGGCTCTCTACTCTGTTTCACTGGTCTATGGGTCTGTTTTGATGCCAGTACCATGCTGTCTTGGTGATCACAGCTTTGTAGTAAAGCTTGAAATCAGGTAACGTGATGCCACCAGCTTTATTTTTGTTTTTCAACATTTCCTTAGCAAATCCAGGTCTCTTTTTTTTTTTGCCCAATTTATTTATTTTCAGAAAAACAGTATTCATTATTTTTTCACCACACCCAGTGCTCCATGCAATCCGTGTCCTCTATAATACCCACCACCTGGTACCCCAACCTCCCACACCCCTGCCACTTCAAACCCCTCAGATTGTTTTTCAGAGTCCATAGTCTCTCATGGTTCACCTCCCCTTCCAATTTACCCAAATTCCCTACTCCTCTCTAACGCCCCTTGTCCTCCATGCTATTTGTTATGCTCCACAAATAAGTGAAACCATATGATAATTGACTCTCTCTGCTTGACTTATTTCACTCAGCATAATCTCTTCCAGTCCCGTCCATGTTGCTACAAAAGTTGGGTATTCATCCTTTCTGATGGAGGCATAATACTCCATAGTGTATATGGACCACATCTTCCTTATCCATTCATCCGTTCAAGGGAATCTTGGTTCTTTCCATAGTCTGGCGACTGTGGCCATTGCTGCTATAAACATTGGGGTACAGATGGCCCTTCTTTTCACGACATCTGTGTCTTTGCGGTAAATACCCAGGAGTTCAATTGCATGGTCATAGGGAAGCTCTATTTTTAATATCTTGAGGAATCTCCACACTGTTCTCCAAAGAGGCTGCACCAACTTGCATTCCCACCAACAGTGGAAGAGGGTTCCCCTTTCTCCACATCCTCTCCAACACATGTTGTTTCCTGTTTTGTTAATTTTGGCCATTCTAACTGGTGTAAGGTGATATCTCAATGTGGTTTTAATTTGAATCTCCCTGAGGGCTAATGATGATGAGCATTTTTTCATGTGTCTGATAGCCATTTGTATTTCTTGATTGGAGAAGTGTCTGTTCATATCTTCTGCTCATTTTTTGATGTGTTTGTCTGTTTCGTGTGGGTTGAGTTTGAGGAGTTCATTATAGATCCTGGATATCAACCTTTTGTCTGTACTGTCATTTGCAAATATCTTCTCCCATTCCATGGGTTGCCTCTTTGTTTTGTTGACTGTTTCCTTTGCTGTGCAGAAGCTTTTGATTTTGATGAAGTCCCAGAAGTTTATTTTCGCTTTTGTTTCCTTTGCCTTTGGAGACATATCTTGAAAGAAGTTGCTGTGGCTGATATCAAAGAGATGACTGCCTATGTTCTCCTCTAAGATTCTGATGGATTCCTGTCTCACGTTGAGGTCTTTTATCCATTTTGAGTTGATCTTTGTGTACGGTGTAAGAGAATGGTCGAGTTTCATTCTTCTACATATAGCTGTCCAGTTTTCCCAGCACCATATATTGAAGAGGCTGTCTTTTTTCCACTGTATATTTTTTCCTGTTTTGTCAAAGATTAATTGACCATAGAGCTGAAGGTCCATATCTGGGCTCTCTACTCTATTCCACTGGTCTATGTGTCTGTTTTTATGCCAGTACCATGCTGTCTTGGTGATCACAGCTTTGTAATAAAGCTTGAAATCAGGTAAGGTGATGCCGCCAGCTTTATTTTTGTTTTTCAACATTTCCTTAGCGATTCGGGTCTCTTCTGATTCCATACAAATTTTAGGATTATTTGCTCCAGCTCTTTGAAGAATTCCAGTGGACTCATGAAAGAAATTGAAGAAGACACAAATAGATGGAAGACCATTCCATGCTCTTGAATAGGAAGAATAAACATTGTTAAAATGTCCAGGTCTCTTCTGATTCCATACAAATTTTTGGATTATGCTCCAGCTCTTTAAAGAATACTGGTGGAATTTTGATCAGAATGGCATTAAAAATATAGATTGCTCTAGGTAGTAGAGACATTTTAACAATGTTTTTCCATCCGATCCAAGAGCATGGAATGATCTTCCATCTTTTTGTGTCTTCTTCAATTTCTTTCATGAGTGTTCTGTAGTTCCTCAAGTACAGGTCCTTTACCTCTTTGGTTAGGTTTATTCCCAGGTATCTTATGGTTCTTGGTGCTTTAGTAAATGGAATCGATTCTCTAATTTCCCTTTCTGTATTTTCATTGTTAGTGTATAAGAAAGCCACTGATTTCTGTACATTGTCTTTGTATCCTCCCACGTTGCTGAATTGCTGTTTGAGTTCTAGTAGTTTGGAGGTGGAGTCTTTTGGGTTTTCCATATAAAGAACTATGTCATCTGCAAAGAGAGAGAGTTTGACTTCTTCATTGCCAATTTGGATACCTTTTATTTCTCCTTGTTGTCTGATTGCTGTTGCTAGGACTTCTAATACTATGTTGAACAAGAGTGGTGAAAGTGGGCATCCTTGTCTTGTTCCTGATCTCAATGGGAAAAATGCAAGCTTTTTCCCATTGAGGATGATATTTGCTGTGGGTCTTTCATAGATAGATCTGATGAAGTTCAGGAATGTCCCTCTATCCCTATACCTTGAAGCATTTTTTTTCTTTTTTTTTTCCAATTTATTTATTTTCAGAAAAACAGTATTCATTATTTTTTCACCACACCCAGTGCTCCATGCAAGCTGTGCCCTCTATAATACCCATCACCTGGTACCCCAACCTCCCATCCCCCTGCCACTTCAAACCCCTCAGATTGTTTTTCAGAGTCCATAGTCTCTCATGGTTCACCTTACCTTGAAGCATTTTAATCAGGAATGGATGCTGGATTTTGTCAAATGAGTTTTCTGCATCAATTGAAAGGACCTTCAATAAATGGTGCTGGGAAAACTGGACAGCTATATGTAGAAGAATGAAACTCGACCATTCTCTTACACCGTACACAAAGATAAACTCAAAATGGATAGAAGACCTCAGCGTGAGACAGGAATCCATCAGAATCCTAGAGGAGAACATAGGCAGTCATCTCTTTGATATCAGCCACAGCAACTTCTTTCAAGATATGTCTCCAAAGGCAAAGGAAACAAAAGTGAAAATGAACTGTTGGGACTTCATCAAAATCAAAAGCTCTGCACAGCAAAGGAAACAGTCAACAAAACAAAGAGGGAACCCATGGAATGGGAGAAAATATTTGCAAATGACAGTATAGACAAAAGGTTGATACCCAGGATCTATAAAGAACTCCTCAAACTCAACACACACAAAACAGACAATCATATCAAAAAATGGGCAGAAGATATGAACAGACACTTCTCCAATGAAGACATACAAATGGCTATCAGACACACAAAAAAATGTTCATCATCACTAGCCATCAGGGAGATTCAAATTTAAACGACATTGAGGTCTGACCTTACACCAGTTAGAATGGCCAAAATTAGCAAGACTGGAAACAACATGTGTTGGAGAGGATGTGGAGAAAGGGAAACCCTCTTACACTGTTGGCGGGAATGCAAGTTAGTGCATCCTCTTTGGAGAACAGTGTGGAGATTCTTCAAGTGGCGGGGGGTGGGAGGTTGGGGTACCAGGTGGTGGGTATTATAGAGGGCACGGATTGCATGTGGGTGTGATGCACTGGGTGTGATGAAAAAATAATGAATACTGTTTTTCTGAAAATAAATAAATTAATTTAATAAAAAAAAATACTTCTCCAAAGAAGACATACAAATGGCTATCAGACACATGAAAAATTACCCAACATTATTTGGCATCAGGGTAATACAAGTCAAAACCACAATGAGATACCACCTCATACCAGTCAGAATGGCTAAAATTAACAAAACAGGAAACAACAATGTTGGTGAAGATGAGGAGAAAGGGGAACCCTCTTACACTGTTTGTAGGAATGAGAGCTGGTACAGCCACTATGGGAAGCAGTATGAAGGTTCCTCAAGAAGTTAAAAATAGAGCTACCCTACAACCCAGTAATTGCAATACTAGGTATTTACCCAAAAGAAAAAAAAAACATCGTGATCTGAAGGGGGACCCGCACCCCAATGTTTATAGTAGCAATGTCCACAATAACTCAACTATGTAGAGAGCCAAGATGTCCATTCACAGATGAATGGATAAAGAAGAGATGGTATATATATATATATATACATTCACACACAATGGAATATTACCCAGCCACCAAAAAAGATGAAATCTTACCATTTACATGGATGTGGATGGAACTGGAGGGAATTATGCTGAGTGAAATAAGTCAATCAGAGAAAGACAATTATCATATGGCTTCACTCATATGTGGAATTTAAGAAACAAAACAGAGGATCGTAGGGGAAGGATGGGAAAAATAGAATAAGATGAAATCAGGGAGGGAGAAAAACCATGAGATTCTTAACTCTAGGAAACAAACTGAGGGTTGCTGGAGGGGAGGTGGGTGGGGGGATGGGGTAACTGGGTGATGGGCATTAAGGAGGGTACTTGATATAATGGGCACTTAGTAAACATTAAGTCATGCAATGGATGAATAACAACTCTACATTGAAAATTAATGTTACACTATATGTTAACTAATTGAATTTAAATAAAATAAATTTTAAAAGAGTAAAAAAAATAAATTAAAAATAGAACTTCCCTATTACCCTGCCATTGCACTACTGGGTATTTACCCCAAAAATACAGATGTCGTGAAAAGAAGGGCCATCTGTACCCCAATGTTTATAGCAGCAATGGCCATGGTCGCCATACTATGGAAAGAACCAAGATGCCCTTGAACGGATGAATGGATAAGGAATATGTGGTCCATATACACTATGGAGTATTATGCCTCCATCAGAAAGGATGAATACCCAACTTTTGTGGCAACATGGACGGGACTGGAAGAGATTATGCTGAGTGAAATAAGTCAAGCAGAGAGAGTCAATTATCATATGGTTTCACTTATTTGTGGAGTATAACAAATAACATGGAGGACATTGGGAGATAGAGAGGAGAAGAGAGTTGGGGGAAATTGGAAGGGGAGGTGAACCATTAGAGACTATGGACTCTGAAAGACAACCTGAGGGTTATGAAGAGGCGAGGGGTGGGAGGTCGGGGTACCAGGTCGTGGGTATTATAGAAGGCACAGATTGCATGGAACACTGGGTGTGGTACAAAAATAATGAATACTGTTATGCTGAAAATAAATTTAAAAAATTTAAAAAAAAGAAAAGAAAATAGTGAGCTACAAAGCCAAAGAGTGAGAAAGGCTTTGAATTCAATACTGAAGAATTTGCCCCATATGTAATCCTTAGAATGATGAAGATTGGAGAATTCATGGGACAACAATAAAAATGAGGATAAGTTAAGAAATGGAGGGCAGGAACACCTATTTTATGCCTTAGTAGGGCATTTATAATAGAGATCATTGCTTTGTATCATGACTTGAAGCCATCCCTGGGTTGATAGTTGAAAATATTTCTCAGCATAGGATTGGGTAGTTTAGTCAAACTCAGGAATCTCCATCTGTAACAAGCCCCATGTGATTCTTCAGCACAATAAAATTATATGCTGCTTTTTAGGCAGTGGGATGGCTTTTATTTAAAAGAATTGTGTGATTATTTTGCTTAATGTCTGATTCCACCATTACCATGTAAATTCCATGGCAATAAAGACTGTGACTGATTTGTTGATCCTGTGTTATACTTGTAGAAAAAAGTCCAGCCATTGCTATTACTCAGGAAATATAATTTTAAATGAATAAATAAAGTTGGAGTTTAGGAGAGAGATATGGGCTGGAGAAATAGATTTCGAAATTTACTTCATATAAATGCAAGTTTTGACACACCCAAGGGTTTTAGCAATACTTACATCTTGCATAAATATCCCAAGATAATTCTGAAGTGCAGTCCTGGACGAGACATGGTGTCAGAGACAGTAGGAAAGTATCCGAGATGGAACCTTGGAGTTATCAATGTTTCAAGGTGGATGAAGAGTAGCAAATCAGGCCCAGGGGATCAAGAATCAGAGGAATAGAAAGAGAAGCTAAATAAATGTTTTGTCAGAAGGGGCAAGAGGAGAGGCCTTCCGGGAAAGATTTCTCAAATGTCTCAGACTTGTATATTTTGATAAAAAGTTACTGAATTTGCATATAGTTGCAGACTTTTAAAAAGCATACAGAATAATTCCTGAAGAGGTGATTTTGTGTTGAAAACTGAAGGATGAAAGAGTTAATCAGGTAAACGTGTGGTAGGATGTAAAAGGTAAGAAGGCATCGAGTAAGAATAAAGGGGAGGACAAAGATACAGTTGTAGTGAAAAGAAGGGCCATCTGTACCCCAATGTTTATAGAAGCAATGGCCTCAGTCGCCAAACTATGGAAAGAACCAAGATGCCCTTCAATGGACGAATGGATAAGGAAGATGTGGCCCATAGACACTACGGAGTATTATGCCTCCATCAGAAAGGATGAATACCCAACATTTGTAGCAACATGGACGGGACTGGAAGAGATTATGCTGAGTGAAATAAGTCAAGCAGAGAGAGTCAATTATCATATGGTTTCACTTATTTGTGGAGCATAGGAAATAACATGGAGGATATGGGGAGATGGAGAGGAGAAGGGAGTTGAGGGAAATTGGAAGGGGAGATGAACCATGAGAGACTATGGACTCTGAAAAACAACCTGAGGGGTGGGGAGTGGGAGGTTGGGGGAACAAGTTGGTGGGTATTAGAGGGGACACGGATTGCATGGAGCACTGGGTGTGTTGCAAAAACAATGAATACTGTTACACTGAAAAGAAACTTTAAAATAATAAAAATAAATGAATAAAATCTTTAAAAAATAAAATAAACACTGCTTTCCTGCACAAAAAAAAAAAAAAAAAAAGAATGAGGGAAGAACAGGCTGCCAGGAGAATGTATCTAGAGTTATGTTTTAGATTAAGTTTGAAATTTCTATTAGACTTGGCAAATGGACAATTAGATATATGAGCCTGTGGTTTATGGAAGTAGTCAGGTCTTTGGCCATCAACAGTGTGTAGATGGTATTTAAACCTATGCAAATAGATTAATTACTCAGGAAGAACTTATTGAATGAGAAGAAAAAGAGGTCCATGCTTTTACCAAGGGGAAGTTCTAAATTCAGAAAGACAAGGGAATTCAACAGGTGAAGAGAGTTAAGGGAAGAAGGAGAAAAACCAAGTGTGTGTGGAATCTGGAAGCCAAGAGAAGAAATGGTTTCAAGAAGAAGGAAATAGTCAACTGTGTCTAAGTTGCTGAAAGTTCAAAAAGGAAGATATAGGGCGCCTGGGTGGCTCAGTGGGTTAAGCCGCTGCCTTTGGCTCAGGTCATGATCTCAGGGTCCTGGGATCAAGTCCCGCATCCGGCTCTCTGCTCAGCAGGGAGCCTGCTTCCCTCTCTCTCTCTCTGCCTGCCTCTCCATCTACTTGTGATTACTCTCTGTCATATAAATAAATAAAATAAAAAAAGGAAGATATAGAAATAACCACTTTAGGTTTGCCTGGGTGGCTCATTCAGTTAAGCTCCCCACTCTTGATTTCAGCTCAGATTGTGATCTCAGGGTCCTGGGATTGAGCCCTGTGTGTTGGGTTGTGCGCTCAGTAGGGAGTCTGCCTGAAGTTATCTCCCCCTTGCCTCTTCTCCTTTCCTTTCCCCCTCCCACTTGCACTCTCTCACTCTCTAAAATAAACAAATATATCTTTTTTTTTAAAGGAAAGAAAAAAATGACCACTTTATTTGAAACAATAATGACTCTGACAAAGAACAGATCCATGGGAAGAAATCAGAGCTTGATTGGAAATGGGCTAATATGTGAACAGAAAGTCAGCAGAAGAGGAAGTGGGCATAGACACACCTTTTAAGATTCTTTTTTTTTTTTTCCCTGAAGAGAAGCTTTAAAAAAATAGATCAGTAACTGAAGGGGATATGGAGCCATGTAAAGGGTTCTTTATGTTGGGATAATCAGAGCATATTTGTATCCTTCTGGTTATCACCCAGAAGAGAAGAAGGAAATGGTTTCAGATTAAAGAGATTCTGCAGGAGCAAAATCTTTGGTAGATGAGTTAGCCCAGGATTCAGAGTACAAGTGAAAGAGTCAGCCTTTAATAGACAGTTCTACAGGGAGAAAATCTGAATGAAAGTGCATGTTCATACAGGTGGGTGGGAGGTTTGAAGAGGGGAACATAAGAGGCTACCATTTCTCACTTCCCTTGCCCTTCTTACCACATACTTCATTTTCCGTTCCAAGTGGAGCACATATGGGGTACGGTTGTCAGATGAAACTGAAGGTGTGAAATAGTCATTTTCAGAAAGGAAATAAGACTGGGTTCAAAAGGTGCTGCAGTATACTGTATTCTGGAAGGCATGGCTGAGGATTGCAAAAAAATGCTTAAACTAAAAATTACTTTACCAGTTGAATACACTCATGATCAAATTACCAGCGGGTTTTAAAATGTGGAGATGACAGAATCAAATATCTTCAGAAAGAGTAAGGAGCGAAAGAAGCTAGAACCAAACAGATAGCCAAGAAATGTAACTTAATACCACATTAATGAGACATAATATATGATTTTAAAAATAGAAGAAATTAACGGAGAAGAATTATTTTAAAATATAACTAAGGTGGCAACTTTGAAAAAAAGTTAAAAGTTCACCATGTAAAGATAAATTAGAAATTTTTTAAATTTATTTTTATTTATTTTCGGTGTAACAGTATTCATTTATTTTTTTCAATTTATATATTTTTAGAAAAACGGGATTCATTATTTTTTCACCACACCCAGTGCTCCATGCAATCCGTGCCCTCTATAATACCCACCACCTGGTACCCCAACCTACCACCCCCCCGCCACTTCAAACCCCTCAGATTGTTTTTCAAGTCCATAGTCTCTTGTGGTTCACCTCCCTATCCAATTTACCCCAACTCCCTTCTCCTCTCAAACACCCCTTGTCCTCCATGCTATTTGTTAAGCTCCACAAATAGGTGAAACCATATGATAATTGGCTCTCTCTGCTTGACTTATTTCACTCAGCATAATCTCTTCCAGTCCCGTCCATGTTGCTACAAAAGTTGGATATTCGTCCTTTCTGATGGAGGCATAATACTCCATAGTGTATATGGACCACATCTTCCTTATCCATTAACCGTTGAAGGGCATCTTGGTTCTTTCCATTGTTTCGCGACCATGGCGATTGCTGCTATAAACATTAGGGTACAGATGGCCCTTCTTTTCACGACATCTGTGTCTTTGGGGTAAATACCGAGCCCCATCAAAATTCCACCGGCATTCTTCAAAAACCTGGAGCAAATAATCCTAAAATTTGTATGGAATCAGAAGAGACCCGAATCGCTAAGGATATGTTGAAAAACAAAAATAAAGCTGGCGGCATCACCTTACCTGATTTCAAGCTTTATTACAAAGCTGTGATCACCAAGACAGCATGGTACTGGCATAAAAACAGACACATAGACCAGTGGAACACAGTAGAGAGCCCTGATATGGACCCTCCACTCTATGGTCAATTAATCTTCGACAAAACAGGAAAAAATATACAGTGGAAAAAAGACAGTCTCTTCAATAAATGGTGCTGGGAAAACTGGACAGCTATATGTAGAAGAATGAAACTCGAACATTCTCTTACACCGTACACAAAGATAAACTCAAAATGGATAAAAGACCTCAACGTGAGACAGGAATCTATCAGAATCCTAGAGGAGGGCATAGGCAGTAATCTCTTCGATATCAGCCACAGCAACTTCTTTCAAGATACTTCTCCAAAGGCAAAGGAAACAACAGCAAAAATAAACTTCTGGGACTTCATCAAAATCAAAAGCTTCTCCACAGCAAAGGAAACAGTCAACAAAACAAAGAGGCAACCCACGGAATGGGAGAAGATATTTGCAAATGACAGTACAATAAAAGGTTGATTTCCAGGATCTATAATGAACTCCTCAAACTCAACACACACGAAACAGGCAAACATATCAAAATATGGGCAGAAGATATGAACAGACACTTCTCCAATCAAGACATACAAATGGCTATCAGACACATGAAAAAATGTTCATCATCATTAGCCCTCAGGGAGATTCAAATTAAAACCACATTGAGATATCACCTTACACCAGTTAGAATGGCCAAAATTAACAAAACAGGAAACAGCATGTGTTGGAGAGGATGTGGAGAAAGGGGAACCCTCTTCCACTGTTGGTGGGAATGCAAGTTGGTGCAGCCTCTTTGGAGAACAGTGTGGAGATTCCTCAAGAAATTAAAAATAGAGCTTCCCTATGACCCTGCAATTGCAAGTTTTCAATATTTTTGCACCACATCCAGGGTTCCATGCAATCCGTGCCCTCTCTAATACCCACCACCTAGAAATTTATTCCAAAAGTTAAATCCAAATTATAAATTAGGAAGAAAATATATACATATAAATATATAACTATATATATATAAAAACTATATATATAAAACTATATATATATATATATTTACCTAAAGAGAGAGTAGAAATTATGCCTCCATCAGAAAGGACAAATACCCAACTTTTGTAGCAACATGGACAGGACTGGAAGAGATTAGGCTTATTGAAATAAGTCAAGCAGAGAGAGTCAATTATCATATGGTTTCACTTATTTGTGGAGCATAACAAATAGCATGGTGGATATGGGTAGTTAGAATGGAGATGGGAGTTGGGGGAAATTGGAAGGGGAGGTGAATCATGAGAGACTATGGACTCTGAAAAACAATCTAAGGGTTTTGACAGGGTGGGGGGTGGGAGGTCTGGGTACCAGGTGGTGGGTATTATAGAAGGCACAGATTGCATGGAGCACTGGGTGTGGTGCAAAAATAATGAATACTGTTATGCTGAAAATAAAAAATAAAGTTAAAAAAATCATTGAAAGAAACCACATTGAGATATCACCTTACACCAGTTAGAATGGCCAAAATTAACAAAACAGGAAACAACATGTGTTGGAGAGGATGTGGAGAAAGGGGAACCCTCTTACGCTGTTGGTGGGAATGCAAGTTGGTGCATCCTCTTTGGAGAACAGTGTGGAGATTCCTCAAGAAATTAAAAATAGAGCTTCCCTACGACCCTGCAATTGCACTCATGGGTACTTACCCCAAAGATACAGATGTCGTGAAAAGAAGGGCCATCTGCACCCCAATGTTTATAGCAGCAATGGCCACAGTTGCCAAACTATGGAAAGAACCAAGATGCCCTTCAACGGATGAATAGATAAGGAAAATGTGGTCCATATACACTATGGAGTATTATGCCTCCATCAGAAAGGATGAATACCCAACTTTTGTAGCAACATGGACGGGACTGGAAGAGATTATGCTGAGTGAAATAAGTCAAGCAGAGAGAGTCAATTATCATATGGTTTCACTTATTTGTGGAGCATAACCAATAGCATGGAGGACAAGGGGCGTTAGAGAGGAGTAGGGAATTTGGGTAAATTGGAAGGGGAGGTGAAACATGAGAGACTATGGACTCTGAAAAACAATCTGAGGGGTTTGAAGTGGCGGGGGGGTGGGAGGTTGGGAGGTTGGGGTACCAGGTGGTGGGTATTATAGAGGGCACGGCTTGCATGGTGCACTGGGTATGGTGAAAAAATAATGAATACTGTTTCTGAAAATAAATTAATTGTAAAACGAAAGAAAACAGGAAAGAAAAGATGGATCAATTTCACTACATAAATATTTCAGTACTTTGTTTAAAAATACTTACCATGGATTTTAGAATGGAGATATTAAAAAATAAAAATTCATGAGGTTATTAGCACAAGTATAACAAAGTATCAATGCTCCTAATCTGTAAAGAAGTACAATAACTCAAAAAGAAAAATATATTTTCTTCTGTTGGGCATTCCTCCTCCTAGTCATTTTGGTGAGAGATGGCTGAACAGATGTAGCTGGATGTATCGACCGTGGTGTAGTCAAGGTGCACCCTGGAACGATTCTGAGCAATCAGGATTCCCTGCCCAAATGAGAGACAAAAGAAAAAAAAAAAGAGAGAGAGAGAGAGACAGGAAGAAAGGGAAGATGAAAGAGAAGGTTCAGCCCAAATGGGCCCCAAGGTAAGATTAATGAAGTAAACAAACAAAAACAGACAAACAAAAAGACTGATAAAAGTATATGACAAGAAGGGCCATCTGTACCTCAATGTTTATAGCAGCAATGGCCACGGTCGCCAAACTATGGTAAGAACCAAGATGCCCTTCAACAGATGAATGGATAAGGATGATGTGGTCCATATACACTATGGAGTATTATGCCTCCATCAGAAAGGATGAATACCCAACTTTTGTAGCAACATGGACGGGACTAGAAGAGATTATGCTGGGTGAAATAAGTCAAGCAGAGAGAGTCAATTATCATATGGTTTCTCTTATTTGTGGAGCATAACAAATAGCATGGAGGACAAGGGGCGTTAGAGAGGAGTAGGGAATTTGGGTAAATTGGAAGGGGAGGTGAACCATGAGAGACTATGGACTCTGGAAAACAGTCTGAGGGGTTTGAAGTGGCAGGGGGGTGGGAGGTTGGGGTACCAGGTGGTGGGTATTATAGAGGGCACGGCTTGCATGGAGCACTGGGTGTGGTGAAAAAAGAATAATGAATACTGTTTTTCTGAAAATAAATAAATTGGGAAAAAATGAACTATTGAGATTTCATCAAGATCAAAAGCTTTTGCACAGCAAAGGAGACAGTTAACAAAACCAAAAGACAACTGACAGAATGGGAGAAGATATTTTCAAATGACCTATCAGATAAAGAACTAGTATCCAAAATCTATAGAGCTTAGCAAACTCAACACCCAAAGAACAAATAATCCAATCAAGAAATGGGCAGAGGACATGAACAGACATTTCTGCAAAGAAGACATCCAGGACAAGATGGCGGGGTACTAGGAAGAGGAGTCTTTTCAGCTGGTACCCCAAAGTGAGCTGATTACCTACCAAGAACTCTGATCACCCATGAAATCAGCCTGAGATCAGAATTATACACGTCTGGATCTCTACAGGGACAGAAGACGCCAGTGAGCAGGTAAAGCGGAATGGGAACGGCGGACTGATATCGGAAGATAAACAAAAGGGGGAGGGAGCCACCAGAGGCGACCGGTGCAAAAGTAATACCCCGATACGAGCGAGAGTGCCCTGCGTCTGGGGACCAGCATTAACTTGGAGACTGGTTGAAAGCACTCCAAAAGAGCAAAGGATCGCCGGGGCAAATTGTGGGAATCAGGGCGGCTAGGGACAGGGGCTTAAGGCCCCGGTCCCAGACGGCCTCCCCGGCGTGGAGGCAGAGAGAGTGTGGCGGAGAAACCGGCTCCTGGTCCCTAAGCCGCCAGCGCGCCCCAGAGCGCTGGGGTTCCGGCTCCTGTGAGGGGATGGGAGCTGCGCCGGTCTGCAGAACGCGCGCTAGCCCTACCACAAAGCTTGAGATGCGCGGGCACGTCGCTCCAGCTCTCCTGGGTTTCTAAGGCCCGGGGGCGCTTCTTGACCCGCACCATTGTTTCAAAGTCTAAGCCGAGTGCGCGCGAAACTCTTCCCCGGACAGAGGCGCGCAAAAGCCCAGCCTGCGGCTTACGGACCAGCGCCCCGTTCTCAGTGCCCCAGACGCGCGCCGGACCCACAGCCGCCTCTGAAAAGAGGTACGCGCAAGCTGGGCACTCCCAGCCTGGGCCGGCAACAAAATCTCAGTGTGCGATCGCTGCTTGGAACCTCTCTGGCAGTCAGGAGCTCCCAGACAGCTGCCACTGCCTTGGCTTTGGGGACGAGCAAAAGATCCTGCGCCCCCAGGGTCTGCAACTTGGAACCTGCACTGCCAGCGGCCAAGGGGGAATTTATTCAGCTTCTGCACCCAGACTGAGGCTTCTCTCTGAGACGGAGATCAGGAAGTGTTCCAGGGTGCACCTTGACTGCACCAGAGTTGATACATCCAGCTACATCTGTTCAGTCTTCTCCCACCAAAATGACTAGGAGGAGGAATGCCCAACAGAAAAAAAATACAGAGGATGGACCTTCTGCAATAGAGCTAACGGCTATCAACATAGACAATATGTCGGAAAGAGAATTCAGGCTAACAATTATCCAGGCAATAGCTAGGTTGGAGAAAGCCATGGATGACCAAACAGAATTGATTAGGGCTGAACTGAAAGCAACCAGACAGGATGTTCACAATGTTAGGGCGGAGCTTAAAGCTACCAGGGAGGAGGTCCACAATGCTCTCAATGAGTTCCAATCCAATCTAAACTCTCTCAAAGCTAGGGTAACTGAGACAGAAGATAGAATTAGTGATCTGGAAGACAAACAGATAGAGAGAAAGGATCAGGAGGAAGCCTGGAACAAACAGCTTAGATCCCACGAAAGCAGAATTAGGGAAATAAATGATGCCATGAAGCGTTCCAACGTCAGAATTATTGGAATTCCTGAAGGGGAGGAGAAAGAAAGAAGTCTAGAAGATGTCGTGGAACAAGTCCTTCATGAAAACTTTCCGAATCTCGTGAATGAAACCAGCGTTCATGTACTAGAGGCTGAACGGTCTCCACCCAAGATTATACACTCCAAAAAAACATCACGACACCTGATAGTCAAATTGAGAAATTATAATTGTAGGTATAATCTCTTGAAAGCTGCCAGGGCAAAGAGGCTCCTTACTTACAGAGGGAAGCCCATCAGAATAACGTCAGACCTGTCCACAGAGACCTGGCAAGCCAGAAGAGGCTGGCAAGATATATTCAGGGCACTAAATGAGAAGAACATGCAGCCAAGAATACTTTATCCAGCAAGACTGACATTCAAAATGGATGGAGAGATAAAGAGTTTCCAAGACCGGCAAGGCTTAAAAGACTATGCAACCACCAAGCCGATACTGCAAGAAATATTAAGGGGGGTTCTATAAAAGAGGAAAAATCCCAAGAATAGCATTGAACAGAAATATAGAGACAGTCTACAGAAAGAAAGACTTCAAAGGTAACTCGATGTCAATAAAAACGTATCTATCAATAATCACTCTCAATGTGAATGGCCTCAATGCACCCATAAAACGGCACAGGGTTGCAGATTGGATAAAACGACAGGACCCATCCATATGCTGTCTACAAGAGACCCATTTTGAACCTAAAGATACACGCAGACTGAAAGTGAAGGGGTGGAGAAGCATCTTTCATGCCAATGGGACTCAAAAGAAGGCTGGGGTAGCGATTCTCATATCAGATAAATTAGACTTCAAACTAAAGACTGTAGTCAGAGATACAGAAGGACACTACATAATCCTTAAAGGGACTATCCACCAAGATGATCTAACAATTGTAAATATCTATGCTCCCAATATGGGAGCAGCCAATTACTTAAGAAAACTGTTAATCAAGATAAAGAGTCATATTGATATGAATACACTAATCGTAGGTGATCTTAACACGCCTCTTTCAGAATTAGACAGATCATCGAAACAGAAACTCAACAAAGAAACAAGAGCATTGAATGACACATTGGACCAGATGGACCTCATAGATATATACAGAACATTCCACCCTAAAACAGCAGAATACTCATTCTTCTCAAGTGCACACGGAACCTTCTCCAGAATAGACCACATACTGGGTCACAAATCAGGACTCAGCCCGATACCAAAAGACTGAGATTATTCCCTGCATATTCTCAGATCACAATGCTTTGAAACTGGAGCTCAATCACAAGGAAAAGTTCGGAAGGAACTCAAACACCTGGAAGCTAAAGACCACCTTGCTTAAGAATGCTTGGATCAACCAGGAGATCAAAGAAGAACTGAAACAATTCATGGAAACCAATGAGAATGAAGACACTTCGGTCCAAAACCTATGGGATACAGCAAAGGCGGTCCTAAGGGGAAAATATATAGCCATCCAAGCCTTGCTCAAAAAAATTGAAAAATCCAGAAAACACCAGCTGTCTCTACACCTTAAAAAACTGGAGGATCAACAACAAATCAAACCAACTCCACACATAAGAAGGGAAATCATCAAGATTAGAGCTGAGATCAATGAGGGAGAAACCAGAGATACAGTAGAACGTATCAATGAAACTAGAAGCTGGATTTTTGAAAGAATCAATAAGATCGATAAGCCACTGGCTACACTAATCCGAAAGAAAAGAGAGAAATCCCAAATTCATAAAATTATGAATGAAAAGGGAGAGATCACAACTAACGCCAAGGAAGTAGAAACAATCATCAGAAGTTATTACGAACAGTTATATGCCAATAAGCTTAGCAACCTAGATGAAATGGATGCATTCCTGGAAAACTATAAACTCCCAAAATTGAACCAGGAAGAAATCGACAACCTGAATAGACCGATATCTAATAACGAGATTGAAGCAGTGATCAAAAATCTCCCAAAAAACAAGAGCCCAGGACCTGATGGATTCCCTGGGGAATTCTACCAAACCTTCCAGAAGAAATAACACCTATTCTCCTGAAGCTGTTTCAAAAAATTGAAGCAGAAGGAAAACTTCCAGACTCTTTCTATGAAGCCAGCATTACCCTGATCCCCAAACCAGGCAAGGACCATACCAAAAAGGAGAATTTCAGACCAATATCACTGATGAATATGGATGCTAAGATTCTCAACAAGATCCTAGCCAACAGGATCCAACAACACATTAAAAAGATTATCCACCATGATCAGGTGGGATTCATCCCTGGGCTACAAGGATGCTTCAACATTCGGAAATCAATCAATGTGATACAACAAATTAATATGAGAAGAGAGAAGAACCACATGGTCCTCTCAATTGATGCAGAAAAAGCATTTGACAAAATCCAACATCCGTTCCTGATTAAAACGCTTCAAAGTATAGGGATAGAGGGAACATTCCTGAACCTCATCAAATCTATCTATGAAAGACCCACAGCAAATATCATCCTCAATGGGAAAAAGCTTGCAGCCTTCCCACTGAGATCAGGAACAAGACAAGGATGCCCACTTTCACCACTCTTGTTCAACATAGTATTAGAAGTCCTAGCAACAGCAATCAGACAACAGAGAGAAATAAAAGGTATCCAAATTGGTAATGAAGAAGTCAAACTCTCTCTCTTCGCAGATGACATGATTCTTTATATGGAAAACCCAAAAGACTCCACCCCCAAACTACTAGAACTCATACAGCAATTCAGCAACGTTGCAGGATACAAAGTCAATGTGCAGAAATCAGTGGCTTTCTTATACACTAACAATGAAAATACAGAAAGGGAAATTAGAGGATCGATTCCATTTACTATAGCACCAAGAACCATAAGATACCTGGGAATAAACCTAACCAAAGAGGTAAAGGATCTGTACTTGAGGAACTATAGAACACTCATGAAAGAAATTGAAGAAGACACAAAAAGATGGAAGACCATTCCATGCTCTTGGATCGGAAGAATAAACATTGTTAAAATGTCTATACTGCCTAGAGCAATCTATACTTTTAATGCCATTCCAATCAAAATTCCACCGGCATTCTTCAAAGAGCTGGAGCAAATAATCCTAAAATTTGTATGGAATCAGAAGAGACCCCGAATCGCTAAGGAAATGTTGAAAAACAAAAATAAAGCTGGCGGCATCACCTTACCTGATTTCAAGCTTTAGTACAAAGCTGTGATCACCAAGACAGCATGGTACTGGCATAAAAACAGACACATAGACCAGTGGAACAGAGTAGAGAGCCCTGATATGGACCCTCAACTCTATGGTCAATTAATCTTCGACAAAACAGGAAAAAACATACAGTGGAAAAAAGACAGTCTCTTCAATAAATGGTGTTGGGAAAACTGGACAGCTATATGTAGAAGAATGAAACTCGACCATTCTCTTACACCGTACACAAAGATCAACTCAAAATGGATAAAAGACCTCAACGTGAGACAGGAATCTATCAGAATCTTAGAGGAGAACATAGGCAGTAATCTCTTTGATATCAGCCACAGCAACTTCTTTCAAGATACGTCTCCAAAGGCAAAGGAAACAAAAGCGAAAATAAACTTCTGGGACTTCATCAAAATCAAAAGCTTCTGCACAGCAAAGGAAACAGTCAAAAAAACAAAGAGGCAACCCACGGAATGGGAGAAGATAGTTGCAAATGACAGTACAGACAAAAGGTTGATATCCAGGATCTATAATGAACTCCTCAAACTCAACCCACACGAAACAGACAAACACATCAAAAAATGGGCAGAAGATATGAACAGACACTTCTCCAATCAAGAAATACAAATGGCTATCAGACACATGAAAAAATGCTCATCATCATTAGCCCTCAGGGAGATTCAAATTAAAACCACATTGAGATATCACCTTACACCAGTTAGAATGGCCAAAATTAACAAAACAGGAAACAACATGTGTTGGAGAGGATGTGGAGAAAGGGGAACCCTCTTACACTGTTGGTGGGATTGCAAGTTGGTGCAGCCTCTTTGGAGAACAGTGTGGAGATTCCTCAAGAAATTAAAAATAGAGCTTCCCTACGACCCTGCAATTGCACTCCTGGGTATTTACCCCAAAGATACAGATGTCGTGAAAAGAAGGGCCATCTGTACCCCAATGTTTATAGCAGCAATGGCCACAGTCGCCAAACTATGGAAAGAACCAAGATGCCCTTCAACGGATGAATGGATAAGGAAGATGTGGTCCATATACACTATGGAGTATTATGCCTCCATCAGAAAGGACGAATATCCAACTTTTGTAGCAACATGGACGGGACTGGAAGAGATTCTGCTGAGTGAAATCAGTCAAGCAGAGAGAGTCAATTATCATATGGTTTCACTCATTTGTGGAGCATAACCAATAGCATGGAGGACAAGGGACGTTAGAGAGTAGTACGGAATTTGGGTAAATTGGAAGGGGAGGTGAACCATGAGAGACTATGGACTCTGAAAAACACTCTGAAGGGTTTGAAGTGGCGGGGGGGTGGGAGGTGGGGGTACCAGGTGCTGGGTATTATAGAGGGCACAGCTTGCATGGAGCACTGGGTGTGGTGAAAAAATAATGAATGATGTTTTTCTGAAAATAAATAAATTGGGGAAAAAAAAAAAAAAGAAGACATCCAGATGGCAAACAGACACATGAAAAAATGCTCCACATCACTCAGCATCAGGGAAATACAAATCAAAACCACAATGAGATCCCACCTCACACCAGTCAGAATGGCTAGAATTAACAAATTAGGAAATGACAGATGCTGGCAAGGATGTGGAGAAAGGGGACCCATCCTACACTGTTGGTGGGAATGCAAGCTGGTGCAACCACTCTGGAAAACAGCATGGAGGTTCCTCAAAAAGTTGAAAACAGAGCTACCCTATATCCCAGCAATTGCACTAATGGGTATTTTCCCTAAAGATACAAACATAGTGATCTGAAGGGGCACATGCACCCAAATGTTTATAACACCAATGTCCACAATAGACAAACTATAGAAAGAACCAAGATGTCCATCAACAGATGAATGGAAAAATAAGAGTGGTATATATATATATTTTTTTTCCATTGGAATACTATGTAGCCATCAAAAGAAATGAAATCTTGCCTTTTGCGATGACATGGATGAAACTAGAGGGTATTGTGTTTAGTGAAATAAGTCAATCAGAGAAAGACAACTATCGTATGATCTCCCTGATATGAGGAAGTGGAGATGAAACATGGGGAGTTTGGGGGTAGAAGAAGCATAAATGAAACAAGATGGGATTGGGAGGGAGACAAACCATAAGAGACTCTTTTTATTTGTTCCATTTCTTTTCCCAATTTATTTATTTTCAGAAAAACAGTATTCATTATTTTTTCACCACACCCAGTGCTCCATGCAAGCTGTGCCCTCTATAATACCCACCACCTGGTACCCCAACCTCCCACCCCCCCCCGCCACTTCAAACCCCTCAGACTGTTTTTCAGAGTCCATAGTCTCTCATGGTTCACCTCCCCTTCCAATTTACCCAAATTCCCTACTCCTCTCTAACGCCCCTTGTCCTCCATGCTATTGGTTATGCTCCACAAATGAGTGAAACCATATGATAATCGACTCTCTCTGCTTGACTTATTTCACTCAGCATAATCTCTTCCAGTCCCGTCCATGTTGCTACAAAAGTTGGATATTCGTCCTTTCTGATGGAGGCATAATACTCCATAGTGTATATGGACCACATCTTCCTTATCCATTCATCCGTTGAAGGGCATCTTGGTTCTTTCCATAGTTTGGTGACTGTGGCCATTGCTGCTATAAACATTGGAGTACAGATGGCCCTTCTTTTCATGACATCTGTATCTTTGGGGTAAATACCCAGGAGTGCAATTGCAGGGTCGTAGGGAAGCTCTATTTTTAATTTCTTGAGGAATCTCCACACTGTTGTCCAAAGAGGCTGCAACAACTTGCATTCCCACCTACAGTGGAAGAGGGTTCCCCTTTCTCCACATCCTCTCCAACACATGTTGTTTCCTGTTTTGTTAATTTTGGCCATTCTAACTGGTGTAAGGTGATATCTCAATGTGGTTTTAATTTGAATCTCCCTGAGGGCTAATGATGATGTGCTTTGAAACTGGAGCTCAATCACAAGGAAAAGTTCCGAAGGAACTCAAACACCTGGAAGCTAAAGACCACCTTGCTTAAGAATGCTTGGATCAACCAGGAGATTAAAGAACTGAAACAATTCATGGAAACCAATGAGAATGAAGACACTTCGGTCCAAAACCTATGGGATACAGTAAAGGCGGTCCTAAGGGGAAAATATATAGCCATCCAAGCCTTGCTCAAAAAAATTGAAAAATCCAGAAAACACCAGCTGTCTCTACCCCTTAAAGAACTGGAGGATCAACAACAAACCAAACCAACTCCACACATAAGAAGGGAAATCATCAAGATTAGAGCTGAGATCAATGAGGGAGAAACCAGAGATACAGTAGAACGTATCAATGAAACTAGAAGCTGGTTTTTTGAAAGAATCAATAAGATCGATAAGCCACTGGCTACACTAATCCAAAAGAAAAGAGAGAAAGCCCAAATTCATAAAATTATGAATGAAAAGGGAGAGATCACAACTAACGCCAAGGAAGTAGAAACAATCATCAGAAGGTATTACGAACAGTTATATGCATATAAGCTTAGCAACCTAGATAAAATGGATGCATTCCGGGAAAAATATAAACTACCAAAATTGAACCAGGAAGAAATCGACAACCTGAATAGACCGATATCTAATAACGAGATTGAAGCAGTGATCAAAAACCTCCCAAAAAACAAGTGCCCAGGACCTGACGGATTCCCTGGGGAATTCTACCAAACCTTCCAAGAAGAAATAACACCTATTCTCCTGTAGCTGTTTCAAAAAATTGAAGCAAAAGGAAAACTTCCAGACTCTTTCTATGAAGCCAGCATTACCCTGATCCCCAAACCAGGCAAGGACCATACCAAAAAGGAGAATTTCAGACCAATATCACTGATGAATATGGATGCTAAGATTCTCAACAAGATCCTAGCCAACAGGATCCAACAACACATTAAAAAGATTATCCACCATGATCAGGTGGGATTCATCACTGGGCTACAAGGATGGTTCAACATTCGCAAATCAATCAATGTGATACAACAAATTAATATGAGAAGAGAGAAGAACCACATGGTCCTCTCAATTGATGCAGAAAAAGCATTTGACAAAATCCAACATCCGTTCCTGATTAAAATGCTTCAAAGTATAGGGATAGAGGGAACATTCCTGAACCTCATCAAATCTATCTATGAAAGACCCACAGCAAAGATCATCCTCAATGGGAAAAAGCTTGCATCCTTCCCATTGAGATCAGGAACAAGACAAGGATGCCCACTTTCACCACTCTTGTTCAACATAGTATTAGAAGTCCTAGCAACAGCAATCAGACAACAGAGAGAAATAAAAGGTATCCAAATTGGAAATAAAGAAGTCAAACTCTCTCTTTGCAGATGACATGATTCTTTATATATTGGAAAACCCAAAAGACTCCACCCCCAAACTACTAGAACTCATACAGCAATTCAGCAGCGTGGCAGGATACAAAGTCAATGTGCAGAAATCAGTGGCTTTCTTATACACTAACAATGAAAATACAGAAAGGGAAATTAGAGGATCGATTCCATTTACTATAGCACCAAGAACCATAAGATACCTGGGAATAAACCTAACCAAAGAGGTAAAGGATCTGTACTTGAGGAACTATAGAACACTCATGAAAGAAATTGAAGAAGACACAAAAAGATGGAAGACCATTCCATGCTCTTGGATCGGAAGAATAAACATTGTTAAAATGTCTATACTGCCTAGAGCAATCTATACTTTTAATGCCATTCCAATCAAAATTCCACCGGCATTCTTCAAAGAGCTGGAGCAAATAATCCTAAAATTTGTATGGAATCAGAAGAGACCCCGAATCGCTAAGGAAATGTTGAAAAACAAAAATAAAGCTGGCGGCATCACCTTACCTGATTTCAAGCTTTAGTACAAAGCTGTGATCACCAAGACAGCATGGTACTGGCATCAAAACAGACACATAGACCAGTGGAACAGAGTAGAGAGTCCTGATATGGACCCTCCACTCTATGGTCAATTAATCTTCGACAAAACAGGAAAAATACACAGTGGAAAAAAGACAGTCTCTTCAATAAATGGTGCTGAGAAAACTGGACAGCTATATGTAGAAGAATGAAACTCGACCATTCTCTTACACCATACACAAAGATCAGCTCAAAATGGATAAAAGACCTCAACGTGAGACAGGAATCTATCAGAATCTTAGGGGAGAACATAGGCAGAAATCTCTTTGATATCAGCCACAGCAACTTCTTTCAAGATACGCCTCCAAAGGCAAAGGAAACAAAAGCGAAAATAAACTTCTGGGACTTCATCAAAATCAAAAGCTTCTGCACAGCAAAGGAAACAGTCAACAAAACAAAGAGGCAACCCACGGAATGGGAGAAGATATTTGCAAATGACAGTACAGACAAAAGGTTGATATCCAGGATCTATAATGAACTCCTCAAACTCAACTCACACGAAACAGACAAACACATCAAAAAATGGGCAGAAGATATGAACAGACACTTCTCCAATCAAGACATACAAATGGCTATCAGACCCATAAGAGACTCTTAATCTCACAAAATACACTGAGGGTTGCTGGGGGAGGGGGGTCGGGAGAGGGTGGTGGGGTCATGGACATTTGGAGGGTATGTGCTATGGTGTGCTATGGTGTGAAGTGCGTAAGCCTGGAGATTCACAGACCTATACCCTGGGGCCTAAAATATATTATATGTTTATAAAAAAATTAATTTTAAAAAACCTGTGAGGTACCACCTCAGACCAGTCAGAATGGCTAAAATTAACAAGTCAGGAAATGACAGGTGTTGTCAAGGATCAAAGAAAGGGGAACCCTCCTACACTGTTGGTGAGAATGCAAGCTGGTGCAGTCACTCTGGAAAACAGTATGCAGGTTCCTCAAAAAGTTGAAAATGGAGATACCCTATGACACAGCAATGGAACTACTGGGTATTTACCATAAAGATTCAAATGTAGTGATCTGAAGGGGCACTTGCACCAGATTATTTATAGCTGCAATGTCCACAATAGCTAAACTATGGAAAGAGCCTAGATGTGCATCAATAGATGAATGGATAAAGAAGATGTGGTATATACAACAGAATATTATGCAGCCATCAAACAAAATAAATCTTGCCATTTGCAACATAGTGGATGGAACTAGAGGGTATTGTGCTAAGTGAAATAAGTCAATCAAAGAGAGACAATTATCATTTATGATCTCACTGATTTGAGGAATTTGAGAAACAAGACAAAGGATCATAGGGGAATGGAGGAAAAAATGAAACAAAAGGAAAGCAGACCTCAATGACCTCAACGTGAGACAGGAATCTATCAGAATCTTAGAGGAGAACATAGGCAGTAATCTCTTCGATATCAGCCACAGCAACTTCTTTCAAGATACGTCTCCAAAGGCAAAGGAAACAAAAGCGAAAATAAACTTCTGGGACTTCATCAAAATCAAAAGCTTCTGCACAGCAAAGGAAACAGTCAACAAAACAAAGAGGCAACCCACGGAATGGGAGAAGATAGTTGCAAATGAGAGTACAGACAAAAGGTTGATATCCAGGATCTATAATGAACTCCTCAAACTCAACCCACATGAAACAGACAAACACATCAAAAAATGGGCAGAAGATATGAACAGACACTTCTCCAATCAAGACATACAAATGGCTATCAGACACATGAAAAAATGCTCATCATCATTAGCCCTCAGGGAGATTCAAATTAAAACCACATTGAGATATCACCTTACACCAGTTAGAATGGCCAAAATTAACAAAACAGGAAACAACATGTGTTGGAGAGGATGTGGAGAAAGGGGAACCCTCTTCCACTGTTGGTGGGAATGCAAGTTGGTGCAGCCTCTTTGGAGAACAGTGTGGAGATTCCTCAAGAAATTAAAAATAGAGCTTCCCTATGACCCTGCAATTGCACTCCTGGGTATTTACCCCAAAGATACAGATGTCGTCAAAAGAAGGGCCATCTGTACCCCAATGTTTATAGCAGCAATGGCCACAGTCACCAAACTATGGAAAGAACCAAGATGCCCTTCAACGGATGAATGGATAAGGAAGATGTGGTCCATATACACTATGGAGTATTATGCCTCCATCAGAAAGGACGAATATCCAACTTTTGTAGCAACATGGACGGGACTGGAATAGATTATGCTGAGTGAAATCAGTCAAGCAGAGAGAGTCAATTATCATATGGTTTCACTCATTTGTGGAGCATAACCAATAGCATGGAGGACAAGGGGCGTTAGAGAGGAGTAGGGAATTTGGGTAAATTGGAAGGGGAGGTGAACCATGAGAGACTATGGACTCTGAAAAACAGTCTGAGGGGTTTGAAGTGGCGGGGGGGTGGGAGGTTGGGGTACCAGGTGGTGGGTATTATAGAGGGCACAGCTTGCATGGAGCACTGGGTGTGGTGAAAAAATAATGAATACTGTTTTTCTGAAAATAAATAAATTGGGGGGGAAAAAAAGGAAAGCAGAGAGGGAGACACACCATAAGAAACTTTTGTTTCAGGAAACAAATGGAGGGTTGCTGGAGGAGAGGGGGGTGAGAGGGTAGGGTGGCTGGGTGATGGACATTGGGGAGGGTATGTGCTATGGTGAATGCTGTGAATTGTGTAAGACTGATGAATCACAGACCTGTACCCTGGAACAAAGAATATATTATATGTTAATTTTTAAAAAAAAAAAGAAGAAAGACAAACAATAACACCTGTCAGAAAATCCAGGTGTTTTCTGTGAAGGCTGTTTGGAAAAAGGAGAGAACATGACAGAAATGCATATAGGGGGGGACAAGATGGCGGGGTACTAGGAAGAGGCGTCTTTTCAGCTGGTACCCCAAAGTGAGCTGATTACCTACCAAAGAACTCTGATCACCCATGAAATCAGCCTGAGATCAGAATTATACACGTCTGGATCTCTACAGGGGCAGAAGACGCCAGTGAGCAGGTAAAGCGGAATGGGAACAGCGGACTGATATCGGAAGATAAACAAAAGGGGGAGGGAGCCACCAGAGGCGACCGGTGCAAAAGTAATACCCCGATACGAGCGAGAGTGCCCTGCGTCTGGGGACCAGCATTAACTCGGAGACTGGTTGAAAGCACTCCAAAAGAGCAAAGGATCGCGGGGGCAAACTGTGGGAATCGGGGCGGCTAGGGACAGGGGCTTGAGTCCCCGGTCCCAGACGGCCTCCCCGGCGCGGAGGCAGAGAGAGTGCGGCGGAGAAACCGGCTCCTGGTCCCTAAGCCGCCAGCGTGCCCCAGAGCGCGGGGTTCCGGCTCCTGTGAGGGGATGGGAGCTGCGCCGGTCTGCAGAACGCGCGCTAGCCCTACCACAAAGCTTGAGATGCGCGTGCACGTCGCTCCAGCTCTCCTGGGTTTCTAAGGCCCTGGGGCGCTTCTTGACCCGGGCCATTGTTTCAAAGTCTAAGCCTCGCGCCCGCGAAACTCTTCCCCGGACAGAGGCCCGCAAAAGCCCAGCCTGCGGCTTACGGACCAGCGCCCCGTTCTCAGTGCCCCAGACGCGCGCCCGACCCACAGCCGCCTCTGAAAAGAGGTGCGCGCAAGCCGGGCACTCCCAGCCCCGGCCGGCGGCAAAATCTCAGTGTGCGATCGCTGCTTGGAACCTCTCTGGCGGTCAGGAGCTCCCAGACAGCCGCCACTGCCTTGGCTTTGGGGACGAGCAAAAGATCCTGCGCCCCCAGGGTCTTTAACTTGGAACCTGCACTGCCAGCATCCAAGGGGGAATTTATTCAGCTTCTGCACCCAGACTGAGGCTTCTGAGACGGAGATCAGGAAGTGTTCCAGGGTGCACCTTGACTGCACCAGAGTTGATACATCCAGCTACATCTGTTCAGTCTTCTCCCACCAAAATGACTAGGAGGAGGAATGCCCAACAGAAGAAAAATACAGAGGATGGACCTTCCGCAACAGAGCTAACGGCTATCAACATAGACAATATGTCGGAAAGAGAATTCAGGCTAACAATTATCCAGGCAATAGCTAGGTTGGAGAAAGCCATGGATGACCAAACAGAATTGATTAGAGCCGAACTGAAAGCGACCAGACAGGATGTTCACAATGTTAGGGCGGAGCTTAAAGCTACCAGGGAGGAGGTCCACAATGCTCTCAATGAGTTCCAATCCAATCTAAACTCTCTCAAAGCTAGGGTAACTGAGACAGAAGATAGAATTAGTGATCTGGAAGACAAACAGATAGAGAGAAAGGATCAGGAGGAAGCCTGGAACAAACAGCTTAGATCCCACGAAAGCAGAATTAGGGAAATAAGTGATGCCATGAAGCGTTCCAACGTCAGAATTATTGGAATTCCTGAAGGGGAGGAGAAAGAAAGAAGTCTAGAAGATGTCGTGGAACAAGTCCTTCATGAAAACTTTCCGACTCTCGCGAATGAAACCAGCGTTCATGTACTAGAGGCTGAACGGTCTCCACCCAAGATTATACACTCCAAAAAAACATCACGACACCTGATAGTCAAATTGAGAAATTATAATTGTAGGTATAATCTCTTGAAAGCTGCCAGGGCAAAGAGGCTCCTTACTTACAGAGGGAAGCCCATCAGAATAACGTCAGACCTGTCCACAGAGACCTGGCTAGCCAGAAGAGGCTGGCAAGATATATTCAGGGCACTAAATGAGAAGAACATGCAGCCAAGAATACTTTATCCAGCAAGACTGACATTCAAAATGGATGGAGAGATAAAGAGTTTCCAAGACCGGCAAGACTTAAAAGACTATGCAACCACCAAGCCGATACTGCAGGAAATATTAAGGGGGGTTCTATAAAAGAGGAAAAATCCCAAGAATAGCATTGAACAGAAATATAGAGACAGTCTACAGAAAGAAAGACTTCAAAGGTAACTCGATGTCAATAAAAACGTATCTATCAATAATCACTCTCAATGTGAATGGCCTCAATGCACCCATAAAACGGCACAGGGTTGCAGATTGGATAAAACGACAGGACCCATCCATATGCTGTCTACAAGAGACCCATTTTGAACCTAAAGATACACGCAGACTGAAAGTGAAGGGGTGGAGAAGCATCTTTCATGCCAATGGGACTCAAAAGAAGGCTGGGGTAGCGATTCTCATATCAGATAAATTAGACTTCAAACTAAAGACTGTAGTCAGAGATACAGAAGGACACTACATAATCCTTAAAGGGACTATCCACCAAGATGATCTAACAATTGTAAATATCTATGCTCCCAATATGGGAGCAGCCAATTACTTAAGAAAACTGTTAATCAAGATAAAGAGTCATATTGATATGAATACACTAATCGTAGGTGATCTTAACACGCCTCTTTCAGAATTAGACAGATCATCGAAGCAGAAAATCAATAAAGAAACAAGAGCATTGAACGACACATTGGACCAGATGGACCTCATAGATATATACAGAACATTCCACCCTAAAACAGCAGAATACTCATTCTTCTCAAGTGCACACGGAACCTTCTCCAGAATAGACCACATACTGGGTCACAAATCAGGACTCAGCCGATACCAAAAGACTGAGATTATTCCCTGCATATTCTCAGATCACAATGCTTTGAAACTGGAGCTCAATCACAAGGAAAAGTTCCGAAGGAACTCAAACACCTGGAAGCTAAAGACCACCTTGCTTAAGAATGCTTGGATCAACCAGGAGATCAAAGAAGAACTGAAACAATTCATGGAAACCAATGAGAATGAAGACACTTCGGTCCAAAACCTATGGGATACAGCAAAGGCGGTCCTAAGGGGAAAATATATAGCCATCCAAGCCTTGCTCAAAAAAATTGAAAAATCCAGAACACACCAGCTGTCTCTACACCTTAAAGAACTGGAGGATCAACAACAAATCAAACCAACTCCACACATAAGAAGGGAAATCATCAAGATTAGAGCTGAGATCAATGAGGGAGAAACCAGAGATACAGTAGAACGTATCAATGAAACTAGAAGCTGGTTTTTTGAAAGAATCAATAAGATCGATAAGCCACTGGCTACACTAATCCAAAAGAAAAGAGAGAAATCCCAAATTCATAAAATTATGAATGAAAGGGGAGATATCACAACTAACACCAAGGAAGTAGAAACAATCATCAGAAGTTACTACGAACAGTTATATGCCAATAAGCTTAGCAACCATGATGAAATGGATGCATTCCTGGAAAAATATAAACTACCAAAATTGAACCAGGAAGAAATCGACAACCTGAATAGACCGATATCTAATAACGAGATTGAAGCAGTGATCAAAAATCTCCCAAAAAACAAGAGCCCAGGACCTGACGGATTCCCTGGGGAATTCTACCAAACCTTCCAAGAAGAAATAACACCTATTCTCCTGAAGCTGTTTCAAAAAATTGAAGCAGAAGTAAAACTTCCAGACTCTTTCTATGAAGCCAGCATTACCCTGATCCCCAAACCAGGCAAGGACCATACCAAAAAGGAGAATTTCAGACCAATATCACTGATGAATATGGATGCTAAGATTCTCAACAAGATCCTAGCCAACAGGATCCAACAACACATTAAAAAGATTATCCACCATGATCAGGTGGGATTCATCCCTGGGCTACAAGGATGGTTCAACATTCGTAAATCAATCAATGTGATACAACAAATTAATAGGAGAAGAGAGAAGAACCACATGGTCCTCTCAATTGATGCAGAAAAAGCATTTGACAAAATCCAACATCCGTTCCTGATTAAAACGCTTCAAAGTATAGGGATAGAGGGAACATTCCTGAACCTCATCAAATCTATCTATGAAAGACCCACAGCAAATATCATTCTCAATGGGAAAAAGCTTGCAGCCTTCCCGTTGAGATCAGGAACAAGACAAGGATGCCCACTTTCACCACTCTTGTTCAACATAGTATTAGAAGTCCTAGCAACAGCAATCAGACAACAGAGAGAAATAAAAGGTATCCAAATTGGTAATGAAGAAGTCAAACTCTCTCTCTTCGCAGATGACATGATTCTTTATATGGAAAACCCAAAAGACTCCACCCCCAAACTACTAGAACTCATACAGCAATTCAGCAGCGTGGCAGGATACAAAGTCAATGTGCAGAAATCAGTGGCTTTCTTATACACTAACAAGGAAAATACAGAAAGGGAAATTAGAGAATCGATTCCATTTACTATAGCACCAAGAACCATAAGATACCTGGGAATAAACCTAACTAAAGAGGTAAAGGATCTATACTTGAGGAACTATAGAACACTCATGAAAGAAATTGAAGAAGACACAAAAAGATGGAAGACCATTCCATGCTCTTGGATCGGAAGAATAAACATTGTTAAAATGTCTATACTGCCTAGAGCAATCTATACTTTTAATGCCATTCCGATCAAAATTCCACCGGCATTCTTCAAAGAGCTGGAGCAAATAATCCTAAAATTTGTATGGAATCAGAAGAGACCCCGAATCGCTAAGGAAACGTTGAAAAACAAAAATAAAGCTGGCGGCATCACCTTACCTGATTTCAAGCTTTATTACAAAGCTGTGATCACCAAGACAGCATGGTACTGGCATAAAAACAGACACATAGACCAGTGGAACAGAGTAGAGAGCCCTGATATGGACCCTCAACTCTATGGTCAATTAATCTTCGACAAAACAGGAAAAAATATACAGTGGAAAAAAGACAGTCTCTTCAATAAATGGTGCTGGGAAAACTGGACAGCTATATGTAGAAGAATGAAACTCGACCATTCTCTTACACCGTACACAAAGATCAACTCAAAATGGATAAAAGACCTCAACGTGAGACAGGAATCTATCAGAATCTTAGAGGAGAACATAGGCAGTAATCTCTTCGATATCAGCCACAGCAACTTCTTTCAAGATACGTCTCCAAAGGCAAAGGAAACAAAAGCGAAAATAGACTTCTGGGACTTCATCAAAATCAAAAGCTTCTGCACAGCAAAGGAAACAGTCAAAAAAACAAAGAGGCAACCCACGGAATGGGAGAAGATATTTGCAAATGACAGTACAGACAAAAGGTTGATATCCAGGATCTATAATGAACTCCTCAAACTCAACCCACACGAAACAGACAAACACATCAAAAAATGGGCAGAAGATATGAACAGACACTTCTCCAATCAAGAAATACAAATGGCTATCAGACACATGAAAAAATGCTCATCATCATTAGCCCTCAGGGAGATTCAAATTAAAACCACATTGAGATATCACCTTACACCAGTTAGAATGGCCAAAATTAACAAAACAGGAAACAACATGTGTTGGAGAGGATGTGGAGAAAGGGGAACCCTCTTACACTGTTGGTGGGAATGCAAGTTGGTGCAGCCTCTTTGGAGAACAGTGTGGAGATTCCTCAAGAAATTAAAAATAGAGCTTTCCTACGACCCTGCAATTGCACTCCTGGGTATTTACCCCAAAGATACAGATGTCGTGAAAAGAAGTGCCATCTGTACCCCAATGTTTATAGCAGCAATGGCCACAGTCGCCAAACTATGGAAAGAACCAAGATGCCCTTCAACGGATGAATGGATAAGGAAGATGTGGTCCATATACACTATGGAGTATTATGCCTCCATCAGAAAGGACGAATATCCAACTTTTGTAGCAACATGGACGGGACTGGAAGAGATTCTGCTGAGTGAAATCAGTCAAGCAGAGAGAGTCAATTATCATATGGTTTCACTCATTTGTGGAGCATAACCAATAGCATGGAGGACAAGGGGCGTTAGAGAGTAGTAGGGAATTTGGGTAAATTGGAAGGGGAGGTGAACCATGAGAGACTATGGACTCTGAAAAACAGTCTGAGGGGTTTGAAGTGGCGGGGGATGGGAGGTTGGGGTACCAGGTGGTGGGTATTATAGAGGGCACAGCTTGCATGGAGCACTGGGTGTGGTGAAAAAATAATGAATACTGTTTTTCTGAAAATAAATAAATTGGGAAAAAAAAAAAAAAAAAGAAATGCATATAAACTATTAGTAGTTAATTAGGCTGCCTACATGATCTTTAACAAGGTCAGTTGGCCTAAAATTTGTGCAAATCTCAAGTTCTACTACCCTGACATGGGGCTTGCTTAGGCTTCCCATTTGAAACTTTCTTTTCTTTGGTTCATATGTTGGTCTAGTAGGGACTCCCCAGTCAGAGGTCTGTCAGTCCAAAACTTGTAAAAGCACCTGGGCTCATTTAACTCAGTAGCTACATGTGAAAACAGGCAGCAAATTTTAAGTAGACTGTGAATAATTTTTCTTATAAATAACCTGATGGAAAAAATATTTAAAAGAGCATTTAATAATGAAATATCCCCTTAAACACATCAGAATGGCTAGGATCAGAAAGCAAGAAATAAATGTTGGTGCCGATGTGGAGAAAAAGAAAATTTGGTGCAATGTTGGTGGGAATGTAAATTGGAACAGCCACTGTGGAAACAGTATGGAGATTACTCAAAAAAATTGAAACAGAAATAATATATGATTCAGTAGTTCCACTAATGGTTATTTCCCAAAGAAAATGAAAACACTAATTCATAAAGATATAAATGTACCTGTGTTTATTCCTGCATTATTTACAATAGCCAAGATAATAAAAGCAACCCAAGTGCCTCTTGAATGTGGTATATATATATATATATATATATATATATATATATATATATATATCAGCCATAAAAGGAGATGAAATCTTGCCATTTATGGCAATATGGATGAAACTTGAGGATATAATGCTAAGTGAAATAAGTCAGAGAAAGACAAATACCATATGATTTCACCTATATGTGGAATTTTAAAACAAAAGACAAGAATAAAGAAACAACAAAAACAAACCATTGGGGTGCCTGTGTGTCTCAGTGGGTTAAAGCCTCTGCCTTCAGCTCAGGTCAAGATTCCAGGGTCCTGCGATCGAGCCCCACATCCGGCTCTCTTTTCAGCAAGGAGTCTGGTTCCTCCTCTCTCTGTCTGCCTGCCTCTCTGCCTACTTGTGATCTGTCTGTCAAATAAATAAATCTTTTTTAAAAAACCATAAATACAGAGAATAAACTGGTGGTTGCCAGAGCATTGAGGGGAGGGGGAGTTGAAGGTGATGAAAATGGTTGAAGAGCAGTGAGAGATACAGGCTTCAGTTATAGGATAAATAAGTCACCAGGATAAAAGGTACAGTGGGGATAAAGGGCATGTAGTCCATAGCACTGTAATAGTGTACAATAACAGATGGTAGCTACATTTTGTGGTGACTGTCCCATAAAACACAGACCTAGTCAAATCACTATGCTGCATACCTGAAACTAATGTAACACTCTTTGTCAACTGCACTTCAAAAAATAAAATAAAATGGTAAAAATACAGACACATTAATTCATTTGACAAGTCAAATTACACTCCTTCATTTTACTATTAGAAGATACCCTTTGCATTATGGTGTTTTTGCCATGGGCATTAGCAGAAATCTTTGAAGAGAAATGAACTCTGAGGGACAGCCAAAAGCTCTCCCTAGATGCTAGAGTGTGTCACAGCTTGTATTTTCCCAGGACTCTTTTCAAGGCTCCCATAACTTCCTTATTCCTCAGGCTGTAGATAAGGGGGTTCAGGGCTGGAGTGACAACTGTGTAGAAAAGTGAGATGATGTTGTCTTGCTTGGGACTATGGAGTGAACTGGGCAGGACATACATAAATGTGGCAGCTCCATAGAACATTCCAACCACCATCAGGTGGGAAGAGCAGGTGACTAGGGCTTTCTGCTTCCCCTCACTTGAAGGCATCCGAAATACAGTACACAGGATTAGTGCATAAGAGGAAATTATAGTAAAAAGAGGGGGCATCAGGAAGGTTACAGCCAACACATACACAAACAGTTCATATCTAGAGGTATCTGCACAAGCCAACTTCAGCAAAGGTGGGATCTCACAGAGAAGGTGCCTGATCTTCCGGGACATGCAGAAGGGATAGTGCATGGTATACACAGTATAAACAAAGGCACATAGGGATGCCAGTACCCAGGCTGTGGCCACCATGAACCAGCAGACCTTTGGCCTCATGAAGACCATGTAGTTCAGAGGATGACAAATGGCCACATATCTGTCATAGGCCATGAAGGCCAGTAGCAGATCCTCTGCACCACCCAACATCAATGCCAGAAACATCTGAAGGGCACAGCCCCCAAAGGAGATGGTGTTTTCATCGAGCAGAAAATCCATGACAGCCTTGGGAGTGACAACAGATGTAAAGAGGAGATCCATGAGTGAGAGCTGCCTGAGCAGGAAGTACATGGGCACGTGGAGCCGGGAATCCACTGTAATGACCAAGAGCAGCAGGCCATTGCTGGTCAGGGCCAACATGTACAGGACTGTGATTGTGGCACAGAGCAGTTCAGGAGACCCACTGTCGTTCAGAATCCCCATCAATATAAAGCCACTTCCCAAGGTGGAGTTCCAGTGCTCCATTCTGTGTTGTTTCTTTAGTTTCCTAGAATCAAATACATTCTCAGTGAATTTTTGCTAAGGTGGTCCCTAATTTGTAACATCACAGGCTCCTGATGATGGCCAACATGAATCCAATGAGGCAATGTCTTTCCTACTGGAAATGGACTTGACCTCTTAACCTCTCAGTTTCTGACACTTTTAATTCTTCCTTAATGAAATATCCATCTGAATGGAGAGCAGACATAACAGTAGCTAAATATTAATACATCACTACACAAAAATGTTATTCAGGACATCAAACTTTGACATGTATCTTTCCACAATGATTAAATCATCTCTCTAGAAACCAATATCCTAGAATCCAAGCCATTGATTATTTTTGTACCTATGTTTTAAGTAAACTGTTTGTCTAATAATTTAAATACCCACTTAGTGTCCTAACAACCTGTTATGAATATAAAATTCTAAAGCCAGTACAGAAGTGTGATTTCAACAAAGCACTTCCCCTGCATTTTCCATATAACTTATGTCCACGTTTGTTTGTAGCATTCAAGGCTATAGATATAAGTCTCATAGGAAGAGCTAAAATACATCCACCTTAGTCACTTCCCTGGACCAGATCCATACTCTCCATGTGTTTGAGGGAGAAGGGATTCCATACTCTCTGAGACCAGGGGATGGAGTGTTTGACATGGTATTACCTTTATGAGCTAAACCTTTAAGATCAATGACAACATAGGTGTTTCTTTACTGGTTATGCAAACATGGGAGCCTGGTAGAACTCAAATCTGATAACTAATGAGGCTCTGCCCAGGAAGATCAGAGAGTTTGTGTTTAGGAGAAAGGATGAGAGCTGCTCTTAACAAAAGAGCATGTGTTGCATGTTGTAATCAGGCTCAATAATTCTATCTGCCCTCTATTACACCTGACTGAGATCCCCAATCTCCCTCCTGCAGGGCCAGAGTGTCTACATTGGATTGAATGGACACAGGATAGACAGGATGAATTCCTGTTCTGGAAAGCATTAGAGCATATGACATGTATATCATTGGCTCTTTGATGGTCCTTTGATTTGGAGGCATTTATTACCAGATAGGTGGAAAAATCCCGTATCAGAGGCCAGCAAAGCCTGGGCTGTATTGACAGGTACTGATACTTTACAGAAAGCAGTCACTCAGACCTGGGATGTGGCACAGACTCTGTCTTCATTTTCATGGATTTTTCATGTTTAGGAAACCAGGAATAGAGGTCATTAGGATGGGGTACAGAGCCCAAAGCACTAGAGAATCTGGAAATCAGTATAGCTTAAGCTCTTAGGGTCTGCTTTGGGCTCTGTTTCAAAACTCAATATATCTAGAGGTTGCACACTTCCCTGAAAGAGAGATAAAGGCTTTACCTCAGATAGTGGAAAGACTAGCTGCCCAGCCTTGCAATCTGCCTTGGGGGTTGTTTGAGAGTCAAGGGTTTTCCTGTAGAAATGCAGAAAGAGTAAGCTTTTCCAAGAGTGTCCAGATGGTTCAAATTTTGCCAAGTTGCTTTAAGAGTTTGAGGAGTCTGACCAACATAGTTGTCCTCCACAGGTCTGCTACAGAGATGTAATAGAGACAGAGGGCTAATAGTCTTGGGTAGTTTCTGTGAAGCTCTTACTTCAGAGATGGATTTCCTGTTCTCACACCTGTGGTAATTAGGAGCCGCTGCTTCTATCCCCCAGGTATCCAGGTCGAGAACCCATCCAGCATCCAGCTCTGGAGAAGGTGTGAGACTGAGTTCTTGGGTCCAGATGCTCAGACTGTCATTTACTCTTGTTAAGGTCTGGGAGCAAAGAGGAAAGCAGCAGGAATCTGGGGGAAGTAGATATTGGAAGAGCTGCCCAAGGGAGGCCCTGCTGTACCTAGCCTCACTGTCCCTGGGGAGAACAGTGAACCAGGGCCCTGTCCTTGGGGAAGCTGTTCTGGCTCCATATCCCATGACCCCACCCTCTCTGCTTTATTCCATGCCTACCATTCCCAGGGACTTCTCATCTCAGGTGAAAGGGCCTCCCCTGGAAATGCTGGTCCACAAAACAGGATGTTAATGAGTCCTGTTGGGTATGTTTCCTGGCCTGGCATCTCTGGTCTCTCACTAAATGTGTACAGATGCTCCAGAGTTCTATCCTACCCTCAGGAGGCACTAATGGCCCATTTCCAAATTGCTGACTAGGAAACAAGGGTCCATTTCATGGTGAAGGCTCTGCCCCAGATCTTTTTTTTTTTTTTAAAGATTTTATTTATTTATTTATTTGATAGAGAGAGACCACAAGTAGGCAGAGAGGCAGGCAGAGAGAGAGGAGGAGGCAGGCTCCCGGCTGAGCAGAGAGCCCGATGCGGGACTCGATCCCAGGACCCCGGGATCATGACCTGAGCCGAATCTGCCCCAGATCTTAAGGTGAGTTTTGTGTCAGCTTTAAGACACTTTCAGAGTGTAATCTGTGGAGGAATTGGCCTTGTAGTTATTACCAACATTCTAAATCCTCAGGTTCATTCCCTGTCCTGCTTGTTCTGTCATTTACATTTTTTTATTTGCATTATAAGTTCTCCCTCCAACTTCATTCAGCTTCCAAATATGATAAATATTTCCCTGTCCAAACAAACAAATAATAATTTAGTTTTTCTTTCCTTTATGGACTGTATCTCAAAATCCCCTCCACTTTTGCCATAAACTTTTTCAAAAAGCATTTATAATAACTGGGTCTTCTGGGTTTTCCATATAAAGAATCATGTCATCTGCAAAGGAGAGAGTTTGACTTCTTCATTACCAATGGATACATTTTATTTCTCTTTGTTGTCTGATTGCTGTTGCTAGGACTTCTAATACTATGTTGAACAAGAGTGGTGAGAGTGGGCATCTTGGTGGTGTTCCTGATCTCAACAGGAAGGACGCAAGCTTTTTCCCATTGAGGATGATATTTGCTGTGGGTCTTTCATGAGGTTCAGGAATGTTCCTTCTATCCCTATACTTTGAAGCGTTTTAATCAGGAACGGACGCTAGATTTTGTCAAATGCTTTTTCTGCATCAATTGAGAGGACCATGTGGTTCTTCTCTCTTCTCATATTAATTTGTTCTATCACATTGATTGATTTGCAAATGTTGAACCATTCTTATAGCCCAGGGATGAATGCCACCTGGTAATGGTGGATAATCTTTTTAATGTGCTGTTGGATCCTATAGATGCTAGATGTTAGCATCTATATTCATCAGTGATATGGGCCTGAAATTCTCCCTTCTGGTAGGGTCTTGGCCTGGTTTGGGTATCAGGGTAATGCTGGCTTCAAAGAAAGAGTCTGGAAGTTTTCCTTCTGCTTCAATTTTTTGAAAAAGCTTCAGGAGAATAGGTGTTATTTCTTCTTAGAAAGTCTGGTTGAATTCCCCAGGGAATCCGTCAGGTCCTGGCTCTTGTTTTTTGGGAGGTTTTTGATCACTGCTTCAATCTCGTTACTAGATATTGGTCTCTTCAGGTTGTCAATTTCTTCCTGGTTCAATTTTGGGAGTTTATAGTTTTCCAGGAATGCATCCATTTAATATAGGTTGCTTAGCTTATTGGCATATAACTGTTGATAATAACTTCTGATGATTCTTTCTACTTCCTTGGTGTTCGTTGTGATCTCTCCCTTTTCATTCATAGTTTTATGATTTTGGGCTTTCTCTCTTTTCTTTTGGATTAGTGTCACCAGTGATTTATTGATCTAATTGATTCTTTCAGAAAGCCAGCTTCTAGTTTCATTGATATGTTCTACCTTATCTCTTGTTTCTACCTCATCGATCTCAGCTCTAATCTTGACGATTTCCCTTCTTCTGTGTGGAGTTGTTTTGATTTGTTGTTGATTCTCCAGTTCTTTTTTTTTTTAACATTTTATTTATTTATTTATTTGACACAGAGAGAGAGAGAGAGAGAGAGATCGATCACAGGTAGGCAGAGAGGCAGGCAGAGAGAGGGGGAAGCAGGCTCCCCGCCGAGCAGAGAGCCTGATGCGGGGCTCGATCCCAGGACCCTGAGATCATGACCCGAGCTGAAGGCAGAGGCTTTAACCCACTAGCCACCCAGGCGCCCCAGTTCTTTAAGGTGTAGAGACAGCTGCTGTGTTCTGGATTTTATGGAAAACCCAAAAGACTCCACCCCCAAACTACTAGAACTCATACAACAATTCAGCAATGTGGCAGGATACAAAGTCAATGTACAGAAATCAGTGGCTTTCTTATACATTAACAATGAAAATACAGAAAGGGAAATTAGAGAATCGATTCCATTTACTATAGCACCAAGAACCATAAGATACCTAGGAACAGACCTAACCAAAGAGGTAAAGGATTTTACTTGAGGAACTACAGAACACTCATGAAAGAAACTGAAGAAGATAAAAAAAAGATGGAAGACCATTCCATGCTCTTGGATCGGAAGAATAAACATTGTTAAAATGTCTATACTGCCTAGAGCAATCTATACTTTTAATGCCATTCCGATCAAAATTCCACCAGCATTCTTCAAAGAGCTGGAGAAAATAATCCTAAAATTTATATGGAATCAGAAGAGACCCGAAATCCCTAAGGAAATGTTGAAAAACAAAAATAAAATGGGGGGCATTACGTTACCTGATTTCAAGCTTTACTACAAAGCTGTGATCACCAAGACAGCATGGTACTGGCATAAAAACAGACACATAGACCAGTGGAACAGAGTAGAGAGCCCTGATATGGACCCTTAACTCTATGGTCAAATAAGCTTCTAGTTTCATTGATACATTCTACTGTATCTCTGGATTCTACCTCATTCATCTCAGCTCTAATCTTGATGATTTCCCTTCTTATGTGTGGAGTTGGTTTGATTTGTTGTTGATCCTCCAGTTCTTTAAGGTGTAGAGACAGCTGGTGTGTTCTGGATTTTTCAATTTTTTTGAGCAAGGCTTGGATGGCTATATATTTTCCCTTAGGACCGCCTTTGCTGTATCCCATAGGTTTTGGACCGAAGTGTCTTCATTCTCATTGGTTTCCATGAATTGTTTCAGTTCTTCTTTGATCTCCTGGTTGATCCAAGCATTCTTAAGCAAGGTGGTCTTTAGCTTCCAGGTGTTTGAGTTCCTTCCGAACTTTTCCTTGTGATTGAGCTCCAGTTTCAAAGCATTGTGATCTGAGAATATGCAGGGAATCATCTCAGTCTTTTGGTATCGGTTGAGTCCTGATTTGTGACCCAGTATGTGGTCTATTCTGGAGAAGGTTCCGTGTGCACTTGAGAAGAATGAGTATTCTGCTGTTTTAGGGTGGAATGTTCTGTATATATCTATGAGGTCCATCTGGTCCAATGTGTCATTCAATGCTCTTGTTTCTTTATTGATTTTCTGCTTCGATGATCTGTCTAATTCTGAAAGAGGCATGTTAAGATCTCCTACGATTAGTGTATTCATATCAATATGACTCTTTATCTTGATTAACAGTTTTCTTAAGTAATTGGCTGCTCCCATATTGGGAGCATAGATATTTACAATTGTTAGATCATCTTGGTGGATAGTCCCTTTAAGGATTATGTAGTGTCCTTCTGTATCTCTGACTACAGTCTTTAGTTTGAAGTCTAATTTATCTGATATGAGAATCACTACCCCAGCCTTCTTTTGAGTCCCATTGGCATGAAAGATGTTTCTCCACCCCTTCACTTTCAGTCTGCGTGTATCTTTAGGTTCAAAATGGGTCTCTTGTAGACAGCATATGGATGGGTCCTGTCGTTTTATCCAATCTGCAACCCTGTGCCGTTTTATGGGTGCATTTAGGCCATTCACATTGAGAGTGATTATTGATAGATACGTTTTTATTGACATCGAGTTACCTTTGAAGTCTTTCTTTCTGTAGACTGTCTCTATATTTCTGTTCAATGCTATTCTTGGGATTTTTCCTCTTTTATAGAACCCCCCTTAATATTTCCTGCAGTATCGGCTTGGTGGTTGCATAGTCTTTTAAGCCTTGCCGGTCTTGGAAACTCTTTATCTCTCCATCCATTTTGAATGTCAGTCTTGCTGGATAAAGTATTCTTGGCTGCATGTTCTTCTCATTTAGTGCCCTGAATATATCTTGCCAGCCTCTTCTGGCTTGCCAGGTCTCTGTGGACAGGTCTGACGTTATTCTGATGGGCTTCCCTCTGTAAGTAAGGAGCCTCTTTGCCCTGGCGGCTTTCAAGAGATTATACCTACAATTATAATTTCTCAATTTGACTATCAGGTCTCGTGATGTTTTTTTGGAGTGTATAATCTTGGGTGGAGACCGTTCAGCCTCTAGTACATGAACGCTGGTTTCATTCACGAGATTCGGAAAATTTTCATTAAGGACTTGTTCCACGATATCTTCTAGACTTCTTTCTTTCTCCTCCCCTTCAGGAATTCCAATAATTCTGACGTTGGAACGCTTCATGGCATCATTTATTTCCCTAATTCTGCTTTCGTGGGATCTAAGCTGTTTGTTCCAGGCTTCCTCCTGATCCTTTCTCTATCTGTTTGTCTTCCAGATCACTAATTCTATCTTCTGTCTCAGTTACCCTAGCTTTGAGAGAGTTTAGATTGGATTGGAACTCATTGAGAGCATTGTGGACCTCCTCCCTGGTAGCTTTAAGCTCCGCCCTAACATTGTGAACATCCTGTCTGGTCGCTTTCAGTTCGGCCCTAATCAGTTCTGTTTGGTCATCCATGGCTTTCTCCAACCTAGTTATTGCCTGGATAATTGTTAGCCTGAATTCTCTTTCCGACATATTGTCTATGTTGATAGCCGTTAGCTCTGTTGCAGAAGGTCCATCCTCTGTATTTTTCTTCTGTTGGGCCTTCCTCCTCCTAGTCATTTTGGTGGGAGAAAACTGAACAGATGTAGCTGGATGTATCAACTCTGGTGCAATCAAGGTGCACCCTGGAACACTTCTGAGCAATCAGGATTCCCCACCCAAATGAGAGACAAAAGAAAAGAAAAAGAATAAAAGGAAAAGAAGAAAAAGAAGAAGAAAAAAAGATAAAAGAGAGAGAAAGAGACAGGAAAGAAAGGGAAGATGAAAGAGAAGTTTCAGCCCAGATGGGCCCCAAGGTAAGATTTATGAAGTAGACAAACAAAAAGAGATAGAAAGACTGATACAATTATATGGCAAGAGAAAGAAGAAAAGAAAAAAATTTATATATATGCAAATAAAGAAAGAACCTCGTCAAAAAGAACCACACGTGTAAAATATATGCTATCAGGACAAACACAAAAAACACAGAAACACTGGTGGAAGAAATGGGAGAGTTCTTATAAATTCTCAGTGTGTGCGAGGAAGGTTGTTTTGATTCTTCCTGGATGTATCTTGACATCTTTGTTAAAGGACTCAACTTTCCTAAGATAAAGGAGATTAAAAATTGGTTTACCTATAGGGGTAGTATTGATTGGGGAAAGGAGATTATTTTGAAGTTTAACTCTATATGAGCATTAGAAGATAAAAATAAAAAGGAATAAACTAGACTAAACTAAACTAAAATTTTAAAAAAGGAATTCAAAAAATAAAAATGCAAAAGAAAAACATAGGTGTATGTATCAAAAAGTTCAGGTTAGAAAGGTATTATGGAATTTGATGTACTGTACAGCTCGCTGTGATGGTAAATAGGTTTAAAAAATTACCTATGTGTAAAAAAAAAAAAAAGAACCGGAATAGTGGAAACAAGTGAACAATACATGTTTTCCTATGAAGTAGAGGTTGTTCTCTTGTAGTCCTTTTTTTTTTTTTCTTTCTTGATTTGTTTTCTGGGGGAGGGGCCTGCCACGTGGGTTGTCAGTCAATGGTGTTTCCTGAGTTGAGTCCTCCCACCCCCCTCAAGGGGGTGGGCTCTGGGGAAACTGGGGTTTTTTTCAGGCTTTCAGGCATACAAAGCAGTTTTTATGCTTGTTCACTTTTTTTCCTCTCACCTTGACCGCCTTTGATGGTTTTTGTAGTATTAGAAGAAATCAAACCGCACCCTGATCTTCCTCTCAGAGAGAAGCCTCAGTCTGGATGCAGAAGCTGAATAAATTCCTCCTTGGCCACTGGCAGAGCAGATTCCAAGTTGCAGACCCTGGGGGCGCAGGATCTTTTGCTCCTCCCCAAAGCCAAGGCTGTGGCTGCTGTCTGGGAGCTCCCGACCACCAGAGAGGTTCCAAGCAGCCATCGCACACTGAGATTTTGCCGCTGGCCCGGGCTGGGAGTGCCGGGCTTGCGCGCACCTCTTTTCAGAGGCGGCTATGGGTCGGGCGCGCGTCTGGGGCACTGAGAACGGGGCGCTGGTCCGTAAGCCCCAGGCTGGGCTTTTGTGCGCCTCTGTCAAGGGAAGAGTTTTGGGCGCGTGGCTTAGGTTTTGAAACAATGGCGCGGGTCAAAGAGCGCCGGCCGGGCCTTTGTAACTCAGGGGAGCATGAGGGACAGGCTGGGCTTTTGCCCACCTCTGTCGAGGGAAGAGTTTTGGGCGCGCGGCTTAGGTTTTGAAACAATGGCGCAGGTCAAAGAGTGCCGGCTGGGCCTTTGTAACTCAGGGAAGCTTGAGGGATGTGCGCGCATATCTCAAGCTTTGTGGTAGGGCTAGCGCGCGTTCTGCAGACCGGTGCGTCTCCCATCCCCTCACAGGAGCCAGAACCCACCCATTCTCGGGTGCGCTGGCAGCTTAGGGACCAAGAGCGGTTTCTCCACTGCACTCTCTCTGCCTCAGCGCCGGGGAGGCTGTCTGGAACCAGGGACTTAAGCCCCTGTCCCTAGCCGCCCCGGTTCCCACAATTTCCCCCCGTGATCCTTTGCTCTTTTGGAGTGCTTTCAACCAGTCTCCAAGTTAATGCTGGTCCCCAGATGCAGGGCACTCTCGCTCGTATTGGGGTATTAGTTTCCAACCGGCCCTCTGGTGGCTCCCTCCCCCTTTTGTTTATCTTCCAATATCAGTCCGCAGTTCCCATTCCACTTTACCTGCCCAATGGCATCTTCTGCCCCTGTAGAGATCCCAATCGTAGGAGATCTTAACACACCTCTCTCAGAAATAGACAAATGATAGAAGCAGAAAATCAATAAAGAAACAAGAACATTGAATTACACATTGGACCAGATGGACCTCATAGATATATGCAGAACATTGCACCCTACAACAACTGAATACTCATTCTTCTCAAGTGCACACAGAACCTTCTCCAGAATAGACAACACACTGGGTCACAAAGCAGACTCAACCGATACCAAAAGACTGAGATGATTCCCTGCATATTCTCAGATCACAATGCTTTGAAACTGGAGCTCAATCACAAGGAAAATTTCCAAAGGAACTCAAGCACATGGAAGCTAAAAACCACCTTGCTTAAGAATGCTTGGATCAACCAGGAGATCAAGGAAGAACTGAAACAATTCACGGAAACCAATGAGAATGAAGACACTTCGGTCCAACACCTATGGGATACAGCAAAGGCGGTCCTAAGGGGGAAATACATAGCCATCCAAGCCTCCCTCAAAAAAACTGAAAAATCCAGAACACAGCAGCTGTCTCTACACCTTAGAGAACTGGAGAATCAATAACAAATCAAACCAACTCCACATATAAGAAGGGAAATAATCAATATTAGAGCAGAGATCAATGAGGTAGAAACCAGAGATACAGTAGAACGTGTCAATGAAACTAGAAGCTGGTTTTTTGAAAAAATAAATAAGATCGATAAACCATTGGCCACACTAATCCAAAAGAAAAGAGAGAAAGCCCAAATTCACAAAATTATGAATGAAAAGGGAGAGATCACAACGAACACCAAGGAAATAGAAACAATCATCAGAAGTTATTATCAACAGTTATATGCCAATAAGCTTAGCAACCTAGATAAAATGGATGCATTCCTGGAAACTATAAACTACCAAAATTGAACCAGGAAGAAATTGACAACCTGAATAGACCAATATCTAGTAACACGATTGAAGCGGTGATCAAAAACCTCCCAAAAGACAAGAGCCCAGGACCTGACGGATCCCCTGGAGAATTCTACCAAACTTTCAAAGAAGAAATAACACCTATTCTCCTGAAGCTGTTTCAAAAAATTGAAGCAGAAGGAAAACTTCCAGATGCTTTCTATGAAGTCAGCATTACCCTGATCCCCAAACCAAGCAAAGACCCTACCAGAAAGGAGAATTTCAGACCAATGTCACTGATGAATATGGATGCTAAGATTCTCAACAAGATCCTAGCCAACAGGATCCAACAGCACATTAAAAAGATTATCCACCATGATCAGGTGGGATTCATCCCTGGGCTACAAGGAGGGTTCAACATTCACAAATCAATCAATATGATACAACAAAATAATATGAGAAGAGAGAAGAGCCTCATGGTCCTCTCAATTGATGCAGAAAAAGCATTTGACAAAATCCAGCATCCGTTCCTGATTAAAACGCTTCAAAGTATAGCAATAGAGGGAACATTCCTGAACCTCATCAAATCTATCCACGAAAGACCCACAGCAAATATCATCCTCAATGGGAAAAAGCTTGCAGCCTTCCCGTTGAGATCAGGAACAAGACAAGGATGCTCACTTTCACCACTCTAGTTCAACAAAGTATTAGAAGTCCTAGCAACAGCAATCAGACAACAAGGAGAAATAAAAGGTATCCAAATTGGCAATGAAGAAGTCAAACTCTCTCTCTTCGCAGATGACATGATTCTTTATATGGAAAACCCAAAAGATTCCACCCCCAAACTACTAGAACTCATACAACAATTCAGCAACATGCCAGGATACAAAGCCAATGTGCAGAAATCAGTGGCTTTCTTATACACTAATAATGAAAACACAGAAAGGGAAATTAGAGGATCGATTCCATTTACTATAGCACCAAGAACCATAAGATACCTGGGAATAAACCTAACCAAAGAGGTAAAGGATTTGTACTTGAGGAACTACAGAACACTCATGAAAGAAATTGAAGAAGACACAAAAAGATGGAAGACCATTCCATGCTCTTGGATCGGAAGAATAAACATTGTTAAAATGTCTCTACTGCCTAGAGCAATCTATGCTTTTAATGCCATTCCAATCAAAATTACACCGGCATTCTTCAAAGAGCTGGAGCAAATAATCCAAAAATTTGTATGGAATCAGAAGAGACCCCGAATCGCTAAGGAAATGTTGAAAAACAAAAATAAAGCTGGCGGCATCACCTTACCTGATTTCAAGCTTTATTACAAAGCTGTGATCACCAAGACAGCATGGTACTGGCATAAAAACAGACACATAGACCAGTGGAACAGAGTAGAGAGCCCTGATATGGACCCTCCACTCTATGGTCAATTAATCTTCGACAAAACAGGAAAAAATATACAGTGGAAAAAAGACAGTCTCTTCAATAAATGGTGCTTGGAAAACTGGACAGCTATATGTAGAAGAATGAAACTCGACCATTCTCTTACACCGTACACAAAGATCAACTCAAAATGGATAAAAGACTCAACGTGAGACAGGAATCCATCAGAATCCTAGAGGAGAACATAGGCAGTAATCTCTTCGATATCAGCCACAGCAACTTCTTTCAAGATATGTCTCCAAAGGCAAAGGAAACAAAAGCGAAAATAAACTTCTGGGACTTCATCAAAATCAAAACCTTCTGCACAGCAAAGGAAACAGTCAAAAAAAAAAAAAAAGAGGCAACCCACGGAATGGGAGAAGATATTTGCAAATGACAGTACAGACAAAAGGTTGATATCCAGCATCTATAATGAACTCCTCAAACTCAACACACATAAATCAGGCAATTATATAAAAAATGGGCAGAAGATATGAACAGACACTTCTCCAATGAAGATATACAAATGGCTATCAGACCCATGAAAAAATGTTCATCATCACTAGCCCTCAGGGAGAGTCAAATTAAAACCACAATGGGGGGGGGGAACAAGATGGTGGGGTACTAGGAAGAGGCGTCTTTTCAGCTGGTACCCCAAAGTGAGCTGATTACCTACCAAAGAACTCTGATCACCCATGAAATCAGCCTGAGATCAGAATTATACACGTCTGGATCTCTACAGGGGCAGAAGACGCCAGTGAGCAGGTAAAGCAGAATGGGAACGGCGGACTGATATCGGAAGATAAACAAAAGGGGGAGGGAGCCACCAGAGGTGACCGGTGCAAAAGTAATACCCCAATACGAGCGAGAGTGCCCTGCGTCTGGGGACCAGCATTAACTTGGAGACTGGTTGAAAGCACTCCAAAAGAGCAAAGGATTGCGGGGGCAAATTGTGGGAATCGGGCTGGCTAGGGACAGGGGCTTAACTCCCCGGTCCCAGACGGCCTCCCCGGCGCGGAGGCATAGAGAGTGCGGCGGAGAAACCGGCTCCTGGTCCCTAAGCCGCCAGCGCGCCCCAGAGCGCTGGGGTTCCGGCTCCTGTGAGGGGATGGGAGCTGCGCCGGTCTGCAGAACGCGCGCTAGCCCTACCACAAAGCTTGAGATGCGCGGGCACGTCCCTCCAGCTCTCCTGGGTTTCTAAGGCCCGGGGGTGCTTCTTGACCCGCGCCATTGTTTCAAAGTCTAAGCCGCGCGCGCGAAACTCTTCCCCGGACAGAGGCGCACAAAAGCCCAGCCTGTGGCTTCCGGACCAGCGCCCCGTTCTCAGTGCCCCAGATGCGCGCCCGACCCACAACCGCCTCTGAAAAGAGGTGCGCGCAAGCCGGGCACTCCCAGCCCGGGTCGGCAGCAAAATCGCAGTGTGCGATCGCTGCTTGGAAACTCTCTGGCAGTCAGGAGCCCCCAGACAGCCGCCACTGCCTTGGCTTTGGGGACGAGCAAAAGATCCTGCGCCCCCAGGGTCTTTAACTTGGAACCTGCACTGCCAGCGTCCAAGGGGGAATTTATTCAGCTTCTGCACCCAGACTGAGGCTTCTCTCTGAGACGGAGATCAGGAAGTGTTCCAGGGTGCACCTTGACTGCACCAGAGTTGATACATCCAGCTACATCTGTTCAGTCTTCTCCCACCAAAATGACTAGGAGGAGGAGGAAGGCCCAACAGAAGAAAAATACAGAGGATGGACCTTCTGCAACAGAGCAAACGGCTATCAACATAGACAATATGTCGGAAAGAGAATTCAGGCTAACAATTATCCAGGCAATAACTAGGTTGGAGAAAGCCATGGATGACCAAACAGAACTGATTAGGGCCGAACTGAAAGCGACCAGACAGGATGTTCACAATGTTAGGGCGGAGCTTAAAGCTACCAGGGAGGAGGTCCACAATGCTCTCAATGAGTTCCAATCCAATCTAAACTCTCTCAAAGCTAGGGTAACTGAGACAGAAGATAGAATTAGTGATCTGGAAGACAAACAGATAGAGAAAGGATCAGGAGGAAGCCTGGAACAAACAGCTTAGATCCCACGAAAGCAGAATTAGGGAAATAAATGATGCCATGAAGCGTTCCAACGTCAGAATTATTGGAATTCCTAAAGGGGAGGAGAAAGAAAGAAGTCTAGAAGATATCGTGGAACAAGTCCTTTATGAAAATTTTCCGAATCTCGCGAATGAAACCAGCGTTCATGTACTAGAGGCTGAACGGTCTCCACCCAAGATTATACACACCAAAAAAAATCACGAGACCTGATAGTCAAATTGAGAAATTATAATTGTAGGTATAATCTCTTGAAAGCCGCCAGGGCAAAGAGGCTCCTTACTTACAGAGGGAAGCCCATCAGAATAACGTCAGACCTGTCCACAGAGACCTGGCAAGCCAGAAGAGGCTGGCAAGATATATTCAGGGCACTAAATGAGAAGAACATGCAGCCAAGAATACTTTATCCAGCAAGACTGACATTCAAAATGGATGGAGAGATAAAGAGTTTCCAAGACCGGCAAGGCTTAAAAGACTATGCAACCACCAAGCCGATACTGCAGGAAATATTAAGGGGGGTTCTATAAAAGAGGAAAAATCCCAAGAATAGCATTGAACAGAAATATAGAGACAGTCTACAGAAAGAAAGACTTCAAAGGTAACTCGATGTCAATAAAAACGTATCTATCAATAATCACTCTCAATGTGAATGGCCTAAATGCACCCATAAAACGGCACAGGGTTGCAGATTGGATAAAACGACAGGACCCATCCATATGCTGTCTACAAGAGACCCATTTTGAACCTAAAGATACACGCAGACTGAAAGTGAAGGGGTGGAGAAACATCTTTCATGCCAATGGGACTCAAAAGAAGGCTGGGGTAGCGATTCTCATATCAGATAAATTAGACTTCAAACTAAAGACTGTAGTCAGAGATACAGAAGGACACTACATAATCCTTAAAGGGACTATCCACCAAGATGATCTAACAATTGTAAATATCTATGCTCCCAATATGGGAGCAGCCAATTACTTAAGAAAACTGTTAATCAAGATAAAGAGTCATATTGATATGAATACACTAATCGTAGGAGATCTTAACATGCCTCTTTCAGAATTAGACAGATCATCGAAGCAGAAAATCAATAAAGAAACAAGAGCATTGAATGACACATTGGACCAGATGGACCTCATAGATATATACAGAACATTCCACCCTAAAACAGCAGAATACTCATTCTTCTCAAGTGCACACGGAACCTTCTCCAGAATAGACCACATACTGGGTCACAAATCAGGACTCAACCGATACCAAAAGACTGAGATGATTCCCTGCATATTCTCAGATCACAATGCTTTGAAACTGGAGCTCAATCACAAGGAAAAGTTCGGAAGGAACTCAAACACCTGGAAGCTAAAGACCACCTTGCTTAAGAATGCTTGGATCAACCAGGAGATCAAAGAAGAACTGAAACAATTCATGGAAACCAATGAGAATGAAGACATTTCGGTCCAAAACCTATGGGACACAGCAAAGGCGGTCCTATGGGGAAAATATATAGCCATCCAAGCCTTGCTCAAAAAAATTGAAAAATCCAAAACACCAGCTGTCTCTACACCTTAAAGAACTGGAGGATCAACAACAAACCAAACCAACTCCACACATAAGAAGGGAAATCATCAAGATTAGAGCTGAGATCAATGAGGGAGAAACCAGAGATACAGTAGAACGTATCAATGAAACTAGAAGCTGGTTTTTTGAAAGAATCAATAAGATCGATAAGCCACTGGCTACACTAATCCAAAAGAAAAGAGAGAAAGCCCAAATTCATAAAATTATGAATAAAAAGGGAGAGATCACAACTAACGCCAAGGAAGTAGAAACAGTCATCAGAAGTTATTACGAACAGTTATATGCCATTAAGCATAGCAACCTAGATGAAATGGATGCATTCCTGGAAAAATATAAACTACCAAAACTGAACCAGGAAGAAATCGACAACCTGAATAGACCGATATCAAATAACGAGATTGAAGCAGTGATCAAAAATCTCCCAAAAAACAAGAGCCCAGGACCTGACGGATTCCCTGGGGAATTCTACCAAACCTTCCAAGAAGAAATAACACCTATTCTCCTGAAGCTGTTTCAAAAAATTGAAGCAGAAGGAAAACTTCCAGACGCTTTCTATGAAGCCAGCATTACCCTGATCCCCAAACCAGGCAAGGACCATACCAAAAAGGAGAATTTCAGACCAATATCACTGATGAATATGGATGCTAAGATTCTCAACAAGATCCTAGCCAACAGGATCCAACAGCACATTAAAAAGATTATCCACCATGATCAGGTGGGATTCATCCCTGGGCTACAAGGATGCTTCAACATTCGGAAATCAATCAATGTGATACAACAAATTAATATGAGAAGAGAGAAGAACCACATGGTCCTCTCAATTGATGCAGAAAAAGCATTTGACAAAATCCAACATCCGTTCCTGATTAAAACTCTTCAAAGTATAGGGATAGAGGGAACATTCCTGAACCTCATCAAATCTATCTATGAAAGACCCACAGCAAAGATCATCCTCAATGGGAAAAAGCTTGCAGCCTTCCCATTGAGATCAGGAACAAGACAAGGATGCCCACTTTCACCACTCTTGCTCAACATAGTATTAGAAGTCCTAGCAACAGCAATCAGACAACAGAGAGAAATAAAAGGTATCCAAATTGGTAATGAAGAAGTCAAACTCTCTCTCTTCGCAGATGACATGATTCTTTATATGGAAAACCCAAAAGACTCCACCCCCAAACTACTAGGACTCATACAGCAATTCAGCAGCGTGGCAGGATACAAAGTTAATGTGCAGAAATCAGTGGATTTCTTATACACTAACAATGAAAATACAGAAAGGGAAATTAGAGAATCGATTCCATTTACTATAGCACCAAGAACCATAAGATACCTGGGAATAAACCTAACCAAAGAGGTAAAGGATCTGTACTTGAGGAACTATAGAACACTCATGAAAGAAATTGAAGAAGACACAAAAAGATGGAAGACCATTCCATGCTCTTGGATCGGAAGAATAAACATTGTTAAAATGTCTCTACTGCCTAGAGCAATCTATACTTTTAATGCCATTCCGATCAAAATTACACCGGCATTCTTCAAAGAGCTGGAGAAAATAATCCAAAAATTTGTATGGAATCAGAAGAGACCCCAAATCGCTAAGGAAATGTTGAAAAACAAAAATAAAGCTGGCGGCATCACCTTACCTGATTTCAAGCTTTATTACAAAGCTGTGATCACCAAGACAGCATGGTACTGGCATAAAAACAGACACATAGACCAGTGGAACAGAGTAGAGAGTCCTGATATGGACCCTCCACTCTATGGTCAATTAATCTTCGACAAAACAGGAAAAAATATACAGTGGAAAAAAGACAGTCTCTTCAATAAATGGTGCTGAGAAAACTGGACAGCTATATGTAGAAGAATGAAACTCGACCATTCTCTTACACCGTACACAAAGATCAACTCAAAATGGATAAAAGACCTCAACGTGAGACAGGAATCTATCAGAATCTTAGAGGAGAACATAGGCAGTAATCTCTTTGATATCAGCCACAGCAACTTCTTTCAAGATACGTCTCCAAAGGCAAAGGAAACAAAAGTGAAAATAAACTTCTGGGACTTCATCAAAATCAAAAGCTTCTGCACAGCAAAGGAATCAGTCAAAAAAACAAAGAGGCAACCCACGGAATGGGAGAAGATATTTGCAAATGACAGTACAGACAAAAGGTTGATATCCAGGATCTATAATGAACTCCTCAAACTCAACACACACGAAACAGACAAACACATCAAAAAATGGGCAGAAGATATGAACAGACACTTCTCCAATCAAGACATACAAATGGCTATCAGACACATGAAAAAATGCTCATCATCATTAGCCCTCAGGGAGATTCAGATTAAAACCACATTGAGATATCACCTTACACCAGTTAGAATGGCCAAAATTAACAAAACAGGAAACAACATGTGTTGGAGAGGATGTGGAGAAAGGGGAACCCTCTTACACTGTTGGTGGGAATGCAAGTTGGTGCAGCCTCTTTGGAGAACAGTGTGGAGATTCCTCAAGAAATTAAAAATAGAGCTTCCCTACGACCCTGCAATTGCACTCATGAGTATTTACCCCAAAGATACAGATGTCGTGAAAAGAAGGACCATCTGTACCCCAATGTTTATAGCAGCAATCGCCACGGTCGCGAAACAATGGAAAGAACCAAGATGCCCTTCAACGGATGAATGGATAAGGAAGATGTGGTCCATATACACTATGGAGTATTATGCCTCCATCAGAAAGGACGAATATCCAACTTTTGTAGCAACATGGACGGGAGTGGAATAGATTATGCTGAGTGAAATCAGTCAAGCAGAGAGAGTCAATTATCATATGGTTTCACTCATTTGTGGAGCATAACCAATAGCATGGAGGACAAGGGGCGTTAGAGAGGAGTAGGGAATTTGGGTAAATTGGAAGGGGAGGTGAACCATGAGAGACTATGGACTCTGAAAAACAGTCTGAGGGGTTTGAAGTGGCAGGGGGGTGGGAGGTTGGGGTACCAGGTGGTGGGTATTATAGAGGGCACAGCTTGCATGGAGCACTGGGTGTGGTGAAAAAATAATGAATACTGTTTTTCTGAAAATAAATAAATTGGGGGAAAAAAAGGAAACCACTAATATCTATGCCTAACCTATACCTCTGTCCAAATTTCAAACTGCTACATACTCAATGGTTTCCCTTGGATGTCTTAAAGACATCTCCAGCTGAACATGCTCAAAACTTGGTTCTCACTACCCCTTCACTCAAAACCTGCTCTGCCCACAGCCTTCCTCATCTCATTTAAAGAGAAACTGTTTTGTCAATCCCCTAGGCCAGAAAATACTCTAAGTCATACATAATTCCTCTCACCTTTCTCATTCATTGGTAAATCTGTGGAATCTACTTTTTTTTTCCTTCTAATCATTTTTTATTAATTTATTTATTTTCAGCATAACAGTATTCATTATTTTTTCATTACATCCAGTGCTCCATGCAATCTGTGCCCTCTATAATACCCACCACCTGGTACCCCAACCTCCCACCCCCCCCACCACTTCAAATCCCTCAGATTGTTTTTCAGAGTCCATAGTCTCTCATGATTCACCTCCCCTTCCAATTTACCCCAACTCCCTTCTTTTCTCTAACTCTCCATGTACTCCATGCTTTTTGTTGTGCTCCACAAATAAGTGAAACCATATGATAATTGACTCTCTCTGCTTGACTTATTTCACTCAGTATAATCTCTTCCAGTCCAGTCGATGTTGCTACAAAAGTTGGGTATTCATCCTTTCTGATGGAGGCATAATACTCCATAGTGTATATGGACCACCTTTTCCTTATCCATTCATCCGCTGAAGGGCATCTTGGTTCTTTCCATAGTTTGGTGACCTTGGCCATTGCTGCTATAAACATTGGGGTACAGATGGTCCTTCTTTTTCAACATCTGTATCTTTGGGGTAAATACCCAGGAGTGCAATTGCAGGGTCATAGGGAAGTTCTATTTTTAATCTTGAGGAATCTCCACACTGTTCTCCAAAGAGGCTGCACAAACTTGCATTCCCACCAACAGTGGAAGAGGGCTCCCCTTTCTCCACATCCTCTCCAACACATGTTGTTTCCTGTTTTGTTAATTTTGGCCATTCTAACTGGTGTAAGCTGATATCTCAATGTGGTTTTAATTTGAATCTCCCTGAGGGCTAGTGATGATGAACATTTTTTCATGGGTCTGATAGCCATTTGTATATCTTCATTGGAGAAGTGTCTGTTCATATCTTCTGCCCATTTTTTATATAATTGCCTGTTTTATGTGTGTTGAGTTTGAGGAGTTCATTATAGATCCTAGATATCAACCTTTTGTCTGTGCTGTAATTTGCAAATATCTTCTCCCATTCCATGGGGTTGCCTCTTTGTTTTGTTGACTGTTTCCTTTGCTGTTCAGAAGCTTTTGATTTTGATGAATGACCAGGTGGGATTTATTCCTGGGCTACAAGGATGGTTTAACATTCGCAAATCAATCAATGTGATAGAACAAATCAATAAGAGAAGAGAGAAGAACCACATGGTCCTCTCAATTGATGCAAAAAAGCATTTGACAAAATCCAGCATCCGCTCCTAATTAGAATGCTTCAAACTTGAAGAGATTATGCTGAGTGAAATAAGTCAAGCAGAGAGGGCCAATTATCATATGGTTTCACTTATTTGTGGAGCATAACAAATATCATGGAGGACAAGGGGTGTTAGAGAGGAGAAGGGAGTTGGGGTAAATTGGAAGGGGAGGTGAATCATGAGAGACTATGGACTCTGAAAAACAATCTGAGGGGTTTGAAGTGGGGGGGTGAGAGGTAGTGGGTATTATAGAGGGCACGGATTGCTTGGAGCACTGGGTGTGGTGAAAAAATAATGAATACTGTTTTTCTGAAAATAAATAAATTAATTTAATTTTTTTAAAAAACACTTCAAAGTATAGGGATAGAGGGAACATTCCTGAACCTCATCAAATCTATCTATGAAACACCCACAGCAAATATCATCCTCAATGGGAAAAAGCTTGCAGCCTTCCCGTTGAGATCAGGAACAAGACAAGGATGCTCATTCTCACCACTCTTGTTCAACATAGTATTAGAAGTCCTAGCAACAGCAATAAAACAAGGAGAAATAAAAGGTGTCCAAATTGGCAATGAAGAAGTCAAACTCTCTCTCTTCACAGACAACATGATTCTTTATATGGAAAACCCAAAAGACTCCACCCCCAAACTACTAGAACTCACATACCAATTCAGCAACATGCCAGGATACAAAGTCAATGTGCAGAAATCAGTGGCTTTCTTATACACTAACAATGAAAATACAGAAAGGGAAATTAGAGGATCGATTCCATTTACTATAGCACCAAGAACCATAAGATACCTGGGAATAAACCTAACCAAAGAGGTAAAGGATCTGTACTTGAGGAACTATAGAACACTCATGAAAGAAATTGAAGAAGACACAAAAAGATGGAAGACCATTCCATGCTCTTGGATCGGAAGAATAAACATTGTTAAAATGTCTATACTGCCTAGAGCAATCTATACTTTTAATGCCATTCCAATCAAAATTCCACCGGCATTCTTCAAAGAGCTGGAGCAAATAATCCTAAAATTTGTATGGAATCAGAAGAGACCCCGAATCGCTAAGGAAATGTTGAAAAACAAAAATAAAGCTGGCGGCATCACCTTACCTGATTTCAAGCTTTATTACAAAGCTGTGATCACCAAGACAGCATGGTACTGGCATAAAAACAGACACATAGACCAGTGGAACAGAGTAGAGAGTCCTGATATGGACCCTCCACTCTATGGTCAATTAATCTTCGACAAAACAGGAAAAAATATACAGTGGAAAAAAGACAGTCTCTTCAATAAATGGTGCTGAGAAAACTGGACAGCTATATGTAGAAGAATGAAACTCGACCATTCTCTTACACCGTACACAAAGATCAACTCAAAATGGATAAAAGACCTCAATGTGAGACAGGAATCCATCAGAATCCTAAAGGAGAACATAGGCAGTAATCTCTTTGATATCAGCCACAGCAACTTCTTTCAAGATATGTCTCCAAAGGCAAAGAAACAAAAGCGAAAATAAACTTTTGGGACTTCATCAAAATCAAAAGCTTCTGTACAGCAAAGTGGAATCTACTTTTAAAATATACTCAGATCCAGTCAGTTACCACCACACCCCCGAAATTACTGAGGCTCAATAGCCTCCTAACAGACTGCAACATATATAGCCTATTCTCATGAAGGCAGTCAGAAAGCTTTCTTAAAAATTTATGCTAGAGGACATGGAGAGTTAGAGAGGAGAAGGGAGTTGGGGGAAATTGGAAGGGGAGGTGATCCATGAGAGACTATGGACTCTGAAAAACAATCTGAGGGTTTTGAAGGGGCGGGGGGTTGGAGGTTGGGGTACCAGGTGGTCGGTATTATAGAGGGCATGTATTGCATGGAGCACTGGGTGTGGTGCAAAAATAATGAATGCTGTTATGCTGAAAATAAAAAATAAATTTAAAAAAATTTATGCTAGATCGTTTCAATCTTTGGCTCAAAACCCTGAAATAGCTCCATTCCTCATTCAGTGTGAAAGTCACAGTTATCAAGCATTATCAAAGTCACAAAGCCTTTGTGATGTGTCCCCTAGTTACCATTCTGATCTACTCTCCTACTTCTATCCCCCTTGGTCACCCATTCCAACCGTACCGTTTACTGTTCCTCAAACATTCGTTCTTGTCCCTACTTCAGGACCTTGGCTGTAGCTCTTACCTCTACCTGGGGCATATTCTTCCCCCAGATATCCCTTATACTCCCAAATACTTCTAAGTCTTTGTTGATACTTTATTTTATGAATGAGACTTTTCCCAGACCTCCTACTTGATAATGCAGTCTGCACCCCTACTCACCTCTGCTGTCCAGGTCCTTACATATGACTGCTGCTTTGTTTCCAAACTTATCCTTTTCTGGATTCTATCATATACTCCTTTACTATTTTATTGTTTATTGTCTAGAATATAAAGTCCATAAGAGCAAAACTTCTCTTTTGCTCACTGTGCTATCCCTGACACCTCACACACCATATACCTAGATAAGTATAGGTACACAGTAAATATTGCTGAATGAATAAATGAGATAATGTCTATTTATAAATGAACAGGTTTTTTTTTTTCGTGTGAATTTAGATTACTCTTTGGGGCTCCCTGCTTTCAACCTAAAGAACTTCCTTTATCATTTCTTATAAGGTGTGTCTGCTAGCAATAGAGTCTCTCAGTGTTTGCTTACCTGGAAATGTACTTTGCCTTCATTTATTTAAAGACAGTTTTTCCAGATATAAGATTCTTGATCAACACCTTTTTCTCTTCTAGCACTTTGAACATACCATCCCACTACCTTCTGGCCTTCACTGGTTCTGATTAAGAAGTTGGCTGTTGGGCCGCCTGGGTGGCTCAGTGGGTTAAAGCTTCTGCTTCGGCTCAGGTCATGATCCCAGAGTCCTGGGATCAAGCCCCCCATCGGGCTCTCTGCTCGGCAGGGAGCCTACTTCCTCCTCTCTCTCTGCCTGCTTCTCTGCCTACTTGTGATCTCTATCTGTCAAATAAATAAATTTTTAAAAAAAAGAAGTTGGCTGCTAATCTTATTCGAGTTCCCTTGTATACTTTCCATTTATTCTACATAGAATCTTTTAGTTCTTGGATGTGTAGATAAATGCTTATGAATAAATTAGGAACGTTTTCAAATTTATTTATAAGCATATTTCTTCAAATATTTTTTCTGCTCCTCTTCTTTCCTCTTGGTAATACCGTTACTTAAATGTTGTTATCTTTAATGTGTCCCACATATTCCTGAGGTTCTGGTCACATTTCTTCATTCTTCATCTGTTCTCAGATTATGCATCATTGGATTATCTCTATCCGTTTACCTTCAAGTTTGCTTATTCCTTCTTTTGCCATTCAAATCTACTCTTGAGCTCCTTCAGTGAATTTTTCATTTCAGCTATGTTATCCCTTATTGACAGGGGATACACTCTGACCCCACAGTGGATGCCTGATGCCACAGATAGTACCAAATGCCATACATACTGTGTTTTCTCCTATACATACATGCCTACAATAGAGTCCAACTTATGAGTTAGGCACAGTAGGAAATTACCAACAATAATTAATAATAAAATAGAACAATTACAACTATATACTATAATAAAAGTTATGTGAATGTGCTCTTTCTCTCTCTAAAAATATCTTATTTTACTGTACATACCCCCTTCTTCTTATGATGATGTGAAATGAAAAATGCCGGTGGTGAGATAAAGCGAGGTGAATGACACAGACACTGTGACGTACCATTACCCTACTAATGACATTCTTTTGATATGTCAGAAGGCGTATCCTCTGCTTGCAGAACATGGTTGGTTACATGTAACTGAAACCACAGAAAGCAAATCACAGATAAGGGAAGATTACTCTATCATACTTTTTAACTCTAGAATTGCCATGTTTTTAATAACTTCACTTTACTGATATTCATCATTTGATGTGACACTGTCATCATACTTTATTTCTCTAATCCTGATTTTCTTTAGTTCTTTGAACATTTTGTAATGGCTGCTTTGAGGTTTTCTGCTCTAATTCTACTATCTCATCACTCTCACAGGCAGTTTCTATTGCCTGCTTTTTTCCTGATGTATAAGTCATACTTTCCTGCCTTTTTGAACATCTTGTAATTTGTTGTTGCAAACTGGACATTTTCAATAATACATGACAGCAACTGTGGCTACTGGTCCCCTTTATGGGTCTTGTGATTATCTGCTTATGCTTAGTAATTGGCTGGACTGTTTTCTCGAAGTCTCTATGCCCCTCCCCCAACTCTGCCCTCGTGCAGTGGAACTCCTCTGATGTTCTTCCTCAGAGAATGCAGCCATGAACACAAATAGTTGCCCTGGGTTGACTGACTTTATCAGGGCTCTATGTGTCTCTTCCTCTGATCCATTAAGGTTTCCACCTCCTTCAGTAGAACATCCAACTGGGCTCCACTAACTCCTATGAGACTGCTCCATTATTTTCAGTAGTACCCTGGGGTACAAGTTGCTTCATAGACTGGTCCAATAAACTGTGTGCAGGGTTAGTTTTTAAGGCCAATCTTTAAGGGTTTTTCTGACCCCAGGATGAGTCTTCCTAATGGTCTCTTTCCCTGATTCTGCCTGGCAAACTACCTGGCCTCTGGTATAACATGCTGTTGTCATAGAGTTATCAGCCTTCCCTTATTTGCTTACTACAAAAAACTCCATTATTTTATCAAGAGCACCCTTAGGATTTTCACTTCCCCTACATTCTTTCAAATAAAATCAGTTCTTTGGGGGAGAGCTTCAGGGTTCTCTGTTCTTATGAACTGCCTTTTCACCAGGAAAAATCTCTGAGCCACTTACAGGCACTGAACGAAAGCCTCAGCCTCTAAACTTCTTGGCTTGCCTTTCACGATGCTGAGTATTTGCCCTACAAGTGAGCTGAAGCAATGAAGACTGTGGTCCCAATATTTTCAGCCTGCCATCCCAGTAGTAGGAATTCACACCTATGTGTGGGGTCCATGGAAGAAAGGAGCCCCAATTTCTCAGGAGCACTCTCTTGCAAATTAGGCGCTACAACCTCATAGTTGGAAGGGATAAGAAATGCTGTCCACCTGCCCCTCTAGGTAAAATAGCCCAACCCTTCACTGGGAGCTGACTGAAGAGAGAGCCCCATCTTCTTATCCATGGTGGAAGGAAGGAACTGATCATGGATCATGACATAGACTCCTTTGCTGTTCTTACCAATTTTAATAGATTTTCCTGAATGAATAACACCTCATTTGCTGTGTGGCATTAATACAATTTCTGGAAACTTTCATTGGTTGATTTTTTTATTTCTTTTGAAGACTCTATTTATTTATTTGATAGGGAAAGAGTGAGCATGCATAAGCAGGGGATGGGGCAAGGAAGAGGGAGAAGCAGGCTACCTGCTCAGCTGGAAGCCTGATGTGGGGCTCAATCTCAGGGGCCCAGGATCTGGACCTGATGCAAAGACAGACACTTAGCAGACCGAGGCACCCACGCGTCCCCAATGGTTGATGTTTTAAATAATTTTTACCAGTCATGCTCTTTCCCTGAGGAATGGATCCATGAAGCTCCTCACACTGCCATTTCAGAAGTAAAACTCCTCAAACACAAGAAGCAACCTCTTTGGCCTCATATATAGCAACCTCTTACTAGACAAGTCTCTGGAGGGATGGTATAGAAAAACAAGAATGAACTATTGGGACTTCATCAAGATAAAAAGCTTCTGCACAGCAAATGGAACAATCACCAAATCTAAAAGGCAGCCTGTGGAATGGGAGAAGATATTTGCAAATGACATATCTGATAAAGACTGAGTATCCAAAAGCTGTAAAGAACTGATCAAACACCCAGAAAACAAATAATCCAGTTAAGAAATGGGCAGAATGCATGAATAGACATTTTTCCAAAGACAACATCCAGATGGCTAACAGGCACATGAAAAGATGTTCAACATCATTCATCATCAGGGAAATACAAACCAGAATTACAATAAGCTATCACTTCATACCTGTCAGAATGGCTACAACAAAGATCTCAATGAACAACAAGTGCTGGTGAGGATGTGCAGAAAGAGGAACCCGTCCTGCACTGTTGGGAAGAATGCAAATTGGTGTGGCCACTCTGGAAAACAGTATGGAGGTGCCTCAGAAAGCTAAAATAGAACTACCTTACAACCCAGCAATTGCACCACTAGGTATTTACTCAAAGGATACAAAAATACACATTCAAAGGTATACATGCACCCTGATGGTTATAGCAGCATTATCAAAAATGACCAAACTATGGAAAGAGCTCAAGTGCTCACAGACGAATGAGTGAATAAACACATGTCATAGGGCCACCTGGGTAGCTTGTTAAGTGTCTGAATCTTGATCTTAGCTCAGGTTTTGATTTCAGGATCATGAGTGAATTCAAGCCCTGCACTAAGCCCCACACTGGCCATGGAACGACTTAGAAAAAAAAAATGTGGTGTATATATATATATATACAATGGAATATCACTCAGTCATCAAAAAGAATGAAATCTTGCCATTTGCAATGATGTGGGTGGAGCTACAGTTTTTTATGCTAAGCAACATAAGCTGAGAAAGACAAATACTGTATGATGTCATGGATATGTGGAATTTAGGAAAGAAAGGAGATGAGCATGTGGGAAGGGGGGGGGGAAAGAGAGGGAAACAACCCACAAGAGACTCTCAACAGAGAATAAACTGAGGGTTGTTGATGGAGGGAGGTGGGAGAGGGATGGGTAAATGGCTGATGGAAATGAAGGAGGGCACTTGTTGTGATGAGCACTGGCTGATATATATATAAGTGATGAGTCACTAAACTCTCCTCCTGAAACCAGTATTAATTATTTTAACTAGAGTTTCAATAAAAATTTGAAGAAAATATAAAGAAGTAGAACTTGCCTAAAATGGAACAGATCTGTAGAATCTTTAAGGTAAAGATTTAAAGAATGCCATTTAGAACACCTGAATTTGATCTTCCCTTTTAATATTTTCTAATCTCCATGCCCAGCATGAAGCCCAATGTGGGGTGTGCACTCAAGACTCTGAAATGAAGACCTGAACTGAGATCAAGAGTCTGACACTTAACTGACTGAGCCACTCAGCCACCTCTGATCTTCCCTTTTAAAGACTTTCCTGGGTCTTCTATTGATTAACCTCCCTGACCATTTCCCTGAGCTTCCTTCTTTATTCTCATAAGATCTCTAGTAATTCATTTTGCTTTCAATTCTGCTCCCACTGACTTCCACTTGTATTTACTCTCACCCAATGCCTGACTGTAAAAGCGAAAACAAAAATAACAGAGAACTACAAACCTGCTTCCTATCCAGTGTTTCATCCTACTGCTTCCATAGAGGTGCACCACTTAGCTGTCCTTCAAAAAGAACCTGCTGAAGGACAGCTTCAAGCTGCCACCCCCTTGGGTTCTACAGCGTGTTCATACCGAGGCCACACATGGTTGCAGACTTGGGCTGTCCCCAGCCAATGACGGAGCGCGATGGGTTTATTAGAGCTAGACCATTCCTACCTGCTGCAGAGCTGCTCCCACAAGGATCTTACCAGGACCATTTCTAAAAATGTGCTCTAATCTAAAACTCTTCCTATTTAATCCTTCTTCCCCCTCTCCTTTCCTGATGTTAGACTAGCATTATCATCTGCCTACATTTGTTCCCACTTTATTCTTCACATGCATGTCTCTCATTAAATCTCCTATGTATCTAATCTTAGCTTTCTGTATGTTTCTTGAATATCTCAAAATTAGAGAGATGGGACTGAAATGGTCCCAGAGATGGGAGATAAAACAGAGTTTGGAAACTGGCTCACTCACCACCTATCAAGGAGAAGCTATCCTGAGTAGAATATAAGGCACAGCCCCTCACACGAGATGGCAACCAAATTCAAAAGAATTTATCATTGACAATTTCATAATATCCTTACCAAGGTATGATTTACACATTCAAAAACTATGGGGGGGACACACCCTATAAGAAAGTGTGGTTTGGGGTGCTGGGTGGCTCAGTTGGATAAGCATCTGCCTTAGGCCGTCATGATTTCAGGATCGTGGGATCGAGCCCCACTTTGGGCTCCCTGCTCAGTGGGAGTCAGCTTCTGCCTCTGTCCTTCCCCTCCACTCATGCGATATCTCTCTCTCTCTCTCTAGTAAATAAATAAGTAAGTAAGTAAGTAAAATCTTTTTTCAAAAAGAAAGTGAGATTGACTGGTTATTATAAAGTTGTATTTCCACCCTGCAGAGGAATAATGAAAAACTAAGGGTAGTTATACAATTAAAGGCTGTGTGTAAGAATCTAAGGGACTCTTTTGCAGCCTAAAAAGAAGCCATTATCCCCTGGGATGGAAGAATGAGCACACTTAAGAAGCAGATTCAGGACTTCGCAGAGTCACAGACATTCAGAGATGTTCAGCCAAGGCAGGTCTGTTTATACTAAGATCTGGACTCAGACTGACAAAATCTGGAACCTGAAACCTGGAACATGGGATGAATATGTCAGTGGATATCTGCAAGAATTTCAGCCCTGCAGGCATCCCTAAAACCTCAGAGCTTACAGAGGAAGTCTATGCCTCTGTAGTAAGAGCTGGCACTTCTAATCCCCGGGATAACATTGCAGAAACATCTCCTCCACAAGACCATATGTGCCTCCCTCAGGACTTATTGCACTATGTCTCCTGGTTGCAGGCCTAATAGTAGAGTTAAATCCCAGAACTGGATTGATGAGCTGCGGCACCTGATAAAGGTAGAGAGAGATTACACCCCAAAACACCCACAAAAATTAGTATGTATCAGCAGGGGCGAAGGGAGTACTCCTGGGATTCGATTTCAGGAATGCTTGATCAAGGGGGCTAGAACTTAAGACTGGATACGAAAGAATCCATTCAGTTGGGGACACCTTCTCAGGATATGAATGCAATGCTTAGCCAAGGACTTCAGGATAGGACAGCACCACAGCGGGGGAGGCTCTTAGAAGTTTAGGGTAATCAAATCCCATGCAAAGCAAAGCAGGAATCCTTCAGTTCCTTAGAAGATAATGAAGGAAAAAATTAAAGGGTGACAGGGAGATGGGCATGCTGGAAAGGTCATGTTATGTAAGGCCTAAAGATCCAGCAGAGGGTTACATTTCTTGCAAAAGCCCAAAGGACATAACATTCACCAAGACATTAGGAATCTGCCAGTAAGGGCACCAACATCACTAAGTTCAGCACTGAAGGCCTGTGGTGATGGTAGCAGTATGATCTAGTGCTAGGCTCATTAACCTATATGGGATGCTGGAGCTTTAAAGTCATCCAGGTCATATGCAAGCACTTCACCACCAGAAGCCAGGAGGCTGCAATTACCCTAACACCTAACAGGGGCAGCGAAGAGCCCATTACCCACAGGGCATTGTAAAAATCATTAATAAAATAAGGACAGTAAAGATAGTCAGTGAGGATGCTGCTTAACATCCACAGGCAGAACAATGCAAGAAAAAAGAAAGGAGCAGAAGGCTAGGAGTGGTCACCCAAATAGTCACACCCTTGCTCAAAACCTAATGACTGAAGAGACGACTGAGTCCCCGGAGTTAAGGACCCTACAGATCTGTGGCAAATAAGTATTGTAATAGTTCCTAAATAACCTACAGCTATCTAGTCAGATAAACATACACTGGGAAAAGGGGAGTATGTCAAGTTATTCTTAGCAAATGTACTGCAAATCCTAAGGAGTAATTGTGGAAGCAACTGAAACATCAGCACAGTTCCTGTTCTCAGACTATTGAATGTAATATCCCAGTACCAGCAGGACCATGAACTCCCAGGGTTAGTCCTAGAAAGTGTATTGTATGCTCCAATGGGTGGCTGTGAAAGCAGCTAAAGCATCAGGAGTGTTCCTGTTCTTGGGCTATTGAATACAAAGGCCCAGTAGGAACAGGATCCCAGCATCTCCTGGGTCAGGGCCTACATTAGGAGCTATGAAAGAAAAGAACCCTCCACTCTCCTTCTTGCCTGGGGGCGATTGCTAGCACAAACATCCCATTCCTCCCTGATCATATGACTGCCTCCCCATGTGCCCACACAGAGGGGAGGGTCCAGGCCTGCTTTCCAGCTTCAGGATAATGGCCATCTCTTTGTATTCCTTCCCCATGGTTTGATACATCTGTCTTCGCTTTTCTGATAAAAAAAATAAAAATAAAAAAATACAAATGCAAGGTATGTGCAGAATTAAGCTGCTGCTACTCTCCCTTGCAGAGGCAGCCTGGCACAACCATTCAGATCGGTGTCTGAGACCTTTATTTCGGTGCATGACGATAGACTACCCAGATATTTTGAGGACTACTGGACATAAGGTCTGAGCTCACACTGACCCCTAGAGAAACAAAGTATCGTTACTAATAAATGGAGGCCAGGTAATAAATAGGGCCCCAGTCCCCAACTGTGTAATTAGGAATGACAAACTTGCAGTTGGACAAACCCCCACAGGGGTCCTTGTCCTATGAAATAAGAGGTATTATCATGAGAAAGGCTAAGAGGAAGGCTTCAAAATTGCCCTCTACTGGCCAAGATAATACATCTTTAAAAACATATAACCCAGGGGCGCCTGGGTGGCTCAGTGGGTTAAACCGCTGCCTTCGGCTCAGGTCATGATCTCGGGGTCCTGGGATCGAGTCCCGCATCGGGCTCTCTGCTCAGCAGGGAGCCTGCTCCCTCCTCTCTCTCTCTGCCTGCCTCTCTACCTACTTGTGATCTCTCTCTGTCAAATAAATAGATAAAATCTTAAAAAAAAAAAAAACATATAACCCAGGGAATGGCAAAGATTAACACCCTCACTGAAGACCTATAGGGGTGATGGTCCCTATCATATCTCCATTTAATTTGCCAGTCTGGTCCCTGCAGTAGCAGATGGATCCTGAAAAATTACTGTAACCTGCTGCAAGCTCAACCAAGTGGTACCCCCTATTGCTCAAAACCTAAAGTACCGGACATGGTTGCATTGCTAGGACAGGTTAATCAAGCCTCACATACATAGTATGTGCCATTGATTTGGCAGATGAACTCTTTTCTATCTCAGTGATAGAAGACTACCAGAATGTGAACTACCAGTTCACATTCATGTGGAGTGGATAAAAATATTCATTTGAAGTTTTGGCCTAACTCTATTAATTTTCCCACTTTCTCTCATAATGTTATCCAGAAAGACAGGGGAGTATTCCACAGAACATCAAACTGATCTGTTGTATGGGTGACATCTTGTGGATGAAACAGGAAAAGCAAGAGGTGACTAGTGAATTGGTGGCCTTGTTAGAACGTGTTCCAGAGGGTAGGAGATAATACCCTACAAAGAATCAGGGACCTGCCTGGCAACAAAACATTTTAGGGGCCCAATGATCTAACTATCCCCTCCAAATTAAAAGACAAATAACTGCATCATGCATCCCCTAACATAAAGAACAAGGCACAAAACTTGGTAGGCCTCTGAGTTCTACAAGCAATTTATTCCATATGTAGGAATACTTCTCTGGCTCATACACTAGGTGACAAGGAAATCTGCCAGCATGGCATGGAGTTGAGAAGAGGAAAGGACTCTGCAGCAAGTTCAGATTGTGGCACTAGCTGACCAGCTGCTGTGCCAGATGATCCAGCAGACTGTATGGTATTGGAGGTGTCAGTGTTGGTAGAAGAGTCACTGTGGAATTTGTGGCAGAGCTCACAAACCAGGGCCCATGGGCTAAATTGGTATGCCACCTTTTTTGTAAAAAATGTTTTATGTAAATACAGCCATGTCCATTCACTTGCATATTGTCTACAGATGCTACAAAAGCAGAGTTGCATAGCTGAACCAAAGAACATATGATCAACAAAGCCTAAAATATTTACTAACTGGCCCATTATAGAAAAAGGTTGCTGATGGTTGGTTTAGGGTAAGTCCCAGTGAGACAATAACAATGCAGGAGTTCTTTAGTAAAGCCATTCCATCAGCAGCAGAGGACTGTATGGCTTCTGAGAAGCAGCTCCTAGTCTGCTACTGATCTCTGGTAGTTATGGAATGTCTAACCTCAAGGCACAAAGTGATCATGTGACTGAAATTGCCCATTATGAGCTGGGTTATGTTGGCCCCAAAACATACAGTCAGAAATGCCCAGCAGCAATCCATTGTAAGGTGGAAATAGTATATCCAAGATCAAGTTTAGGCAGGACAGAAGGTATGAATAAGTATGAGCAAGTATCTCAGAACTTCATGTCACCACCATGGTTGTAAAAGGACCCCTCCCTCACCTCACATCTATGGCTTTATGGAAGTCACAAACAGCTAAAGGAAGTGGGAAAAACTCAAAATCCCTAATATCAGAGACAGCTAGATCTAGCAGTTGGAATGAACATGGTGGACTCAGAATGGAAATTAACCAAAGAGCCACAGAAAAGCTGAAGCAGTCCCAGGGATCAGAGCTGTGATATTTGATTCTAGATATTTGATTCTAAGAAAATTTCTCTCATTAGGGAGAGGAAGAGGAAGAGTTATATGAAAACCTCTAGAGGCTGAGCATCATGGACAGAAATGGAAACAGATAATGCTCTCGACCTCCAGCCTTCACGATGGCCATGGAGTTCCCATACAGAGAATCTAAGTGAGTGGCCAATAAACCCGCCAACCTGAATATACTTGCCTTCTCATAATTAGCTCCTGTGTTTGCTATCAGGAGGATAATTTTCATATACCCAGGGGAAATCTATTCCATTTAGTGATGAGTAAGGGACAGGCAGAGCTAGGCAGGGAGGAATAGGTAGGCCACCATGAGATCTGGCTCACAAAATTCAAAATGTGGGAGATGAAAGGATACCAGAGATAAGGGAACAAACCAGACCATCCTGTCCTAGGTGCCAGAGGTGAGTTCTTGTTATATCAGCTTCTTGTGACCAACCAAGAATTACCCTACCCTAAAAAGGAACTAAGCAGGGTGCCTGGGGTGGCTCAGTTGGTTAAGCAACTGTCTTCAGCTCAGGTCATGATCCCAGAGTCCTGGGATTGAGTCCCGCATCAGGCTCCCAGCTTCATGTGGGGTCTGCTTCTCCCTCTGACCTTCTCCCCTCTCATGCTCTCTCACTCTCTCTCAAATAAATAAATAAAATCTTAAAAAAAAAAAAAGGAAGTAAGCCTATGAGGGTGTTATCACTACTCTTTACTCAATGGTGCTATCAATAGAGATACTAAACAGATTTAAGTTCCCTAGTTAGTTTTCTATAAAAGAGCATCCCTAAAAGCCCTCAGTGGCAACACTATTGGGACCCCTCTCACTTCTGAGAGCTTCTTCTGTATACTTGCTTAATAGACGTCTATCATTTTATTCACCCTCCCTTGTCTGTGAGATTAATTCTTCCACTCCATGAGACAAGAACATAGCAATTCCGCTTCAAGGTACAGCTGTGTCTATCACTTTACTCACTGTACCTTGTCCTCAAGATTCATTCTTCGACTCCTGCCTCACCAACACAGGTCAGTCAAACAAAAAATTACCCAAAAAATTGAAAAAAAAAAAAAAGAAAGAAACTAAACTGAACATAGAACTAACCCCAAGGAAACAATTAATGTTGGAAGAGAACAACGAACTTTATATAAGTAAAATTAATGTACATTCCCCCCCCCAAATTTGAGAAACTGTCCAAAAACATGATGCTTCCATAAAGTCATCTATGACAGCATCTTTTCACCATTATCTGGTGTGAGGTGAAATCACTCCAGCAGAAAGAGGATGGCAATGTCCTGCCAGAAGTGGGAACTAAGGGAAAGTCATAAGCAACAGTGAACTGTCAGGTCATTAAGTGAGGACTCTCTGAAGACTCCAGGAAAGCACAGTGTAAGAAGCAGATTTTAAATATCCATGGCACAGAGTATTTGATGGCTAAGAGAATGTCATAAATAGCACCAAATACCCTTCACCTGTCACCCCTCTAACCAAGTAAGGAGACTGGGAAGAGGAATGGAAATAAAGCAATGAAGAAAAGAAAACAGGCCATGACATCTTTCCCCTCTCTGCCCTATGAAATTATGAATCAGGCCTGAATTTGATGGAGGAGCATCTTGGGAGCAACTTGGGACTGATGAGAGAGGAAAGTTTTGATTTTAGATTGGACTGTACTCTTCAATGCCTAAAAAATCAGATATTCTAATACCCAAAAGTGACTATAAAAGTTATTGCCACTTCCTAAGAACAGTTTCAGGAATGGAGAAGAAAGATCTGAATAAAATCGTAGCAGGCAGAGGCTGGAGAAAAATAAAGGAATAGCCTGATTGTACACCACTGAGTCCAGCTCAGTCAATGAACAAATTATACACAGATCATGGTGTCTAAGTGGGGGGTCCATCTGATCAGATGTGGGCCCCCAAATGTTGGGTGATGAAAGGATGGAGGCTGGTGAAAAGGGGTGACAGAAGTCACCTGAGGCAGAACAAAGGCGATAGAAGTTTATTCAGTACACTGTAGGGAGCGGCAGGCAAGCAAGATAGGAGAGCAAAAGCTGTCTGCTGGGAGGCAGTGGGTAGAGGCTGTTTTTTGTTTTGTTTTGTTTTGTTTTGTTCCCCAATTTATTTATTTTCAGAAAAACAGTATTCATTATTTTTTCACCACACCCAGTGCTCCATGCAAGCCATGCCCTCTATAATACCCACCACCTGGTACCCCAACCTCCCACCCCCCCCGCCACTTCAAACCCCTCAGACTGTTTTTCAGAGTCCATAGTCTCTCATGGTTCACCTCCCCTTCCAATTTACCCAAATTCCCTACTCCTCTCTAACGCTCCTTGTCCTCCATGCGATTTGTTATGCTCCACAAATGAGTGAAACCATATGATAATTGACTCTCTCTGCTTGACTGATTTCACTCAGCATAATCTCTTCCAGTCCCGTCCATGTTGCTACAAAAGTTGGATATTCGTCCTTTCTGATGGAGGCATAATACTCCATAGTGTATATGGACCACATCTTCCTTATCCATTCATCCATTGAAGGGCATCTTGGTTCTTTCCATAGTTTGGCGACTGTGGCCATTGCTGCTATAAACATTGGGGTACAGATGGCCCTTCTTTTCACGACATCTGTATCTTTGGGGTAAATACCCAGGAGTGCAATTGCAGGGTCGTAGGGAAGCTCTATTTTTAATTTCTTGAGGAATCTCCACACTGTTCTCCAAAGAGGCTGCACCAACTTGCATTCCCACCAACAGTGTAAGAGGGTTCCCCTTTCTCCACATCCTCTCCAACACATGTTGTTTCCTGTTTTGTTAATTTTGGCCATTCTAACTGGTGTAAGGTGATATCTCAATGTGGTTTTAATTTGAATCTCCCTGAGGGCTAATGATGATGAGCATTTTTTCATGTGTCTGATAGCCATTTGTATTTCTTGATTGGAGAAGTGTCTGTTCATATCTTCTGCCCATTTTTTTTTTAAAGAGGGAAGGTGAGGAGGTATGGTGAATTCTCTTTTTGGTAACTATGCCTAGTTATAAGTAGCACATTGGTCAGTTAGGGTCTATGGATATTTTGAGGTTGGTTGCCTGATAGACCTGTCTGTATTCAGCCAGGTGGTCTCTGTGGCCCTTTCAACATTCCATTGCTCAACCCTATTTGCCTAAAAGTAGCCTCTACATAGATGAAGAAATGACAGGAGGAAGAGGGACAAGACTGACAGCACAAATGAATCCTCTCCAGAAATAGGAGGGGGCATTTGAGGTGCCTCCTAGGCTCCCCTCAGGAGAAGTTTCCAATTATTTCTGATTATTAACTAGTGAAATACTGTGACATAAGAAATACCTATTTGGTCTTTGACCAGGTTCCTGGCAGAGTGCTCCTAAAAGTCTTGCAATTTCACTAGCTACAGAGATAAGAGCAGTATCCTTTGTTGTTCATAATAAGTCCTTTTCAAACACAGCTAAATGTATGCTAATGAGGCAACTCTGGATGGACCTCTAGATAGCTCCAGGATAGGGACCAGAGAAACTATCCATATGATTAGAGGGTTGGAACTTTCAGGCCCACTGGCCCCTCCCTACCTCCAGGAAGATTAGAAGGGCTGGACATAGTGTTAATTACCAATGGCCAATGATTTAGCCAATCATGCCTATGTCACAGAACCTCCATAAAAAACTCTAAATGATGGGGTTCGGAGAGCCTCTGGCTTGGTGAACATAGTCACAGGCTAGGAGGGTAGTACATCCTGAAGTCCAGAAAGACAGAAGGTCCTATATTTGGATTCTTCCAAACCTTGCCCTATATGCCTCTTCATCTGGTTAATTTGTATCCTTTCTAATATCCTTTATAATAAACTGGTAAGTAAGTAAGTAAAATCCTGTGAGGAGTAAGTAAAGGAAGTAAGTAAAATCCTGAATTCTGTGAGACACTATAGCAAATTATCAAACCTGAGGATGGGATCATGGGAATACCCAATTTAAAGCCAAGTTGGACAGATATGTGGGTAATCAGGGACCTACCACTTGTGACTGGCATCTGAAATGGGAGGCATTTCAGATCCAGACTGAGCTCTTAAACTGCAAGGTCTGCAGTAACTCAAGTACTTAGTGTTAGAATAAAATTAAATTAAAGAACACCTAGTTGGTTTCTGCAAAGAATTAGAGAATTGCTTTGTATGGGAAAATCCACACATTTGGGATCAGAAGTGTTTTGTGGGTAGAAGCAGATCTTAATAATAATGATGATCATTAGGGTGCCTGGGTGACTCAGTTGGTTAAGTGACTGCCTTCAGCTCAGGTCATGATCCTGGAGTCCCAGGACCCAGTCCCACATCAGGCTCCCTGGTTGGCAGGAACTCTGCTTCTCCCTCTCACCCTCCCTCTTCTCATGCTCGCTTGCTCTTGCTCTCTCTCTCTCTCTCTCTCATTCTCTTTGTCAAATAAATAAATAAAATCTTTTAAAAAAGAGTTTAAAAATGATCATTATTGGTCCCTTCTAATTGAAATTAAATTATGGGTAATTGTTCTCATGATGTTAATACTCATTGATTGTATGATATAGGTAATGTGAATTAAAAGGGATTTCAAGAAAATGAAATAAAGGTGAAACACATATTTTAGTGCCTGGCATTTATTCAGTCAACATTTATTAACAAGAAGAAGTGGCATGGTAGTAGTTAAAAGCAGAAAATCTGGTGTCAGACTGTCTGGGATTGAATTCTGTATCTTCTGCTTACCAGTCTTGTGATATGGGCAAAGTTGTATCTTTAGCTCTCTTATTTCTTCAACTATCAATTGAGAATTATAGTAGCAAGCTGTTAGGAAAATTAAATTAGATAAAACCTGTAAAATTAAGTAGAATAGTTCCTGGCTCTGAAGTAGAGGTCAAAATTAGATAATTTGGAAGGAGGAAGACGAATAGAAGAAGCAGCAGCTGCTGCCATCACATTTAAGGGTTTTATACCCATACATAAGTTTGATGTAGTATTAACAAGTGTTGTGACTGAAGAATGAGAACGGGCATTGGGGGCCCAAGGGAGAAGTGACCAATAGGACCTGAAAGACAAAGAAGTTTAGAAAGATAACAGGTGTGAAATGATTTCCAGGCTAAGAGGGGCAGTTAAGGAAGGTCATGAAGCAGCCAGATAGTTACAGGCCAGGAATGACAGAATTCATTCACAGGAATTCAGTGTCACAGGAACATGGACAGTGAGGAAAAATGGGAAAAGAAATAAGGTTGCAGATACGGGCAAAGAAACTGGAAGAAAAGGTTGAGGTGCCAAGATTCAGGCTTCTGAGTGGGAGCAGATGCAGGTGCCTGAAGGTTACACAGTTGGGAAGGCTCTCCTCAAGAAAGAGGAGACATGGGCGCCTGGGTGGCTCAGTCAGGTAAGTATCTGCCTTCAGCTCAGCTCTTGGTCCCAGGATCCTGAATAGGGATGGAGTCCCACATCAGGCTCCCTGCTCAGCAGGCAGTCTTCCTCTCCCTCTGCCCCTCCCCACACTCATGCTCTGCCTTTCTTTCTCTCAAATAAATAAATAAAATTTAAAAATTTTTAAATATGTAGAAGAATGAAACTCGACCATTCTCTTATACCGTACACAAAGATAAACTCAAAATGGATAAAAGACCTCAACATGAGACAGGAATCCATCAGAATCCTAGAGGAGAACATAGGCAGTAATCTCTTCGATATCAGCCACAGAAACTTCTTTCAAGATATGTCTCCAAAGGCAAAGGAAACAAAAGTGAAAATAAACTTTGGGGACTTCATCAAGATCAAAAGCTTCTCCACAGCAAAGGAAACAGTCAACAAAACAAAGAGGCAACCCACGGAATGGGAGAAGATGTTTGCAAATGACAGTACAGACAAAAGGTTGATATCCAGGATCTATAAAGAACTCCTCAAACTCAACACACACAAAACAGACAATCATATCAAAAAATAGGCAGAAGATATGAACAGGCACTTCTCCCATGAAGACATACAAATGGCTATCAGACACATGAAAAAATGTTCATCATCACTAGCCCTCAGGGAGATTCAAATTAAAACCACATTGAGATATCACCTTACACCAGTTAGAATGGCCAAAATTAACAAAACAGGAAACAACATATGTTGGAGGGGATGTGGAGAAAGGAGAACCCTCATTCCACTATTGGTGGGAATGCAAGTTGGTGCAGCCTCTTTGGAGAACAGTGTGGAGATTCCTCAAGAAATTAAAAATAGAACTTCCCTATGACCCTGCCATTGCACTACAGATGTCATGAAAAGAAGGGCCATCTGTACCCCAATGTTTATAGCAGCAATGGCCACGGTCACCAAACTATGGAAAGAACCAAGATGCCCTTCAATGGACGAATGGAGAAGGAAGATGTGGTCCATATACACTATGGAGCATTTTGCCTCCATCAAAAAGGATGAATACCCAACTTTTGTAGCAACATGGAGGGGACTGGAAGAGATTATGCTGAGTGAAATAAGTCAAGCAGAGAGAGTCAATTATCATATGGTTTCACTTATTTGTGGAGCACAACAAATAGCATGGAGGACATGGGGAGTTAGAAAGGAGAAGGGAGTTGGGGGAAATTGGAAGGGGAGGTGAACCATGAGAGACTACAGACTCTGAAAAACAATCTGAGGGTTTTGAAGGGGCAGGGGGGTGGGAGGTTGGGGTACCAGGTGGTGGGTATTATAGAGGGCACGGATTGCATGGAGCACTGGGTGTGGTGCAAAAATAATGAATAGTTATGCTGAAAATAAATAAAAAATAAATTTTAAAAATTAGAGAGAAGACAAGATGTTGGGGAAGTAGGAGGAGGCGCCGTTTCAACCTGTACCCTAAAGTGAGCCAATTACCTACCAAAGAACTCCAATCACCCATGAAATCAGCCTGAGATCAGAATTATACACGTCTGGATCTCTACACGGGCAGATGACGCCAGTGGGCAGGTAAAGTGGAGTGGAAACGTCGGACTGGTATCAGAAGATAAACAAAAGGGGGAGGGAGCCACCAGAGGCGACTGGTTGGAAAGTAATACCCCCAATACAAGCGAGAGTGCCCTGCATCTGGGGACCAGCATTAACTTGGAGACTGGTTGAAAGCACTCAAAAAGAGCAAAGGATCATGGGGGGAAATTGTGGGAATTGGGGCAGCTAAGGACAGGGGCTTAAGTCCCCGGACCCAGGACAGCCTCCCCTGGTGCTGAGCCAGAGAGTGCAGCAGAGAAACCAGGTCTTGGTCCCTGAGCCGCCAGCGCACCCGAGAACAGGAGAACACGTAGGGTCCGGCTCTTGTGAGGGGCTAGGAGCCTCGCCAGAGGGCAGAACACCGTGCCCTGCTAACAGAGCCTGAGATGCATGCGCCCCTCATCCTCCCCTGAGAGAGGTGCCGGAAGACCCAGCCCAGCACTCTTAGACCCACACCATACTATCAGAGCCTGAGACGCGCACGCGCCACACACACACTCCCCTGAGAGAGGTGCTCTCGGACCCCCGCCCTGCTATCAGAGCCTGAGATGCACACATGACCCACACCCTCCCCTGAGAGAGGTGCGCAAAAACCCGGTGCTCTTAGACCCAGAAAGACCAGGCACTCCCAACCCGGGCCAGCGGGAAAATCTCAGTGTGAGATTGCTGCTTGGAACCTCTCTGGCAATCTGGAGCTGCCCAGACAGCTGCCGCTGCAGTGGTTTTGGGTACAAGCAGAAGATCCTGCATCCCCCAGGACCACGACTCAGAACCTGCTCTGCCAGAGGCCAAGGGGGAATTTATATGGGCTCTGTAGCAAACACAGGGGAGCAGACTGAGGCTTCTCTCTGAGAGGGAGGTTGGGGTGCAGTTTGCTTTCCTTTAAACCTACAAAAACCATCAAAAGCGGTCAAGGCAAGAGAAAAAAAAGTGAACAAACATAAAAGTCTGGCCAGAGAACAAAAGCCTGAAAAAACCGGTCTCCTTAGAGCCCACCCCCTTGAGGGGGGCAGGAGGACTTAACTCAGGGAACATCATTGACTGAAAACCCACGTGGCAGGCCCCTCCCCCAGAAAACCAACAAGGAAAGAAAAAAAAAAAAAAAGACTACAAGAGAACAACCACCACTACTTCATAGATATAACTTTTTTTTTTTTAACTCGTTCCCACTATTCTGGTTCTTTTTTTTTTTAATATAGATAATTTTTAACCTATTTACCATCACAGTGAGATGTCCAGTACATCAAATTCCACAATAACCTTCTAACCTGAACTTTTTGATACATATACCTGTGTTTTTCTTTTGCATTTCTATTTTTTTAATTTTCTTTTAAATTTTAGTTTAGTCTAGTTTATTCCTTTTTTATTTTTATTTTCTAATATTCATATAGAGTTAAACTTCAAGGTAATCCCCTTTCCCCAATCAATGCTACCGCTATAGGTAAACCAATTTTTAATCCCCCTTTATCTTAGGAAAGTTGAGTCCTTTAACAAAGATATCAAGATACATTATAGAGGGCACGAATTGCTGGGAGCACTGGGTGTGGTGCAAAAATAAAGAAATAGCCCTAGGGCTGAAACCTGCAGCAGAGAGGGTGTAGTTAAGAAAGAGACTTAATTTTCTCACCATAAAGAATGTTAAGTACTAAAATGCGAATTTTTGTAATTATGGGATTTTCCTGGAGGTCTGAATAAAAATATGTTACTGTTAAAAAAAATAATGAATACTGTTATGCTGAAAATAAATAAAAAATAAATTTTAAAAAAAGATACATCCAGGAAGAATCAAAATAACCTTCCTCGCCCACACTGAGAATTTATAACCACTCTCCCACCCATCTTTTTCTTCTGCCAATGTTTCTGTGTTTTTGTGTTTGTCCTGATAGTATATAAATCTTATACTTGGGGTTCTCTTTGATGAGATTCTTCCTTTATTTGCTTATATATATATTTTTTTCTCTTGTCATATACTTTTATCAGTCTTTTTGTTTGTCTGTTTTTGTTTGTATACTTCATAAATCTTTCCTTGGAGCCCATTTGGGCTGAAACTTCTCTTTTATCCTCCCTTTTTTTTTCCTGTCTCTCTCTCTCTCTCTCTCTCTATCTATCTATCTCTATCTCTTCTTTCTTTTTCTTCTCTTTTTTCTCTCATTTGGGTGGGAAATCCTGATTGCTCAGAAGCATTCCAGGGTGCACCTTGACTGCACCATGGTCGATACATCCAGCTACATCCATTCAGTCATCTCTCACCAAAATGACTAGGAGGAGGAATGCCCAAAGAAGAAAAATACAGAGGATGGGACTTCTGCAACAGAGCTAATGGCTATCAACATAGACAATACGTCGGAAAGAGAATTCAGGCAAACAATTATCCAGGCAATAGCTAGGTTGAAGAAAGCCATGGATGACCAAATGGAATTGATTAGGGCTGAACTGAAAGCCACCAGAGATGATATTCACAATGTTAGGGCAGAACTGAAAGCCACCAGGGATGAGCTTCACAATGTTCTCAATGAGTTCCAATCTAATCTAACTTCTCTCAAAGCTAGGGTAACTGAGACAGAATATAGAATTAGTGATCTGGAGGACAAACAGATAGAGAGAAAGGATGAGGAGGAAGCCTGGAACAAACAGCTTAGAAGCCACAAAAACAGATCAGGGAAATAAATGATGCCATGAAACGTTCCAACGTCAGAATTATTGGAATCCCTGAAAGGGAGGAGAAAGAATGAGGTCTAGAAGATATAGTGGAACAAGTTCTTCAGGAAAATTTTCCCAATCTCGCAAATGGAACCACCGTTCATGTACTAGAGACAGAACAGTATCCCCCAAGATTATAGATTCCAAAAAAAATCAAGGCACCTGATAGTCAAATTAAGGAATCATAATTGTAGATACAATCTCTTGAAAGCCGCTAGGACAAAGAAGCTCCTTACTTACAGAGGAAAGCCCATCAGAATAACGTCAGACCTGTCCACAGAGACCTGGCAAGCCAGAAAGGGCTGGCAAGATATATTCAGGGCACTGAATGAGAAGAACATGCAGCCAAGAATACTTTATCCAGCAAGACTGACATTCAAAATGGATGGAGAGATAAAGAGTTTCCAAGACCGGCAAGGCTTAAAAGACTATGCAACCACCAAGCCGACACTGCAGGAAATATTAAGGGGGTTCTATAAAAGAGGAAAAATCCTAAGAATAGCATTGAACACAAATATAGAGACAATCTACAAAAAGAAACACTTCGAAGGTAACACGATGTCAATAAAAACGTATCTATCAATAATCACTCTCAAAGTGAATGGCCTAAATGTGCCCATAAAATGACACAGGGTTGCAGACTGGATAAAACAACAGGATCCATCCATATGTTGTCTACAAGAGACCCATTTTGAACCTAAAGATACACCCAGATGGAAAGTGAAGGGATGGAGAAGCCTCTTTCATGCCAATGGGCCTCAAAAGAAGGCCAGGCTAGCAAATCTCATATCAGATAAATTAGATTTTAAACCAAAGACTGTAGTCAGAGACCCAGAAGGACACTACATAATTCTTAAAGGGATATCCATCAAGATGCTCTAACAATTGTAAATATCTATGCCCCCAATATGGGAGCAGCCAATTACATAAGAAAACTGTTAATCAAGATAAAGAGTCATATTGATATGAATACATTAATAGTAGGAGATCTTAACATGCCTCTCTCAGAAATAGACAGATCATCGAAGCAGAAAATCAATAAAGAAACAAGAGCATTGAATGACACATTGGACCAGATGGACCTCATAGATATATACAGAACATTCAACCCTAAAACAACAGAATACTCATTCTTCTTAAGTGCACAGGGAACCTTCTCCAGAATAGACCACATACTGGGTCGCAAATCAGGACTCAACTGATACCAAAAGACTGAGTATAATTCCCTGCATATTCTCAGATCACAATGCTTTGAAACTGGAGTTCAATCACAAGGAAAAGTTCCGAAGGAACTCAAACACCGGGAAGCTAACGGTCACCTTGCTTAAGAATGCTTGGATCATGAGAGACTATGGACTCTGAAAAACAATCTGAGGGGTTTGAAGTGGCGGGGGGGTGGGAGGTTGGGGTACCAGGTGGTGGGTATTATAGAGGGCACAGCTTGCATGGAGCACTGGGTGTGGTGAAAAAATAATGAATAATGTTTTTCTGAAAATAAATAAATTGGAAAAAAAAAAAAAGAATGCTTGGATCAACCAGGAGATCAAAGGAGAACTGAAACAATTCATGGAAACCAATCAGAATGAAGACACTTCGGTCCAAAACCTATGGGATACAGCAAAGGCGGTCCTAAGGGAGAAATACTTAGCCATCCAAGTCTCCCTCAAAAAAAATGGAAATATCCAGAGCACAGCAGCTGTCTCTACACCTTAAAGAACTGGAGAATCAACAACAGATCAAACCAACTCCACACATAGAAGGGAAATAATCAAGATTAGAGCTGAGATCGATGAGGTAGAACCAGAGATAAAGTAGAACGTACCAATGAAACTAGAAGCTGGTTTTTTGAAAGAATCAATAAGATCGATAAACCACTGGCCACACTAATCCAAAAGAAAAGAGAAAAAGCCCAAATTCATAAAATTATGAATGAAAAGGAAGAGATCACAACTAACACCAAGGAAGTAGAAACAATCATCAGAAGTTATTATCAACAGTTATATGCCAATAAGCTAAGCAACCTAGATTAAATGGATGCATTCCTGGAAAACTATAAACTCCCAAAATTGAACCAGGAAGAAATTGACAACCTGAAGAGACCAATATCTAGTAACGAGATTGAAGCAGTGATCAAAAACCTCCCAAAAAGCAAGAGCCCAGGACCTGACGGATTCCCTGGGGAATTCTACTTTCTAAGAAGAAATAACACCTATTCTCCTGAAGCTTTTTCAAAAAATTGAAGCAGAAGGAAAACTTCCAGACTCTTTCTTTGAAGCCAGCATTACCCTGATCCCCAAACCAGGCACAGACCCTACCAAAAAGGAGAATTTCAGACCGTTATCACTGATGAATATGGATGCTAAGATTCTCAGCAAGATCCTAGCAAACAGGATCCAACAGCACATTAAAAAGATTATCGACCAGCTTGCATTCCCACCAACAGTGTAAGAGGGTTCCCCTTTCTCCACATCCTCTCCAACACATGTTGTTTCCTGTTTTGTTAATTTTGGCCATTCTAACTGGTGTAAGGTGATATCTCAATGTGGTTTTAATTTGAATCTCCCTGAGGGCTAATGATGATGAGCATTTTTTTCATGTGTCTGATAGCCATTTGTATGTCTTGATTGGAGAAGTGTCTGTTCATATCTTATGCCCATTTTTTGATGTGTTTGTCTGTTTCGTGTGGGTTGAATTTGAGGAGTTCATTATAGATCCTGGATATCAACCTTTTGTCTGTACTGTCATTTGCAAATATCTTCTCCCATTCCGTGGGTTGCCTCTTTGTTTTGTTGACTGTTTCCTTTGCTGTGCAGAAGCTTTTGATCTTGATGAAGTCCCAGAAGTTTATTTTCACTTTTGTTTCCTTTGCCTTTGGGGATGTATCTTGAAAGAAGTTGCTGTGGCTGATATCAAAGAGATTACTGCCTATGTTCTCCTCTAAGATTCTGATGGATTCCTGTCTCACGTTGAGGTCTTTTATCCATTTTGAGTTGATCTTTGTGTACGATGTAAGAGAATGGTCGAGTTTCATTCTTCTACATATAGCTGTCCAGTTTTCCCAGCACCATTTATTGAAGAGACTGTCTTTTTTCCACTGTATATTTTTTCCTGTTTTGTCGAAGATTAATTGACCATAGAGTGGAGGGTCCATATCAGGGCTCTCTACTCTGTTCCACTGGTGTATGTGTCTGTTTTTATGCCAGTACCATGCTGTCTTGGTGATCACAGTTTTGTAATAAAGCTTGAAATCAGGTAAGGTGATGCCGCCAGCTTTATTTTTGTTTTTCAACATTTCCTTAGCGAATCGGGGTCTCTTCTGATTCCATACAAATTTTAGGATTATTTTCTCCAGCTCTTTGAAGAATGCCGGTGGAATTTTGATCGGAATGGCATTAAAAGTATAGATTGCTCTAGGCAGTAGAGACATTTTAACAATGTTTATTCTTCCGATCCAAGAGCATGGAATGGTCTTCCATCTTTTTGTGTCTTCTTCAATTTCTTTCATGAGTGTTCTATAGTTCCTCAAGTACAGATCCTTTACCTCTTTAGTTAGGTTTATTCCCAGGTATCTTATGGTTCTTGGTGCTATAGTAAATGGAATCGATTCTCTAATTTCCCTTTCTGTATTTTCATTGTTAGTGTATAAGAAAGCCACTGATTTCTGCACATTGACTTTGTATCCTGCCACATTACTGAATTGCTGTATGAGTTCTAGTAGTTAGGGGGTGGAGTCTTTTGGGGTTTTCCATATAAAGAATCATGTCATCTCTTTGGAGAACAGTGTGGAGATTCCTCAAGAAATTAAAAATAGAGCTTCCCTACGACCCTGCAATTGCACTCCTGGGTATTTACCCCAAAGATACAGATGTCGTGAAAAGAAGGGCCATCTGTACCCCAATGTTTATAGCAGCAATGGCCACAGTCGCCAAACTATGGAAAGAACCAAGATGCCCTTCAACGGATGAATGGATAAGGAAGATGTGGTCCATATACACTATGGAGTATTATGCCTCCATCAGAAAGGATGAATACCCAACTTTTGTAGCAACATGGACGGGACTGGAAGAGATTATGCTGAGTGAAATCAGTCAAGCAGAGAGAGTCAATTATCATATGGTTTCACTTATTTGTGGAGCATAACCAATAGCATGGAGGACAAGGGGCGTTAGAGAGGAGTAGGGAATTTGGGTAAATTGGAAGGGGAGGTGAACCATGAGAGACTATGGACTCTGAAAAACAGTCTGAAGGGTTTGAAGTGGCGGGGGGGTGGGAGGTTGGGGTACCAGGTGGTGGGTATTATAGAGGGCATGGCTTGCATGGAGCACTGGGTGTGGTGAAAAAATAATGAATACTGTTTTTCTGAAAATAAATAAATTGGAAAAAAAAAAAAAAGATTATCGACCATGACCTGGTGGGATTCATCCCTGGGCTACAAGGATGGTTCAACATTCACAAATCAATCAATGTAATAGAACAAATTAATAAGAGAAGAGAGAAGAACCACATGGTCCTCTCAATCGATGCAGAAAAAACATTTGACAAAATCCAGCATCCGTTCCTGATTAAAACGCTTCAATGTATAGCAATAGAGGGAACATTCCTGACTTCATCAACTCTATCTCTGAAAGACCCACAGCAAATATCCTCAATGGGAAAAAGCTGGCAGCCTTCCCATTGAGATCAAGAACACGACAAGGATGCCTACTCTCAACACTCTTGTTCAACATAGTATTAGAAGTCCTAGCAACAGCAGTCAGACAACAAAGAGAAATAAAAGGTATCCAAATTGGCATTGAAGAACTCAAACTCTCTCTCTTCGCAGATGACATGATTCTTTATATGGAAAACCCAAAAGACTCCACCCCCATAACGACTAGAACTCATACAGCAATTCAGCAATGCGGCAGGATATAAAGTCAATGTACAGAAATCAGTGGCTTTCTTATACACTAGCAATGAAAATACAGAAAAGGAAATTAGAGATCGACTCCATTTACTATAGCACCAAGAACCATAAGATACCTGGGAATAAACCTAACCAAAGAAGTAAAGGATCTGTACTCGAGGAACTACAGAACACTCATGAAAGAAATTGAAGAAGACTCAAAAAGATGGAAGACCATTCCATGCTCTTTGATCAGAAGAATAAATATCGTTAAAATGTCTTTCCTACCTAGAGCAATCTATACTTTTAAAATCATTCTGATCAAAATTCCGCCGGTATTTTTCAAGGAGCTGGAGCAAATAATCCATAAATTTGTATGGAATCAGAAGAGACCCCGAATCGCTAAGGAAATGTTGAAAAACAAAAATAAAACTGGGGGCCTCACGTTACCTGATTTCAAGCTTTACTACAAAGCTGTGATCACCAAGACAGCATGGTATTGGTATAGAAACAGACACATAGACCAGTGGAACAGAGTAGAGAGCCCAGATATGGACCCTCAACTCTATGGGCAAATCATGTTCGACAAAACAGGAAAAAATACACAGTGGAAAAAAGACAGTCTCTTCAATAAATGGTGCTGGGAAAACTGGACAGCTATATGTAGAAGAATGAAACTCGACCATTCTCTTACACCGTACACAAAGATCAACTCAAAATGGATAAAAGACCTCAACGTGAGACAGGAATCTATCAGAATCTTAGAGGAGAACATAGGCAGTAATCTCTTCGATATCAGCCACAGAAACTTCTTTCAAGATATGTCTCCAAAGGCAAAGGAAACAAAAGTGAAAATAAACTTCAGGGACTTCATCAAGATCAAAAGCTTCTGCACAGCCAAGGAAACAGTCAACAAAACAAAGAGGCAACCCACAGAATGGGAGAAGATATTTGCAAATGACAGTACAGACAAAAGGTTGATATCCAGGATCTATAAAGAACTCCTCAAACTCAACACACACAAAACAGACAATCATATCAAAAAATGAGCAGAAGATATGAACAGACACTTCTCCAAAGAAAACATACAAATGGCTATCAGACACATTAAAAAATGTTCATCATCGCTAGCCCTCAGGGAGATTCAGATTAAAACCACGTTGAGATACCACCTTACACCAGTTAGAATGGCCAAAATTAACAAGACAGAAAACAACATGTGTTGGAGAAGATGTGGAGAAAGGGGAACCCTCTTACACTGTTGGTGGGAATGCAAGTTGGTGCAACCACTTTGGAGAACACAGTGGAGATTCCTCAAGAAATTAAAAAGAGAGCTTCCCTATGACCCTGCATAAAAAGAAAGCTTCTCTATGACCCTGCAATTACACTACTGGGTATTTACCCCAAAGATACAGATGTCGTGAAAAGAAGGGCCATCTGTACCCCAATGTTTATAGCAGCAATGGCCACAGTCGCCAAACTGTGGAAAGAACCAAGATGCCCTTCAGTGGACGAATGGAGAAGGAAGATGTGGTCCATATACACTATGGAGTATTATGCCTCCATCAGAAAGGATGAATACCCAACTTTTGTAGCAACATGGACAGGACTGGAAGAGATTATGCTGAGTGAAATAAGTCAAGCAGAGAGAGTCAATTATCATATGGTTTCACTTATTTGTGGAGCATAACAAATAGCATGGAGGAGAAGAGGAGATGGAGTGGAGAAGGGAGTTGGGGGAAATTGGATGGGGAGGTGAACCATGAGAGACTATGGACTCTGAAAAACAATCTGAGGGTTTTGAAGGGGCAGGGTGTGGGAGGTTTGGGGAACCAGGTGGCGGGTATTAGAGAGGGCATGGATTCCATGGAGCACTGGGTATGGTGCAAAAACAATGAATACTGTTACACTGAAAAAAAATTTAAAAAAAAAAGAATCAAACCAAAAAAAATGTTTTTAATTAAAAGAAAACACTATTATAAATCCAAAAGTAGATGCAAAAGGAATTTTAAAAAACTGAAAACTTTTAAAAGAAATGTTACAATTTACAAATGTTAAAACTTGACAACTATAAACTCAAAATCCAAAAAACATCATATGTGTATTAATTAGGTAATTGATATGCCTCTAAAACTTTTTTCCTTTGTTTTTGGTAGTATACTTTTCATATGTCAATGACTTTGTACTGTTTTCTATAGTAAGGATACTATTGGTAGTGCTTACATGTGTGTGCCCTATAAACACAAAAATTCTAAAGAATTTTCCTCCACATGATTCCTACCAAAAAAGGGAGGGGAAATGTTTGACATATTTAAAATGGTATATGCTATGTAATCAAGTATATTTGTGACAGTAGAGAACTTCCATTTTGACTTGAGTATCATGAGTATCAATAAAAACCAAATCATTTGCTTACAAATCTTATACACTGGAAGAATTCTCCAGAGATCATCTTCTGGCTCCATATATTTCAAATCTAGTTTCTCTTTCACTAATGCAATATTCTAGTGGCAGCACCATAGGACAGCTTCATATTGCCTAATACTTGGATTGTGATCTTATAATACAAACTTTTAAAAGATACTAGGGCTTTTTCATTTGCAATGACATGGATGGAACTAAACAGTATTACATGGGTGGAACTAAAGAGTATTATGCTAAGTGAAATAAGTTAATCACAGAAAGACAATTATCATATGATCTCACTGATATGTGAAATTTAAGAAACAAGGTAGAAGACCATAGGGGAAGAGAAGAAAAATGAAACAAGACAAAACCAGAGAGGGAGACAAACCATAAGAGACTCTTAATCTCAGGAAACAAACTGAGGGTTGCTGGAGTGGAGGGGGGTGGGAGGGTGGGGTGGCTCGGTGATGGACATTGCGGAGGGTATGTGCTATGATGAGCACTGTGAACTGTGTAAGACTGATGAACCTGCACCCCTGAAACAAATAATACATTATATGTTAATAATAATAATAAAAATACCAGAGCTTTTTCAAGAAAGAACTGATTCCAAGAAAATATGCAAAAGGGCCTAGAAATTATTTCCACACCAGAGAGCAAAGAAGCTATCCAAGATGACTAGGGTCATTTCAAAAGGACTCAGGAGCCAACTAGAAAGGGCTCTCACTAATGAAAGATTGGACAATCTGAACTTTATTGAAATCCACTAAATATGTTAAAAATTGATCACTTTCAGAAAATATCAGGGAACCAATTCACTGTCTTGAAAACATCACAATAAACTATTTGATAATTTATTATTATCAATTAATTAGGTAAATGAAGAAAAAGAATCAACCATTTATCTTTCCTTTCCTATTTGATCTCTACCACTGGGCTACAAAGTAGTAGATGAGGGAAAGCATTTCTATGAAAGGATTCTCACTCATAAATAAATGAAAATTAGAATTTTCCCATTTTGCATCCTCCACTTAATTACTGTATCCAAGCTTTGAGTGTCAACAGTCATTATCACAAAAAGAGAGATGGGTCACGTGGGTGGCTCAGGCAGCTGAGCATCTGCCTTAGGCTCGGATCATGATCCCAGTGTCCTATGATCTAGTCCCACATCGGGTTCCTTGCTCAGAGGTAGCAGCCTGCTTTTCTCTCTCGCTCTCTCTCGCGCGCTCTCTCTCTCCCTCTGACAAATAAATAAGTAAAATCTTTAAAACAAAACAAAACAAAAAGAGAGACAATTGGACTATGTGCCTTCTAACTGAAAGAACATAAAACACCAAAAGGAGCATACGTAAATCTAATCCAGTCCCTTAATCAAGCTGCCAATTTATAGAAAATACAGAAGATAGGAACATGTTGAACTGCACCAACAGTATGCACCCAGCAAAATGCAGGTTGTAGGAATAGGTCAAGTATTCATAAGGAAGTTCATAAGAAAAACTGTAAAGAAAAGAAAGGAAAAGGGGGAAATCTTATAGAGTAATAAAAAAATTAGAAGACATATCACATTGGGTTTTTTGGGGTTTCTTTTTAAGATTTTATTTATTTGAAAGACAGAGATCACAAGTAGGCAGAGAGGCAGGCAGACAGAGTAAGGAGAAAGCAGGCTCCCTGCTGAGCAGAGAGCCCAATGCGGGGGATCATGACCTGAGCTGAAAGCAGAGGCTTTAACCCACTCAGCCACCCAGGTGCCCCTCACATTGTTTTTTAATAAGCAGGATTAAACCACAGGGACTAAAGACAAACACTTGGGAGATAAAACAATAAAGAAAAACAAGCAAGCAATTAATATAGAATTAATTAAAGCAATTAATAGAAAAGTCAAGAGAGCAATTACGATTGAGGGAAGGAAGATTAAGGATTAAAATTGGGACGGGGCACTTAAGAGAAGCACTGAGAACTAGCTAGTTAGTTTTACAGTTTGACCTAGTAGCGGTCACAAATGTGTTTGCCTTATTGGCTCCTGTGTTTTGTATTTTAGTTCCTCTAAATAAGATTTTTAAAATAAAATAGAATTAAAGATATAAACATATAAAGATTAAAGATATAAAAGGGGATGAGTGTTGGAGGTGTGGGGTGAAGGTGGCTAAGCCAGGGCAGAATCCGAACATTGTCAGGTTCCTTGGCAACAGCGCCCAAAGCCATTATTATCTCTAATGCAATCTGAGGGATTTGCATTATTCAAGGTTGGAAAATTCGTGAACCATGGCATGTTCTCCTGGGAATAACCTTCCTAGTAGTTTAACTATCTTTAGTGCTTTTCCTTTGACCCAGGAGAACAATAGTGTTTATCTTGTAGTTTACATTGTAAGTCCCATCAATTCCACTGTGGTAAACAAAGAAATGTGTCCCCCAGATCTTCCTTCAAGGAAACACTTGTAGCTAAGGGGAATGGAGGGGACTAAGCAGCTATTATTCAGCTGCCAGATCCTCCAAATTAGCCTTAGCCACAGAGACCCTTCACGTGAGGTCATAACCTTTCTGGGGTAGCCTACATCCAGTGACTAAGTGAGACAGAATATATAAAAGATCTGGCCAGTGTAGCCTGACAGTAGATGCTCTGATGGGCTACATTAGCTCCAGAGCTCCCCACCTGGCTGATGAAGGTTTGTGGGACTTGCATCACCGTTTAACTTCTTCTTCTGCCCCCTTTCTAGGTGATCATCCCTAATAAACACACTGCTTCAGCATCTATTTCTGGAGAAACCAATCTGTAACATCCTTTTTTTGAGAGAGAGAGTGAGAGAGAGAAAGCGTGCATACTAGCAGAGCGGCTCAATCTTATGACCCTGAGATCATAACCTGAGTCAAAATCAAGAGCCAGAGGCTTAACCAACTGAGCCACACAGGCACCCCCCGCAAATCCTTTAAGGCCATGGTAAAGATTGCTACCTCTAAACAGATCTGAATAATGAGGTTGCAGAAAATAAGCAATAGTGCAGAAAAGAAATAAGGGTTGCATAATATTCCTACACTAGTCAGAAGAGAGCAGTGTCCTTTCAGAGGGTGAGAGAATGCAGGCTTTCCAGGTGTGACCAGCAGGCAGGAAAATAAACAGTGGTCCTCAGCACTGTTAGAAGCAGGCATGAGACAGAGCTAACAGATGAACAGTTCATTAGTAAATGAATTAGAAAACAAAAAACTAGAGGATGGGGAGGGCGTTAAAATTGGTGAGCAGAGCAAGTATAGATATTTTTCCTAGATGGTATCAGAGGTGGGGGTGAGAAGGGTGGGGTCAAATAGGAGGAAGCAGATAGAGGTGACAGCTAAACCGAGGCAAAACAAGGAGCCCTACCTTGGCTTCATGTGCTAGGGTAGGGGATGGGGAATTATTCCTGGAAGAACAGAGTTATCATCCTGTGTACTGGAGAGGCACCTACTGCTCCAACTTCATATTGCCACCATCACCCCAGCTTCCTTCTATCTGCCAAGTTAAATAAATCTATAAACATTACCCAAGGCCTTTCTTGCCTCAGCACCTAATCTGGGATCTCTGGCGGCACAATGAAACTGGGAATCTTGATGTGGGGTTCACAAATACACAATACCCACCTCACAAGCAACTACTGGTCTTAGTAAGAAAATCACAGACACTCTAAACCATGAATTCTCCTTGCTCTTCCCTTGCTTCTCATTCTAACTATAAATATTCTTCTTACAGCGTCCCGGCTTATTTGAGGCCCTAGAGTTCAATCACGTGAATTCCTGCTGAAGCTATATTGCAGTTGTAGGCCCTGCTTACCACCAGATGGTGGTAAAGAGCCTTATCAGGAAAATTCCGATGGATTTCTCAACTTCTACATTGTTGACATTCAGGACCAGTTAATTCTTTGTTGCGGAGTGGGGGGTCTGTCCTATACGTTATAGATGTTTAGCAGCATCGCTGGCCTTTACCCATTAGATGCTAGTAGCACTCCCTGCAATCTCGACAACCAAATATTTGTTCAGCCATTGCCAAATATTCCTGGAATATTTGGATTCTTTGGTTGAGAACCACTATACAATGGGACCCTGAGGGGTTTTGAATAAAAGAATAAAAGAGGGAAAGAGAATCAAATTTTGATGAATTTTTCTGTTATTTTATTATTATTATTATTATTATCAGTTATCTTTGTTGATTTTTATTTATTTATTTATTTTTATTTATTTGACAGAGAGAGAGAAATCACAAGTAGGTAGAGAGGCAGGCAGAGAGAGAGAGGGGGAGGAGGCAGGCTCCCTGCAGAGCAGAGAGTCCGACGCGGGGCCCGATCCCAGGACCCTGGGATCATGACCCAAGCTGAAGGCAGAGGCCTCAGCCCACTGAGCCATCCAGGCGCCTCATCTTTGTTGATTTTTTAATAATAACATTTATTCATTGAAAAGAATTACAAAAATGAGGGGCACCAGGGTGGCTCAGTGGGTTAAGCCTCTGCCTTCTGCTCAGGTCATGATCTCAGGGTCCTGGCATCGAGCCCCACATCGGGCTCTCTGCTCGGTGGGGAGCCTTCTTCCCCCCAACCTCTCTCTGCCTGCCTCTCTGCCTACTTGTGATCTCTGTCAAATAAATAAATAAAATCTTTTTTTAAAAAAAAGAAAAAGAAAAAATTACAAACATGTGGAAAGTATTTAAAAGGGAAATTTAAAACACACAAAATCCCACCACTCAGATTAACTTCTATGAACATTTAAAAGACCATCCTTCAAAGCATATGAACATATATTTAAATACATACAATTTGTCATTCATGATAATGTACAGTACACATACTTCCCTATAATCTCCTTTGCCACTCAAAATCTACAGTGGATACATTTCAAGATCAATAATATGGTGTATTTTAACTCCTGTATAATTAATATCCCTTTGTATGTAATTAACTATGTCTCTACTGGTAGGCAACAATGTTCCTAAATATTCATTATTATAAATACCATTGAAATTAATATACACATCTTTGCACAGCCTGAGATTGACAGTTTTCACACTCAACATTTTTGTGTATCTAGAATTTTGCCAGGACCCAGAGCTTTACAAAGTGAATTACACATAGATCTTATTCCAAGGATGTACACAGACTGGTTGGGAAAAATGAACACAAGACAAGATAAAATGTGGTAAATGGGATGGAAATGCAAGGTGGAAATGTTGACAACAATGAAGATACTATAACTAATCGTACATCTAGTATGGTTTCACAGATAGGAGCCTAGAAAGTCAGTATAAAAGTTAGTGTCTCAATACTATATTCAGAAAACCCTAAATACTCCACCAAAAATTTTTGGTAAAAAATGAATTCAACTAATAAATGAATTCAGTAAAGTCACGGGATACAAAATCAATGTACAGAAATCTGTTGCATTCCTATTCATGAATAATGAAGCAACAGAAAGTGAAATTGAGAGAGCAATCCCATTTATAATTGTACCAAAAACAGTAAAATATTTAGGAATAAACTGAGCCAACGAGATGAAAGACCTAAACTCTGAAAACTATAAAACGCTGATGAAAGAAATTCAAGATGACACAAAGAAATGGAAAGACATTCCATGCTCATAGTCTGGAAAAAACAGTTATTGTTAAAATGTCTACACTACCCAAAATAATGTACATATTTAATGCAATCCCTATCAAAATACCAATGGCATTTTTCACGGATCTAAAACAAACAATCCTAAAATTTGTATGGAACCACAAAAGACTCTAAATAGCCAAAACAACCTTGAAAAATAAAGCCAGAGCCATCATAATTCTGAACTTTAAGCTATATTACAAATCTGTAGTCATCAAGACAGCATGGTGCTGGCACAGAAACAGACACATAGATCAATGGGACAGAATAGAAAACCCAGAAATAAACACACAAGTATATGGTCAATTAATTTTCAACAAAAGTAGAATGAACATACAATGGGAAAAAGACAGACACACACAAGAGTCACACATGATGTTGGGGAAAATTGGACAGCAACATGCAAAAGAATGAAACTTGACCACTTTCTTTCACAATACACAGAAATAAACTACATCAAAATAAATAGCTTCTGCACAGCAAAGGAAATAATGAAAAAAATATTATTTAAAAAGCCTACACATGGGAGAAGATATCTGCAAGTGACCTGTCCAATAAAGGGTTAGTTCCAAATATATAAAGAACTTATTAAACTCAATACCCCCAAAATAAATAATCTAATTAAAAATGGGCAGAAGACATGAATAGACATTTCTCCAAAGAAGATATATGGGTGGCCAACAGACACATGAAAAGATACTCAACATCACTCATCATCAGGGAAATGCAAATCAAAACTACAAGGAGATAGCACCTCACACCTGTGAGAAGGGCTAAAATCAACAACACGAGAAACAAGTATTGGTGAGGATGTGGAGAAAAAGGAAACTTGTGCATTGCTGGTGGGAATGCAAACTGTTGCAGCCACTATGGAAAACAGTATGCAGGTTGCTCAAAAGTTAAAAATAGAACTACCCTATTATTGAGCAACTACCCTATTAAGCATTTACCCCAAAAATACAAAAACACTTTTTAACTTTTTAAACACTAATTTAAAAGGATACAAGCATCCTGATGTTTATAGCAGCTTTATTTACAATAGCTGCATTACAAAAGCAGTCCAACTGTCCATCAGCAGATGAATGGATAAAGATGTGGGGGTTGTGTGTGTACATATGTACACACACACACACACACACACACACTGGAATATTACTCAGCCATAAAGTGAAATCTTGCCGTTCCCAACAACATGGATGGAGCTAGAGAGAATAATGTTAAGAGAAATAAGCCAGTCAAAAAGACAAATACCATATGATTTCACTCATATGTAGCATTAAGAAACAAAACAAATGAGGGGCACCTGGGTGGCTCAGTGGGTTAGGCCTCTGCCTTAGGCTCAGGTCATGATCTTGGGGTCCTGGGATCAAACCCCACATTGGGCTCTCTGCTCAGCAGGGAGCCGCCTTCCCCAGCCCCCCGCCTGCCTCTCTGCCTACTTGTGATCTCTGTCTTCAAATAAATAAATCTTAAAATGAAAAAAGAAACAAAACAAATAAGTGAAGGGGAAAAGAGAGAGAGAAACCAAGAAAGACTCGTAACTATAGAGAACAAATTGATGGTTACCAGAGGGAAGGGGGGTGTTACCGGACTGAAGGTGCTGAGGATGAAAGAATATACTAATCGTGAAAAGTCAAATCACTATGTTGTACACCTGAAACCAATATAACATTGTATGTTAACTGTACTGGAATTAAAATTTAAGAATTAATAAAAAAAAATAGTCTCTGCTTGTTTTTGTACAAGTGCTTATTTAGAACAATTAATTGTTTAAACAATTAATTATTTAGAACAATTAATTGTTTAAATGTCTATTTCCCAGGACACCTGGGAAGCTCAGTCCGTTAAGCATCTGCATTCAGCTCAGGTCATGATCTCAGGGTCTTGGGATTGAGCTCCACACTGGGCTCCCTGCTAAGCTTGTCCCCCTCTGCTGCCCACCATCCCTCCCCATTTGTTTGGTCGCTCACTCTCTTTTTCTCTGTCAAATAAGTAAGATCTTAAAAAAAAAAAAAAAAGTATATAAATATACTCTTTGGAAATATTTTATCTTTATTAGATAAAATAATGCTTGATCACTTAGAGAGCCTCTCCTTTCCCTGCATCTCTCCCCAAAAATTTTGGTGCAAAAAAATGTATGCTTCTATAATCTCCTGGCATTGAGAAGACACTAGCCTCATGCCGGGTTCTCTTGTTGTGGCTGCCACCTGCTGTTATCTGGAGCACTGTCCTTTGTGTACCTAACTGCAGAACATTTTGTAGGATGCTGCTGCTGAATTGGCTAGTTAACACAGAGTCTAGACTTTTGGCAAGGACAAGATTCCTAAGCTACTGATGCTGAACCAAGGATTCTTCTGGCTGCAGAACACGGTTTACTGTCACATCTTCCACCTCAAAAGTTGGCCTATACATAGCTATAAATAGAGATGTTTTTGTCAATTTGAAAATAAATTACCAATTCTTCTTAAAAAAAAAAAAAAAGTTGGCCTAGCAGTCCAGTTCAGAATGGAGTCAATTCACTCTGTTATGGCAAGCATATGACAGTCCACTGGGCTTCAACTAAACATCCACAGCACATTAAAAACTCAGGGCATCTAGGGGCACCTGGGTGGCTCAGTTGCTGGGAATCTACCTTCCACTCGGGTCATGATCCCAGCATCTTGGGTTAGGGTTAGGGTTAGGGTTAGCATGTCTAGCATGTTGGGCTTCCTGCTCAGTGGGAAGCCTGCTTTCCCCTCTCTGCTCCCCCGCCCCACTTGTGTTCCCTCTCTCACTGTCTCTCCCTGTCAAATAAATAAATAATATCTTAAAAAAAAAAAAAACTCAGGGCATCTTTATAAAGTTAAACCCCAGGGCCTCCCTCTATCTGACCATGTGACTGCATACTACATTTCTGTGACTGAGTCCTGAAGTTAATAAATGGCAAAATCCATTTTGGACATCAAAGATTAATATTACTTCAGACTTAGTTCTTTCTGTATTTCTTTTGTAAAAAATTCTAATCTCCATCCTGACAAATGAATGACCCTGATGGACTAAAGAAAAGCCCTAATCACGCCACCTTCATCCACATCCTCATCCCCAATTTTGTTGCGTCTGATAACTACAAAGCCTGTGCTCTTTTAACTTCACCTCCAGACCCTTAGACTCGAAAGTTTAAGGAGGTTTGAAAATTAGGAGGAGACAGACTGGAAGAAAACTGCCTGGTCACATCACATCATCATACTGGTCTTGAATTCTCACAGAAACATTCATATTAATTGTTAAAAATCCCTTATTATAATTAAGAATCAGACATTTTAGAAGCTTGACCATTCATTCAATACACATTCACAGAACACCTACTATGTGCAACATACTCTGACAATGCATAACCTACTGTAACTTTCCTATAGCTGCTGTGACATATTACCACAGACTTGGTGGCATAAAATAACAGATCAATTCTCTTATATTTCTGGAGGTATAAGGTACAAAGAGAGTCTTATAGGGCTAATTTACTGGGGATGAGTTAGTGGCAGGGTCACATTCTTTTGAACATTCCAGGGGGAAGTCCATTTTCTTTCATTGTCCAGCTTCTAGAGGCTGCCCACATTCCTAGGCTTATTACCTACTTCCATCATCAAAGCCAGCAAAGGCCAGGCAAGTTTTTCTCATGGCGCATCACTCTATCTTTGACCCTCCTGCCTCCCACTTGTAAGGACTCTGTGATTACACTGGACCCATCTGGATAATCCAAGCTACTCTCCCACCTCAAAATCTTTAATCATATATATAAAATTCTTTCATATATATAAAATTATATCTATCATATAAGTTAACATGTTTGTAGGTTCTGGGGATTAAGGTATGGAATGTTATGTATTCATCAATACATATCTATCAGGGAGAAATAACTTTAGTGATTCAGAAAGCTATAAAAGAACATAGTTTTTTTGCCGTTTTTTTAAAATCTAAAACATAAGTTATACTAAAAAAAAAAAAAAAAACCCACACAGGTTAAATGTGTACAGCTCAATGAATTATCAAAAACCACTCAGGTAACTGCCATCTAGGTCCACCCAGGTCAAGTTATGTAACATTACCAATATCCCAGAATCCATCCCCACCCACCCAATCACCCTCAATAATGCCATCTTCCAATCACTATACCCTCTCTACTCCAGAGGTTGAACCATAGATTAGTTCTGGTTTTGAACAGGTAATTGGAATGATACATTGTTTATGCTTTGTGCCTAACTTCCTTCATTCAACATTGTGAGATTTAGCTATGTTGCTAAATGGAACTGTAGTTAGTTCGTTTTCATCATTGTATAATATCTCATTACATGACAATAAAGCAATTTACTTATTCATTATACTATTGGTGAACACTTGGGGTTTCCAGCCTGGATATATTTTTCAAAGTACTGCTGTAAGCATTCTTATATACATCTTTTGTTGTCTATCTATACACCTTTACACTAGATATATACTAGGAATAGAATTGCTAGGGTATAGCAGAAATCTACCTATCTATAGCCTATATATAGCTTCAACTTGGTGTAGAGAACACCAACCAATTTTCTAAGTCACTGTGCCAATTTTTATATCCCTACTAGCCATGTATAAGAGTTACAGTTGCTTTTTATATTTACAACACTTACAGGGGAGTGCTCAGGGAAAATGAAATTTTATCAGTCTTTTTAATTTTAGCCATTCTGGGTAAGTAATACCATCTCAATCTAATTTTGATATGCATTTCCCTGATTACTAAGAGGTTGTGCATCTTCTCATACTTCATTAACTATTTGGATATGCACTTTTATAAAGTGCCTGCTCAAGTCTTTTGTCCATTTTTATTTTGTGAGAATTTTATAGGAGTTTTTTTGTTTTGTTTTACATATTCTATACACAAGCCCATTGTCAGTTATATATATATTGCCTACATGGCTTCTATAGGGCCAAGAGAAGGCTGCCCCAAGATGGGCACTTTGGTATATTGACTATTTTAAAAAGTTACTTGAGACCCTGTGCAAGAAAAACACTCAGACTCTCCTCTGTTCTCTTGAAAGCAGAAAATACATCTCCCATATGAAAGCTGCCTCCCTGTACCAGGAGATAAAGAGATACCCTTATCACTAGAGATTTTGGAGCTGAGAAGGCTATATAGACAACCCTCATTACATTTTACAAATTTACTCTCCCAGCCCAAATTATTTAGAATGCTTTTAACTAAAGTTCTTAAAGTTAAGTTTTCCTTACCCTGTCAATTCTCAAAGATTTATTGTCTCATTGGGTTTTTTTTGGGGGGGGAGGTTGTCGTTTTTTTTTAACTTGGTCAGCATTATATATTGATGCCGAGCACAGCTCTTGGCAAATAATAAAAGCTTACATATATACATATATTTTAATCAATGGGTATCACAGATTATTGTCTCCTTTTCTTAAAAATTATACAAACTGCCTGCCTTGGTCAATTTCTTTAGGTATCAACTGCATTATTGGGCCTCTATGCACATGTAACAAAATTATGGATTTTTTTGTCATGTTGATCTATTGCATGTCAATTTTTTTAAAAAGACTTTATTTATTTGAGACAGAGAGAGAAGGAGCAGGGAGGGGGCAGAGGGAGAGGGAGAAGCTGACTTCCCATTAAGCAGACAGCCAGACGTGGGACTCAATCCCAGGACTCTATGATCATGACCTGAGGCAAAGACAGACACTTAACTGACTGAGCCACCCAGGCACCCCTATTGCATGTAAATTTAATTCTTAGGTAACCTGGAAGGCTTTGAAAGGATAGAGAATAATTGTTCTTTCCCTTCACTTCTCTGCCACAAGTATATGTATATAAAATTGAAATTTAAATATTAATTGATTTCTTATGGATTGAGTATCATTTCCTTATTTCTTAGTGCACAACAAAATATTTCACAAATCTGTGATAAGTAAGTCCTAAACATAAAGAGTAAATTGTTACTGAAATTACATCACCCAAAGAAATGACTGGGCAGGGTTTTTTAAATTAGTTCATGTATCCTTAGACAAATAATACCCAGTACTAAAGTGAGATTGGGTTCGGTGGAGATTAATGGAGAAAAAAAAGAAGAAGAAGAAGAAGAAAGAAAGAAAGAAAGAAAGAAAGATGATGAAGACAAAGAAGTTATTAGGTATGGGCCCCTCGGAAGTGCAGGGTGTAAGAAGGTATGATCAGGGAATTAGTTGAAAAATGACAGCAATTAGATGTTAGAACAGGGCAGAGTAGAAGGCTGAAATATCATCAGGTACCAGTTCAGCTAAAGGCAGGATGTGCAGAGAAGTGAATCTGAAGCAACCTGCAGACAAACCACGAGGGTTGAGGGGGGGTGGGTTGGGGCTCCCAGCAAGTGATAGAGCAGTGGAGCGCAAATAGGAACTTTTAGAAGTCTGCTCCACTGAGAGACATCACTCTAGTGCCTAAGTGGGGGAGCAGCCCTCCTGGGGACAGTGTGGTCTCACGACCTGCAGGGACACAAAAGCACCAGGGGTGTCTGAGTGTGACAGAGCTTCCAGGTATCGGAATGGGGAAGCCAGCTACAGAGACAGAGCCGAGGTCGGGACACTCAGCTCAGGTTTACCTTAAACAGTGATCTGAGGCACAGTCAGGCCACTGTTCTTCGAGCAAAAGTGGCAGATCCTGAGAGACGCCCTCCTTCCTTTGGAAGGAGTGGCACAGGAGCAAGCTGCAGGAATCTTCTGGGTTTGGCGACTCCAAACAGGGCTGTGTGCCAGAGATAGAAACAAACCCTCGGTCACAGGCCGGGTGAGCATGGCATGCAGCCGGAGACCAGGGAGATGAGAAGGATTGACGGCTTTTCTCTGACAGCACACTGAGGAGTGGGGCCCCAAGCTCTCTGCTCCTAGGGGCTGGAGATTTGGAGGCCACCATCTTCATTCTCCTCCTCCAAAGCCCTAAGCAAAGTGTTCAGGGACCAAAGGCTCTGAGAGCAAACCAAGCAGAGTACTTAGCCAGGTGCCTGGCAAGGGCTGCGATTTCCACCCCAGACAAAGACATTTGAGAATCACTGCAAAGGCCCCTCCCCCAGAAGATCACCAAGAACATCCAACCAAGACCATGTTCACTGATCAATGAGAACTGCAGAACTCTAGAGCCAGGGGGAAGCAATGCATAAAATTCATGGCTTTTTTCCCCATGATGCTTTAGTCTTTCAAAGTTAAAATTTTTTAGGGGCGCCTGGGTGGCTCAGTGGGTTAATGCCTCTGCCTTCGGCTTGGGTCATGATCCCAGGGTTCTGGGATCGAGCCCCGCATCGGGCTTTCTGCTCAGTGGGGAGCCTGCTTCCTCCTCTCTCTCTGCCTGCCTCTCTGCCTACTTGTGATCTCTGTCTGTCAAATAAATAAATAAAATCTTTTAAAAAAAAAAGTTAATTTTTTTACATTTTTTTCTTATTCTATGTTTTTAATTTTTCCTCTTTCCAGTTTTAACTTTTTTAACTATTTTATTGTATCAATATCTGAGATTATGCTGAGTGAAATAAGTCAAGCAGAGAGAGTCAATTATCATATGGTTTCACTTATTTGTGGAGCATAACAAATAGCATGGAGGACAAGGGGAGTTAGAGAGGAGAAGGGAGTTGGGGGAAATTGGAAGAGGGGGTGAACCATGAGAGACTATGCACTCTGAAAAACAATCTGAGGGGTTTGAAGCGGCGGGGGGTGGGAAGTTGGGGGTAGCAGGTCGTGGGTATTAGAGAGGGCACGGATTGCATGGAGCACTGGGTGTGGTGAAAAACAAGGAATACTGTTATGTTGAAAATAAAAATTAAAAAATAAAATAAAATTTTAAAATTCTTTAAAATTTTTCATTGTTATAGGCATATTTTATCCTGTCATTGTATTTAACCTTATTTTTTGTACACATAATAGTTTTTTTTTTCTTTAAAATTCTGGGATACAATTTCTTCTAATAGATTAAATATACCCTAAATCTAGCACATGGCTTTGTTCTAGTCTCCAGCCTGATCACATTCTTTCCTGTTTTTTTTTCTTTTTCAACCAACTTTTTAGTTTATCAATTCCTTTTTTAGAATCTTTTTAAATTTTCATCTTTACAGTCATATTCCATCCCTTAATCATGTTTACCTTTATTTTTGTATATATATAAGTTTTCCTTTCTTTAAAATTTTGGTAGATAGTTTCTTCTAACAGACCAAAATACATCCGAAATCAAGTGGGTGGCTCTGTTCTATTCACTAGTCTAATATATACATATATTCCCCCCCCCCTTTCTTCTCCTCCCAATTTCAGGTCTCTTCTGATTTGGTGTATATTTTTCTGGGGTCCTTGCTACCCTTTTAGTATTTTGTTCTCTCATTCATCCATCCATCTTCTTGTCATAAAATGACAAGGTGGAAAAACCACAGAAAGAAGAACAAGGGGCAGTACCAATGGCCAGGGACCTAATTAATATGGACATCAGTAATATGTCAGAACTAGAGTTCAGAATGGCAATTACCAAGGTGCTAGCTGGCTTGAAAAAAGCATGTAAGATATTAGAGAATCCCTTTCCGGAAAAATAAAATCCCCTTCTGGAGAAATAAAAGAACTCAAATCTAATGAAGTTGAAATAAAAAAAGCTATTAATAAGGTGCAATCCAAAATGGAGGCTCTTACTGCTAGGATAAATGAGGCAGAAGAAAGAATTAGTGATAGAAAAGACCAAATGATGGAGAATAAAGAAGCTGAGCAAAAGAGAGACAAACAACTACAGGACCACAAGGGGAGAATTTGAGAGATAAGTGATACCCTAAGATACCATAAGATATTAGAATAATTGGGATCCCAGAAGAAGAAGAAAGAAAGAGAGGAGAAGAAGGTATATTGAAGCAAAGTATAGTAGAGAATTTCCCTAATATGGCAAGGGGAACAAGCATCAAAATCCAGGAGGCAGAGAATCCCCCTCAAAATCAATAAAAATAGGTCCACATCCCATCATCTAATAGTAAAACTTACAAGTCTTAGTGACAAAGAGAAATTCCTGAAAGCAGGTCAGGACAAGAGGTCTGTAACATACAATGGTAGAAATATTAGCTTTGCAGAATACCTATCCACAGAGACCTGGCATAAGGAATAACATTGGGAGTTGAGGAGGAGTAGTGAGTTAGGGGAAATCGGAGCAGGAGATGAACCATGAGACACTGTGGACTCTGAGAAACAAACAGGGTTTTGGAGGGGAGAAGGGTGGTGGGTTGGGTGAGCCTGGTGGTGGGTATTAAGGAGGGCCCATATTACATGGAGACTGGGAGTGGTGCATAAAAAATGAATCTTGGAACACTGTAAAAAATAAATAAATAAAAGGATTATTCACCACAACAAAGTGAGATTTTTTCCAGGGCTGCAAGGTTGCTTCAACATGCACAAATCAATCAGTGTGATACAATACATTAATAAAAGAAAGAACAAGAACCATATGATACTCTCAATAGATGCTGAAAACGCATTTTACAAAGTACAGCATCCTTTCTTGATCAAAACTCTTCAAAGTGTAGGGATAGAGGGTACATACCTCAATATCATCAAAGTCATCTATGAAAAACCCACAGTGAATATCATTCTCAATGGGAAAAAGCTGAGAGCTTTTCCCCCAAGGTCAGGAACACAGCAGTGATGTCCACTATCACCACTGCTATTCAACATAGTACTAGAAGTCCTAGCCTCAGCAATCAGAAAACAAAAAGATATAAAAGGCATGTGAGCCGGCAAAGTCAAGCTCTCACTCTTTGCAGAAGATATGATACTTTATGTGGAAAACTCAAATGACCCCACTCCAAAATTAATAGAACTCATACAGGAATTCATTAAAGTGTTAGGATATAAAATCAATGCACAGAAATCAGTTGCACTTCTATACACCAACAACAAGACAGAAGAAAGAGAAATTAAGAAGTCAATCACATTTACAATCGCACCCAAAACAATAAGATACCTAGGAAGAAACCTAAGCAAAGAGGCAAAGAATCTGTACTCAGAAAACTATAAAGTACCCATGAAAGAAATTGAGGAAGACACAAAGAAATGGAAAAATGTTCCATGCTCATGGATCAGAAGAACAAATATTGTGAAAACGTCTATGTTACCTAGAGAAATCTACACATTTAATGCAATCCCTATCAAAATACCATCACCTTTTTTAGTGAAATGGAACAAATAATCCTAAAACTTATATGGAACCAGAAAAGACCCCGAATAGCCAGAGGAATGTTGATAAAGAAAGCCAAAGTTGGTGGCATCACAATTCCAGACTTCAAGCTCTGTTACAAAGCTGTCATCAACAAGATAGTATGGTACTGGCAAAGAAACAGACATATAGATCAATGGAACAGAATAGAGAACCCAGAAATGGACCCTTAACTCTACAGTCAACTAACGTTCGACAAAGCTGGAAAGATTGTCCGGTGGAAAAAACACAGTCTCTTCAACAGATGGTGTTGGGAAAATTGAACAACCACATGCAGAAGAATCAAACTGGACCATTTCCTTATACCACACTCAAAAATAGACTCAAAACAGACGAAATACCTCATCCCCAGGGTGATAAGAAGAGCAGATGGGCAGTTGGGATGATGTCAGCAGAGTAGGAAGAACTTAGATTCTGTCAAACCATCCTAAATGCCCCAGAAATCGACTTGATGACTGGCAGAACAAACTCCACAACCAAAGGTAAGATAAGAGAAATCACTGAAGAAGGTAAGACATGTAGAGACATGGTTTGTGAGAAAAACAGATAGTGTTTGCTGCAGTGGGGAGAGAGCCAGGGCCACAGAGATAAGCAAGATACAGACTAACCTATGGGAATGCACTTGGAAAATGAATTCCCATAGCAACTGGCTAGGAAAGTAAGAGGGGCTGAATTTTGTGACTTCCAGCAACCAGTGGGTCTTAAAGTCTGAAGTTGTTTGTGTATTTATTTTTTTTTAATTTTATTCATTTGTCAGGGAGAGAGCCACACGCATGAACACACACAAACAGGTGAAGTGGTGGGCAGAGGGAGAAGCAAGTTCTCCACCGAGCAAGGAGCCTAATGTGGGGGACTGCTCCCAGGACCCCAGGATCATGACCTGAGCTGAAAGTAGAAGTCCAGCCAACTGAGTCACCCAGGTGTCCCTAAAGCCTAAAGTTGTAAAGGTCACCATGCTTGGCTTGGGAACCCAAAGGCACTGGGACTGCTCTTAGAGAGAACACAGGCAAACAGCCCACAGACTTTCAGCCTGGAAACAGCAATCTAAAGAAAGCCTGGGGCACACAGTGGGGTGATTATTTGCTTATCTCCAAACCCTTCCCAGAGAGGCAGTGTTAACAGAGAGGCCCCTCCAGGAACAAAGGAACTGGCAGCTTCCCTTTCCCCTTCCCCAGCCTTCAGCATAAGCACAGGGTCACCAGCAGAAACCAGCAAAGCAAACTTGCTTACATCAGGCCCTGACCCCTTGCATTCTAGTGGAACTGTCCCTTCCAAGATGCTTGCCTCTGTACCAGTGGGAGGGAGGGGACTCCCCCATAGGATGGGTCCAACCCCTGCCAACACCTATTTTCCCAACATGGGAGTTTTATGAGGCCTTGATTCCTGTGGCAGCATGAGTGATAGCTCTCATTTCACAAGCAGACGAGGGCACACCTAGTTAAAACTCATCATATTCAGGCCAGGGACCAAACACTGCCCCAGAAGGGAAGGAGAACCTCTGCAGATGACTGGCCTGCAGGATAGAGCATCCAGAACACAACAGCAGAGCACACACATGGCACACACTTGGGAACACTCCTGGAAGCACCAGGCCTTATGGAACAGGAGACACTATACTGCAGGGTACTACAGGACTTCTTCAAAAAGCCATTACCCTCAAGAACAGGAGATGTAGCTGACTTTTATAATACACATAAATAGGCACAGAGACTTAGACAAAATGAGAAGACAAAGGAATTTGTCCCAAATGAAAGAAAAGGATAAGGCCACAGCCAGAGATCTAAGTAAAAAAGATAAGTAACATGCCTAAAGGAGAATTTAAAGCAAAGATCATAAGGATACTTACTGGATTTGAGGCAAGTGTGGAGGACATCAGTGAGACCATCAACACAGAGATACAGGATAATACAGCAGAGATAAAAGGCTCAATAAATGAAATGAGAAACATGCTTGATGGAATGAACAGTAGGCCAGAAGAAGCAGAGGAACAAATTAAGGACCTAGAAGACAGAGTAATGGATGGTAATCAAGCTGAACAAAAGAGAGAAAAAAGAATTATACAAAATGAGAATAGAGGGGCGCCTGGGTGGCTCAGTGGGTTAAGCCTCTGCCTTCGGCTCGGGTCATGATCTCAGGGTCCTGGGATCAAGCCCCACATCGGGCTCTCTGCTCAGCAGGGAGCCTGCTTCCCTCCCTCTCTCTGCCTGCCTCTCTGCCTACTTGTGATCTGTCTGTCAAATAAATAAGTAAAATCTTTAAAAAAACACACACACAAAATGAGAATAGACTTAGGGAACTCAGTGATTCCATCAAATAAATAACATTCCTATTATAGGAGTCCCAGGAGAAGACAGAGGAAGGGGGGGGGCAGAAAATTTATTTGAAGAGATAATAGCTGAAAACTTTCCTAATGTGAGAAAGGAAACATATCCAGATCCAGGAGGCACAGAAAACCTCCAACAAAATCAACAAAAGCAGATCCACACCAAGACATGTTGTAATTAAAATGACAAAATGTAGTGAAAAAGAAAAAATTTTAAAAGCAGAAAGACAAAAGATAGTTACCTATAAGGAAAACCCCATTAGGCTATCAGCAGATTTTTCAGCAGATGGAATCACTGAATCACTATATTGCATATCTGAACCCAATATAACACTGTATGTTAACTATACTGGAATTAAAATAAAATAAAAAGGACAGATGTTTGGTAATGAGATTTTTGTCTTACCATACAGATAGGTAACTCAGATAAAATGTATCTCTGCTAAAAAAAAATAAATAAAAGTTTTTAAAAAATTTTTAGAAAATGTATCTCTGTTAATAATTCTTATTCTGGGAAAGACCCCCAATTTAGATTTTTCTGCATGACTAAGGGAGGGACAAAACTTTCTCTTGAGCCCACAGAGTCTCAAGTGTCCAGCTGAAAATAACCCACATGCCAAAGTGGGACATGGGGGAGGAGGGTGACTGTCCTGAACACCTTCATGACTGAGACATGAGTGAATAAAGATACTCACTACGTTTTTTTTTTCATTACTGAAATTAATGAAAACACAACACATTTTGTAGAAGGTTATTTCCCAGCATGATTGTGTGTGTGTGTGTGAGAGAGAGAGAGAGAGAGAGAGTATGTGTGTTGAGTGCAGGCATACATGCACAAACAGGGGGAGGGGCAGATGGAGAGGACAGGAGAGAATCAAGAAGGCTCCACACTCAGTACAGAGCACAGAGCCCAATGCGGGGCTTCGTCTTAGGGCCCTAAGATCATGACCTGAGGGGAGCCTGGGTGGCTCAGTGGGTTAAGCCGCTGCCTTCAGCTCAGGTCATGATCTCAGGGTCCTGGGATCGAGTCCCGCATCAGGCTCTCTGCTCACCAGGGAGCCTGCTTCCCTCTCTCTCTATGCCTGCCACTCTGTCTACTTGTGATCTCTCTCTGTCAAGTAAATAAATAAAATCTTTAAAAAAAAAAAAAAAAAGATCATGACCTGAGCTGAAATCAAGAGTCCAACGTTTAAATGACTGAGCCACCGAGACACCACCCCCAGTATGCTTTTTAAAAATCTTGAATATTTTGGGCGCCTGGGTGGCGCAGTTGGTTGGACGACTGCCTTCGGCTCAGGTCATGATCCTGGAGTCCTGGGATCGAGTCCCACATCAGGCTCCCAGCTCCATGGGAAGTCAGCTTCTCCCTCTGACCTTCTCCTCGCTCATGTTCTCTCTCACTTCTCTCTCTTAAATAAATAAATAAAATCTTTTAAAAAAAAATCTTGAATATTTTAATTCTAAGACAGATTAGATAGATGGACTTTTAACTCAGGGAACAGTGTATCATAATAAGATTCAAGAAGGGCAAAAAGAATGACTTTATTTTTTTAAAATGAGAAATGAGTTGATATGAAAAATGAGGTGGGAAAAAAGAACCAAAATGCTATTTCTACTAGAGACATATTCCTAGGCAAATCAATTTTAGAAGAGACATACGGAGGTTTAAGACCTGGTAAAAATTACCTTAAAATTATCCATGCCAGGGGGCACCTGGGTGGCTGAGTTGGTTAGGTTAAACATCTACCTTCAGCTCAGGTCATGAGCTCAGGATCCTGGGCTCAAGCCCCATGTTGGACTCCCTTCCTGGTGGGGAGCCTGCTTCTCCCTCTCCTGCCACTCTCCCCTACTCGTTCTCTCCCTCTCAAACAAATAAATAAAATATTTTAAGAAAATTATCCATACATGTGTATCTCCTGCAGAGTCAATTTGTACCCCCAAGGGTATATATAACTCCTTTTAAAAATAGCTTTCCTAGAATATAAATACTATGAATGCAGGAACTGGGTGTGATTTTTTTTTCACTGCTTTTGTTGGATATTTTCTGTTTGCCTCCCTAGATATACTTTCCATCCTTCTCTGTCCCAGTCTGTATATCCTGACACTGAGCTTCTTGCCTGAAATAATCCATTTTTTTAACTTGTCTCACCCTTTTTCTGCCTATAAAAACCTTCCATTTTATACAACTCCTCAGAGCTCCTTTCTTTTTGCTAGATGGGATCCTGCTATATTCATGAATTATTGAATAAATCCAATTGGATCTTAGACAAAATTTACTCAATTTTTACTCAAATTTTACTTAAGTTTACTCAACTGAATTTTGCTTTTTAACACAAGCAATGTACCTAGCCACATAGTAAATCCTCAATAAGTACCTATCAAGTGAAAGACAAAGGAAGGGATAAATAATTGTTCCAAGTAAAGGTAAAATCATCCAGGAATACAGACAAAAAATACCAAAATCAAATTCTCTTTTTTAAACTTGTATTAAAAAGACTTTAAAAAAAAAAAAAAAAGCACAGCACTAGGCTAGAAGTAGAGGAGTAGGAGTGGGAGAGGAGATGCCTGAGTCAGAATCCTTCCCTGGCCTTGAAGAACCTTATAATCCCAGCAGCAGGCAGTTCATCTCACTAATAATACAAGGAAATGAAGCTGGGAGGGGAAAGAACACCACATGAAGAGAGTAAGCCAAGTGGAAAGAGCTAGTCATCATTTCCAAAGGGAAACATCACCACAGATGGTTATGCTGATTTCTGTCCAAACTCCATGTCTCTCTACAGCCCTAGACCACCTCAATTTTAGATGCTTATACATCAGTAACTTATTATCCTAAATTCAACTGCTTACAAGGTGTCTTGTTTCCATTTGGGATGTGTTTGACTTATAGTTATCCTCAATATCCCAATGATTCTAACAGTGGGAAATTCATTTTAACTTATTCTAATATGATCACAATCCTATCTGACACCAGACATGGGCTCTATCTTTGTCTAATGCTTCCCAAAACATTGAATCCAAAGAGGTTTTAAGACTCCAAACTGAAAGCAAAACACTTATCAAGAACCCAGACGTATGATACTTCTAGACATTCAGGATTCTAGGGACAGAACCACAAGCTGGCTTAGGGTCTAACTGACAATGGTTTCCACCATCATTACAACATCCCTTCCTGAACTCCCTGGACATTGTTTCCCGGAAGCTTCAACAGAATAGGATGCAGTCATTCAGAGTATAGAAAAGAGATTATTTCTCTACTTAAATAATCTACTTATTTCTCTACTTTGGTTCTTTCTTCCCACCCCATCTAGTCATTCAGAGTATAGAAAAGAGATTATTTCTCTACTTCTGACACCAAATATGTAGGTTTCCCACAATAGGCAACTCTCTAATTCTTTAAAGACACCAACTGGGGGTCCTACAAGCCAATTCTGATACTAACTACCTGGAGTTAGCACAGACCCCACAGGTTAAGGGCTCAGTCTCCCACTTCAAGTTACAATTGCAAGTCCCAGGTTGTCACCCACAAAATGGAGGTTCCCATGATGACCTCCTCAAATTTAATAATTTGCTAGAATGGCAGGAAAGCACTTTCACTTACTATCACTGGTTTATAAAAAGGTACAACTCAGGAACAGCCAAATGGAAGAGATGCATAGAGCAAGTATATGGGAGGGGAGAGGGCAGAGCTCCCATGCCCTCTTTGGGCATGCTAAGCCTCCAGACACGTCAGTGTGCTCACCAACCCAGAAGCTGCCCAAACCCTATTGTTTAGGGATCTTACGCAGGCACAATTGACTAAATCACTGGACACTGGTGATTAGGTCAATCTCCAACCTCCCCAGAGGAAGGGAAGGCACCAACTCTCTAATCACTCCAATCACATTGTTAGTTCCTCCGCTAACCAGCACCCCCTCCTCCAAGAGTCACCTCATTAGCTAACTCAGGTACGGTTGAAAGGGGCTTTTATGATAACAAAAGACACTCTCATTCCTATCACTCAGGGAATGTTCCCTCTGTGACAGGAACCTAGACAAAGATTGCACACACACACACATACACACACACATTATATCACAACATCACACTGGGGTTCTCTGCAGTAGTGCAGGCCAAGTCCAACCCCCTCCTTCCAGCAGAAGCTATGAAATTTCATGTATAACAGTTTTCTGTGCACTGGGGTCTTTCTTTTTTTGTTGTTTTTTATTGTTTATATTTTTATTGTTTATTCATTTTTTTTTTAATTTGACAGACAGAGATCACAGGCAGGCAGTGGGATGGGGGGAAGCAGGTTCCCTGCTGAGCAGAGAGCTCAATGCGGGGCTCTATCCCAAGACCCCAAGATAATGACCGGAGCTGAAGGCAGAGGCTCAACCCACTGAGTCACCCAGGCGCCCACTGGGGTCTTTCTTCTTCAGCTGCTGCAGAACACTGCTTGGGACCACTTCCCTCACCTCTGCCAGTCTAGCTATAGTCACTACCACCACCACCTCAGGGGCTCAACAGGGACTCTCAACAGTTACTCCAACTCCTGGCTCACCCAGAATACTCAGATTCATCTGAGTACTTTCCTTGGAGACCCAGCTGGACACTCAGAGCCATTTGGTATCTGGTGAGAAGGAAGGAGCAATGTGCCCTTCTGCAAGCATAAGGAGGTGAACTATCTGTAAAGGATTTTAAAATAGTAATAAAACTAGGGGCACCCAGATGGTTCAGCTGGTTAAGTGTCTGCCTTCGGCTCAGATCTTGACCCCAAGACCCCAGGGATCCAGCCCCAGGTCTATCTTCCTGCTCATCAGAGACTTTGCTTCTCCTCTTCTCCCTCTGCCCCTCCCCCCACATACACACTCTTTCTCAAATAAATAAAATCTTTTTTCAAAAAAGTAATAAAACTAAAAGTCAACCTAATTTTTTTACAGTACATTTTTTTAAATTTATTTTTTATTTATTTTCAGCATAACAGTATTCATTATTTTTGCACCACACCCAGTGCTCCATGCAATCCGTGCCCTCTATAATACCCACCACCTGGTACCCCAACCTACCACCCCCCTCCCGCCACTTCAATCCCCTCAGATTGTTTTTCAGAGTCCATAGTCTCTCATGGTTCACCTCCCCTTCCAATTTCCCCCAACTCCCTTCTCCACTCTAACTCCCCATGTACTCCATGCTATTTGTTATGCTCCACAAATAAGTGGAACCATATGATAATTGACTCTCTGTGCTTGACTTATTTCACTCAGCATAATCTCTTCCAGTCCCGTCCATGTTGCTACAAAAGTTGGGTATTCATCCTTTCTGATGGAGGCATAATACTCCATAGTGTATATGGACCACATCTTCCTTATCCATTCATCCGTTGAAGGGCATCTTGGTTCTTTCCATAGTTTGGCGACTGTGGCCATTGCTGCTATAAACATTGGGGTACAGATGGCCCTTCTTTTCACGACATCTGTGTCTTTGCGGTAAATACCCAGGAGTTCAATTGCAGGGTCATAGGGAAGCTCTATTTTTAATTTCTTGAGGAATCTCCACACTGTTCTCCAAAGAGACTGTACCAACTTGCATTCCCACCAACAGTGTAAGAGGGTTCCCCTTTCTCCACACTCCCTCCAATATATGTTGTTTCCTGTCTTGTTAATTTTGGCCATTCTAACTGGTGTAAGGTGATATCTCAATGTGGTTTTAATTTGAATCTCCCTGAGGGCTAATGATGATGAACATTTTTTCATGTGTCTGATAGCCATTTGTATGTCTTGATTGGAGAAGTGTCTGTTCATATCTTCTGCCCATTTTTTGATATGATTGTCTGTTTTGTGTGTGTTGAGTTTGAGGAGTTCATTATTTAATTTCTTTTCACTGTAACAGAATTGTTTATGCACCATACCCAGTGCTCCATGCAATACGTGCCCTCCATAATAGCCACCACCAGGCTCCCCCAACCTCCCACCCACCCCCCCGCCCCTTCAAAACCCTCAGATTGTTTTTTATCACTTTACACAACAATGCTAAATAGTGTTAGTGATACAATAACCCTCACATAAAAATATTTTTGGGGTATAAATTCTAGTTATTTTTCTGTCTCCTGAGTTATAATAATATCCATGTAAGCTTCAAATTATCACTTTTTAAACTAATTCACTAACAAATATTTTATTCTATGTGAAAAGTTAATTTGAGGAACTATCAGTGACACAGTCAAATTTGGTCACATATGTTACTTTTCACAGTAAATTCATAAGAATTTATGATCTTCCAAATTCACTTCTGGTGCATTTTAGACTCTAACCCTTCTAGCAGAACATAGCCCTACTTTTAAAACAGTAAATTTAAAATAAACAATTTTAGTTGCACAAGATTTTTCTTTTCCAAATATTTTTAAATTAAGGTAATGTATCAGATGAGGCCAACCACTAGAATAAGTCTTGAACAACACATAGTAAAACACCAATGTTTAAAATTGTTCCATGAATAGCTCACAGAAATTGGAGAAAGCTATTAACTATGCAACAACAAAATGTAAGGAAATTGACAGAAAGAAAGAATCAAATTTAAAGACTGCCAGAAGAGACAAGGTATGATGGCTTTCATGGGCAAAAATATAAAGGACAACGTTTGGTGCCGTACGTTTTCACAAAGTGGACATTTCTTCTAAAGCAATGCATCAAATGATGTCAGTGTCAGTTCATCTTCTCTTGACTTATGCAGAAGAAAATCTTCATAAGATTTTACCACTAAGGATTTATGATGAATTTTCAATTGCAGAAATCCTGAAAGCTGTAAGAATTGATCCCAAAGAAATAAGTCACAGACAATATTGCAATTTCTGGAATTTATTGTGAAACAAGATTTGTATAAATCTATGCTAATGTAAACATATGTTTAAGACTTTTCCTAACTACTTCAGACAAAAGAAACTTCTCAAAATTAAAATTAACAAGAAGTGTTCTCTGGTCACCTATGAGCAAGGATAGTTTCACAAATCTAAGTGTGCTATCTACTAAACATGAATGTGTTGTTAGTCTCCAAAAGCCCTAGGAGACTAATACCTTGATCTACAATTTATTGTCTCATAGTCCTGAAGGATGAAAGTCCAAAATAAATATGACAGCTGGGCCATGAATTCTTTCAAGGATCTAGGGTAAATTTTGTTCCATGTCTTTCCCTTAGTTTCAGGTGTTTTCCAGAAATCCTTGGTGATCCTAGGCTCCCAACTGCCTAACTAGGATCTCTGACTTCCCGGTCACAGGGCATTCTCCCTGTATGTCTCTGGTCCTCACATGGTTGTCTTCACTGTGTGTGTCTGTCTCTGCACTTGTGGTTTTTTGTTTTTTGGTTTTTTTGAGGACACCAGTCATTTGGATTAGATGCCCACTTTACTCCAGTATGACCTCATCTTAATAATTAATTGCAACTGCAATAGCTCTACCAAATAAGGTCATATTCTGAGGGGAATGCTGTGGAGGTTGGGAGGGGTTTGGGCTTAACATATCTTTGGGTTGGATCAGGCGAAGACACAATTCAATCCACAACAAGGAATAATTTTGACAAAGTGCAGATTTGCAGACATTAAGACTCAAAAACAGAAACTAGAACGCTACTGAACATTAACACAAATGCATAGGTATGTTTCTCACCTTTTCAAAAAGTACACGGACATAATTAAAAAGTTTTATTAAGCCAGGGCACCTGGGTGGCTCAGTGGGTTAAAGCCTCTGCCTTCGGCTCAGGTCATGATCCCAGAAACCTGGGATCGAGCCCCACCCACTTTGGGCTCTCTGCTCCGAGGGGAGCATGCTTCCTCCTCTCTGCCTACTTGTGATTTCTCTCTCTCTGTCAAATAAATAAAATCTTTTTTAAAAAAAAATTTTTTTAAGCTTTATTAAGCCCTTACTTTTCCTTTGACTTCAGCACTTTCTAACTGGAATGGATACTCCATGTACTTTAACAAAAGAAAATGTTCAGTTAACTGCGCTTCTTTTCCGAGCATCACTGTTATTCATTTCCCCATTATTACGGAAAATAATTTTGTGACAAAAAGACACGCTCAGGGTGTCAAACACGCGGACTCGCCACCGCGAGGACCCGGTAGGGCCAAAGGCTACAGCGACCTCACCCCTCCAGGAGGTCCTTCGCCTCAGAGACTCACTCTCCCAGAAGGCTCCACGGCAGAGCTTCCCGTCGCCCTGGAGGCCACAAGAAGACTGACGCAGCCCAAAAGACACTCGACGGCTGCTTCATCCCGCACTAGGGGGCGCCTGGTTCCCCGGTCAGACAAGGAGTGCCTGAGGACCGCCCCGCTCGCCTCTCCAGAAAGAAGCCAGCACTTCTCCGCCTTCCCCCAGGTTGCCAGCGAGGCAGGCTCTGATACTCATGCGCAAACACGTCCACCACGCACCTAAGTACGGCGCATGCGTCCTCCCTAAGCCGTCTTCTCTGCTACTCCCTTCGCGTTTCCAGTTCCGGCCTCGCAGGGGCGGAGAGAAGCTAGAAAGTATGCGGCTGTCAGTTGCAGCCGCCATCTCCCATGGCCGCGTATTTCGCCGTCTGGGCCTTGGTCCGGAGTCCCGCATCCACCTGTTGAGGAACTTGCTTACAGGCTTGGTGCGACATGAACGCATCGAGGCGTCATGGGCGCGCGTGGACGAAATGAGGGGCTACGCCGAGAAGGTGAGGGGCGGGGCCACGCAAGGCGAGTGAGTTGGGGGCAGGACCTTTCTGTCCTACGCGAGGCTTCTGGCCTGAGAGGCGGCTGGGCTTGGCGGATAAGTGGGATAGCCCTGGCAGTCTGAATCCCCTAACACCCTGAGTTGACCCCTCTCCTCCGGCCTCTCAAATGGACGACATGTTAGAGCTGCGGAGTTAGGACTCGCTTGAATTAGAGGGATGGTTTGCTAGTGGAATGAATGGGTTGCGGTCCCGCGTTAGAGAAGCAAGATTGGCGCCTCCTTTCTTGCTCGGGTTGGATCAGTGATGTTATGTCCCCTCAGCTCATCGACTATGGGAAGCTGGGAGACACTAACGAACAAGCCATGCGCATGGCAGACTTCTGGCTTACGGTGAGTGCATCCTATCTCCCTCCCAAATCTGATCCTTTGCTCCCTTTTGGGGAGGGGGTTGTTAAAGGAAGGGGAACCTGGATAGAATTAAGCTAAGACACTAACTTGTGGACAGATATCGTGAACTAAATTAGAAACGTGTATCTAAAGTTAGTTGAATGTTACGTGAATCAGCCTACACAAATGCCTGTAACCCCTCAGTGTAACTTTGACTCTACCGCGTTAGGGGGTGGGAGAGTTTTGTGTGAATGTGTTTGGATCCTATTTTTGGAAGTGCTGAAAGTTAAATGTGTCTCCGCAGTGTTGCCTGACTCTGCTCTTTCCCGGATAACTCTCCCCCTCTAGGAGAAAGACTTGATCCCAAAGCTGTTTCAAGTACTGGCCCCTCGTTACCAAGGTCAAAATGGGGGCTACACGAGAATGCTGCAGATCCCAAATAGCAGTGAGCAGGATCGGGCCAAGATGGCAGTGATCGAGTATAAGGGGAACTGCCTCCCACCCCTACCCCTGCCTCGCAGAGACAGCAACCTTACACTTCTAAACCAGCTGCTTCAAGGGTTGCAGCAAGACCAGAAAGCAAGCATCCACGGCTCCCACACAGCTCAAACTCCAGGGATTTAACTGGGACCAGAGGTTGTGTGCACACTCATCAATGCCCATGATCACAGGCCTTTGGAGCCCTTTTAATCTCTAAGAAGAACTGGAGCTAGAGTTGTTAATGGACGGTCTTAATGGAGACAAGAAGCTTCTGAGGAGCCAGATACTCATCTCTTTGCAGTAGATAAAATTCCTTATATGAATATATGAATGTATTTGGGTTTTTATTTTTTCCTGCCCTTGGGATTTCTGGAGAATGAGAACTATCCAAATGCTCAGTCTCTGTGAGTTAGTAAATTCACTGCTAATGTTTCTGGCTCTTATTCTGAGTTTGTTAGGTTAGCAGTTTGGTGTTTTGTTTTGTTTTGCTTTAAGATTTTATTTATTTATTTGACAGATCACAAGTAGGCAGAGAGGCAGGTGGGGGCGGGCAGGGGGTGGGGGTGGGGTTGAGGCTCCCCACTGAGCAGAGAGCCCGATGTTGGGCTCCATCCCAGGACCCTGGGATCATGATCTGAGTCAGAGGCAGAGGCTTAACCCACTGAGCCACCCCAGATCAGTGGCCTTTTGTGGCCTCTAGGACCAGTGGCCTCTTGTGGCCTCTAGGGTAACGGGAAGCTCCACCGCAGAGCCTGCTGGGAGAGTGAGTATCTGCCACCCAGGAGCACCAGCAGTTTTGTTTTTCTTAATGCCAGTTTTTATGGGGCTTATATCCTATAATTCCAAACTGGCCTCCAAAGGTGATTGAGTTTTGACATCTAGCATAGAGACTGAGCCCCTTGGATCTCTTGGAGAAAGATTAATTCCTGACAGGCTAGGAGAGTGAACATCTAGAACTGAATCTTCCATAATAATCTGGTACCTTAGGAAACTCCAAGGAACACTACAGCTATTCCTCTTTTTCTAGACAGGATCACATATTACCCTCATGTGCTACCCTCAGCCCCAGATAGGCCTCAGAGGAGAGGATCTGAGGACTCAGATGTACCACCTTTCTGGCCAAAGGGGTAGAAGCATTCAGGGATAAGCTCCTTCCTTTTGGAGTGGGAGTCGGGGGTTGGGGAATAAAGAGAGGGTTGAGGTAGGGGGAGGGTTAGGAACTTAAATGTGCTGGGAATTTCCTGGAAGTTTTTATTGTTGTCAAACTGGCCTTCTCTGGGAACTCAGAAAAGGGAAATCCGGCTTCAGAATGGCCAGAGCAAATGAGAAGTAGGAAGCTCCTTGATATCCACTAATTATTGTGAAGCCAGACTTAGCTCAGCCAGGCTTCCTATTCCTCAGGCTCAGAGGTTTGACTAGAGTAGTAGCCATGGAAAACTTGGAACTATCATCCCTGCCTGAACACTTGACAGAAAGGCTTGACGGTTCCCATATCTCCAGTACAGTGGAGAGCGATTTTTTTTTTTTTAAGATTTTATTTATTTGACAGAGAGAGATCACAAGTAGGCAGAGGCAGGCAGAGAGAGAGGAAGAGAAGCAGGCTCCCTGCCAAGCAGAGAGCCCGATGCGGGGGCTTGATCCCAGAACCCTGGGATCATGACCTGAGCTGAAAGCAGAGGCTTTAACCCACTGAGCCACTCAGGCGCCCCAAAGAGTGATTTTTTGTTTTAAGATTTTATTTATTTATTTGACAGAGAGAGATCACAAGTAGGCAGAGAGGCAGGCAGAGAGAGAGAGAGAGAGAGAGAGAGGAGGAAGCAGGCTCGCTGCTGAGCAGAGAGCCCTATGCGGGACTCAATCCCAGGACTCTGAGATCGTGACCCGAGCCGAAGGCCGCGGCTTAACCCACTGAGCTACCCAGGTGCCCCCCAAAGAGCGATTTTTATCTTAGGCTGGAACTTCAGAGTATATTTAGCCTGCTAAACCCAACCATTGTCAGAAGGTAAGGGTGAAGGTGGAGGGGTCACTGGTGTAACAGGTAGATACTAGTTTCAGGGACAGAGCTATTGTGTTCTATTTCTCTGCAGCTGCTCAAGTCTTAAGATTCATCTGCTCCCAATTCAGTTCTGTCCTTAGAAGTCACTTTTTTGAGGCTACCTTGAAACTTCCCATCTCTTCCCTCAAATTTGTCCTTCATGCTACTGCCAGAAAGCTCTTTCTGACATATTTTGAGTGACATATAGTAGACACTCAAAGCATTTATTCAGTAAACCTACAATTCTGAATGCTTCCCTAAGATTCACCTCCTTCCTGTGGTCTTGGCATGAACATTCACTTCAGCTAGATATCTTGGGAGTCATTCCTGACTCCTAGAGAAAGTACTTTCTTTAAAATTAAAACTACGTCTGTTAAGTATTACATAGGTGGGTTATGGCTTGACTCTCAGCTTTTCCTTTTAGTCCCCAGAAACAGACCTCCTTTGGGGCTTTCAGCAGTTCCTTAAATGTTTAACAAGCACCTGCTAGTATCTAGCATCATTTTAGTCACTAGGGATACGATCTTTATCAAGTGTTTGGCATTATGTCAGGCCCTAGGCTAGACACTAAGGATCTAGAGATGAGAAGAAACAACCTTTGCCATCAAGGAGCTCACAATCTAAAGCAACACTTCTGCTGCCACAGTGGCCTCATGAGACACTGCATCTTTAATATTTGGGCCCATAAAAGAGTACATAAGTCCTAGAATGTTTATTAGAGGCTCAGGGATAGCACAAGGGATCTAAATAACCATGTATCCATTTGCTAATCTGGCCTATAAATGGTTACTTTTCACCTTAGTGCACTATACCCTCAAACCCATCTAAGTACCTCTTTAAATTGTTAACCCCCGCAAGAGGGGCTCAGATACAATGGAGTTCCCGCTCTATTTTCAAAGGTTCTCTGTCTCAGGCTCTGGTTCTTTACAGCAAGATTGATGGCTATGTCCATTTCCTTAAAAAAAAAAAAAAAAAAAAATTCACTCCAGCCTCAGCAAGTGACACAACATAAGCCCAATATCCAAAGGAGACACAGCTGCAAAAGCCCAGTGCTGATTGCTTACACTCACTCCACAGTCAAATGAGCAAGTCTTGTTGGGTTTCTTTCCATAATGTTTCTCAAATCTGCAATCACCTCTCCCTATCCTGAAATCCAAGACATCTCTATCCTGGATTACTGCAAAAGCCTCCTAACATGCCTCCCTCCACACTGCAGATGAAGAAATAGAAATCTGATGTCTTAATTCTCTACTTGATGATCTCCAGTGCATCCTCCATCCCCATGGGGAAAGAGTCCTGGTTCCTTACCATGATCCCCTTGGTGACTCCGAATCTGCTCCCTACTCCATTTACTTCGCTTGCCTCTAATTCTATGCTTAGGAAGCACGGAAGACCTTATTTTGACTTTATCCTATGCACAGCTCCCTTTACACCTTTTGTTCACAGTCTCGACCATCCAAAGGACTCTCCCCATTTCACTACCTAACTTATACACAGATTTCTGGCATCTGGGTGGCTCCTCTGACCATCCCCATATCTAAATTCATTACTTTATAAACCCAGGTGCTGCTACAGTATTTCCATAATGCACTGAATTTGCCACATTGCATCATAGTTCCCTACAGCTACAGCAACTGTTCCCAAACATTCATTAGTCTAAGGGAGTCCTAGTATTTCATCCCCTTGCTCTTAATGGATTGAGGGATGGACAGGCCTAAACTAATTTGAAGCAATGAAATCTCGTCCCAGCTGGATAAGGTAAGACAGTGTGTTGTTCTAAGAGCCATGGGGAACTGGATTTAGGCTGAAGATCACAGAAAAATCAGATCAGAACAACTAGAGGAAACGCTATAGTAATAATCTTTAGTGATTATTCTTACTTGCACTGGGTTTCCTGTTAATTGCTATCAAAAGTAATCTGAGGTATTAACTTGTACCACTGAACCTTTAGACTAATGTTTCAATGTTTTACCCACAGATCAAAAAATACTTTACATCAGAACACTATTCACATATATGTAATTGAAACAAAAGAATCACTAAACATTATTTACCTTAACAAATATGATGTACACTAATACTGCCAACTCTTTTCTAGGTACTTTTTTAAAATGCTAATCCCAATTCACTAATTTTACAACTAATGGATTACAGTCCAATCTTTGGAAAACACTGATCTGAGCCATTATTACAGTGACTCACTGTTGACTTTGCTGGATAAAATCCAGACTTTTCTTATGACACAAAGGCATTCTGTGGCCTGGCCCAGCCACCTCTCAGCCTCTTCTAGCATTATTTGCTGTCACCCTTCATAGGAAACTATTTGTTCCCTAAATACATCATACCTTTGTACATGAGGTTGCCTCTAGTAGCTTGCTCCCTATGTCACATTACCTTTTATCATTCAATTCTCTCCTTAGAAGTCACTTTTTTGAGGCTACCTTGAAACTTCACATAACCCTCCAGACAGGGCCAGGTACCCTCCTGTGTGCAGTTATAGTCCTCCAGGCATATGCCTATCAGAACATTCATCACACTGTCCTGCAAGTGCCTGTCTGCTTTACTGACTTGATTCAGCTGAGCTCCCAAAGCCAGGCAATAGGACTCAATCTTCTGGATAACTCATTTTTACCATAGGACCTAGTACATAATAGCTGCTCAATATATGTTTATTAAGTGAGAAGGAGTAAGCCACATGTTGTCCTTGACATACTCATCTCTCCAGCTGAGTTTTACAAAATCAATAAACATGGTACTATGCAGTGACAGTGCTAAGTTACACTGCTGAGTATACCAAGACTACAGAAATGGTCTCCATCTTCTCCAGGGATTTACATGCTCATAATGACTATCAAGAATATGTGTGTCTAAGGGGCACCTGGGTGGCTCAGTCATTTAGCATCTGCCTTCAGCTCAGGTCATGATCCCAGGGTCCCGGGATCAAGGTCTGCATCGGGCTCCCTGCTCGGCCAGAAGCCCTTTTCTCCCTCTCCCAATTGCGCTGCTTGTGTTCCCTCTCTTGCTGTCTCTCTGTCAAATAAATAATAATCTTTGGGGGGAAAAAAGAGAATATGTGTGTCTAAGATGTTGGCAAGGTTGTGGAGAAAGGGGAACCCTCCTACACTGTTGCTGGAAATGCAAGCTTGTGCAGCCAGTCTGGAAAACAATATGGAGATTCATCAAAAAGTTGAAAATAGAGCTACCCTACAACCCAGCAGCAATTGCACTACTGGGTATTTAATCCAAAGATACAACTATAGTGATCCAAAGGGGTATGTGCACCCAAATGTTTATAGCAGCAATGTCCACAATAGCCAAACTATGGAAAGAGTCTAGATGTCCATCAACAGAAGAATGGATAAAGAAGATGTGGGGTGTATATATATATACAATGGAATATTATGCAGCCATCAAAAAATGAAATCCTGCCATTTGCAACAACGTGAATGGAACTAGAGTGTATTATGCTAAGCAAAATAAATCAATCAGAGAAAGACAAATATATGATGTCATTGATATGAGGAATTTGAGAAACAAGACAGGATCATAGAAGGGAGGGAAAAATGAAACAAGATGAAATCAGAGAGGGAGAGAAAACGAGAGTGTTATCTCAGGAAACAAACTGAGTTGCTGGAGGGGAGTTTGGGTGGGACAAATGGGGTCGCTGGGTGATGGACATTGGGGAGGATGTGTGCTATGGTGAGTGCTGTGAATGTGTAAGACTGAGGAATCACAGACCTGTACCCCTGAAACAATACATTTTATGTTAATTTTAAAAATAGGTATGTTTAATTCATTTCCCACACACTTCATATTCCAACTTCCTAAAATATTCTAACCAACCTACAGGCAGAAGACACCTATACACTTTCCAAGTTCTAGCCAAAAGCTGAAATTATGCCTCTTTTGTGAAGTATTCTCTGAATGCCCCCAAGCGAAGCTCAGCATGTTTCCAATAGTCCAGTTTCATGCTGTACATCCTTCATTGTAGCAATGGCACAATTACATTGTTCAGCACCCAGTTCTAGATAGTGAACTCCCTGGGGGTGAGGGGACATACCTAATTTACTCTGGTGCCACACAATAGAGAACATGGGACAAAACAAGCATCTATAAATGTCTGCTGAGTGAACCAGTGTTGTAGTAAGTTTGTACAGCTCTGCATTTTGGTTGGGCTCAATAATTCCTCCCTGCCCTGGTTTCCTCCCACTTCATCTGAAAAAGAATTTCCTGGAAAGCTGATTGTCCATTGTTCACTGCCGGGTAAGGTCTGTACCCTTAGAGGTTTTTCCTCTATGCCCTTAAATGTGTGGGCATATTATAGCTCTCCTCTGACCCTGGGACATGAATTTGGTAGTTAAATTTGAGCTGCCTTAATAGAAATAGTCTGTGTGCTTATATTTTGAGGAAAAAAGTTTAAACTTTCCTGACATTTTTACACTCTGTTCCATAATATATGTTTAATGTAAAAAAAATGGTTTTCATTCTTATAAATATTGTACATTACACACATACAAGCTTTCTGTCAAAATCAGTGCTGTAAGAAGCTGAGCTTGTTTATACTGTGACTTCACATATACCTTGACACACTACTGTGTAGCACAGCATTGAAGTTTTACTGCTCTTCACTTCAAGGAGAAATACAAAATACAAAAGCTATACCTAGAAATAGTACTGGAAAACTTTCTGCCATTATTCTGACTTAATTTCTATTTGTTTTTCCTTAATACAAGCTCAGAATTTTTCTTACAGTCATCTTTTTCTTTTGTCCCAGAAGGAGACATAATAGTTTCATTTTTGTCTGTGCTGAGTTTGAGATGCCTGAGAGCATCTGGAGCTTGGGCAAGAGTTCTTCACTGGGAGAACAGATTTTTGTGAGTTGGCAATTAAAGCTAAGGAAATGGATGGGGTGACTCAGAGTGTATACGTAGAAGGAAAGGAGGCTGAGATCAGACACTATGGGACAGACAGGATACAGAAGCTATGAAGAAGACCGAGAAATTGCCTTTAAGAGAGGAAGGAAAACTTGCAAAATTCAACACAGTACCTAGTACAGTGTTTTCTTTGTGCATAGGAATCACTCAAAAATTAATTATCAAATCCATTTAACAAGCATAATCTTTCTCCTTTCAAAGCACAATGGAAATACAGAAAATAAGGGACCCAACAGGCCAATTGGAGGGACAAGATCATAAACAAGTATAACATAATCAAGACAGGTATTGTGAAAACGATGCTCACAGGCATACCAAGTACCAAGAAAGAAGTGAGTGTGGAACTTTTCGGAGGAAATGATGCAAGGGCTAAATTTTAAAGAATGACTAGGTATTCATTAAGCACGGGGGAGAGAAGTCAGCTGGGAGGATATTACAGGCAGCAAGATCTTCAGGTATAAGTGCACTGAATTATGAAACAACATGGAGTGGTTGAGAAATTCCAACTAAGTAATTTGGTACAGCTGGGATTTAGTATTTGAGGAAGAAGTGGAGGAAATGAAGCAGGAAAGCCAAACAAGATCAGGTTACAAAGGGCCCTGTAAGACATGATAAAGTGCTTAGTTTTTATACTGAAGACCAGGAAAAGTCACTAAAGGATTTTCAAGTGGGGAGAAAAGGGATCAGATTTGCATTTCAGAAAGATCATTCGTGCAACAGAGTGGGAGATGGGTTAGAGGGGCAAGACTAGAAGCAAGGAAACTAAATAGGAGCTAGTTAAGGAATCCAGAGGGAGTTGATGAAAGACTAGATGAGGCCAGAGGCAGGGGAGATGGAGAGAAGCTGACAGACCAGACAGCTTTAGAGGAGACAACATACTAGACATTGTGTGTGATTACATGAGATAAAGAGGGTAAGAGTCCAGGATGACACCAGGTTTCTACCTGGGCAATTGGGTGGAGTAATTATATTCACAGAAAACAAGGATAGCAGAGGAAAAGTAGATTTGAGATCACCGTGCCTTACTTTGTTGTAGACATATTGTGTTAAGGAGCTGTCTTGTGAGGAGTTATTCTGGAGATCAGAGGATATGTGTAAGATAACAATATGCATGTGAGAGTCACCCACATACATGGGAGTTGAAGCAGTATTACCAGATGAGATTTCCCAGTCAAGAAATACACAGTAATAGAAAAAGAAGGCCTACAAGAGGGGCACCTGGGTGGCTCAGTCAGTTAAGCTTCTGACTCTTGGTTTCAGCTCAGGTCATGATCTCAGGGTCATGAGATTGAGCCTCACATCAGCCTGATGTGGAGCCCCACACTGAGCCCCTTATCAGCCTCCACATTTAGCAGGCAGTCTACTGGAGATGCTCTCCCTCTACCCCTCTCCCTGCTTTCTCTCTCCCTCTCTCTCAAATACATAAATAAATGTTTAAGAAAAATAAAGTAAGAAAGAAAGAAGACCCAAGAGAGATCTGACTTTCAAAGGCCGGACAGAGAGAGAAAGGAGGGTAATAAGGACCACAACTAGAACTTTGGTGTGTCAAAATCCAGGGAAAGAGGGTGTCAAAAATATCCATTTGTGTCTATCTCCCTCAGTAGATTGAGTTCTTGGGGGCAGACATGAAATAATTTTTGTATTCTCAGAACCTAATGTTGGCTGGGCTCCAGAGTAATGGACTAAATGTGTATCTTTGGCCATTGAACTAGAAAATTAGTGTGTTCACTGTTGACCTCTGATAGAGCAGTCTCTTGAGAGAGGCAAAAGCAAAATCCCTAAAGACAACATGAGAATTGTGACAATGAAAAGGGAAAACAGGGCAGAGATATACCAGCAACTTGAGAAGAAATAAGATTTAAAAAGTAAAATTTCAAGGTTAATGCATTCATTTCTTGCTGTGGTCTAAATGTGCCCCCAAAATTTGTGTGTTGAAATCCTAATGCCCGGTATGGTAGTATTAGGAGCTGGAGCCTTTAAGAGGGGCTTATATTATGGTGAAGCACTTATGAATGAGATTATTGTTCTTATAAAGAAGACCCCACAGAGTTCCCTTGCTCCTTCTACCACGTGAGAACAGACTGAGAAGGCACCAGCTATGAACCAGGAAGAGGGTCCTCACCAGAACTTAACTGTGGTAGCACCCTGATCTTGACCAACTGAGCCACACAAGCTCCCAACACCTTGATCTTGGACTTCGAAGCCTCCAGAACTGTGAGAAATAAATTTCTGTTGTTTAAAAACTACCCAGTCTGTGGTAGTTTATTATAGGAGCCTGAAAACACTAAGACCATTTTATAAGTACTTTTGCCAAGTCTTAGGTATGCTGACACATATATAAATTGATAGAAGAGTAAAAAATCTTGGGTTGAGGGCAAAGGGGGAAGGAGAGAGCTTTCTCCTTTTCCATTGTGGCTTCCTTGGCTCCTCTACCTTTATTTAAAGCTCTTTCTCTTTTGGGACTCAAAGCATTGGTTGTACCTCCTTCTTCTGATGGTCTTCTGATGGTCTTGGCCTAAGCTACTAAGGCATGCCTTACATACCTTACAAGCTACTAAGGCATGACCCAACAACCTACAGGAAGTCAGTTGGCAAGCTTGCAGTTTGACCATGTCTGCCTTTGAGGAGAAAATATGCTAGTACAAATGAATTATTAAATTCAGTCAGTCAGAGACCTAACATGATAGGCTAGGGCAGACAGACAGAATATCATGAATTCAAAAAAAAAAAAAAAAGAATATCATGAATTCAAACATGACTCAGGAGTCAACATGGAACCAGAAGAGATAGAAGCAAACACAGGAATTCTGACCAAAAGCATCTCTGGAGGAGTTCTGCAAACACTGAGAACTAGCTCCCCACCACACACCCTTTTTCATAACAGGCTGGGTCATTCATGCTGTGCTAACTGGGGGTACAGAGTAGAGAAGACAGCTCTGATTACTCACACATTCAGTGAAGTCTTAAGTCCAGAGTCTTGCTCACCATCCCAAGACCTACTACCATTCTCCCCATTTGGATGCCCCATCTAAGACTTTGACCCCATAGTTCTTCATTGTTCTCTCCTAAAACTCATCCTTCCAGCCAACTCTCTTTACCAGGCCTTTGACCCTTTCATGACCAGATTTACTTTATTCCTGATATTTTACTCTTTAGAAGCTCTCTCTCTAAATCTAGCTTCTTGCCTCTGCCTCTCTCATACCCTTGCACACATATCAACCTTTCAACTTCTTGTAATTCTAGTCCTTTGAGTTCTCTCTCCCTCTGTGTGACAGGACTTTCTTTTCAACCCAGCCTGGATGTCATGATCCAATACTTCATCTGATCTCATGGCAATTTCTATACAATCCCATGTCTCTCCCACCTACCGACCTACTAATCCCAGATTTCTCTTCTATGTGTCCTCATCACTGAGAGCTATTGGAAAAAAATACCATACAACTGTTGGAACCGGAGCCAACAGAGCTGGACCCCGAACACAACTCAACAAACCTGGATTACTCAATCCTGTCATCTCTTCAACTCCTGCAAACGTTCTCTGCTTTTCTAAAACTCTTTATATAATCTTCATCTCTTACTAGCAGCACTTAACTTCACCTCACAGTTATCAAAAAAAAAAAAAAAATGGAGGCTGCAGACATGGTCTTTTCAATTTCCTACCCTCCTGACCCTTATCTGCATCTAGGCACTAGGCAATTAGTTGAAAATTTATTTACTGAAAACAATTCATCCAACGACCAAGCTACCCAAAAGTCAATTCATAAAATTTTTCAAATTTATCAAACTCGTAGTTTGACATCAAAATCCAATTTGATAAAATTATCAATTCACCAAAAATGTTTTTTTCTCAATAATTTATAAAATTTCTAGAAATTGTGTTACGTAGAAAGTTTGAATAGCTTTGTGAGTTCTCCTTTTTTAAAGTTTCAGTTCATTTCAGTTTGACTTAGTTTACTTTTAGGTTTTTTTTTAATTTATTTATTTTCAGAAAAACATTATTCATTATTTTTTCACCACACCCAGTGCTCCATGCAAGCCGTGCCCTCTATAATACCCACCACCTGGTACCCCAACCTCCCACCCCCCCGCCACTTCAAACCCCTCAGATTGTTTTTCAGAGTCCATAGTCTCTCATGGTTCACCTCCCCTTCCAATTTACCCAAATTCCCTACTCCTCTCTAACGCCCCTTGTCCTCCATGCTATTTGTTATGCTCCACAAATAAGTGAAACCATATGATAATTGACTCTCTCTACTTTTAGTTTTAACCAAAGTCTTTTTATTAGATCTGTACCAGATTTCAATCAAACTATGCTGAATGTCACTTTCGTGTGGTACTCATTTCAGACACTTAGGATCCACATACCTAAAACAAGTACGTAATACTCACTTGATCAAGCTGATAAACCAATCTATGAATTAAGACAGTCAAAAACAGCACTTTATAAATCAGTATTATCTAGGCCAGTATTATCCCTGACACTAAAACCAGAGAAAGACCTCACCAAAACAAAACAAAACAAAAACAAAACACATGCGTGTGCGGACACACACACACACACACATACATCAATATCCCTTAAGAATTTAGATGCAAGCAAGATTCCTCAACAAAATACTAGCAAACTGTATCCAGCAACATAGAAAAAGAACCTTACGCTATTACCAAGTGGTGTTTTTCCCAGAATATAAGGTTAGTTTGCCATTCTAAAGGTGAGTAATGTAATACAACATAACATATCAATAGAATAAAAAAACAAAACCACATGGTTATCTTCGTAGACACACAAAAAGCATTAGACAAAATCTGACATATTTTCATTATAAAAATATTCAATAAACTAGGAATAAAGGGAATTTTCTCAACATAAGAAAGAACATGTATGAAAAACTCACAGCTTACATCATACTTAATATTAGAAGACTGGATACGGGGCACCTGGGTGGCACCGTGGGTTGGGCTCTGACTCTTGGTTTCAGCTTGGGTCATGATCTTGGGTTCAAGGGGTCAAGCCCTGTGTTGGGCTCCATGCTCAGTGTGCTTGGATTTCTCTCTTCCTCTCCCTCTGCCCCTCCCATTCATTCTCTCTTCCTCTCTCTCTCTTTCTCAAATAAATAAATCTTTAAAAAATTAAAGGAGAAGACTGGATGTTTGTCTCTAAAAACAAGAACAGGACAAGAATGTCTATTCTTACTCTATTCAATATTGCTTTGGAGGGGCCACCAGAGTTATTAGATAAGAAAAAGAAATAGAAGACATCTGTATTGGAAAGGAAGAAGTAAAACTACTTCTATTTGCAGTAATATGAGCTTATATATAGAAATTACCAAAGAATCCACTAAAAAAATTAAAACTAATAAATGAGTAGAGCAAGTTCACAAAATGCAAGATTGGTATACAAAAATTAATTGCACACAAAAATCATTTATATTTCTAGGCACTATCAAGGAACAATCTAAATAAGAAATTAGGAAAACAATTCTGAGGGCTCCTGGGTGGCTCAGTGGGTTAAGCCTCTACCTTTGGCTCAGGTCATGATCTCAGGGTCCTGGGATCGAGCCCCGCATCAGGCTCTCTGTTCAGTGGGGAGCTTGCTTCCCCCTCACTGTCCGCCTGCCTCTCTGCCTACTTGTGATCTGTCAAATAAATAAATAAAATCTTTAAAAAAAACAATTCTGTTTACAACAGCATTGAAAAGAAAAAATGCTTAGACTTAACAAAAGAAGTATAAGACTTATATACTGAAAACTACAAAACATTGAGAGAAATCTAAAAATGTCTAAATAAATTTTAAAAATTTTTAAAAATTCCTAAATAAATGTAAAGATATCACCTATTCATGAATTTGAAGACTTAACATTGCTAAGATGCAAATACTCCTCAAACTGATTTAAGGAACTCAGAATAGCCAAAATCATCTTGAAAAAGAAAAAGAAAGCTGGAGGACTTTACCTCCTGATTTTAAAAATTCTACAATGTAATCAAGTATATGTGGTACCAGCATAAGAATATAGTTTAACGGCACAGAACTGAGGCCAGAAGTAAGCCTACATTTAGGATCAATTAATTTTTTGACAAGGATGGAAAGAAAATTAAATGAGGAAAGATAAGCCTTTTCCACAAATGATGCTAGGACTATTTATATATAAAAGAATAAAGTTGGACCCCTACATCACACCACATATGAAAACTAACTCAAATGGATTGTAGAGCTAAATATAAGAGCTTAAACTATAAAACTGTTAGAAGAAAATAGAAGTAAATTTGTCCTTGGATTAGACAATGATTTCTTAAATAGATGCCAAAAGCATACACATCAAAAGGAAAATTAGACTTCACCAACATGTAAAATTGTCATGATCCAAAGCACACCATTAAGAAAATTGAAAAGACAGGGATGCCTGGGCGGTTCAGTCGGTTAAGCCACTGCCTTCAGCTCAGGTCATGATCCCAGAGTCCTGGGATTCAGTCCTGCATTGGGATCCTTGCTCAGTGGGGAGCCTGCTTCTCTCTCTCTGCCTCTGCCTGCCACTTTGCCTGCTTGTGCTTGCACTCTGTCTCTCTCTGACTAAATAAATAAATAAAATATTTTTTAAAATTCTCTAAAAAAAAAAGAAAAGAAGATTGAAAAGACAATTCACAGAACGGGAGAATATCTGATAAGGATCTTGTACTCAGAATATATCAAGAATTCTCACCAACCCAAAAATAAAAAGACAACACAACTTTAAAATGGAGAAGATGTTTGAGCAGATAATTCTCCAAAGAATGCATATATACACTTTCTTATTTGACAAGAATTAGGAGCCCTACCAGGTTCTCATTGTGGAGATCAGAGAAAATTTTCTCATGCTTCCAGCAGGAGGACACAAAACATAACCAGTTTGAATGATGCACAGAGCTCTCTCTCCATTCTCCTTAGCAAGTCTTGCCCTCCAGGGAAACTATTTTCTTAGAGCCTAACCAACTTGGGTTTACCAAAGTCTTACTGACATAGAGGAAGGGAAATATCCAACTTCAGCTATGCCCTGCCTTCCTGCCCTAAGGCTAAGGTGGGAAGTGGGGAAGAAAAGCTCAGAGGCACTTGTGAAAGTCACAGACACAAGCTCATTAAAAGGACTATAAAATAGTTCTTCTTCCCCCACACCTTATCATCACATCAATAGAGCTCCTCTATAATAATAGGAATCAGAGCTAAAAGAACTGCAAACCTCAGGCCCTATTTAAGAAGGAGTCTCTAAGGAAACCCAAGGACAACAGGAAGGACAAAAACAAGAGAACTAGAGGAAATTTTAGCCTTCAATACCATAGCTACAGTACACAGTAAACACTGTCTAACTCATAGGCAAATAAACATAAAATCTCACACAAAAGACCTATTTACCTCAGTTCCTTCTACATCATATCCAGTTTCAACAAAAAATTACAAGGCATCATAAAAGGCAACAAAGTTTGAAAAGACAAAGCAAGCATCAATATGGCACAGATTTTGGAATTATGGAACTGGAAATTTTCAATAACTATGGTTATGTCTAAGGAAGCTAATGGAAAAAGAAGGCACCGTGAAAGAAGAAATGAATGATGTAAGCAAAGAGAAGGAAACTCTTGAGAGAGAATTGAAAGAAAATGCTAGAAATTTAAAACATCATAATGTAAATGAAATATGCCTTTGATGGGCTTAGTAGTAGACTGGACACAGCCAAGGGAAGAATCAATGAGCTTGAATATATGTTCAATACAAACTTCCCAAACTGAAAATTAAAGAGAAAAAAGAGTGGGGGTAAAAAGAACAGAATATTCAAGAACCATGGGACAATAACAAAAATAACAAGAACTGGAACAATAAGGAAGTACGTATAATGGGAATTCCTGAGAACAAGAAAGAGAAAAAGGAACAGAGGAAATATTTGAAGGAATACTGGCTGAGAACTTTCCGAAATTAAGGGCAGACGCCAAAGCACAGATCCAGAAAACTCAGAGAACGCCAAGCAGAATAAATACTGAAAAAAAGGGGCACCTGGATGGCTCAGTGCGTTAAGCCACTGCCTTCGGCTCAGGTCATGGTCTCATGATCATGAGATCGAGCCCCACATTGGGCTCTCTGCTCAGCAGGGAGCCTGCTTCCTCCTCTCTCTCTGCCTGCCTCTCTGCCTGCCTGTGATCTCTGTCTGTCAAATAAATAAATAAAATCTTAAAAAAAAATACTGAAAAAAATGCTGTAAAAAAATTAGTTGTAAAAAACTACAGAATATTCAAACTACAGGAAAATAAACCACAGAAAATCAAAGACAGAGGAAAATCTGAAAGAATCCACAGAAGATATACAAATAGCCAATGAGCATACAGAAAGATGCTGAAAATCATTTGTCATTAGAGAAATGCAAATCAAAACCACAACAAAATACCACTTCACACCCACTAGGATGATTATAATTAAAAAGATGAACATTAATAAGTGTTAGAGAGGATGTAGAGAAATTAGAACCCTCACACACTCTTAGTGGAAATGTAAAGTGGTACTGCTGCTACAGAAAAGTTTGACAATATTTCCTCAAGTACTTCCTCAAAACATTAACCATTTAGTTTACAATATGTGCCATTCACTCCTAGATATATAACCAAGGGAACTGAAAAGCTTTGTACACACTAAACTTGTATATAAAAATTATCATACCATTATTCTTAATAGCCAAAAAGTGGAAAAAATCCAAATGTTTATCAAGTGATGAGTGAATAAATATGATATACCCATTCAATGGAATATTATTCAGTCATAAAAAGGAATGAAGTACTGATACATGCTAAAACAAAGATGAACCTTGAAAACATGCTAAGTGAAAGAAGCCACACACAAAAGACTACATATTGTATAGTTCCATTTATACGAAATATCCAGAATAGGCAAATCCACAAATATAGAAAATAAATTATTGTTTGCTTGGGGTTGAGGGGAGGAAAGAATGGGGAGTAACTCCTAGTGGGTATGAGGTTTCATTTGGGGCAATGAAAATACTCTGGAATATATTAGAATATACTCAGTGAATTACTAAATTCACTGTGAATAAACTAAACAACTCTGTGAATATACTAAAAACTAGTGCGGATTATATACTTTAAAAAGATGAGCTTTATGGCATATAAATCATACTGCAATAAAACTACGGAATGTAAAGATAAAATCAGAGTAAAAATTATTTAGAGGTAAAACAACTATATACTCAAGGATGAGGATAAGCAGAGATTCTTCTAAAGTATAGTCTTCCTATTGTGATATGAATGGAACTGGCAGAAATCCTACAAATGTTTCTAGATGTCACTATTGCATGATGCCAATTTATCAATGGTCATCATGATATCTTAGAATAATTATCTTGAACTAATGAGATTATAATATAATTTACATAATTAATTTTTATCACTTATTAAAGTAACTAATATCATCTACCAACCCATATGAAAATACTGTATAGTCATATTTCAGCCCATATCTATATATTAATAAAATTACAATGAACAAAAAACGTTTTTAAAAAGGCAAATTATTGAACATATTTTAGAAGATAAAACCCCTCCACCATGATTGTTTATAAATTTTTTTACATTTGAGTCATTGCCTAACACTTTCACAGCAAAATACACAAGAAGTTCTGATTCCCCAAAGTCACAGATTCGAAGTAAGGAAAAACTTAGAATACACTGAACTTTGGCCAGCCACGCCAAAATGACTTCAGTGAAATAGCTGCAAATAAATTAAAACTAACTAAAATTAAAACTAAGACTAAGCTAAACTGAACTTCAAATGAGTCAACTGACATTGTAGAAATCTTCAGAAGTAGTAAAATCTGCCGAACCATGCAAGTTGTTGTAAACTATACAAATAACTTTAAAAGAAACAGAATTTTGTTTAATTGACAACAGTGGCAAATTTCAGCAAATTGAGCACTGCGCATTGAGATTCAGAGAACTGGATTTCTTTACTTTCCATTCCAGAGGACTTCCTCCTCCCTACGTGGAATCCTCCACCTGTGTTGTAGATACCATTCCCTTCTGCTTCCTCTGGCTCTTGCTCTGTGGAGGCAATCAGGAGTTTCCTTTTTTTCTTTCCTAGAGTCTCTATGGGGAACTGAAATCCTTCCGAGCCTGGAAAATATACTTGGTCTTGGAAGATCCCAACTCAGACCATCCTGGACTCTGGCCAGTCTTTAATAATCCTGCTCAGTTTCTCCAGGGCTGGGCTGTACTGAAGAGCTCTGATGATTGCAGCTTCAGAGCATTTGAACAGGGGGCTAAGGTTTGGAGCAGTCTGAAACCAACACTGATGCCACCCACTGCCTCTACTGGCACGGAGAAGAAACAAATGAATAACCAAGCCAGCAAGAATTGTCAGCCTCCCATTCTGTCATTCAGAATCATCATTCACAAGGTAAGCCTCCTGGGTCATCTTCCCTTTCTCATTTGGCCATCCCCACACTGATCTGTCCTGTCTTTACTCTTGTTAGGTTTTCCTTCCACTGCTTCCCTGCCATTTAACCTTTCTCATGGTGGACCTACCTCCCAAGTTTTCAGTTCTGAAATCGTTTCATGATGACAACCACCTAAATTCTCAGCCCCTTTATATATCTCTGAGCCTCCACTTCCTGTGCAAGAGGCTGGCTTTACTTCAGTACTTCTTCACTTCTGCAAATCCTTCCACATGTCTGGGGAGAAGGGGGAAGGAGTCTCCAGTCTTGGGCCAAAGGTCCAAATGCAGACAGCCACTTCTCCATACACACACCAACATTTGAGAATCATACCATCTTGTCATACAAGACTCTACCTTCCTCAGTGTTGTCACAAAATTACCTCCCCTCTTTTTCAGCCAGAACTTCAGTGTGGCTGTGCCAGTATCCTCTGCCCTCTCACCAGCATTCTCAACTCCTTCGTCCTTTAGGCCTGTAAGTCCCCTTAACAGTGCCTCCACTCCTTTAATACTCTTCTGAAGATCTCTAACATCTTGCCTCTCTCATGCCCCAACTGCCCTCCAGAGAGAATGAGATCATCTGATGGCCTCAAATTCCCACCCTGTCCACCCTCCTCCCCACTGCCATCATTCCTTCACACACATGCACATTCTGCATCCTCCCCCATCTTCCCTTCCTGTTGTTTCCATTAAAGGTCAACTGCTGCTTATATTTGTGGTTATTTCTCCAGTCCCTCCTCTCTCCTCTGGGACCTGCTACACCAGCCATTGCCTCTCCATTAGCTCCTCACCTACAGTGTCAAAGATGGTCCATGGTTTCTTTCCAAGCAACTGTCCCTTAGTCCTTCCCTTCCCCACTCTTACTCCCAGCCTCCTACTACCTGCCTCTCTCTCCTTACTGCACTCACTGAGTAGTTGTCCCTGATTCTGCTACATCTGTAATATCCTTTCTTAACTGTGGACTAGCAGCACCCTTCATGTCAGGCATACACTTAACAAACACATATTGAACATCACCTGTGTGCAGGTATGGCGTGTATGTGCTACAATGGTGAACACACCAGACTGACTGTTTAGGGGAGTCTTTACCCATTTAATCAAGTATTCACACGCCAGAAACTTGCAACTATGATAACCACCACCGAGAAGGAGTACTAGTCACCATGGGAATCCATCATATGGACTGACCTAGTCAGAGAAGTCAGGAAAGAGGTCTGTGCCTAAGTGATGCTTCAGCTAAAATCTGAAGGCTAAATGAGAGGTCACTCAACCAGGGGAAGAACCAAAGCATGCCCTGGGCAAATGAACAAGTTTATGCCAAAAGCATTTTTAACAATCATCCTAAATAGGAGCTGCAATCCTCTTATGTGTTCTTGCCTCTGCTCCCAAGATTGATCTAGATGGGCATGTGAGTCACTCCAGGCCATCTGGAGTCTTCAGGATTTCTGAATTTTTTAGTGTTTAATAAGGCCTACCTATTTTTTGGACTAATCATATATATGATTTTAATTTTAATTTTAAAATTAGTTAAAAGCATCAGAAAGGAGAAGAAATGAATCTTCCAAACAGAATAATTCCAAATAATATACTATATATTACAATATGTATCATAAGTCCCCCCCCTCCAGGGGGGAGCTTAATTCCCCCCCTCAGACTATGGGACTTAGAAACTCACTTTCAGGGATACCTGAGTGGCACAGTGGGATTAAGCGTCCAATTCTCGGTTTCAGCTGAAACCATGATATCAGAGGGCTGGGACTGAGCCCCATGTCCAGCCCCCACATTGAGCCCCTTTGCTTAAGATTCTCCCTCCCTACACCTCCCCCCTTGCACTCGCTCTCTCCCTAAAATAAATAAATAAATCTTAAAAAAAAGAAAAAGAAACTCACTTTCAAAGAACAGAATATGGAAAGAAGGGGGGGAAAAGAAGCTTTAACAGTAGAAAGACTTGGCAGACACAACCTTAGCCAAGTGATCAAAGTTAATATCACCTGTGATAATTCATATTGCTATCATGTATCCTCTGATATAATGGAATGAGCCTGTCACTTCACTTCCACGGTACTCCTTCCCAGTTTAATCATAAGGAAAGCATCAGAGAAACCCAAACTGAGGGATGTTCTTCAAAATGCCTGGCCAGTACTCTTCAAAACCGTCAAAGTCATGAAAAAAAACAAAACAAAAACAACAAACCAAAAAAGCAAAACAAAACAAAGCAAAATAAAGAGAGAAACTGTCACAGACCAAAGGAGACTAACTAAACATGAAGATTAAATGTAATGTGGTATCCTGAATTGATTCTTGGGATAGAAAAACAACATTAGTGAAAAAAACTGGTGAAATCAGAATAAAGTCTGGAGTTCAGTGAATAGTGATGTACCAATGTTATTTAACCTCTTATTTTTGACAAATGTATCACACTTATATAGGATGTTATCATTAGAGGAATGAAGGTTATCATCATTAAAGGATGAAAGATATATGGGTATTCTCAAAACTATATTTGTAACTTTTCTATAAAACTAAAATTACTCCAAAATAAAAAAAAACACCCATAGGCAAAAATAAGGCAAAATAAAGTAAAATGAAAAACAGAAACTAGAGACACAGTCTTGATGGTATTTGTGTTCCCATTCCACTTGCCAGTCATCTCCCAGGTTTTGTACCATGGGCCAAAAACTCTGCCCTTCTTTCCTCAGTGAATTCAACTGGTTTTCTTTCACATGCTATCTATTTTCACTACAGTTTACCTCCACTCCCTCCTCCTTTCTCTGTGGCCTGGTTTCTTTCCCCTCTTCTTTCTTTCTTTTTTTTTTTTTAAGATATTTGTTTGTTTGTTTGTGACAGAGTATGAGTAGGAGGGACGAGGCAGATGGAGAAGCAGACTCCTTGCTGAATTGACCCTACTGTGGGTCTCCATCCCAGCGTCCTGGGGTCATGACCTGAGCAGAAGACAGCTACTTAACCGACTGAGCCACCCAGCCCTGTCTTTCTTTCTCTTAACAGATTTCATTTATACAATACAGTATTATCAACTATAGTCACCATGTTGAACATTAGATCCTCAGAACTTCTTTGTCTCCTAACTGAAAGCCTGCGTCTTTTACCAATCTCTCCCCATCTCTCCTATCCCTCACCTCCTGGTAATCATCATCCTACAAGTTTCTATGAGCTCTTTTTTTTTTTTAAAGATTCCACATGTAAGCTATACAGTGCAGTGTGTATCTTTCTCTATATGGGTTATTTCACTTAGAACTATGCTCTCCATTTTCATCTATGTGGCCATGAGCAGCAGGATTCCCTTCATTTTTAAAGCTAAATAATAGTGTTCCATTATCTATCTATCTATACGACATTTTCTTTATCTGCTTATCTGATGATGGACACTTTGATTGTCTCCATGTTTTTGCTTTTGTCAATATTGCTGCAATGAACATGGGGTGCAGTTATTTCCTTAAAATAATGATTTCCTTTCCTTCAGATATATACCCGGAAGTGGAATGCTGGATAATGTGGCAGTTCTATTTCTGATTTCTTGAGGAACCCCCAATGTTTTCCATAGCGGCCATACCAGTTTATACTCCCATCAACAGTGCACAAGGGTTCATTTTTTCTCCACACCTCACCAGCATTTGCTGTCCCTTGTTTGTTTTTGGTTTGTTTTTTTTTAAGATTTTATTTATTTCTTTGACAGACAGAGATCACAAGTAGGCAGAGAGGCAGGCAGAGAGAGAGAGGGAGAAGCAGGCTCCCTGCTGAGCAGAGAGCCCGATTCGGAGCTCCATCCCAGGACCCTAAGATCATGACCTGAGCCGAAGGCAGAGGCTTTAACCCACTGAGCCACCCAGGCACCCTTCCTTTTGGTTTTTGATAAAGGACATCCTAACAGGTGTGAGGTGATATTTCATTGTGATTTTGATTTGCATTTCTCTGATGATTAATGATGTTGAGCATCTTTTCCCATACCTGGAGATCATTTGTATGTCTTTTTTGGAAAAGTATCTATTAAGGTCCTTTGCCCATTTTTAAATGATGTTATGGGTTTTTTGCTTTTAAAGTGTGTGAGTTTCTTGTATGTTTTGTATATTAACTCCTTAACAGATATGTGGTTTGCAAATTTTTTTTCCCATTCCATAGGCTGCCTTTTTATTTTGTTGATGATTCCTTTCGCTGTTTGTTTTTGCTTTTGTTGCCTTTGCTTTTGACACCAAATCCAGAAGATCACTGCCAAGACCAATGTCAAGGAGCTTACTCTCTGTGTTGAAGTTCTTCTAGGAGTTTATGGTTTCAGGTCTTACACTCAAGAATTTAGTCCATTTTGAGTTGATTTTTGTGTATGGTATAAGCTAGTGAGTGTCCCATTTTCACTCTCTTGCATATGGATATCCAGTTTCCCCAAATATCCTTTCCTCATTGTATATTCTTTGTTGAAAATTAATTGACAACATACATATGGATTTATTTCTGGCCTCCTTTTTCTGTCCATTGATCTATATGTCTGTTTTCATGTCAGTACCTTACTGTTTTGATTACTAAGCTTTGTAGTACAGTTTGAATTGAAGAAAAGTCGTGCCTCCAGGTTTGTTCTTCACCTCTTCTCTTTTGATCACTGAGGTCATCAGCTATACCCTAGTTCCAAAATCTAATGGAAAACTGTCATACCTCATCTTATTGTATTTTTGTATTGTATTGTATTGTATTTTTACCCTGTTGATAATTCTTCTTTTTTAAAAAAATATTTTATTTATTTATTTTTGAGAGACAGAGCACACATGAGCTAGGGGCAGGGACAGAGGGAGAAGCAGACTCCCCGCTAAGCAGGGAGCCCAATGTGGGACTCTATCCTGGGCTCATAACCTGAGCCAGAGGCTGACACTTAACTAACTGAGCAACCCAGGCACCCAACAATTCTCACTCTTACAGCTGCTTCTATCCTTGACTTGTATGATAATATATTGGACACTGTCCTCTTGTTTAATTCTTACCTTGTAAGTTGCTTCTTCACAATCTTTCCTGTGAAATCTTCTTCTGTAACGCACACCTTAACAGACCCTCTTTGAACTACATATTCTCCATAGGTGACCATATCCATTCTCATGGTTTCATGTAACCACCTTTAGACTGGTGGCTCTGGAATATTTATCCTCAACTCAACAGTCTCTTCTGAGTTCCAAATTTTATATTCAACCACATGCTAGACCTCTTCATTTGGTCATTTCACATATATCTTAAACTCATCATTTCCAAAACCAAATTCATTATCATCTTATTTCTCTCCTCACAAACTTGCCCTTCCTATGTTCTCCCAACTTTATGAAGAACATCACTACTATATGACCCAAGAACATGGAAAACATCTTAGAATCCTCCTATGTCACTACTCCTAGTCAGTCAATCTGTAATTTCTCTCATGTCTTACTCCTCTTTCCTAATCCTATTATCACTTAGTTAGACTCTCATAAAACATAAGCTGAGCAACTGAAACTAGCTCCTATTTGGTCTCCTTTGATCCTCAGTATTACAGCCCTAATGATGTTGATGTCACAAAACTTAATCATTTCATTTCCTGTATTAAAGAAACTTTCCATGGCTCCTCAGAGCCTGGACACTTGGTATGACATATAACAACCTCCATGATTTGGCCCCATTTACTTTTCCTGGTTTCTCCTTTCACACCAGCCCATATACCCTACATTCCAGGTAACTCAGTCTAGTCAGGACCACCACCGCTACCACCTGTACACCAACCTCCATGACCAGAAACTACTTTCTTGCATGCTGTTGTGATTTTTTTACATGGTCATGCTGTTTGTTCTGCCCTCAAGTCTTTTCTCTGACCTCTCCATTTGCTATGCTTCTACTCATCCTACAAGATCCAGTTCCAGTATCATCTTTGTGACACCATTGGCTGACATCCCAACCCTGGGCTGGATGAGAAATCCCCTCTCTGTCCATAATCCCATACTTTCCTCTGTCATTATGCTCCCCAGTGCCAATTTGCAGATCTGTCTTCACAGCTTACTCTTTAGTCATATCTTAGCTATGTATCTGAAGTATAAAGCTGGCATATAGTGGATATTTGCATGTGTCTTCAGTTGATAAAGGAAGCAAGGAATACATCTAAGTTCTCCCGTTTAAAAAATTCTGACGTCCTAAAATACCTGTCTACCCTCCCCCTACTATAGGTCTCTCTCCTTGCCTGCAGTCAAGCCTCTTTAAAGAGCAGGCTGTATTCCAAGTCTTCAGTCCCTCACTCCTCACTCATTCTTTAACTCAGTGCCAACTAGTTTCCACACCTACCACTCCACCTATCCCATTGTCCCCAAGATCACTTCCTCCCTTTCTTCCTTCTCCCTCTCTGGCCACTCCTCACTTTTCTTTGAAAGCTGTTGCTCCTCTTTTCAACATTTAAGTGTTGGAGCTCCTCAGGATCTGTCTTAAGCACTCTTCTCTTCCCAATGTACATGCTGCCCCTGAGCAATCATATTCACTCCCTTAACTTCTCTTACCATTTGTCACATTTACCATATAAGGTAACCCAAACCTTGGTTGGGTTGGCACCTTAGGTGCCAAATGACACCTCTCTTTCCCAATGAGAAAATCCAAAAACGTTTTTGACCAACCTTATATCTTTAGAAATAAGTATGAAACAGTCAAAAAGTCTATTTCTAGTTGTTAATTTACTAAACATATATTTAAATTCAAATATAAAATACTGATTTATAAATTTTCTTTTTAAAAATTTGCTTACTTATTTATTTGAGGGAGAAACAGAGAGAGAACACTAACAGGGGAAGGGGAGGGGCAGAGGCAGAGGGAGAAGCAGGTTCCCCCATGGAGCAAGGATCCTGATGGGCTCAATCTCAGGACCCTGGGGATCACGACCTGAGCCAAAGGCAAAAAACTAACTGAGCCACCGAGGTGCCCAAATTTGCTTTTTTCCATTCTCATAACTCAGTAGACCATTTTATGCATACTCAAAACATGCATCCCCAAAGCAGTGTCTTTTTTTTTAGTAGGGTCACTTTTAGCCATCTTACCCATTTTCTCAAAATTGATGACCTTCTTTTTCTCCAGTCCAAGTGAAGAGTTTGGAATAGGACACAGCACAATTTGAATCCACATATGATTCAGCCACTGGAAACTTTATCCCAAGTCACAAGGGCCATTTGCATCACACTAAGGCAGTTGGGTTTTGGCCTGCATCCTGCAAGAGTATGTTAATGACCTCTAAAAGTCACTTACTGTATTATTGTCTTTTTAAAATAATTTTAATTATTATTGTTTTAATTGAAGTATAACATCCATACAGAAAAGGACGTAAGTGTTCAGCTCAAGAAACTGTCATAAAGTGAAACACCCATATAACATCACTTAGGTCAAGAAATAGAACGCTTCCAGTACCCCAGAAGCCCCTCCCAAGGACTACTGTATTACTTTTTAAAGCAATCTTAGAAAGCATATTTAGAGACATCCAACACATGCAGTTGTGAGGTCATACTACCAAGAATAGTTACCAATTTCTTTAACAAAGAAATTGTTAAATTTCTTTGACAATAGATGCCATGGCAAGTGACCTACGCAAGCATCCAAGATAGCATTGCTGAGGACATTTCAGGTTAATCTATCTTGCCCAAACAGTAAAAATAGCACTTATTGAGCAACTACTATGCGCCAGGCACATGGCACTTTACATATATTAAATAATTTAATCATTTAGCCCCACTTTATAGATGAGAAAACTGAGGCAGAGAAAAGTTGCGTAATTTTTCAAAAGCCACAAAGCTTGTAAATGGCAGAGTCTGGACCCCAAGCCAGGCAGTCTGGCTCCAGAGTCCACAAGCTTAGTCACCATACCATACGGTCCTATCCAGTGGTTTGTTGTTCAAAATAAATGAGAGCAAACCCTGTAATATGAGAGACTTTGGAAGGACTCAAATATAAGGTTACTTCTTCTTTCCTGAGGGAAGATTTTGGAAAAACAAAAAAGCAAAGCCTCACCCTATATTCAAGCTTATACGGTATTTGCAGATGACTCCCAAATATTTATGCCCATCCCAGACCACTCTTCTAAGCTACAATCCTACCTACCCAACAAGCATTTTAAAGTCAGCTGCCCAAAGCAAAAGTCATCGTCTTTCTGTATAAATCCCCTGCAAGCTACTCCTGCTCCTTTTGTCTATAGCACAGCAAAAGTCACTACCATCCACCCAGCTGCCCAAACCAGAAACCTGGATGTTTTCAAGGACTCCAGCTTCTCCTTCACTCCTCCCTTTCAAAATCACACCCCTTCTGCTTTAGGTGAAACTTTGTTTTCTTTTCTCAGAAGTTCTGGATTTCTTTGTACCATTTGCACACCTCTCAAATCCAGAATACCTTTGGACTCACAACCTACTCAGGGTCATAAGGAAGGACAGAGGGGAAAGGCCAAACTCTTCCATTTCTTTGATACTCGCCAGCTCTGTCTGATTTCACATCTTCCCATTTTCTCTCCCAAGTTAACCTTCAGGCCCCTTCCCCACTCCCTGCCCAGCTTCCATCTCATTTTCCTTTTCTGGGGACTATACCCTTTTAGACCAGCAGCTGCAAATCTCTTCCTTCCAATACCTCCTTCCAATCTGGAGCCTCAAATTTGGGATGAGATGAGGGGAGGCAAAGAGGGCTAAGCAACAAAAAAGGGAAAAGGAATAGAGCATGAGATAAACAGAAGTGACTTGGAGGGTACGGAAAGATTAAGGTGGAAGAAGAGGATGGGGGAAAGAGGGGGATAGAGAAAAGACGGAAGACAGAAGGGAATGGGGAGAAAAGGGGAGGAAAGGGGGATGAGGAGGAGACGGGGAGAAAAGGGAAGAGAAGGGAAGGACAGAAGGGGATGGGGAGATGCGGAGAAAGCCGAGTATAAGAGAAGGGTTGAGAAAGGAGATGAGAATTTGACATACAAGACGCTGGGGGAGAGGACTGAGGACAGGGGATGGGAAGAAGGGGGTGGCGAGAAATGGGTGAGGAGAAGGGGTGAAAAGAAGGGGATGGGGAGAAAGGGAGAGGAGGCAGAGAGAAAAGGGTGGGAGCGAGAAGGGCTGGGCAAGAGGGAGAACGGGACGATGAGGGAGAAGAGGGGACGACGGGGGAATAGGGGCTGGGAAAGATGGAAGAAGGGGACAAGGGAGAGGATGTCGAGATTGGGATGGGAGGAGAGGACCGGGGGAATTGACCGAGAGCGGGGACGTGAGGACCGCGCGGTGCTGGGGCCAGATCCGGCGCCGGGGACTGGGGCCGGGAAGTCGAGGGGCGGAGGGAGGACGGGCGGGCGGTGGGGGGGCCTCGGCACGGAGCGCGGGTGGGGGCGGGGGCGGGGGCTCCGCGGGCGGAGGGGCGGGGGCTCGGGTTACCGCGCGGAGGGCGGGGGAGGGGAGGGGAGGGGGCGCGGGGCCGCGGCGGCGAATCTCGCATCCTCCGCGGGGCGGCTGTGGAGGAGGCGGCGCCCCCGCGGCGGCGGCGGCGGGGGAAAGACAGACCGACGGCCAGGGGCGCACGGACCGACGGCCGGCTGCCCAGAGCTGATCGCGGGCCCGGAGACAGCGGCGGCGGACGATGCGCGGCCCCAGGCCCCGCGCGGGCGGGCGCTGCCCGGGGGGCTGACCGCGGCCGGACGGCGCCCCAGGACCGGGCGAGGGAGCCCGCGCCGCGCGGAGGTCAGTGCCCGCGCCCGCCCGGCCCGTCCGGCCGCGCCCGCCCGGCCCGGTGGCCTCTCCCGGGCGGCGGCGGCGGCGGTGGAGCCGGGGGCTTTGTTCTGAGTCGGAGACAATGGGGGAGGGGGGGCCTGGGCCTGCGGGACGAGGGCGAACGTGAACGTGAGCGTGGGGGCAGGGCCTGGGGGTCTTTGTGTTGCGTGTGTCATCGAGTGGAGTCGGGTGTGCTGCGGCGTGAAAGTGTGAGGGGGGTATGGGTGCGGGGAGCGGGCAGGGTGTGTGTGTGCTACTCCGAGTGTGAGTGCACGGGCAGGGTGTGAGTCAGTGCGTGTCACTGGAGGTTGTGTGTCCGTGTGTATCTGCCTGGTTGTGTGTGTAAGTGCGTGTCACTGGGAGGGTGTGGGGGTCAGAATGAGTGTGTGTCATGGTGAGCAAGTCCCAGGGAGGGTGTGTGTGCGTGCGTGTGTGTGTGTGTGTGTGTGTGTGTTGTCTGCGTCTGTGGGAGCCATGTGTCAGAATGTGGAGGATGGGTGTGTGACAGAGACGAAGTGAGACAGAGACAAAGAAACTAAGGGAGAGAAGTAAAGAGAAAAAGAGGAGATACAGGCAAAGCCTGAAGTGGAGGTGAGTCACCCAGACTGGTGCTCTGAGTTTGTGTCCAGGACACCTAGATCAGAATCTTGTTCAGGGGACAGAGGGAGGTCACCGCAGGCCTGGACCCACATGGGGGGGGCGGGGGAGATGGAGGTCTAAAGGCACAATGAACTCAGTGTGGCGTGGGTTGGGCCCGCAGCCATGGGGCCATAGGTCAGAAAAATATTGTTACTTATGTCAACTCCTCAAATACTCACAGGGGACACATTCATAGCCATACTCAACCCACAAGGGACACAGTCCTAGGAAATACATATCCACAAGAAATGACTTCACAGCCATCACACATCCCCAGAAAGCAGTGTCAGATCTAACAACACACACCTACAGATGATGCTCTCAGAACAACAAACACCCACTGCAGAATTGGTGCAGCCAACACCTTCCCCCAGGTTCATTGTCAAGGCCAACACATACCACCGGAGACACTATGGCTGCCAGCACCTCCCTGGAGACACTGACATAGCAATGCACATCCACTGGAAACAGTCACAGCCAGACCATCATCTGGGCTATACTTCTCAGAGCTGTTTATACATAGCAGGTGCCCCAGAGACCTGACACTAACAGAAGGCTGTGTTGCAATCACCCTGACCACACACTCACTTGTACAACCCACAGGAGACACACTTTCCCATAATATGTATACACCAGGAGTGAGGTGTCGCAATTGCTAAACAAGTTCCCATTAACTTATGATGTTCACACCATTACTCCTTCTCATCCATAGACCTCCCAGGCTTAACCTCTTATTCCCTGAAAACTGGAGACCTGAATTAGTCTTTCCCTCACCCTTTATCCTGCCATGATGCTAAGTGTTCTTCTAATATCCCTGCCTCACAGTTTTCTGAGCTCCTTAGCTCCAGTTAACATCGTCTTCCCTCCCAGGACCACTTTGTAGAACTGGTCAATCTCTAAAGCTGTAAACTCCTTCATTCCACTCTCTGCTGGTAGCTTCCTATGTCCTTCCAGCTCTCAAATGCCCTCACTCCCATTATACTTACTCTTCAACCTCATAATGGCCTCTTGCCCTTGACATCTTTGCTTTCTCCCGATCTGCCCCTTTCTGACTTTGTACTTTCCTTCCAGTTTACACACCCAAGACTATCCCTTCGGACACTCCTTGGCCATTCTTTGTCTTATTGTCCTTGAGCGCACCCATCCCACAAAGCTTCAGCCCAAATTCCCAACTACACCAGGTGATGGATTCTTCTATAAATTCTACCCTCAACTGGCCCTCCGTAAATAAATAGATGAAAAATTTTCTATTTTCTTCGTACCCCTTAACCTCACATGCCTCACATCTCTCACCCTAGCAGATTAAATACTCAATCCACTGGTTCATTCATTCAGCAAACCTATATTAAGTACCTCCCCTGTGCCAGGCAGTGTGGTGGGTGCTGGCATTACAAGGGTGAATGCAATGGACATGGTCCTTGCTCTTGGGGGGGCACTCAGAAGAAGCTTTCTGGAGGAAATGATGTTTAAGCTTAAGCTTGATGGGTGATAAGTAGGGACTCAGCAGAGGAGAGGTGGAGATGAGGTGGACTGGGTGGGGAATATTCCAAGCCATGGAAGCAAGCATGGAAAAGCCCACTTACAAAATATATTATATGTCTGAGAGATAAAGCAACCCAGTGAGCCTGGCACTAATAGCATGATGTGAGGAGAGGTGAGAAAGTCTGGGTGAGGTGGACAGACAGTTAGTTAGATCATGCAGTTCTTATAGGTCATAGGAAAAAGATTATCTAACCCCAAAATGATGGAGAGACACCTGATAATTTGAAGCTATAGTGTGATATGATCAGATCTGGTGTAGACCTACCAGTCTGACAGTGTGGAGATTGGCTCTGAAAAGGAAGATGGTTGGTTGTTGCAGAAAGCCAGGAGGAGAGAGAGCTGGCCTGAACTGGAGTGGTGACAGCAGAGGGGAAAGTAGATGGTTTCAAGAGTTGTGTAGGCAGTGGGGTCAGCAGGGCTCAGTGGAAGAATGGATGTGGAGGCAGTAAGAGTAGATAACCTGTTCTCACTCACTGAGAAAAGTGTGAGGCCATCCAGTTTGAATTCCCTTAGCTTCTTGCCTACTTCCTCAAATTTATCTGCATTCTCCTCAGTCTTTTCGCCTTTCCTAAAATTATGAAGAGGTATCTCTTCTATTTAAGATTACTTTACCCATCCCCTCCCACCTCCATGGGGCCTCACTTAACTAGTTATGCTGTGTCTTATCCATGTCTCCAGTTTCTCCCTTTATACCCCATCCTCCTGTGAGCACACACAGAGCCTCCAGTCTCTCCTGCCTCCCTAAACTCGGTAATCCCCAGTGAGCTAAGCCAATGAGTTGGTGTGGTCGAGAATTTGGGTTGAGACTTTGTGGGTTGAGATTTTGAGAACAGTGGGACAAAGAGTGGCCAAGGAGTGTCTGAAAAGTGATCTTTCACATTGCTTCACTGTGAAAGTGTCTTCTGCATGGAGCTGTTCCCGTTTCCCCTTTCCTGCCCTTCTAGTTAGTATAATGGCTCTCCTAAGAGAAAGTGACTTCTCACCAGCCAAAACTAGAGTTCTTTTCAAAAGTCATCAATTGCTTGACCCCTTGGCATGGTCCGACATTGTTGATCATTCTTTTCTCTTTGAGCCACTCTTGTCTTTTGGCTTCTGAGACACCATTTTATTCTGTCCACATTTAGTGAGCTCTCAAGGGCCAACCACACTGCTAGATGAGGGGAATACTATGAGAGAAGACACTATTCCTACCCTCAGGAAGTTTAAACCTCAGTGGAAGAGACAGGCAGATAAACAGATGATTACAATAAGGTTAGGGTCCGTGCATGTCTCACCCAGAGTTCCTCCTTACTATTCCTTTTCACTCTGCTTTGAGGGCTCCTTTGGGGAGCCCCTAAACCTTACTGTTCCTTAGGGCTCTGACTTGGATCTCCTCATTTTCTCACTGTAGACACTGCTCTAGATGATCCATCACATTTATTTCCAGAGCTTTATCACGCGTATAGTCTGATGACTCCCAAATATCTACCTCTTCCAGACCTCTCTTCTGACCTCCAGACCTCCATATCTGCTTCCTACATGATCTTTGCTATATAGCTCACAAGCCCCTAAATGTCCAAACCTGAACTCATTCCTTCCTCCCCCAAACCACTGTCTCTACTCAGTTATTAGAATACACATTCATAAATTAACTGCACCCAAATCCTGCATCACATTTCTTTTTCCAACCCAAAAAGTCACCGGAACCTGCTGGTCCTACCTCCTTTTCAGCTCTCTCTGGCATCCCATCCCCTTTGCTCCATGGCCCCAGCTACTCACTCACCTCACCATTCTTCCACATAAATTACTGCAAGAGTCTCCTAACTTTTCTCCCTAGACTTCTGCTCTTCCCCCTTCCAGTCCGTTTTTTTTTTTTTTCATTGCAGCAAGAGGGATCTCTCTAAAGTGCAAGTCCAGCCATGCATTCCCTGCACAGTATTCTGCAGTATCTTTCCATTGTCTTGGGTGAACTCTCTACTTTATTGAGGCTTATGAGATCCCTCAGGATCTGACTCTGCCCAGCTTCCCCAGCCTCATCATCTGTCTCATTTCCCTACCTTCCTCACATTGCAAGTTCTAGCCATACCAAATTCCTTGTAGTTCCTCAGAGACACTATATTCTTCCATGCTTCTGGCCTTTAGCTCACACTGCTCTCTGCCCCAAAAAGCCCTTTACTCCCCTCTTCTTCTGGCTAGCCCCTTCCCATCCTCAGATCTAGTCCTAAACCCTACCTCTCCTGACTCACCAAGTAGGCTAGGGATCCTCCTGTCTCACTCTTGTCATTGCCTCTTCCCTGTTCTGTGTCTTTGACTGGGCTGGGGCCTCTTGATGGCAGAGTTGCATGTTATATTTGTTATGTCCCCAGGGGCCCTCCACATTCCCATTCATGGCAATGAACAAGTGAATGAGTAAATGAGGCCCCTCACTGCATATACCTCACCCTCATTCACTCTTCAAAAGACTGACATGTGGTCTCAGCAGCCTATACAATCGAGACATTTCCATACATACCCATGTATCCCACTGAGGCATTTCCACTCCCTTCCCCCACCAACTATATCCTTCCTCACCCTATGCCCTCCTCTCTACCTTTCACTTGAGCTTCTTCTTTCCTGGATCTTCTTCCTTTCCTTTTCTGTACTTTATTTCTCTTTCATTTGGTTTGGCAAATAATTTAAGGAGCACCAGAAATTTGCAGATCCAAATATATTGCGCCAGGTGCCTATTGGGGTTCCTGGAGGGAGAGGAAAATGAGGAAACTGTGTCCTACCACAAGGCACTACAGTGCCCACCGTCTGCTCCGCTCCAGCAAGCCCCCTTCCTGGGAGGTGCCGTAGTCTGCTCCTCCCTCCAACACCCCTCACGCTCACCCACTCTGGGCCCTCCCAAGTCCTGGCACCCTTTGTCTTGCCTCTCCCTGTGTCAGGTTCCCAGACACTTGTTCCCTCTTCAGCCTTCCAGTAGTAACAAGACTGGATCCTGATGCCCTGGGACCTGCAAGCTAAAGCCCCTCCCAGGGGTTCATGCTGTTGGATCCTATCTTCTTCCTGGCCTCCTGCTGCCTGCCCTGTCCTCCTGCTCCAGGGTCTGTGTTTCATGGGTAACCCCCTGACACAAAGATTTTCAACTACTGACACTTGAGAGGGGCTACTCCTCAGTTCCTGTGTCCCCCGGTGAGAGAGCACCGCCTCCCATCAGTCAGCCCGGAACCCCCAAGCGTGAGTCAGGATGCCCCTCTGTGTCCCCTTGGCACACTAGAACGTCCTTGTTTATGTTTCTCTCTCTAAGCTGCTCATAGAAGGAGCTGTTATCTCTCAGAGCCTAGAGAGGCACCACCCTTTTGGCTGATGAGGAAGGAGAAGGGGAAGGAGGAAAGAGAGGAAAGGAGATGGGTGGAGGCTACCCCTCTGACCTTCCAGCTACGTCGTTTGCCACCTGACAGACCTTAGCTTCTCTGAGCTCCCCTTTCCTTGGGTGAAAATGTAGGTGACATTAAGAGAGTTGTTTGAGAATTTAGAAAGAAAACAACTGTTAAGTATTCAACTGTTAACTTAGTTTCACTTCCAACATCTCAGTCCCCCTAATGTGTCCTGCCCCTCCACCTCTCACATCCCTACACTTGCTCTTCCCTCTTGATATCTCTGGGTGGCTGCTCTATTCTCACTTCCTTTGCTTGCTCCAGTCTCACTGGCCTCCCCTGCAACCCAGACTCTGATTGTCAGGGTCAGACATTAGGAAGAGGCCCTTGCTGCCCATCACCACCAGCCCTTGCTCCCTCACCCTGCCCTGCCTACTTGTGAACACCACAAAGGCAATGACTTCCCATCTGTCCGAGTCACTGCTTTATCTCTACTGCTTAGTATGATGATTGGCCCATCTTCAATAGATGTTTGTTGAATCAATTAATTAATGAATCCTTTCACATGCATTCCCTGAGCTTGCCTCTCCTCATTTTCTCTATGTGTCCTAGAAACCTCCAAGCATCCTCTGGTCCTTTCTCCTGTCTCACCACCTGGCTCCATGCCCACCTGACCCTCTGCCTGGCCTGGCAGTTTCCTCAACATTCATCTCCTTTAACCTACCTTGTGCATGCTGCCAAGGTTATTCTCCTATAACAGAACTTTGCTTGTTCTCCTTCCCTGTTGTGCTGTCTGGCCCTTCAAGTGACATGACCCTTCATCGGGGCATTCCGAGCCTTCCAGCAGAGAAGCAATATACGGTAACAATGCCCTAGCTTTGGAGTCCATCAGAGCTGTGTCCCCCATCTCTCTGCTACCCACTGAGCCTCAGTTTCCTCATCTGTGAGATAACACTTATCTGAGGGTTATTCTTTGTGTCTGGCACACAACAACAGCAGCTGATATTTATTAACCCCTCACTGTGTGCCAGGACATGTGCTAAGTTTTTGGCAACATTCTTTCATTTAACTCCCCTGCCAACCATTTAAAGAGGGCACTTTAATCCCCACATTACAGAGGAGGAAACTGAGAAAGGCTGAACAACTCACCCAAGGGCTTCACTGTAAGTGGCAGAGTCAGAATTTGCACTGAAGTCTGCCTCACAGCAGAGCCCATCTTCTAATTACACTGTGCACTTTCAAAACAAGAACTATCTGCCAGACACCATTCTAACCACAGACACAGCACATACTAAGCGATATTATTGTCCCTATTTTGTAAAGGAAGAACTAGAAGCACTGAGAAACTGAGTGGCTTGCCAGAAGCTACACAGCTAGAAAGTGTGAAGCTGGGCAGAACCCATTTGGTTTGGCCCCCGAGTCCACGTCTGCACCCCTGTCCTGTCCTACCCTACTGTGATATATTGCCTCCCTATTATAGAAGTGCAGTGTGTATTGATGAATTGCTCTATGCTGACATCTGGTCTGGGGGGGGGGGTTGTTTAGTTGATTTATTCGCTATCATTCCCTACTGCAGGAGGCTTGCACCCTTTGGACTCTCCTGAAACTATTCTCCCCAGATCTCCAGTGAACACCTTACTGCTAAAATCAATGGCCACTCCTCAGCCCACATCCTATCTGAAGTCTCAGCAGCCCTAGACACTATCGATCTCTCCCTTCTTGTTGAAATATTTACTCCCTTAACTTCTGTGATACTGCCTCCTCTTTTTTTATTTTTTCTTCTCCAAGAAGAATAAAGGTCTCTTCAGTCTACCCCTTAAATGTGACTCCTCTACAGGGTACTATCTTAGACTCTTCTCCCTATCTCCAACCCAGACCTCTCTCCCAGGCTCTACAAAGCCAACTGTGCCTGGGACATCACCACATGGCAATCCCAGTGGGCACCTGAGAAATGGCTTCTCTCCTCTGTGGTGTCCTAACGGCACCACTTTAGTAACCAGGCCAAAACCCTGGAAGTCATCTGGACCCTTCCATTCCACAACCCTTCTCAAAGGGTTAGTGGCCAAGTCTTGTCAACCTCACCTCTTTTATCTGTGTCTTCTTGATCCCACTGCTACTGACCTGGGATGTCACAGACCCCTCACACCTGGTCTCCCTCCTCCCATGGGTTCTCTTCTTCAGGCCTCCATTGTCTTGCTGAGATTCCATCCCTTCAGCTCCCCTGTGATTTCTCCCTTTCTCCATCTCTCCCTTCTCCCTGCATCACAGGCAGCATGGAGTGCATAGTCTTGGGATCAAATTGGGGCTGTGTTAACTCGGGAAATTTTTTTCATGCTAAGCCTGTTTCCTCAGTGGAAGACAGGACATCTTCCTCATAGGGTTCTTGTGATTACATGAGATACTGTCTGTGAACTGCCTGGCATAGAGCCCAGCACATTGTAAAAGTTCAGAAAAGAGACTTTTCCCTCACTCATATCTGTCCCCAGCCTCTCCCTGAAGTGGCTCCTGGGCACCAGTTCTCAGGAGGGACGCAGTAGCCTTCCCATGGGCTGTCTCGGGGATACCCTGGGAAGCCAGTTTATCTGCCTTCTCCTCCCTCCACGTCCTTCCCTTCTTCACTCTCCCCTCTGTACCCCAGCACAGCTCTGCCTCACACCTCTATTTACCTCCCCACACCTCTCCAAGCTAGCTGTAGCTGGCTCTGACTTCGCTCCCCTCTCTGAATGTAGCACCCCACTCTCCTTTGCCCTTTGCCACACTTGCTCTCCCCTTTGTCACACTAGCTCACTCTCCTGCAGTCTTACTTCCAAGCACCCCACCAGCATTCTCAGTCTCTTCTTCTCCCCATTATGGCTGGCCCTCCCTTTGCTTACCAAGGCCACCCTCTTCTGCCACTTTTGCATCAATCTGCTTTTCTAGTAGTCGTTGTCCTCCCCCCCAACCCCTGCCACCGCCACCACCCCCCATCACCACGCCTTGGCTTTCTGGTCCCTGCCCCTCCCTGGCCCTAGGACAGGAAGTTGAGGGAGGAGGCCTAGGCGGTGCCAGCTCCCCCAGCCTGCTTCCCTTCTGTACCTCCGCCACTCCTCTACTTCCTTCTGTAGCACCCCCTTCCCTTATGCTCCCCCTGCTTCTCCCCCCCAACCCACCTCTCTTTCCTCTCCCATGTTCCCCCTGCTCCCAGGTCCTGTAGACACACAGGCTGTGGTGGGGGGAGGATTGACATCACATTGCAGGCCCCAATGAACAGCCTCGCCCCTCCCCCTCCTAATGAGAACCAGCTGTGGTTCCAGAGGCCCAGATGTGGGGCTAGAGGGGGAGAGCAGGATGAAGCCAGAGGACAGAGCAACAGGACCCGGGCAGTGAGGGCATGCAGTAAGGCACAACTGGGTGGGAGAGAAGTGACTGATCTGGGGTAAGAAAGAGGACAGGTCTGGGCAGGAGACAGGTGTCAGGTGAGGCCAGATCTGGGGGAAGGGACAGGACAGACCTGGAGAGGGAAAGAGACAGGAACAGGGAGGAGGAGCAAGTGCTAGGGAAGAGGCAGTGAGAAGCACTGGACAGATGGGGAGATGGTGCTGAGAGGAGAGCTGGAGAGAGGATGAGACGGTCTCTGGAGAGAGTCTGGAGTGCGAGTTTGGAACTGGAAGCCCTGGAGCAGGAAGTGATGAGGCACAGTCCAGACAGAGGCCCCAGGGACCGAAAGGTCACAGCTGCAGCCACAGAGCTGACCACGAGTGCCCCGGCAGCATGTGTGAGAGCATGCCTGTGTGTGGGTGGGTCTTCAAGTGTGTGTGCGCGTGCCTGCCGCTGTGTCTGTGCACACGTGGACGTGCATCTGTCTGCATACGTGGGAGGGAGGGTGTATGTGAGTATGCCTGTGTGTATGTGTGCGGGAGGGTATCACGGGAATGTGCCTGTCCATGTGAGGCCTGTAAGAAAGTTGTCTTTCTGTGTGCACAAAAGCATGCCTGTGGGTCCCTCTATATGCCTGCATGTGTGTTGGTGGGGCGGGCGGGGGAGGGCAGTCAGAGAGACAAGATCCATGGGAATGTCTATCCCATTTGTGTGTGTGAAAATACACTTCTCTGTAAGGAGGGGTATCTGCATATGTGCATATCTGCGTATATGTTAAAGTGGCCCCTGTCCGTATATGTATATGTGTTGACTGTGCCAGTCTATATCTGAATCTGTACATCTGTGTATCTGGCTGTGTGTGGGTCCATGACTTCGTGAATAGGCACTGTTGTGTGTCCACAGTGAGACTGTACTAGGGGAGTTTGCACTGGACAAGAACCCAGGTTGGGTGATGAAGAGGGCAGGCTCTGCACATGTTGGAGAAGGGGCATCTGTCTGGGCCTGATTCCCTCCTCTTCAAGGCTGATCAGTCTCCTGAGCTTTTATCTCATACCATTCATACATCGTTTTGTTCAGAAAACATATTGGTCACCTACCATACTCTGTGCTACACGCAGAGGCAGATGGGATATCATCCTGGCCTTCACAAAGCTGACATTCTGTCTCTGGATGGGGAGTCAGAGAACTATAATATAGTAATAAAAACACTGACCTCACTGTCCATTATCTTCTCTCCCCACCAATCATAACTGCTTGCTCTCCACTGATAGATTAAATGAATAGGACCAATTCTAATACCTTGACCCCTAACCCAGTCTCTAGACCTACATCACTGACCTGGGCCCCTGGGCCGTCCCTGTATACTCAGCCTCTCCCTCCACTGAGTCAAACCTATGCTCACTCAGACCTCCTTGTTCTGAATTCCTCTGACCTGTTATCCCATGTGACAGTTCCATGAGCTCCTCAGACATGAGTCCCCAAGGACAGGGGTCTTAGTGCAGACAGAGAACCCCAGAATGCTGAAGCCCAGGATGAAGGGATCCATCTACCAGGAGGATGGTACCCGCTCAGCTCTAGGCTCTTTGCTTCCATTGCCTCTAATTCTCACAGAATCATCTAGATTAGGAAAATAACTCGAACTCTAGAATCCCTACTCTTTTTATTGCCTCAAACAGGTGGGAGAGATGGGGTTGGAAGTGTAAGCAAGAGGTCAGAAACTCCCTTGGGAGGACAGGCAGTCCTAAAGCAGAGCTAATACATTAAACCTGAGGACACACTTCTGTAGCCACAGGATGGACCATGTTGCCTCAGGCACACAGGCTCTCATTGTGTTTGTCATCTGAGTTGGCATGTCCACAGATGTTTCTGTCTGTGTCAACATGTGAGTGTGGTTGCGTAGAATTAAAAGGCTCTGACCATGCATTCAACACTGATTGACTGCTCACACTGTGCTGGACAGAGACAACCAAGACCATGAACTTGCTGCCCTCAAAGGGCCTGCAATTCAGGGCTGCTGTGCAGTTTGTTGTCAGCGTGACCAACAGCAGTGGGAGTCCAATAGAGGGTAGGAGGGGCTCCTGCAGATGTGGGGAGAGAGATGTCATGGAAAATTTCACAGAAGACAGGGCATTTGAACCAGATCTTGAAGTCTGAGTAGGAGATGGCCACTTGGAAAGGATATTTAAAGGGTATCTCAGGACATGAGAGTAGTACATACAGGGCAAGGAGTGGGAAGGAACTTGGGGATGGCTTTAGTGTTGGGATGCAAGGTGTGGCGGAGGACAGTAAAAGCAGGGGTACTCTGGAGAGGCAGCAGGGCTCAGTTCAGGAAGATAGATTAAGGAAATTGTACTTTATCCTTTGGGCTAGAAGTTTTACACCTAGTGTCCATGAACCCTCTGAAACTGCAGACACGGTTTGTGTGTATGTGTATCTGCATTTTTTTTTTTCTAGAGAGGGGCAGCAGTTTTCTGTTGTCAGTAATGGGGGACCCTTGGAAGCCTCTCTTCAGGAGTGATTTGGTGAAAGCTATGTGGATAACTCTGGTCAGGTGGAGATTGGTCAGACAGTCCAAATCAGGAGGCAGGGGGAGCAGTTAGGGGCTATTGTAGGAATCAAAAGGAGATATGCTCACACTGCTCAGACTGGGACAGTGGTAGTGCAAAGAAAGAGGAGAGGGCGGACTTGAGACGTGTCTCGTTGAGATGGTCTGGCTTCAATAACTAACTGGAAATCAGACTGAAGAGAAGCAAGGAAGCAAGGAAGCAAGGAGTTTCTGACTGGTGGTGCTGCTCATAGTATAGGAAATGGAGGAAGAAAGTCAGCTTGAGGAGAGGGTTATCGATATGTTGTGAAGTAAGTCCAGTATATAGCTGGCTATGTGTCTCCAGAGCTGGAAGTGGAAGGAAACTGGAAAGGCGTCAGCAAATAGTGCATAGAAAATAAATAATACAGGGATACCTCAGTTGGTTAAGCTGGCTGCCTTTGGCTGGGGTCATGATCCCAGAGTCTCAGCATTGAGTCCCACATGAAGCTCCTTGCTCAGTGGGGAGCTTGCTTCTCCTTCTGCCTCTGCCTGCCACTCTGTCTGCTTGTGCTCTCTCTCTGACAAATAAATAAAATCTTTTAAAAAAGAAATAACTGATGCAATTGAATCAGGAATAGATAAGATCACCCAGGAAGAATAGGGAAGAGAGTTGAAAAAGGTGTGGCCCAGAATTGAGGCCTGAACAGCACCAATTTTTTTAAGATTTTATTTATTTATTTGACAGAGAGAGATCACAACTGGGCAGAGAGGCAGGCAGAGAGAGAGGGGGAAGCAGGCTCCCCACTGAGCAGAGAGCCTGCCATGGGACTCAATCCCAGGACCCTGAGATCATGACCTGAGCCTAAGGCAGGGGCTTAACCCACTGAGCCACCCATGGACAGCACCAATTTTTGAGGGATGGGCAGAGGAAGAAGAACTTGTGTAGGAAATTGAGGGGTGGACAGAGAAGTACAATGGAAGCAAAAGGTGGGGTGTTGCCATGTGAAGCCAGGAGGAGTAGGCTCCAAGAAGCTAATGATCAGTGATCCAGTGTTCCAGAATGATCCAGTAACAGGGAGATTTAAAAAAAAAAAAAAAAAAGAAAGTGTTCATTGGATGTAGAGCATGGAGATGATTGCAAGCCTAGTGAGAGCCTTGTCACAGGATAGGAAGCCTCATGGCATGGAGGGAGGAGGATGTGAGAAGTGAGAAACAAGGAAATGAACCAACCCTGCAGAGAGGGCAACCTCTCCACTGATGGCTCCTCTCCCTCCGTCACTAAGACCTTCATTATGGGGCTTGAGGTCTCTTCCCTCTTGAACTTATGCAATATTTGAAACCCTGGCTGCCCTTAGACTCAGAGGCACTGGCCTTCTCTGGGTTTCTTTTTGTCTCCCTCTCTGGCCAATTAAGAATACCTTTTTCCAATTGATGATTAAGGCCAGAAATTTGCCTATCATCCTTGACTTCTCATAATCCCTCATCTCTTGCCTTTAAGCAGTCATCAAATCTGCCTGTTCTACCTCTTAAGCTTCCTGCAGACCTATCCACTTCTCACCATTTTCATTGCTAACACTCATCCAAGTCACCATCAAAACACTGCCATCACCTACACTCCCACAAGTGTGTTATAGGGGCTGCCCTGAGATAGTTGTCCCATGTGCACAGGTTTCGTTTTCCAAAGGGCACCTATCTATAGAGATAGTCACAAAACGTATTCATATCACAACACTTCTTCTTCAAATGCTTTTGTGGCTTCCATTTGCCCCTAGAAATAAATCCAAATCATCCATATGACTTCTGAGTCCCTGCCCCATTTCATACTCCCTCCCCAGCACTCTACCCCTCTACACCTCACACACATTGTCCCTTTCACCCCCAAACACTCTCAGCCCTTTCTTCACTATAGACCCCAGGCCTTCCCACTGTCTGTCTGTTTCCTCTTCTGAATACTCTCACCTTTCTGTAACCCCCTTTTGCTGCCCACCACTGCCTAGCCAACACCTACTCTTTAGGTAGATCCTGACTTGGAGGTCACGTACTCAGAGAAGTTGTTCCTGACTCCCTGACTATGGAAAGTTCCTCTTCTATATATGCCTTCAGAGCTACCTGTATTTCTTACAGCCCTTATCACAAGTAATTACTTGTCCAGTCCCTGGACTGTGACATCCCTGAAATCAGGGACTGTTTCCTTCAGTCACTCATGTGTGCCCAATCCCTTGTTGAATGGAGAGGGAAGTGAGGCTGAGGGAATATATACCTATTCCTCTATACTGGAATTCCTATATACTTCTATTATATATATGTAAAACATATATATGTATTTTATATATAAAACACACATGTAATATATAAGACATTTTTATATTACATGTTTTATATATATGCATTATATGTTTTACAAGAATATAATGGTTGAAGGTGAAGTTTGATGATTCAGGTAAGGTTACCAAAAGCACATAGCTATTGAGATATTAGTCCTGAATAAGAAGAAAAATGAGAAAGGATTGGCCATATTTTTAAGTCCAGACATGAAAGGAAGGGAATCCAAGGGCGTTGAGACCTGAACAATAAGAACAAAAGAACCTGCGAGGGATAGGGGAAGGTTAGGATGGGATGGGGACCTGCCAGGGTAAGACTGGAATAGGTGCTGAGGAGTTCTGAAGCAGGAGCTTCTTGGGTCTGAGATGGATGTGCAGCAGCACAGATGCTCCACGGAGGGGCTGAACATGCCATAGTCTCGCTGTGGTGTAGATCCCCAGTCTCCCTGGATTGATTCCACACACCCCCCATCCAACCATGACCTTTTTCCTTCTGCTTTTCTCCCAGGTCAGGGAGCCTGAGCTGGAGCCAGGGCCCAAGCTGGACCTGATTCAAAGCCTGAGATCAAGCCAGGCCTGGCGCCTGGTCTGGAGCTGGAGCACAAGTCATAACTGGACTGCCCCTGTCATGCAGAAGGAGGCGGGCATTGCACCTTCCTGCACTGGCATGCAGAGCTCCAGGCCCCCCCTGGTACCACTGCTGCTGCTGCTGCTGCTACTGGGGGCCAGGGTGTCAGGTGCCTGGGGTCAGGCCGGGAGCTTGGACCTACAGATTGATGAGGAGCAGCCGGCAGGCACACTGATTGGGGACATCAGTGCAGGGCTTCCACCAGGCATAGCAGCACCTCCCATGTACTTCATCTCCGCCCAAGAGGGCAGTGGGGTGGGCACAGACCTGGCCATTGATGAACACAGCGGAGTGGTCCGTACAGCCCGCGTCTTGGACCGTGAGCAGCGAGATCGTTACCGATTCACTGCAGTCACTCCTGACGGTGCCACCGTAGAAGTGACTGTGCGAGTGGCTGACATCAATGACCATGCTCCAGCCTTCCCACAGGCTCGGGCTGCCCTGCAGATACCTGAGCATACAGCCCTTGGCACACGATACCCGCTGGAGCCTGCGCGTGATGCAGATGCTGGCCGCCTAGGAACCCAAGGTTATGCACTGTCTGGTGATGGAGCTGGAGAGACCTTCCAGCTGGAGACACGTCCTGGTCCAGATGGGGCCCCCGTGCCAGAACTGGTAGTTACCGGGGAGCTGGACCGAGAGAACCGCTCACACTACATGCTGCAACTGGAGGCCTATGACGGTGGTTCACCCCCCCGGAGGGCCCAGGCCCTGCTGGATGTGACACTGCTGGACATCAATGACCATGCCCCAGCTTTCAATCAGAGCCGCTATCACGCTGTGGTGTCTGAGAGCCTGGCCCCTGGCAGTCCTGTCTTGCAGGTGTATGCATCTGATGCCGATTCTGGTGCCAATGGGGCTGTGACTTATGAGATCAACCGGAGGCAGAGTGAGGGTGATGGGCCCTTCTCCATTGACGCACACACAGGACTGCTGCGGCTGGAGCGGCCACTGGACTTTGAGCAACGGCGGGTCCATGAACTGGTGGTGCAGGCACGGGATGGTGGGGCGCACCCTGAGCTGGGCTCGGCCTTTGTGACTGTGAACGTGCGAGATGCCAACGACAATCAGCCCTCCATGACTGTCATCTTCCTGAGTGCTGATGGCTCCCCACGGGTGTCCGAGGCTGCCCCACCTGGCCAGCTTGTTGCTCGCATCTCTGTGTCAGACCCAGATGATGGCGACTTTGCTCATGTCAACGTTTCCCTGGAGGGTGGAGAGGGCCATTTTGCCCTCAGCACTCAGGACAGTGTCATCTACCTGGTGTGCGTGGCTCGGCAGCTGGATCGGGAGGAGAGGGATGCCTATAACTTGCGGGTTACCGCCACAGACTCAGGCTCACCCCCACTGCGGGCTGAGGCTACCTTTGTGCTGCATGTCACCGATGTTAATGACAATGCGCCTACCTTTGACCGTCAGCTCTACCGACCTGAGCCCCTTCCTGAAGTTGCACTGCCTGGCAGCTTCGTGGTGCGAGTGATGGCCCGGGATCCTGACCAGGGCAATAATGGTCAGGTCACCTACAGCCTGGCCCCTGGTGCCAACACCCGCTGGTTTTCCATCGACCCCACTTCAGGCATCATTACCACGGCTGCCTCGCTGGACTATGAATTGGAACCTCAGCCACAGTTGATTGTGGTGGCCACGGATGGGGGCTTACCTCCCCTTGCCTCATCTGCCACAGTCAGTGTGGCCCTGCAAGATGTGAATGATAATGAGCCCCAGTTCCAGAGGACTTTCTACAATGCCTCTCTGCCTGAGGGCACCCAGCCTGGAACCTGCTTCCTGCAGGTGGGTAAGTCCTGCACACAGTGGGATGCTGCTGTGGGCAGGAGTGAATTAAAGGGTCACAGAGGACCTCAGAACAGAAACCAAGCTTTACAGGTGTATCTGTTTATGGTAAGTCAGGTCAGAGGGTTTGATCCTCTGACAGATCCACAATCTGTGCAGAAGGTGAAGACGCATGACAAAAGGAGAAAACAGAGTGCAAGAGCTGGGCCAGGTAAGGCAGCTGAGGGAGTTAAGATCGGATCTAGAGGAAGAAGTGTCCTGTGGTGTCAGGAAGTGAGAGAGAATCTATAAAATCTCAAAGTTGTTCTGAAAGGCAGAGATGGTGATTCTGTGCACCCATGTGACTCCTGCTCCCCAAGAGAGCTGCCAGCATTTATGGAGCCCTCATCTAGTGCTGGGCTCTGCTGGTAGAAACCCCCATCCCTCTCCATGGAGCTGAGCCTTGAGGAGACGTTTGTGCTCAGGCACAAGTATGAGAGCTAATAACTATTTGTGAGATCCCAGATCAGGAAGACCTCTCTGAGGAGGAGATGGGACAGGAAGACCTCTCTGAGGAGGAGATGGAAGCCCTGGACAGACTCTGAGAGCCACAGAGTGCCTGCAGGTCAGGCCTAGATGAGACGGAGGGGGCATGAAACTGAAATGGCAGGCTAAGACCAGATTACAGAAGTCCTTGGACTCCAAGCTTTAAGGAGGTTAGGACTTTACTTCAAAGGCAAAGGAGGTCACTAAACTTCTTTGAGTCAGAAAAGGGCATGATTAAATTTTGTTTTTGTTTTTCTTAAACACTATGTGTTTGGAACAGTTTTAGATTCACAACAAAATTGAGTTGAGGACAAAGATTTCCCGTATACCCCCATCCCTATTCATGTAACATCCCCTGCCCCCCCTTATCTCCATCCCCACCAGAGTGGTTCATTTGTTCCAACTGATGAACCTACATTGACACATAATCACCCCAAATCCCAAAAAAATAGTTTACCGTAGGGTTCACTCTTGATGTACATTGTATAGGTTTGGACAAAATATATAACATATATGTATAATGGATGTACATGACATGCATTATAGTATTCTACAGAGTAGTTTCACTATCCTAAAAATCCTCTGTGCCCTACCTATTCATCCCTCCCTCCTTCCTACAGATTGTTTTTTTAGGAGGCTAACTTGCTTTAAGGATGGGTTAGATCAGTGGGTACGTGATATATTCAAGAATTAACTTACCCACTATAAGCTTGGTGCTGTGCTGGTCCCAGGGAACAAAGAAAGGACACAGTCTTGTTCCCAGGCAGGTCCCAGCTAGACAGGGAGACACACCAGTAACTAGTGCTGCATCACATGGCATATGAGGTGCTGTGAAAGTGCAGAGGAGGGGACCTTTGAAGAATCAATGAGACCTTGACAAATAGATTATATAGAGTATAGGGATGGGGATTCCAGGCCTACAGACAGAGCTGCAGAACCCCAGGATGTGCTCAGGAGACTGCATTGTTCAGGTTGGCCTCAGCTGTTCCGTTAAGAACTGCAGAGAGCTGAGACAAAATAGTAGACAGGGACCAGATTACAAGCAGGTCCAGATATTGCCTAATGTCCCCTCCAGGGGGCAAAAATCATTCCAAGTTGTGAACTGCTTTATCTTAAAAATCACAGGGGGCTGGGGCGCTTGGGTGGCTCAGTCAGTGAAGCATCTACCTTCCACTCAGCTCGTCATCCAGGGTCCTGGTATCAAGCCCCACACTGGGCTCCCTGCTCAGCAGGGAGCCTGCTTCTCCCTCTCCCACTCCCCTGCTTGTTCTCGCCCTCTATCTCTTCTCTGTCAAATAAATCTTTTTTTTTTTTTTTTTAAAGAGATCATTTAAAAACCCACAGGGGGCCAATGAGGGGTTCTAGTCAAATCTGATATGTCTTTTGGGAGGACTGCTTTGGCTGCATCATGGAGTATGGACGCAGGACAGAAAACAGGATGTAAGAAAGCCTCTTAGGAGACTAGTGCTTGAAGTCTTTACATCTCAGAAGTCCACCATATCCCTGAGCATCTTCTCAGGGGCTGCCTATTGGCCTAGACTTCAGGCAGTGCCTGGACCCAGCTGATGCCTTGCCCTCTGACTAGACTCTGGGTATTTGCCTGCCTGGTGCTATCCAGCTCCCATCCACTTTCCCATGTGTTTTCTCTCCCTCTTGGCGCAGGACCAATAGGTGACAGCTTCTAAATTTCTTATTCACTAGTGCTTGAAGTAAGAGAGCAACTCTCCAGAGGGTTTCCTGGAGTTTTCACTCTCAGTAACTATAGGCAATGAGAGTAAAAATGACTACAGTGTTTGTATCTGTTAGAAGAAGTCTTAATATTGGATGCATTAAGTATACATTTATCAAGTATCTACCATGTGCTAGTCATTGTCTTAGGGACAAAGAATACAATAATGAATGAGTCATTACCCCCTACTTCATGGTGTTTATAGTCTAGAGGGGAGATCATTGTGCAAAGAAATAGTTGCACTGAAATAAAAGAAAAAAAAACACCTTCCATAACGGGGACTTATGTGAGGTACAGATAGGCAATTTGAATGCATCACCAAAGAGGTGACACTTAAGCTGAGACTCACAGGCTGAGCAGGAGTTTGTGAGGGGGCTGAATGGTGGGGAGAAGGGGTCCAGGCACAGGTGACATGCCCAGAGCGGAGAGAGAGCCTGACTTGTTCAGAAGCTACAAGTAGCTCAGTGTCTCTGGAGTTCAAGGTGTGCAGTGGGTGAGTGGGAAGTGGGAGTGCAGGTAGGCCACCCAGTGAGGACCCAAGCCAAGGGTTTGAGGACTTTTCTTTAGAGAACATTGAAGATTTTCGAGTAGAAGTTTAATATGACCATATTTGCTTTCTCCAAAGATGCTTTTGGTAGTTAGTATAAAGTAGTGATTCATGACTGGGAGTGATTTTTCCCTCTGGAGGGGACATTAGACAATGTCCGGAGACTTCTGATTGTCACAACTGGTGGGATGCTACTGACACCTAGCACATAGGGGCCAGGGAGCTGTCAGATATCTTATAGTGCATATGACAGCACCACAACAAAGAATTACCTGGTCCAAACTGTCAGACATGCTAAGGACCAGAAATCCTGGGGTAAAGGACAGATTAGAGGGCCAGAAACCTTTGAGAAGGGAATCACAATAGTCCAGGGCATAGATGACTCAGGCCTAAATCAGGACAGTGATAATGGTGATGGAGAGGAATAGACAAATAGGAGAGATAATGAGGATTTACTTAGTCCCTAGTTGATTGATATACCAGGAGAGGAAAAGGGAAGAACAGATTTCTGGCTTGAGCAGCTACGTGGATGGAAGAGTCATTAGAGGGGGTTGGAATGATCATGAATTTAGCTTTGGACAGGCTGGATTTAAGGTGCCTGTGGGACATCCAAGTGGAGATGTTGAGCAGGCATCTGGATGTACAGGTCTGGAGCTCAGAGGACTGGTCTAGGTCAAAGTGCAGACAATGGTCAAAGCCACGGAAGTGGAAGAGAAGGTCCTGAGGGAGCATGCAGAGTGAGAAGAGGCCAAGGAGAGATTCCAGGGAGCAACAGTGTGTGAGAACAGGCAGTGGAAAGGGAGGCAGAGGAATGTGGAGGGGACGGTAGTGGGAGGAGAAGCAGGCGACACCTGGAAAGGAGGTCAGGATGGGGTAGATGCTGTAAGTTTGTGGTCTGGAAGGAACTTTAGAAAATTCACAGATAAGGGTCTCTATTTCCTCCCTGAAATACTGCATTCGATGAGGGCTAGGGAGTGGGTGGGGACAAAAGGAGAGAGATGGCAAGAGAAGGAGCTGACCAAGGCTGGACTGGGAGCAGGGCTGAGAGCCTGCTGGGAAGGGAGACAGTGCATTTGCAGTGGAGCTGCACAGGGCGGGAAGTTCACTTCTGCCTTGGTCATTTCCAGTCAGTGGCCCCTACGCCTTTTGGGGTCACTTCCTGACAACTTCCCCTGACCACTATTTATTGCTTTCTTCCTGCAGCGAGTCAGAGGGCAAAGGTCTTTAACAGCTTCTGGAGATGGTGCCACAGCTGGGCTGCAGCCTGCCTGGATTGATGCGGGGGGATGTTTGTCTCCTGGGATATCTGGGCCCACAGCCATAGTAAAGAGTTGGAGCAGGAGCTGTTTCCAGGGTCAGCCATGGCAGGGCTTTAGAGTCTCTCTGGAGGGTAAACAGTGCCACAAATCACTTCCATCAAGGGCCTGGGCAACAATCAGAAGTCCTTGGCTAGCCTTCTCTCTGAGGAACATTTTCTGGCTAAGAAGAGGGAACTCTCCAGCCTCCTCTTACAGCATGACATGACCCTAGGACCCCTGTATCCACAGAGAGTACTTTGTCACAGTCTACAGCAGTCAGCACCAGCTAACACACTGTCAGAGGTCTAATGTGCACCCAACGTATAAAACTTAGTTTGAAGGAAGGTTTTGTTGTCAGGGTAATCAGAATGTCCATCTACTCATTCAACAAATATATGCAGAGAACTCCAGTGTGCCTGGCCCTGTCCTGGGCTCAGAAGCTTTCAGAATGGTGTCTCCTGTCGCCCTGGCTCTGAAATGTTTAGAGGCTTCTGACATTAATGTCTAATAGTTCAACTTTTCCTGAGCCTGTCTGGGGGATACCCAAGAATTAAGCAGGAGAGCCTTCCCCTACTTCTTAGTTTTGAGGAGCCCCCTGGACTTAAGACCTTGACTTCCCATAGACCAGCCATTCTCCCTCTCTCACTTCCAGGGAGGTCCTCATCATGGGCAGATTCTGTATTTCTAAATTTGTGAACTCTCTAAAATTTTATTGTAACCCCCAAGTCGATACTCATGGAGCTTTTGCAGTCATTCCCCGACATGTGCAGAACGATGAAGAATTCAAGTGGACTGGTGGGCACATTCCAGGCAACGCTCTGCCTTCATGTTTCAGCTCATACTGTAAACAACGGTCCCTCCTGCGGTCTATTTAGTGCCACATTTTTCACATTTTTGTCCCTTTTGTTTGGTGATTTGCTCTTTAAAATGATCCCCAAGTGTAGTGCTAAAGTGCTGCTTCGTGTTCCTAAACCTTATGAAGATAATACATGTGTTAGATAAGTTTCATTCAGATGTGACTTACAGTGCCATGGGCTGTGGATTCAAGTTAATGAATCAACAATATATATTACATTAGGCGTCTTCAAACAGAAACATACTTAAAACAAAGTTATATATTGACCAGCTGACAAAAATGTTGTAACTAGAAGCTCACAGGAACCTCAACCAGGTGGTGAGGTCTGAGGCGGTGAGGTTGGGTTTTGGCCCACGTCCTACTTGTCCCCTCTCTGTATCCTCTCTCCAGAGACCCTGGCACCCAGCTGGCCCAGGGATGCTCCTTCTAATTGCCACTTAGCTCTGCATCTTCTGGTCAAAAAGAAGGGGCATCACTCACCCCAGCCTCTCCCTAGGTGACAGCCACAGATGCAGACAGTGGTCCATTTGGCCTCCTCTCCTATTCCTTGGGTGCCGGTCTTGGTGCCTCAGGGTCTCCCCCGTTCCGCATCGATGCCCACAGTGGTGATGTGTGCACAACCCGGATCCTGGACCGAGATCAGGGGCCCTCAAGCTTCGACTTCACAGTGACGGCTGTGGACGGGGTGAGTGGGCAGACTGTGGACAGGTTGGGATGTTGGGATAAGGCATTTACCAGAGCCAGACAGGGCCCATCTGACTTACTGCTGCCTGTCTCCCTAGGGAGGCCTCAAGTCCATGGTATACGTAAAAGTGTTTGTGTCAGACGAGAATGACAACCCCCCGCAGTTTTATCCACGGGAGTATGCTGCCAGTCTGAGTGCGCAGAGTACACCAGGCACAGCTGTACTGAGGGTGCGTGCCCATGACCCTGATCAGGGGCCCCACGGGCGACTCTCCTACCACATCCTGGCTGGCAATAACCCCCCACTCTTTGCCTTGGATGAGCACTCAGGTGAGGAGCCTCCCATTCCCCGGGCTTGTCCCTGGACCCTTCTTCCCACCTACTTAAATGAAGTACTGCCCCCCTTCCCATAACCTTTCTACCTCTATGCTGTTTCCTTACGTACTCTGCTTCTGTCCCTTCTCCCAGGGCTGTTGACAGTAGCCTGGCCCTTGGCCAGACGGGCCAACTCTGTGGTGCAGCTGGAGATTGGGGCTCAGGATGGAGGTGGCCTGCAGGCAGAGCCCAGTGCCCGTGTCAACGTCAGCATTGTGCCTGGAACCCCTGTGCCACCAGTATTTGAGCAACTACAGTATGTCTTTTCTGTACCAGAGGATGTGGCACCAGGCACCACTGTGGGCATAGTCCAGGCACACAATCCACCAGGTATCAGTTATCATTATACCCTTCTGGTGCTCTACCCAGCCACCCCAACATAACCCATCTCAAAGTACCCTAGAGTATCACACCATAGATAGCTGCAGTATAAAACATGTAGGTTCAAATCCCCAGCACATCCCTGGGCACAGTGCAGGCACTCGCCTTCATCCGCAGGCACATGAAGTATCACCTTAGTGCCACCCAGCATCTCTGCCACCACCTGCCCCTCCCCCTAATAGTTTGAAAGACACAGTATGGATAGTCCTTAGCCTTCCTTGAAATTGGAGTCTAGGCCCCAATTCAGTAGGTGTTTCCATCACTTTCTTGACTCCTCTCTCCTTCCTCTAGGTCGCTTGGGGTCTGTGACTCTTGCCCTATCAGGCGGGGATCCCCGAGGACTCTTCTCCTTAGATGGGGCCTCAGGGCTATTACAAACACTTCGCCCTCTGGACCGGGAGCTGCTGGGACCAGTGCTGGAGCTGGAGGTGCGGGCAGGCAGTGGAGTGCCCCCAGCTTTTGCTGTAGCTCGGGTGCGTGTGCTGCTGGATGATGTGAATGACAACTCCCCTGCCTTCCCTGCACCTGAAGACACAGTGTTGCTGCCACCAAACACTGCCCCAGGGACTCCCATTTATACACTTCGGGCCCTGGACCCTGATGCAGGCATTAACAGTCGAGTCACCTTTACCCTGCTTGCTGGGGGCGGTGGGGCCTTCACTGTGGACCCCACTACAGGCCATGTACGGCTTATGGGACCTCTGGGGCCCCCAGGGGGGCCAGCCCATGAGCTGGAGCTGGAGGCCCGGGATGGAGGCTCCCCACCCCGCACCAGCCACTTTCGACTACGGGTGGTGGTACAGGACCTGGGGACCCGTGGGCTGGCTCCTCATTTTGACAGCCCTACCTACCGTGTGGACCTGCCCTCAGGCACCACCCCTGGAACTCAGGTCTTGCAAGTGCAAGCTCAAGCACCAGATGGGGGCCCCATTACCTACCATCTTGCAGCAGATGGGCCAAGTAGCCCCTTTGGCCTGGAACCACAGAGCGGTTGGCTATGGGTGCGAGCAGCACTGGACCGTGAGGCCCAGGAGTTGTACACACTGAAGGTAATGGCAGTGTCTGGGTCCAAAGCTGAGTTGGGGCAGCAGACAGGCACAACCACCGTGAGGGTCAGCATCCTCAACCAGAATGACCACAGTCCCCGCTTGTCTGAGGAGCCCACCTTCCTGGCTGTGGCTGAGAACCAGCCCCCAGGGACCAGCGTGGGCCGGGTCTTTGCCACTGACCGAGACTCGGGACCCAATGGACGTCTGACCTACAGCCTGCGACCGCTGTCAGAAGACAGCAAGGCCTTCCGCATCCATCCCCAGACTGGTGAGCACTGGGCCCCAAATTCTGAGACCTCATAGCCTCATCCTCAGCCTGGTGAATACCCAGACAGAATCCCCAGACCCCTGCCATTAGGACCAGGACTGAGCCTGGACTTTCACCCTGGCATTCCCTCCCACTCCCTAAACCCCAGCTTCTCAGCTGCAGGCCTCAGGCTGTACATCCCTAGCTACCCCATACATGATCCCTATCCTGCACTCCCAGGAGAAATGACCACACTCCAAACCCTGGATCGAGAGCGGCAGAGCAGCTACCAGCTCCTGGTGCAGGTGCAGGATGGGGGAAGCCCACCCCGTAGTACCACAGGCACCGTGCACATTGCAGTACTCGACCTCAACGACAACAGCCCCAGCTTCCTGCAAGCTTCTGGGGCAGCTGGCGGGGGCCTCCCTATACAGGTATGTGAAGTGGCAGAACCTTGCCCGGAAAAAATGTGAGAGGTCATGGGGGGTCTCCCCACAGAGCTGTAGGAGTAGGTAAGAGAGACTGGCTCTTGAAACAGGTGTGAGAGCAAGAAAGGGGCTCTGCCTGCATTCAAGTGAGGGGAACTTGATTAACCCTGAGATATCTCAAAAACAGGAAGGACACAGCTATTCGTGAGTTGTGTGTCCCCACAGGTACCAGATCGAGTGCCTCCAGGAACACTGGTGACAACTCTGCAGGCCAGGGATCCAGATGAGGGGGAGAATGGCACCATCTTGTACACACTAACTGGTATGGGGAGTGGTGTGGAGAGAAGGAAGTTGGTGGGGATGACATGACCTGCCCAGCTCTGGGAAACAGGCCTTCACTCTTCTTCCTCTGCCTGTTCCCAGGTCCTGGCTCAGAGCTCTTCTCTCTTCACCCTCATTCGGGGGAGCTGCTCACGGCAGCACCCCTGATCCGAGCAGAGCGGCCACACTACGTACTGACGTTGAGTGCTCACGACCAAGGAAGCCCCCCTCGGAGCTCCAGCCTCCAGCTGCTGGTGCAGGTACAGCTGACCTTCCTTAAATCTGTCCACTTCTTGTCAGCCACAGCTATGGGCTCCTCCAAGAAATATGGCTTTGCAGAATCCTTACGCCCTCTAGTCAGGCTACTCTGACTACCCTTCCAGCTACCCAGCCGGCCAGCCCAGACCCCTTTTACACGGATCCCCCTGATTCTGTCCTTCCTCCTCGGTCCACAACAGGTGCTTCCCTCAGTTCGCTCCGCTGAGCCCCCACCGGATCCCTCAGAGCCAGATCCAGCGGCTCCAGTGCCCATCGTGTTGACGGTGACAGCGACGGAAGGGCTGCAGCCAGGCTCCCTGTTGGGCTCTGTGGCGTCGCCGGAGCCGGCAGGGGTGGGCGCACTTACCTACACGTTGGTGGGCGGTGCCGACCCGGAGGGTACCTTCGCGCTGGACGCGGCCTCGGGGCGCTTGTACCTGGCGCGTCCCCTGGACTTCGAGGCAGGCCCGACGTGGCGTGCTCTCACTGTGCGCGCTGAGGGGCCGGGAGGCGCGGGTGCGCGGCTGGTGCGCGTGCAGGTGCGCGTGCAGGACGAGAACGAGCACGCGCCCGTCTTCGCGCGCGATCCACTGGCGTTGGCGCTGCCGGAGAACCCGGACCCTGGCGCCGCGCTGTACACCTTCCGCGCGTCGGACGCCGACGGCCCCGGTCCCAACAGCGACGTCCGCTACCGCCTGCTGCGCCAGGAGCCTCCAGTGCCTGCGCTGCGCCTGGACGCGCGCACTGGCGCCCTCAGCGCGCCCCGAGGCCTGGACCGGGAGACCACACCCGCCCTGCTGCTGCTCGTGGAAGCCACCGACCGGCCCGCCAACGCCAGTCGCCGCCGTGCAGCGCGAGTCTCCGCGCGGGTCTTTGTCACAGATGAGAATGACAATGCGCCCGTCTTCGCCTCACCCTCACGTGTGCGCATCCCTGAGGATCAGCCTCCCGGGCCGGTGGCGCTGCACGTGGTAGCGCGAGACCCAGACTTGGGTGAAGCCGCACGCGTGTCCTATCGCCTGGCAGCTGGCGGGGACGGCTACTTCCGGCTACACTCCAGCACAGGTGAGCTGGGCAGGTAGGAGGTTGGGGCGAGGGAGGGTGCTGATGGGAAGTGAGTGTTGAGGTTTCTTTCCAACCTGCCCTACTGCTCACCTAGGAGCGCTGTCGGTGGTGCGGTCCCTGGACCGGGAACAGCGAGCTGAGCACGTACTGACCGTGGTGGCCTCCGACCACGGCTCCCCGCCACGCTCAGCCACGCAGCTCCTGACGGTCAGTGTTGCTGACGTCAACGACGAGGCACCCGCTTTCCAGCAGCAGGAGTACAGTGTCCTCCTGCGTGAGAACAGCCCGCCTGGTACTTCTCTACTCACTCTGCGGGCAACCGACCCAGACCTAGGTAAAACCTGAGCGGATGAGTGAAGAGGGTAACTGGGCAAGAAAGGTTATATTTACCCTCTGATCTCCCTCCATGTTGCCCCTTCTCAGGGGCCAACGGGCAGGTGACATATGGAGGCATCTCTGGCGAAAGCTTCTCCCTGGATCCAGACACTGGAGTCCTCACGACTCTTCGGGCCCTGGACCGGGAGGAGCAGGAGGAAATCAACCTGACAGGTACACATTGACTGGATCTGAAAAGCCTGGGGTGTTATAAGCACCAGTGTTACTTGGGCAGAACCCCCAAACTACCTTCTAGTAGCTTCCACCTATTATAGCATAGCGTGTTATTTTTCCTATCCCTTTGGGGAGGGAAGTGTTGGTCAGATGGCAAGGTGACCTGACTTCTAGGCAGTTGCCATTGTGATCACACAAACTCTCAAATACATAATGCCACAGCTCTGTCCTTTAGGATTCCCTCAGATTATACTGTGGTCATCTAACAGAAAAGCATATTGGTAGTGAGTACCATAGAGGTTAAGTGACTTGTGCAAGCTAACACACAGCTTGGAAGTGGTAGAGCTGGAACCTGAACCCACATCTTTTGATACCTTGTTGAGTGCCTTTTCTGTCACACTACCACTAATCCAAGATCCATCTTGCATGCAGTAAGGTATGAGAAGTGGGAAGAAAAAAAGGTCTTCTGACATGTATATTTATGTGTGCATGTACACATGTAGGCACCCATGTACTTGCAGAGTGTGGAGAGACGGACATTTTCTGGTTCATATGTGCACCTGGTGAACATGTGCGAATGCTGTGTTGTGTGGGTTTCTCCATGGATGGGAGCAGGCTACATCTTACTGATTTTGCTTCCCCACAGTGTATGCCCGGGACAGGGGCTCACCCCCACTGCTGACCCATGTCACAGTGCGAGTGACTGTAGAGGATGAAAATGACCATGCCCCAACCTTTGGGAGTGCCCACCTCTCCCTGGAGGTGCCTGAGGGCCAGGACCCCCAGACCCTTACGGTGCTGCGGGCCTCTGACCCAGACGTGGGAGCCAATGGGCAGCTGCGCTACCGCATCCTGGGTGAGAACTGTCCCATACCTGCTAACCTAGCACCCACTCTTTGTGTGCTTATGTCAGCCTCAATGTGTCTAGGTTTCCTTTCTCTTTTCTTGGTCTTCTACCTTTTCAATCATGCATATATGTGTTTGAGTATCTCTTTCTATGCCTTTTCAGCTCTTTATGTCTCTCTGTGTCTCTATTTCTATTTTTCTGTTTCTTTCCTTTTTCTTTCTTGTTTCTCCCTGTGGAGCACTTATTCTCAAACTTTTTGAGAGTCTGAGTAACCCTTGATATTTTTAATTTTTTTTAAAGATTTTATTTATTTATTTGACAGACAGAGATCACAAGTAGGCAGAGAGGCAGGCAGAGAGAGAGGGAGGAAACAGGCTCCCCACTGAGCAGAGAGCCTGGTGCTCTCTGGGCAAGAGAGCGGGGCTTTATCCCAAGACCCTGAGATCATGACCTGAGCTGAAGGCAGAGGATTTAACCCACTGAGCCACCCAGGTGCCCCGATATTTTTAATTTTTGAGAACCTTGAAGAGTTTTGTACATGATATCAATATTTGTTGATGTAATAATATAACAAACATATAATATAAATACGTGTGTATTTATGTATGTAATAACACATGACATCAGTATTTGCTATATTAGATATTAAAGCTGAGAAAATCTTAAAATGCCATTGTAAAAAGCCAGTGAATATCCTGCTTACTGTATTTCTTTATAGGCACAAGGAAATATTAGAAGTTCAAATAATTTGTTGGACAGCAAAGATTATAGCAGGCGTAACTAAAAGCAAGTAAAAACCGAATGAGTCAGGTGCCTGGGTGGCTAAGTCGGTTAAGCATCTGCCTTCAGCTCAGGTCATAATCCCGGGGTTCTGGGATCGAGCCCCATGTTGGGCTCAGCAGGGAACCGCTTCTCCCTCTACCTGCTGCTCCTGTGCTTGTGCACACTCGTGCACTCTCTCTCTCTCTCTTTCTCTGTCAAATAAAATCTTTAAAACAACAGCAACAACAAAAAACTGAATGAATCTCTGAAAATACGTTTATGCTCTAAACTTTCTATATTCTAGAAGACATAAGAAACTGTAAGCACACGTTGCATTACTACCCAAGTGATGTCATCGTTTGTCATGCAGCATTCAGACTCTACTGTACATTTGTGAGATACTAAGAATTAACAAAGACATATAGTGTTTTAATATTTCTAGAAACTAGTTTTGATTATATACTCCCTGAAAGGAGTCCCCAGACCACACTCTGAGAACAGCTGCTTTATAGTATTCTCCTTTACCGTCTGTGGTTCTCTTTTCTGCCTTTCTCCCAGTTTCTCTCCTCTCTACCCCTTCCCATTTACTGTTGCCTATAAATCACCCTTGCTCCCATAGACTGACACATCTTTGTCTATGTGCACATGTACTTCTCTGCAGATGGGGACCCATCAGGAGCCTTTGTCCTAGACCTAGCTTCTGGGGAGTTTGGCACCATGAGGCCACTAGACCGAGAGGTGGAGCCAGCATTCCAGCTGCGAATAGAGGCCCGGGATGGAGGCCAGCCAGCTCTCAGTGCCACTCTGCTTGTGACAGTAACAGTGCTGGATGCCAATGACCATGCCCCAGCCTTCCCTGTGCCTGCCTACTCTGTGGAGGTGCCTGAAGATGCACCTGCAGGGTCCTTGTTGCTGCAGCTACAGGCTCATGACCCTGACGCTGGGGCCAATGGCCGTGTGACCTACTACCTGGGTACAGGTGCAGCAGGAGCGTTTCTGCTAGAGCCCAACTCTGGGGAATTACGCACAGCCACAGCCCTAGACAGAGAGCAGTGTCCCAGCTATGCCTTTTCTGTGAGTGCAGTGGATGGTGCAGCTGCTGGGCCCCTGAGCACCACGGTACCTGTCACCATCACTGTGCGTGATGTCAATGACCATGCACCCATCTTCCCCACCAGTCCCCTGAGGCTGCGCCTGCCCCGCCCAGGTCCCAGCCTTAGCACCCCGACCCTGGCTCTGGCCACTCTGCGAGCTGAAGACCGTGATGCTGGTGCTAATGCCTCCATCCTATACCGGCTGGCAGGCACACCACCTCCTGGCACCACTGTGGACTCCTACACTGGTGAAATACGTGTGGCCCGCTCACCTGTAGCCCTGGGCCCCCGAGATCGTGTCCTCTTCGTCGTGGCCACTGACCTTGGCCGTCCAGCTCGCTCTGCCACTGGTGTGGTCATTGTTGGGTTGCAGGGGGAGTCTGAGCGTGGACCTCGCTTTCCTCGGGCTAGTAGTGAAGCCATGCTCCGTGAGAATGCTCCCCCAGGTGGGTCCTCAACCATGTCTCCCAGCTTTGTATCTCTGGATAGGCTGGGGTTACTCACTAAAAATGTCTTGTAAACTCTTTCAGTGCTCAACATTTCAACCAATGTCATCCTCTCTGCAGGGACTCCCATTGTCTCCCCTAAGGCTATCCATGCGGGGGGCTCAAGTGGACCAATCACTTACAGCATTCTCAGTGGGAATGAGAAAGGGACATTTTCCATCCAGCCGAGTACAGGTAAAGGGCAGGAGCAGGGGCTCTGTGAGACGACAGGCTCCTGGGGGAGATCCTCTTTGGGCCTGAAAAGGCCCTAGATGGGGGGGGGGTCTGCCCTTGAGGAAGGGGCAACAGAAAGGGAGGCTCCAGGGCAAGCAAGGGCTATCTGTGATGCTTTCTGCCTCCCTCAGGAGCCATCACTGTTCGATCAGCAGAGGGCCTGGACTTTGAAGCCAACCCACGACTGCGACTGGTGCTGCAAGCAGAGAGCGGGGGAGCCTTTGCTTTCTCCGTGCTGACCCTAACCCTGCAAGATGCCAATGACAATGCTCCCCGCTTCCTGCGTCCCCACTACGTGGCCTTCCTGCCTGAGTCCAGGCCCTTAGAGGGACCCCTGCTGCAGGTGTGGGATATGATGAGGAGATGGGGGACAGGGCTGGCCAGACTTGTCTGTGGCCAGCCCAGTGCCAGCAGCCTCCTCCTCCCACCAGGTGGAGGCAGATGACCTAGACCAAGGCCCCAGCGGACAGATCTCCTACAGCCTGGCCGCATCCCAGCCAGCACGGGGATTGTTCCACGTAGACCCAGCCACAGGCACTATTACTACTACAGCCATCCTGGACCGTGAGATCTGGGCTGAAACACAGTAAGGCCTGGCCCTTTAGATTCCAAGACACCATCCTGGCTCCATCCAGTTTCAAGCCCTGTCCTGAATCCCTCTCAGTCTCTAGGCCACATCCTGGTCCCCCAGATTCCCAGACTCTCAGGAGTTCTCCTAGCCCTGCCCAGGGTTCTCCCTCATCCCCAGGCCCCATCCCTGATTGTGCTCTGTGTCCAGGCTGGTACTGATGGCCACAGACAGAGGAAGCCCAGCCCTAGTGGGCTCAGCTACCCTGACGGTGATGGTCATCGACACCAATGATAATCGCCCCACCATCCCCCAGCCCTGGGAGCTCCAAGTGTCAGAAGGTGAGGCCTCAGTAAAGTGAGAGGTGGTAAGGCAGCACTTTACCCCACCCTTGGGCTCCAGGGGTGTCTTGGACCATGCCAAACACACTTGTCCCATGTATTGCAGATGCACTGTTGGGCTCGGAGATTGCACAGGTAACAGGGAATGATGTGGACTCAGGACCAGTGCTGTGGTATGTGCTGAGCCCATCCGGACCCCAGGATCCCTTCAGCATAGGTCGCTATGGAGGCCGCCTCTCCCTCACGGGCCCCCTGGACTTTGAGCAATGTGACCGCTACCACTTGCAGCTGCTGGCACATGATGGGCCTCATGAGGGCCGTGCTAACCTCACAGTGTTTGTGGAGGATGTCAATGACAATGCACCTGCCTTCTCACAGAGCCTCTACCAGGTACTGATGCCCCGAGCTGACCCCACACCTGGCCCAGGGTTGTTCACATTGGAAGTGGCGAGTCTAGAAGTGTCTGAGTGGGCTGGATGTTGGAACTGACCTGAGGATGGAGCCCTGAGGATGGGAGGGTCCCATGTCAAACTAGCCTTCCAAGTCCTAGAACTATGTCCAGGTTCTTCATCTTGTGCTCAGAAGTGGAGGAAGGTGGGCAGTTTGGACATTGAGCATGGGCTTCAAGATGGCATGGATGATGGATGCCAAGCAGGCTTCATGGGACCAAGCTCCAGAATATAGGCTGAGAGGACAATAGGGCAGCTGGGAAACTTGGCCATAAACACTTTTCCTCACTCCCCAGGTGACACTGCTTGAAAACACACCTCCAGGCAGTGCCATTCTCTCCGTCTCTGCCACTGACCAGGATTCAGGAGCCAATGGTCACATTTCCTACCACCTGGCTTCCCCTGCTGAGGGCTTCAGTGTTGACCCCAACAATGGTACGTCCTTCCCAGGATTTGACCCCCTTATCTTTGACCATCACTGGCCATATTTTTACTCCATTCCTAGAATTTGCCTGAATTCTTAACTCCTGGATCTCTGACCCAGTGAAAAGATTCCCCCGCCCCCACCTCCCTGTCTCTAATTTAAGCTCTGTTCTGACTGCATGTCAAAAGCCATTTCATAAATCCTGGAGATCATTCCATAAACTCCCAGCACACAGGCCATTCCATGGAGTCTGACTTCCAAAGCCATTTCCTAGGCCCCCAAAGGATCACCCTCTGCTCACAGTCTGTGCTGAATGCATATTTCTCTTCACTCCCTTCTCATCTTAGGGACCTTGTTCACAACAGTGGGAACAGTGGCTTTGGGCCAGGAGGGGCCAGGAGTGGTGGACGTGGTGCTGGAAGCACGAGATCATGGGTTGCCAGGCCGGGCAGCACGAGCCACAGTGCATGTGCAGCTGCAGGACCAGAATGACCACACCCCTAGCTTCACATTGCCACACTACCGTGTGGCTGTGAATGAGGATCTTCCCCCTGGTTCCACCCTGCTCACCCTGGAGGCCACAGACGCTGATGGAAGCCGCACCCATGCCACCATGGACTATAGCATCGTCAGTGGCAACCGGGGCCGAGTCTTCCAGCTAGAACCCCGGCTGGCTGAGAGTGAGGAAGGTAGTGGACTAGGCCCCCGGGCACTGGGCTGCCTGGTGTTGCTTGAGCCTCTAGACTTTGAAAGTTTAACCCAGTACAACTTAACTGTGGCTGCAGCTGACCGGGGGCAGCCCCCTCGGAGTTCAGCTGTGCCTGTCACTGTCACTGTGCTGGATGTCAATGACAACCCCCCTGTCTTCACTCATGCATCATACCGCATGGCAGTTCCCGAGGACACACCCGTTGGCGCTGAGCTGCTGCATGTGGAGGCCTCTGACGCTGACCCAGGTCCTCATGGCCTTGTGCGTTTCACCGTTAGCTCAGGCGACCCTTCTGGCCTTTTCGAACTGGATGAGAGCTCAGGTGTCTTGCGACTCGCCCGCCCCTTGGACTGTGAGACCCAGGTTCGACATCAACTTGTAGTGCAGGCTGCCGACCCTGCTGGGGTACACTTTGCTCTGGCACCAGTGACCATCGAGGTCCAGGATGTGAATGACCATGGCCCCATCTTCCCACTGAGCTTGCTCAGCACCAGCCTGGCAGAGAATCAGCCTCCAGGAACTCTTGTGACCACTCTGCATGCGATTGATGGGGATGCTGGGGCTTTCGGGAGGCTCCACTACAGCCTGCTGGAGGCCGGGCCAGGACCTGAGGGCCGCGAGGCATTTGCACTGAATAGCTCAACAGGGGAGTTGCGGGCACGAGTGGCCTTTGACTATGAGCACACCGGAAGCTTCCAGCTGCTGGTGGGTGCTGCCGATGCTGGGAATCTCTCAGCCTCTGTCACTGTGTCAGTGCTAGTGACAGGGGAGGATGAGTATGACCCAGTATTCCTGGCTCCAGCTTTCCACTTCCAAGTGCCAGAAGGTGCCCGGCGTGGCTATAGCCTGGGTCATGTGCAGGCCACAGATGAGGATGGAGGTGCTGATGGCCTGGTGCTCTACTCCCTTGCCACCTCTTCCCCCTATTTTGGTATCAACCAGACTACAGGCGCCCTGTACCTTCGAGTGGACAGCCGGGCACCAGGCAGTGGAACAGGCACTTCTGGGAATGGAGGCCGGACACGGCGTGAGGCACCACGGGAGCTGAGGCTGGAGGTGGTGGCACGGGGGCCTCTACCTGGTTCCCGGAGTGCCACAGTGCCCGTGACTGTGGATATCACCCACACTGCACTAGGTCTGGCACCCGACCTCAACCTACTGTTGGTGGGGGCTGTGGCGGCCTCCCTAGGAGTTGTGGTGGTGCTTGCGCTTGCAGCCTTGGTCCTGGGGCTGGTGCGGGCCCGTAGCCGCAAGGCTGAGGCAGCACCTGGTCCAATGTCACAGGCAGCACCCCTGGCCAGTGGCTCTCTGCAGAAGCTAGGCCGAGAGCCACCCAGCCCACCGCCCTCAGAGCACCTCTATCACCAGACACTCCCCAGCTATGGTGGGCCAGGAGCTGGAGGACCCTACCCCCGAGGTGGCTCCTTAGACCCTTCACACTCCAGTGGCCGAGGCTCAGCAGAGGCTGCAGAGGATGACGAGATCCGCATGATCAATGAATTCCCACGTGTGGCCAGTGTGGCTTCTTCCTTGGCTGCCCGTGGCCCAGACTCTGGCATCCAGCAAGATGCAGATGGACTGAGCGATACATCCTGTGAGCCACCTGCCCCTGACACCTGGTATAAGGGCCGCAAGGCAGGGCTGCTGCTGCCAGGTACAGGAGCCACTCTGTACCGAGAAGAGGGCCCACCAGCCACTGCCACAGCCTTCCTCGGGGGCTGTGGCCTGAGCCCTGCACCCACCGGGGACTATGGCTTCCCAGCAGATGGCAAGCCATGTGTGGCAGGTGCACTGACAGCCATTGTGGCTGGTGAGGAGGAGCTCCGTGGCAGCTATAACTGGGACTACCTGCTGAGCTGGTGCCCTCAGTTCCAGCCACTGGCCAGTGTCTTCACAGAGATTGCCCGGCTCAAGGATGAAGCTCGGCCGTGTCCCCCGGCTCCCCGTATTGACCCGCCGCCCCTCATCACTGCTGTGGCCCACCCAGGAGCCAAGTCTGTGCCCCCGAAACCAGCCAGCACGGCAGCAACCCGGGCCATCTTCCCACCAGCCTCTCACCGCTCCCCTATCAGCCATGAAGGCTCCCTATCCTCAGCTGCCATGTCTCCCAGCTTCTCACCTTCACTCTCTCCTCTGGCTGCTCGGTCACCCGTTGTCTCACCATTTGGGGTAGCCCAGGGTCCCTCAGCCTCAGCTCTCAGTGCAGAGTCTGGCCTGGAGCCACCTGATGACACAGAGCTGCACATCTAGCTGTGGCCCAGGCTGGGCCCCGACCTGGGATGCGCACAGTGTCCCCAATGCAGGCCCCATCTGAGCCTGCCCTTGGCAGCCTCGGACCATGACTGACCACGGGGGAGGCCAGCTTCCCATCCTGAACCCCTCCAGTGGGGGCAGGTCCCACGTCTCACCCAGCTCTGTCAGAGCATAGTGCCACAGAGGCTCTGTGGGGGCACTGACCTGGGGACAGGTCCAATGTGGGGAGAAATAAGGAGGCAGCAGCCCTGGGTTCTCCTCAGTGAGGGCTTCCTGCCCTGCACCAGCACCCTGAGGTGGAGCTGAGACTTTATTTATTGGGGGGTAGGGGAATGGGGGAGGTCCCTCCAACTTGTTTGGGCCCAGCTCTCTTGGGTTCTATTGACACCCCTGCCCCTGCACAGAACCAAGTGCCAATTCTCACTCTGGAGCCTTAATAAACTGCAGTTTGTATCCAGTGTCCGGCTGTATTCTGTGGGGGCCATGGGGATGGAGGATGATTGCAAGACAACTGATACACTGTGGACACCTCAGGGGGCACGGAGGGGTGGTGGACACAGAGGCATCTAGGGTGGGGACAGCACTGGGAGCCCAAGCCTGAGGCTGATGGTCACATCTCTGCAGTTGGCCTTTCCCATTCACAAGGGTTGAAAGCCAGACAGAAGGCAGACAGCAAGGGCTTCCTTGAGGCAGTGACCTAGAGAGGAATTGGCTGGGTAAGGAAAGATCTTGGGGATAACCAGCTAGGCCTGAGAATCCACATGTAAGAAAAGCCCACATCTTTTAAGCCTTTGCCACACCAGGCTCTCTGCTGAGCAGTGTGCCTGTTTTTTTCTCTGTAAATGTTCACTGCAATCCCACGAGGCAGAGCACTTTAGATCTAACCACTTCCATATTCTAAATGAAACCTAGGCTTTCTTGATACCGTACAACCAAGGAGGAACCCCGGTCTGTAGGTCTGTGTGCCCCAGATCACCTTTCTTTTCTTTTCTTTTTTTTTTTTTAAGATTTTATGTATTTATTTGACAGAGATCTCAAGTAGGTAGAGAGGTAGACAGAGAGAGGGGGGAAGCAGGCTCCCTGCTTAACCCACTGAGCCACCCAGGTGCCCCACCAGAGCCCCTTTCTTTTTTTTTTTTTTTTTAAGATTTTATTTATTTATTTGACAGAGAGAAATCACAAGTAGATGGAGAGGCAGGCAGAGAGAGAGAGGGAAACAGGCTCCCTGCTGAGCAGAGAGCCCGATGCGGGACTCGATCCCAGGACCCTGAGATCATGACCTGAGCCGAAGGCAGCGGCTTAACCCACTGAGCCACCTAGGCGCCCCCAGAGCCCCTTTCTTAAGTGCTCCCCTATACCCCTTGGTGAGTGCCAGCTGGCCTCTAGCAGCTAGGGGGAGCCCTGTATGAACCCAGTGTTCTGGGAGCCACAGAAGAACGATCCAGTCGCAGCCCCACCCATTTGGAGGAGGAGCCAGCAGGGCACCAGTTTCTAGGCAGCCACGTGGTGGTGGTGGTGGTGGTGGTGGTGGTGGTGGTGGAATATAAGGCTCATGTGATCTGTCACATGACAGCGGATCTCCAGAAAGGCAACATGAGACTAGGAACCTGGTGAGAAATTAGAGGACCCCGGGAGGAGGGGATTATGTTGGAGGGTGGGAATACGGTGGCAGTCCGGCTCCCGCTGAAACCCGCCTGCCGCCTCTGCAGCTTCCTAGGGCTCCTTGCCCTCTTCGTCACCGGCAAATGCAGTTACAGCCCGGAGCCGGACCAGCAGCGGACGTGAGTTGACTTAGCACACACTGCCCCCTTCCCTAGGCCCTGTCCTGTGCGCAGTGTCTTGGCCCAGACTCCCTCACCCCTTACCAGCTCCTGGTACCCACTCCATAGTTTTATCCCCAGGTTCCCAGGCTCAGTCCCCAATCATTCACCTCCTGTGAGCCATATCTGCCTCTGGGATCCTACCCCAGGTCTCAGCCCCTAATCCTGAACCTTCCATGACTAATATTTCCCATGCCCACACTAACAAAGCCCATGTTCCTGACCTCTGACTCTGCAGGTTGCCTCCAGGCTGGGTGTCCCTGGGCCGTGTAGACTCCGAGGAAGACCTGAGTCTCACTTTTGCCCTGAGACAGCAGAACGTGAAAAGATTGTCTGAGCTGGTGCAGGCTGTGTCGGATCCTGGCTCTCCTCATTATGGTGCCTATGGGAATAGGGATTGGGACTGGGAAGTGGGATGTTGTGAAAGGACCCCGGGCTGGGCTGACTGTGGGATGGCACACATAATGTCAAGGTCATGCTCTTGGTGCTGAGGAAGGTGGTGATACAGGGCAGTTGAATGGCTGTGACTCTCAAGCAGTTTCTGAATTTAATAAAAGGGATCTGGAAGTAAACTGTCCAAAACTCACTCAAATTCTTCCCCCCAAAACTTTTGACCTATGTTTATCAGGCTTGAAACCTGAAAGTTAAGAGCACAGGCTGTGGAAACAAATCTGGATTCAGATGCTGACTCTACTACTTGCAGACACATGGGAAGTAGTACCCAGTACAGATAGGTGCTCATTCCCCACCCTCAAAACCACACTTGTTTCCTCCTCCAGTCAGGCTCCAGAACTCTCATTTCCAGTTCTGGCTCTCAAAGAGCCTTTGGAGTCATCTGCTTTTTACCATTGCTTGTAACCGCCCACTCATTTGTTTATTCTTGCACCCAGACTGCTGCCCAGTCCCCAGTGGTCCACCCCACTCCCCACTCTGCTCCCTACTCTGCTCTAAAACAGTGTTCTGTTCCAGTGGTCATGCTGGATGGTGTCCCTCCCTTGCAAGAAGCCCTTCATGGTTGGGGAGGGGCACTGGTATGTGTGTGAGAGGGCAGTCTCAGATTCACCCTGGAGCTGTGTACATAGCACTGTGCAGGAAAATAGTGACTCACCATCATGTTAAGCTTAAAATCAATAAGTATGAAGACTGAAATTGAATTAGATGTTACCTTATAATTGGTTCTAAAAGTTTGGAAAACTTTTACTCAGAAATAAACTTAATATGGAAAATTTTAATTTTTAACCTCATTTATTGTTTATAATTATGGCAATACATGCTCTGATGCAGCATTTGCAACCTTCTGGCCTTTAGGGAAAATCCATATTTCTGGCCATGGCATTCCAAGTCTCCCCAGCCTTTTCTTCCCCTGGCCCCCAAATATAGCATTCACCTGCACAGCCTGCCTTTGTGCTAGAAAGTTTCCACCTATCCCTGATGACCCTGTTCCAGGGTCCCTGGGAAATCCCAATGTCTCCTGGTTGAGGTCCAAAATGAGCAACTTGGAAAAGCAATGAATGAAGGCAAGATCCTCTACTGAATTCCTGCAGGAAAATACCTGTCCCTAGAGGATGTGGCTGAACTGGTCCGGCCATCACCACTGACCCTCCGCACAGTCCAAAAATGGCTCTTGGCAGCTGGAGCCCGGAACTGCCAATCAGTGACCACACAGGACTTTCTGACCTGCTGGCTGAGTGTCCGGTGAGACGGAAGGATTTCCCCATGGAGGGTACCAGTCATGCCATCAGGGAAACGAGTCACCTCAATGGGAGAGAGCTGAGAGCTGGTGGGAGCTTGTGGGTGAGAGCTAACAGGGAGATAAGGATGAGCAGTGATGCTCAGGTAGCTTCCTCTGCTCTGGTCTGTGGTTTCTGATCTCTGTTCTCTGATCTCTGACCTCCAGACAGGCAGAACTGCTGCTCTCTGGGGCTGAGTTTCATCGCTATGTGGGGGGACCAGCAGAGATCCATGTTATAAGATCCCCACGTCCATACAAGCTCCCGAAGGCCTTGGCCCCTCATGTGGACTTTGGTAACACCCAGTGGGGTTGGTGGGTTTGAAGCAGGCAGAACCAGGGGCTGGAAAATTTTAGGTGCCATGGGGGCTTGGGGTGGGGTCAGTGGTAAAGTCGGGGTTGGAGTCTAAAAGATCTCCTCCTTAAGCCTAACCCCTCCTCACAGTGGGCGGGCTGCACCGCTTTCCCCCCACATCATCCCTGAGGCAACGCCCTGAGCCACAGGTATCAGGGACAGTTGGCCTGCACCTGGGGGTGACCCCATCCGTGATCCGTCAGCGATACAACTTGACAGCACAAGACGTGGGCTCTGGCACAACCAACAACAGCCAAGCCTGTGCCCAGGTGAGCTGGGCAGACACCTCCAGGGTCCTGACACCCTATCCAAGTTGCCTCTCCAGGCCGGCCTTGTTCTCTGACTCCTCTCCTGGGTCCTCACGTCCTATCTGGAATAGTGTCCCCTGCCCTGACCTTGCAGCTGCATCCTCTGACCCGTGATACCTGCTCTGATTCCTTCTGTAGTTCCTGGAGCAGTATTTCCATGAGTCGGACCTGGCCGAGTTCATGCGCCTCTTTGGTGGGAAGTTCGCGCACCAGGCATCAGTAGCCCGTGTGGTCGGACAACAGGGACGGGGCCGGGCCGGGATTGAGGCCAGTTTAGATGTGGAGTACCTGATGAGTGCCGGTGCCAACATCTCCACCTGGGTCTACAGTAGCCCAGGTACTGCCAAGGGAATTGGTGGATGGGGAGACAGGTGGTGGTGAGTGGTGATCACTGCTCCCTCAAGGGAATCCCATAAGCTAGAGGGAGACCCTGGCAACCTTCCAAAGGACCGCCCTTGTGCTCCTCCCCTCACCCCAAATCCAGGCCGGCATGAGTCACAGGAGCCCTTCCTGCAATGGCTCCTGCTGCTCAGTAATGAGTCAGCCCTGCCACATGTACACACCGTGAGCTATGGAGATGATGAGGACTCCCTCAGCAGCGTCTACATCCATCGGGTCAACACGGAGCTCATGAAGGCAGCCGCTCGGGGTCTTACCCTGCTCTTTGCCTCAGGTGACCTTCTACGCTAAACTTAGACCTTAACTCACCAGGAGTTTTGACCCAACAGGGAGCCCTGTGATCTCCGACTTACAATCTGAACCCAATAGGGACCACTCATCTGACCTCTAAACTCTAATCTCTTGCAGTAATGACTAACTCTTGACTTCCATCTTTGACATCTGAACCCATATATCAAGCTTTGACCAATTAATCTGAGTGCTAAACTTGGTCTTTCTCCCAGGTGACAGTGGAGCTGGGTGTTGGTCTGTCTCTGGGCGACACCAGTTCCGTCCCAGCTTCCCTGCATCCAGGTAAGCACCCCCGCCTACCACTTAAGCTTCCCTGCATCCAGGTAAGCACCCCAGCCCACCACTTACCTGTGACCACCAGTCTTCGTCTACAGGTTCATGATCTGGAACTTTTGCCTTGGTGCCACCAGGTGCTTCTGTAGCTAAGACCTGTTTAACAGCTCTGATTGCTGCATTCCCTTCTTCCTATAGGTCTAGGCCTCATGGCTTCTGAGTGGAATGCATTTCCCAGTATTCCTCTTCTCAGTTCCCAGGCATTTTAGGAGAAAATTTGGTGAATGTTCTGTAGACAAAAGTATACACTGTTACCTCAGGCCATGCCTTGAGGGCTCAGAATCTTAGTCTTCCCCATGTACCTGCTTCCCCACAGAGTCTAGCCCCTCTATCAAGAGCTAGCTCATACTTAACCATCTCCATACATTTTGGAGGCCCCCTTGGGACCCATACAATCTGTGCTGTTTTCTGCTCTCAGCCCCTATGTCACCACGGTGGGAGGCACATCCTTCCAGAATCCATTCCGAGTCACAAGTGAGATCGTTGACTATATCAGTGGTGGTGGCTTCAGCAATGTGTTCCCACAGCCTTCATACCAGGTATGTGTATGTGTTTGTGTGGATGGATGGGTGGGAGGGATCCTCGGTCAGCAGACAATACTCACTCAACAACATCTTTCAGGAGGAAGCTGTAGCCCAGTTCCTCAGCTCCAGTCCCCACTTACCACCATCCAGTTATTTCAATGCCAGTGGCCGTGCCTATCCAGATGTGGCTGCACTCTCTGATGGCTACTGGGTGGTCAGCAACAGCGTGCCCATTCCATGGGTATCTGGCACTTCGGTAAGAAATCAGCCTGGGTCCAAACCCCCTACTCAGAAACTATCCTCACCCTCTATAAGACCTGGTAACCAGAACCCCTGACTCCTCAGAGACCTCTGATCCTTTCAAACATCCCTCCCTCAAATCCAATCACTATGAGCCCCTAACCTCCATTTATTCCTTCATTCTTGCAGGCCTCTACTCCAGTATTTGGTGGGGTCCTATCCCTGATAAATGAACATAGAATCCTCAACGGCCATCCCCCTCTTGGCTTTCTCAACCCAAGGCTCTACCAGCAGCGTGGAGCAGGACTCTTCGACGTGAGTATGGAAGGGAAGGGTGTGCACATTTTTATGAATATGGGGAGTTCAAAGATGAACTTGAGGGCAGTTCTGATGGGGTACTAAAATGTAAATACAAGGTAAGGGGGCTTAGTCCGTTAGTGCTGGTACGGACAGGCCCAGGTCTGATGCCTGCCTTTTCCCTAGGTAACCCATGGCTGCCATGAGTCCTGTCTGAATGAAGAGGTGCAGGGACAGGGTTTCTGCTCTGGCCCTGGCTGGGATCCTGTGACAGGCTGGGGAACACCTAACTTCCCAGCTCTGTTGAAGACATTAATCAATCCTTGACCCTTTCCTGCTGGGAGAGTGAACCTGTCCCCTGCCCCACAGCTGGTGGCTTGGTCCCTTATTCTGCACTGTTGGAAGCCGTGCTGAACCTTCAACCATAGACTGCTACAGACAGCTTATCCCCCTAACCCTAAAATGCTGTGAGCTTGACTTGACTCTCAACTCTACCATGCTCCATCATGCTCAGGTCTCCCTACTCCTGCTTCATGTTTCTCTAATGATGCTGTAACTAATATTGTTTGGGAGCCTCCCCACTCCCAACACCCTCCCCCAACCTTTTCTTCTTTCTCTTTTCAGCCAGGCTTTTTCTAAGAGTTGTCTATGCTGTTTCTCTTCATGTTGTCTCCTCAGTTTATTGCACCTTCTTCAGCTTTCAGGGCTTAACTTCTTTTCTGACCATTCCCACTTCCTCCTTCATTCCCTCTTCCTTTTTCTCTTTCTCTTCTTTCTCACTGAATGTTGGTATACTTCACTGCTTTATCTTTACCCTTCTGCTCTTTTCAATCTACCCAAAATTTCCTGGAACAAATCAGTCACCTGTATCCACAGCTATCAACGTCTCACTGAATCAGACTATTGGACAATGATTCCTCAAATACAAGGTGTATGATATTCAATACTTCATCTTCCTCCTTCCCAATTCCAACCATTCTCTGGTGTTCCTTCTTGGCAAATGAGACTATGCTGCTTCCAATCAAGCCAGAAGCCCAAGTGTTATCCTAGACTCCCTATTCCTTCACTTTCCCCTTCCCACTACCACTGTCAATAAGTCCTACTGATTTCACCTCTTAAATATATCTTTATCAATCCACAAGTCCTGCCAATTACATTTCCTAAGTATATCTAGAACTCATTTACTTTTCTCCACCTCTACTGCTACTAAATTAGCTTAGAACCATTATTTTCTCCTCTCTGAATTGTAGGAGGCCCTTGAAAAGATGTCCTTACTTCCTGCATGCTCACAGAACCATTTTTCCAGAGTAAAATGCAAATCCCATCAGGTCATTTACTTAAAACCCTTCAAAGCTTACTGATAAAGTTCGGGTTTTTGCTATGGCTCACAAACTTGATCCTTTCATTGCTGTTTGTTCCTGAGTAACAAATTGCTTATTCTCCCTTGTTCTCCCTCACCCTTCCTCCACTTCCCCACTTTCACTTTTGCTTAAGATATTCTGTGCCCTTAACATGACCCCTGACTCCCTTTGCCTGTTTGGTTTCCAGGATTCTTTGAACACCCCACTTAGGCTCTCTGCAGCTAGCTGATTTTTGTATAGCAGAAAAATCCCAGATTTTTTCAAACCAAGCCTGTTTGATTCTTGGTTCTGATGTAGACTAGGAAAGAAAGTTGAAGAAGCCCATCTCCCTGAGTCTTTTACCTCCTCTGTTAAGTGGGAATATCAATACCTGCCTCTAACAATAATTAATAATAATTAAATGGAATGAAGTTGATAGAGTGCCTGACACAAAGAAGTAGGCAGCAGATGTTAGGTCCCTTCCTCCTTTGCACTGCGTACTGTGTCTACCTCTAGTATTGTAACTCCAATCTAGTACTGAAAATGCCAGTTTACCTCTTTGCCTCCCTTTTCAAGACTGTTGGTGCCTAGAGGACTAGAATCTTGTCCTACTTAACTTTGTACTCCCAGGCCCTAGCTCAGGATTGGCAAATAGGAATTAAATAAATGTTTGTTGCGCTGAAAACCCCACCCTCCCTGGTGATTTTGCATATGTTGTTTACTCAAGCTGAAATACTTCCCTTCCTGTCTACAGCAGCACTGTTCGCTTCCCTGCTGTCACTTCTCCCGGCAGCTGGAGGGGAGTGGGGCTTTCGAACCCTTAAAAGGCTGAATAAGGGAACTAGAAAGGATGCAGACTGGCAGGCAACCTGTAGTTAAGGGGTGTCCCAAAAACAAAGTCTTTAAGCGCCAAGTTGGAAGACGAGTCCCAGACCTGCGGAAAAGGGTCTTAGACCTTGACGGTTCCCACCCTGGCGAAAAGGCTTAGCAGTATGGCCGCGTGGGAGACCGCCTTCGGAGACACCTCACAGGCTGGTAAACAACCAGGAGACAGGAGACGGTAGAGAAACAGCACACTCGGCGAGGGAGGGGCGAAGCGTGGAGCGTGTGACGTCACCCGTGGTGTGTGCGTAACGTGAGCGGAAGCGGAAGCGGCTCTGTTCGCCGCCTCTTCCACCGGCCCGATGAGCTGCAGCGGCTCCGGCGCGGACCCCGAGGCGGCGCCGGGCTCCGCTGCCTCGGCCACGGGCCCGGCGCCCGCGGTCTCGGCCCCCGCAGCATTGCCCGCCGGCACCGCTGCGGAGAATAAGGCCAGCCCCGCGGGGACTGCAGGGGGACCTGGGGCTGGAGCTGCGGCAGGGGGCACGGGACCCGTGGCGGCGCGGGCCGGGGAGCCGGCCGAGCGGCGCGGGGCGGGTGAGGGCCGGGACGGGTGAGGGTGAGGGCAGCGCTAGGGCTGGGTCCAGTAGTGGGTGAGGGCAGAGGATTAGACCTAGCCGGGGCCCCGCATCTCCCACCTCCATGTCTGTCTGCTGGTTTTCCTCCAGCTCCGGTGTCGGCTGGCGGCGCGGCGCCCCCGGAGGGGGCCATGTCTAACGGGGTTTATGTACTGCCGAGCGCGGCCAACGGAGACGTGAAGCCGGTGGTGTCCAGCACGCCTCTGGTGGATTTCCTGATGCAGCTGGAGGATTATACGCCTACGGTGGGCTTCCTGCCTGAACAAGGCTATTGGCGCGCTGTCAGGCCAACTTTTCTGCTACACTGCTTGGATTTCCAGTCTCCTTTTGCACTTGCTCCCCTACTAGTTCTGCCCACCCAAACTGAGCTTCCTGAAAGCCAAGCCTTCCTCCATTTCCCTCCCCCTCTCAGCCCCTCAGTGCCTAGAGCAAATACTGACAGTCGTCTCATTGATCTCTCAGATCCCAGACGCAGTGACTGGTTACTACCTGAACCGTGCTGGCTTTGAGGCTTCGGACCCACGCATGTGAGTACAGTCTGGGTGGGTAGGTTAGAACCTTGAGTGCTAATGTGGTTTATTGTTCCATCTCCTTCTCACACTAGTTTTTTCTCTCTAGAATTCGGCTCATCTCCCTAGCTGCCCAGAAATTCATCTCAGATATTGCCAACGATGCCCTACAGCACTGCAAAATGAAGGGCACAGCTTCTGGCAGCTCCCGAAGCAAGAGCAAGGTGTGAGGGGAGGCTCATTGAATCAGTAATTACCTCCCACAATGTCGGAGGTTTAATTGTCCTGAAATCTCTTTGGGGAAACTAAGTCCTAGGGGAGGTGAAAGACCTACTCAGGGTCACCCATCTGGGATTGAAATCTGAGATTCCTGAGCTCAGCTGGTGCTCTTCCCTCTTCCCTCAGGACCGCAAGTACACTCTAACCATGGAGGACTTGACCCCTGCCCTCAGCGAGTATGGCATCAATGTGAAGAAGCCGCACTACTTCACCTGAGCCACCCAACCTAAATGTACTTGTCTGTCCCCTTGTCCCCACACCAGCCTGTTTTCATAATAAACTTTATTGTGACAGGCAGGGCTGGTCCCTCCCATGCTGGGAGATACCGTGTGGCAAGTGACAAAGCTCTGAGCCTAGCCCCTTTGGGGGCTGCAGTGGTAGGGATGGGGGCAGGGGATGGGCCCCATGGCTGGGGTAGTACCATGACTGGAGGCAGGGGAGGCAACCAGAAGCCTGCTGCTTTGGGGAGACCTACTCCCCTAACCGTGTCCTGACATCTCTGGAGTTTAGGCAAGGGCTTTCCAGCTCTACTTGTCCTGCATCTTCTCCAGGATAGGCACAATCATGTCAAATTTAGGCCGCTTAGCAGGGTCTTCATTCATGCAGATCTTCATGAGCTTACACACATGGGGGGAAATGCCTGGTGGGATAGTAGGCCGAAGGCCTTCCAGTGCCACCTGCAAGTACAGGAAAAAACAAAATGGGTTTCAGAACTTGAATATCCTGTGGGGAGAGGCCTCTCTAGTCCTCAGGACAGGATTACTGCATATTTGAACAAATATGGGAAGAGCCCAGCCCTGCTATAGTTACTGTCGTCACCACCACCATTCCCCCAACACAAGTACATAGAGTTGTGCTCTCACCTTCATTCCAATCTCCATGTTGGAGAGGTCAGCAAAGGGTACCTCCCGTGTCACCAGTTCCCACAGAAGCACTGCAAAACTCCACATGTCTGCTGAGCGTCTGTTTGTATCTTCAGGCTTCTTCTGCAGTGCTGGAGGAACAGGACTTAACTGTTCCAGCTGCCTGTCCTGTCTCTGCCCCCTTCCATTACTACTGAGCTGGCCCTTCTCCACCTCCCAACATGATGCCCTCACTCACCTTCAGGGGCCACCCAGGCAGGTGCATACATGCGCCCAGGGCACTGGAAGGAGAACTTGACGTCGGCCATGCTGATTCGGGCAGTCATGTCCTCATCAATCTGAGGAAGAGAAGATAGATAATGTGGAAGGAGGTAAGTCCTATTCTAGACAGGAAAAGGGGGCTGGGGGCCTGGGCCAGGAAGGAAGTGTGACCTCACCATTACACTACGGCTATTGAGTGCATGTCGTGGGATGAGGGGCTCTAATGTGTGTAGGAAGGCCATGCCCCGTGCCATGTCCAACGCAAACTTCACAGCCTGGCTCTGGTCCACAACAAAATCTAAAGAGGCAAGAGTCAAAAGAGTTTGGGGAGGCTCACACACCCTGCGCCCATCCCATGAGATTTGGTATCCCCTACTCACTGGTGCCTTCATGTAATACATTGTACAGGGATCCATATGGCATCCAGTGTGTGATGAGGGTGGGGTGAGGAGCAGGTGGAGACTGACAGGCACCTAGCACTGGGAGCACATTTGGATGCGAGAAAATCCTGGAAGAGGGAGAGTATCCCTAGCTGAGATCAGCATAAAAGATCTCCTTTTGGGTGCTAGTCAGGGTTCCTTGGAACCAGCAGCTTCCCGTTTAGGCCTTGCCCCACCTGAGACGGGGACACTCCTCGTTGAAGTCCCTGCTCTTCCTTGTACTCCAGTCTCGAACCTTTAGCACCTTCACGACGATGTCATTGCCCTGCCAACGGCCCTTCCATAGCTGAGAGACAGGTAAGGGTTAGGAAGCTTTAACTAAGGCCCCTGCTTTCTTGTCCGCTAACTGGAAGAAAAACTTAAAAAAGGTGCAGGGCAGGTAATTTGTAGGGGATTGGGGAGGGAGGGCCAAGAAAGGCAGGGTCACCTCTCCAGAGTGATTCTCGTTGAGCTTTGCCAAAAAGTTGAGCTGTTTGTAGTCAATGCCAGAGTGTTTGTTCAGAGTCCCATTTCCTGAGAATGTGCACAGGTCAGGTACCCAAGCTTCACCTAACCCAGCTCCAACAGCCCAGGGTTATTCCTTTGACCATCCCTCCCCTTACAACTGACTCACGGGGCCGAGTGCGGGTGGTTCCCTTCCAGAAAGTGTCCTTGTATGGAATACGGTTAAGGTTCTGGCCCATCTTCTCTGCCCGCTCTGGGGAAGAAAAACAGCTTTGGCCCCAGCTGTAGTACGGAGCGAGGAGATAGGCAGGGACAAGAGAGGATACGAACTGGAGTTGGGGACAGACCTCGGAGGAGCTCTCTCAGGGGTGCCTTGGCTTTGTCCACAGGCATCTCTCCATACTTGTTACAAATGCTGACAAGAGCCCCATTAGCCACCAGGTCCTGGAACGAAAAGGTGGTTGTGATGATGGGCTCTGCTACCTCCCTGGCAATCACAATCAACCATCAATACAGATATAGTACCAGATCTGAGTGTCAAATATTCAGCAATACTTACAGAATGGATTGAAGGTTCTAGAATCTCCCATTCAGGCTCAGACGTTGCTACCCACCCATCCCAGGTCTCAGGGCTTTGGTACTCACCTCTGCAACCTGATCTTGGCCCCAAAAACAGGCATAGTGCAGGGGCACGTTTCCATGCTCATTCACTGCATTGATGTCAGCTTTATACTGCAAGAGCTGGTCCCCATGGCCAAGTAGAAGAGGCAGAAGACAGAGGAGATGGGAGTTGAGGCATGTAAGGAGGGAGAAGAGTACACATAATGCTTGTGACTGACTTCCAGACATGTATGTAATGTATGTGAAAGAACATTCATGCATACCTTCTGCACAATATCACGGTGTCCATGACTGGCTGCCAGGTGCAGGGGAGTGTCATCCCCACGGTTCATCACATTGATTCGTGCCCCCCGCATGATCAGCATCTCAACCACAGCTGAACGGCCCTCTCGGCAGGCCCAGTGCAAGGGGGAGAAGCCATGATCATCCCTTTGAGGAAGAGACAATGGTCATTGATCTGGAGGTGGGGCAAAGGCTTTGATATGGAAAAAACTGATAGTCATTCTGAAAAATCTCCCTAGAAACCTTGCCTGTCCAGGATTCTGATTCTCATTCATGCCAGCAACTCCCAAAGCCATCCGATTAAGACCTTCAAAGGTCTTCAGACCCCTGAGCTTCAAACCTAACCAACTACCACCTGAAATCTCAACAAATACATATGATTCACTGCCTTCATCAACATCTCCCACTAGCCTTTTTTCCTTGGCATGCCCTATCTCATTAAATGGTAGCATTTTATCTGGTTTCCTCTGCATTCCTTTTGCAACATCTGTTGGTCCTTTTTGTTTCCAATGCATTTCATATGCCCCTAATACACTACTTGTGGCGCTGGACTGTAAACATCTTAATGAGCTGTCTTGTCTGCTAGACTGAATTTTTGAGAGAATGGATTAACAGAAGTTGTTTAGTGCATGTTAATACAAGGGAGGGGTGTTTGGAGAAGGAAAGCCACAACTCATGGGAGAAGAAGCAAGCTTACTGATTGGCTCTGTACTGAAACCTAAAATCTAAAAATGGACTGGCATTAAAATAATGTTTTGGAAGGGTTTATAAGGAAAAAGGAATACTTTTGATAAGTCATTACCAATGAGGCAGATATCAAATGAGGATTTGATTTGGTAAAACAGGATTCCTCCACTCAAACAGTCTTGAGTCCCAGAAAACAGGAATAGAAGAGTGACTTCTTTAGAAAGAAAACTGACTTTTCCCCTGCCAAGGACACACATTTTCTAAAGTAAAAGAGCTGTACAAAGAAAAAAGAAGAAGAAAACACTTGGTGGGAGTTGGGCCTGCCGGACAGCCTGGGGCCATAAAAGGAAATTCCCTCCAGTCTGGTGTGTGTGAGGATCCAAGGGGCGGGACAGGGGGGCGGTCTGTGGTCTGAGACCGCAGCCTCCGGATGCCTTAGTGTTGCGGTCACTTCCCTTGTGGGGGCTCTAGTTATGGCCTGAAACGGATCAGGGGTCTGACTGCTGCAGGCCATCCAGATGTCCTCCTCCCCCAGGAGATGGGGGTGTGTGTGTGACCTTTAATGACTTCCCTCCGCAGCTGCCCTCATCTGCTCACTTAGAGATAGCTGAAAGCTTTCCTGGAAGGTTAGCCCCACCTCCCCCTCTCTGAAGCAACCATCCCCTATTTATCAGTGAGTTTTGCCTCTCAGATCTTTAATTTGTGCCCTCGTTTATCAGTTTCCTGCAGTCTGTGGCATAAGCAGGCTAGTGCCTGAGGGCAAAAATAAGAGCACAGGGTTCCACTCACTGTCAGACTGCCTGTCACCTCAGGGCCACAGACTATATTCCCAAAGAGTCCTGGAGGGAATTTAACCCACCTCATATCCAGCATATACCTGCTTGGGCCCCCAAAGCCTTTCCCCTCAAACCAGCCCCAAAGACTTCCAGTTTAATGCCACCTCTTCACCTTTTGGCACTAAAGAGTTTTATAAAATGCAAGTTCCCCTGGACAACTTCACCTAAGCCTTTATAACCCTACCAACAAAGCAAGAGTGCTATCTTTATCTGAGCACCCTTTGAAGAATTATGAAAGAATTACAGAAATTATAAATATATGAAAAACGGAAAAAAGTTACCAGGAATTACAGAGGAATAGCATAAAGGCTAATGAGAACCTGTAGAAGTCTAGATGAAGATGACAGGTGATCCTTACCCCCTCAAACCTAAAAACTGAAGAAATAAAATTAAAAACCACCATCCTGAATCATCAGCATCACTACTGCTTTTCTTGCCTGTCTCAGCTGACCTTAAAGAACTTGCCTACATTCACTATTTCCGCATCTCCCATTCAACCCACCACCACGCTGTTGCCTTGATGCCTGGCATGGGCCTCTAGCATAGGAGGTGTCCACAATACTTTAAATGAAGGAACCAGTGTAGTCTGTTTTCTTCAACCGTTTTCCTCTACAGCAGGCTTCACAAAGATCATCAAATACATTATTAATTATAAATTCAGACGTTACTTTAAAGTGCTAAAGTTCTTTAACTCATCAACAGCCTATCCTACTGTTGACCACTCCCCCTTCGTTGAAACATTCACTTCTCTGAGCTTTACTAACATCTTTTCCTGTTTCTTCTGCAACCCCCAGTTGCACCTTTTCAATCTTGCAGGCTTCTCATCCCCTCTCTGTCACACCCATGTCTTCAGGTATCATCTATATGCTAAAATCTCCCAAATCTGGGTCTCCAAGTCAGATCTCTCTCCTGAAATCCGAATCTGCATAATCAACAACCTACTCAATGTTTCCACTCAACTGTACAGTCACTTTAACATGTCACAGCAGCAGTCATCATCCTTCAGCCATGTCCAACTCAGTAAAAGCAACCACTATCTACCTAAGAGTCTGAGCCAGAACCCCGGTCATCATCTTTGCTTCCACACTTCCCACACCAAGTCTCATCAATTCTTTATTCTGAAGATTTCAGGAATCCAATCACTTTCTTCTTTTTATATCGGCCCCCATTCTAGTCTAAGGCATCACCACCTCTGGCACAGACCAAGTAACTGCTTCTCCAAATGGCCGCCTGCTCTTGAGAAGGTATCCAAGATGACACTTAAATGGACAATCTCATCATATCATAGCAGGGCTTTAAACTCTTGTTCTTAGAATAATAACCTTATTATAGTATAAATATCCTTGCATGATCTGGTGGGCTCTTGCAGCAGACCTCTCCAGTCTTATCTTCCGTGGTTTACCACTAGTACCCAATGCTTCAGCCCACAGAAGCCCATAGAAGTCATCTATCCTCCAGCCATATGGACCTGTAGACAATTCCCAAACACTCCATTCTCTGTCTTGTCTCCTAGCTTTCGCCCATGCAGTTCACTGAGGCTGGAAAGCTCTCTGCAGCCAGTGCCTGTGAAACTCTTATTGAGCAGTCAAGATTCATCAGGAACACAGCTTCCTCTGTGGAGACCCTCTGCCCCCCCCCACAGGCTGTGCTTTGCACTCGTAGTCCTGGGTAGTAAAGTCAGCCGCCCCAGCCAACGTGAACACCCCACATCGCGGAGAGGAGCAGTATTTGCCCTTCTCACCCACCAGCCACTTCAGCTCACCCCTGGTTGAGGTCGTTCTCCGTGTTGTCCAGCCACAGGCGAACGGCCACCGCGTTGCCCTCCCGGCACTGAGTGAAAATGTCGTCCATAGCAGCGTCCCGGCGCTAGTCCCCTAGATTGGGGAAGCCTGCGGACTGTGGGAAGGGGTGGGGGTGAAACCCGAAAGCTTTGTCCCTTACCGGAGATAAGGGGGTGGGGGTCTCCCGCTGCCTCCCCGGCTAGTGGAGGTCTGGGAAGGAGTTCGGCTAGGCGGGATGATCCCTGTGTCCCCTGGGCGCGAGGGTACGGCGGGTCCGCGCGAGGTAGAAGGTGATTAGGAAGGAGAGTCCCCTGAAGGGGTGTCGGCGAACAAGCTCGGGGACCCTACCCGAGAACAGACCGGGGGGGAGGGGGAGTTCAGGCGCTCTATACCCTGAGAAAGGCGATCGGGGGTCCTTCCCGGGGATGGCCCTCGTTCCCTACTCGGTATTCGGGCCGAGTGAAGGCTGACGGTTGGCAGGGATCGAGCCTTAGGGAAGGGCACGGGTGCTCCCGCACTCACCGGGACTCGGGCTGGAGGAGCCTTCTTCGGGGAACTCCCGTCCGGCCGCGCCCGCCGCCCGGCCCCGCCCCTGGCCCTCTCTGGCCAGCGCGGGTCCCCATTGCTCCCTCCCTCTCGCCTTCCTTGCCCTTCTAGCCGGCAGTACCTAAACTCGATGATTTCCGGCGCCGCGCCGGCCACTCTAGCCACACAGAGCTTCACTCTTTGGTTTCCGGCTCAGTTCCGGATGCTCTGCGCGCCAGGTTTAGTAAAGACACGCTGTGCGCGTGGAAAGGCGTGTGGACGCGGGGATTTCGCCCACCGCACCAGCATGTTTGAGGAGCCCGAGTGGACCGAGGAGGCCCCAGTAGCCACGGACCTCCGGCCTGTAGCCTCACGGCCTCTGCCCGCCTCAGCCTCGCAAATCAAGGTGACCGGCCCTGCCCGGAGCTCTTCCAACCGAGCTTACCCTGGTGGATCCGGGCACCGGGGCTCGCTCTGTGTGTGTGTGTGTGCCCGCGCGCGCGTTGGAGCGGGGGGCGCCTGCGGCCAACAGAAGACCCGACTAAGTGAAAGCTGTTGAGTAGAAGTCAGTGAAGTGAGGATGAATTATTGGAGGCGAAAAGCACGTGCAGAGGCCCTGGGGGGAAGAAAGCATGTCCTGTTGTTAGGGTCACCCACACAATTATGCGTGTGGTTGGAGCACAGAGGGTATGCCATTGAATTTGGGGAGGTTGAAGTTTTGCATATTTTAACAGTAGAAGCCAATAAAATGGTTTTAGCAGGGGAATGATTTCTTAAGATTTGCATTTTGGAAAAGTCCTTGGTTTCAGTGTGGAGATTGGATTGGAGAGATTAAGAGTGAATGACAGTGAAGGATTTTATCAGCACTACTGTTCTAAAGCAGTAGTGCAGAGTGGGTACTGAGAAGTCCAGGTTAAGTGCCTGGCCTGGTACCTCCCAACAGGACTTCAATCCAGAAGGCCTTCCATACAAGAAACCTTCTCCTTTAAGCCTTTGCAGATGTGAAGGCTGCTGTACTCTCAGGCTCTTCCACCTTTCAGTCAGCATCCAACAAGGAATCCGCCTGCTTTTTCCCGTCCTCTTCATCGCGTCAACCCACTGCTATAATCTGTGCCACTGGCCTTTCTATCTGCCGGTTGTCCCTTTCCACGTATTCTCTATACCACAGCTAGACTCATCTTAAGTGCACACCTGTGATCCTGTCACTCTTGTTTTCAGAAACGTCTGTAGCTTTTATAGAAAGATACAGAAAGTTGCAGGCAAAAGCCTGAGATGAGTGTTGGAACTCCTGCTGCCTTGTGGCCTTACCACATTCCCTTGGGAAACTCCGCTTTCTCATCTGCAAATTGAAGAAGTGAGGTGGGTGGTTTCTCTGCTCTCCAGCCTCCCAGAGGTTGAGATGGTGACTTAAAAGTTGTTCAGGGTCTGGCAGGCTTCATGACAAGCTAGAGAAGTTAACTAAGAATAATCTGGATGCTTCTGCCAGCATCTGAATCAGGTCTCCATCTCTGCCTTCTTATTCTTTAGGCCCCATCTATTTACCTCACCCCTTCTCTCTTCCCCTGTTTTCTCTCAGGGCTCTAAGCACCGTCAGCTCTTGGCTACTTTACGGGCCCTGGAGGCAGCATCTCTTCCCCAGCAATCCCCCAGCCTGCCTGACAGTGACTCTGAGGAGGATGTGGTGGAAAGGAAGAAAAAATGCCTGAAAAAGGCCTCATCTGCTAGTGCTTCTGTTGACGTAGAAAAGAAGAGGAAGAAGAAATGTCAAAAACAGGGTCCACCTGGCAGTGACTATGAAGAAAAGGAAGTAAAAGGGAAGAAAAAGTGCCTCAGAGGGATTCTGAATGCCAGTGACCCTGCTGAAGAACAGAAGAGAAAGAGGAAGTGCCAGAAACAGCCCCCCTCAAACCCCGCCCAGCATCTAGACAAGGATAACAAAACAGGTACTAGTGGATTTGTATATGTGTGTGAGATGGGCGGGGCGGGGGAGGCAATCAACTGATCTGATACATGGCACAGGTTACCTGCTACCATTAGGTTTGGGGTTAGTCAGTAAGAAATGTTTTCATCCAGGCCATAGTCTCTTTCTCAAGGACAGGGATTGGTCAGGATGATTGCCAAACCTCAGAATGCAGGGGCTGTTGCCCCGAATATGCTCTCTCATCTCCCTCTGTTCAGGTTCCAAAGCTTGGAAGAGTACTGCTACAAATAATCAATCCAAGCCGAGTCTTGGCTCCACTTCTGCCAACCCCCCCCAGACCTTGAGTCGCAAGCAGTGGCGGAACCGGCAGAAGAACAAACGTAGACATAAGAACAAGTTTCGGCCACCTGACCAGGCTCCAGCCACAGTACTCACAGAGGAGACAGAGATGCCTCCTGCCCCTAGCCCAGATAATCATGAGGATCGGGCAGGGGCGCTGCGAGCCCGCATGGCACAGCGGCTGGATGGTGCCCGATTTCGCTACCTCAATGAACAGCTATACTCAGGGCCTAGCAGTGCTGCACAGCGTCTCTTCCAGGAAGACCCTGAGGCCTTTCTCCTCTATCACCGTGGCTTCCAGAGCCAAGTCAAGAAGTGGCCACTGCAGCCAGTGGACCGCATCGCCAAGGATCTTCGCCAGCGGTGAATGGGGGTTGGGCACTCTGAGAAGCAATGTGGGTCAGTCATAGCTCAGGCTAGACCAGTGAGTGATCCCTCCCCTCCACTCCCAGGCCCGCGTCCCTGGTGGTAGCTGACTTTGGCTGCGGGGACTGCCGCCTGGCCTCAAGTATCCGGAACCCTGTGCACTGCTTTGACTTGGCCTCTCTGGACCCCAGGGTCACTGTGTGTGACATGGCCCAGGTAAACCCTTCTATCTCTCTATCTCTGTATCTGGTCTATGCTCTAGACCCAACCTCTATGTGCTAATCTCTAATGCTCCCTCCCTTTACGCACCCCCATTCTAGTGTCTGGTGCTAGCAATCAGTGCGGAATTAATTAATAATTTCTAAAAAATATTTGTGGTTTTTTGGGTTTTTTTTTAAGATTTTATTTATTTGAAAGAGAGCACAAGCAGATGGAGAGAACCAGACCTCCCCTTGAGAAGGGAGCCCAATGTGGGGCTTAGTCCCTGGGATCATGACCCAAGCCAAAGGCAGACACTTAACCGACTGAGCCACCCAGGCATCCCTCAGTGCTGGATTTCTCCTACGCATGTTGTACGCTTTGTACAGTTTTCCCACTCTTTCCAGGTGCCTCTGGAGGATGAATCTGTGGATGTGGCTGTGTTCTGCCTTTCACTGATGGGAACCAACATCAGGGACTTCCTAGAGGAGGCAAATCGGGTGCTGAAACAAGGGTAGGTGCTCCCAGCACACAGATGTGTGTATATGTGTACAGGTATATGTCTGCATTTACATAGAACTTCTCACTCTTCTCAGGGGTCTCTTGAAAGTGGCTGAAGTCAGTAGCCGGTTTGAAGATGTTCGGACCTTCCTGGGGGCTGTAACCAAACTGGGCTTCAAGGTCATCTCCAAGGTGAGGGCCCCATGAAGTCTTCCTATTTTTGTCTCGTTTGGTCTTTTTTAGGGTAATGATGTTAAGGAAAGAGGCCATACACACAGACACAGATGTTTGCTCTTTGAAGGCATGACACATGGGAGAGTCCTGGGAACCTTTCTGAGCAAGGGCGGGGCATCTACAGAGGTGTTTTGAGAGCTGGGGTAAAGATTTGGAGCTCACTAGGTCTTTTCTACCCCTAGGATCTTACCAACAGCCACTTCTTCTTGTTTGACTTTGAAAAGACTGGGCCTCCTCGGGTAGGGCCCAAGGCTCAGCTCACAGGCCTGAAGCTTCAGCCATGTCTCTATAAGCGCAGGTGACCTCTGGGCCCGCCTTGAAAGAAGAGGCAAGTCTTGAACTCCAGGCTCAGAACTCTGAAGACTGTATCCAGCAAGTCACTGACCCAGGGACTGGTATATCCCTTTTGCCGTCCCAAGACTAATGTGTGATTAAATCCCCTGGTTCAGCCCCGCTCTATTGAAGGCTTCTTGGTTGTGAGAAGCATAAAATCACTTGGGCTAGCTAAAGAGTAAGGAGTTCACTGTGAAAATACAAGGGTATCTGGGAATTAGGGTTCCTCCAAATGGGGGAACTAGCTGGTTTGAAATTCAGGGCATCTCTGGGTTTGCTCCTCTTCCCATCTCTCAGGAGCCACCACGTGAACTTTCTGCCCTGGCATCTCTCTTCTCATCTCCCATCTGCTGAGAAAATCTATAGCCAGGGCTGGGTGTGTAAGAGGTGCTCAATAAACCATAGCTATGGCTGTGATGTGTTGTAAGCCTTACTATTTTCTTAAGTCCTTCCCTAGGTAAGGTTGGAGGTCAAAGACTGAAGAATGGATTTCTTGACTGAGGAATACTCTGGGAGAGCTCAAGATGGACCTTTCAACAGCCTTCATTTCACAGGGTATTTAGAGAATATTGATAAGACTTTGAGTTGTTCTAGAGGGTGGTGGTAAGAGAGCTGGGTCTCTTCATAAATAACAATTGGTTGATATCATGGTAGGCTGGGGGATTGGGCTGTCCATTAGTAAGCACGAGGGTCTGTTTGTTGTGTCCAGTTTGTAGTGGGCCCAGATCACCATGTCCTGGGAAAGCTATGGGCAAGGAATGCTGGTGTTAGGAAAATGCACTGGGATGATAGACCCTTGGCCTCTCCTGGAAAGTATCTGCCATGTCCCAGTATAAAGATGTAGCATCTTACCTATTTGGAAGAGCAAAAACAGAGTGCTCACTGAGACAGAGCTTCCAGGGCTCTGAGCCAGTCAGATGCCTCTGGTGAGGGGATCCAGCTTCGAGGTAGGCTGTGGACTGGAGGGCATGTTTGGAGGCTAGGCAGTGTGCCACAGTGTCTTCGCATGTGCTCTTCTGTCTGCTGAATACTCACCTGATTAAGTCTTACTCATCCTAGCTTAGTTTTTCCTACTCTACCGCTCCTAAAGCAAAATTAATTTCTTTATCTACATTCTTCGAATTGCATTGTGATTGCTTTGCACATTAGGCAGCGGTCTGTCAAGTGATATTTATCTTTGTATTCCCAGAGCTTGTTGGTGATGTGGTAGAGTAACAGGGTTTAGCTGAGTGGGACTGACGAGAACAGGGTATTGCAGGAACGCAGGCTCAGCGTACAAGATGTGGGCACTGAGGACTAGGGATGATGGAAGAAGTAAGCAGATGGGAGAACTTGAGCACACAGAACAGGTGGGATAATGAGGGCTGGTGAGAGAGAGGAATTTGCAGTGAGTCTGGTTTCTCGCTTGAGCAACAGGTAGGGCTGGTGCTGCTGTTCAGAATGTTGGGTTGTAGGTACCTGTTCGATATTCACTTGGAAAAGGGATGTAATCGTGCCAGGAGAGACCTGTCCTAGGATTTGGGAATCAGCAGTCTAAAGGTGGTCATTGAAGTCATGGGAATAGATAAAATATCCAGAATAAGGTAGTGAGAAGAGAAAATGGCTCCAAATAAAACTCTGAGGAGCATCTGTTGGATGGGCAAAGGCAAGTAGACTAGTCAAGGTGACAGGATGAGAAGGTCGGGCCAATAAAACTGGGACAGTAGATGTTTTCAATATGGAGGGAAGGGATGGAGAGGTTGTCAGATGTCAGACGCTCTTGTGGGGTCTGTTAAAATTTACAGTGAAGTCAGACTGTAGTGAGTGAAGATGCTGAATACTGTTGAGGCCCTGCTTAAATTTATAGTGGTATTCATGAATTTTTAGTTACACCAGCCAGCCCAGTAGTATGGTTATCTCTGCTTTCTCAGGAATCTAGGTGTAGCTGTGGGGAAATTGAGTACTAAGGGATCATCCAGAGTTGGAATCTCACTGTGCAATGGAAATGAAAGCAAGCAAAGGCATTTCACACCATTCAGAAGTAACTGATCTCTCTCTGGATTGTGTGCTATTATAGAAGGGGTAGGAGAGTGAAAACAGAGGAATGGGTTGTTGCTCTGGGAATCATTAGACAAGTGACCTGGGCAGGTGAGAGGTGGTGGTCAGGAAGGAGTGCTTGAATTATTAGTGTTGGAAGCACAGCAGCTCCCAGTAATGGCCATGTCTAGAGTGAAGCCACAGGCGTCAGTGCCTCAGAGGCAAGTGAGAGAGGTTACCTTAACTGTATGTTGGGTAATGGACTGAGGGCTCGGGTATTATGGGGAGATCTTGTCTGAATGGACTTTGAGGTTCTCCAGGGTGGTGGTAGAAGTTAGCATGGAAGAGAGGCCAGCCTCTCGGGGAGGGGGCACATCCAGGAGGTCTGTAGACAAAATGATGGGGAAGCTAGATGACTGAATTTCAGAAGTGCAGGGGGTTTGGACTGCCTACTAGAGAGACTTCCATTGTGGGAGTGATGTGAGGCTGGTGAGTGGAGCTGGCTGCCAGGCAGCTGAGATAACTGCCTCTCGGCAGTCCTTTCCAGCATGTCCGGAATTACTGGGTATTACTAGGGAGATTTTTATTATGGCAGCTGCATGGGACAGGAGCCTCCGGGAGAAGGGGAGGCAGGCCACAAAGTCCAAGAAAAGTGTTAGATTAGCTGTGGGACACACATTACCTTTGACAATCCCCTGTCTGTGTTCTTTTGCAAATGTTTATATTCCTAGGTCTTGGTTAATTTTCCCTGGTTTGTTTGTTTGTTTGTTTGTTTGTTTGTTTTTATTCTCAGCAGAACAGCTGGGGTCTGCTTTTTTTCTTTTCTTGTTCTCCTTACTTAAAATGTAGATTCTTCCTTTGCCTATTCTGGCTCTATCCACCCAAGTAAGTATCTCTGGGTTTGACTCAGGCCTTGGATTCCCTGTAACTCAGTCCAGCCCCAGTAATGTCTCCATCAGTTGCTCTGATTCTGAAATCAGGACTCCCCTGATCTTGATCTGGGGCCTCTTGGCTCCATCTTCAGCTTCAGGACAAACTCTTAGGCAAGCCCAAGTCCCTGGACATCAGTGTTTAAGGCTGAGAGCCGAGGCTGGAGAGGGAACCGTATTTCCTTAAGAAATAACAGCATGGCAGCTGTTCAAAGAACCAACAATTTAAAGAACAGTTTGAGAAGAGATTGAAGGAAGGGCAAGAGTAGTAAGAGGTAAGTAGAAGGGGGTCTCTGTACTGTGTAAGGCAGTGCATGATAATCACCTAGTGGTTACCAAGCCCTCCCCCAGTTTCTGATTGAGGAGATCAGGATAGGGTTGAGAAGTTCTGTTCTGGTTGCTTTGGTTTTTCACAGTGAAGCAGGAAGCAGGGTTGAGAGAGTAGCAGGGAAGGGGTTGGAGTTTTGAGGCAAGGAGAGCATAATGAACAAATGAAGGGATGGATTGCTGGTGGTATTAATAACGTGCTTGAGGTTGAAGGTCAGAAAGAGGATGCATGGGAAGAGATCATGTAGGATCTCTGTAGAGAGCTTGCTGTTTTGAGACAGCACAGCTGGACTGTGAGGGCCCACCCCCCTGACCTCAACTCTTAACTGCGGACTCCACTGGGACCATTCAGGAAGCTTGAGGTATTTATATTCCTACAGCCGAGGAATGATGAGCCTGGAGTCTGACTCCTGCCCTGGGAATGTAGAGGGCAAGCAGAGCCTCACTAACTGTTTCAGTGGTGGAGCCGGGGGAGTGCCACTGCTTTTGCTTTGGCCTGCGTTCCCCGAATTGGCTGTAGCAAGTGAGGCATGTGTGTATCCTGTCATCTTGCAGGAGAGACGGAAGCATGCGGTGCTCTTGGTTCCTTTCCAGTAGGACCATTTGAGGAAGCAAGGAGACCTCAGCACAAAGCAGCTAGGAGTGTGCCATGTGGACTGAGGAGGGAGTTGCAGGAGACCACCCACTAAAGTTGTATCTGCCAGGGTCAAGGGCACAGTTGGGATGTCCCCTTTAAATATCTGCCAGCCCCATAGGGCACAGAACTGCCCAGTCCAGCAAGAACCTTATTTCCTTTCTTAGCCCCTTTTCTGTGCTGCTGGGCCCAGAGTAGTCAGCATCTGTTAGGTAGATTGGAGGTAAGAAGAGCAGAGAGCATACAGACTATTCTTCCCCTCCCCAGCTGAGGCTCCTTGAGACTAGACGTAAGTGGGCCAGGGCTGGGAGGGGCAAAGTAGTTAGAGCTAATAGAGCTACAGTAGATACAGATTATTTATTGTTACTATGTAGGTTTAGACGTTCTGATTGCTTGACATCATAAGACTGTTAATTAAGAATGATCTGAAAAGTCACAGGTTTGCTGCAGTTTCTCTCCACATCAGGGAACAGTGCCCCCAAATGAAAAAAGTTAGGAAGGGTGTTAAGAGTCAAGAATATGTACAGTTGGGTTTGGATGGCGGCCTGTGCCTTGTGCTTATTCAGCATACTTTGAGAGGTTTCTTGCTGCTGCAGCTTTTGGTGGGCTCCAGCTTTTGTTTCTGTAACACAGTCCTGCAGGAACACAGTTTCAAAGGAAACAGCATGATCTTGGCAGAGACACAGTCCAGCTCTAAACACTCAGCCATTTACATCATTGATTGCACAAAGCCCTTCACAGCTTTTCACAGACACAGACCTGCAATTAGAGCCTTCTATGCACAGGTCGTCCTCTTCCCAGGTGACTTCTCAGATTGGCGACCTGGTTCTAGGACTGTCTTACCGGTAAGACTGTTCTAACACTGTCTTACCGGTCTAATTGCTTCCATTCCTGCCCCCGAAGCCATTCATTCTCTACATAGCCAAGTGATGTTTTTAAAATGTAAATCAGATATGTCATTTCTCTTTTTAAAATCCTTCAATGGGTTCTCAGTGCTCTGAGAACAAAAGACATAAACTCATTCCCAGGCCCTGTGTGATCCTGCCCAGGCCTTGCTCTTCAACTGCATCTTAACCCACTCCTTCTTCCTGAGGCTGCAGCCACACGGGCTTTCTTTTCTTTCTTTAAGCATTCCAAGCTGCTCCTGCTGGCTTTTTATACATACTGCTCTGTCTTTCTTCAATACTTTGCTTAATGAGCTTTGCGTGATCATCTTCCAGATCTTCACACCAGTATCTCCGTTTCTTCTGTAGAAAAAAACTGGCTAGATGCTCACCAAAATGTCCTTTTCATGGACACACAGTTACGCTCCATTTCCTAGCCCCTTGCATTAAGGTGGGGCTCTGTGAATAGTCCTCACTAATGGAAAGTAAGTAGAAGTGATGTTTTGCTACCAGACCAAGGAAACTACAGAGTGGATGAGCGTTCTCCACACTCCCCCGCCCCTCCCGCCTGCTTCAGTAATCTCAAGCACATTGAGATTTTGACTGTTGTGAAGACAGTGGAGTCAGAATGTAGAGTCAGAGTCATTGTTTGGAGTAAAGCTGTTTGACCAAGAGCATCCACACTGGGCTTTTAAACAAAATCTTTATTACTTTAAGTTACTGAGCTTCGGGAAGGTTGTAGAAGTTAGCATTATATACCCTGGATAGTATATCTTTTCCACCTTACTCTAGGTCACAGAAGCCTTTTTGTTTCCTTCAGGGTGTTCAAATATACTATTTTACCAGGTGCCAGTCAACACTCCTACCTGTCCCATAACTTTTATTCTTAAGAGAAAAATTACTCACATGAGCAAGTTGAGATAGTCATTTTATCAGTTGCATTTTGATTGTGACCAGAAGAAAATATCCCACTGGAGAATGTCCTAAATAAATTGTATTTTTATTCTAATATTACTAGAGACCTGAAGGTAGGTGGCTGTTGGCATTGGTTTAGGAACTCAAGGGTGTTAACCGTTAGGTCATGGTTACTCTTGGTCTCTTGGTTCTGATGATCACAAGGTGATACGTTCTTGATTAGGCAAGGACACCTTACTCTTCTTAGAGTCTTGCTGATTGCCACAAGCCCTACCTATTTGACCTGACTTCAAGGGTCTTTCATTATTGTTAATACTGTTGTATAAATATGTTTCATTATTCTGTACAGCATAACTGAGGCCAATCTAAAATATTAGCATTTTAAATGTATTTGTCTCCCTCATTCCTTCCCACACGTCAGTGACCTGTGATCAACTTATACAATTCAAAGTTGTTCTTCCTCCAGTTCAGTGGGGTGGGGAAGCATGGTCTGTTTCTTTCACTCATTCTTTACCTCCTCTGTTACTTGGATTTGGGATGGGGAAGGCACATTGGAGGAGAAAAACCTAAACTATCAGTGTGCTTCTCTAAGGCAAGCATTTAAATGCTGGCTTTCATGTGAGGTATTGGGGTTCTCTCTGGAGGCCCCCTGGGGACTTGTGCCCTGAATGGCTTTGCTTCTTTCCTTACGATAAACAACCTGTGCTCCCCTTCATCTCCTGCCCCTGTCCATGAATCCACAGCTTCCTAATGCTAACATTCCTCCTCCAGGCAGCCCTCTTGGGAGAGGTCCCAACAAATACCTCAAGACTGGTTGGTTCCCTTTTACGAAGCCCACCAGAAACTAATGCATATTTGTCCCACCAGACACTAAAAGTGCACCCCAGCCAGCCCCTGATTCCTGTCCCTCTGCTTGCCCCTGCCAGGCCAACTGACTTCTCCATGTGAGAAATAAGCACCAATCTCTATGTTTGTAGGATTCCATACCCTCGTAAGTGATTCAGGTTCTGCCCAGGCTCCACTTAAGTGGTCATAAGGAGATGGCTCTGTTAAGTTCCTGAGTGTAGACCTCTAGCTAGAGAATGTAATCTGAATGAATATAAAGACTGTTCCATGTGGGAACACAAAGTGACTGTAAATGGTTCTTTTGGAGCTCTTCTTGCTTGATTTAGGATTGAGGGAACAGCGCTGCTCCTTTGCCTTTCAAGGAGGAAAAGTTTTCTATTCCTAAAAGTTCCCATCAATGCATCTTTCATTCTCACTTCTTATACAGTAGAAATTTGGGAGGCTCTGTATCAGCTTTATTTAATCCTAGAGTAAATCCTATGTGGATATATCCAGCACCTTCATTTAGATGTGTCAGTACATGTTACCAATTGTATTCAGTTTGGGTGCATTATCTAAAGATCTTAGACAACTGAAAAACTCATTTAACATCCTCTTAGGTACATATTCCTAGAAAGCGTGAACTGTTTGGGTTTGTAAGCTCTATTTATAGAGTAACACAGTGTATTCTCACTTTCCCTCCCCCTCCTTTACTCAGCTGTGTTTTAATATCCACTTAAGCTATCACTCAGGGCCCTGTCAGGAAAATGCAAGCCACACTAAGTATTTCAAGTAATGGCATTTAATATAGAGAACTGATTGTGAGTGTTGGAAGGCTGAAGGAGTAGGAAGAAGCTGCTGATGTAATTCAGAAATTAGTAACTGGAGATATCAGAGAACATCCCAGGTGCTGGAAAAACAGGAAGAAATGGCATAATCACCGGAAACTAGGAGCTCAGAGAGGGGGCCCTTTTGATGAGACTCGGAACTTTGTGGGAGAAGCTCCTGCATACCTACTCTTGGACCTTGGAGGAAGGGCACGACTGCCGTCTGTTGCTAAAATCTCTAACAAGTGTGGCAGAGCTGCTGCTAAATGCAGAAGGGCTAGTAGCTGGAGACAGCTGCCTTCAGCTGAAGCAGGGTGACAGCAGCTGGAAAACAGGGATGAACAGCCTTCCTGTGTCTTTCACTTCCAGTTTCCCTTTGGGATGTCCCACTGACAGGACCTCATGGAACCAGCTGGCAGTAGATTCTGGGAAATAAGAGTTTGCCAAATCTCAGCTGCTGCAGCACAACCAGAGTATGTGTAAGGGGGTGGTGGTAGGGGTGGAGTGAGGAGTTGTCTTGTGGAGAGAGATAATGTGGTGGCTGAGAGCCCCAGGTAGGTAAGTAAAATATGTAGGTAAGGGATGTAATCCATGTAGTTTCTTGTAATTTTATTGCTTCTGTCAGCTGCAGTGTTCCAGGGTATGCATCCACCATAGTAAATGTATCCATTAACCTGGTTGCTTCAAATTCTTTGCCACCTGGAGAAATTATAATCCTTGGAGCTAGGTTCTTAACAAAAATTATGTTCTAGAGACGCCTGGGTGACTCAGTTGGTTAAGCCGCTGCCATTAGCTCAGGTCATGATCCCAGGGTCCTGGGATCAAGCCCCGAATTGGGCTCCTTGCTCAGCAGGGAGCCTGCCTCTCTCTCTGCCTCTGCCTGCTGCTCTGCCTGCTTGTGTGTGTGTGCGCTCGCTCGCTCTCTCTCTCTGTGACAAATAAAGTCTTTTTTTAAAAATTATGTTATATCGATTAGATGCACTCACAAGATTTGGGAGGCAAGGGTCATCTTCCTGCTGCTCGGTTGTTGGTGCTGGAAAGCAGGTTTATCTAGATGGGTGGCTCTTTGCAGCCACATTCCCACTGACACCAAGGATGAAGTAGGGATGCTTACTTTACTGCTGAACTTCCATGTGGGACAGAGGTTCAGCAGGTGAAATCCCATCTACTCTGTGACACTTCAAGTTTGGCAATAACAAAGTATGGTTAAGAAGAGGAAGTACTGGGAGGATATCAATAAGTAATTCACAGAACTCATGAGAAGTCCAAGGAGTGAGGCTCAGAAAACAGACCTGGACCAGGAGGGGATGGACAACTTTAACACGTAAGGTCACACTTCAGAGTCAGTCCAGTTAGGATGGCACTGCTGGCACCGTGGCTCCTGGACTTGTCTCTTTAATTGCTACACAGACTGATGCTAAGAATTTTGAGTTAAGCCTCCGAAATTTATGGGCCTATTGTAGGATTGGCCCATGAAAGCCCCCTCTCCGGTTGTTTCCTTTATTCTTGCTCTTCTCTTCCTCACCCCCACAATGTGTTTGTTGTATGTCTCTAGATACATATGTATCTTTGTCCGAATATGGTTTTGGGGTGTGTGTGTGTGTGTGTGTGTGTATATGATGTGGTAGAGACTTGCCAGCTGTCCCCCACACCCATTTTCTTCTTCCTGGGAAATCAGCTGGACCCTGGTTCCCAGCTTCTCTTATACTTAAGTGTGGCCACGGGATTGAGTCTAGCCAATTGGATGGTAATGGAACTAGTGTGTGCTACTTGCAGATTTGGGTCCTTAAATTTTCCTATGCATAGTCCCCTGTTACCCACTGTGGCCAGTTTCATGCATTTGCACATGTGACCTTTTAAGTTACCTGTTGAAGATGATGGAACCAAAAGATGGAGGGAGCCTAGATTCCTGAAACATCACTTAGAGAAGAGCCACCCACCAACTAGTGATGTAGGAAATGGTTGGGGTTCAGAGCTGACAGCCAATAAAGAATTCTTGTCTTTGGTGCAAAAAGATGGTTTTCTTAATGCACAGGGACAGGACCTGTGGACAGAAAGAGCTGCACTCCTCTGGGATCCTGAGGAGTGGCCAGATTATATACTTTCCAGTTTGGAGGGGGTTAGGAATAGCATGGGCTTTGAGGTATTTTGGAAACAATGTTTCTAGGGCCTTGAGGAGGCTACCTATTGTTAGGAAAAGGTCATTTATTACTGTTTAGTAAAAACTCAAGTCATGAGACCCTTCAGGTGTATATCAGTGGGCCATGTGCTTGGAGGATGATTGCTAACATACAGCTTGGGGGAGTTTAGAGATAAAGGAAGTTTCCAAAGTAGTTTTTAAATGTTAAAGTTGACTTACAGGATCCTAAGGGTCAGGCTAAGATTGACTTTTGCCCTTAGCAAACAATTAACATCAAGGCAGCTGAGGACATTCCTAGAGGAATGTCACTCTGCCTATTTCCAGAGTTTGTCAATGGACTGTTAGGTAGTAAGGTAATTTAATTTTTCTTTTGCCTTTTTTCTCGCATCATTAGGAACAGTTGTTTTGGACTTCACATTAGTGAGAAACCATTTTCTTTATGGTTGAACCATTACACACTTCAAGATTTATTGTTACAGCAACTATTGTTGCTGATTTTTTCAAATCCCTTTTAGTTGAACACATCAGAAAAGTAAATAAAACACACATCCATATAGAAAAGTAAATGCAGGGGCACCTGGGTGGCTCAGTGGGTTAAAACCTCTGCCTTCAGCTCGGGTCATGATCCCAGGGTCCTGGGATAGATCGCCGGGCTCTCTGCTCAGCAGAGAGTCTGATTCCTCCTCTCTGCCTGCCTCTGCCTGCTTGTGATCTCTGTCAAATAAATAAATAATCTTTAAAAATAAAAAAAAAAAAAGTAAATGCAACAAAAATGTTTGGCCAGCACCCATTGTAACTACCATCCAAATTGAGAAAGCCTCAGCACCCAAAAGCCTTTTTATGCTTTTATGCTATGAGAGTCAGTATGGTGGTTAACTTTATATGGTTGAGAGAAGAAAGTGGTTGATGTTTGGGAGCTTTCTTCTCTCAACCATATAAAGTTAACCACCGTACTGACTCTCATGGCATTAATTTTCCTGCTTTTCTTTATAGTCTTACTAGTTAAAACATTGTGATACTGTGATTTGTAATTTAAAAACGTATTTGGTCTTCATCCCATTTCTAACACAGCTTCTAAAATCATTGGAATTCCCTAACTGACTTCTGTTATGTTAATGAGATGACTTCTGTAATGCCCCATGTCACCTAGGATGGAGAGCTTGCCTTCCCACATTCTTTGTCTTCAGCATCTTTTCCACCTGGTTATTCAGCTGCATTCTTTATTGTATTCTTTTATAATAAACCGGTAAATGTAAGTAAACTTCTGAGTTCTGAGAGCCATTCTAAGAAATTAATTGAACCCCAGGAGTGGGGTGGTCATTAGGACATTCGGTATGTAACCAGTCAGTTAGGAGCACCAGTTGGCAACCTGGATTTGCAACTAGCATCTGAAGTGAGGGAGCAGGGCATTCTTGTAGGACTGAGCCCTTAATCTGGAATCTGATGCTGTCTTTAGGCAGATAGTGTCAGAAGTAAGGTGAGTTGTAGGACACTCTGCTGGTATCTCAGAATTACTTAGTGGTATGGGGACACCTCCCCCCAGCATAGTGAAACTGGGTGCTCAGACCTCCTTTTTAAGTATCTGCATCTAAGTAGTATATATTTCCATGTGTCTGGCTTCTTTTACTCAACATTAAGTTTATGGGATTCATCCATTGTGTTGAGTACAAATGAATTTCTTTCGCTGTTACTACTGTAGAAGTATCCTGGGTTCTTTTTGTAGTTTTTTTTTTAAGATCTTATTTATTTGGCAGAGAGGGGAAAGCAGGCTCCCTGCTGAGCAGAGAGCATGATGTAGGGTGCTCCCAGGACCCTGAGATCATGACCTGAGCCAAAGGCAGAGTCTTAACCCACTAAGCCACCCAAGTGCCCCAGAAGATAATTTCTTACTATTGCTAGAGGTAGGGACTACTCATCTGCACTCTAGCTAATACAGTACATACTTTCTTAGCTAATGCAGTACGTGCTTCCAAAAGGAAGGAAAAGGGAACAGGGTAGATCATTCCCTAGAACCAAAAGTTTCAGCCCAAAAGTAACACGACTTTTTTGTCCCTATGTAATTAATCAGAACAAGTCTCCTTGCCATGTATAACTTCATAGTTGGTAAGAAAGTACACTCCCACCCTGTACCCATGGTAGGAAGAAAAGACAGACAAGGGTTGTGACCCACCTAATAACCAGTTCCTGAGTCCTACAAATAATGCTATGAAGAATCTTGCAAATGCCTCTTATGCTTGTGGGCAGATTTAGGTTGGAAACGTAAGTAGAACTGTTTGGTTGTAAAGTATGTATATCCATAACCTTTAGCAGATAATACCAGACTGCTTCCAAATTTTTCAGTTCATACTCCCTTCACCAAGAATATCAATTTACTTAATCCATGTGAGAATTCACTTTATTTCATCTCTCTGCTGTCTTGTGGCATTTCCCCCCAACTGTGTGTGTAACGTTAAGTCATTGGTTTTACTTTGCATTTCCCTAATCACTAAATCACTAATGGGACTGACCTTTTCATGATTCTACTGGCTATTTGAAAATAAAAAGTGCCTATTCAAATCTCCTGCCCATTTTTACTATTGGATTATCTTTTTCTTACTGATTTTGGAGTTCTTTGGATAGATACTGATATAACCCTTTTTAAGTAATATGTGTTACTACAGTTATCCTGTCCCATTCTGCAGTTTGCCTTATCACTCTTCATGGGTGTTTATTGATGAATAGAAGTCTTAATTTTAATATAGTGTAGTTCATCATTCCCTTATGATTAATTCTGTGCGTACGTATTTAAGGAGTCATTCCTACCCCCCTAATGATGAAGATACTCTACTAAATTATCTTTTGGAAGTATTTGTATTTTGCCTACAACCCATGTCCAACTGATTTTTATGTGTGGTTAGAAGAGGAACCTGAGTTTAATTTTATTTCCATCTAGATACCTAATCCAAAACTTCACTGAAAAAACTTTTCCTCATTTCTATACATTGCCTCCTTTCCATATTTTTCTCTATATATGTGAGCCTATTTCTGGTCCTAATCCATTCCTAGGTCTTTATGTCTATCTTGGCACCAGTACCTCACTGTTTTCATTGTAGTGGCTTTCTAATAAGTTTTCATATGTGGTAAGCATATCCCACACAATGTTTCTTTTCCAAAAGGACTGCTATTAGCCCTCTGTATTTTCATGATTGTTGAGCTCCCCAAACACCCTGGAATTTTCTTATGCTGGATCATTTTGGGGGAAATTATAATGGTGAGTCTTCCAGTTCTGTGGCCTACATGCTCCATTTCTTTAATTGCTGTCAATATTTTATAGATTTATGTACAGAGTTCTGCACATCTTTTGTTAGATTTATTCCTTGGCATTTACTGTTTTTTTTTTTTTTTAATGACTTACAAATGGGATCTTTTTAAAATTTCATTTTCTACTTGCTTGTACATAGAAATAAAATCGGTTTTTGTGTGTTGACCATGGAGCAGAACCTTTGCTAAATAACCTTATTTACTAATTCAAATTATATAACTGTTATTTTTTAGTTTCTATATAGATACTCCTGTTCTTTCTGAAGACATCTATTTTATTTCATTCTTTCCAACTTTGTACCTTTTATTTCTTTTTCTTGCTTTACTCCACTGGCCAGGAGATCTTTTACTGTGTTCAAGAAAAGTAATGTTGGTGGAAGTCTTTGTCTCATTCTCAAACTTGAAAGAAAAGCTTTCAGTATTTCATCATGGGTATGATATTTGCAGTGAAGTTCTGATTAATGGTTGTCACATTAATGATGTGCCTTTCTGTTTGCTATTAATTTTATCATGAATTGGATTTCAAATTTTGTCAAAAACGCTTCTGAATTGAGAGACCATATATATTTTTAAAAGTTCTGTCAGTGTAGGGGCATCTGGGTGGCTCAGTCAGTTGAACATCCAGCTCTTGGTTTCAGCTCAGATCATGATCTCAGGGTCGTGAGATCAAGCCCTGCATCTTGAAACTCCGCCCCCTGCCCCCCAGTCACACTCATGTTCTCACCCCCAAAAAAATAAATCTTAAAAAAAAATAAAGTTATGTCAGTGTGGCAAGTAATAGATTCATTTCCATATGTGAAATCAACCTTGAATTTTTAGAATATAATCGACTTAGTTGATTATTATCCTTTTTAACATATTGCTGAAATCACTTTGGTAATATTTTGCATAGGACTTTTACAGCTATGTTCATGGGTGAAATACATGAGCACAAATATTTTCCTAAAACTCTTATTTCTCAGCACAGTGCTTTTAATTAAGTGCTATACATGTTGCTGTATGTACCTTTAACTCATTTTTCAGGTACTCTGGTGGCTTCCGTTCTCACTCATAACATAGTCCAGAGTTTTTACTAGGGCCTAAAAGGCCCTGTATTTTCTGAATTCCAGCTCTCTAATATTCACTCCCTTTATTCGTGTCTTTTCAGCCACAGTCACCATATTGAAAATGCGAGGCATGCCCCTGCCACAGGGTCATTGTACTTAATATTCCATCTATGTGTATTGTTACTTCCTTATCTGCGTGGCTCACTAGGCACTTTATTCAGATCTCTGTTCAAATGGCAGTTTTTTTATAGTCCCCATCTCTGCTGCCACACTGTGCTTAGTTTTTCTTCAAGGATCTTATCATCACCTTTTAAATTGTACATTTATTTGTTTATATGATTATTGTGTATTTCTCCACACTAGAATCTGACACTTGATCTGTTTTATTCACTATTGTACTCCCTAGGATCTAGGACTTACTTGCCTCCAATGTCTGTATAGTGTCCTATACAGGAATAGGAAATTCTAGAACTGAACGGTATAAATAACTAAAAGGGGGGAAGAAAAGAACAATATAAATCATTCAATTTAAGTAACAGAAAACAGACTGAAGAAATGGACAGGGCCTCAGGAACCTGTGAGATCATAACAAAAGATCTAACATTGTTATCAAAATCCCAGAAGGATCTGAGAAAGCACTTGATGAAAAGTAGCTGAAAATTCCCCAAATTTTGGCAAGAGACAAGCAGAGTGAACCCCAAACAGGATAAACATGAAAAAAAAAGTCAATGTCATACATAGAATTAAACCACTGAAAACTAAATAAAAAAAGAAGTTACTTGAGCACAGAAATGCTGAAAGGAGAAACCTGAGAATATCCAGAAAGATGAAAGAACATGGTAAATAAAAATAGTGCCAACTGAACTAGTTTTCCTGCTCTTTGATATTTGCAAATTCTCTAAATTCTCAGTTCTCTAAATTGTGTTTAGTGGTTGAAGCAAGAATTATGCTATCTGGTGTTCTAAGCATATGTGGGAGAAATATTTAAGGTAATTATAAATAAGGAAGGATAAAGGAAGGTGAGGTTTCTATACTTCACTAGAACTGGTAAAATCACACCAGTGGACCATGTTAAGTTTGCATTTATAATGCAGTACATACAGCAACAACTGAGAAGCAATACAAAAATTTAAACTCAAAATCACTATAGATAACTCAAAATGGAATTCTAAAAAGTACCCAGTTAACCCTAAAAGGGATAAAAAAGAAAAAGGCAAAAATCAGGGAGAGCAATCAGAAAAGAAAAAATGGCAACTTGACTACCCGTCATCAACAATTACATTATATGTTAATGAACTGAATACACCAGTTAAACGAGATGGGCAGAGTGGTACAAAACATGACTTAGCTATACTTTGTCTACTAGAAACTCACTTTAAATGTAACAGTATAGGCAAATTGAAAGTAAAAGGGTGAAAACGATTTATCATGCAAAAATTAATTAAAGCAGGAGTGGCTATATTAATACCAGGTAAAGGAGAGAAGGAGAATTTGACAAAGACAGGGAGAGACATTATATAATGATGTACGTATTAGTGCATCAAGACTACAATAATCGTAAATGTGTATATACCAAACAATATTGTGCAAAATATGTGAAGTAAAACTGATAGAAATAAAACCAGACCACAGTTGCAGCTGGTAATTATAAATAATTATAAAGGTAAAGCTGGGGACTTCAACACCCCTCTCAAAAATTGGTAAAACAGGGGCGCCTGGGTGGCTCAGTGGGTTAAAGTCTCTGCCTTTGGTTCAGGTCATCGTCCCAGGGTCCTGGAATCAAGCCCTACATCAGGCTTTCTGCTCAGCGGGGAGCCTGCTTCCCTTCCTCTCTCTCTGCGTGCCTCTCTGCCTACTTGTGGATCTCCGTCAAAAAAATAAATAAGTAATCTTTAAAAAAAAAAAAATTGGTAAAACCGGGGCACCTGGGTGGCTCAGTGGGTTAAAGCCTCTCCCTTCAGCTCAGATCATGATCTCAGGGTCCTGGGATTGAGCCCCAAGTTGGGCTCTCTGCTCAGTGGGCAGCCTGCTTCCCTTCCTCTCTCTCTGCAGCTCTGCCTACTTGTGATCTCTGTCTGTCAAATAAATAAATAAAATATTTTTTTAAAAAAATTGGTAAAACAACTAAGACAGAAAATCAACGCCCATCACCTATTTAACCCATCCTCCCAGCCACCTCCCCTCTGGTAACCATCAGTTTGTTCTCTGTAGTTAAGAGTCTGTTTTTTGGTTTGTCTTTCTCTTATTTCTTCCTCCTTTGCTTGTTTGTTTCTTAAATTTCACATATGACTGAAATGATATGGTATTTGTCTTTCTCTGACTTGTTTTGCTTAGCATTATACCCTCTAGCTCCATCCTTGTTGTTGCAGATGGCAAGAGTTCATTCTTTTTATGGCTGAATAATATTCCACTGCAGATATATATATCCATCCAATCTTTTCTTTATCCATTCAAGAATTGATGGACACATCAATTGGGCTGCTTCCATAATTTGGCTTTTGTAGATAATGCTTTTATAAACATCAGGATGCTTGTATCCCATTGAATTAGTGTTTTTGTATTCTTTAGTGAATACCTCATAATGCAATTGCTGGGTCATAGGGTAGTTCTTACTTTTAACTTTTTGAAGAACCTCCATGCTATTTTCCACAGTGGCTGCATCAGTTTGCATTCTCACCAACAGTGCAGGAGGGTTCCTTTTTCTCCACATCCTTGCCAAGTCTTGTTACCTGTGTTGTTGATTTTAGCCATTCTGACAGATATGGGGTGATACCTCATTGTAGTTTTGATTTTCATTTCCCTGATGATAAGTGTTGATGAGCATCTTTTCATATATCTGTTGGCCATCTGGATATCTTCTTTGGAGAAATGTTTGTGCATGTCTTTTGCCCATTTTGAAATGGATTATTTTGAAGGGTGTTGAGTCTTACAAATTTTTTTTAAGTTTTTTTTTTTTTTTTAAGATTTTATTTATTTGACAGAGAGAGAGAGATCACAAGTAGGCAGAGAGGCAGGCAGAGAGAGAGAGGGAAGCAGGCTCCCCATTGAGCAGAGAACCTGACGTGGGGCTCGATCCCAGGACACTGAACCATGACCTGAGCCAAAGGCAGAGGTCCAGCACACTGAGCCACCCAGGCACGCCGAGTCTTATAAATTCTTTATATATTTTGGATACTAACCCTTTATCAGGTATGTCATTTGCATTTATCTTCTCCCATTCTATAGGGAGAAGTTAGTTTTGTTGATTATTTCCCTGACTGTACAGATTTTTATTTTGATTTAGTCCTAATAGTTTATTTTTTGCTTTTGTTTCCCATAGAACATAGTATATTTAATTAATTTCACCAAGTGCTACCAGATTGCTCTCCAGAGTAACTACACCATGATAACCACCTACCAACAGTGCATGGGAATGCTTGTTTTCCACTATATCCTCAACATTTGGTATGGAAGAGGCAATAGAAAGCCAAACAGAATGGATCCTGGGGGCACCTGGGTGGCTCAGTGGGTTACGCCTCTGCTTTTGGCTCAGGTCATGATCCCAGGGTCCTGGGATCACCCCGCATCAGGCTCTCTACTCAGCAGGGGGCCTGCTTCCCCTCTCTCCCCTCTCTGTCTGCTTCTCTGCCTACTTGTGATCTCTCTGTCAAATAAATAAAGTTAAAATCTTTTAAAAAAAAGAATGGATTCTGGGGACAAATGTCTGGATTCAAAAACTGGCTATACCATTTCCTAACTTTGTGACCTTGGATAATTTATTGAGTCTGTAAAATGGAATATTAACAGGACCTATCTTTTAGATATTGGAGCTTCTTAGACATTAGTGAGTGAAACTGGCACTTTTCTTTTTCTATTTCAGATATTTCCCCTGTTTACTCTATTTCTGAATGAAGAATTCAAATTAGACTGAAAAGCTACAAAAGTAAATGAGTTTTAGGTGAGTTTCAGAGCAGACGTCAATAAGATTTTTGGTCTTTGGATTGTTAGTGCATGCAGCGTATAGGGCAGGATCACAAATTTTCCTTACGAATTTGGATATGCAAATACAACTCCGCTCCTTTCTCAATATCTGCTCTGATTTTCCTCACAAGTTTTACTCCATTCTCCACTCCACTGGATAGTAGCAGAGTCTAGAAGTGACTCTTCAGGTTTCATGTATTCTTTTTAAAATAAATGCTCAGAAAATTCTGAGCATTCTATCTTTGCTTCTCTGCAAAGTGGCTTCTGGGTGTGGACAGGAGGACTTACGTGGCATTTTGATATCAGAAGGAAGGGGTTTCCTGGCTTAATACTGGTCCTTGTGTGTGCACAAGCTGGAATCTTCTGGACATCGCTGACCAGAGGAATGGTGGGCCTTCTGCCAACATTTGCTTCTAAAACTGATGTATTGGTGGTCCTGTCTCTCTTTGCTATCAGGCCCTCGTCCCCTTCCCTGTCAGTTTGGCCTCCTCAACAACACTGTTTGATGCTGCAGACTTCAGTGATTCTCTGCCTCATACTCCATTGGGCCAAAAGGGTCTCTGCTCAGTATCCATACCATAAAGGGATCAAAGGACACTTCTTCCTGGCATGCGAGTCTGCCCTCTTAATGCTCATGGGGCCACAGTAGGTCCATGCTGCAGAGTAGTTTCCTTTTAAAGTCTTAGTAGGGGAAAGGGCAAAAGCTTCTTTGTCCACAGTACTCAGTGTACTTTGCATGCCAAAGTCCCAGATGAAGTTGAGTTTGTCATACTTGTCCCTGTTGTCTCTACTTCATTTACCCCCATCCATCAGGATAGGAAGGGACCTGTTTTCTCCCTTTGTCATGTGTCTTACTTCTTCCTTCCTTTCATTGTTTGGCACTTTGATTTCCTAATGGGATTTTAATTTGTCTTAGAGACAATAGTGAAATTGTCTGGTCTGGAACATTTTTACATGGGGATCACTGTATTTGAGCTAGGCAGTCAATGGTACTTATTTTAATCTGTATTTGATTAAAAGTTTAATACCCCAATAAAGCTGAAATTATAAAAATTTAAATAAAGAAAATCCTACGTAAAAGAGAAAAGAATGAAATTTGGTCTAGAAAATGGTGTGGATTTGTATTAAATGTTTGTTCTAACCAATTTTAGGTGGTTTTGCAGGTACGGCACAGTTCGCTCCCTGCTCCCACTGGAGGATAAGTAGTAGCTACGGCATTATGTAGATAGAGGATAGGGTTCATTTATCCAAAAGGACTCCAGTACTCTGCTAATCTCCTCTCCTAAAGCAACAGCCATGTCCCTGATTGACCATAGGAAAAAAAACGTTTTCTGAGGAAAGTGGAATCTTTTGCCCTTCTGCTCAGCCTTTTTGTTAAAGGACATCAGTTACACCACAGAAACCAGTGAGGGGATGACTGAAGAGGTTGTGTGCCAGCGCTCAGTATACACTGCCGTTTGCATTACGTCCTGCCACATAGCTCATACTTAGCCATACAGCGAGGGAAGTAGGTTGTACCTTGTAAGTTTTGGTGGTTAAGGGTAAAGAGAGGAGCCCCCCCGTAGGCCTTGAGCTCAGTTACACACTAACCCAACTTTTATCAGAAAGGTTTGTCCTGGGATGGCAGGTAATCAGCTAATAATAACTGAACATATCAAGGCAGAACTCTTGATTCCCTAACCCAGCCTGTCTCTCCCTCAAATTTCTCATCTCAGTTAATGACACCGTGATCCACTCAGTTGCTCAAACCTAAAATCTCGGAGCCATCCCAGGTTTGTCTTCTTCCTTCACTATTCACATCCAGCCCATCAGCAAGTCCTGCTGGCATGGCCTCCAGAATATTTCCAAAACCCATCAATTCTCCATCCCTGCTATTGGAACCCTAGTGCAAACTCCATCATCTCCCACTAGAATTACTTCAAGCCTCCAAACAAATGTTCCTTGTTACTCTGGGTTTTCTTCCACCCATCTGCCACATAACAGCCAGAGTAAGCTTTGCATCATGTCTTCTTATACCTAATACTCTGCACTAGATTCTCCTGATGGTTTTAAAAATAAAATACAGGGATGCCTGGGTGGCTCAGTTGGTTGAGCCGCTTCCTTCGGGGTCCTGGAGTCCTGGGATTGAGTCCCATATCAGGCTCTCTGCTTGGCAGGGAGCCTGCTTCCCTTCCCCCCTGCTCTGCTGGCCTCTCTGCCTACCTGTGATCTCTGTCAAATAAATAAATAAAATCTTTTAAAAAATTATAAAAATAAAATACAAGGTCATTATGAAAAGACTATGTGATTGACCCCTGTCTATTCTTCTCTGTCATTTTTTATCACCCTCCCTCTGATTCACCATTCTCCAGCTACGTGTTCAGTCCTGCCTCAAGACCTTTGCGCCTACCGAGGGTTCTACCCAGGAACACTCCTTCTAGATCTTCAAATAGCTCTTTCTCATATTCAGGAAGTGTCTCCTGACCACCCAAATGATACTGTTTCATTCTAGTCGTGCTCAAACTCTTCAGTTCCTTTATTTTCTTTATAGCACATACAAATTAAATTTAACTTACACAGATGTTGACCTTTTCTTGTCTGTCTCCCCGCTCTGGGACAATCTCATCAGTGCCAGGAAGAGCACCTGGTTCAGAGGAGTACTCAGTAAATAATTGCTGAGGGGCTCAGTCTAAGCCTTGTTTTTGGCTCCGGGTCGTGAGATCAAGCCCAGCGTGGGGCTCCCTGCGCACTGGGGAGTCTGAGCTTCTCTCTTCCTCTGCCCCTCGCCCTACCAGTCTGCATGCTCTTGTGCACACGCTCTCTCTTTCTCAAAAAATAAATAAATCTTTAAAAGAAAATAATTATTGAAAGCACATAAAACCTTATATCTTATTTGGCTTTTTTTTTTTTTTTTAAATGTATATGACTCACTTGGAGAATCCATCACAGCGGAGGGGGTTACTGGAAGGGAAAGATTGAGGCATTCTTGATAATACAACAAAGGCTTTAAAAAATCATTTTCAGTTCTAATGTTCTCTCTTCAAAAATATCCCTTGTGGGGGAAAAAAAAAATATATATATATATATACACACACACATACACTTAGCCATACACTAATGGCTTGATATATGATACATGATACATGTATATATATATGATATATATACATGATATATATATATCATGGATTTAGCACAAGTACTCAGACCACAGTAGAAAGCCTGGCAAAGATGCAGGATCCTGTGGATTAACCACCCCCATCTGCCAAACGCCTGGGATGTGTGACCAACACCAGGCCCATCTCCCAACAGGATACCAACATTCCCCTCTCAGTTGTGCACACTGGGTCTTCCCCTCAGCAGGTCATTTCTCCATGTGCAGACAACCTGCACTGCTAAATCTCAGAAATCCTTCATTGAATCACCCCAACTTTATTTTGTTTCAGGGCTCACAGCAAGGGTGGGCTGCACACGTACACCCTCCGTTGGTCACAGGTGGCGGGGCTGAGCTTCGTGGGCAGGGGCAGGTGCATCAGTGTGTGCCTGCTGTGTAGCCTAGTGATGCCTAGGGGCCCTTCCATGTACACAGGACAGGAATACACAGCCAGGCTGCCTGGGGGTGGCAAGTCACTGGGGCGCCGGGACTGGGCACTGACGCTGACTGGAGGCAGAGGGCTGGGCTGGCTGCAGGTGCTCTCCTGCAGGGCCCCTGCTAGTGGGTCCCACTCAGCATTCCGGAGCTGAAGCCCAATCAGCAGCAGCCCCATCTCTGGAACAGTAGGATTTGGACCATTCACCACCTAGAGGTGCCAGAAGCTGATCAGGCAAAGCTAGAAAGTTGAGGGGTCCTAGTAGAGGGGTATGAGAGCATATGGGGCTACTGAGGAGGCAAGATCACCAAGAGGCAAGGTGGGATAATTGTAAGGTGCAATCAGGGATTTGAGGGGGCGAAAGTGTAAATGGGGGGAGGGCATGAAGATACCTGGAGGTTCAAAGGGCTGCTGTTCAGCTCCTGATATTTATGGGGGAGCCCACTGGAGCCGGAGCCTTGGAAGCCAGGGAAATTCGAGCTAGGCACAGACTGGTTCAGGGCGGCCGAAGCAAAGGTAGCCTCCCAACGCAGTGACAGCAGCAGGCGGCGTGGGTGGCAAAAGGCTGATAGGTGAAAGATGCGCTCTGGTACGTTGGTGTTCACGCCTAGGTAGCGAACCAACAGCTGCCCACGGCGTGACAGCTGTCGCAGCCAGTGCCAGGGTGGCTGTGGGCCGGCAGGCGCGTGGGGACGCCAAGGCGGAGGTAGGCGGCCAGTCCAGAGAGCTTGAGCCACCGCGACACAGCGCGGGGAGGCACACGGGGGCACACCCTGCAGCTGCTGCGACAGGCAATCCAGGTCCTGGAGTACTGCTCCCACCAGCTGGCTCAGCTCCAGCACCTCTGTCTGGAGGAAGGCCTGCAGAGACCGCTGCGAGCTCAGTCTCAGCACCACCCACTCGTCGTCAGACTCTTCCCGGCCTGCGGTCTCCGTCAGCAGAGCCCGCAGCGACTCCAGCCTCCGCTTGGCCTGCATTAGGCGCTGCCGCAGCCGCTTTTCAGCGCGTCGGGAGCTCCCACGAGATGCAGGAACCCAAGTGGGTAAAGTTAGCTGCAGCGCGCTTAAGAGTGTGCGACTCTGGCGTCGTAACAGCCAGGCCTGGGAGCCAACACTCAGTCCGCAGCTCTGGGGTTCCGGTGGTGTGGGCAAGAGGTGCATCTGGGCCCTGCACTCTGCCAAAGCATCCAGTTCCCCTAGCTCTTGGAGGTGAAGGGGAGGGGTGACACATTAAGCCACCATCCCATAACTGTGAATATTGCCCCCTCCTACACCTTTGTTGGTACCGCGGTTCAGATTCTTGAGAGGGGGGCATTACACAGACTGTTCCCCAACCCAACACAGGTAATGACTGCAGCTTACCTGGGCTGGGCAGCAGAGTAGACAGCAGATACTGGGGTGTGTGTGGTTGAGCCCAGCTCCCGTTGCTGGGGTTCAGGCAGGCTTGTGTTAGGCTAATCAGGGCCTCCCTGTCCTTCTTGTCTCCCAAAGGACCCCCATAGAAAACCGAAGCTGAGAATAAGGTCAGAGCCCCTTAGTTGTAGCCCCTCCAGTTTCCACCACCTCCCAAACCAAAACCAAAGCTGGGAATTATGTCCGTGTCCCAGTCCTCCCACTCCCATGCCTTTCAGGGCTCTCCTGAGGGCTGATGACTACATGGGGACAGGAAGAGTCTCACCTGCCAGCTCCTGCATGGCAGCACTGGGATTGCTAAGGCTAGTCCACAGCTGGTCTTGGATCTGAAGGACCTGTGTCAGGGTCACTTGACTCCTGGGGGAGGGGAGCAGGAATAGGGCATCAGAACCATCCCTTTGCTGAGGACTCTGGTCTTTCTAGCCCAGGCTCCCAAGTTCCAAACTCACAAGGGTTCACAAGTAATTGCTACTCAGCACTTCAAATTCAACTTGCTTTCACTGAAATCATCATTTCCTCCTATACCAGCCTCCTGCTGTCCTAGGCAGAAATCTGGGAGCCATCCTTGACTCCTTTCTTCCTCACTCCATATTTACTTTCTATCCCTACTGGTACTACCGTACTATGGTCTTATTTCTTCAGAGTGCCAGAGCCTCCTAAAATGGCTCTGCTTGACTATGGACTCTGAAAAACAATCTGTGGGGTTTGAAGTGGCAGGGCAGGTGGGAAGTTGGGGTACCAGGTGGTGGGTATTATAGAGGGCACGGTTTGCATGGAGCACTGGGTGTGGTGAAAAAATAATGAATACTGTTTTTCTGAAAATAAATAAATTGGGAAAAAAATGGCTCTGCTTGGGGCAACTGGGTGGCTCAGTGGGTTAAGCCTCTGCCTTCGGCTCAGGTCATGATCTCAGGGTCCTGGGATCAAGCCCCACATCGGGCTCTCTGCTCGGCAGGGAGCCTGCTTCACCCTCTCTCTCTGCCTGCCTCTCTGCCTACTTGTGATCTCTCTTTCAAATAAATAAAATATTTTAGAAAAACAAAAACAAAACTGCTCTGCTTGCCTCCAGCCCTGTCCCATCTGGTCCATTCTCCACACTGCAGCCCGAGTGATCTTTCCAACAGATACTTAGGATCACGTTTCTTCTATTTAAAACTCTCCAGTGGCTTTCCACTGTCCTCAGGATAAAATCAGTCCCCTTACCATGGTCTTAAAGGCCCTTTTGGAGGGCCTCGCCTCCAAAGTCTCACCTCTCCCCGCTCAACCCCCAACATGTCCACCTTAGCCACAATGAAATCTTCCTCCTGCCGAGCTTAGTTCCCTCTACTCAGAAAAGCCCCATCTCCACCTGATCTGCCTCTGCTTCCTAGACTCAATTCAAAGAGAGAGCACAAAGTCCTTGGGGGAGCCTTTCTTGACTTCCCCTTGCCCTCACACTTGGGTGCTGCCCCAGCAGGAATTAGTCGTACTCCTCAGGGATATGGAAAATGCTCAGTGTTTGCTGAATGACTGACTGAGCAAGATGGAAAAGGGTCTCTCACCAGCACCCCCTGTGTGCCTGCAGCTTCATTCCATAGAGCTGCCGGTGTAGCAGGAGGCCATGTAAGAGGAGGAGAGGTAGCATCCTTGCTGGGGGTTGCACAGAGAGTCCTTGCTGGGCTAGCTCCAAGCTGTCAGTCAAGATGTGGCCCAGCTCCAGAGACTGGTCCCAGAAAACAGGCATGGAGTGCTGAGCCAGCACCGCTGGGGCAGAAGGATAGTGCTGGGTCAGCATAGCACAGTTGCCCTCCTCCTTCAATCTGAGAGCCATAGTGGGGACTTCTCACCTGGTAAGGAAGCAATAGCTTCTGCAGACAAAATAAGCCAAAGACGGAAATCTCTGTGGACAGTCGTCACACTCTTGCTTGAGGGTTGGACTAGAGGCAGTTCTAACTCCGGGTCCGAGACCACTAGGGGTCAGATATGGGGCTGAGATCAATCACTGGGTAAAAGGGTCAGACACAAGTTTAGGGACACAAGCTTGAGGCTCTGGGGTCAGGAGTGAGATACAGGAGCGAGGGCATCAAGCTCGGGCCCGGAACTGGAATAGGTAGCAGACCCACCCCTGGCTCCATCCAACAGCCCCAGCAAGGGCTGCAGCAGCTCCTTTGGCCAGTGGGGCATCAGATGACAGTTCTCCAACACCAACCAGTGCCCTCTATGCATAGCCTGGCATAGCGTGCTGACCACTACCGAGACTGGGTCCCAGGCTTCAGAGCCTACAGCGATCACCTCCAGATGCTTCTGCCCCTGCAGACCAACAGAGAAGTGGCAGAGAACTTAAAGTGATTGTAGGATTACCCAAGGGACCCAACGTAATGCCACAAATGGCCCCAGAAATCCCTGAGTAAGCCAGAAAGATCTGTAAGAATGCTAGGAGGGAGCCACCACACCCCATCTCGGCCCACAGGGGTCTGGTGTCTCTGTGGCCGAGAGACTAGGCTCAAACCTGCTCATGCCCGGCAGCCAGTTTCTGGATGATGGTCAGGGGATGCTTGGTGGCTGTGGGGTGACCAGGTGGTGGCAACAAGATCAGCATGGGCTGAGTAGCCTGACTGTGTTCGAAGGGTATGGTGGAGGCACCCAGGTTTTCATCCAGGGGCCGGCCCAGAAGGCAAGTGGTAAAGTCCGCCAGGGCCCGTGCCAGGCACTCAGGTCGCAGCACACGCCACAGAATCAGCTTCTGGAGGAGGCTGAGTGGGTCAGGCCCAGGCCCAGGTGCTGGACCCAGCACCGTGGATGACAGGGACAGGTAAGCCTGCCAAACACTGGAGTGGCCTGCCAGGGACGCACACAGCCCCGCAAATGGGGGCAGCAGCTCCAACATGCTACATTCACGCCAGGCTCTCACCCCCAGCCAGGCTGGCCGAGCCACACCTGGATTGCTGTAGCTTGTGCTAGGAGAGGCTGCCAGGCCAGGCCAGAATGCCAGCCTCTCCAGCTCTGGTGCTTTCCTTGCCATTCGCAGCAGCGCCAGAGCACCCAAGGCCCCCACCAGTGGTACTTGGGTCAGGCTTAGTGCAGCCACAGTGCTGCCCAGGAGCTGGCGGGTCAGCTGTGCTCTCAAATGCAGCAGATGGCTGGGCAGGTCCTCCCCCTGATGAGTCTCACACTGCTTCATGCTGTTCAGAGCCCGCTTGGTGGCTGCTAGCCAGTTGTCGGGGCTCATGCGGAAAAGGGGCAGCAGGTTCTGTAGTGGGCTAAGGGCCTTTATTATGGCCATTCCGTGCCAGACCACATGCCGATAGGGTGCCCACAAGGCCACCTCCTGCAGTCTTAGGTCTTCTAGATCCTCGCAGCGGGCACGCAGCTGACATAGCTCTGCCTGGGCCCTCACCATGTCCCGCAGGAATTTAGCTGGATTCTGATGTTTTGGATTCTGGAGAAGCAGCATCAGCAGCAGCCGCTCCTGCAAACAGCCACCTGTTCCATGGGTCTGACCCTTTCCCACACAGTCCGCAACCATCCACACTCATCTCTGCCCCTGCACCTGGGCCCCTCCAAAGCTCATGCCCCCCCCCCATAACCAGGACCCCTGGGCACCTCAGCAGCCTTCACAGATTCACAGCTGTCCAGGGCTTTGGTCTTTAGGTCCTCCCAGCGGTTCTTGAGCTCGGGACACTCTGCACACAAGATTTCATGCAGCATCTGGTCTTCTAGGGTATCCATGTTGAGGCTCAGATCCAGCACATTCATCCCCTTCAGCAGTTCATAACCTAGCACTTGGGGTTAAATGGGAGATGCTTAAGCTTTCCCCTTGGCAAAGCCAGTGGGTGGGGTGTACTGGGCATATGGCTCCGGACCACAGTCCTGAGCCTGCCTGGGGCCAGACTGAGGGATGCAGGAGGCCCACTGTGTCCACAAAGCTGTGGTGGCAACTTACCCACCAGGGCTCACCTTTTTTCAAGGCACTGAGGGGGACAGTAGTGCTCAGATAGAGACAGAAGCCAGGTTGCACCTGGGGAGGGCTCAGCTCCTCCCGCTGCAGTAGCCATTGCAGTTCTTGGCACCCTAGGCCCAGCTCCATATTGGTCAGTAGCACTGGCAGGCCTATGAGGGGGAGACAAGGACACCCTACCCACCATGCCAGCCCCCCGCCCCTCCCGCCACACAAAATCTGGCTCTGACCAGCTCCCCGCTGGCTAATAGGAGGATCCCCTTAGGGCTTTTCCACAAGTTAGTGCCTGGCTTAGGGATGGGAGCTGAGGTCAGTCTGGGGGTGAGAGACTTGTGGGGCCACAGAAGGGGTACATGGTGGATGGGGACCCGTTCTCACCATTGGCAGCTGCCTCCCGGAGCTGAGGACCCAGCTCTGGGTCAGCACCTGAGAGCACATGAAGGTTGGGAAGGGGCAGAGACCCAGTCTCAGAGGCTGGCCTTGACTCCTGCCTCTCTGTCTCACCCTCCTCCTGCTCTTGCTCCTCTTCCTGTTCTCTCTCTTCCTCATTTTCCCTGTCCTGTGTCTTCTGCTCTTTTGTCTTGTTCTTAGCCTTATCACACCCTTCACTACTGTCATCTTCCTCTTCCGTGGCCTCTTTTTCTTCTTGATTTCTCACAAAGCCCTTCTCTGTGGTAGAAAGATGCAGAGGAGCTCCTCTCAGAGGATGTCCAGCCTCCCAGGGAACACCTTTCACCCAGGGCCTCCATCTCATGAGGCCAGGTCTTCAGGAAGACACCTTGGGAAAGTCACTTAAGCTCCTTCTGACTCAATTTCCTTATCTGCAACACGTCTGCAACATGGGGTTGATATTGGTGGGTACCTCACAGGGTTACTGTGAAGATGACATGAAATGATACATAGCTCTGCACTGGACTTAGTAAGCACTCAACAAATGTTAGCTGTCATTATTAATTCTCTAAAACTCCAGGGAGGGGTTCTAGGTATCCCTGAATCAGCTCCATTTTGACTTTTCACCAGATTGGTTAACAGAGTCTATGTATTTCTTTTCTTTTTTTTTTTTTAAAGATTTATTTATTTATTTATTTGCCAGAGACAGAGGGAGAGAGCGCGTGAACGAGCACAGGCAGACAAAGAGGCAGGCAGAGGCAGAGGGAGAAGCAGGCTCCCCGCTGAGCAAGGAGCCCGATGTGGGACTCAATCCCAGGACCCTGGGATCATGACCCGAGCCGAAGGCAGCTGCTTAACCAACTGAGCCACCCAGGCGTCCCTATGTATTTCTTATTGCCTAAGCTAATTCTATCAAAATGAAAAGAATTGTTGCTAATATAGAAATCAGTGCCTGGAAGTAGCAACTTGTATGTGAAAGGCCATAAACTGGAATTAGCCAAGTCACGGGGTGTACAGTGAACACAGATGGCTCCCTCCCCAGTCCCCTTCTCCTTTGTCTCCTCTATTGCAGGAACTGAAAAAGATAAATAATATATTTTTTAAGTATTAAATTTAAGAATTTTAGGAATTTTTTTTTTAAGTATTAAGCTTAGGGGCACCAGACTGGCTCAGTTAGTTAAACATCTGCCTTCGGACCTGGTCATGATTCTAGGGTCCTGGGATTGACCCCCACATCGGGTTCCCTGAGCAGTGAGGAGTCTACTTCTCCCTCTCCCTCTGCCCCTCCCCTGGCTTGCACTCTCTCTCTTTCAAATAAATAAATAAAATCTTTTAAAAAAAAAAAAGTATTAAGCAGGGGCACCTGGATGGCTCAGTGGGTTAAGGCCTCTGCCTTCAGCTCAGGTCATAGTCCCAGGATCCTGGAATTAAGCCCTGCATCGGGCTCTCTGCTCAGCGGGGAGCCTGCTTCCCCCTCTCTGTGTCTCTGCCTGCCTCTCTGCCTACTTGTGATCGCTGTCAAATAAATAAATAAAATCTTAAAAAAAAAAAAAAAGGAAATAGGCAAGTGGAGGTTGTCAGGTGCAGTTTAGTAGATTCATTTCTTATTGCTTAACAAATTACCCCAAATTATCACTTAGCAGCTTAAAACAACACCCATTTATGATGTGTGAGTTCAGAAGGTTAGAAGCCCCACACAGCATGACTGGATGCTCCACTTGGAGTTACACGGGGCTAATCAGGCATCAACTGGGGCTGTAGTTCTCATCTGGGGCTTGGGTGCTCATTCAGGCTTACTGGTTTTTGACAGAATTCATTTCCATTTCACACTCTCCCAGTAGCCTGCTCCATCTTCAAGCCAGCAACAGTTTCTTGAATCTTCCTCATGTTTCAGATCTCCCTGACTGTCTCTTCTTTCTTCCTTGCTTCTTTGAGGGGCACGTGTACCTAGTATACTAGGCACACCCAGATAATCCAGAATATCTCTATTTTAAGGTCAATTGGTTAGTAATTAAGATTTCTGTCTTTCCTGCTATGGAACTTAGTTACAGGAGTAACAATGGAGGACAAAAGTGATAGGGGCCAAAACTCTGCCTACCGCATTCGACTATCCAGACTGCTGGAAGATCTGTTTCCCTGAGAGAAGGGACAGAGATGACTAGCAGCAACTCTGACATGATGCTTGGCAGGATAGCAGCCAAGATGGTAACAAACTACTACAAATATGGTAGCTGGAAAAAAAAAAACCCAAAACTTATTTCTTCATAATTCTGGAGGCCAGAAGTCCAAAATCAAGGTGTTGGAAAAGCTGCACTCCCTCCGAAGGCTCCAGCTTCTGTTGGTTCCAGGAGTTCCTTGGCTTGTGGCTATATAACTGCACTGTCTGTCTCCATTTTCATGAGGCCTTCCCTCTTCCCTTCTACCTATGCCTTCTCTTTTTTCTCTTATAAGGACAATTATCATTGTTTCTAGAACCAAACCAGATAATCTAGGGTGATTTCATTTCAAGGTTCTTAACTTAGTTATACCTACAAGACTCTTTTTCCAAATAAATTCATATTAATAGGTTCTGTGGGTTAGGATTCAACCCACTACATTCAACCCACTATAATGTGATAAGCCAACATGCTAACGATCATTGAGCAGAAAGAAGAATCTGGGTACTTGAAGTCGGTACTGGAGCCCTGTACCTGCTTATCTCAGTACTTATTATAATCTGAGATAAATAAATCCTTCTTTCTATTCTTTTTCTCTCTTTTTAAAGTAGGCTCCACACCCAGCATGGAACCCAATGTCGGGTTTGAACTCATGACCTTGAGATCCAAGCCTGAGCTGAGATCAAGCAAGGGTCGATCGCTTAACCAACTGAGCCACCCAGGTGCCCCAGTAAATTCTTATTTCTTTTTTTTTTTTAAGATTTTATTTATTTGACAGAGAGATAAATCACAAGTGGGCAGAGAGGCAGGCAGAGAGAGAGGCGGAAGCAGGTTCCCTGCCAAGCAGAGAGCCTGATGCGGGGCTTGATCCCAGAACCCTGAGATCATGACCTGAGCCAAAGGCGAGGCTTAACCCACCGAGTCACCCAGGCGCCCCTAAATTTTTATTTCTTAAGCCGTGCTAAGTTGAGCTTTTGTTACTGATCATGATAGCATTCCCAGCTGATACAATGAATTAGTAGTGGGGAGGGGCAATGAGGATTTTTCTTCTCCCTGCTAGGTTATGTTGTGGGTAAGAAGTTGGTTTATCTCATGGGACTTGGACCATATGCTCATTGAACTTCAGTGGATTTAGTAGAAGGCATGCTGGCTACTTCTCTGGTTAGATAAGAGGAACAACCTCCAGAAAAAAAACTTAAAGAAATTTCCTTTCTGCTTTTCTTTCCTTTCCTTTCTACATATCAAGCAATTTCAGACTACAGATGATCAGATACTCATGCATCTTGCTGATTTGTAAAAATAATTTTCTACCTTATGTTGCATGGAATAGGAAAATTATTGGCTATTGGAAGAGCCTGGAAAATCAGGGAAGTCTAATTCTCCAGGTCCATCCCAAGCACTTCTCTTTTTAAGCATTCCCTGCTTGACAAACATAACAGTCTACCTGCCCCTTTTGATTGGGATACAGCCCCAAGTAATAGGGGTTACATTCCATAGCCAATTAGCCTAAGTTCACTGCTCAGACTGTTTCATTACTACAGCTCTGAGGTTAAGGCCAAGGTTTAGATGGGTGACATTTACATTAAGGCTTAGTGGGATTGCTAGAGTCCCTAGAACCCGTGTTAAGAGAGAAGACAAAAAGTGGGGTTTAAATTCAAGAATGAGAATATGCCAAGATTTCTTGCATTGGTTAATAGCTAATAGAGTCCTTACGAATGCAATCTGAGGGGGAAAGTTGAGAGAGTTAAAGAAATTAGCTAGAAAATCCCCTGTCTGGTAATAAGTGATCCGTGTTTGCTTCATTTTAAGGCAAATCCTAAGGCCCCATCCCATTCCAATAGGAAGTGGGTATGTAAGGCAGAACAGCTACAAACAGGAGACTCTTGCCCAATGTTCCTTTCACAGATAGCACTGGGGACAGTGAACTAGAAAAAGTATACTGTTCATCAGAACTCAGGACAGCCAAAGTGGCTATCCAAGAACTCCCGCTATAGCCAGTGAATGATGCTAATCATTCTCTTTACTGTCACTGTCTGGTGTCACACAGCACATGCTGAAGACCAATAGACAGGTGTGTGTTTCTTACCCTTACCCAGTTTCTAAACAGGACATTTACTGTAGTTATCTCGGTTTGATTTTGCTTCACTCTGCGTATCAGGTGTATTTCTAGGGTGAGATTTAGCATGTACTCACTCTGTCATAGGTTACAGAATCACAAAGAGCCACATCTGGGTCTGATCAAGAACTGTGAACATCGTTCACGGTTCTTGGACTCAGAATTGGACGCTGCAGCTGGAGGTTTCTTCAGGGTGTCTCTTATTAGAGAGGGGGTAAATTCACTTACATGGAATAGTTGTGTCATGGGCATTTGTGTAATGGGGTATGGGCACAGTGAAATGTTGTGCTGGACAGCCAAGGGATGGAGTGGAATAATGGTAGCAGTAATACATTAGTAGTGACACTAACATTTTGGGGAATTTATTATTTTCAGGCACCGTGTAAATCCCTTTTACAGGAATTATCTTAATATGTTTTAAGATGGGTATAATTAAGATGCTCATTTTATTGCAAATAAATTTGGGCTTAGAGCGATTAAGTACCTTGCCCTATTTACACAGCTAGGAAAGAACAGATATTTGACCCAGACAGTCTGATTATAGAGCCCATATTACAGACCACTTTATTACCTACCTAGCCCATTATAGATGTCTATTATTCTCCCCAGTGCCATTCCCAACCTCTTCTTCTGGAAAATAAACACCCTTTTTCCTTCCCCTACACAACACCCTTATTTCCTTCCCCTAGGAAACACATCCTTCTGATACTCTACCCAGATGTGTCTCTCTGCTCCAAGCAGAGCTAATAGACACATTTCCCCAGAATTCCTGAACATGGGGTAAATTTGGACAGTAAGGAAGGTTCTGAGTTGTAGGCCAAGTTTCTAAGAGTGCTGGGTAGACCAGGGAAATGGAAGATCATAGACTGGTCAGCCATGTAGATTCAGAATCATTGCAAAATAGGCCCTAAGATGCAAATGTGACCTAATTGATTAATATATGGGCTGATGAAGTCTAGGATACTCTGGCCACAAAAATTTAGTGTCTTCATTATGAAACGGAAGACCACATGTGGCCAAGACTGTTGGCCTTTCAGATACCCGAGAAGTGTTGTGTTCATCATCCCTGGCTTTACCTCTGTGCTCAGTGGGGTCTGGGACCAAGGATCTAGTCTCTTGCTGAGGCAGCGGGTTCAGCCAGATGAGGGCCTGGTTGTCGGGGTCAAGCACTAGAGGCCAACGGCAACTGGAGTAGTGGGTGTTGCTTCTCAGAAGCAGGCCTGCCAGGCGGGCTGACTTTGCCTGGGGCTTCAGGTCTCGGTCCCACTGGAGCTGTTCAGATTCAGAGCTCAGCAAGGACAGAAGGCTGAAGGGAGAGCGTATGGAGAGCAGGGGGTTCTTTGGTGGCATGACGACAGATTTCTTCATCTGCTTCCATGCCTGTGCCACATCATCTGGACCCAGGGTCTCCTGAAAGCCCCTACACAGAGCCAGCCACTTGTCTAGTAGCTCCTGGCGCCGCACCGGCGGGAAAGGACCCAGGTAGATGATAGCAGCTGAACACACGAGGGCGTCTCCGAACACAGTCAGGCAGTGCCCCTTCAACTTCTGGCATGAGAAGGGAGAGGGGAGGGCTTATGGGCCAGCGAGGAAGGTACAGGTAGAGAAGGAGTGAGGCAGGGGGTGCAGGAAAGTGTGGCAGGGAGAGCCCAGGGAGCAGCCCAGGAGTTGGGGGCAGTAGCGCAGAAATGAACTTGAGGGGGAAATCCGGGAGGGGCTGGTTACCTGGAGCTCTGTAGTCCAGGAGTGCACGGGTGTGAGCAGTGCAGCCTTGATGGGCCACTTGTGGTATTGGCCACACTGAGCCTGACTGAGGTTCTCTATCATCTGGTTGCTTGAAGCCCGGGCCTCTACCAGTGTCTTGGCCAGATCCAAATTGTGCTCTAGGGTCTCCTGGGCCTGGAACTGGCAGCGGCCCAGGTGGGCCTGCTCCCGAGCCAGTGTGGCCTCTATCTGCCGCAGAAGCAGGCCCGTGGGTAGTCCTCGGCGCTGGGCCAGCCCATAGCGCAGAACAGCCCAGAGCCAGGCGGCCAGGTTTGCTGCGGGTATGCTTACTGCCCGCAAAGCTGCATCACTCATCCCTGGAGCATTCAGAGCTTGGGTTAGCTTTATCATCTCTGAGTCTGTCATCTTCTCCTTAGGGAAGAACACCAGCTCCTGGGAAATTGTGTTAAGAGAGGTAAAGGCAGACATAGGGGCTCTGCTCAGAACCTTGCCCCAACCACCTCACTCCGCCAGCCAACCCCCCACCCTGCCTTAGGCCTCCACTCTCCTTCTCCATTGAGCTCCACATTCCCTACCTGGTAAAAATCCTCGGTGCATAAGAGTTGCTTGGCACTGGCCCAGCCTGTCTCACAGTGGAACAGGTCGCACAGTGCATCAGTCACTTGGACCACTGATTCTGGTGGTGCTCGATAGCTCCGTATCTCCTCAAAGTCAGCCACCTGCAGCTGGCTCAGGGGTCCCAGGAAGGCCTTACCCATCTAAATGAGGAGAGATGCACTCTGGAAGTGAGTTCCCAGAGTGTCCTCTTCCTTCAAGGTGTTGCCAGGTGGGATCACTTCTTTCTCGGGGTTCCCATGAGGGCAGTTCCTCAAGTCATCCTTTTCCCCTCCCCCAGAAGACTCCATGACAAGCCATCCCATTCTCTCCTCTGGGCATCTCTCCTATGAAAGGCTGTCCCCTCACAGGAGAGGACCAGTGCAGGGCAGGCAGCAGGAAGAGCCCACCTGCTCCAGGAGAGCCTCGTGCTGAGCCCGCAGGTTATCCCGCTGCTTGGTCAGGGTCTCAATGAGGTTCTCCTGCTGCTGACACTCTGCCAGCTGCTGCTTGATGAGCAGCTGGCCTTTCTGTAGTTGCTGCTGAAGTGTGGTCACATTCTGTAAACAGAGATCCAGGCTCTGCAGCTCAACATCCTGGGCCAGGTGGGACTATCCCAAAGGGAGCCCTGTGGGCGTGGGACTCCAGCACTCCTCACTTGACAGTCAGGATGACCAAGTTGAACTCTGTATAGTCCCCAGATAAAGACTGAGCCATGGAACTGTCACTTACTGGTGTATGAGCAGCTCCAAGTGGGTGCTTGCTTCTCCTGATCTGCCATACAGGCCTAGGCAGTCTGATTCTAAAGCCTGTGTGCTTAACCATTATGCTACACTCTTTATCTTACTTGACCCATTAGTGGCATTTGTTACAGAAGATAGTTCCCGCTCTCTTGAAGCACTGTCTATCTTTGACTTTCATAACTCTGTGTTATCCTTTGGCTTTGTCCAACTTCTGTGGCTGCTCTTTCTTCGCTTCTCCCTCTACCATCCCTTAAATATCCCTTGGCAACATTTCAGGGTCTCCCTATCTTCTCATTCGACACTTCTATGTATCCTGCCTAATTTCATGGCTTTGATAACCACTTCTGTTCTAAAAACTCTCAAATCACTATCTCAAACCAGATTTCTTTCCTGAGCCCCACATCCATGTGTCCATCTGCTTAGTGGAAATCTCCTCTCTGATGCCTCGCAGGCCCCTCAGACTCCACATGTCCACAAATGAAGGTCTTAGCTACGCCTCCTCAGATCTCTTACAAACTTATTTGCCTCCTCACATGTTCTTTTTCTCAGAGAACTATGGCAAAATACACCCAAGTTTCCCAAGGAAGAAAACTTCATCATTACCCTGATTCCATCTCCTCTATTCCCCCAAGCCCAGCCCATCTTCAAGTCCGTTGAGGTCTGCCTCCTACCAGTCTGTCCTGTCTGCTCCCCTGCCCATGCGTGGGCTCCCTCACTACCTATTCAGCTTCTCTTCTACTCCACTCTCTATGCTGAAACCAAATACCATCACTATCATGTTCCTGAACACTCATCACTCTCCCAGTAGGTTTACGAGGCCTCCATGCCCAGGAGGGCTCAACTCCACTTTCCAACCTCTTATCTCTCCTCCCCCAGCACCCCACTCTCCATCCATTCCTGACTTTCAGCTCCTCCAATGTGGCACACATTCTCTCACCTCTGGGCCTTTGCCCGTGCCCGATACTTCAGAGTATCAAGTATCAATGGACTTCCTCTGTCATAACACACTGTCTTGTAATTGCCTGGATGAATCCATATGTTCCAGTAAAGTAGGCACCATGAAGGCAAGGTCAGTACAGTACCTTATCATTCTTATTAGGAGGAGCTATCATTTACTGAGCTCTTACTGTGTGCCAGCACTTTCAAATGCTGTCCATGTGAGATCATTTAATCCTCATCCTAATCTCTCTGGATCTTAGTTTTCCCATCTGTAAAATGGGAAAAAGGATAGCCACCTCAGAAAGCTGTAGCAAGGATTCTATTGACCTAGATTTAGATGTAGACATAGCTCTATGTAGACACAGGCATATATATTAATAAGTGGGTAGACAAAAAGAGTGGAGTTCAATTAATTTTTATAGAGTACAGTAATGAATAAATGAACCAGCTGAATATGAGAGAGAAGAGAGATGAAGGACTCCAGAATGACTCCTGGGATTTGGCTTAACTAAGTGGATGGTAATACTAAGTGGATGGTAATGCTGTTTCCTAGGGAACTCTGAAAGAAGTACACACTATTATGATTATTGAGTGAATGGCCAAAGGACCTGACACTGAATGCCTCTGACACTGAACACCTCTCTCTCTTTTTAAAGCTTTATTTTTAAGTAATCTTTACACCCACACAACCCTGAGATTAAGAGTTGCATGCTCTTCTGACTGAGCCAACCAGGTACCCCCACTATGAACATCTCTTATCCAGATTTGGGGCTTCTTATGTTGTCCTTTAATATAACTGACCCAGGGGTCAAAGAATAAAAGCACCTTTAAGCCAGATCAACAATTCCTGGTATTAATCGTCTTGGGAAATGGTAGGACTCAAGACAAGAAACTGGAATTTGGAAAACATGGGAGAGGCCATTCCTGTCCCTCTGTGAACTTTCTTTTCCTTTTCTTTCTTTCTTTCTTTCTTTCTTTTTTTTTTAAATCTCAGTAGTCTGGAGATTTCATCTAAGCTAGTGATCCTTGGTGGTAGATGGTAGGAGGGCACTAGTACTAGGAGAACTCTAGGGAGCGTCATTTACAGAGAACACGATGACAACCATGCATGTGGATACAATGGAAGCCAGACTTCTACAGTTGTGCAGCACTGGGTGAGAGCCCTGGGGCATCCATCAAAAGAGATAGTCTAGGCATTGGGAGGCTTATGGTCTAAAAGCCCAGTAGGGGGGAAGCATTTGTCTGTGTGTGGGTTGACCACTAGATTATTTCTCTGAGGTAATCCCTGAACCTTCACCAAAGCCTTGTTTAGCAGGAAGAAAAAGAAAGCTGTTTCAGAATTCCTCTTATTAAAAATGATGGGATTTAAATTTGGATTAGAAAAATTCTCTCTTGTTATGTGAGAATTGTATTGGAGGAGCTCTAAGGGAGTGAGCACAGGGAGAGGTGAGAAGAGAATTGGTTACTGGAAGATGTCCTGTAAAGAAGTTCAGGACAGCAAGATCTAGTGTACCATTCCAATCTCGTTCTGCTTCTTGCCTAAAAATGTCCATTTACCATCCACATTTCCCCAGTTTATGTATGAGCCCTGTATAGTTGGTATTTTTGTGGAAGGAAGAGGTACAGGGACAAAGCTGTATGGGAAAAAGGAGGGACATAAGAGGTGTGCCAAAGAGCCATGATAGAGAATCCAGGAGAAGAAAGGGTAAGAGTAGAGGCAACCGTGAGAAAGTAATCTCTGCCTTGTCCTGATGGGGATGTATACAATTTACTTGGGAAGTAAACTGGACTTCCCATAATCAAAGTACATAGTAAGGACAGCAGAAGCAGACACTGGGGTTTCCTGTGTTTAGAAGAATCAGCCTGGTCTCAGCTGTGCCATGGGGAACTTTGAGCCTAAACTCAAAAGTTTAGAGGAGGAGGCAGCAGGGATTAAAGAGATCCCCTGGGGAAAGGGGTACTCTCGGGAGATAAGAACAAAGGTTCACTCAAGGTTGGTTCCTCCAAAGCCCTCTGTGGGATCCTGCTTTGACCCTACTGTGCATACATCATAATCTTCTCCCTCTTTACCTTGCGGGAGGTTTTCAGCAGCTGTTCTAAGTTGAAGACAAAGTTGGTGTAGGTATTGTGCTTCTTGATAATCATTCTCAGATGACCCAAGGCATTCTGGATCCTGGAGATACAATGTACCAATAAGTGGGCCCAAGGAAGCAGAAGGAGGTACAGTGCAGGAAATGGGACAACTCACCGCTGGAACTTGTTCTTAATCTGCAGAGCCATCTGTTGCTGCAGCAGTGTGAAGGTGTCCAGAAAGTCTAGGAAAGTCTTGGGGGTGACGAGTGGCAACTCAGGGCATAGGTGTCCATAATAGCTGACAGCCGAAAGGTGAATGAGAGCCATGGCTTTAGCCACCCTGGGAATTGACGCCTGGAGGTCTGGGCACTTCAGAGAGTCTGAAATGGGCATGACTTTAGTCTGTGAGCTTATAGGAGAATGGGTAAGAAAAGGGACCCTCTTCTGATTTGGGAAGGAAGGCAGAAAAGGTGAAGGGGATCACCAGGTTCTGGGAAGAGAGAGACAGGGAGACTGACCTGAATCCTCATTAAAACCTGGATGAGAGTAGTAGGGAGAACAGGTAGAAAGGGCTTACCATCATCAGTGGATACATTCTGAGCACCTTCCAGGTAGTACCGGACCACACTGATGAGGGAATCTTGGTCCCACGGTTCATAGCGGTCAATGCTAGCAATGGCCAGTTGAAGAAGCCTCAGGAAAAGGGTGGAGGGCAGCTCCCTGTGGATCTGGTCATCTCCAATCAGGATGAACATGTGCAGGTGGTTGCAGACTTGCTGATAGAACCTGTGGGCCAGGGGCTCAGATACCATGCTCCCCTTTATCCTTGTTTTCCCATTTAAGCCCAGTGCCAAACCTGAACCCTTAGCCCCAATCTTCTGAGCCCTCACAGCAGCTCTTAGATTTCTTTTTGGCCTTTTGGCCAGCATAGAGCAAGAGAAGAGCAGCACCTCACATGGGGTTCTTGGTCTCACCTCTGCAACAGCGTTTCCTTTTTGATGTTCTGCTTGACACTAAGGTTTTCTCTGGGGAGATGTTCTTCAATGCTGTCCAGATCTGCCGCTGTATACTGGTCAGGGAAACTGCCCCAGGTTGCCAGGGCTAGCAGACGATGAAGGGTAGTGAGATCCACACCCGTGGGCACCAGCAGGGCCACTGGCTGGCCTAACATTCCAGCATGCCAGCTGGCATCCCGGAGGCACTGGAGAATGGCCTCCTCTGAGCCAGATGGCAGATGGAAGAGGCGGGCCTGGTAAATGCTAGCTGCCAGAGAGATGGCCGTACGGCGCCCTGTACCCAGAGCCCTGGAGAGCAATAGGCCATGCTGCCGGGGCCTGGCCAGCACCCGGACCAGGCGGACCACGTGCTTGGCCATGGAGTGGCACCGGGCAAGGTGGGCGCTCAGCTTCAGCTGAGCAGCTGAAGTGGACAGCTGCTCCTCCAGGCTCTCCCATTGCCGTTCCAAGTACAAGTTGGGGCTCTCAGAGTTGGACCCTAGTGTTAGCTCCTGACTGAAGACCAGGTCTGAGGGCTTTTCCTGGGGGCGGAGTAGTAGCACTGGTAGCAGAAGGGGTGAGGCCAGGTCCATCTGGGCTGTTTTCTGCCACCAATTCTTGCTTCTGTTTAACTGGAGTTTGTAGCCAGAAGCCTGTGTGCCGTCCTCCTGGCTCATCTTTGGACTTAGGGTTTCTATGGTCTCCCTCTTTACTGGTACTGTGGAAGGTGCTAGACCTGAATCACTGGAGGGTGAGCTGGTGGTGACATCCAGGCTGTAAGGGTCCTCCTCCTCCTCTGTCTCACTGCCGCTGTTGCTTATTAAGTCCTCCCACTGGGCCAGCTCTCCTTCAGATTCCACTTCAGGCACTCTTTCCTCCTCCTCTTCCTCCTCCTCCTCCTCAGAGCCCTTGCCCCCGTTCTGGGGTGCTGGCCCACAGCAGAAGACACTCTGAGCTACTCCTAGGAGCAGCTTGGCACAGTAGGAGCGTTCCCTGGGGCTGTCCAGCCGGTCACAGAAGGTTCTCTGGGCCTCGTGCAACCAGAGACGCACCATGTTGCGCATGGCCATCATAATCATCAGGCGGGTGCCACGCAGGCCTGACACCCGGCGCAAGTGCTCCTGATGGCTGGGACAGTCCAGAAAGCCCCGGGAGCCCATCCTGGTGGGCAGCAGCTGCAAGCTGCCCAGGAGTTGGCTCACAGAGTGCAGGGAGAAGCGGTAATGTGGGTGGAGGGGGGAGGGCAGAAAGCAGCTGCCCACCGCCTCCCAGGCCTCCACCGAGGCCTGGACCAGGGCTTTTGCTAGAACCACCTCCCGTTCCACAGAGGGAAAGCGCTCAAGCCAGGCCTGGATGCTTGGTGTGTGCCTGCTCAGCAGCATGGCCTGGGTCACACTCCCCAGGGCCAGCACTGTGAAGAGTCGAAAGAGGCGTGGACACAGTGGGCGCTCACAGAAGCCTGGCACTGTGGCGGTGGCAAGGAAGTTGACTACAGGCTGCAGCGTCTGCAATTCCAAGGTGCTGTGGCCATACACCGTGCCATCTATGGCCTGGCGCAGAGTCTCCAACACTGGCTGGCAGCTCTTCCCGGGGTCTGTGGGACACAGACCAACAGTGAGGATAGGCAGGGGTGCACATGACCGTGTCACTCCATTCTTCCTGTTCCTGCTTCACTGGCTTTACTTCTGGCGCACACAGGGCTCTAAAGGAGTTTTGTACACCTGATGCATTGGGACTCGGTCATGTCTGAGTAAATTGATCTCTCCCCCCCACACTCTCCCTAAAAGTGAGTAATTTCTTCTTTCTTCTCCCCACAAACCCTATCTCTGTGACCAATTATTCACTAACAGTCGGAAGGTTTGGAAGCTGAGATGGATGGAAACCTGATCTGACCACAAGAAGAGAGAAGTGCAGCCATCACAATCGGAAGGAGGAATTAGCACATGTGCATTTCTGTAAAGTCAATATTAAGATATGATTTATATAAAATACAATGTATGCATTTTAAATATATAGTTCAGTGAGTTTTGATGAATGTATCCACCCACGTAACTGCTGCCCCAGTGATACTTAGAATGCTTCATCACCTCAGAAAGTTCCCTCATGACCCTTTGCCGTCAATCCCCCTACCACGTTGTCCCAGGAACTTCTATCTGATCGGATTTCTATCACTATCGATTAGCTTTACCTCTTTTTCTTCTTTTTAAGACTTCATTTTATTTATTTTAGAGAGCGAGGTTAGGGTAGAGGGAGAGGGAGAATCCCAAGCCTACTCTGTGCCCAGCCGAGCCCAGAGCCTGATGCAGGGCTCGATCTCATGACCCCCGAGACCATGACCTGGGCTGAAACCAAGAGTTAGATGCTGAGCTACCCAGGCACCCCACAGCTTTGCCTGTTCTAGAGCTTCAAATACAGGGAATCATATGGTATGTAGTTTGCCAGGTCTGGCTTCTCTCACTCAGCATGATTCTGGGCTTCGCCCATGTTTTGTGTGCATCGGTGTGTTTCATTTTACTGGAGTGGTAGCATTCCATTATAAAAATACCAGAATTGTAGGTCAGCTGACATACTGATGGGCATTGCTACATACATGTGCTATTGGCCACTCACAAATCTTTCCTTTGTGAAGTATCTATTTTTTAAACCATTTTTTAAAAATGGAGTTTGTTTTCTTACTGAGTTGTAAGAGCTTTTTTATGTATTCTGAGCATAAGTCCTTTTTCAGATATGTGTGTCATATTTCTGTCTATGGCCCATTTTTTCATTTTCTTAAGAATGTCTTTTAAAGGACATGGGTTTTTAATTTTCCTAAGATCTAATTTTTGTGTCATATTTATGAAATCATTGCATCTAACCAAGGTCACACAGATTTTTCTCTTAACATTTTTTGGTAAAGTTTTGTAGTTTTAGCTTTTACATTTAGATCTTTAATTGATTTATAATTAATTTTTGTGTATGTCATGGAGTAGGATTTAAGGTACCCTTTTATCTGCACACAGATATGTAGTTGTTTCAACTCTATTCATTGAAAGGACTACCCTTTCCCCTGTTGAATTATCTTGGCACAATTTTGAAAACCAATTGACCACATATGATCATATATCAGATTCTCTGTTTTTTTTTTCCATTAGTTTATCTGTATCCATGTCCTTATACCAATACCCTACTCTCTTGATTACTATAGCTGTATAGTAATAACTAGTATAAGCCCTTCCACTTTATTCTTCTTTTCCAAAGTAATTTTGGCTCTTCTAGGCCTTTTGCATTTCCATAAGTCTCAGAATGAGTTTATCAATCCTGTCACTTAAAAAAAAAAGAAGAAGAAGAAGAAGCCTGCTCAGACATAGATCAATCTGGGGAGAATGAGCACCTTAATGATACTGACTCCTCTGACCCATGAACCTGGTATATCTCTCCATTAATTTAAGTCTCATTTATCTCAGCAATATTTAGTAATTTTTAGTGTATATCTCTAACTAAGTTTATTCCTAAATATTTTAAGCTTCCAGATTTATATTATATTTTAACTATACTTAAAATTTTTGTTTGTTACTAGGATATAGAAATACTAATGATATCAATAGATTGTATCCTATGACCCTGCTAGATTATTTTTTTAAGATTTTTTTCCCAATTTATTTATTTTCAGAAAAACAGTATTCATTATTTTTTCACCATACCCAGTGCTCCATGCAAGCTGTGCCCTCTATAATACCCACCACCTGGTACCCCAACCTCCCACCCCCCCGCCACTTCAAACCCCTCAGACTGTTTTTCAGAGTCCATAGTCTCTCATGGTTCACCTCCCCTTCCAATTTACCCAAATTCCCTACTACTCTCTAACGCCCCTTGTCCTCCATGCTATTGGTTATGCTCCACAAATGAGTGAAACCATATGATAATTGACTCTCTCTGCTTGACTGATTTCACTCAGCATAATCTATTCCAGTCACGTCCATGTTGCTACAAAAGTTGGATATTCGTCCTTTCTGATGGAGGCATAATACTCCATAGTGTATATGGACCACATCTTCCTTATCCATTCATCCGTTGAAGGGCATCTTGGTTCTTTCCATAGTTTGGCGACTGTGGCCATTGCTGCTATAAACATTGGGGTACAGATGGCCCTTCTTTTCACGACATCTGTATCTTTGGGGTAAATACCCAGGAGTGCAATTGCAGGGTCGTAGGGAAGCTCTATTTTTAATTTCTTGAGGAATCTCCACACTGTTCTCCAAAGAGGCTGCACCAACTTGCATTCCCACCAACAGTGTAAGAGGGTACCCCTTTCTCCACATCCTCTCCAACACATGTTGTTTCCTGTTTTGTTAATTTTGGCCATTCTAACTGGTGTAAGGTGATATCTCAATGTGGTTTTAATTTGAATCTCCCTGAAGGCTAATGATGATGAGCATTTTTTCATGTGTCTGATAGCCATTTGTATTTCTTGATTGGAGAAGTGTCTGTTCATATCTTCTGCCCATTTTTTGATGTGTTTGTCTGTTTCGTGTGGGTTGAGTTTGAGGAGTTCATTATAGATCCTGGATATCAACCTTTTGTCTGTACTAAGATTTTATTTAATTGAGGGGCGCCTGGGTGGCTCAGTGGATTAAGCCACTGCCTTTGGCTCAGGTCATGATCCCAGGGTCCTGGAATCGAGCCCCGCATCGGGCTCTCTGCTCTGTGGGAAGCCTGCTTCCTCCTCTCTCTCTGCCTGCCTCTCGCCAACTTGTGATCTCTGTCTGTCAAATAAATAAAATTTTAAAAAAAGATTTTATTTAATTGAGAGAGAGTGAGCAAGAGAGAGAGCACACAATGGAGTGGAAGGGCAGAGAGAGAGGGAGAAGCAGACTCCCCACTGAGCAGGGAGCTTGATGCGGTGGTTGGGACCCAGGATACTAGGATCATGACCTGAGCCAAAGGCAGATACTTAACCTAACAGACTGAGCCACCCAGGTGCCCTGACCCACCAAATTAAATTCACTTATTTATTCTAGTAGTTTTGTAGGGTTCGCTTTTGTTGTTGTTGTTGTAGTAGATTCCTTATGATTCTCTAGGTAGAAAATCATGTTGTACATCAGTAGAGACAGTATTTGTCTTTCCAATTTTAAGTCTTTTCTTATTGCACTGGTGTGGGTCTCTGATGCAATAGTGAATAGAGTCAGTGAAAGTGGACATTGTTGCCTTGTGACTGATCTTTGAAAGTATTTGATATTTCACCCGTTAATATTGTACTTACCTATAGGGTTTTTTTTAAGATTTTATTTTTTTAATTTATTTGACAGATAGAGATCACAAGTAGGCAGAGAAGCAGGCAGAGAGAGAGGAGGAAGCAGGCTCCCTGCTGAGCAGAGAGCCCAATGCGGGGCTCGATCCCAGGACCCCAGGGGATCATGACCCTAGCCAAAGATAGAGGCTTTAACCCACTGAGCCACCCAAGTGCCCCCTTACCTATAGGTTTTAATAGATGCTCTTCATCAAACTGTGAAAGTTCCCTTCTAGTCCTAGTTTGCTGAATGTTACCATGAATAGTGTTGAATTTTACCAAGTGCTTTCTCCTTATCTACTGAGATGATCTTACACTTTTCATCATTCTGTTAATGTCATGAATTACACTGATTTTTGAAAGTTGAGTCAACTTTGCATTCTGGGAATACATTGTGTAAGCTACATACCACAGATTTTGATAACATTTTGCTTTCATTATTCAGTTCAAAATATCTCCTAATTTATCTTGTGGTTTCTTGGATGCATGAGTTACTTAGAAGTGTTATTTTATTTTATTTATTTTTTTAGAGAGTGTGAGAGCAGAGGGTGGGGAGGGGCAGAGGAAGAGGTAGAGAGAATCATAAGCAGGCTCCACTCCGGGCACGGAGCCTGACGTGGTGCTCAATCTCATGACCCTGAGATCATGAGCTGAGCTGAAATCCAGAACCAGACACTTAGCTATCACACATAGGCACCCCTAGAAGTGTGTTAATTTCAAAGAATTGGGGAATTTTCTAGGTATTTGTTATTAATGAGTTTTATTGTTGTAGTTAGAGAAAATATTCTATAAATTTTAATCCTTTGAAATTTGTTGAGACTTATTTTGTAGCCCAGCATATCATCTGTCTTAGAGAATGTTACTCGTACACTTGGAAAGAAAATGCATTTTGCATTTAGTGGGTATGATGTTCTATAAATGTACGTATAGTTGATAGTGTTATGTAGATCTACTTCCTTATTTCCTCTCTCCTGCTCTATCAGTTATTGAAAGGAGTGTTAAATCTCCTACTATGATTTTTGTACCTGCTATTTCTCTCAGTTCTACCCATTTTTTTAAATATATTTTGAAGCTGTTTCAGGTGCATATACATTTAGGACTTTGCTATCTTTTTGATTAATTAAATCTTTTAATTAGGAGATGTCCAGTTCTCTATCTCTGGTAATATCCTTTATCTTGAAGGACTTTTTGGAGTGCTTAGGACTTTACATTTAATGTTACTATTCATATGTTTGGCTTTTGTTTTTTTTTAAGATTTTATTTATTTGACACACAGAGAGAGAGATCACAAGTAGGTAGAGAAGCAGGCAGAAACAGGGGGAAGCAGGCTCTCCGCCAAGCAGAGTCCAATGCGGGGCTCGATCCCAGGGCCCTGAGTTCATGACCTGAGTCGAAGGCAGAGGCTTAACCCATTGAGCCACGCAGGCACCCCATATGTTTGTTTTAAGTCCATCATACTGTCATTTTTCTTCTAATTTTCCCTTTTATTTTTAATTTCTCTGCTTCTCATTTCCTCATTCCTCTTACATAACTTAAGTATTTTTTATATTTAAAATATTATGTATTTTAAATTATACTCTTTGCTATTATTATTTAGTGATTTTTCTATGGTAATATTATGCCTCCTTAATGTGTTGATACTTTTAAGTAATATCATGCCACTTAATACTCCACACCTGACCTTTCCCATTTCCTATTTCACATTGAACAAATGTAAGACTCTTACAGTAGTATAATTTTTACTCATTGCTCCATACCCTATCCTTTTACTAGTGTTCCAATTTATTTTCTACCTCTCCATACATTATCAACTCCATCTAAAACTATTATTACTTAAATTTCACATATGAGTAAAATAATATGCTATTGTCTTTCTCTGATGTATTTCACTTAGCCTAATACATTCTAGCTCCATCTACATCATTGCAAATGAGAGATGAACATATGGGATGGTGGGGGAGAGGGAAGCAAACCATAAAAGACAGAGAGTTGATGGAGAGAGGAGGGTGGGGGGTAGGCTAGATGGTTGATGATGGGTATTGAGGGCACTTGTGTTGAGCACTAGGTGTTGTATGTAAGTATGAATAATGAATTCTACTCTTGAAGCCAATATTGCACTGTATGTTAACTAACTACAATTTAAAAATTTGAAAAAAATACAAATGTTATTACTTTTCTTTTTAAACTCTTAACTGTATTTTAAGGAAATTAAAAGATGAAAAAGATAGTTATTTATATGCACCCACATATTTACCATTTCTTGCACTCTTCATTCTTTTCTGTAGACCTGAGTTTCCATATGACACTATTACCCTTCTGCCTAAAGAACATCTATTAGGCTTTTTTTTTTTTTTTAAGAGAGAGTGAGGGGCAGGGAGCTGGGGTTGGAGGTGGGCAGGCAGTTCAGAGGGAGAGGGATAGAGAAAGAATCTTAAGCAGGATCCCCACCCAGCACGGAGGCTGTCGCAGGCTTTGATCTTACATGACCCTGAAATCATGACCTGAGCTGAAATCAAGAGTTGGCCACTTAACCAGCTGAGCCACCCAGGTGTCCCTTTTAGCATTTCTTACAGAGCAATTGTAGCAACAGTAAATCTTCCCAGCTTTCATGCATCTGCAATACTTTCATTTCATCTGCTTTCAAGAAGGGTATCCTTACTGTATAGAGAATTCTAAGAGGACAGGTTCCCCTGCCCCCACCTTTTAGTCCTTGAAATGTGTTGTTCCACTATCCCCTGCATTCTGTTGTTTCTGATGGGAAGTTAACCATCACTCTTAATGCTATTTATCTATACGTAACATGTTTTTATCTTTTTTCTGACCACTTTTAAGATTTTTCTTTCTTTGATTTTCTGCTATATGACTATGATGTGCCTAGGTGTGGTTTTCTTCTTCTTATTTTACTTGGGCGGTAACTGAGCTTTCTATATTTGAAAAGTTAATGTTTTCCAAGAAATTTGGAGAAATTTTGGCCATTATTTACTCATAGGTTTTTTTTTTTTTCCCTGCCCTATTCTCTCTCCTTCTGGACCTCCAGTTATGTGTGTGTGTGTGTGTGTGTGTGTGTGTGTATGAAGCTCTATTTTTTTAAAGATTTTATTTATTTATTTGACAGAGAGAGAGAAAGACAGCCAGAGCAGGAACAGAAGCAGGGGGAGTGGGAGAGAGAGAAGCAGGCTTCCCACCAAGCAGGGAGCCTGATGTAGGGCTTGATCCCATGACCCTGGGATCATGACCTGAACTGAAGGCAGATGCTTAACGACTAAATCACCCAGGTGCCCCTGCCTGAAGCTCTATTCATATTCAATATATTTCTGTTCCTCAGAACAGTCAGGATTCACTGACTCTTTCTTTTGCTATCTCCAATCTGCTATTAAACCATGCAGTGAATTTTTCATTTTAGTTACTGTATTTTCTTCTTCTAAAATTTGTTTAGTTATTTTTAGTAGTTTCCATTTCTTTGCAGAGATTACTCATGTGTTCGCCCATTTGAGTCATATTTTCCATTAACTACCTGAGGATTCTTATAATAGCCATAATAGCTGCTGTAGATATTTGCTAGATTTAACTTCTAGACCATTTTAAGGTCAGTTTTTATTGACTGTTTTTTTCTAGATGATGGGTCACAGTTTTTTGTTTTATTGTACATTTATTAATTTTTTATATTATACTAGATGTTTCAGTGGCTATCACCCTGGGATATCTTTTACACTGCCAACTGTAATATACTTCACTCCACAACATTGTTTGCAATTGTTTTCAACCTTCCGGTTGAAATCTCTTCTCAGTTGCTATTCACAGATTTGAATTTACTCTTTCTATTTTCCTCTGACAATTTGATTATTTGTGCAAATTCACCTAAAGGCCCAAATAATATAGTTGTAGAAAATTACATGTTTTAGTGTTACACAGACTTAAATTTTAATCTTGGTCCTGACACTTAACTGGCTTGAGTGTCTTAGGCAAATTATAAAATCTTTTAGTTTCATCATCTTTAAAATGCCCATAATATATCTCTTCTTTTTTTAAGAATGTATTTATTCATTTGAGAGAGAGACCGAGACAGAGAGAGCACAAGAAGGGGGAGAGGCAGGTGGAGAGAGAAAAGCAGACTCCTCACTTGATCAGGGAGCTCCATGGGGGCTGGATCCCAGGACCTAGAGATCAGGACCTGCCCTGAAGGCCAACATTTAACCATTTGAGCCACCCACGTTCCCCTCAAAATCTCCATCTTAATAGGCTTTTATAGACACTAAAGATGACATAGATAAAACATGCAGCACATAGTCCTCAATAAATTATACACCACCTGATTCAAGTATTCTGTGTCCTATATTCAGGTCTAACTGGACAATCCAGCTAATGCTTTAGACCACTGACTTCCCTGACTTCAATTCTGCCCATTCCCATGGCCATATTCAAACCTGTCATCATCTAGGGGCACACCACTTTAGAAACTTTAAACTTCAATATTGCTAACTTTTATCACAATTTCCCCTTTCCTTTCTAATCTTTGCTTGTACCAACTCTTACTGAGCACTTACTTACTATTGAGTCTATCAAAATGAGTAAGACAAATCTGAATCTCTCTTCTTATGAAGCTCAGAATAAGCATAAACAAGTAAACATATAATCATAAAACTATGGTTGTCACAGATTTTTTACGGAACACGAGATGAGTGTCTAACCTAGCCTGGAGGCTCGGGTTCCCTAGAGAACACACTGACTGAGATTATCTGTAAAGAATAAGGACTTAGCCAGAAAAATACAGGGAAGGCAGAAAGGACAGCAATCCCAGAGGCTAGCGGAAGCTTGATTTATTGAATGCCCGTACATAGCTGACTCTAGTTGGAGTACAGCGTGTGAGAGCTTAGAGTAGAAAGCCTCACTGCAAGAAGCCTTGCAAAAGCATTCACCAGCGTTTCAGGTAATGACTATCTGAACCAGGGAAGATGGAATGGAAATAAGTGGAAAGATTTGAGAGATATGTAGAATGCCAAATTGAGAGACAATGTGAATGGATTTTGGTAAGAAAGGGGGAGATGTCAATGAGATTCCTGGCTTGAGTGACTGGATGGATGGTTGTACCAGTTAATAGAGGACAAAAGCAGGTTTTAGGGGTAAGATGATGAGTTGAATCTGAAGTGTCAATGGGACAACAAGGTAGAGATACACAGTAAGTAGTTGGATAAACAGGTCTAGTGCTTAGAAGAACATCCTGGCCTGGGGTAAGCATTTAGCAGCCAAACACAGAGATGGTGGATAAGGTCATGGGAGGGTTATGATTGTTCAGGAAGCATACGTACAATGAGAAGATACTAAGAATGGGTTGCTGAGATTTGGTCTGTAGGTGTCTAACTGGGAGTCAGTAAATATTGTTAGGGACTTTACAGCCTCAAGAGAACACAAGGACTCCTTCCTTCCCTCTACCCAGCTCCTTACCAGAAGCGGCCAGGTGCAGATCCTCCAGCAGGAAGAGGAGGGAGCCTTTAGAATCCAGGTGGTGCCCAGACCACGGGGCAGCCTGTGCTTGGCCCTGGACCCCTCGACTCAGCAGCAGGCGTAGGTGGATGGGAGTGAAGGCAGGGTGGATGGGGCTGCACACATAGGGATGATGTGGCTCCACGAGCACCTCCACAAAGGTGGACTTCCCGGTCGCCGCCTCTCCAGCCAGCAGCACTGGGTGTCCCTCTGACAGAAGCAGGTCCACCACATACAAGAGCCGTTCAGTCTGTGGCACAGAAGCAGGACTTACTGGGGCAGCGCCAGTTTAGGATAGTAATTTAGCAGTCTAGGGGTCCCATCTTAGAGCTGTACTTGCAGAACACTTCATATATTCTTGTGATTGTGAAAACATATCAAAGAACAGGAGCAGGTAGACCTTAGCTGGGTCTAGAACATGGACTCCCCCAGGATAGCTCCTTGAACCCCAACCCCAACTGCTGCCCCACTGTCTTCACACCTGAGGAGAAGGGTTGAAGGCTCCCAGAGTTCCCCTGATGCGGCTACCCAGGTAATGGCCAGTGAAGGGGACCAATGTCCCATTATCAGGACACACATGTAGATCAAACACCAAGGCTGAAGGCGGTGGCTCAGGATAGTTGGAGAGGCAGCTAATAGAACCCCTCAAGAAGGTATCAAAGAGGGGCCAGAGCCTGTTCAGTTGGATGTATGGGCAAAAGTGTCAGATAGTTACAACAGTTCCATTTGTGATGCACTCACACATTCCACTCTCCCCTCCGCCCCCACTGACAGTGATGTCACCTGAGTTTTAAACTTCCATGCGCCAGTCCATCTCAGCCCTCTGCATCACCCATGCCCAATCCCGCTCCTGAAGATACCTGGAGGGCAGGTGGGCTCCAAAGCCCCAGATCAACGCAAAAAGAAAGCTGCTGACAGCCAGCAAATGTTTCTTGCGCTGATTAGGTGCATCATCATTGTCAACCTGGGACGGGTTCAGAGAGCTGCTTTTTGAGGACTTGAAGCTTTGGGCCACAGGATCACTAAAGCTGAGGTCTTCTGCAAAGGTCAACATGGCCAGAAGAGGAGCCCGGGCAGGAAACAGGTGGTGGGGGGGGAGTAGAGACTGGCTCTGTCAACTGTCCACTTTCAGTCCCCTGACCCAAGCCCACCAAAAAACCCATATGCCAGGCACCAGCTATATGCCAGCTGTCCTCAAGGCCCCTTATCTCTGAGCCATCCCTTCCCTTTCCCTTCCCTTCACCTGAGATGTGCGCCTTCTCCCCCTCATCTATCCTCAGGTGGGGGTCAAGCAGACAACGCAAGATACGGGCCAGACTGGTGACTTCAGCCACACCCGGGCAAAGAGCCCGCTGCCCGTGAACATGCAGCAGAGAGCTGGCGCCCTGGCAGGTGAGGAATTGGAACGTTGCTGGCACCAGCACTTCGGCCAGGTGGTTGAGCTCAGCGACCGTGTGGAGATGCAGGTGGTACTCGTGCGGCAGGGCTGCCATCAGGACGCTAAGCATCCCCTGCCATGTCTGCTCCCCACCACACCAGACCAGGGCACATTGACTCACCACTGTGGGGGACATGCCTGTTGCATCTCCCACCTCCATCAGGAGAAAAGTACCTGGGGGTCGTGCTATCTGCTGGCCACTGGGGAGGCTGAGCTGGGGGGCATCTTTCAGGAAGCAAGTGATGGGGTCCAGCCAAGAGGCATTGGCTACCCCATCACATACTATCCAGTGCTGGATCCCCACTGATTCCTGTGGTGGCCCCCTCAGGCCCACAGTCTTACACGTACTGGCTGCACGCAGCAGCCTAGGGAAGACACCGTGGTGCCAGCAGGGGCCCTCTAGCCATCCCAGGAACTCCTGGGGGCTGAGGACATTGGGATATAGGTGCGTGACTTCCACCGGCTGGCAGCCCTGGGTTGAGGCATCCTCCCTGGCCGCCAGCTGATTCTGGATCTTAAATAAGCTGTGCCAACAAGTGGTCTTGCCACTGCCTGCGGGGCCCAGGAGTATAATACCCAAAGCCCGGCCCAGAGCCTGGCTCAGCTGCTCTAGGGATCCCAGAATATCAGGGCTGGGATGAATGCCTATCTGCAGCAATTCCTCCACCAGCAACGGCTTCCTTGGCTTGTGTGCCTCAGGCTCTGCCAGCACCTGCCTGGCATTAGGGAAAAGCCCACAGAGCAGCTCTTGGAGGTTGTGCAGGTGGAGACCACTGAGGGTGCTGAACAGTGGCGAGCGTAGCAGAGCACGCAGTAGGGCAGCCTCTTCGGTTACAGCCAGGCTGTGGGGCTGCTGGGACCTGGGCTCCTCCTTGGTCACATTTAAATTCTGTATCATGTCTTCCAGTATTTGCTGGAGCAGGGGCAAACGGCGGGGCAAACGGCAGGGCAGGGGCGCCGACGCCAGCTCAAGCTCTAGGGAGAAGAATTTAGATAAGCGGGAAGCCATGCGGGAGGCATCCCGCATCCCTGCACCTAGCAGGGTCAGCTCTGCCACTCGCTGAAGGTCAGGCAGTGTCAAGGCCACAGGCCGCAGAAGCAAGTGCAGGTTGGCAGGCACAGCAGGGCTCAGGGAACGCAGTGTCAGGAGAGAGCCGTAGCCAAGGCGTATGTATACGTGCTGTTTCTCAAAGAAGCCGCTGCCGAGGAGCTGGGGTTGTGTGGGGTCAACAGTGCTGGGGCTTCGGGAGGCCGCCTGGTACAGTGGGGCATAGAGGTGGTGCAGTTCAGCCAGGCGCTGGCCCAGGGCAGACAGCAAGCCAAGGGGCAGGCGCTGAGCCGCTTCCAAAAGCAGCCAGGCACCACCCTGCAAGGCACCGTTCAGGTAGTTGCTTAGGCTCTGGGCCTCTATCTGAGGCAGGCAAGGCATTGTCACCAGCTGGCGCCCCAGGGCCCGTGCTAGGCTCTTCACCGTGGTTGCCTTGCCTACTCCATCAGGGCCCAGTAGAGTCCCACAGGCCACCTCCTCCAAGGCCAGCAACAGTACCAGGGCTGGCCGCTCAGGCAGCAGGCTGGGCAGAGACCCCAATCTGGGACCCAGGTACTCATAATTGTACAGGAAGGACCGGCCAAGAACGTCTATCCAGCATGCAGCTGGCGACGGAGAAGTCACAGCAGATGCGATAGTCTTGAGACTCTGCAGGGGACTCTGGGGGATGACATGAGGTGAGCCCAGGTGATATTTGAGTTGGCGAGCCCAGTGGAAATCTGTCAGATCACTGACCTGGTGCTCCTGCAGCAGCTGTGCTATATCCCGGTGAGTCACTGCCATGGCCAGCAGGGCACTGAGCAGGCTGGCCTGGCGGACAGAGCCCAGGGGCTGCTCACCCTGGGAGGCCCTCTGGGCCCGTATAAAATTCACCAGTGCCTCAAGCTTGCACACATGCACGCGGACCATGGCAGGGGTCTTCCCCTCCAGCAGAGCCTCCTCCATCTCTGCCCGCCATACCACCTCCTCTGCCACCAGCACACACTGCCACGGGAAGGCCTGGACTACGTGCAGCCAGTGGTGGGCAAACAGTTGTGGGGCCAGCTGGCTTTCCTGGGGCAGCTGCTTAGAGGCCTCATCTAGCGATGGGCCCAGAGTGAGGCGGGAAGCCACACATCCCTGCAACTTGTGCACCAGGGCCAGACGCAGGCACTTCTCCAGAGAGGCCAGCCACTTGGGGAGATCTGAATGCAGAGGAATGGACTTCGGCAGCTTCACCTCCTCGCCGCCTGCCCCTAGCACCGCCAGCGCCTCCACCCAAGTCAATGCGTTTGGGCTTGCCTCCCGGTCATCCACCTTTTCGTCAAGTGGGCTGGACGTGAAGCTCACAGCGTGCACATGAGGAAAGCAGCGCCGTACCCATAGCTGGGCCTCGCAGGACTCCAGGGGGGCAGCCAGCAGGGCCACCAGCTCGCTATCACTGAGGAAGAAGAGGCGGGGGAAATGAGCACACACCCGATAGAGCACACTCTTCAGGGCCATAATGATGCCCTCCAGCTCCACGGAGCCTGCCTGAAGCAGCTGTTGTAGCTGCTGGCCTTGGAAATGAGGGCTCCGCTTGACACTGGGCATGATAAGTGACAGAACCCAGGGGTCATCTACAGAGATCTGCATCAGGGTCCGATACTGATCGTCTGTGGCCTTGAACCGGGAGTTCTGCAGTGAGAGAAGATAAAAGTGAGGGAAGCTCTCCCTCCCCGCCTGAGCCCCACGACAACACAGTGGCCCTTGTCCACCTGCCTCACCCTTCTTCCCTACCAGGTCAGGACTAGGAAACTCGATCTTCATCTCATGCAGAACTTTATTCAGGAAAATCCACTGCTGCTGGAAAGTCACCCACACCTCCAGCAGGGCACCTGCGTGAGCAGTGAGAGGAACACTGGAGGGAGACTGGGGTTTTAGCTTCTGCTAGGGGGTCCAGCTGGTCCTGACCTCTCAGGGTGCCCCACCCCAAAATACTCAGCTGTATTCACTTTCACTGTGAATAAGATTTCAACTGGTCACCTCAGCCCAAGAAGTGGCTCTGAAGGGGATCCTCACTTTGTCCTTCTGATCTTGCCCCCACTCAACCCCCACCTCTTAAACCCATCCCTCCAGGCCAACCCACCACAGGTCCTACCCATTCATCCAGCTAGAGGCCTGCACTCACTCAGGCTATGCATGATGGTCACCCACTCCAAAGCTGCTTTGTTTAAGTCTCCCGACTTTTGGATGGCCAGGATCTTGAACAACACCTGAAGACTTTCCTGGATAGAATCCTGCAGGCTGCCATAATCTAAGGAAGAGTGCGTTCCAGCTGAGCTGAGCTGGCAGTTGATGGGGCAAGGGCAGAGATGACTATTACCCAAATAACACTGACACTCAAGCGATCCTCTAGAAGAACCAAACATGTTTTCTTCCACTAGTTGAGAATTATGCTCATCTAGAGTCAGAGTGTGTTTGCAAGCCTGTTCATGTGAGTTATAATCTAATTACAGAGTTTGATCTGATATTATGTTAACCACTTAAATATGGGTGGGGAAAGAGTTCCTAGTTCTATGGAAACTATGGAAAACCTTCAGTAAAGGTGAGTTGATAAAGCATATTAAATTCTGTATAGGTCAATTTTTAAAAATTGGAAATTGTAATAAGAATCTAGAAAAATTCTGTACTCCAGCAACTTCATAAGTGTCTTCACATCACTGCTCAACTTTACAGAAGTTGAGAGCAGAAACGGTGGACAGTGCATTAATGTGGGAAAGGCAGTGAGGAACTTCTATCAGTTGACTGCAAATCAAAGTAAAGCTCTTGTCCTTCAGCCAAAAGGTTAATAAATAAATGTATATTTATATGTTTTAAGCTAAAGTAAAAATCTTAAGCCATATATACATCATTTTTTATGATCTTCCTATTTAACTGACTGAATTTGCCAGTTGGGTTTCAAGTGGGTTGGATAAGAGAATTTCTCTTCTACTGGCAATTCCCTAACTATGCCATCTCGGTGCCTGTATGTATGTCGTTCCCTCTGCCTAGGATGCCCTTTTCTTCCTGTAAGTTTGGCAAACTTCTAATCCTTCAGGAGTCATCATGAGGCCTTTGTCTATGGGAAGAGAAGATTCCTCTGACTCTCTTCAGTCCTTTAAAATCTGTCCTCTTTCTGAGATTCGACTGCCCTCAGTTAGATTCTCCACCATGCAGTCATCTCTATTCTATTGTCCTCTCTCACTGGACTGGGAGCTCCTGAGGGACAGCACTTCTGTCTGTGAATCTCCACATCTCCTATGTTTGGCTCAGAGAAAACAGATAAGGGTAAATGAGTGGAGCAAAAGCTCAGACAGCAGGATGCCATCTAGAGGAAAGAGCAGTGGAAAATGGAGAGATATCATCACTGTGAGGGATTTCTTAGTACACCCAGAAAGGGAAGGACCTCTGCTAAAGAAGCAGCATGGGCAGGAGGAGGGAGCTCCCAAGATTAAGACTTAATCAGAGTGACATGAAAGACACTGTCTCAGGACAGACTGGTGTATCCTGTCCAGTAAGGATGAGGCCCTGGCTGGAGAACCTAGATCCCACAGGGCTTGATGGACCTGGTGGACGAAAATGGCCCCTGGCAGTGGGCTATCACCCAGCAGCAAACCCTGGTCTCACCTGAAAGGATGAAGGTGCCACTGTCCTTGCCCACCACTTCCCACTGGGGGCTGCGGACCATTTGCTTCTTGGAGCGCTCCCCACCTGGGGGCTCATAGGGCACGTGCAGGATGAAGTTGATGAGTCGCAGCTGGCGTGCCTCCCAAACCCGCTGTAGCTGCCGTAGGGTATCTTGCGCATGGATTCGTTCGTTTTCACACTGCCAGATCTGGAACAGCTGGGTCTCAGGAACCAGCGCTGGGTGATGCCTCAGGGGATAGCCTTGAAGCTGGGACTCAAGGGCCAGGGCTCAGGGGAGTGGAAGTGTCAAGAGATGGAGAGTAGGACCATTTGGCTTCAGATAGGCCATCTGTAGCATAGTTTGACCTAAAGCTGCTGCCTTGAAACCCACTCTTTTGCAAGGTTTCAGCGGAGGACAGAACCTTAATCAGCTCATGTTGGAAAAGGGCAGGTGTTGGGGGCATCTGCTATGTGTGTGCCTACAACTTTGGGAGCGGGACATCTCTCAGTCAGAGTCTGAAGCCACCCATCAGATCCCCACACCCTCCAGGCAGGATAGCAAACTCAGCTTCCCACCTTCCCAACCACAAGCCAAAATCTACAGCCCCCTGTTGCAAGGGGTTGCTAGAACTTAACTGGATCTATTACAGCTTAGCAAATAGGTCCTGGGTTTGGACCAACTCCCTTTCTCTGGAGGGCCCCACCTGATTGATTCGATCTGCAAAATCCAGCAGTGGACAAGTGAGCAGCTGACCCAGTGTTAGGAGTTCCATGTTGCAGAGACTGTCTAACCCTAAGGCTGGAGGTAGAGGAGACAAGTTAGAACAACCCCTGGTATATGGCAGAGTCTGGCCCATATCCCAGAGTCTCAGATCTGCAACCCTGAGCCCAGCCCAGGCCAGCTCCCCAACAGAAGATCTGAAAGTACAACATAGAGCCAAGAACTCAGAATGTAGGGTTCAGAGCACAACACAGAGCACAGAGCTAAGATTCGAGCCTGAGTCTAGCCTAAGGCAGCAGAGAGGACCCACAAGATGGTGCAGGAGGCTAGAAATATTGGTCCCTGTGGGAACAAGGCAGGGAGCAACCCAGGGAGGAAATGTGTTGCCCACAGGAGCAGCAGGGAACAAAGCTGTTACTTGTTCTAATCCCCAAGTCCTTTCCTCCCCACCATCACCCCACCCCACCTCCCCCAGCCCTGACTCTACCCAAAACACACCTCGTAGAAGGGCTTGGAAGTTCTGGAGCTGGAGGCTGCCCAGCTTGGTCAGTAATGGCAGGTAGCTACGGAACTCCTCTACCATGCATATGCAACACTGCAGGACTGGGCTGTGCAGCTCCAGGCTTGTACTCATGTGGGCTGCCTCCATCAGCCAGCCTTCTGTCTTCTCCTGGGCCATAGTCATGCTGAACTAGAGGGAGGACGGTTCACTGTCAGCTGGAGACCCCTCCCCCACCTTCCCCCTGCAGCCTCTCCACTCAGGCAGGAGCTCTGAGAGTGTTGGCACCTTGGCAAAAGCCATGCACTTCCATTCGCTGATGTTCTCGGAGATGACTCGGTACAGGTGCCAGATGCGCTGCTGCTGCACAATCGGACGGGTCCCGCAGACTGGCAAGGGCACAGGACTCTCGTCCCCTGTGGGATAGGGCAGGCTGAGGCCTAGGCTGGGGGCGGGGGTCATGGTGAGCAATGGTCAGTCAGGAGCCTGTAATGGCAGAAACAAGCATCTAAAAGTGCCAGGGCTGGGGTAGCCAAAGCTGTTCAGTACAATGCAGGTGGGGACCATCCAAGGGACAGTGCTTCCTGTGGCTGGGATGCACCAGGCACGCTCCTTTCTGCTGAGGGCTTTTGATGGGCAGTTCATTCTTCTGGAACACTGTCCCCTCAGAGGACCATATATCTCACTCCCTCACCAATTCAAGTCCTTCCACATGTGGCCCGGGTAGCCCAAGCTGTTATGAACTGCTACCTACCCTCCCCGCCATTCCTGACACCTCTTACTTGCTCTCTTCTTTTTTCTGCGCAACTTCTCAGTTTCTAAAATACTCCACGATTTGGTTATATTTTACGTTTATTATTTGTTATCTTTTTCTCCCAGCTACAGTGATGGGCTGTGAGGGCAGGAGGTTTGTTCTTTGTCCACTGATACACGGCAAGCCCTGTGCACAGTACAGGCACACAACAAGCAGCTGTTAGACAGATGGACAAATCCAGTGAGATGCCTATGGTAAAGATCTAGCCCACAGAGAGGACCATGGAGGGTAAATGATGATGCTTCCTATTTTGTGTACTTCTGGTCATCCTTCCCTCCCTTCATATCTCATAATATCATGGTTTCGGCTAAGGTCATGATCTCATGGGTAGTGAGACAGAGCCCCACGTCAGCTCCATGCTCAGTGGGGAGTCTGCTTGGGGTTTCTCTCCCCCAGCTCCTCCCCACTATGCATGTGTATGCACATGCTGTCTCTCAAATAAATCTTTTAAAATAATAATAATTATCATTACAGTACTCGGATTGCAATTAAAAGACATCAGACCAGGTTTAAGAATATTGCAGTAAAATTGTCATTCTCATTCATTCGAATTCCAGTTTACTTTCTTCAGTGAGAGAAAAAGTGATAAAATAAAGCTCAGAGGCTGGGAATCATGCATCTTTCATGTGTAAGCATCATCCGTCACGGAGAAGATCAGATCATTCTCTGTCTGACTCAAAAGATCTGGCTACAGACTCATATAATCTTTGGTAGCAATTGTCTCAACATCAAATATTGGACAAATGAGGAACTTCTTCTGTAAGAAAGAACAGGTATTATATTTCCAGACATGTGAGAAGAGAAGGACAAACTTGAGTATTAACAGCAAATATCCTCTGACAGACATGTGCTGTGGTGTCTATTCAGTGAATTCCACTGCATTTTAAAACTTTATCTGGGGGCGCCTGGGTGGCTCAGTGGGTTGAAACTTCTGCCTTCAGCTCAGGTCATGATCCCAGGGTCCTGGAATCAAGCCCCGCATTGGGCTTTCTGCCCCGTGGGGAGCCTGCTTCCTCTTCTCTCTCTGCCTGCCTCTCTGCCTACTTGTGATCTCTGTCTGACAAATAAATAAATAAATAAAATCTTTTAAAAAAAAATCTAGAAGTGATTTTATTTATTTATTTATTTATTTATTTATTTATTTTCAGAGAGCAGGCACACAAGCAGAGATTGGGGCGGGGGGAGAAGGAGAGAATCTTAAGTAGACTCTACTCTGAGGGCAGAGGCCAATGAGGGGGTCACTCTCAACAACCCTGAGATCACAACTCAAGCCAAAATCAAGAGTTGGACACTTAACGGACTGAGCTACCCAGACGCCCTGTGATTTCATCTTTAAAAGTTGCAGGCAAAAACTGTAATAAGAGTATCTATATACCATTTCTAAAGATTCACCTTTTGTTAACATTTGACCTGTTTTCTTTATCAGTTGTGTTTACATGCTCTGTGTGTGTATGGACATATGTATACAAAAATACATAATTCTTTTCTGAACTATTTAAGGGTAAGTTACATATTTCATGGCCCTATTATCCGCAAACTCAAATGCGTATTTCCTAAGAACAGGGATATTCTCTTACATAACTGTAATACAGAGATCAACTTCATATCTTACATTGACAGAATTCCTTAGTCTACAATCTGTGTTCCCATTTTGTCAGTTGACCTAAAGTGTTCTATATAGCCCTTTTCCTCCCTCAAGTACAGCATCCAGCCCAGGATCAAGTACCTCATTTACTTGTCATGTCTCTTTAACTTCTCTTAACATTCCTCACAGGCTTAATCTTTTCTAACAGACATCTTTGAAGTACATTGACCCCCTTCTCCCCTTTTTGTTCACAAAAAGTTCATGTTGTCTTTGTATGGTTTTCATGACTGAAGTTATTTATTTTCAGCTGGATTACTGAATAGGTATTGTGTCCTCTGGGTACCATGTCTGGAGGTACATGTTGTCTATCTGTCCCTCACTGGTGATGTTAATCTTTGAACACCTGGTCAAAATGTTGCTCAGTTTCTCCACTAAATAATTGCTAAGGTTTTTCCTCCCCTTCCTTGCAACTAATAAGTAGTCTCTGGAGGAGAATCTCTAAGACAATGTAAACGTTCTACTCCTCATCAAATTTGTCCCCAGATTTGACATCCCCTGATGATCCTTACCTGATCCAATATTTATCAGAATGTTTGCAAAATGATTATTTTTTTTAAAGATTTTATTTATTTATTTGACAGACAGAGATCGCAAGTAGGAAGAGACGGAGGCAGAGAGAGAGAGAGAGAGGAGGAAGCAGGCTCCCTGGGGAGCAGAGAGCCCGATGCGGGGCTCAATTCCAGGACCCTGGGATCATGACCCGAGCCGAAGGCAGAGGCCTTAACCCACTGAGCCACCCAGGCACCCCGCCAAATTATTATTTTTCCCCTCCAGATTTTCTCTAGTTGACTCCTGGCATTCTACTATAAGTGCAAGTTCTCATTTCTCCTTCATTGACTTATTTATCTATTTATTATTACTGTGGATAATCAATTCCTATTTTTCCAATAGTTTACTTTGTACTTTGGTGCTCACATTATCTCAGATTTGGCCAGTGGCATCCCTTCTGTGTCTTTGTGACATGTTCCTCCCTTATTATTAAAGGAATTTATTACTCTCTTACTTTCTGGATTTAAAAAATATTCTAGGCTCAACTTGTACCTACCCTGAGATAACCCTAAAATCATCCACTCTCTGAGGAGCCCTGGTAGGGAATTATCTGAGCAACCAATATCTACACATACACTTACATACATATGCACGTGCACATAAGCATGCATACACACACAATATGTGTGCATATTTTAAAATGCAGTGGAATTTACAGAGAGTGGAAATTGATAAGACAAGCTCATGATATTTCTCCAGAATTCAGAGTAAAGGGATGACTGATGATGAAGATAAAAGAAATGGAGAAGAGATTCAGAAAATCCAATATGTAAGTATGAATTCTGAAAGAAGACCAAGCAAATATATTAAGAGCCATTACCAAATATACCAAAAAAAATTAAAAGCCATTACCAAATAACTGATAAACTGGAAAAAAAAGTTGAATTGGTATCAAATTTGCCCACAATGCCAACTATCAGAAGGCAATGATGCAATAGCCTAAGTCTGGAGAAAAAAAATTTGTGACTTCAGAATTCAGTATTTAGCCAAGCTGTGATGTATGGACATTATGAAATCATTCTAGGCATAAAGAGCTTAGAAATTGGGGCACCTGGGTGGCTCAGTGGGTTAAGGCCTCTGCCTTCGGCTCGGGTCATGATCCCAGGGTCCTGGAATTGAGCCCCGCATCGGGCTCTCTGCTCCCCAGGGAGCCTGCTTCCTCCTCTCTCTCTCTCTCTCTCTCTGCCTGCCTCTCTGCCTACTTGAGATCTCTGTCTGTCAAATAAATAAATAAAATCTTTTTTAAAAAAAAGAAAAAAGAGCTTAGAAATTTTAACACCTCTAACTCCCTTTTTAGAAAAAATAAATACTCAAAAAATATTACAGCCATTTAAGGAAAGAATGAAAATAATGAAAAGATGTGACATTTCTAAAAATGGTAGTAGTATGACAACACAGATGGAGGGTATAATGCTAAGGGAAATAAGTCAGACAGAGAAAGACAAATACCATATAATTTCACTTACATATGAAACAAACAAACAAAAAACCCCACAATGAATAAACAAACAAAAAGCAGAAACAGATCCCTAAATACAGAGAACAAACAGAGTTGCCAGAGGGGAGGGGGTGGGAGGTTGGGCACAATGGGTGAAGGAGAAGGGGAGATACAGCTCTCATTATGGAATGAAGAAGTCATGGGGATGAAAGAGACTGCAAAGGGATATAGTTAGTGGTACTGTAATAGAATGGTATGAGGACAGATAGTAGCTACACTTGTGGTCCATACACCATAATGTATAGAATCAATTGTCAAATCACAATGCTATACACCTGAAACTACTGTAACATTCATTGTTGACTTAAAAAAATGGTAGTGGGTAATGGGGTGCCTGGGTGGCTCAGTGGGTTAAGCCGCTGCCTTCGGCTCAGGTCATGATCTCAGGGTCCTGGGATTGAGTCCCGCATCGGGCTCTCTGCTCAGCAGGGAGCCTGCTTCCTCCTCTCTCTCTCTCTCTGCCTGCCTCTCTGCCTACTTGTGATCTCTCTCTGTCAAATAAATAAATAAAATCTTTTGAAAAAAAATGGTAGTGGGTAAACAAAACCAGTAAACCTTAGATGTCAAAATAGTTGTTAATGTGGTTATAAAACCAAGCAAATGTCAAACATATTGAGTAAAATAAAAGGTAAATAATGAAAAATAAAGAGTAGTATTAATTAGAAAGCAGTGCTGTGGGGTTTCCCGGGCCGAGCATCAAAGGCCTGAGTCCCCACTCTGCTTTTCCACAAACATCCCCAATCCCTAGAGGAAAGTTCAAGCTCTGTGGTCTACGTCAGTTATGGGATGGGACAAGGGTCTCTCCATATTTGGCCAAAGAAAACATTCCTTGCTTGAGGAAGGTCCAGGGTGTCCTCCACCTTCCATCTGGCCCAATGACCCTGGGACTGAGGATGCCCGCAGGCACAGCTGGTGATAGTTGGTGGTTGGTAGTTGGCCAAGAGCAACTCAGAAGCAATGTGACCTTCCAGGGGATAAAAGTAACTGATAGAACTGACTGCTCCTGAGAAAAGAAACTTGAGCCCACAAAGTTCTATATAAAGAAGGAGGGAACCAGCCTAGCTGCACCATTATACAGAGGGCTGAGACCAACAGTTCTGCCCTGGTCTCCTCCTATGGGTCAGGGAGACCCGCAGCAGCTGCCCCTCTACACCACATTGGCTGGAAGCTGTGCCTATGGCTTATCAAGACCTATCTTACCTCGGACCTACAGCCTGGAACTGGGTTGAGTAAGTTAAGGACTAAAGGGTGGGCACCTTTGCATTTCTCCTGCACAGGCGTTCAGCCCTCTAACCCTATCACATTCTAATGGAACATTCACCTATTTGCCTTCCCTACCAGACTGTGAGGCCCCTGTCTCCCACCCTAAGCATGACCCTTGACATAGCCAGTGTAAGACAATTTTATCCTACAATTTTCATTTAAAGAAGAGATTAAAAGGAAGCTATGTGATTCCCGAGACTTGCTTAGGGACACTCAGGACACAGGACCCTTATCTCAGCTGGAGGGTCTATCACAGGATGGGGGGAGGGGCAGGGATCCTCAGTACCAGTGAAGGTGGCATAGGCGTGGTGCAGCTCACTGAGGTGGCTGGCTGTGTTCTGGAACTGACGCTCCAGAGAGATGAGCTGGCGCTCAGTGCTCCTCTGTTCTTGCGTGGGGTCCATGAAGGGGCCAGATAGGGCCTTGTCAATCAGGCCTTCCAGCTCCACCAGGGCTGCGGCTATCAGCTGCTTCAGCTTGGGCACAATGGCATGTCGCTTGCTGAGCAAGAACTCTGAGGCCTGGCTTTTCTCAAATTGAAATGCCTCCCACACATCCAGGAGCTGTGGGACAAGCAGAGCACAGTCAAGCAAAGCAGGTGTGGGGGCGGGGGCCTGGGAGGCATGAGTGACCTCTGGAATTGCCTCCTCACCGAGATGTCCAGTGCCTCGTTCTCAGTGCTAAAGATGCTAAAGTGGTTCCGGATGAGTTCATGGAGTGACCGGATGTATTCCACTCGCTCCTCCAGCATGTTGTACTGCTCACTGGCCTCGTTCAACTGCAGGGCCCAAAGCATGAGACCAGCACCCCCACACCCCTGCATACCAGCTTGGGCTCATCCCTATGAGGCAATCCCACCTGCTAGAGGCTCCAGACCCCAGCAGCCACCTTTTACCCAACTGGGATCAGGGGCACACTGGGATCCGATCCCATCTGACCCAGGTCTCTGTGAAGACAGCACAGCTCCTCACCAAATCACGACCCTGTTGACGGGGCAAGAGATCCCTAGATCTGACTGTCACAGAGAGAAGAACTCTCTCTGAAAGCAGGACCATGGCTCTCATCATGCCACAGCCTCTCCCTGACTTCGGGCCATGAGAACAGGGTGAGAGTTAGTAAGGGCAGATCACATACGTGAGCATAGTTTAAAGGCATCAAGCCCCACTGGAGCTCACCAGAGAGCTGAAGAAGAGTATGCTGAGCATGTTAGCAAGATGGGCCCCTGGAAAAGTTAGGAAGGAAAGATGGGAAGAGCCTACCTTCTGGGAGCATTGTGCAATGATATGAATGTCTGAGTTGATGGTTTGGAAGACCTCCGTGAAATCCATGAGCTCTGTTATGAGTTGCTGACTGCGGGTCCAGCACTCATTCTGCACGTGGGTAAGAACGTCCTTCCTGATGCTCTCCAACTTGGATTCTGAAGACAGGAGAGGGTTAGGTGTGAGGAGTATATGAAAGAGAAGGGGTGCTGGGGAATTGCTGTGGATCCAGAGGGGGGAAGGAGTAAAGGGGAAGCCAGACAATGAATTCATTCCCTCACTCAGTGAGCACTTACTGGACTTGTGCCCAGTGTCCAGTCAGCTGCTATTCACTGGTGTGATCCACAGCCATCTGCAGCTACTAAAGGCTGTGCTGGGCACCAGGAAACCACAGTGAGTGAGTGAGACAGAAACTGTTCCCACCCTCAGAAGTTCACAATATGCTTGCAGAGACAGACGAACACACACAATCACAGACCAGTGTGATAAATGCTCTGCAAGTGCTCGGGAGCCCTGAGCCTGACATAGTGAAAGGAGAGGAGGCCTGAGGAGGCTAGGAAAGGCCCCCTCTGGGAGGAAACACCAGAGGGAATGTGTCAAGCAGCTAATGCTCCAAAGAGCAAAGCCACGCCGAGCAGATGAAATAGCACATACAAAGGCACAGAAATGACATGTTCATGAAGAGCAGAATGCCCTATTGGGATGAAAGTTTTCTGTTTGGGGGACCTTAGTGATTTTGCTCCAGTAGAAGAGGTACCAAGAAGAATGTGTAGGGACACCTGGGTGGCTCAGTGGATTAAAGCCTCTGCCTTTGGCTCAGGTCGTGATCCCGGGGTGCTGGGATCGAGCCCCACATAGGGCTCTCTGCTCAGTGGGGAGCCTGCTTCCCCCCTCTCTCTGCCTGCCTCTCTGCCTACTTGTGATCTCTGTCTGTCAAATAAATAAATAAAATCTTAAAGAAGAAGAAGAAGAAGAAGAATGTGTAATCTGCCTTTTGTTTTTAAGGATTAAAAGAAAGGAGCTCTCCTGTGGATAGGGGGCCAGAAGGTAATCTTAGAGGCTGCCTTTGGTGATAGGGACAACTCCACTGTTTCCAAGGGCAGGAATAACACCAGCATGAGGTCTCACCAAATCACTGACACCACCAAGATATCACTGATTATAAGAAACACCATTATTGGGTGCCTGGGTGGCTCTGTCAGTTAAGCATCTGATTATTGATCTCATCTCAGGTCTTGAACTCAGGATCCTGAGTTCAAGCCCCATGCTGGGCAAGGAGCCTACTTACAAAAAAAGAAAAAGAAAGGAAAAAGAATAAAGAAATATGAAAAGATGGGTGCCTGGGTGGCTCTGTAGGTTAAGCTGCTGCCTCCAGCTCAGGTCATGATCTCAAGGTCCTGGGATCGAGCCCCACATTGGGCTCTCTGCTCATCAGGGAGCCTGCTTTTCTCTCTCTCTCTGCCTGCCTCTTTATCTACTTGTGCTGTCTCTGTCAAATAAATAAATAAAATCTTTTAAAAAAATATGAAAAGCAGTATACCATAAAATGCAGCATAGAATGCTTGTTTACTGCAAACCATATACAGTATCAACTACTTTGCCTGTATTAATCCTTTTAATCCTCACAGAACCCCTTTAAGGTAGATAACATTATTGTCCCTGTTTTACAGATATGCAAACTGAGCCTTAGAGGGGTTCAACAACATTATCAATATGACACAATGGCAACAAAAGTCCAGGACCAGATGGCTTCACAGGCAAATTCTACCAAAAATTTATTTTTTTTTAAAGATTTTTTATTTATTTATTTGACAGAGAGAGATTACAAGTAGGCAGAGAGGCAGGTAGAGAGAGAAGGAGGAGGAAGCAGGCTCCCTGCTGAGCAGAGAGCCCAATGCGGGACTCGATCCCAGGACCCCGAGATCATGACCTGAGCCGAAGGCAGCAGCTTAACCCACTGAGCCACCCAGGCGCCCTCTACCAAAAATTTAAAGGAGAGTTAATACCTATTCTCTTCAGAAGTATTCTAAAAAATAGAAAAGGAAGGAAAACTGCGTTCATTCTATGCAGCCAGCATTACTTTGACACGAAAGCCATATAAAGACACCACTAAAAAAGGGAACCGCAGACAATATCCCTGATGAACACAGATGTAAAAATTCTCAATAACATTCTAGCAAACAGAATCCAACAGTACATTAAAATAATCATTCACCAGATTCCTGGGCTGCAAGGATGGTTCAATATTTGCAAATCAATCAATGTGATGCATCACATTAATAAAGGATAAGAATCACAATCCTTTCAGTAGATGCAGAAAAAGCATTTGACAAAGTACAACAACCATTCATGATAAAAACCCTTAACAAAGCAGGTTTAGAGGGAACATACTTCGGCACAATAAGGGCCAGATACGAAAACCCACCACTAATGTTATCCTAAATGGGGAAAAACTAAGAGCTTTCCACTACAGTCAGAAATAGGACAGGGATTCCACTCTCACCATTTTTATTCAGGATAGTATTGGAGAGGTGCCTGGGTGGCTCAGGTGGTTAAGCACCTGCCTTTGGCTCAGGACATGATCCCAGCATCCTGGGATCGAACCCTGTGTTGGGCTCTCTACTCAAAGTCTGCTTCTCCCTTTGCCCTCTCCCCTCCCCCTCCTCACGTTTTCTCTCTCAAATAAATAAATAAAATCTTAAAAAAAGAAGAAGATAGTATACTGGAAGTCCTAGCCACAGCAATCAGACGACAAAGAAATAAAAGGCGTCTGGATCAGCAAGGAAGTTAAATGTTCATTATTTGCAGATGACATGATACTGTATATAGAAAACCTGAAAGACCACCAAAAAACTGCTAGAAAATAAGCAAATTCAGTGAAGTTGCAGGATACAAAATAAATGTGCAGAAATCTGTTGCATTTATCTACACCAATAATCAAACAGCAGAAAGAGAAATTAAGGAATGAATCCCATTTACAACTGCACTGAGAATAAAAAGACGTGTAGGAATAGATTTAACCTAAAATGTGAAAGACCTATACTCTGAAAACGACAAAACACTGATGAAAGAAACTGAAAAGGATACAAAGAAATTGAAAGATATCCCACGCTCATGGATTGGAAGAATAAATATTGTTAAAATGTCTATACTGCCCAAAGCAATCTACACATTTAATGCAATTCTTATCAAAATACCAGTAGCATTTTTCCACAGAGTTAAAACAAACAATCCTAAAATGTGTGTGGAATCACAAAAGGTCCTGAATAGCCAAAACAATCTTGAAAAATAAACAAAAAGCTGGAGGCATCACAATTCTGGACTTGAGGTTATATTACAAAGCTGTAGTGATCAAAACAGTATGGTACTGGCACAAAAATAGATACAAACTCACAATTACATGATCAATTAATCTTCAACAAAGCCAGAAAGAATATCCAATGGGGAAAGACTGTCTCTTCAAAAAGTGGTGCTTGGAAAACTGGACAGCTACATGCAAAAGAATGAAACTGGACCACTTTCTTATACCATACACAAAAACAAATTCAAAATGGATTAAAGACCTAAATGTAAGAACTGAAACCATAAAAATCCCAGGACCCTGGGATCATGACCTGAGCCGAAGGCAGACACTTAACTGACTGAGCCACCCAGTTGCCCAAGAAACAACAAGTCTTGCAAGGATGTGGAGAAAGAGGAACCTCTTGCATTGTTGGTAGGAATGTAGCCTGGGTACAGCCACTCTGGAAAACAGTATAGAGATTCCTCAAAAAGTTAAAAATAGAACTACCTTACGATCTAGCAATTGTACTACTAGGTACTTAACCATATAATACAAAAATACTAATTCAATGGATACATGCACCCAGATGTGTACAGCAGCATTATCTACAATAGCCAAATTATGCCATAAAAAGAATAAAATCTTGTCACTTTCAATAACATGGATGGAGCTAGAGAGTATTATGTTAAGCAAAATAAGTCAGTCTGAGAAAAACAAATACAATATGCTTTCATTCATATATAGAATTTAAGAAAAAAATGAGCAAAGGGGAAAAAAGAGAAAGGGAGAGAGAGAGAGGGGCAAACAGAAAAACAGACTATTAACTGTAGAGGACAAACTTATGGTCACCAGAGGGGAGCAGAGTGGGGGGATGGGTGAGACAGGTGATGGGGATTAAGGAATGCACTTGGTGTGATGAGCTCTGGGTGTGGTATGGAAGTGTTGAGTCACTATATTGTACACCTGAAATTAGTATTACACTGTATGTTCAATGACTGAAATTTAAATAAAAACTTTTTTTTTTTTTAAGATTTTATTCATTCATCTGTCAGAGAGAGAGCGAGAGAGAGCACGCACAAGCAGGCAGAGGCAGAGAGAGAAGCAGGCTCCCTGCTGAGCAAGGGGCCTGATGTGGGACTCGATCCCAGGAGCCTGGGATGATGACCTGAGCCTAAGGCAACAGCTTAACTGACTGAGCCTCCCAGGTGTCCCTAAATAAAAACTTTTTTAAAAATCACATAGTGGTAGAACAAAGATTCAAACTCAGGCAGCCTAACTCCACTCTGCTCTGTTTTATGTTTTGAGGGGTGAAAATAAACTGACTTCTCCTCTAGGAGCATCTCAGTAACCGGAAAGTGAGATAGTGAGTTCCAGGCACAGAGAATTAAAACACACTGGGTATGAACCTTCTGGAGCCTAGAAGGAAGTCATCAGTGGGATTTAATACCAAGAACTGAGACAGAGAAAACTGAGAGAGAGAAGGAATGGGTGGAAGGAGACCTGAGGTTGAAGAAATACAGGAGAGAACATATCCTTTAGCAAACTACCCCTAGGGCCTATCACACTAGCTAGGTTTTTGGAACTGTGCTGCTTTTCAGAGCGGCAGTGGGCAGGCAAGTGATGGCAGAGAGGAGCTCAACAGCGACATCGTATGGTAAAAATCAGAGACTGGGTGAAAAAATAATTATTAAAAAAAAAAAAAAAATCAGAGACTGAAAAATACCAGGGCTGCTGGAGGTTAGAAATTGGAGATGGATGATGGGAAAACAGATTTGAGAGATATTTAGGAGGCAGAAGAATGGAAAGAATTTGGTGTTGGAAGTGGTGGAGTTAGGGAGAGGGCAGAGTAAAGGATGGACACTAACTCACAAGAATGAATAATGGTGTCATTCACAATTCAAGAAGACCAGGCTGAAGAGGAACAGAGCTGGAGGATAAGTAAGCAAAACTAGATCACAAGAAGGATAAGATTAAGTGAAAAAATTAAGCACCTAGTGCCTGGATGTCTCAATGCTAGAAACATTGCAAAAAATATTTCATTTACTCTTCTTAGTCATAACCCTGTGAGTGACTAAATTATCGGGTCCATGTTACAAATAAACGAACTGAATGAAGCTCAGTGATCTGGGGTCACACAAACCACTGAAAAGCAAACCCAGGATTCTGAACACCATGTTTTTCCTCTATCTGTTCTTCTTGAAGAGACCAGTTGATCTGGACTAAGGACCAAGAATCTAACAAACTAAAAAGAACAGAGACTTCCTGAACAACAGTGGAGCAAAGCCTACCCAAAATAGGGTCAGAAACAAAGTAGGCCAGCCACAGGCCCTCCCTGTTCCTGCTATGCAGCCCGAAACCCTTGTACATTTAGGTGGGATGGAGAGAGGGAAGAGTGGGGAATTTTTGTGGCCCAAAGATGCATAACGCATGTTTTCATCCTTGAAGAGCAAAGACAAGGAGGGCAAGGCAGGCAAGCATTTTCAAGCAAGATCTCTCAGGCCACCCACTTCCATAAAGAAAGCAGGCCTGGAGGCCACAAGTCTGACAGTATCCTACTCTTTGCAGGAAGCAGACAGTATTGGTTATTGGGAGCTAGGTAAGAAAACAGAACCACATTCTGTTTCCTAGAAGAACACTCAGTGGCTTCCCAATCTACCCTACTGTGAGCCTTTCAAAGAACAGCTTCTAGGCAGAAACACTTTAGCTGGTAAACAATAGCATGAGAGACCCTTCTCATTGGAAGGGAGGGAAAAAACAGAGGAACAAAATGAGGTCCTAAACCAGATTTCTCAGAGACCCAGGGAGACCAACAGCTACGAGGCCTTGACCTAGTAGGGGGACAAGAGGAAAACCGAGACAAGAAGGAAACCCAAATGGGTTGAAGAGGAAAGAGATGACAGAGTGGGCCCGAGCTCCACTTTCTGTGTGGAACTTTGGGAAGATGCCACTGCAGAGTGCCCCTGTGCTAACACGAGATAGTCACATCAGGGTAGAAATCACAGTGTGATGCATTTTGGCAAAAGGAGGGCCAAACACAATGCTCCCAAGTCCCCCACAACTCCCAAATGGCAGGGGATACAGAAGATAATGGAGAGTTAATAACCAGTAGACCTGGATGGGTTCCTATGTAGAGGCCAGAGGGACACTGAAGCAGAACCTATAGGGCTAGCCAGCCTAAGAGGAAGGCTAGAAGAAGGGTTTACGAACATCCCAAGGGCCTATGAAGTCAGCAGGAGCCAATGCAGGGCCAAGTCGGCAAAGGTAGACACTCTGGGCTCCTATCAGCCAAGGGAACACACATAGTTACACCAGCTTAGGCCACAGTGGCCCCAGAAACAGCAATGTTAGGAGGAGGCCAGAGACCAAGCAGGGATGTGTTATACCTCGATGAGGGTTGACAGAAGCCAGCAAAGAAGAGCACAGAGCCCAGCAGCCCTCTCCAATGCCAGATGCCACCTTGCAGAGGAAGAGGAGCAGAGGGCACCTGAGAATAAAAACAACCCAGAACTGTAGAATGAATTTTTAATTGACCAAATACCCAAAAGGGTCTGAATTAGACCCAAGCACTGCTTTACATGAAAAGTGCTTTCACTTTCAATTGAACCCATTCTTTCACCACCTGCAGAAGTTATAACTACAAGTAAGGCCATAACAGTTAAAGAGAATAACTTTTTATACATGCAAATTATAGTGTCAATTTTGACTCTGTTGCATGTGGGGACAGGCACTCTTGATTACCGAGAATATCTGCAAAGAAACTGAGCTCATGAGCCTCAGGAGTAGATTAAGACTTTTCTCAGTCACATTTGGTTTGAACTACTTCCATCTCAGGAAAATAGAAAGTGTCAGGTGATAGAAACTTGACTCCCAAAGAGCATGGAGAAGAAACAGAGCCAAAACAGACGGGGAGGCTGTCCTCTGTAATGACCACAACTTTAACTGCAAAGGGAAAGGTCTGGGACCTGGGTCTTTGGGAGGCTCTACAAGTCCAATGAGGGGCCATTACCAAAAGTCCTTGGAGGACAGTCCAGTCCAAGGAGAGCCAAGTGGATCAGATAAGGAAGGCGGAAGGAAAGGAAAGAGGATGAGCAGCACTCACCCATCTCTGACTGTATGTGATGGCAGCCCAGCAGCATCAATCTGCCTTTTGTAACCAGCTTGTTAGGGATGTTGGAGACACGGGTCTGCCAAAGATTCAGGCAGCTCACCAGCATCACATAGTTCTTGACAGGACCACCTCTCATGGACTCCAGCTTCTGGGCCCCCCAGGCCTGCAGGAACTGGTGAATGCTTGTCATCCAGCGATGTTCCCTGCAGAATTCCTTCACCTCATGCAGCATGCCCTAGGCACAGACAAGATGCTTAGGACAGAGGTGGATGGCTATGCCAGGAATTAGTGAGCGTCTTCCCCCTCCTTAAACTCTCTTCTCACCTCCAGCAAGGCCTGTTGCATAGTCAGTGCCTGCTGGATCCGAGGACTGTTGTCCAGGTCGTCTTGCAGCTGCTTATAACTGGGGGGCAGGTACTGGCCCCGCAGCCGGTACCCACGGACCTCTAGAGCTTCGGTAATCGTGTGAGACTTCCAGGGCCACACCAATCCTATATTTGGCCCACAGAAGATGTGCACAGCATCACTGGGCTGGCCCTGGAGCTTGGGCATCGCGAATTCTGTGTTCGAATCTTCCTCTTCATCTTCTTCTAATGGGGCACAAAACATAATTGTCCATTGAGTGCCCTGCAGGGCCCCCACAGAACCTCTCTCTCCACCTGAGTGTATACATTACACACACACACACACACACAATCCTTGCTCCTGAGTGAGTTGACGCTCATGCATCTATATCACAAACACAGACCCACTGAAGGAATTTTTATTTAGGGTTCAGGTTCAGAAAACAGAATTTAGTTAGTATAAGCAATAAGGGAATTATTATAGAAAATTAAGTGGTTTGCAAACAGTTGGAAGAACTGAAAAACACTCTAGACTGAGCATCTATAGCTCTGCACTGCCTGGCAAATTGGGAGGTCAGAGCCATGCTGGCAGCTACTGAAGCACACTACCTCTATTATGATCTCCTCCAGCAAAATGGATGGCATAGGCACTGTCTCTCTCCCATTCTTACCTCAGTTCTGAATTGAAGTCCATGCACATCTAAATCATGTACAACACCTCTCTGCAAGGAGGTCTAGGAAACGTAGTTCGTAGAACTCCAGCCTCTGTAGAACAGAGGAGGAGGCTGAACTTGGCAGTCCTTAGTATCTGTCTTAAGGAATATTCTTGAGCCTGGCTTCCCCTTTAACTTCTTAGAAACTGGTTAATTGCTAATTTCAGTATTTGTGTTGAAACTTTGTGTATAAAGGGGGAAAAACATCGAAATGTTCAGAAATTAGATGCACAGGACTCTCTCAAATAAATAAATAAATCTTAAAAAAACAAAAGCAAAAACTACATTTGAAAGAGCATACCTCAGAATATGCCTCAGAATGTTCAATAACAAGACATATCTATTAAAATTACCGAATTTCAAGAAAAAAAAGAAAAAAATGTTTCAGGCACCCAGGAAAAAAGGGAAATAAAATTTTGGTCCCACAAGCCCTTCCTAAGGAATCTAAATAGAAAATGAGCTTTTTTTTTTTTAAGATTTTATTTATTTATTTGACACACAGAGAGAGATCTCAAGTAGATCTCAACAATGAAAACAATTATCTCAGATAACAAGAAGTCTCTCGAGGTAGGTATTCCCAAGGTTGGTTCAGTGGCTCAAAGGTGTCACCAAGTATCAGGCTTCCTATAGTCTTCCCCTACTACTTTCTGAGTTCATTTATAAGTAAGGGCAGATTCTCTTAGAGGGGTGTGTGTGATAGGGGAGGCTGAATCAGAAATGTTGTTTTCATCCCAAAGCTTATTGCCTCATAGTTGCAAGACAAGCTCCAGCTCCAAGCAGCCCATTCTTAGGCAAGATCAGGGGAAAGGGGAGGAGCATTGGAGGGAAACCTCTTCGTGCCTGACTCTCACATTTTATCAGGAAAGGAAATCTTCTAGAAACTCCCCAGCAGACTGACTCTTAAATCTCATTGTAAAAATCTAGGTCATATGGCTACCTTGAGCAGCAAGAACGGCTGGGGAGTCAAATGGCAGACATTTCTAATTTCTCACAGAAGATGGGCTCTTCTACCACAGAAGAAGGGAGAAGGGCGTAGCTTACCATTATGCCTTCCAAGATTCCATTCTTCCATTCTCAAAACCCGGAAAGCAAGAGAATGACCAGCATTCTCTATAGCATAATTTCATACTGTATTATTTCCCTTCTAATAATTTATATTTAATAAAGCCTTCTTTTAGTTCTATAAGTAACAATATATTTAAGCTAACCAGCAGTCTTTACGTTGATCGATCTCTCAGTTATTATTATTTTTTTTTTTTTTGTCAGAAGCTCATTCTCAGGGTGCCTGGATGGCTCAGTGGGTTAAAGCCTTTGCCTTCGGCTCAGGTCATGATCCCAGGGTCCTGGGATGGAGCCCCATGTCGGGCTCTCTGCTCAGTGGGGAGCCTGCTTTCTCCTCTCTCTCTCTGCCTGCCTCTCTGCCTACTTGTGATCTCTGTCAAATAAATCAATAAAATCTTAAGAAAAAAAAAAAAAGAATGGGGTTGGTACCACAGAAAACCCAAGTCATTTGGAAGCAAGGTATAAGGGAGCAGAAAGTTCAAAGGAGGCAGGGACAGCTAGTTTTAGGGGAGAGTCAGAGAAACTGGGAAGAAGCACAGAGCTAAGTAGAAAGAAAAGGACAAGCAGCAATTTGAGAGAAGGGGCCCTCTTCCTGACATTCTAGTTTCCATTTCTGTGAAGCGTGGTGTTGCTACAGATTTTCTGTCTTTGAATTTGGTCACTTGCTGTTTTGTGAGCTCCAAAACACAAGATGAGATTGAAGAACTGTGATTCAAGGTGCCGAGACCCATGAGAGTACTCAAGCAATATGGTGCGATACAGTTGATTCATGTGTGAGTCTGAGCAAAGGAAAGAAAAGCTAGTATGTTTTTAACTCTGCAGCTTGGTGACGGCAATATCCCAACAAAACAAAACGGAAATCACTAATAACTTACTTCATAGCCACTGTAAGAACAAAATAAAGCTTATTTATGACAAGAAGTCTGATAGCAACTAAACCAAAGAAACATAAAAGTTAACATGGAGCTGCATTTTTAAACATCAATCCAACTGTGAAAAACCAAATAGAGACGTTTACTGTAGGTTTCTTTGAATGAGTCACTCAGACATGTTACACAGAGCAGCAAAGCTGCTTGTCAAACATATTTATAAAACTTTTCATCTTTTCAAAATTTCTTATTTATAGGGTGGCAAGAAAAAAAGTCTCTCTTCTCTTTCAATGATGAATCCACTCACTGCTACACTGCTTATGTCTATTCTCCCTCTTGCTGGTCACCCTGTTCATACCTCACGCTCTAAGACACTCCCCTGCCACATGCAGTTCCCTGGCAAAAAAAAAAAAAAAAACAACAAACCCAAAACAAACAAACAAAAAACAACAATAACCAGTAGTGACCATTTCATTCTTTGCATTATATCTCTTAGCTAACTTCGACACCATCCCAACCAAAACATATATAAAGTGTTTATGATGAAATATCAAAAAGATGCACTGATCTTGGTAAAGTTAATGTAAAAATTTTAAGTTCCTGAACTTGACACCTGCCAGATGAGAAAAATCATTATCCAATTATAATTTCCTTGTTTTAAAGTGCAGAAAATTCCTGATAAGATGGTAAGGACATCAGATAACAATACTGATCATCTCTTTTCGGTTGCAAAATGTTTCAGAATTAAGACTCCTCTCTGGGGACGCCTGGGTGGCGCAGTTGGTTGGACGACTGCCTTCGGCTCAGGGCGTGATCCTGGAGTCCCGGGATCGAGTCCCACATCAGGCTCCCAGCTTCATGGGGAGTCTGCTTCGCTCTCTGACCTTCTCCTCGCTCATGCTCTCTCTCACTGTCTCTCTCTCAAATAAATAAATAAATAAAATCTTTAAAAAAAAAAAAAAAAGACTCCTCTCTGGAAAATGTTGCAGAATGGAGCTTAGGACTGCAGGATATGCTGTACCTGTTTTATCAGTAATAGACCAGGTCCTTTTCTAGGGACCAGAATCTAGTCAGTGTGTAAGTTTCTATCATAAGGGGATGACTTTTCATACTTTTGAAAATATACACAGAGGCACTGAAATCATTTTGTAATTTGGTTAAAATGCCATGCAAATTTTGCCTCGTTTAAGTAAAAGATTTCTGAGATAGATGTACATTTCCTTAAGACTACTAGTTGTGTTTTAATTGTTAGGTATTAACTTTTATTAAATATTACTCCAATTTTCATAGAGAACTTAAGAAAAACCCCAAATTGGAACTTTGATTCTTGTTCCTCCATGGTATTACTTTGATTTTCCATGCTGACCTTTTTTTTCCTTCAAATTTTGATTCTGAAAAATCTCAAATATGTAGAAAAGTTTAAAGATACTACAAATCGCTTTACCCATCCACTTTGATTCAATAATTACTAACATTTTGTCACATTGCTTTGTTTGTTTTTCCTCCTCTTTTTCCCCTAAAACATTTGAAAGATAACAAGCACGAGGACATTTCACCCCTAAATACATCACTCCATGGTGCTCTTTCAAAAGTAGAAGGGGTGAGCAACCCTCTCAAGTCTCCTCCCTCTTCGGGAGCTTTGTACTATCACCCAATAAACTTTGCTTTGCTGCCCACCAAGGGAAAAAAAAAAGTAGAAGGGGTAACACAAAACACTCAAGTAAACATTTTCACTTTCATTAGAACTTAGAATAAAAGTATTAAGGTTTGTATTTGTTTTACCTTTCAAAGGAAATTAGTATACCAAAATATGAATTAGTATAAAATGAGAGAATAGGGTGAAATATCTTGTTTACTTCTGTCGTTAGTATTCTTAACAGTAAGAAGTTACTACCTGTAATATGTATCACTATATGCTGAGCACTATACTACACATATGACCTCTTTTTTTTTTAAGACTTTTTTTTCCCCCAATTTATTTATTTTCAGAACATATGACCTCTTTTAATCCTGCGAATTAGGTCTATTTTTGTTATTCCCATGTTATAGGTTAGTAAACAAGCATGTTTGGTTCCACTGGACCATGTAAAACAAATTATCAATAGTCTCCACCAATTAACCTAGATTCACTTGAGAAAATAATGTGCCCTGATTGGTGTCATCTGTAAAAGACATGGGCTCCTTTCAATGAACCTTTTCCTCCCTTGTCACCTATTTCTTCAATTTAACTTCATGTCTTTAAATTATCTTAATGAAAACATACTAGTTGAATCAAGGAGATAGGGGGAAGCACCTACATGTCAGATGTGACTGAATGCACATAATGATTTTATTTGTAACTGGGTTACTACCCCAAATAAAGGCAGTGTGAAGATGTATTTCCCCCCGGTGGTTAACAAATGTGAGGACTAATAACCAGTAATAACTGGTAGCCATAATGGCTCAATAATGTTAATGGATTATCCTATATGAAATGAAAAAGAGCTGTATGAAGTAAAGATAATATTGAACAAGCAGAGTTGTTCAAGCAAGTACAAATTAACTTAGCAATCAAATTTAACAGAAAACAAAATGCCATCACTAAATTAGATGAACCAGGACAACATATTCACTCACATTCTTTCATACACCTCTCATTCCACTCAACTGCATGCACACACATACACACAAGCATGTCCATGAGTGAGCAAAGACACACCTCTACCCTCTAACCCCCACCCCCAACACCTGTGTGCACTACCCAGGTTACAGCCGCTCCATCCACACCAAAGGCTTGATTTTATGGTCATGCCCTTGACACTGTGCATGTGCCCCTCTCCCTCCTTTCACCCTCACTAACCCCTGCCTAAGCCTCCTTACTTAAATACCTTCAGGATACAAGGAGTGGCAGGGGGTCTTCAGGTCTGTAGACTGCATTACCTTCATGCCAAGGCATGTAGAGAGGGCAGAAATGGAAACCAGTGAGTGTTCAGACCAGACTGAGAGCTTCTAATTACACAGAGGATAGGAGTTGGGGATTCCTACAGCCAGCCCCCTGCCCAACCCAGAATACCTTCAGGACAGAGGCCTTGACAGACTCCAAGCCCACATTTAGAATCTGGATCATAGTTTCAATACACGGCTCAGGAGATAGCTGGCCACAACTGTCAAAGACCAGCTGGGCTGAGAGAAAGGGTTTCTTCCTTGGGGGCTGTAGAGAAGGGTCAGGAGAGGTTGGGGGCTACATGTCAGTGCCCTCTGCCTGCCGTCTAGCCTTGACTGCCTGCCCACCTCCACACGTGCCACCCACCACCTCACTTGTAGGATGTTGGCCACAAAGGAGGTTATCTCCTCCTCTACGATAGACACAAGGCTCTGGCAAATCATGTAGTGTATGAGGCGCGCCAACTGTCCCAGCCGCAGCAACCAGGCCTCTGCCTGCTTCAGCTTCTGCTCCAGCTGTTGGCACTGTACCCTCTGAAGGTAGACGGAGCGTTGGTCCGTCCTGATCCTCTTGCAGTTTTTCACTCGCTCCTGCAGGCCTTGTTGCATGTGATACGTATCCTCGTGAACCTGTCAGCATAGAGAGCGGACAGCTAACTGAAGGAGGAGGGAAGACAAACTGGCCACACACTGGCCTCTGCAAAACTCTCAGGTCGCAGAGTCTGAAACCGAGCATCTACATATACACAGGGAGGCTGCTTCTTAGTAGAGATTAGCCCCTGAAATCTTTCAGTGACCAGAAAAGATGCAAAATGGAGAACATACATTAAGAGGTCACATTGCTAATTTGATAGACCAGGCAGGTCTACTAAAAACCCCCAGGGTAGACCTCAAATAGAAAATTTGTGCACTTGTAATCAGAGAGTTTCACAGCACACAGATTACACAGAGAAGGAGAAAGACTGGATAAGTAAGGCTCAGCGATAATTCCAGGACATGGATTTCAATCACTAGGCCTGGGAGGTGTAGCCTGCTGAGTAGCATAATTCTCCTTATATGACAGTGGAAGCTGTCTACTGAGTAGTAGAAGGCTACTGAGACCTTCCCCTGGGGATGGGGAATGTGGGATAAAAGTCAAAGAGCCACTTTGTGGGTCCTTCTCACATCTGGGAGTTTCCTTGGCCTACACAGGCTGCTGACAGTTGCCACCTCTCTGGACAGAGGGAGACACCAGCAAGATATGTATGGCCAGTTGGACCTACTGTCCCTGATGCTCTCCTGTCCTTTTTGATGTTTGGTAGAGCCTGTGATTAGAACTAACTGGTGTGTGTGGATTGTATTCTACTCATCCTTGAGTTCAGATCCCAGTCTTCGGAGACCCAGACATAAGGCACTTGACTAAGCTACACATCAGGCACAAACACGCCCTCTGACTCGGCGAGATGTTGTCTTCCAGGCTCTAGAAATACCCTCATACTGAGTACGTCCCACTGCAAGCCCTTAGTCCAGTGTGTCATCACTATCTAGTTCCTCAGGTGATTCGTCCGCTTCACTGTAAATTCTTCAAGGAAGAGGCCTCAGTCCATCTTATTTCATGTCTCTTTGTTTAGCACAGTGCCTGGCATAGCTACTTCCAAAGTAACTGTTTATAAAAAAAAAATGTATCACTCACACTGAAAGGGCCTATTGAGCGCCAATTAGGATAAAACCACACAAACAACAACAATAATTACTACACCAGATCATAATCAGTATTCATTTTTAAAACCTCACCACTAAGGGGCAAGATCTTCAATAACTTCAAAGTTCTGAGGCAATATTTTCAAGCCTGGAATTCTGTAACTAGCCACAGTATCACTGAAAGTTTGGGAAGGAGTAAAGACATTTTTAGATATACAAAGAGTCCAGAAATGTACCATCCACAGATTCTCTCTGAAAAACATAAACAACAGTATATTTCTGAGAAAGGAAAATGAATACAAGAGCTATAAGAAGCTTTGATGAGCAAAGACATTTGTAAAACATATTGTCAAGTCTTAATGGGAAGGCTGCAAAACAAGAATGCTCACCACAATCCAGAATTAAATTCCAGGAAATCTCAACATAAGCATACCCGGAAGAGTGGAGGGTAACGAGAGGAAGAGAGATGAGAAAGGAAACCTGAAGAGCACTGAGGTTCTTACTGTGCTTGGGAGAAAGACGTGAATACAGATCCACACTTGACATTCATTCACTCAGAACACTCATTGTGGCATAACGTATAATGAGTACAAGGTATAGCGGGGATGGAAACAAATAATAATCCCTACCCTTTTGAAGGCAAGGGAGAAATACAATAAACATAATAAGTAATTCATATTATGTGTAAAAAGGTGATAAGGGCTACGCAAAACACACATACACACACACACACAGTAGGGAAAGAGCTCAGGGATGCTGGTGATAGTGTGGGTTTGAAAGAGACATTATTATAAAAATGTAAGTGAAACAGCTATACCTGTTGAGCAGGTGTATAAATGTCTTACATATGCACTCAGCTGCAAGTGAGGGAAAACTAGAAAAAGTGTGGTTCAAGCAAGTAAAAGGTTTATTTACTAATTAAATAAGAAATCCCTGGATGGCATATTGGCCCAACAGTATCAATCAGAAGAAAGCTCTTCTTATGGTCCTCCTCCATCTTTAATATGACGTTTATACTTTCATGGTGCAATAGCTTCTCTATCACCAGAATTTCATCCAAGGGTCAGGCAATAAGATAAGAGTAAACGTCCAAAACACATTCCAGTTGGATCTGCCTCTTTTAAAAACTTTTCACAGTGACTTTCACTTATGTTTCATTGCCCAGAACTGAATTACATGGCTTCCTCCAGCTGCAAGTCTATGAAAAGAAATAAAGTCAAGATTCTAAAACTAAGAAGGATGAATAGGCACTGAGGGTTTCCTGGGCAACCATGAGAGCAATAAAATGTCTAACATCCAAACCATTAGAGGACAACAATGGCAACCAAAATGTAAACAATCCAACAAAAGACAAGGAACTCAAGGAAGAATCAACCAGAAATCATAGGAAGTAAATAACACCAATGTGAAATGGGAAAAACAGATCCCAACAGTAATCATAATAATCAAATAATCAAATCCAATCAGTAACCATAATAAATGAGATAAACCTATGGCAAGACATAGACTCTCAGACGTAATGTTTTTCAGGAAACAAAATAACAAAGGAAAGCTGACAACAAACAGGAAAAGAGATGGAGCAAATGCTTGATGCTGTTAACATCAAAGTAGAACTCTAGTAGAAAGGTAGTAACAAGAATGAAGACATTTTCACAGCAATAAAGTCACCAAGACACACTGTTATGAACCTGTACACACACACAATTTTTAAATACATATTGCAAAATGAAAGAACATCAAGGAGAATTAATAAATCTATAGTTAAAAGAGGGGCTTTTAAACATATATCTCTCAGAAACTGAAAGATAAAGTGGATAAGAAAAGTTATCAAAGGGGAAGAGAGGAAAAAAATAAAACAAGACGAAACCAAAGAGGGAGACAAACCATAACAGACTCTTAATTTCAGGAAACAAACTGAGGGTTGCTGGTGTGGAGGGGTGTGGGAGGGATGGGGGGGCTGGGTGATGGACACTGGGGAGGGTATGTGCTATGGTGAGTGCTATGAATTGTGTAACACTAATGAATCATAGATCTGTAGCCCTGAAACAAATAGTACATTATATGTTAATTGAATTTAAATTAAAAAAAACAGATAAAAAATTTTTAAGTTATTGTGGCTGTAGAATATTTGCATAAAAGAATGAATGAACTTGGTCTAATATAATTTTCTTAGACTGGGTTCCCCACAAATTTGGGGAAATGTGATTTATTGAAGGAATGGTCTTCAGGAAGCTTCAAAGGGAGAGCAGGAAGCAAAACAGGAAAGGGGAAATTGCCAACCAAGAGCACAGCTAAGGTTGTTCTTGGTCTCATGTGGTGAGAGAGGCGGCCTTGGAATGAAGACCCTACTATAGAGCTGTCCCATGATGAGACAAAGAACCAAAAGAAGGCAGGGGAACTGTGACATAGGAAAGAGAATAAGGAGAAGTGACCACTAAATGCAATGCAGGATTCTGGGCTGGATCCTGAAACAAGAAAAAAGCATAGAAATAAAGGACTTTCTTAGAGTAACTTGCAAAATTTAATTAGGACTGTGAGTTAGATAGCAGAATTGTATCAAAATGAAATTTTCTAATTTTTGATAATTATACTAGAGTTATGGAAGAAAATGTCCCTGTTCTTAGGAGAAACACACTAACATATTTAAGGGTAAAGGAACTTAACCTCTGCAACTTAAAACTCTCAAAGGGTTCAGGAAAATAATGTACACATACATAAAGAAAGAATAAGCATGAATGTTAAGTGAGAAAAACAAACTACTTAGTAAAAGGTAGATGAGAGTTTATTTTACTATCCTTGCAACTCTCCTAATAAATCTGAACTTATATAAAAATAAAAAGTCATACAATAAAGAAACAAAATGGGTTTATCCCAGTAATGCAAAATTGGTCTAACACTGACAGTTCACCATATTAGAGTAAAAGAAAAATTCCCGTAATAATTTAAATTGAAGCAGAAAAAAAATCACTGGACAAATTTCAACTTTCATTCATGATAAAACCTCTTAGCAAATTAAGAATCGATGGAAACATCCTTAAAAATTGATAAAGGTTACCTTCCAAACTCTCATATTTTATATCATTATTTATTTAATATTTCAAATCTATTTTAGTTATGTAGTAATGCTACAATTTAATGGGGAGCAGCATGCTTTTATTGAGCAAAGAGACAAGCTTGGTTCTGTAACAGTTCAGTTACCGGTGGGAGGATGACCCATCCTCCCCTTCCTCTACATCAGCCCCCACTTCTGGGGTGACTGCCGGCAGGGACAAGTTCCATTCAAGCCCACACAACAGCACAGAAAAGTGGCTCTACATGTTGCCTTTGCTTGTCTTTTCACTCTGTGGTGCTTTTTAACGATTGAGCCACCCAGGTGCCCCTACTCTGTGGTGCTTTTTAAAAAGTTGATTGTAATATAAATAAATGTCTTGATTTTTTTATGGTTTACATTTTTTAAAATTTTGTTTAAGAAACCCCAAGATAATAAAAATGTTACATTGTCTTCTGGAAGCTTTTTGGATTTTCTTTTCATATCTTTTATCCATCTTCTTTTACATCTTTTATCGATCATGAACTAATTTTTGTATAGGCTATAGCAACTATTAGAAAACAATAACATTTAAAAATACCATTTATGATAGCAACAAAAATTTCAAATATCTAGTAATAAATCTAATGAAAAATATTTAAGACCTCTATAGGAAACCTATAAAACCTTAGTAGGATAAATTAAAGAAATCAAAATAAATGAAGAGATCCATGTCTATGAATAAGAAAGTGAAATATTATTAAGACATCAATTTCCTTCAAATTGATCTACAAATTTAAAACAAGCCAATAAAAAAAAATCCCAGTAACATTATTTTGTGGAAATTAATAAGCTGATTCTAAATCTTATATGGAAATGCAAAGAACCTAGCATAGGTTGTATAATAAATGTATAATAAAAATTTGTATAATAAAAAGTTATAGGGATTATAGTACCATATACCAAGACATACCATAAAGCTGCAATAATTAAGATAGTGTAACACTAACAAAAATATATTTGCAACAATATGGATGTAACTAGAATGTATTATGCTATGCAAAATAAGTCAGTCAGAGAAAGACAAATACCATTTGACTTCACTTATATATGGAATTTAAGAAACAAAATAGATAAACATAGGGGAAGGGAAGGAAAAATGAAACAAGATGAAAACAGAGAGGGAAGAAGTGCCTAGGTGGCTAGGTCAAAAGCGTCTGCTGCTTCAGTGGGGTCATGATCAGACTCCCTGCTGGATGGGAAGCCTGCTCCTCCCTCTCCCACCCCCCCCCCCGCCTGCTTGTATTCCCTCTTTCGCTGTGTGTGTTTCTCTCTGTGTAAAATAAATAAATAAAAATCTAAAAATAAAGAAAAAAGACAGGGAGGGAGGCAAACCATATGAGACTCTTAACTCCAGGAAACAAGCTGAGGATTGCTGGAAGGGAGATGGGTAGGGGGGGTGGGGCAACCAGGTGATGGGCATTAAGGAGGGCACATAATGTAATTAACACTGGGTATTACATGCAACTGATGAATAGCTAAATTCTACCCCTGAAACTAATAATACAGTATATGTTAACTACATTGAATTTAAGTAAAAAAAATTTTAAAAGACAGATAAATAGATTAATGGGACAGAAAAGAGTCCAGAAACAGGCTCACACATATACAGTCATCTGATTTAAGAAAAAGACACCATGCAATTAAGTGGGAGAAAGGATAGTTTCTTCAATAAATAGGAAAAAGTACACCATACATAAAAATTAATTTGAAATGTACCATAGACCTGAATATGAAAGATAAGGTAATAAAAGTTCTAGAAGAACACCAGAAAATATCTACATGACTTTGGGGTAGGCAAAGGTTTCTTAAACTAGGACTCAAAAGGCACCAACCAAAGAAGACTGATAAAATGAACTTCAAGAAAATTAAGAGCTGCTAATAAAAAGGCACCATTAAAATAGTAAAAGGGTAAGCCACAGACTAGGGGGAAATATCTATAACACATATACTTGACATTGGACTCATATCTAGAATGTATAAAGAACTGCTATGTATTAATAGGAAAAAAACAAGCAACCCAGTTAAAAATTGAGCAAGAGTTATTAAGACATTCCACAGAAGAAGGTACCAAAACAGCCAATAAACATACAAAAAGATGCTCAACAACCTTGGAGATCACAGAAACACAAATTAAAGTGATAATGAGATACCACTGTATACCAGTTTGGCTAAAATTAAAAACCCTGACAATGCCAAGTGTTAGTTGAGAACTTAGGGCAACTGGAAATCTCCTATATTGCTGGGAGAATAAAAACCTGGCACAACCACTCTGGAAAGCTGTTTCGCACTGCAATAGACATATACATATACCCTATTCTAGCAATTTCACTCCTGGACACATACTCCACAAACAAATGAGGGATTATGTCCACCAAAAGATATGTATAAGAATCAGCATTAATCATTATAGCAAAAACTGTAACAAACTCCAATGTCCATCAATAGGAGAATAAATAAATTGTGGTACATCCATAGAGGGAAATACTACATAACATACAACAAAGTGAACCACCACTACTTAGAAGATTATGTATAAATCTCACTAAGATTATGTTGAGTGGGGGAAAAAAAAGCCAGACATGCTGATTCCATTTATATAAAATTCAAAATCAGACTAAATGAATCTATGGTGACAGAGATCAGAGTAGTAACCTTTGTGGGGAGCTGGCAGTAGAGGTACCAAGGAGCTTGCTGAGATATTGGAAATGCTCTATATCTTGATCTGAGTGATGGCAGTTACATGGATGTATATATATGCAAATATTTCAACAAACCGCACACTTAAAATTTGCTTACTGCATGTAAATTATACCTTAATTAACAAAATAAACTACTAACTATTAAAAAATTATAACGAGTTTTGTAACATTGAAACAAAGGTGGGATTTAGGAACTAGGAGGTAGAGCAAGGCTGTGGAAGAGTTCGCCCCCAACTTCTGCTCTGTTAAGCTCAGTGCAATGGCAGGTCCAACTGTTACTATCTGGAGGCTGAAGGCCATTTCCCTGTAGGAAGTCCCTACAAGGGGCCTCTTCTACATTATTTCTCAAGTTCACAAAATTTGGGTGGGTCCCTTCTCTCAGAACTAGACAACCTGCAGATGGTGATCAGCCAGAGAACTGTGTAAATATCCAGTCCCACCTGACAGACAACAAACTATAGTGACAAAATCACACGGCAGGGCCTCCAGGAACCCAAGCAGGGGGCATGTACCACAGATGCAGAGTAGGCATAATCAGGAAGGACACTAGATGCTTCTACCAGCCTCAGGGGCCTGCCAAAGGTTCAAGATAGGTTCTAAGATAAGACCAGCAGCATAAAAGATCCAGATTCCAACTTTCAGGTTCTCTAATGACCGTGACACAAACAACTGAAGAACAATTATTGCTACGTTCCTTCTCCTCCCTGCTCAAGGCCATGACCAACCCTTAGGGAAAAGATTGAGTCCATGCCTCTACCCACCTATAATCAATCCACTTGCCCCACAACAGAGACTGCTGTTGCTGCACAGGAACCTGGCTGTGAGCCAACTGCAGCACCCAGGCCATATGGGGGATCCCAGGAGAAGCTTAAGCCAGGAGGACACTGGAACTCTGGCAAGCCACCTTCGAGAAAAGGCTCATGATAAGCTGGAGCCTCTTACCAGTTGCAGGATGGATGTGCAGAGGTGCAGGCAGCGACAAAGCAGCCGCAGAGCCTTGTGGTTCTCCTTGGCTAGAGCCTGTTGCAGGTCCAGCAGCTCGTAGCAACGATCTTGGTCTTGGGGGAGCCAGGGTACAGAGCGAAGCTCCTGCAGAAGCCTGGGATCAAGGGCTAAGCTGGTCAGAGTCAGCATCTCGGCTCTCTTTCCTTGAACATCTTTGACCTCTTTCTAGCCCAGCTCACCTCAGAATAAGCAAAGTTCTAGAAAGATTGTACTATTCCTGATGACCTCCAGGGACAGCTTCCTCTAGAGAGCTCTTTGGAAGAATTCAAGCTGAGGAAGTTGCTGGCTGGGGAATTCTTTGGGAAAGGAGAGCTCTTTGGAAGAATTCAAGCTGAGGAAGTTGCTGGCTGGGGAATTCTTTGGGAAAGGCCTGGGGTGTGTGCAAATGTTTATACTAAGCGACCTTTCTGCTAGGAGATGGTCAAATGATCCCAGGGTCTGATTTAGGAGGAGAGACTACACAGGCTTTTTCCTTGGGATAGGGAAAGCTAAGGGCCCTAAATGTCTAGATGAACAGATGAGTTTTAGAATCAAAGGTGACAAACTTCCAACTTCTCCATGGGCTGACTATCCCTAAGAAAATTTGCCTCCACTATCCCCTACCCTCGCCCACACCTGAGAACTCTACATCTCTAAAAATACCTGAAGAAGAAGAAAGACCCCCAACAAGCAGAGGATGATCATAATGGGTGTCATTTTATTCGGTACCTATTAAGAGGCATTGAACATGGTATTTTATATTTACAATCTCACTTAATTCTCACTATAGCTGTGTAATAGAAATCTTCATCCCTAGTTTTCATATCAGGAAATGAGGCTCAAAGAGGATAGTTGGTATTCAGGATTTAAATTCAGATCTGTCCAGCCTCCAAGCCCTTATATTTTTAATTATACCACGATTAGGCCAGACTGGAGGATCCCCAGAGCAAAGGTTGCAAACTGCAAAAAGGCTGTGGGTCAAATTCAGACTGAAAATGTTTTCATATGTTCCACTAAGAGTTGGCCAGCCCACTGTTTAAATAAAAATTCGAGTTAAATAGGTAAAGTTACAACACTTTAAAACAAAATATATATTTCCAGGAAATCCTGAAAAAAAAAATAAGGCAGTTGGCATGCTGTACCCATCTTCCCAGTGCTAACAGTCTCCTGGATTTGAGTAGTGGCTGTCCTATTTAGATGTAGTCTCAAAATTGCAATCCCCACACTCCCTAATGTCTTGCACCTAACCCACTGCATTTCTTCCATAGGTCCTGCTCAGCCCCTGTAGACATTTGAGCTCGCAACTTCTATCACAGAAGATAATTAGAAGTGGCCAAGGAGTGCAGGAAAAGTGAAAAAAAAAAAGTACTGAAAATGGGAATAACTAAGTCTCCCCCCATAAAAAAATAACCCAAAAGATAAACCCCTCAAAAAAAAAAAAAAAAAGAATCCAAAAGATACCATGGAAAGAGCAGAGAATTTGCATTCAAACACCTAAGGTATATCACCAGATCCGGTAGTTTATACTTGTGTGATCTGGGCAATGTGATGTAGGAATATACAATTACACGAAGATATGCTCAGAATACATTACTCAGAAAAAATCCTGGTTACTTAACAATATGTCAAGTATGACCACATTTGTATAGGTGGTAGAAAAAAAGATTAGCAGGATTTGCAACAAAATGTCTGTTGTGGTTAGTTATGTGGTTAGTTATGTGATTAAGATCAAAGGCTTTTTTATACTTCGTGCTTTTTTGTATATTCCAAAATTTCTACAAGGGACGTGTTAATATTTTTTTATAAAAATAATTTTAAGACATCCATTGACAGTGTATTTTGAAGACCATACCTGCTAATATGCAGAAGCCCAGCTCCAAAGTGGGGCACAGCCAAGAGTAGATGCTTCCCAAGGAAAGTACGGCACCGGTGCAGCCGCTGTAAGGTCATACTCCTCTTCCAACTACAGATCAGAGGGCAGTGACATGCTATAGCTCCCCGCAACCCTTGTCCCTACATCCCATACCAGCATCACCTACCAAGCCAAGGCCTTGTATAAGAGGCAATATTTGAAGAATGGAATGAACTGGAGCTGCTGCCAGAGGACAGAGTGGCGGTGCCAGGTCCCCAGTGTCATTGTCTCACTGCCCTCCACCGGATGTATGTGCAGGACACCAAAGGGAGAGAAGATGTAGTGCTCAGGGTTCACCTTCTTTGGTGGAACCACCATCAGGTCATAGGGCCTTTAAAAAAAGAGCTCTGATCAGCAAAAGCCCTGGGAACTTGTGCAGGTTTCAGGAAGGGACCAAAGAAGGAAGGAGAGGGGAAGCATGGAGGCAGGGATAAAGATAGAGGAGAGTAGGAAGAGGGGAAAGGGAGCAGAATGACATGCAAACTAAAAAGGGAAACATATATTTTTAAAAGATTTTATTTATTTATTTGAAAGAGAGATAGTACACAAGAGAGAGAGGATGAGCAGGCGGAGAGGCAGAGGGAGCAGCAGACTCCCCACTGAGCAAGGACCCCCCCCAACATGGGGCTCAGTCCTGCGGTCATGACCTGAGCTGAAAGCAGACACTTAACTGACTGACCGAGCCACTTAAGGAAACAAATATTAGAGGCACCTGGATGGCACAGTTGGTTAAGTGCCTGATTCTTGGTTTTAGCTCAGGTCATGATCTCTGGGTCATGACACTGAGCCCCAATGCTGAGCTCTGGTGTTGAGCCCCAGCGTTGAGCCCTAGTGTGGCTTCTTGCTCAGGGTGGTCTGCTTGAGTTTCTCTCTCCTTCCCTCTGCCCCACCCCCGGGCACTCACACATTTGTGCACGCTTTCTCTTTATCTCTCTCTCAAATAAATAAATAAATCTTAAAAAAAAAAAGAATAAATGGAAGCCAAAGATAGAGGAGAAAAAAGAAAAGGGCACCTAGCCAGTTCTAAGGAGTTCGTATCTCCAGATCCAGATACTTTACATCTTATCAAATCTAAGATGCCATCAGTTGTAAGATGCAGCATTCTTTTTTAATAAAACACTGAAATTTAAAATGCTGCCAGCATGATACTCCACCAATCTGTAAGATGCATCACAATTTCAGATATGTTAAAATGTGAAAAAAAAGTACATATTAGAAATGGTAAAATATGTATCTCTAGATACTGAAATAACATGCAGAGATCACTAGGGGGTGCTGTTTGAAGTAACTGAGAATGGGGAAAAACAGGGGGCAACTAGAAGACTAGACACACACAAATCAAGAGGACAACTTCACCCTAGAGACCGAGACAAGTACCTCCACTCCAGAGCCATCTTAACATCCTACTCAGTTCTCTTACTTCAGTGTAATGCACCTACATCCCACACTAAGTGGCATTTATATGCAGCTATACAATAGTTGTATCTAGTTGCAGGAGACTCATTAGCATACTGCTATGTTTGCGCCCATTCAATAAAGCATTTATCAATTTTTATTTTGCAGTTTTATCTTCATAACTTGGAACCAATAATATTTTTAAGCATTAAGTGTATTTTAGAGTCCTTTAAAAGCTATTATGTCTCAAGTCTTATGCCTATCATGCCTAAGAGATAAAATGTCCCTCCCCTCTCTCTTCTCTTAGCTTTTTAGAATACACTATTAAGTAAATGACTTAAGAGAATTTAGATTCAGGGGAGCCCGGGTGGCTCAGTCAGTTAAGTGTCCAACTCTTGATTTTGGCTCAGGTCATGATCTCAAGCTGTGAGACTCAGCCCTGCGTCAGGCGACCAGTTTAGCATGGAGTCCACCTGAGGATTCTCTCCCTCTCCCTTGACCCTCCTCAAGCTCATATTCCCTTGTGTGCTCTCTCTCTCTCTCTCAAAATAAATAAATATAATCTTTTTTAAAAAAGAGCATTTAGATAGATACCAGAATAAACTCACCTAATCAAGTCATATAAAAGCTTTGTTTCCTTTCTGACAAAGTGATTAGATTTTCCCAAGTACTCTTTCCCCCAAACTATTTCTTCTGAAGCAAAGAGGAGTTACAACTTTGTCCAAGGTAGTTCAGGGAAAAATACAGGACTTAAAACCAAATCTACCTGACTCAAGCCACCCCTCTTAACCACTGGGCTGCTTAGCTTCCCACAGTATAGCCTCCTATCACAACTGACCCCAGGCTTTCCCAAGGGATCCTTCCCCTATGACCTTATATATATTTTTTAACTGTAAAGATCTCTTCTTTTTTTTAAAGATTTTATTTATTTATCTGACAGAGAAAGAGATCACAAGCAGGCAGAGCAGCAGACAGAGAAAGAGGGGGAAGCAGGCTCCCCACTGAGCAGAGAGCCTATTGCTGGGCTCAATCCAGGATCCTGAGATCATGTCCTGAGCCGAAGACAGAGGCTCAACCCACTAAGCCACCCAGGCTCCCCACTCTATGACCTTCTTAATGAACACTACTCTTTCTTATTTCCTTTTTTAAAGTTGTTTTTTTCCTCTTCTTTTTATTTAAGATTTTACAGAGTTTAGTTAAACCATTTATCAAGTTTCCCTTCTGTCTAAGTACTGTAATTGGAGCTGAGGACATAGAAATAACTGCTAAATAGTCCTTGTCCTCAAAGGGCTCAGATCAGTTAGAGTATTAAGTGATGCTAGAGAGTATTCATCTGCTTCCAAAAAATCTCAAACTCTATGCATTAATGAAACACAGCAAGTTCCATACTGAACTCATCATTTACTGCCTCTAAATATGGATCACTCATTCATTCATTCATTCAACAAATGTTACTGAGTCTCTACTCTATGCCAAACTGTTCTAAACCCTCAGGATACATTGTTAAACACAACAAACAAAAATCCCTGCCCTGAAAGAGCTCTCATTATACTGGAGAGGAAAAATGATAAATATAATAAATGAGAGGGCAAAAAAAAGCACAGGCAAAGGAAGTTGGCAGTGCCAGGGGAGGGCAGAGGGTAAAGATGTGACAGTTGAGTGAAGGCTCTAAGAAAGTAAAGGAATAAATTCCTTTCTGAGTATGAATCAACATCTAGGACAAATACCAACATACCGTTGTATCTTAAATATATTGGAATTAGGAGGCCGTGGGTGGCTCAGTCAGCTAAGTGTATGCCTTCAGTTCAGGTCATGATCTCAGGGTCCTGGGATGGAGCCCTGGATCGGGTTCCATCCCAGGAGGGAGGATGGAGCTCAGCAGGCAGCCTGCTTCTCCCTCTCCCTCTGCCCCTCCATTTGTACTTTCTCTCTGTCAAATATATATATATATATATATATATATATATATATATATATATATTTATATATATATAAAGATTTTATATATAGTTAAAGAAGAATTGAAAAAAATCATGGAAACAAATGATAATGAAAATACAACGGCTCAAAATCTGTGGGACACAACAAAAGCAGTCCTGAGAGGAAAATACATAGTGGTACAAGCCTTTCTCAAGAAACAAGAAAGGTCTCAGGTACACAACCTAACCCTTCAACTAAAGGAGCTGGAGAAAGAACAAGAAAGAAACCCTAAGCCCAGCAGTAGAAGAGAAATCATAAAGATCAGAGCAGAAATCAATGAAATAGAAACCAAAAAAACAATAGAGCATATCAATGAAACTAGGAGCTGGTTCTTTGAAAGAATTAATAAAATTGATAAAACCCTGGCCAGACTTATCAAAAAGAAGAGAGAAAGGACCCAAATAAATAAAATCATGAATGAAAGAGGAGAGATCACAACTTAACACCAAAGAAATACAAACTATTATAAGAACATATTATGAGCAACTCTATGCCACAAATTTGACAATCTGGAAGAAATGGATGCATTCCTAGAAACATATAAACTACCACAACTGAACCAGGAAGAAATAGAAAGCCTGAACATACCCATAACCAGTAAGGAGATTGAAACAGTCATCAAAAATCTCCAAACAAACAAAAGCCCAGGGCCAGACGGCTTCCCGGGGGAATTCTACCAAACATTTAAAGAGGAACTAATTCCTATTCTCCTGAAACTGTTCCAAAAAATAGAAATGGAAGGAAAACTTCCAAACTCATTTTATGAGGCCAGCATCACCTTGATCCCAAAACCAGACAAGGATCCCATCAAAAAAGAGAGCTATAGACCAATATCCTTGATGAACACAGATGCGAAAATTCTCACCAAAATACTAGCCAATAGGATTCAACAGTACATTAAAAGGATTATTCACCACGACCAAGTGGGATTTATCCCAGGGCTGCAAGGTTGGTTCAACATTCGCAAATCAGTCAATGTGATACAACACATCAATAAAAGAAAGAACAAGAACCATATGATACTCTCAATAGATGCTGAAAAAGCATTTGACAAAGTACAGCATCCTTTCCTGATCAAAACTCTTCAAAGTGTAGGGATAGGGGGCACATACCTCAATATCATCAAAGCCATCTATGAAAAACCCACCGCAAATATCATTCTCAAAGGAGAAAAACTGAAAGCTTTTCCGCTAAGGTCAGGAACACGGCAGGGATGTCCATTATCACCACTGCTGTTCAACATAGTACTAGAAGTCCTAGCCTCAGCAATCAGACAACAAAAGAAAATTAAAGGGATCCAAATCAGCAAAGAAGAAGTCAAATTATCACTCTTTGCAGATGATATGATACTATATGTGGAAAACCCCAAGGACTCCACTCCAAAACTGCTAGAACTTGTACAGGAATTCAGTAAAGTGTCAGGATATAAAATCAATGCACAGAAATCAGTTGCATTTCTCTACACCAACAACAAGACAGAATAAAGAGAAATTAAGGAGTCAATCCCATTTACAATTGCACCCCAAACCATAAGATACCTAGGAATAAACCTAACCAAAGAGGCTAAGAATCTATACTCAGAAAACTATAAAGTACTCATGAAAGAAATTGAGGAAGACACAAAGAAATGTTCCATGCTCCTGGATTGGAAGAATAAATATTGTGAAAATGTCTATGCTACCTAAAGTTATCTACACATTTAATGCAATTCCTATCAAAGTACCATTCATCTTTTTCAAAGAAATGGAACAAATAATTCTAAAATTTATATGGAACCAGAATAGCCAAAGGGATATTGAAAAAGAAAGCCAAAGTTGGTGGCATCACAATTCCGGACTTCAAGCTCTATTACAAAGCTGTCATCATCAAGACAGCATGGTACTGGCACAAAAACAGACACATAGATCAATGGAGCAGAATAGAGAGCCCAGAAATACACCCTCAACTCTATGGTCAACTAATCTTTGACAAAGCAGGAAAGAATGTCCAATGGAAAAAAGACAGCCTCTTCAATAAATGGTGTTGGGAAAATTGGACAGCCACATGCAGAAAAATGAAATTGGACCATTTCTTTACACAACACACAAAAATAGACTCAAAATGGATGAAGGACCTCAATGTGAGAAAAGAATCCATCAAAATCCTTGAGGAGAACACAGGCAGCAACCTCTTCGACCTCAGCCGCAGCAACATCTTCCTAGGAACATCGCCAAAGGCAAGGGAAACAAGGGCAAAAATGAACTATTGGGATTTCATCAAGATCAAAAGCTTTTGCACAGCAAAGGAAACAGTTAACAAAATCAAAAGACAACTGACAGAATGGGAGAAGATATTTGCAAACGACATATCAGATAAAGGACTAGTGTCCAAAAGAACTTAGCAAACTCAACACCCAAAGAACAAATAATCCAATCAAGAAATGGGCAGAGGACATGAACAGACGTTTCTGCAAAGAAGACATCCAGATGGCCAACAGACACATGAAAAAGTGCTCCATATCACTCGGCATCAGGGAAATACAAATCAAAACCACAATGAGATATCACCTCACACCAGTCAGAATGGCTAAAATCAACAAGTCAGGAAATGACAGATGCTGGCGAGGATGCGGAGAAAGGGGAACCCTCCTACACTGTTGGTGGGAATGCAAGCTGGTGCAACCACTCTGGAAAACAGCATGGAGGTTCCTCAAAATGTTGAAAATGGAACTGCCCTATGACCCAGCAATTGCACTACTGGGTATTTACCCTAAAGATACAAACGTAGTGATCCAAAGGGGCACGTGCACCCGAATGTTTATAGCAGCAATGTCCACAATAGCCAAACTATGGAAAGAACCTAGATGTCCATCAACAGATGAATGGATAAAGAAGATGTAGTATATATACACAATGGAATACTATGCAGCCATCAAAAGAAATGAAATCTTGCCATTTGCGACAACATGAATGGAACTAGAGCGTATCATGCTTAGCGAAATAAGTCAAGCAGAGAAATACAACTATCATATGATCTCCCTGATATGAGGAAGTGGTGATGCAACATGGGGGCTTAAGAGGGTAGGAGAAGAATAAATGAAATAAGATGGGACTGGGAGAGAGACAAACCATAAGTGACTTTTAATCTCACAAAACAAACTGAGGGTTGCTGGGGGCAGAGGGGTTGGGAGAAGGGGGGTGGGGTTATGGACATTGGGGAGGGTATGTGCTTTGGTGAGTGCTGTGAAGTGTGTAAACCTGGCGATTCACAGACCTGTACCCCTGGGGATAAAAATATATGTTTATAAAAAATAAAAAATTAAAAAAAAGATTTTATATATATAAAATCTTTAATATATATATACTTAATATAATATGTAATAATATATTATATTATATTATATATTAATATAATATATAATAAATAAAAACTTTATGTATATGTACTTAAAGATTTTATTATATACATACATGTACATATGTATATAATAAATGTATGTATGTATGTATATATATGTATGTATGTACATATATGTATGTATGTATATAAGAATTAAAATTTTAAAATGTAATAAAACAATCTAGGATAAGTACAAGAAAAATTGGGCAAATTCAAATACATTGAAAAAAATCCTGTTATGTGACAAATAAAATAAAACAATGAATGCCAAGGTTCTACTTTTACTGATGGTGCAACTAGAAATTTGGAACTAACACTCTCACTTGAGAACAACTAGAAAAAGGCAAAATATGTGGATAAAATATTAAAATCATCTGCATGAACACAACAGAGAAATCAACGCTAAAGGCCCTGGGCTCTGGGTTGGGACCCTGGTGACATTATAGGTTGAAGCAGAAAACACGTCCCTCCTGGATGTGGGCCCCAAGCTGCAATCTCTGATCTTTGGCTGTCTGCGCCTGTCCAAAGCTCAGCTCCCATTTTCAGTCTTTCAGGAACAGATAGTAAAGCTGACAGAAAATTGCTGATACTGGAATTGACAGGCATCTCTCATTAGGGAAAAGCATCACCAAATGATAAAGTCAATTCACTGGGATTCCTTCTTTGGCAGATGTTGGTCCTATAATTATCCACTGCCTTTTTAGTTCTCTTTAGTTCTCTTGCTCATGGTTTCTTGTCTCTCTCTGTGTCTAATTATCTTTGATTGTGCTGCTTCTCTGATTATGATGGAGCTGATAGTTTTAACATTCTAAGCCTATAATTTTCTTTTCTGTAAGCTCTCCACCACAGCCAGTAAGCACCCCATCCCACACTGTCATCGTTACTACCATTACCTCCAGTCTGTCAAGTGTGGTGGCCACTGGGTATCAGTAGGTAGTTCATCACAGCCACACAGTGATAATTTAGTTAATCATGATGCCACTACATGTCATGGATTACTAGTATCCTATATCCCATTAGCACAGAGCTCAGTACTATTCAAGGCCAAAGACATTAAGAAACCAATCCCAGAATCCCATATATGAGGCTCATTTCCTTTCATGAGATCAGTAAGGGTCCAATCAGGGAAACAGAACCATACTGGACATTTCAACAAAGTGAATTTAATAGAGAGCATTTTTTTTTTAAAAAAAAGCCTTCAAAGAAATGAAAAGCAGAAAGGGAACACTAAGATAGCACAGATACAATAACCACAGGAATGGATACCAGTCCTAGAACTAGAGGAACAAAGGGAAGGTGGTACTGAAGGAGTCTGGAGGAGGGGCCATGTAGTCAAGATGTAGAACTCTGATGGGAAGGTGCCCCCAAGCTGAGAATCATGAAGAAGCCAATTTAGAAGGTTCCTGCTGCTGCCAGGGTGAAGGACCAATACTGACAGAAAGAGCAAGTGAGGGAAAGAGAAATACCTGTACCTTGTTATCCAGTCTCCTTCTAGAACCCCTATTAATCAAACCTAACAGGTGGCCAGCTGAAAAAGGAGGAGTTTGCAGTGTCTCAGCCCCAGTATCTCAAAGCGGAGAGAGGAGAGGAGATTTAGAGCCAAAAGACAATTGCTTAGCAACTGGCACAATGCTCACAGTGAAACGTGTTAATGAACTGATCAATGAATGTATGGATGATACAGATCATTAGTGCTACATAAGCTCAGGAGAAAGACAGCAGTGTATGCAGGAAATAAGGCTTTCTGGGAGGATATGTGACATACGGCTGAAGAGCATGGACTTTTGAGTTAAGACAGTCCTAGGTTTATTTGTTTCTACCACTTACTATGTGACAAGTTACTTAACCTCTTTATGCACCAGAGCACTTATCTCATATATGGAAATAATAATAGCACCCAACTGGTAGGTGAGGGATAAATAACATACATTATGTATTTATTAACACAATGCCTGGAAAAACTTAATTAATGGTAATTATTATTTCTGGGAAGAGATAGGACTTGAATCAGGCTTTTAAAAATATGTAGATTTTAGAGGTAATAGAGGAAGACTTATGAAGGAGGAGACTTATTTTTATAGCCCCAGGGATAAAATTAGGACCAGAAGGTAGAATTTTTTATATATATATAATGGGTTTCTTTTTTTTTTCCAATTTATTTATTTTCAGAAAAACATTATTCATTATTTTTTCACCACACCCAGTGCTCCATGCAAGCCGTGCCCTCTATAATACCCACCACCTGGTACCCCAACCTCCCACCCCCCCGCCACTTCAAACCCCTAAAAAAAGCAGATTTTGCTTCAGTCTAAGGAACAGGATACCTTAGCAAACTCAAAGCTTCCACTCATTGTAAAGATTCAAACGCCTGATTCCTGCACTGCAGTTGAAAGGGATGGCCATTAAATTCCCTTCTGAGGCTGTGACCAAATGTTTCTATTATATTAGGACAGAATAAAGAAGTTAAAACCAAAAGTAGAAGGGGACAACTAAGACCAATGGCTGTGAGAGCAAAGGGGAAGAAAGGAGAGGTGCAGAATGGAAAGGAGGAGGCTGAGAAGCAAAGAGGGAGGGAAACTGGAAGACGGAGTAGAAGCAGCGAGAGAGGAGGAAGGGCAGGAGAAGAGTGGGTATGGAGAAGAGCTGGGGGAGGACAGCATGGGCAGAAACCAGGGAGTGGACAGAGTAGAAGGGGTTAGCATACTGGCTCTTACCTGAAGTACCGGCTGGGAGCTACATTTAGGTAGAGGAAGTGGATCTTCTTTAGGTATCTCTCTGTCTTCAGAATGTTCATCACCTGGCTACCCAGGAGGGAAGTCTGAGGTGAGAATCTAGTCTTCTTACCAGGAAATTCTGAACCAAGCTGAGGCCTATACAAAAAAAAAAAAAAAAAAAAAAAAAAAAAAACAACAACAACAAAAAAACCAGGAGAAAAGACACAGAGCAGGAGGTCAGGTTGCCCCTGTTAGGCAGTGAAAGAAGGCGCTAGATCAGGTGCCTAGGAGGACGTGAGGTGGTACTGCCGGAGCCAAACCCAAAGGTGTTCACATACTGAGCCAATATAGTCAAACAGCTATATTCACACAGGCTTATGTATGAACATCCCCTCCCTTTTTGATGCATGAATAATCATTCTGGACCTACTGTGATTACTATGAAGTCAGTATTACATAATAAAAGTAATGGGAATACTTTGTTTTCCCAACTCATCAACTTGTAAGCCCACAGTCCTGGATTTCTCCTCCATGGCAACCTTCCTAAGCTTCTAGATCTATCTTTGCCTGCATTATGCCTGTTTCCAACTTGGCATGATTTCCTTGCCTGTGACTCTTGCTCTTCCCCCATCACCACTCAACTTCTAGTTTCACAGCCTTTCATTTCCAGCCAGGATCCAATAGGGCATCCTTCAACCCCTTCAAGCCTGCACCCGTGTTCTCAATCTTCTCACCTTTCCAGAACACCAGCCAACAAAATTGATATAAAAATAATTATCCAAGACACCAAAAACTGATCACCTGGACTAATAATTTTGGCTGGAGTGACCTCAGAACATGAGACTAACACAAAAAATCTGAATAATTAAACTTAGACTTTATCTGCCAAGTATACTAACGTCAGTAACTTACCCAAACCTAGATCAACATCACAAGTTACCCTAGGGATAACAGTGCAATCCTACTCTAAGGTTTTATATCAAGAATAAGGTTTGTGGGCACCTGGGTGACTCAGTTGGTTAAGTGACTGCTTTCGGCTCAGGTCATGATCCTGGAGTCCTGGATCAAGTCCTGCATCGGGCTCCCAGCTCCATGAGGAGTCTACTTCTCCCTCTGACCTTCTCCCCTCTCATGCTCTCTCTTACTCTCTCTCAAATAAATAAACAAAATCTTAAAAAAAAAAAAAAAGACTAGGGTTTGAAACTTTGATGTTGGATCAGAACATCTTAATGGTGTAACAGCTATTAAAGCTTCATTTCCTCGGGGCGCCTGGGTGGCTCAGTGGGTTAAGCCGCTGCCTTCGGCTCAGGTCATGATCTCGGAGTCCTGGGATCGAGTCCCGCATCGGGCTCTCTGCTCAGCAGGGAGCCTGCTTCCCCCTCTCTCTCTCTGCCTGCCTCTCTGCCTACTTGTGATTTCTCTCTGTCAAATAAATAAATAAAATTTAAAAAAAGAAAAGCTTCATTTCCTCAATAATTAAAGTCCTATATGATCTAAATTGGTTCAGAAGATTGCAGAACCAGAAATATTAGCTCCTCTATGGATTCCTGGTATCGAATCTCAACTATGGGCTCACTCTGCTCTGATATCTTCACATAAGTTCTCAGGCAGCTCCCTCTTTCAGACTCCTCAGCTGCTATTCCCCAGGCCTTCACCTACACCCATGCCTACCCCTGCCAGACCCCTGTCCCATCCCCTTCTCTGCCTTTTTCTCTGCCCAGAAAAAACTGGGACTCTTGGCCATGAAGTAACTTTCTCTAGTTCCACTGCCTTCCCACATGTTTATCTGCACAGACTCCCATCCTAGTCCCATCCTAATCAACCTGAGAGGAAGCAATGTCCTTTCTTCCCTGCAAGACTAGTTTCTTCACTTGACTGCCTCTTTGTGTTGTCACTTCCTTTTCTTACCATTAGCCCATATTTAGTCATTCACTGTACAAATATTTATTAAATGCCCACTTCTCAAGATCTCTCCATCTTCATAAGAGTCCTATCCAGACACCTATCAAACCAAGACTTCATTAAAGAATAGTAAAATATGGGGCGCCTGGGTGGCTCAGTGGGTTAAGCCACTGCCTTCGGCTCAGGTCATGATCTCAGGGTCCTGGGATCGAGTCCCACATCGGGCTCTCTGCTCAGCAGGGAGCCTGCTTCCCTCTCTCACTCTCTCTCTGCCTGCCTCTCTGCCTACTTGTGATCTCTGTCAAATAAATAAATAAAATCTTAAAAAAAAAGAATAGTAAAATATGATTTCTACTTTATCTCCTATTTGCTCTTGAATGCACTAAAATCTGGCTTCCTCCTCACAAAACTCCCTTGAAATAAACCACTCTCACCAACCTCCTGAAAGGAGCAACGAGAGCCAGACTGGGGAAACAACCAGCACTCAAAGGGCCAGGATATCCAAACTTGCAGGGCAGGAAGAGACTATGGAAGAATGAAAGTCCCATTTGGCAGTGCTGCCAATTCTAATCTGCTCTGGGGCTGGCTTAGCTCACATAGACAGGAGTGGGAAGGCTCCTCACACACACTGCCCCCTAGGAGCACCCTGAGAGAAGGACCTGTACCTGACATCTGGCACCCAGTTCTGGGGAGGCCCAGAGGCAAGGCTCAGAGATTGCGAATGAGTAAGAAAAAGAACTAAGGAAACTTCTAGCATCATCTGAGATAGAATGGACGCTCTGAAAATTCAAGCTGTTTTCTGAAGCTTTGGCTTCCTTATAGCTGACTTTTGATTTTCGTGGATTTCTGCATTGCCCAATATGGATGAACACTAAGACCACTCAGTTTATTTGCAGACAAAAAGGAAGAGAGAAGCAGCTTCGAACAGCATTGCTTGGGGTCTGGCTAATGCCTATAATCAATAAGGATCTGGCTCTAGACATCCAAGTGACCCTAGAGGCACCTGTAAACTGGCTTCTTTTGCTCCTCTGCTCAAAGCCCCAATCTGGGCCCCTCACTTACTTAGTCTCTTTTCTTCCAACAGGTTCCTCCGCTGCGTCGTCAGTGCCCCTGCTCTCATATTGTATGGGGATGTCTGTCGCCAGTGCCAAGGGCAGGAGGCTAAGGCCATCAAGCCACCAGGCCTCTTTCAGGGCCACCTGAGCACCAACAATGCCCAGGCTATGCTGCAGCTCAGGAAGTGTCAGTGGTCGCAGCCATGTAGCCAACTCCTCCCCTACCTGCTGCCCACCCCACCGGGCCTGCACGAAAGGGCAGGCTGGGTGTGGCGGCCCATGGTGGAACTTCTGCTTCTGGGGACAGCACTTGACATGGGAGGTACCCTCTAACAAAGAGGTATCTGGGGGAAAGGCCTGCTCTATGGCATCTAGCAGGTCCAGCTGGAACTGGGATTGGACCCAGGGGGCCCAGCTGGACAGCTGCTCGAGGAAGGGCAGTAAATCAAGGCGACCAACAAATAGTGCACGATATGGGGGGAGCAGACGCAGCACAGCATGCAGGTAGCGCCAAGCTGCAGGGCTGCCATCCTGCAGCACAGCCGAGAACAGAGCTTGGAGCTCTGCCACCAAGAGCTCCAGCGCTGGGGGGTGCTGCGACTGGGTCACTGCCTTCAGGAACTGCCTCTGTTTCCTGTGATGGTCCTGGGGCTGCTCTTCTGCCTCTGGAACACCGTTGGAGTGCTGAGAGTCAAGGTCCTCAGACGATGAGTCTTCAGGAGACGGACCTGCCTTCTGCTCTGAGTCCAAAAGGAGCTGGGCATTCAACTGCTGTCGGACTGACCTCGCCCACTGATCAGGCTCTGATTGCCAGTTCCAGGCTCCTGGCTGCTGGATCTCACCTGCTCGGCCCAGCCCAGGAGAGGAGCAAGAGAAAGGGCTTAGGCTCTGGGCCACGGATGGTCAGAGTCTAAGGGGGCTAGGGGAAGGGGGGAGGGAGGGAGTGAGGACAGGGAAATGGATGGAGCTGCAGGCAGAGCCAGAATAGCAGAAGACAACTCTCCCTATAGCTTCCCCAAAGCCTCTGGTAAGAAACAGGCCCAAGACATAGGCACGGGCCCTCTTTGCACAAAAGTTCCTTCCCAGCACCCAGGACACAGTCCCCCTCACCTGGCCCAAGCGGTACAGGAAGCAATGGAAGGGAAGGGAAACTGATGTGCTGGTGAGGTTCCATTCCAATTGCCTGTTGGAGAAATTGGTGAACCGGGACTTGGGTCCCATGCACAGGCTAACGCTACTCACAGCTGCCCACACAGAGAGACTGGCACACATAGGAGTGATCACTTGCAGAGACAAGCTGACACACACCTGTAGAGGGCTCACTCAGAGAACCTTAGTAAGAGCAAGGAATTGCCACTGGAAATGGAATCTGGCAACGGCCTAAAGAGAGACAGGTCGTCACTCAGAGGCAGCAAAGCCCCAGTCCTATCTGCCCATGGGCTGTGGGGGCTGTTGAGGGCAGAAAGCACAGAGAACTACTTGGTCGGGATGAGGTTGGGGGTAGTGTGGAGAGGGAAAATTGGCAAAGGACCAAGCTGGGAGGAGGAGGAGGAGGAGGAAGAGTGGGAGGTATGGGAGGAGGAAAAAGAGGAGGGAGGAAGGGAAGGGGAGGAAGAGAGGGGAGAGTGGGGGAGGTACAGAGAAGGCCCATGGGAGTGTGAGAAGAGAGGATCTTTCTGGAGGCAGTGTTGAGGATGGTCTGAGGGCAAAGGAAAGTGGTTTGCAAGCTGTGGACTCACCTGCAGCTCATCCCTTTCCAGCTGTTAGAACGGTTACACGGCCCCAAGAGGCCTGAGCACCCCCCCCCAGAACACCCGTGGAACAGCCGAGGAGCCGGAAAGGGGAGGAGTCAGCATCCCCGTTGCTCCAGGGTGGCACAGGACGAGGTGAGGAGCTTGGAGGAAGGCTGGGAAAGGCTTCCTTCAGCCCAGGTCTAACCTGCTGGCTGCCCACATAACTTGGGGATAGCTGATCAGTCTGGCTGGGTATGAAAATGAATGACACGGTTGATTTGGGGAAGTAGCAACTCTGAGGGCATCGTGGGAAGGTGTAATCCATGTGCCTATCTATATACTCACTGAGCGTCTAAACTAGTGCCAGGTACCAAGAAGCTGTGCCATTGGGACCCTACCCGAACACCATCCACATATCCACCAACCTCACCTCACCGACCCCCTCAAGAAAACCCATTATAAGACAAAACATTTGATCATAGGAAGCCCAAAATTGAGGGTGGGAAGGTCTGAAAGATGAAAGAAAGAGAAAGAAAGAAGGAAAAGAAGGAAGGAAGAACGAAAAAAAAAAAAAGAATGAAATTCAGTGTATGAGAGCCTCACCTCTGCTTTGCAATCTAGATTTGTACATCCATCTGCCATTATTGGCTCTACTTGGAAATCTGATAAATATCTCAAACCTAAAATCTTAAAATGTCCAAACCAGCCTCCTATCACCCCTCTCCCCAGGGCAAAAGAAGTCTTCTTTCACTGCCTTCCCTAAAATAATAAGCCCATTTTTCCCAGTTACTTGGGTCAAAGCCTTAGAGTCACCTTTGATTTTCTCTCTCCCTCCCTCCCTCCCTTCCCACTTCACTCTACATCTCTTGTTGAATCCTCTAGCAAATTCCATTGGCTATAGCTTCAAAATCTATCCAGAATCCAAATATTTCTGACCACCTTAAGTGCTACAACCTTAGCCTATGTCACTATCTCTTCTCACTTGGATTATTCCATAGCCTTCTTAGCTGCACTCCCTCCTTCCTTTTTTTTTTTTTTTAAGATTTTATTTATTTATTTGACAGAGAGACAGATCACAAGTAGGCAGAGAGGCAGGCATGGGGGCGGGGGGAAGCAGGTTCCCTGCTGAGCAGAGAGCCCAATGCAGGACTCAATCCCAGGACTCTGGGATCATGACCTGAGCCGAAGGCAGAGACTTTAACCCACTGAGCCACCCAGGCGCCCCTGGACTCCCTCCTTCCACCCTTACCCCTACTATCTGGGTTTTTTGCTTTGTTTTGTTTTTTTTTTTTTTTTCCAGAGCAGCCAGTGACTCTTTTCAAATACAGGCAGCTCTTGTCACTCCTCTAATGCCTTACCATTGCATTCCCTGAGGTGAAAGCCAAAGCCCTTCATGGTCTCCACATTTCTGTGATGAGCTGCTGGTTAACTTTGGGAACTTCTCTTCTACTCTCTCATTATTCATGCCACTGAAGCTGTTCTTGGATCACACCAAGCATGCTCCCACCCCAGAGCCCATGTACATCTCCACTGTGTACCAATTAGGACATGTACAAGTCTTCTGTGCCTGTGTAACAAATTACCATAAACTAAGCAGCTTAAAGACAAACACCCATTTAGTCTGTCACAATTCTGTAGGTCGATCTCCAGCATGGCTTGGTTGGGTTCTCTGCTCAGGGTGTCATAAACCTGAAATCAAGATGTTGGCTGAACTGATAAAAGCAAGGGAAACAAGGGCAAAAATGAACTACTGGGACTTCATCAAGATAAAAAGCTTTTGCACAGTAAATAAACAGTTAACAAAACCAAAAGACAACTGACAGAATGGTAGAAGATATTTGCAAATGACATATCAGATAAAGGGCTAGTATCCAAAATCTATAAAGACTTATCAAATTCAACACCCAAAAAATAAATAATCCAATCAAGAAATGGGCAGAGGACATGAACAGACATTTCTGCAACAAAGACATCCAGATGGCCAACAGACACATGAAAAATTGCTCCACATCACTTGACATCAGGGAAATACAAGTCAAAACCACAATGCGATACCACCTTACACCCGTAAGAATGGCTAAAATTAACAAGTCAGGAAATGACAGATGCTGGCGAGGATGCAGAGAGAGGGGAACCCTCCTACAGTCTTGGTGGGAATGCAAGCTGGTGCAACCACTCTGGAAAACAGTGTGGAGGTTCCTCAAAAAGTTTAAAATAGAGCTACTCTATGACCTAGCAATTGCACTACTGGGTATTTACCCTAAAGATACAAATGCAGTGATCTCAAGGGGCACGTGCACCTGAATGTTTATAGCCCAATGTCCACAATAGCCAAACTATGGAAAGAACCTAGATGTCCATCAATAGATGAATGGATAAAGAAGATATGGTATATATATACAATGGGATACTATGCAGCCATAAAAGTAATGAAATCTTGCCATTTGCAACTACATGGATGGAATTAGACAGTATTATGCTTAGTGAAATAAGTCAATCGGAGAAAGACAATTATCATATAATCTCCCTGATATGAGGAAATGGAGATGCAACGTTGGGGCTCTGGGGGGTAGGAAAAGAATAAATGAAACAAGATGGGATTGGGAGGGAGACAAACCATAAGAGATACTTAATCTCACAAAACTGAGGGTTGCCAGATGGAGAGGGGGTAGGGAGAGGGTGGTGGTGTTATGGACATTGGGGAGCAGCACCATATGTGCTATGGTGAGTGCTGTGAAGTGTGTAAACCTGGAGATTCACAGACCTGTACCCCTGGGGCTGATAATACATTATATGTTAATAAAGAAAGAAAGAAAGAAACTGTGGAAAAAAAAAAAAGATGTTGGCTGAGTGGAGCTCACATCTGGAGGCTCTGGGGAGAAATCCCCTTCCAAGCTCATTCTTGTTGACAAAATTCAGATCATTACTGTTGTAGGACTAGGTCCTGGTTCCCTTCCTGGTCATCAGCTGGGGTCATACTCAGGTCCTAGAAGATACCCACCTTCTTTGCCTATTTGCCTATGGCCTATTCACCTTAAGGCCAGCAACAGTGCCTAAAGACCTTCTCAAGCTTGGAATCTTTCTGCATCCAGCCAGAGAAATCTCCTTGCTTTTAGTCTATGTAGATTAACAGAAGAGAATAGGGGGCTCAGAAATGGACACTCAACTGTATGGCCAACTAATCTTTGACAAAGCAGGAAAGAAGTTCCAATGGAAAAAAGACAGTCTCTTCAACAAATGGTGTTGGGAAAATTGGACAGCCACATGCAGAAGAATGAAACTGGACTATTTCATTACACCACACACAAAAATAGACTCAAAGTGGATGAGAGACCTCAATGTGAGACAGGAGTCCATCAAAATCCTTGAGGAGAACACAGGCAGCAACCTCTTCGACCAGAACCACAGGAACTTCTACCTAGACACATCGCCAAAGGCAAGGGAAGCAAGGCCAAAAATGAACTATTGGGACTTCATCAAGATCAAAAGCTTTTGCACAGCAAAGGAAATAGCCAACAAACCCAAAAGACAACTGACAGAATGGGGGAAGATATTCACACATGAAATATCAGATAAAGGGCTCGTATCCAAAATCTATAAAGAACTTATCAACACACACAGGAATATAATGCCATCAAAAAAATCCTGCCATTTGCAGCGATATGGATGGAACTAGAGGGTATTATGCTAAGGGAAATAAGTTAATTAGAGAAAGACAATTATCATATGATCTCACTGATACGAGGAATTTGAGAAACAAGACAGAGGATCACAGGGGAAAGGAGGGAAAAATAAAACAAGATGAAACCAGAGAGGGAGACAAACCATAAGAGACTGTAATCTCGGGAAACAATCTGAAGGTGGCTGGAAGGGAGGGGATAGGAGAGATGGGGTGGCTGGGTGATGGACATTGGGGAGGGTATGTACTATGGTGAGTGCTATGAATTGTGTAAGACTGATCAATCACAGACCTGCACCCCTGAAACAAATAATACATTGTATGTTATTTTTTTTAAAAAGTTCATGTGGAAAGGTTGGACCTACCCAGATAATATCCCTTTCTTACAGTCAGGTATGCCATATATGTAAGCTGATCACAGAAGTAAAATCTATCATACCCATACTCCTAGGGATTATGTAGGATATGCACACAGGGAATGAGAAATTCAGGACCATCTTAAAATTCTGCCCACCACATACGTTGCAATAACAAAAGGATCCCAAAATATAGTCGTTTGAACCTGATAAAAGTTCCCCCGCCCTTACATCTGTCCAAGTAGAAATACTTGAGGGCTAATATGGCAGCCTTTTTGTTGTTCTGCCTTCTCTGAGGAAATGGCCCCTCTCTTCAAGGTCCAAGAGAGTTCACCACCATGTCCGCTGGGTCCCATACCAGCCATGGAGTAAGAAGGGGGAGGCCCACCCTTACTCTTAAGGGCACAATCTGGTAATGCACACATCACTCAATCACACATTCACATCTAGCTGCAAGGAGAGCTGCAAAATCAAATCTTTATTTTCAGTGGCTATGTTCCATATAAAAGCAAAGGATTTCATCAGTAAAGGAAGAAGGGAACAATGGATACTGAGGGACAACAACAGGCTTATACCACAGCAAACACTCTTCTTCCAGATGTCCACAAGCCTTATTCCCTCATTTGAAGTCTCTGCTCAAAGACCTCATAAACGACTTCTCTGACTACCCAGCATAAAATAACAACACTGTTCCCACATTTCTTCTCCTTCCTACCCTTCACTGTTTACTCCACAGCACTTAATATTATCTTGCATAAATACTTAATTGCTTATTGTCTATTTCCGCTGACTAGAAACAGAAGCTCCATGGTGGCAGAGATTCTGATTGCTCTCTGCTCTATCCCCAGCCCCTAGTGCTGGCACCAAGAGTAGATGATCAGAAAATATTTTTGGAACAAATGCATAAATGTATAGCAATCTTCATTGATGAGAAAGGGGATCACCTCTGGAGTCAGACTGTCCGGATTAAAAACCTGACTCCACAACTCATTAGTTGTAGGGTATTTTGCCTCAGTTTCCCTCCCTCCCTTCCCTCCTTTCTTCCTCCTTTCCTTCCTTCCTTCTTTCCTTCCCTTTCTTTCTTTCACTCTTTCTTTTAGTAAAATGAAAGTAATAGTATCTACCTTGCAGGATTGCTGTAAATATTAAATGAGTTAATGCATATAAAATGCTTAGAATAGAGCCTGATAATACTACATTTGATATAGTTGATTTGTGTAAGCTATGTGTTTCTGCTGCTTGTGACACCCTACCAAGTGCTGTTTACATAAAGGTGAACAAGACATCGTAGTATTCAGTAAGGGCAGGAATAAGGGCAGCCCTTCCTGGAAAGGGCAAAGAGTCACAGCAGGTCTTGATGTTTATGGCCCTAAAATAACAGTTCTCCAGACAGACAAGGACAGAAGGGAATCCTGTTCAGCAGCCTTATTGAACCCTCAACATCACCCAAAAATCAAATATTTTTTTTTGCATCAGTCCACTCTTCCATTCTGTGCAAACACTATTTCAAACCTGTATTCTGATCTTCCTTTTTTGTTTTACTCTCCAATGATAACTTCACCTCCTATTAAAAAAAAATAGATGAAACAGAAACAAGTGGATACACACATTTATATACAGATAGGTAGGTAAGTAGGTAGGTAAATAGATAGATTTATTTTAAAGAACTGGCTACATGATTATGGCGATTAGCAAGTCCAAACTCTGTAGGATAGGTCAGCATGCTGGAAACTCAGGCAGGAATTAATGCTCAATCTTGAGGCAGAAATTCTTCTTTAAGAAATCTCACTTTTGGGGCGCCTGGGTGGCTCAGTGGGTTAAAGCCTCTGCCTTCAGCTCAGGTCATGATCTCAGGGTCCTGGGATCGAGCCCCGCATCAGGTTTTCTGCTCAGCGGGGAGCCTGCTTCTCTCTCTCTCTACCTGCTTCTCTCTCTCTCTACCTGCTTCTCTGCCTGCTTGTGATCTCTGTCAAATAAATAAATAAAATCTTAAAAAAAAAAAAGAAAGAATTCTCATTTTCTGCTCTTATGGTCTCTGACTGATTGAATGAAGCCCACCCTCACTACTAAGAATAGTTGTGGTACTTAAATAATTGTAGATGTTAACCACATCTATCAAATAACCTTCAGAGCAACATCTAGATTAGTGTTTGATTAAATAACGATATAGTAACTAGCCAATTTGACACATAACACTAACCATCACACATGATATTTAAAAGAAACTCAATCTCTTAGTACCAATTAAAAAAAAAACAACAACTTAGATCTGCTTTACCCATTCCTCTATGCTTCCTGTTACCAATCAGAGATGTTCCTCCTCTCTAAAACCAAGCTCTAGACCTTTACTGAGCATCAACTGTGCTGGGTACTATTTCAGGTGTTTTGTTACATCAATGTACAAAGAGCTGACATTGACAAAATTCCTGATTTATGACTTAGACAATGTAAATTCTAGTGGGAGATACAAGTAATAAATAATAAACAAAATAAGCCCTTTACCCATTTCACCAATGGATGAAGGGGACCAAAAGGTAAATAAAAATAAATAGAACCTAGTCAGAATATAATTATGAATCATAGGACTGGCCAACAGATAGGATATGACTTAAAAGTCTAAATTTCCATAGAAATATTACTGGTCTTAATCTTCACCCTCTTCAGGAGAATCACATTTAGAGAATTTATATCACTAGTCTTGGGAAAGAAAATAATACTTTGAATCTGAAGGAAGAGAAATTACCTGCAAAAGCCCTACAATGGTTTCCACCCTAATGTAGTTCCTGTTTAGATTAGATGGGAACTATTCCAAAAGTTCACACTATTTAGTGTTTATGGGTGGTTAACAGTCTAAAATATAGTCTTGTAGGAAAAAAATACAGTAATGTGTGTAAAACACTGCAGGGGACAATGCCAATATAAATAGTTTTAAATAATCATGGTAGTATATAGAAAAAATTTTATTAGAATCTTGATCCAGAAACAAAAAGAAAAAAATAATATGAGTAAACTATATATATATATATATAAAATTATGTGAGAAATGACAGTGCTATGGAAAATAGAGCAGAATAAAGACCAGGAGTTTCTGAGGGGAGGATAGGTTGCAATCTTAAATAGCATAATCGGACTAAACCTTAATAAAAAGGAGACATCTAAGCAAAGACATGAATGAGGGTAGCCCTTCCCCCTGTCTTTTGCTTGGTTAATTCTGTTTCATCCTTCAGCTCTCAGGTTCCAAATCACTCCTCTGGAAAGCTCTCCTTCATCCCCCACACAGGTAAGTTAGTACTACTACATGTTCCATTGCAACACATATGTCTTCTTTGTAACATTCACCATAGTTGTGATTATTTGTTCTATATTCCCCTTCACCATACCTGTGTCAAGTTCCAACAGAAAAAAAGGATTACATCTCTTTCATTTCCTCTGCATCTGCAGGGCTTAACAATGTTGGTAAATACACTCACTTGGGTATTTGTGAAGCACTGAATATATGAATGAAACTGGGGGCATACCCAGTAAAAGAAAAACAGAGTCAGGAATTAGCATGTCTCAGTACCACAAATAAATTGATCCTTTTACAACCAAGGGTAAGAGAATTAAAAACTGAGGAAAGGGGGTTGAAAATGAGGCCAGAGACATCTTCTGGAACCTGATCACAGAAAACAGTTGTGATACTGAAGAGTCTGAAGGTGATGGAAGGTGTTGGGTAGAGAAGTACTATTATTTTTGTATTTTGCAAGAATCACTCTCGATCAGTATGGAAAATGGATTGGTAGGTGTCTCCTACTAGCCATTCTCCTCCTCTTCCTTAGTAACAGAATTTCCAACTTTTAACTGCATAAAAAATGACTGGTGAAAATAAAGTGGTATTTCCTAGCCTCCCTTGTAAGAAGGTCTGACCACATGACAAATCCCTCATGTGCAACTTTTCGGATGTGTCTTAAAGGGAGGAGGATATACCCGCTCACCCACTCCCTGCTCCATTCTGGCCCTTGGAATGTTTGTGTCCAAAGTAAAGCTCCATCCTGGGTCACATGATTGAGGATCATACTTTTGATACAAGCAGAAAGCTGAAGAGTAGCTTGGTTCTTAAATGACTGTGATGTCACACCAGTCTTGGATTAGATTTTTACTTCAAAGTTTGTGAGTCACTGTCATTTTTAGTCTCTGTTACATATACCTTAGCTAAATGCTAACTAATCAAAGGGGTACAGGCTCAAGGAAGAAGCTATTAGGTGACTGCTGCGGTAATCTATACAAGAGCTGATTGAAAGCCAGATCAAAGTAGTGACAAAGGACATGGACAGAAAAGAAAGGGTTCAAGAAATATTTAAGCAGAATTAAAATGCTTAGAAATTGAGTAGAAACTAGAATGACTGATTTGCTCCAGATGGAAGCTTTCTGGTATTGACTGATCTGTGAATATTAAGGGCAGAAGGGTAGAAGGCATGAAAAAACACCTCTAAATCATCAGCAAAATGTCAAAAGTTAAATGCAGACTCATTTGTGTCTCTTCTGATATTAAGCCTTTCTCTTCCTATGTTAACAGTGGACTGAGCTGGGAGGAAACTGAAAGATGTTCATTCAACAAATACTTACCGAGCACATGTGAGATGCTAGGCACTGTGATAAGGGTACAAAGGTGAGCAATACAGCCATGGACTGTGCCCTCACGAGGTATGTAATTACCAACTGTTATGCCACAAACATGAGGAATTATGGGAGCTGGAGTCTGGGAAGAGTTATTTGAGGAAACAGCATTCAAATTAAGTACTCAAGAATGAGTAGAAGTTAAGTAGGTAAAGTGAAGGGAAAGCAGGAAACAGGTGCAAAGGCCCTGACTTGGAAGGGGACCCCCTGACAGGTTAGAATGAAGTTGTCAATGTAGTGAGAGCACAGAGAGGGAGCAAGTGAGGTGCGGCTCAATTCAGTTGAACAAACAGTAATGACAGTCCAGCGTTTGACAGATGATGATAAGATAAAGCTGAGGTGGGCAAGGGACTGGATCATGCAGGGTCTCAGAGGTCACATGTAGAATGCATTTTCATCCTAAGAATGGAAAGCTATTGTGAGATTTTTAAGCCTAAGTTTGTATTTTCTGGACTATGAATAGAGAAGAGTGGAGGGATGCAGAAGTGGGTATGAGGTAAAGTAGCAATTGCAGTAACCCTGTCTGAAGACTATAAAAATGGGGAGAAACAGACAGAATCAAGGGATATTTACAAGTGTAAAACTTAAACAGGCGGGATTTGGCAACTGAGGTTTCGACTTCCTGCAACTGGAGGAGTACTAGGTATAGAAGGAAAGTTGATGAGGAAAACATGCTGAGTTGGGGTGTTTTTGAGACATCCAAGTCAGAATGTCTATCAAGTAGCTCAGAAGAGAGATCTGGAAGGCACCAGTAAGTGAAGCTGAGTGGGGACACAATCCTAGAAAAATGTCTGAGAAAAAAGAGGTCCTAGAGAAACCTTTAGATGTAAAGGCTGGAAGTGAACCTCAAAGGAGGCTATAAAGCTGTGGTGAAAGTGTAAGTAGAACCACGAATGGAATCACAAACACTAGTCAATAGTACCAGATGCTACTGAGAAGTGAAGTAAAATGAGGACTGGGAAATCATCACTGAATTCAGGGATATGAGTCATTTGGTGGGCCAAGGTGACCTCATCAAGAATTTTAACAGAGTAGATTGTAGAACTCAAAACAGACGTGGTGGAGGAATGGGAATGTAGACAGTCACAGTATCCTACTGTTTCAGGAAGTTAAGCTGTAAAGTGGAAAACAATAGGATAGTAGTTGGAAGGGAAATAAGGTAGTGGTTTGTTTGTTTTAAAAGGGCAGTCTTTAGCATGTTTGAACAATGGTGAGAATATAGCAAAATAGGAAAAAGTCAGAGATTCCCAAAGAAGGACTAGGATTCAGAGCAGGAATAGGCATTGGCTTTAAGAGACATGCTTGTCCTATTTAGATGGAGGGAAAGATAATGATGCAGATATAAGCAGGTGACCAAGTTTTGTTGCAACATTTTGCGGGAACTCCTGAGAGCTTCTACTTTTACCTAAGAATTAAAAAGTAAAAAGTAAAAAATTACCTGCAGAAAACTAAAGGGAATAGTGAGGGTAATAAGAGGCTTAATTATATTGATCTAGGGGTACCTGGGTGGCTCAGTGGGTTAAAGCCTCTGCCTTCGGCTCAGGTCATGATCCCAGGGTCCTGGGAGGGGGCCCCCCCGCTTTGCATCGGGCTCTCTGCTCAGCAGGGAGCCTGCTTCCTCCTCTCTCTGCCTACTTATGATCTCTGTCAGTCAAATAAATAAAATCTTAAAAAAAAAAAGAATATTGATTTGGAATGGTCATTGCAGGGACCAGCAGAAACTGTAAAAATCTAGTGGGATTATAGGAGTTGAGTCTTCATTTGACCCAGGTAACCATGAATTCATAGTCATAAATCTGTTCTGTAGTGATTTCCTTGGGCTTTTAGCTGCCCAAATTCAAAGACAGTCAAATGTCTCATTTTATCTGTGTCCAATAAAGAGATGACAAAGAAATTTAGCTTGTTCCAATGACTGGAATTTAAGTTGGACAGGAATCTTAAGACAAAAGGCGTTAATGCAGGCTGCCTGGGTGGCTCAGTTGGTTAAGTGGCTGCCTTCGTCTCAGGTCATGATCCCAGTATCCTGGGATCAAGCTCCACATTGGGCACCCTACTCAACTGAGAGCCTGCTTCTCCCTCTCCCTCTGCCTACTTGTGCTCTGTCAATTAAATAAATAAATAAGGTGTTAATGGAAATAAGGTAGAATCAATAGCTTGAATGCTCCAGGGAAATCAAAGAATAGCAAAGGACATATCAATAAGCAAAGCAGAAGGAAAATAGTAAGATGCTGGTAACAGTGTTTTATAGATGGAGCAGTTTGGGGTAATGATAATGGCCAGGACATAACTAAGGGTGTGGTTAGCTAAGACACAGAAAGTCTTCTTTCACAGAAAGACTGAATCGAGGAACTAAGAAACTGAAATACTGAATGGACTGTCCAGTAACATTAAAGCATCAAGAAGTTATAGGAAGACCAAGGGCTACCTATTTCAAGGAAAGCATTAGTTACTAAGGACAAGTAATGGGAGAAGGTGGTCTAGTTCAAAATACTCAAAGAAATCAGACTTTGCAAAGGAGTAGGCAATTAAGTTCTGAAGCCACAATGGCAAGAACACCAACTCTGTCTCTGGTATGTATTTATGATAAGAGATAGAGCTTTGTTAACATTTACTCTTGTGTTGTGCTTAAAATGTCACACTGCTCTCATTACACAATGGATATCACTTTATGGCAAGACCTGAAGGGGCCATCAGTGACTACAGGAGATGGGTAACAACAGTAGGGTTCTTCTAAGTACCAAACATGTTTATAAAGAGAAAAGAAGAGGTTAAAAACTTAAGGGATTAACTAATGGATTACACTGAGGGATACTTGCTTTTCCAAGCCTAGGGACAGGCTCGGTGCAGATAAGCAACCAAGATAAACTCTGTCAATTCAGAGAACATGGCCTCTAGAGTCAAGACAGATCTTGTTCTTAGCCCTTCTCCAGCAAGTAATAGTTAAGTGACATGGAAACAGAGACAATTTACAATGGAAATTTACTAGAAGGATACACACAAATGTCCATGTAGAAGAGTCCTCCCACCAGCATCACAGTATTCCAGGTCTCCATTCCTATCTTGGGATTGTTAAGTTCACAAGCTGTTTTAGCTGTAGTTACTTACCAAGGAGAGAACTTTATTGGTATGCACAAATCCACTCAGTAGGGAAGTTCCTGGTCAGCAACTAATATGTTCCTAGCAAAAACTTTTGTTCAAAATACAGGAGCTACAGAGGCAAAAAGCTGTTTGGAGCCACTTTTCTCAAGAGTTAACTATGTATAAGATAAGGTTCTGGTACATTCTGGATTCTTGCTTCCTCATCCTTTAAGGGGAGATAATCTCTACTTGTAGTTTTGCTATAAAGATGAAGATAAAGCAGGACATGTATCAGTATCAGAACCCATACAAATTGGGTGGCTCAATGGATATTTTGAGTGGCAGCCTGGTGTAATAAAAAGTACATGGATTTTAAAGTCAGATCTGTTATCTATAAGGGTCTGCTACTAGAGAATCTCAACTTCCTGATCCACACGGGGGGTGGGGTGGGGATGTCTGCTCTGTGCGTAGTTTTTGTTATTATTGTGGGAGCCAATGTCTAAGAACTTCCATTTCCTCTATAAAAAACAAAACATGGTCACCTGATGGGGAACAGCTGAACGTGAAGTGGGAGATAAGGAGAACAGTGAAGATGTAAAATAATCACCATGGTGATTAGGAGATGAAATACACCAGGAGGCCACAAAGGGTTGCTTGTTGGCAGTGAGGGCTTGGTTGAAATTGGAGACCTTGAATATTTAGTGCCACTCGTTACACAGCTGTGTTTTTCTCTAGCAGTCTCAATGGAGGAAAAGAAAAGATAAAACAGCTGGAATGATATAAAAAGGACACAAGGGAGGCAAGAAAATGCAGTGATGGAAGATAGGTCATTGAGACTGCTGAATACAGAAGTAAATTTCAAAAGGAGGACAATAAATGAGAGAAATGGAGAGGCTCAACATGGAAATAACAGAAAAGAGACAGCAGGAACATAGGGTAGAGGACAGAAGAGTTGAAATTATAGACATGCAGATAACGATAAAGCAGTCCCAAGGATTTGCTTTATCCCCTTTTCCCCCATAACCACCATCATCTACTTCTCCCTTGGGCTTCTGTCCCTCAGGTCTGGCTATATAGCAGAATATGGTCCTCCAAGTTTCCCCTTTCTGACTCTCCTGAAGACAAGGACACAGATCTTCTTTTGTGTAAAGGCTTTACCACTTATCCTCGGGTAGACAGAAAATAGTAAGAAAGTAACAACTTGGGAAGATGGCTGAAGTTCCAGAACACCCCAAAATTCTTACAGGTTTCATCTGTTCTGGAGCTACTGAGTTTCCGGGAGGCAATGCCTAGAAACCCTGTCTGTGCTTTCTTATCTGCTATCCTTAGTTATCTCCTCCATTCCCTACATCTAGCAGAATTCCTTAGAAGAGTCCACAAAAAGAGTTATGAATGACTGCACACTGGCTCACAAATGAGCCATTTAAGTCAGGCAGGTTTAAGTGAAGGAGATCTAGAAAGAGGTCTCATTTTCTCTGCCATCTGGGCAGAAACCAGCTTCCTGTTGATGTCACTAACATTAAAATTTTACCCACAGACCTTGCTATAACCAGGTGCCTGGGAATGTTGAGGTTTTCCTTCTACACACAGACAGCAATTTCTCCACTGCCAGGGCTGAAGCCAAGCGATATGTGCTAGCTAACAGAATAAAGGATGATGCCAATAAAGTGGGCAAACCTTCCCCGACCAGGACATAAACCAAAGAGAGTAAAAGTGGGTTTATTGGCTCCGGGAAAAGGAGCAATAGTACCCAGCTCTCAGGTAACCCCTCACTCTATATACAGGCTGCATCCAGCCCAAGGTCCACTGGCTCCTTCAACTTGAGGGTCCATCCAGTGCCTCCCTTCCTGGAGTTGGGAGGGCTAGCTGCCTGATGGTGAGGTTCCGGACTGTTCAGCAGTAACACCTGGCCCAGGTGAGGCAGCCTCGTAGTCTGCGATGCGGCGCTGTACCAGAGCAGGCATGAGCTGCACATAAGCGGCCATGAGGCGGTGGTTGGAATGGATCAGCTTCCCAGCACAGCTGTGCAAACAGGCTTCCTGGATGGAAGACAGGGTAAAGCAGAGGCCAAAGGTGTCCTGTTGGGTCCGTCTCCTTCCTTCCCATCCCTAGCGTAGGGGCAGGTTGGGTCGTGGAAAGGCCAGAGCCAGAGCCAGGGGAAGTCGGGGCTGGGAACAGTCTACCGCGAACCTCCCTACAGAGTTCCCCACCTAACCTCCTCAGCATCCAAAGCTCGGTGGTGCAGGCTGGGCACGCAGCGCTGGAAGCAGAGTTCGGTCATCCGATTGTAGACCAACAGGAAGTCCCGCAACTAGGAGAAAAGGGGACAAAGAACTCAGCAATGAGGGGGCACCTCGAGGCCTCGTTGCTCGAGTTTCCCAGGACCGCGCGCCACAGCCCGACGTTCCCGGCCTTCCGAAGTCCAGCCAAATGGGCAAGGATCCTGGCTGAACCTATGGCCCTGCAGCGACTTAGCACCCACTCACGTTCCTCAGTTGCTGCTGCTGCTGCTGTGGTTCCATCGCGCCACCAGCTCTCATACGTCACTTCCTTACAGCCACTCGGTAACGCCCCGGAAGTGATCTCTCCCAGCTCCCCAGGGACTGAGGGGGTTGGCTCAAGGATCGCCATGCCCCGGCTAAACGTCATTTCCGCCCTTATAATCTGCGACGTGGCCGGCTTCTTCTGCCCGGGAGGGGACGTCACTTCCGCCGAGTTCCTGACCTGCTGCTAGGATCGCGACGGGAACTGGAGCCCGAGGTCCCCGCGCGGCCCGGGCCTGGCGCCCTGAGGGGAAGAGCGGCCCGGCCGGAGGTGAGAAGGACATACTTGGGCGAGGGGAAGTTGAACGCACGAACCTGCCCTAAGGGAAGATGCTACTGAGCCTTGGGGAAGGATGAGGACACACCTGATGCCCAGGTGTATGGGGGGGGGGCGGGGACTAACACACCTGGGGGACATAACTGACTTTGGAAGGGACCACTATGTTCTGGGAAAAAGAGGCTTTTCCCAGAGACCGAGAACATACACCAACTGATTCAACTAAGGCCTGGGGGGGAGGGCCCGAGGAAAAGGAGGTGCATGGGATGGAAGAAGAGGAGACCACCTGAGGGAAAGGGGAAGAAACACTAAGGGAGTGTGAAAAGCCAAGCAATGGAGAACATACCCGAATGGGAGGAGTAAGCTCCTGAGCCTTGGAAAGGGGTTAACCTGGTGGGGGGAAACAGCTGCATGGGGTAGGTTCCAAGACAGTACAGACCTTATCTCTCTTGGTCACTGCTGTGACTTCAAATAATGCATGACACATAGTAGACACTTATCAAATGTCTGTTGAATGACTGAATGCATGAATGATCACCTGAGTCCTGATGGGGTTGAGGGTTCATGAGAAGACAACCTGGGGCCTCGGTGTGCATGTGGAAAGATAACACATCTTGGAGGGAAGAAATACATATTAAGAAAGGAGTAGGGGCCCAACCCTAGAATACTCCAGTCTTGGGACAACTTCTAAAATCTCTGAAATGGTGGGGGAGACCTTTCTTTCTGGAGTATTGGCCAGTTTCCAGAACTGTTTGTGTTGGGCTTTGCAGGGCACTGGGGTGGAGACTTTGAGTCCAGTCCCTTCCCTAGCCATGACGGACGGGATCCTAGGGAAGGCAGCCACAATGGAGATCCCCATCCACGGGAACGGTGAAGCTGGGCAGCTTCCTGAGGATGATGGGCTGGAGCAGGTGCTTCTGTTTGATTCTTCTCCATATTGTTTTAATTTAGGAAACCCACATCATAAGCCCTGGGCTCTTACCCCATTCCATTAGTTTTCCCCCAACTTACCTAATTCCCGCCAATCTTTTTACAAATCTTCATTCTGATTCTATGCAGACTTCCCTTGTGTGCTCTCTCTGTGATGCTTCAATCCAAGCTTGTTCTCACCCCCCAAATGCTTCAGCTGCCCCAATGTTCCTGAAGCCCCCCTCTTCTCTGGCCTATAGGACCTCCAGCAGGTGATGGTGTCAGGACCCAACCTCAATGAAACCAGCATTGTGTCTGGTGGCTATGGGGGCTCTGGTGACGGACTCATCCCCACAGGTATGAATGATCAGAACAGGACAGGAAGCTTGTTTGGAGAGAGGGTAGGGCAATGGTTTTGGGGAGTATAGGGTATGTCTAAGATAGCTTGAAGTATGTCTGGAGATACTGGGAACTTCTGCTAGTATGAGACCTATGGACTGTCCTTAGCTAGAGCCCAAGGCTAGAGCCCAGGGTTGTCCAGCTGCTCCCATTTGCCATTTAGCCCCTAAGATGTGACCATTTTTCCTTTCTCTGCTGCAACTACCCGAATCACGTTAAGAACTCTGTTTCACAGACATTCTCCCTGCGCTGGAGCTTGAGACCGATTTGGAACTCTGAAGCTTCTCAGAGTTTTGGTTTAGACTCTAAAGTTTAGAGAAGCAAATATTCTTGAATCTCACACTGACTCGGATTCCACATGTGGATGTCAGTGAGGTTTCTTATTATCAGGACCCACCATCCTTGACCTGCCACCCCATTCTTAGCATATTTTCTTCCATCTTCTCTGCCCCTGTACACCAGCAACTCCCTTCCACACCCCAGTCCCCATCACCACCTCAGAAGGAGGCCAGATGTATATTGGAATTTGGGTCTCAGAGCACAAGGTATGAGTTCTGTTCCTAGTGAGTAGGAGAATCTCATTGTCTCTAGTTTCTGCTATTTCAGTAAAGTCATTCAAATGCTGGCTAGGAGGTATGGGTGGACCCACAGAAATATCTGGTTATATCTGAGAGAGGCTGGTGTCAGAGAACTTGGTTCTTTAGGGTCTGGCCGCCATCCATCTCACAGTACCACTCCTGCTGGCCCTGGAGATGAGGTGGCTCGGGGCATCGCTGGAGAGAAGTTTGACATCGTCAAGAAATGGGGCATCAACACATACAAGGTGGGATTTAAGCACTTTTCCCTTTTCCCACACTTTCCCTGGGTACCTTTACCCCATATTCCAGATTCCACTATCCCATCTATGGCCGAGACTAGGAGTGTGGGGATGCTAGGGTCAATACCTGTTGGGGGGAGGGGCAAGGTGCTAGGGTCTCTGACCTATTCCCCCACTTCCCAATCAGTGCACAAAGCAGCTGTTATCAGAGCGATTTGGCCGAGGCTCCCGGACTGTGGACCTGGAGCTGGAGCTGCAGATTGAGTTGCTGCGTGAGACGAAGCGCAAGTATGAAAGTGTCCTGCAGCTGGGCCGGGCACTGACAGCCCACCTCTACAGCCTGCTGCAGACTCAGCATGCACTAGGTGACGCCTTTGCTGATCTCAGCCAGAAGTCCCCAGAGCTTCAGGTGCCTTGGTCAGGCCAAAGAGGGTGGGGGGACTGGGCCCGGGCCCTCCCAGGCAGTCAGCCCTCAGCCTCCCTCCCTCCCTCCCTCCTGCAGCCCAGAGGGAGAACCCCTCCAGGGTAGGCCCAGCCCTACTCCCAGCAGCACTCACCTGTGGAGGCAGCCTAAGGGTTTGTACAGAGGTTCAGAAGTTGGAGGGGTGGGGGAGATGGCACACTAGATGCCTCACAAGTAACCCTTCTCTGCATCAGTGCTCAGCCTAATCAGAGTCCCTCCCTTGCCTGCTGCACTAGCTTTCCCTATTCTCGTCCTGTGAACTTATATGAGAACCCCACTCCCACATTCCTACCCCAGCCATCCCTGGGGTGGCCCCACTAACTTTCTGGCTAAGAGAGTCTTGCTAGAGGCAGCCTTTGGTTGTTCCAGTTTCCATGGCTGTTTCCTCCATGGGGAGGAGGGGAATAAGGGCCCTGTAGCTTTAGTCAGGTAGGAACTGTTGCTCAAGGTCTGTCCTCCCTTCTGCCCTCAGGAGGAATTTGGCTACAATGCAGAGACACAGAAGCTGCTGTGCAAGAATGGAGAGACCCTGTTAGGGGCTGTGAACTTCTTTGTCTCTAGCATCAACACATTGGTCACCAAGACCATGGAAGACACGCTCATGACTGTCAAGCAGTATGAGGCTGCCAGGTGTGGGCACCAGCAGGGCCCAGGGTTTTGGGGATTGACTGGCCTGGGTGGAAGTTTGAGCTTTGGGGTCATAAGAATTGAGGAAGGAAAGGAGAATATGTGTGGAGGACACAGGGGCGGAGACCAGCCTGTATCACCCCTTTCCCAGGCTGGAATATGATGCCTACCGAACAGACTTAGAGGAGCTGAGCCTAGGCCCCCGGGATGCAGGGACGCGCGGTCGACTCGAGAGTGCACAGGCCACTTTCCAGGCCCATCGGGACAAATATGAGAAGCTGCGGGGAGATGTGGCCATCAAGCTCAAGTTCCTGGAAGAAAACAAGGTGCCAACCCCACCCTTTGTCCCCAGCCCACCTTCCCATCTGTAACACTGACCTTCTACCCCCAAGACCCTCCCCATTACTGGATGGGGGAAATACAGCCTGGCTAAGGGGTAGGATCTTCCCCCCAGCCCCTTCAACTCCTGGACCTTTCTAGTCACCCGCCCTCCAATCCCTGGCCCTTTTCTGTTGGAGGATTTGGCTCCTGATTCCAGGAACATAACTGGGAAAAATCATTCCCTGAGCTGGGGTACCAGAACTCCAGGCCCAGCAAATCAAGTCAGGTTTCTCCCATCAGACTGACCCTTATCCTTTGACTCCCTTAGTAGAGGTCAGCCCCCACCCTAAAAACACCATCAGAGCAGAATCCGGGTACCCCTGGTCTGGGCTCAGGCTCAAGAAGGGCATCTGAGTCCAGTCTCAGCTGACCCTGCTGGACCCCCAGATCAAGGTGATGCACAAGCAGCTGCTGCTCTTCCACAATGCCGTGTCAGCCTACTTTGCTGGGAACCAGAAACAACTGGAGCAGACCCTGCAGCAGTTCAACATCAAGCTGCGGCCTCCAGGAGCTGAGAAGCCCTCCTGGCTAGAGGAGCAGTGAGCTGCTCCTAATCAAACCTGGCTATCAAGAAGGACATTGGGAGAGGCAGTCCCAGGGTGGGGGAGACTGGACTTGGGACATCCCTTGCCACCTGCCCTCTGGCTTGGGTTCCCCTTCCCTGGCTGGGGCCTGACACCAGTTTTGCCCATACTGCTGTGGGTAGGGAGGGGGCTTGTAGGCCCAGCAGCTGCTGTCCTGTCCTTTATCTTCCTGGCCACTGGGCTTCATTCCCAGATCTTTTCCTTCACTCCACAGCCAAAGGCTATGACAGAACCACTCCCTGGCCAATGGCATTACTCCTCAGGCCTGTCCCCAGCTCCTGGGGTGTGCCCCCTGACCAATGGCAGGGCCTCAATAGGCCCTGTCAGCCAATGGCAGCTCTTCTTGGGCTCCCCTGGGCCAATGATGTTGCCTCCAGTACCCTTTGTCCCTCCTCTATGTGTCCCCATTGCAGAGAAGGGGACTGGGACCAAAGGGGTGGGGATAATGGGGAGCCCCATTTCTGGCCCTGCATCTGAATGGGCTTCCTCTCACCTTCCCACCCAGTTTAATTGTGCTTAGAGCCCTGGAAGATTGGGACCTAGCACTAGGAATAAACCTTTCATAAAAGCAGGCCAGTGAGGTCAATTTGTGGGGGTACTCTAGGAGGGTGGGCTGGGTGGAGAAATGTTCAGTCTAACCGTACACCAAAATCCTGTTAAGCCAGAGGAGCAGAGGCCAGATAGCTGGAACTTACAGGTTTTAGGAACAGTTGAGAGACCACTCCTCCCCCAGCCCCAGCTGGAGCCAAAGCTTTATTTGCTCTTTAGGCCAGCACTGAGATAGCTATGGTCTTAAGAGCACAGGTCCTAGAGGGGGTTGGGCCCGCTGACCTTCATCAGCCATTCATTCATACAGCAAATATTTACTGAGTGCTTTTATTTGCCAGGCACTGCTCTAGACCCTGGGGATACATCAGAGAATAAAATAGTCCCTTCCCACATTGCTTATGGCCTAGTGAGGGATAGAGACAAGTAACCAGGCAACTACAATGCAGTGATGAGTACTAGGATTCAGAAGTTCAGGGAGCTGTGGGAGTGCAGAGGAGGGACATCTAGCAGAGACTGGAGTGCATATGGGCTGTCACCTTGAAAACTAAGACCTGAAGGGCAAGTAGACAGAGGCAAAGAACAGGGAGAGAGCAGTCTAAGCAGAGAGGCCAGCATATGAGAAGGCCCTGATAGGACTTGGGAGGAATTCAGTTTGGAATGAAAAGTGGAAGGGGAAAGGCTAGAGAAGGACAACAGAGATGAGGCAGTGAGGAGGTCACACTGGGCCTCTTCAGGCTTATGATTAAGGACTTTTGCTTTTAGGAGAAAGGGAGCTGTAAAGCTTTTTCAAGCACCTATTTGATGACATGAGAGAAATCTAAAATTGAGGGAAGTAGTCCTCATGAAGCTTGAGACAGTTCATACAGACCCTGGACCCCTCACATTGGGTAGTCTAGTAACCCTGGCCCCAGACCGGAAAGCAAACAAGAACCCTGAGGCTCATTCACCAGCACTGGCCACCAGAACTCATCAGGTGGATGAAAGGGTGAGAGTGCACCCAGGTGTACTGGCCACGAGAACTCAGGTGGATGAAAGGGTGAGGGTGCACCCAGGTGTTGAGCCCATATCAACCCTGTTTGAGGCAAGAATTCTCCCCCAGAAGCACTTCAGTTCAGTCAGCGCCCAGGTATCACCACTTCTGTGCTCCTCAACCAAGGAGAGCTCCAGAATTTTTCAGCATTCTGCACTACCTTTGGAGGGTTGGAGGAAGAGGACAGCCCACTCAGCAGGTTCTTACAGCACTGAGATCCATGCAGCCTGATTTTGCTCTGTGCCACTGATTCTACAGCTCCCAGGCAGCCTTTCTCGGTTTGGGTCAGCCTGCAGCCATCTGACCAGAGCTTGATTACCAGGTTGGGTGCTTCACATATAAACCCCGACTTTGTGGGTCACTGGGGACTAACAACATGAAAGGTACTGAATCTGCGGGTAACTGGAGGCAGGCTCTAAAGCAGAGCTCAAACCCTGGTTACACACCACTTTCTGGCTGAGTTAGCTGATGAAGGTTAATGTCTGAGGAGCCAAGGGCCCTCAGTTCCTTGCCCTGTAAAACACAGCTAATAAAAGAAGATACCTATTAAGATTATAAGTACTGAAGGAGACAATATATGTAAAGTGATTCGTTATGTTTCTGGCACATAATAAGCACTCAGTCCCTGTTAACTGTTATTATAATTTTCCACTGGGGCTGCTTTTCCACAATGCGATTATTCGGAATTGCTCTGGTTTTTGGAGTGTGGAAAGGAATCGCTGGATGGTCTGAACCATAATCTGGCGAGGGGGCTCCTGAGGGAGAGTCAGGCATACACAGCCAAATCCAGTCCCCCCACCTTTCACGCCGTCCGCCCCTTCTCCTAGCGCTCTGGGTACTACCCTTCCGCCGCCCAAGGATCCGTGCCGAGGTACAACTATCCCTGTGTCCCCCTGCACAGTAGAGAGCACGCTAGCATATTTCAAAGGTGCGCCCCAAGAAAGACGGGAAGTGCACCTCCTGGAGGGCCCGGACCGGCTTCCAGAGTCCGAAATCTCTGCTGCCCAGTTGCGTTATCGTGACGGAGCCTCAGCCCAGTCCCTGAAACCTACTACGCAGTCCTGCCCCAGAGCCCCTGGCTTTGGGAGCCAGAAGCCGCTGGCAGGGATTAGGATCCGGGATCCGGTTCTCGCGGCTTTCCAGCCCGCCGGCGGAGGCAGCTCCCGCAGGAGCCTCGAGGGGGTTGGGGGGGCCGGGAGGGTGGGGTGGAGGCGGGCGGGGCCTCCGCCGCGGCGGGCGGGGCGTGGGTGGGTCTTCAGCACCCGAGCCACCCCCTCCCCCAGCTGGTCCGCAGCCCCGCCCCAGCCCCTCCCTCCGGCCTGTGCGGCGGGTCCGGCGGCGGCGCCGGCGCGGGTACAGGCGGAGGCGCGGGACGTGGGGCGGCGCCGCGGGCAGGGCCGGGCGGACGGGCGCTGGCAGTAGGGGCAGCGCCGCGGGCCGCTCCGAGTGGCCGCAGTCTGGGCCTTGGTCCTCCCATCCTGCTCCGCCGCGGTGAGTGCGACGGGCGGCCCCCAGGGGTGCGTTTGTGTCCCTATCTGCCTGGCTCTGGGTCCAAGTCCGAACGGCGGTGTGTCTGTCCGAGTGTCTGTGGGTGGGGGCACAGATGCTTTTCGAAAGCTATGTCTGTCTCTGTCCACGTGAGGCGTGTCCGTGTCCGTGAGAGCAGTGGGGGGATTCTTCGGGCTGTGGCTGCTCACGTGAGGTCCATGTTTGAGGGGGGAGGCGCGGGTGGATGGGTGATGGTTCCTTGGAGGAGCTCGAGGTTTGGGGGCTTGTGTATGTTGGCGGAGGGTGTCGAACGCTTCGGCCGAGGGTGTTGGTGGTGTGGCGGGTGGGGTTGCTGAATGGGACTCTGCAATCTTGTGGCCCAGCTCATCTGAGGGGTTCCTTTCTCCCTGGTGCAGACACTTACACCCCTGGCTCCCCCACCCCCTTCATCCTCCTTAGGCACCCAGAAGCCCACCAGCCCGGGTGGAGGACACTCTTTTCCTCCTCTGGCGCTGCTCCCTGGACAGGAAGCCTCATCCGGGGGCTGCTTGTTGTAGGAAAGGACCCCTCTGATTCCCCTTCAGCCTGGGCCCCGCCTGGAGGACCCCAGGCCCCTCCCTGGTTCTAGCCTCCTCCCTTCTGGACTTGGCTTCAGATCCTGGGCTGCAAACCTGCAGGGACAGATGGTTGCAGGTTGGGGGGGCAGGCTGCACCCCAGGGAGGTCGGTCTGACTGAAGGCAGGTCCTGGGCTTGTTCCTGGTGTGGGGGTCTCTGATGTGGACAGCATAAACCCACAACTAGCTCCAGTAGGAAGATGAGATCTGCGAGGTTGGAGTGGGTGCAGAGGTCTTTTTCACAGGTCTTTCCCTGTTTGTCTGTCCAGCTCACCAGTGCCCATTCATCCCCTAAGTAGGGCTCTGATTTGCTGCAGAATTGGAATCAGAGCTGCAGGCCTGACAGGTGCCCTGCCTCTCTTGGCTTGCATGCCTCCAGTGACAGAGCACTTAACTACCTTATGCTGTAGAAGAGCTTTTTTATGTTAAGTAGATGTCTTTTTCCTTGGAACTTTGTTTACTTGTCTTGTTATTGACTCTGCTTTTGCCTCTCTGTCTGGTGAGAGGGAACTGCAGTGATTTAAACATGGCTCTCCTGTCACCAACATATACGGAGCACCCTCTGTGTGCCAGGTGCTGCCTCAGCCACTTAGGGGACAATGGCATTCTTGCTGAGAGAAGAGCTTAAGCAAAGGCCCACAGTCCGTGTTCAGAAAAACAGAGCAAAACCATATGGCTAGAGTAGAGGGTGCCCAAAGAGAGTGTCATGGGTGCCCTAAACTTAGCAAACATTTGTTTTGGAAGGGAGGTGAGGGGCAACTACAACCATCCTCTAACACACCTAGTCTTACTGTGGAAACCAGCAATCAAATCCCCAAGGTGGGATTTAATCATGGCACATAATACAGTCTGTAGGGACCTTTGGCTGGAAAGAGAACCTTGGGAATCACAGATTTTGGGAACAAAAAGACCCCCCGCCTCCAATCCCAATATATAAGTAAGGGGATGGAATAGGAGCTTGCCCAGAGTCTTACCTTGCAGTAGTGAGATTAGTGACAGAGTCAAGGCTAGCTCCTAAATCTCGTGACCTTTTACTTGGTTACATTTTAGAGGCTGAATCAAGAATATAGTCATAGCTAGTATCTGAAAGGTAAAAGAACAGGAAGAATTGAGAAGATTCTCAGGGTTCTGGCTCACGTGGCCAGGTAGGTAGTGGTATGTTTTATTGAGAGGAGAAATACCAGCAGAAAGAGTAGGTTAAGGAAAGATGAAATCAGTTTTAGACTAATCTCTGTGCATCATCCATGTAGAGATGTCCAAGATATGGTTGGATAGACAGGCCTGGTGTTCAAAAAAGTTTTCTGCAAAGGAGATAAGGCTTTGCAAGTCAAGTGGATGGTAACTGAAACCGTGGGAGATGATGAGATTTCCCAGGCAGAGTATGAAACTAAGAGAAGAGGCCCTTGATCAAAGCCCTGGGGAATTAGACATTTAAGGAATGGGCAGGTGGAGAACCCTTAGCAAGTGAATCATGAACACACCTAGTACAACCTCTGCCCTTTTGAGTCTTGCTCTCTTGCCCCAACTGGTCCATGTTTCTTAATTTTTCATGCTTCTGTTCCTTTACTCACTGTTTTCCCAATGTACCTGTTAAGCTCCTGCAAGACTCAGCTCATATATCCCTTCCTCTGGAAGCCCCCTTTATTCTCCTCCACTACCTTTAGAGTTAGAGATTTCCTTCTTTTTTCAGCCGCAACAGTTTGAATATGCCAGTATCATGACAACACATTACGGTTGTATATTTCCATGTCTCTTTCCCACACTAGTCTGAGAACTTGTGAGGGGCATGGTGTACATCTGTCTCTGCTTTGTGTCTCCAGTTCCCAGGTTAAGAGCCTGGTCCAGAGTATGCTGAGGGCAGTCTGATTGTTTGCTAGGCTAATCAGCTGATTGGATGGTTCATCCACTTGCTCACTCTGGCAGTGGTGGGGGAGAAAGCACTGTGAATTTCATCACTTTCCTTCCTTGTCAATCTGACTTAAAGTATTCCTTGGCATTCAGGACTTTTCCTCCTCCAGGGATTTTTCTGTTCCAGAGAAACCCCTGAAACTGTAACCTGCAGTCATTGTCATTTTGCTGAGGTCTCAAATGATCAAATACATTTGGGGGTTAGTGTACAGGACTGAGTCATTTTAAGAAGTAAGTGAGCCATACTGACCTCATGCATCATTTTCTAACAATGCCTTGGTCACCTACCTCTAGCCACAGCTGTGTAAATCATGTGTCCTGGGACTCTCATGAGGTTGTAGGAGGAAGTCTTGGGGGGAAACTGGATGCTGTGTGAGAATTTGGAGAAACTGAAAAGCCTTGAAACATATCCTTTGCAGATGGCAAGGATCTAATGGAGTCAGCACTGACTTTCTTCATTTGCTCACAATCAACTTCCTTCTCAGCCCTCTGGATCTGGCTTCCTCTCCTCCAGCCTCTGGAAACCATGCTCCCTAAAGTTAAAGACAGCTTTCTTCTGCTTTAGATCCTAGGGCCTCTCTGCAGCATTTCACAATGAAGGTTGTTCCCTTATTCATGAAACTTTTTCTCCCTTGGTCTTGACAATATTTCTCCTTCCCGGTTTCTCCTGCCTCTTAAGCCACACCTTTTCAATTTATTTGCAAGCAAGCTTTGTTTCCTGGGCCTATCCCTTAAATTTTGAGGTTCCTCAGGGCACAGTCACAGGCTCTCCTTTCTTTCCTTATACTGCCTGGGTCATGTCAGCCAATTCCATGGCTCTAGGCACCATCTCTACACCAGTGACTCCCAAATCCCTGTCTCCAGGCTGACCTCTTTCCCAGGCTCTGGCCTACCTTTCCCGTTGGCAGCCGGACCTCTCCATTCACATGCTCCATAGGCACCTCAGATTTATCTTACGAAAACACTGAACTTTTCATCCTTTCATCCAGCTGCTCCTCTTCCAAGCCAGAACACAAGGAATCATCTCCAATTCTTCTCTATTCTTCACATCCCACCGACCAGTCATCAAGTTCTGTTGATTCTGCTCTATAAAATCTACTTCTCTCTACCTCCCCTTTGCTACTCCCCTAGTCAACGCCACCATCACCCCTCCTGTGGAATATCATGCAGTCTCACCTTTCCCCTGGTGACCCTTCTAAACTATTTTTCACACAGCAGTCAAAAAGTGACTCTTGTGGCTCTATCACTTCATACTTTAACCCTCTCTACCCCTGCAACCCTCCCACGCTCCAGCCCCCCATCCCAAAGTTTCCCTTGCTCTTTGAATAAAGCCTTAATCCCCAAACAGGGAAGAGTAAGTCTAAACTCCTTAATAAGGCCAACAAAGCATTGTGTGATCTAGCTCCTGCCTATCACTCCATTTCATTTCTTAGCCCTCTTCTGTCAGTGTGTGATTCAGGCTCCTGAAGTAGAAAGTACCATGTTCTGTAACTCTTCCTCACCCTGGAGCTCTCAGCGTAAATGACACTTTCTTCAGGAGAACTCTCTTGACCCCCAATCTTCAGTAACCCCTCTCACCTGACCCAGCTCTAGGTTAGGTGACCTCTCTGCTCCTGTAGCAACCCATGCTTCCCCCACAGACCCTTCCACATTGCCTTGTAGTAATCTCTTAGATTGTACAGCCCATGAAGGCTGCACTGAGACTATTTATCCTTGTATTCCCCGTTCTAGCAGTGGTGTTGAATGAATGCTGTATGTGGAAATGAGGTGCCTTTAGAACTGAGCCATAAAAAAATGGGTGGAATAAGGGATGTAGGGATGACAGTAGGCAGCCTGAGGAAGGAGGGTGAACTCTCAGTTCTGAGTTCAAGATCCTCCAAATTTGCTCTGTGAAAATCAGTCCACCTAAACCATCACCTATAGGACCTTGGGACCAGATCTCCAGGACACGATGGGATGGGAGAGGTGGGAGTAGGAGCCCAAGAGAAGAAGGGAATCTTAGTGATTCAGGCTGGGGGATGGCCTCCGCGATTGCATGCCCAGCAAGTCTGGGTGGGGAACTGAAGCAGGAAGGGGAAGGGAGGGAGGAGCTATCCGTCCTTGGATGTAGCCCAGTTCCCGCCCCTGTGTGACAAGCTGGGAGAGCCCCTTGGGTTTGGAGTGAGGCGGAGCCTGGTATCCAGCTGCCCCAGCAGGGCCCGGTAGACCACTCCTACTCTTCCTCCCAAGCCCTCCCCTTCACCAGATTGAGCTTCCGCTTAGCTCCCACCTCCTGTTCCTTCCACCAACCCTCAGTCTGTCCTCCCCCTGCTGTGTTGTTCTGGTGTTAGGTCTACCTGGAGAACCTCAGAATGCCAGTCCTTGCATCAGGAGAGGATGCTCTCAGGGATGCCCTTCCTATCCTATTTCTACTCATGCCCATCCTTACACAAACATAAGACATATGCAGTTCAGCTCTTCTGTTCCTCCCCAAACCTGGACTGGTCCCGGACTGGTTCTGGACTGGCCCCCACACGTTTGTTTGTTCATTCACTCACTCATTGTCTTTACAGAGCCTATGGTGCATCTAGCTGGGCACAGATAGTGGTTACCAGATTCTTCTAGCCATGGCGTGTTTTGAAGGAGTCCAGCTGTCTTTCTGCCTCCCTTCATGGCCACATTTCTCTCATGAACTGTCTACAGCCAATATTGTTAGTGTCTTCGTCTCCATTCATCACTCAGCCCCTCCAGCCCCGCTGCTGCCCCTGCTGGGCCACCACAGCCAGACCTGGTGGGCATTCCCGTCTTCATTTGCCTCTATCCTCCCTTATTTCTTGAATCACTCTCTTCCTTGGATTTATTTGGGTCCATGGACTCCTGGTTTTCTTCCACCCCTTTGGGTTCTCCTTTGCCCTGCACTCTCTGTCCCTAGGTAGACTCATCCATTCTCATTGCTTTAATGCCATTAATATGCCAGTGCTTCCAAATCGGTAGCCAGCCAGATTCTATTCTACCCAGCTTATATTCTATTTCTTACTTGACATCTCTACCTGGATATCATACAGCGCCTCAAACTTGCTTGCTGAAAACAGAATGCCCCACATCAGTTCCTCACCTTTCATGGTCTCTGGGCATGGCCCACCACGTGCTCAAGTGGGAACCTGGGAGTCATGATCGGCATTCCCTTTTTCTTTTCACACCCAATCCATCATGATGTCTTTTTGATTCAGCCTCATGAATATTTTTCGAATAAGTCTACCCTTTTGCCTATATCTCTGCTAATACCCAGCATCATCTGACAGGAAGAACTGAGGCAGCTTCCTAACTGGTCTCCCTGCCTCCACTCTGGTTCTTCCTAATCCCCATAGCTACCAGAGGAGCTTTTTAATTAATTAATTAATTAATTTTTGTAAATTACACCATGCCATCCTCCCACCCCCAATTAGTATAAAGTCCCAATTCTGAACATCAAGGTTCTTGGTGACTCATTTCATCCTACCTTCCCAGACTCACCTCTTGCCTTTTATTCACTTTGCACTGACCGCATGGTCCTTTCAAGTTCTTAGTGAGCCTTCTGCCTAAGAACTTCCATTCCTGCTGTTCCTTCAGCCCAGAATGATTTCCCCCACCTCACTCCTTGATGCCCCCACCCTCATCTCTACCATTTTCCTTCCATTCTTCAGAGCTCAACTTAAAAGTTACTTGGTTGGAGAGGCCCTCTCTGATCACCCAAACAAAAAAGTGTTGTTTCTCATAGGAGCCTTTCTTCTTTTTAGCACTCTCCTCCCCCACAATGTATAAGTACGTATTTGTTTATTTGCTTTTAAAATATACGTCGGGACACCTGGGTGGCATAGTCAGTTAAGTGTCTGACACTTGGTTTCAACTCAGGTCATGATCTCATGGTCGTGGGATGAGGCCCCACATCTGGCTCCTTACTCAGAATGGAGTCTGCTTGGGATTCTCTCTCTCCCTCTGCCTCTGTCCCTCCTGCTGGTACACATACTCTCTCTCTAAGATAAATAAATCTTTTAAAAAAATAAATAAACAATAAAATAAAATATATGTTACCACTCCCCACCACAAGGACAGTAACCACTGTTTATCACTCTATCCCCATCACCTGCACAAAGTAGACACTTAATTAAATATTTATTGAATTATGGAATCAATTCAATAAATATGGATCAATCCTTATGCCAGTCTCCATGCTAAGTGTTAGGAATTAAAAAATAAGATATAATGCCTGCCTTTAAGAACTCTGCTTTCTGGGCACCTGGGTGGCTCAGTGGGTTAAGCCTCTGCCTTTGGCTTAGGTCACGATCCCAGGGTCCTGGGATCGAGCCCTGCATCTGGCTCTCTGCTCGGTAGGGAGCCTGCTTCCTCCCTCCCTCTACCTGCCTCTCTGCCTGCTTGTTATCTCTCTCTCTGTCAAAAAGAAAAAAGAAAAAAATGCTTAAAAAAAAAAAAAAAGAACTCTGCCTGCAGTGAAGGAAGAAGAGAAGTAACAAGAAAATTACAGTATAGCATATCCAGGCTAGAATAGAGGAAATACAGAGTATGGAGGGACCTAAAGGTGGAATACCTAACCCAGACTTCAGGAAATCAGAGAGGACCTTCTGGAGGAAGTAACATTTATGTGGGGACCTGAAAGATGAGTGGGAGCCAGCCAGGTAAATGGGGACTTGGAAGAAGATCTCAGGCAAAGAGAACAGAATATGTGACTTCCCAGAAGCAAAAGAGAACAAGTTTTCCAGGAACTGAAGAGAAACCAATGGGACTGATCACAGAATAATGAGACATGAGGTAGTAGAGGGAGGTATGGGCCAGACAAAGCTAAGCCTTGTTGGCCACTCTGAGGAGTTTGGACTTTGTCTTCTGGACAGTGGAGAACCACTGAAGGGTTTTAACAGGGGGTAGGCAACAAGGTGGAACCTGTGTTTTAGGAGCATCAGTCCAGCTGCCAGGGGGTTGGATGAGAGGCACAAGCAAGGAGACAAGGATACCAATTAGGAGGCTACCGCTGTACCGCAGGAGAGACTTGGTGGCAACCTGAACTGAGGGCAGTAGCTATGTGCTTGGAGAAAAGGGGAGAAGATATTCCAGAGGCAGACTCCGCCAGACCTGATACTGACTAGAATTCTGATTGAATATGATCCCAGACAGGTGTGCTGAGAGGTGGGTCGGAGCATAAGTAGAAGAGCCACAGGTAGTTAGGAGAGACCCTCCAGGAAGAGGGTCTCCTGGAGGAGGATTTGGGGAGGGCAGAGGAAGTGAAGGATGGGTGTGTCACTGAAAGTGGGCATCTCTGTACTGTGCACTCAACATACACTATTGCAGATTCTCAAACCATCCATTTGAAACTAGAAATGAGGAAACTGAGGCTCAGAGAGGTTATATGGATTGTCTGAGGTCACATACCTTGTTAGAGGCTGAGCTGGGTTTGAAACCCAATCTAAGCCTACATCTGTGGTTTTAAGCAGAGCACCATGCTCAGAGGCCCCTCAGCCCACCTACTTCATCCTGTTGCTTTCTGGTCACTGCCTGTCCTGCCTCTGGCAGGGAAGAAATGGAGTCGGTTCTCTGCAGGGGATTCGAGTGGTGGGGCTCAGGTGGGGAGAGGAAGTGTGGGCCTCCCTGGGGCTGACCATCTCTCTGTACACAGGCTGGTGTGAGTGGTGGGAACCATCTCTGGGCACCATGGCGAAGAGGGAGGACAGCCCTGGCCCAGAGGTCCAGCCGATGGACAAGCAGTTCCTGGTGTGCAGCATCTGCCTGGATCGCTACCGATGCCCCAAGGTTCTGCCTTGCCTGCATACCTTTTGTGAGAGGTGAGGGGGTGTGTGTATGTGTGCATGTATGTGTGAGGGGGAGGTATGAAGTCCTTGCAGGCCCGCCTGAGATGGGGGTGGCACGTGTAAAAGTGTAGTGGGGAGGGAAATGTAGGCACACATAGGGCAGCAGATGTACCCCAACCTGCTGGAGATGAACTTTTGGTGCAAGGATGTATGAGAGAACCAGAAGCTGCTAACACTGGGCCACGGTCCCTGCCCCTTCCCAAACCTCAAGCAGCTTTCAACACTGCCAGAGACATCAGACAGAGACATCATCCATGAGTGGCAGCATCTGAAGAGCTGTGGGCTCTTGTCAGCAGTGGGAGGATGATTGACAGTCTGTCCTTCCCTGCTTGTCTTCATGGTTGTCCTGAGGCACTGAGTGAAAGGAAGCTACTTCCCACCTTTAGGCTTTTAGCCAGTATTTATTTATTGAGCATCTACTATGTGCCAGACTACCCCAGGCATGGGGTATGATAAGCAGACAGATGTAATATTTGCTCTCAAAGAGCTTTCAGTGTAGTTAAAGGGGAAAGATAGTAATCAAATAATCATATAGCCAGACTATAGATAAATATCACCCCCTTTATAAGGCTGCAAATAAAGTGCTAAGCTATGAGAGTTTAGCTAGGGTCTGTCACAGTTCGGAGAAGGAGGGAAGGTTTCCCTGAGGGGCGACCTGGAGTATGCACTAAATGAAGTTGGTGACTTAACTAGTGAAGGGAGTGGTAGGAGCCTTCGATGCAGAAGGAAGAACATGGGACAGGCATGAGGGAATGTGTCAGGTAAGGGGGCCTGGAGGAAACCTGGTGAGGTGGGAGCAGAGCAGTGTGACTGGTTGGGGTGAAGCTGGAGCGGCATGTGAGGCCCACACTACATGGGGCTTTGTAGACCTATCAGAATTTTACCTTTACTCTGAGGGCCCCAGGAAGCCTCTGGTCCCAGGGTCTTCTCACCATTGCCTCCACCCAAGCCGTCCTGCTGCCTTCTGCCTTCTTGGAAAGCTGGCTCTGCCACGGGGACACACTTCCTTCCCAGCCCCACTGCTCTTTAAAATGTCAGCTCTGCTGCTCTCCCCCTGTCATCAGCTGGAAGCAGTTCCAGCCTTCTGGCTTCTCCCAGGATCTTCCATCAACCTGGGTGATTTCACTACTCATTTAGGCCTCTTGGTTCTCAACTGTTTCTCCAGAAGCATCCTCCATACCACTTCCGGATGCCTGGATCTTGCCATCATCCAGAACAATATCGCTTCTGTGGTCATAAACTCTGGTATCCCACTCCTGGATGCCATTACCCCAGTCCCACTATACAGCTTTGACTAGGTTTAGACGTCCCGCTGCCTCAACTGCTCCTTCTCCCAGCTGCCAGCTCCATCCTTTCCTACCCGTGCCAGGCCCTATGGCTGACCATCTCTGTGACCTATGTGACCATGCCACAGTTCCCTCTGTGTCTTTGTTCTTTTCTGAACCCCTGCAGCAGATGCTCAACCCCGGATCACAACTGTAATTGAACATCTCTGCACCTCCTCCTCAGGCCCAGATCACTGAGCAGTCCTGGAAAAAATCAGTGCCTGAGAAATGATGATACCAGTAGCAACAGTGTATCGATTGCTTACTATTTGCCGGGGCCTGGCTAAGTGATAGACATGTGCTGAATCCCTTAATCCTCACAATAGATACTTTATTATCCCCATTTTAGAGGGGAGTAAACTAGGCTTCAGAGTCAGTGAGTAAGAATTGTTTCTGAGGCTCCACAGTAAGTAGACAGCTGACGTCTGAATCCAGTTTTGACTGCAGGGCCTTCCCTGTTAACTACTACTCATTTATCTCTTGGTCCCTGCTCTCTAAGAGCTTATGCCTTAGTGAGGGGTGACTGACAGTAAGCAAGCAAATAACTGAATAGGAGAGTTGTAGTCTGTGCTAAGTGCTTTGAGTGGGGGTGGTTGGGCCAGGGGCTATTCAGCATAGAGTCATCAGGGAAGGCTTCCCTGAGGAGGTGACATTTGACCTGAGGCCTGAGGATGAGGAGACAGACTTGCAGATTGTTCCAGGCAATGGGAAAAACCCATGCCAAGGCCTTCAGGAAGGGGTAATCTGGGCATGTTCAGAGATCAAAAGAAATGAAAGTGGCTGAATGAGGAGAATGAAGTAAAGTCTAAAAGCGCCAGGACAGTTCATTGAGGAACTTTTAGAAAACTGTTTAGATTTTATTCTAAACGCAATGGAAAACAATTGGAGGAGGGCTTTTGTTTTTGTTTTGGGCAAGGGATTAACGTGACATAAATTAGATTTTAAAGCTCCCTCTGGCTGCTGTGTTGGAGAATGGATTACAGAGGAGCAAGAATGGAAAGAGGAAACCAGTTAGGAAGGTAGTGGAAGCCAGGTGTGCTGAACATGTAGGAATGAGGTCTTAATGAGTTCGCAGGTATTTTTCTGGGGAAACCCCAGATTCAGTGAGCTGGGCAGAACTACTGGGGGACAGATTTTAATGGCTGAAATTCAGATTTCAGGGTTGATGCAGTGACTGGCAATGAGAAATAGGAAGTCTGGAGAGCATGAGAAGGGACAGCTGAGGTGAAGTGGAGGAAGAGATCACTGGGTTTGAGGAGGTCAAGGAATTGAGATCCTGATGCTGGATGGATCCACCTCGTGGATGTCAGAGCCCCTGAGAGTGATGGCAGGAGTGTATGTATATGGTGGGGGAGGGACGGTGTTGGGGGTCAGCAGTAACAGAAGAAAGTCTTCAGCCACTGGGGAAGCAACCATGATAGCAACTGAAGATAGTAACAGGAGAGTGGTGTAGACAGAAGGCATGAGCTTCCAAAGAGCTGAAGAAGAACAGAAATGTTCCAGCTGCAGGATGGGTGGGGAAGACTCAACCCCACCTTCTGGACCTAAGGAATGTGGAGTATGAGACGAAACCACTTTCTACTTGAGACAACTGCTGGGAAAACTAGGTCACAAATAAGTTAATATTTGTGAAGCACTTAGAATTGTGCCTGGCACATAGTATTTGTTAAATAAATAAAAATTAATTAATGCAGATCCAGAGGTGTAGAGAACATTAAGAGACTGGGGATATGGGAAATTGTGCACCATGCAGATCTTCCCTCCAGAGATTCGTGGTCTCCAAACACAGCCAGGGGCTGTGTGTTTCTAGAAAGCTTCCTCTCCTCCTCCCTTCAGTGACTAATCCCAGCCCTCACCAGTCTCCTGAACACCTCCTTCACTCTTAGCAGCTGATCTTGCCTGAAGCAACCGAGGGATCTTCTGTAACTTCACCCCTGTGCTCTCTCTTTCCCCCTTCCCCCACTCAGAGAATGGAGTCCACTTCTCCTCCTCAGGCCATTCGGAGCCATTACCCCCTCCCAGAGCCCTGCCCATGCTTCTTCTTGGTTCTATGTCTTCTTCTCTCCTGGCTCTGCAATTGATAAACGTGCCCAAGGCTCCTCGTTCCTTGATAGCTGCCATGCAGTCCCTCAAGCCCCTTTTGTCTCAAACTCCCATCCTCTCATTCAGTTTTCAACCAGCAGCAGTCAAGCTTTCCTTTTCCTGGTACTCCCTATCCCCTGCCCCCAGTTTTCCTTACCAACAAAAGTACTTTCACATTGGCCAAATTCAGGGGGCCTCTTTCTAGTCCTTACCTTCCCTGACTCCTCAGCCACTTTGACACTGGTCACTGATCCTTCCCTCCTTCTGGAAACGCACTACCCACTTCACGGTCTTGTCAGTGTCTCTCCTCCTACCTCTCTGCTGGTTCCTCTTTGCTCTCATTCCATATTTGCTCTATCCTGCTCTTCTCACTGAACATGCCTTTTGGGCTGATCTCATCCTCTCCCATGGCTACAGAAGCTACCTCGATGTCAGTGCCATCCCCATCTCTCCTTGCCTTTTCCCCAGCTGCCTCCTGGGCCCCTGCTACTTGGATGTCCCACTGTTCCAATAAACGTAGCCAGGTCAAAGCTGAATGCCTTTATAAACCACTCCTCTTTCTGTGTTTTTCATCTTAGTGACTGTCAGCACCAGCCACTCAGTCATCTAAGCTAGGAATCTGGGAGTCAACCAAGACTCATCTTCCACTCCCTGTATCTTCTCAGACCTAACACCTCCTACTGCTGTACTTCTTAAATACTTCTCAAATTTGTTCCAGCTCATAGTCTACATTGCTACTGCCTAATTCCGGGTTTTTCTCATCTACTGCAAGATCTCTTACAAGACTATTGCAAGAGTATCTTGGCTAAGCACATGTGTTGCCTTGGATTTGAATCCAGACTCCAGTGCTCACTGGCTTTGTTACCTTGGACAGCTTTCCCTTTTTGAGTCCATTAACATAAACATAAAGCATAAAGCACAGGACCTGTCACATAGTACTTAATAAACAGTAGCTGGATGACAGTGACGACGATGATGATGCTGTGTGCTGTCTCATCACATTCAAATTCATCCTTCTCGGAGGCAATGAAGATAATAGAACATAAACCTGGCTGTACCATGCTCCTGGTGTTCCCTATTGCTATTGGGATATTTTCTCTTTTTTTTAATATTTTATTTATTAGAGCAAGAGATAGAGAGTATGCATGAGCAGGGGAAGGGGCAGAGGCAGAGGGAAGGGGAAAAGCAGACTCCCCTCTGAGCAGGCAGCCCAAAGCAGGGATCAATCCCAGAATAACTGGATGCTGGGATCATGACCTGAGCTGAAGGCAGATGCTTAACCAACTGAACCACCCAGGTGTCCCAGGGATAATTTCTAACCTCCTAATGTGGCCCATGTGACCTTCTATGCTTCTCTCTCCGGACTTCTTTTACCATTTCTTGACTCGAACTCGATCTCTAGCCACCTCACACTGCTTCCTTACTTACATGATGCAGTTTCTGGCCACCTTCTGGGTCTGGAACACCCTTCCTCTTCTCCCGGCACTTTTCTTTCGTTAGGCTAACATTGACTTATCCAGGACGATTTAGCTTAAATCCTCTGATGCTTTTTCTGGCTTTTCTGTCCACAGCAACCCCTGCCAGGGCCAGATGTCCCTTCTACACATTTCCTTATTATTGCATGTACAGTATTCTTTATGTTAATAATAAATAATACTAATACCCTACAATATATAGTGCTGTGAGTTGGCATGTGAGCAATTCACATTTAATCCTCCCTCCAATACCCTGTGAAGTCTGTGCTGCATCCATTTTACAAAGGAAGGATCCTTGGCTCATAAAAGGTATGTCATTTAGCAGGGGTCTCATAGATGACCGACCTAGGAGTTGAACCCAGCAGCCGAATTCCAGGCTGCGAGTTGGCATGTGAGTTGTGAGTTGCCATGCCCTTACCATTATACTATTTACTTCTATAAACTCTTCCTGTGACTTTTTTTCCTCCATCAACTTGGAAATATTTTAAAGCTGGACACTGTGGTTTATCTACTTATCGCCAGAGCTTGGCCCAGATTTGGCAAGAGTAGGCAGTCAGTAAATGTTTAATGAGTTAATGGGAGGAGGGGCTAGTTGCACATTTTCTATGAGAATGGTTTGTAAACACCTGTGAAAGGTGAGCCTGTATTTGTGCAGTGTGAGGAATGCAGATCTGTCTGCTCTTCTGAGAGGGATCAGGGTTGTGTTTTACTCAGTAGTGAAAGGTGAGGCCTTTCACACCTGTTGGCAGAACAAGACATATGTGCTAATCAGATAGATTACAGAATGAAGTATACATCTGTGAGGAGAATTGGCATTCCTGGAAGGCACGAGGAGGGGTGCACTGATTTTGCCCACTCCTCCTTTCTTTGACTCCCCTTCCTCCCTGGCCAGATGCCTCCAGAACTACATACCTGCCCAGAGCCTGACGCTGTCATGTCCGGTGTGTCGGCAGACATCCATCCTCCCCGAGCAGGGTGTCTCAGCACTGCAGAACAACTTCTTCATCAGCAGCCTCATGGAGGCGATGCAGCAGGCACCTGATGGGGCCCACGACCCGGAGGACCCCCACCCCCTCAGCGCAGTGGCTGGCCGCCCCCTCTCCTGCCCCAACCATGAAGGCAAGGTGGGCCCAAGCAGGCCCAGTGAGGCCAGGACTTGGGGTGGAGGGTGAGGAGCGGTTGTGGGAGGGGCCAAGTGGCTGTGGGTGAGAGAGGGTGTCTCTCTGGATAAGTGGTCCAGGTAGGGAAAGCACCTGGAAGGTGAAGGGCAAGAAGGGCAGAGCAGGAGGGGAGGAGGCAAAGCAGTTTGGTGTCTAGCCATTGCTTGACTGGAGCGCTTTTGCCGCCAGACGATGGAGTTTTACTGTGAGGCCTGCGAAACTGCCATGTGTGGCGAGTGCCGCGCCGGGGAGCACCGGGAGCATGGCACCGTGCTGCTGCGAGATGTGGTGGAGCAGCACAAGGCGGCCCTGCAGCGCCAGCTCGAGGCGGTGCGCGGCCGGTAGGAGCGGGGGAGGGGGGGAAATCTGGGCTGCGGGACGCTGGGGATGCTAGAAATAAAACTGTTCTGGGGGGCAGGGAGGTGTTGGGGAGGGGATCTCCTGGACAACACAGTAGATTCTGCCCTGAGAAGGAGTGGTTTGGTGAAGCCATCCTCAGGCAACCCTGGTTAAGAGATGTTTCCCCTCCCTAGACTGCCACAGCTGTCCGCAGCTATCGCCTTAGTGGGGGGCATCAGCCAGCAGCTGCAGGAGCGCAAAGCAGAGGCCCTGGCCCAGATCAGCGCAGCCTTCGAGGACCTGGAGCAAGCACTGCAGCAGCGCAAGCAGGCTCTGGTTAGCGACCTGGAGGCCATCTGTGGGGCCAAGCAGAAGGTGTGTCTGTTCACCCTTCCCTACCACCATCCGTTGTGAGATGGCCTTACTGCCACCATGCTTTCCATACCTGGGCACCCCTTCCCCCATACTATACTTTCTGCCCCCTGCCCTGGCCCCATAGGTACCGCGGTATCTGTGTTCCTTGTCCATATTCACCCTCTTGCATTTCTTTCATGCTATAGTACTGTAAGGTCATGAGGAATCACAGAGACCCTTTCGGTGCCAGTGTGCGCACCCAACCCTCCCCCAACCCCTCCTCAGGTGTTGCAGACCCAGTTAGACACACTGCGCCAGGGTCAAGAACACATCGGCAGCAGCTGCAGCTTTGCTGAGCAGGCACTGCGCCTGGGCTCGGCTCCGGAGGTGTTGCTAGTGCGTAAGCACATGCGAGAGCGTCTGGCGGCGTTGGCGGCCCAGGCCTTCCCGGAGCGGCCACACGAGAATGCGCAGCTGGAACTAGTCCTCGAGGTCGACGGGCTGCGGCGGTCGGTGCTCAATCTTGGCGCGCTGCTCACCACGAGCGCTACTGCACACGAGACGGTGGCGACGGGCGAGGGCCTGCGCCAGGCGCTGGTGGGCCAGCCCGCCTCGCTCACCGTCACTACCAAAGACAAGGATGGGAGGCTGGTGCGCACAGGCAGCGCCGAGCTGCGCGCCGAGATCACCGGCCCCGACGGCACGCGCCTTCCTGTGCCGGTGGTGGACCACAAGAACGGCACATACGAGCTAGTGTACACCGCGCGCGCCGAAGGCGAGCTGCTCCTCTCAGTGCTGCTCTACGGACAACCGGTGCGCGGCAGCCCCTTCCGCGTGCGTGCCCTGCGTCCTGGGGACTTGCCACCTTCCCCAGACGACGTCAAGCGCCGTGTCAAGTCCCCCGGCGGCCCGGGCAGCCACGTGCGCCAGAAGGCCGTGCGTCGGCCCAGCTCCATGTACAGCACGGGCGGCAAACGGAAGGACAACCCCATTGAGGACGAGCTTGTCTTCCGTGTTGGTACAGAAGGCTGAGGGCGGAGCCAGATGGGGTTGGGCTCAGGCTATTGGGCAGGGCGGATTGGGAAGGCGACTCTAAATGACCTCAGCGAACTGTTTTCTTTTCCCTCCCTGCCTTCCCCACAGGCAGCCGAGGAAGAGAGAAGGGCGAATTCACCAATTTACAGGGAGTGTCGGCAGCTAGCAGCGGCCGGATAGTGGTAGCAGACAGTAACAACCAATGTATCCAGGTAAGCGTCTTTCTCTTCTCCCGTGATGCCAGTAAAGGTCCTCAAACTACAGCCTCCTGAAAAAACAGTGTACTGGTCACCTCTTGAAAGATGAACCAGCCCTTGAAGATAGTACCAGTACTTTAAGAGCAGTGAATCATAGCACCATCCCTAACCAGCCCCCCACCCCCCCACCCTCCACTTGCTATCCACTCCCACTGGTCGCAACACTATCGTGCCCCTTCAGTGGTTAGGCACGGGGTTTTACTATGCTTGCAGCCTCTACCTCCCAGTCTGGGCCTCAGGCCACACGAGCTCCTGGACCCCAAAGATCTGGTTCATTCTTCATACACTTCTCTCTGTTTGATCCTTCACCTGAGGGGCTTCCTTTCTGCCCTGTCCCCACGTGGTCTGGATGCAGGCTCCCTGCTTTCCTTTCATTGTATCAGCCTGGCTCCAGAGTGTATCTTGTCTCTGCTGGTCTCTGCAAACATCTGGTTGGCTAGACAGTCAGATGGGAGTAACTTGTGAAAAGAGGTGTCTTCTAGAAGCTAAACTATAGTGCAGCCTCACAGGTAGTCCTGTCCCTGGTGCTCCCAGTCCCTCACATACCTGATGAAAGCATCTGCTGCACAACACAAATGGACATGGCCTCACTGCACTTTGAGCTCCTTAAAGCCAGGAAGCATGCTTTTCCCTCTCTTTTCCTTGTATTGAGCCCAGAGGCTAGTGACAGACACCGGCTTCGGAGATGGTACAGCAGCAGTTCAAAGCTCAGGCTCTGAAACCGGACACCTGGGCTTGAATCCCAGCTCTACCACTTACTGACAAGTCATGTGATCTCTCTGAGCTTCAGTTAACTCATGTGTAAAATTAGGAAAAGAATACCTCATGGAGTTGCTGGGAACATTAAAATGACTTAATGCATAGTGTCTGACACCTGGCGAATCTTCTAATATTAGGTATTGTTAAAAATATCATTGTCCAGGTGGAGACTGTAAACAAAAGCCAGAAGGTAGAAGAGTGCTGGAGGGGATTGTTAAGGGAGCTGGAAGTATCCCAGGCAGCTGGACATAGATTACTATTAGGAGCTGAGTAGCTGAGGTCACATTGTAAATAGTTTCGGAGAGGATGCTGTGGAATTTTGATTTTATCCTGTTCTGGATTGTTTCTAACTACCATGCACTTCAGTTCTTGAAAACATTTTATCAGGTGGCAAAACTTCTCTTGAAGATCCTTACTTCACAACACCTATAAATTTAAAATTCTTCCTGACCCTATCTGAGTACCCCTGCCACAGGTCTGTCACCTCAATGTCAGCTGCTCCCACCCCCTGCTTTCCATGTTAGCAGGCTAAAGGTGCCAGGAACTCTTCCATGGCCATATTCCTGGTCCTGTCCAGCCTGCTTTTACTCCTCCCCTATTCCTAAGGGCAAAGGAATGGAGAGGTGCAGGGCAGCACATGGAAACATTTCAGTTCAGCCTAGACAGTGAGGGAGGGATCGGGTGGGAGGGGGTGGTGCTGAGGCCCTACCCTCCACCTTCCAACTCCTTTTCTCCTCCTTATGCCAGGGATGGCTTTTGGTCCAAAAGGCTGAGATTTGGGAAAGTGTCCCTGGTGTGCACACATGGGTGCTCACATGCACACAAATATGTATGCTGCTTTGTCTCCCTGAAGAGGGACTGGGGAATTGAGAGGGAGGGCCTTGGAGGGCCCCCTCTCCTCTCCGGATACCTGTTGCTCCTACAGCAGCCCTCCTTCTCGCTCCTACCCCACCTGCCTCCTAATTTCATAATTGCTAGGAAGTGGGCTCTTGGATTCCAGAGCTGAGTTTCTGCTTCCTTTATTTTGGGGTCTTTCAGGCTCCCAGATAGATGTTGCCTCCCTCCCCATTTATGAGGTTTGATAACCTTGTGAACTTTTCCTTCTTTGGACTGTCTATGGTGACAGCTGAGGCAGATCCCTTAGGGTGTTTTGCTGAATCAGCATCAGCTGACAGGAGAGAAAAAACATTTTGTGATTTTGAATGAAAAATGTGATTTGTATATATTACATCCTTGTGTAATAGTCTTAGTCTTTTAAAAAATAGTCTTTATAAAAAAAATTTATCAGCTCTTCTGTGGAAACTTCCTCATTTTCTTCAGGCAGAATATTAATCACATTCTTCTCTGAGTTTCCTCAGCCTTTGCTGTAGCACTTTTCATTCTTTATCAGAGTCACTGGATAGTTGTGTTATTTTTTTAGTCTCTCTGCTCCCCCCACCCCACTAGACTCAGATCCTGAAGTTACTAAGGGCAACCATAGTATAGCTCAGGGACCAAACTATGGCACCAGCGGATTAGGGATGTTAAGAAAGCAAATATGGCAGGTTTTGGTGAGCTTTCAGATGTCAAGGGAGAAGGGATCAAGAATGGCAGGACCTGGGGCAAAGGGTCGCGGGTGCTGCCATTCAGGAGGAGGCCGGGCTATCAGTTGGTGAGTTCCCATCTGCACATGTGGAGCGTGAGATGGCTGTGCAGCAGCTGAGAGGAGATGCCCAGCTCTGTGTGAGCTCGAGCTAAGGAATTCATGCGTTTATTGACTGCCTTCCATGTGCCCGTTGCTGTGCCAGGAGTGCAAATGCAGCCAGTCCCGGTCTCACCTGAGGCTTACCTCCTTAGGAGATAAGGGTACTCAGCAGTTAGTTGCAGGAGTGACCGTTGTTCACAGGAAAACTGTGAAGTGTAGGTTGTGGAGGCCTGCCTTTACCTGTGTGTATTGATTCAGGGCCTGGAGTTGGTCCTGAAACACTTCTCTGAGGAAGTGACCTGGAAATTTCTGAGAATCACAAGATGAATAGGAGTTGACCATGTGCCAGAGGTGGGATAAGAGCGGAAGGGAGGAGCTAGACACCCCACTGCCCACCACCACGAAGCCTCAGTGTTGAGCTGGAAACAGCTGCTCAGACTGGTGGGGAAGGTGGGCGGGGGCCAGTCACACAGCCTCACTGCTCATCTGTCAGGTCCTTTTAGTCCCTCTGACATCAGCTCTTCTGCTCAGGGTGCCTGCTCTCATGATGGCTAGGGCTGGCCTGCCACAGGGGACCCGGGCAGACTCCAGCCATTGGGCTGACTGGCCAGCTGAGGGTATGCTGGAAGTCCACATCCGGAGGAGTTGAAGTTGGCTGGTGGGACCAGTTCAAACATCCCTTCAGGTCTAAGAGGTGGGGATGGGGCAGGGGGCCTAGTCCACTAAGGATGGAACAGGTCTAGATGGAAGAGCAGGGCAAGACCCAGAACTTGAGTTCCCCAAGGCTGCTCCTGGCTCTGACTCATCTTGTGTCCCTAGTGCATGTAACAGAGCAAAGCATGTGAGGCTTGTATAGTGAGTGGTTTTGGCTGTGAAGGAGAAACAAGAAGGTTTGGCTGTAGAGGGAAGGAGCTTTAAAGGGACTTTAAAGGAGGTACTCTTAGGATGGGGAAACCTGAGCATGTTGGGCAGCTAAGGGAGGAGGTAGAAGTGGGGGAAAGGTAGGAAGGTTCACTCTGTCTAGGAGAAGGTTACATTGCCAGCCTCTTAGCCTGGATATGCTCATCCTTGTTCTCCACCCCACCCTTTCTTGTCCGCTACCAAGTCTTATTGTCTTCCTCCCATGTCTCTTGAGTCCATCTTTGCTCCAGCAAGTGCTCTGCTCTGCAACAAGCTATCATCCCTTTTCACCTGGACCAGTGCAACTCCTCTGACTGCCCAGCTAGTGCCCAGTTTGGACTCCTCCCTGCAGCCAGAGTACTGTTTCTTAAAAGCTCCCATGTGTTTTTTCCAACACCAGCAAGCAGCTGTCAGTGGACACTGACCAGGTGTCCTACAAATTTAACTGATTTTGACTCTGTCTACCTAGAGATAGTATCACTTCCCATAAGACAGTCTCCCTGTCAGATGCCAGACTCAAGTCCAAGTTGTTACTTATGCTTCTGACTGACCAGGTATAAACTGGAGGGTCATACGACCCCCTCTTTAGGTTTAATTAATTTGCTATAGTGCCTCATAGAATTCAGAGGAACATTTAATTATGTCTGCCAGTTTACTGTAAAGGATAAAGATGAACAGCCAGATGGAGAAGTACATAGGGGGAGGTCTAGAAGAGTCTCTAGTGTGGGAACCCTGGTTCCTGTAGAACTAGGGCGTGCCACCCCCCGAGCACCCACCTGGGAGCACATCAAACCTCTGCCTTCCCCTCTTCTTCCCAGAGGCTGGTAGATAGGGCTGGAAGTTCCAACCCTTTAATGATTTGGTCTTTCTGGTGACCAGCCCCATCCTGAAGCTGTGTGTAGGGGCCCCATCCTAAGTCACCCAATTAGCATAAGCTCAAAAGGGGCTCCTTGTGAATGACAAAAGACACTCCTATTAATCAGAAAATTCCAAGGGTTTGAGGAGTTCTGCACCAGGCAATGGGGACAAAGCCCAAGTATATTTCTTGTTATACCACAGAAGTGAATCTCATCTTATCACTCCCCTGCCCAGAAATGTTCAGTAAATCCTCACTACACCCAGGATAAAACCCTACTTCTCCTGCTATTCATGGGAGTGCTCCCTGCAGTCCAGCCACCCTGGGCAACCAGTGCCCATCCTGGACACTGGGCCTTTTACATACGGTTCACTCTACTTAAAATGCCTTTCCTCTTCCTTTCCTGGCCAGCATGGTTTGTCTCTTGGCATCCTTATTAGGTCATGAAACCAGATAGTCCTTTCTCAGGGCCTTTCCTGGCCATCCACCCTCCCCCGTCACATCCTGTTCCTAGAGTCTCTCTCATCAGGCCTGTGCTGCATGTCACCTCAGGTCTGCAGCTACGTCTGATTCTTCTCTATACAAACCCCTCACCATGGTGTCAGTAAGTGTTTGCTGAATGGCTGAATGATTAGGGGGGTCTCCTCCCTCAGGATCTTGCTCCCTTCCCTCTGTGCCCACAGTCTCTCCCCTCCTCCCCGCTCCTTCCCTTGCTCCTCTGCTCCAGGTTTTCTCCAATGAAGGCCAGTTCAAATTCCGCTTTGGGGTCCGAGGGCGCTCACCTGGGCAGCTGCAGCGCCCCACGGGTGTGGCAGTGGATACCAATGGAGACATTATTGTGGCAGACTATGACAACCGTTGGGTCAGCATCTTCTCCCCTGAGGGCAAATTCAAGGTAAGAGGCCTACGGTCTTGGTGTTCTGCACTAGTGGTGGCCAGCTGAGGTGAGCACGGTGGTTAGGGCCTGGGATGGTCCATCCCCAGCCCAAGCTTCTCCTTTATTGTCAGGCTGGGCCTACTCTTCCCACAAGGCAGGATAAAGCACCTAATGGTATTCCCTTCCTCCAGACCAAGATTGGAGCTGGCCGCCTCATGGGCCCCAAAGGCGTGGCCGTAGACCGGAACGGACATATCATTGTGGTCGACAACAAGTCTTGCTGCGTCTTTACCTTCCAGCCCAATGGGAAGCTGGTTGGCCGTTTTGGGGGCCGCGGGGCCACCGACCGTCACTTTGCAGGTATTGGGGAACAATTCAGAGATATATTCTGATATGCCAGCCCCAGAGAGCTATCCTGGTTACCCCAGATTTAACCACCCCTCCTCCTATACTTTGGCCTTAGAGGACCCCCGTCCCTTTACTGTACCCTAGTACCATCATCCCAGAGGCATCTGTCAGCCTCTGAGGTCCCACCCCTCTTCTAACAGCCTAACTTTGTCATCCTGGATACTCTTCTCCAACCCACTCCGTATCCCAGCTCACTGCCTTAGAAACTGCTTTGTATTTTCAGGGCCCCATTTTGTGGCTGTGAACAACAAGAATGAAATTGTAGTGACGGATTTCCATAACCATTCGGTGAAGGTCAGTGTCCTCCTGCCTTCTATGACCGCTGTCCCAACATCCTTTCCTCTTTGACAAGACCCCTCTCTGCCTCACCTCCCCCACCACCACCTTAAGATCATTCATTTGAACAATAAACATTTATGGCATGGCTACTTTGTCCCAGGCACTATGCTGGAAGCTGGGGATACAGTGATGAACAAGGCAGATACGCTGTCTATCTTCTTAGTAATGGTCTAGCAGGGAAGAAGTGAAGTAGCATATCACAGTGTATTATTTTGTTACAGTTGTGTGGTAGGGAAGTGCAGGGAACTGTGTGAGGGCATAGCAGAAGCATTTGATTCAGGTGTGATGGAGAACCCCCTAAAGCAGCAGGGGAATTCGCCAGAAGGGAGAGGAGGAGGAGAGGACTTCAGGCAAAGGGGACAGGAGGAGCCAAGAACTGGCGGTAGGAACACTTTCGTGTGTTCAAGAAACCACAGGTAGTTCAGACTGAGTTTGAAGAGGGGAGTGGTTCAAGTGCCAAGGAGTCTCATGTGCCTGTGAAGGGGCTTGTTCTCTTCCCAAGAACTGTGGGGAGTCACTGAAGTCCTGCAGGCTGCAGGGCCACGCAGACCTGTATCTTAGAAAGATCACTCTGGCTGTGGTGAGACTAGTCACGGAGATCGGTTTTCTGTAGTAATCAAGATGGGAAATGTTGAGGACCACCGCAGTGGCGATATATACAGTGGGGTGCAGATTTGAGATCGAATCAGCAGGTTGTGTGAATTCCCTGGTTATCAAGCAGGGGAGAAGGTGGAGTTGAGAATGGCTGAGAAAGAGAGCACGGGGGAAGTTGAGCTGTTGGATTTGATCTGTCCGAGGGACACTACCTGGAGATAGTCAGTAGGCAGTGGTAAGCATGGCTGTGAAGCCTGGGAAGAACTGGGCTGGAGCTACAGATCTGGGGGTCCTCAGCCCTGGGGCTTCACCCTGCCCCCTCTAAGGCCCTGCCCTCTGCCTGAGGCCACTTCCCCAGCCCCCAGCCCTTTCCCCTGCCAGGTGTACAGTGCCGACGGTGAGTTCCTCTTCAAGTTTGGCTCCCATGGCGAGGGCAATGGGCAGTTCAACGCCCCCACGGGAGTAGCAGTGGACTCCAACGGGAACATCATCGTGGCTGACTGGGGCAACAGTCGCATCCAGGTGAGGCTTCGGGATGGCTGGGTGGTGAGGCTTCCTGCTGTGCTCTGTGCACCCCTCCCCCCTCCCTGGAAATGCCTCCCACCTCCCTGATCTCACCTCTCTTTCCATTGTCCACTCACTCTCCAGGTATTCGACAGCTCTGGTTCCTTCCTGTCCTACATCAACACGTCTGCAGAGCCACTGTATGGCCCCCAGGGCCTGGCACTGACCTCAGATGGACACGTGGTGGTGGCCGATGCTGGCAACCACTGCTTTAAAGCTTATCGCTACCTCCAGTAGCTGCACAGGGGCTCTGCCTGGCTCATGGAGGGACAGACATGGGGGGATTGGACAAGAGGGTCTGGCCAGGAGGTGGGCTGGACCTGGCAGCACTGAATGTGGGCTGTGGGCGTGGGTGCGCCCGGTGCCCTCCCTCTCCCTCTCTCCCAACCCCACGGTTGCACTTTATTTATTCGGTTCTTGCTTTGGTGACTGGGTGGGCCTGGACTGTGGTCCCAAGGATGTGTGCAGAGCTTCACCTACCCTCCACCCTTTACATACTTGCCCTGTCCCATCAGTCTGCTCCCCACCCACCCCCAGCCTGGGTCCAGAACAGCCTCTTACTCCAGGGCAGAAGTCCCTCTGTTGTCTCCCTACCACCCCGTACACACTGACAGAGACAGCAATACCCCACCCCCCATATTAAGTAAATGTGTTCACCAAGATGGTTTTGTTGCTTTCTTGTGGGCTGGGGCTGTGAGGGTACAGGAGGTTGGGATTCGTTCTGAACTAAAAGACAGGCAGATCTGGGCAGAGGATCCAGATTCCCAAAGAGTCCTGACATTTTAAAGTTTCGGGAATGGAGCATAAGGGAGGGTGAACCCTGGGGCTCTTAGGCACCTGCCAGATCACTGTCCCCAGGCCCGCATCTCCTGCAGTCACAGTAAGTCCTTTGGCTGCCTGCCCTACAGCTGAGAAGGAACCTGGGAAAATGATCCTTGCCCAGAACACAGCCAGCAGCTGCAGGGAGAACAGTTTGAGGGTATGCTGGTAATCCTGGAAGCCCAGGACCAGGTAAGGGAACTTGGGGCTAATCCCAGGTGGAAGCTGCATGTGAGAGACTGCAAAGCCAATCTTAAAGCTCAGTGATGAAGCCCTAGAACCCTGCTTTTTCTCCATTCTACAGTTGTTGCCCATTCTCCATGGTGGAATGGGGGCCCTAGCATCCTGAGTTGTCGTGGGCCAGGGTTTGGCTGCCAATTCTGGAGATAATTACAACCAGCACTCAATGCTTGGGAGGCAGGGCCTATGAGGGACTGTGACTTCTCCCTCTATACAATGCTGAGGCTCAGAGGAATAGGGCATGGGACTGATGAAGAATGGAGCCTGGACCTGAATCTACAGCTGTCATACTCCTAACCTGAAAGTCGCTCCTTACTCATTATGCACCTTGCATCTGGCATGGTAACTGGCAGAGAAGGCACCCAAGATTTGGGGAATGATGGATCTAGGAAGGTTAGTTATAAGAAGTCCTGGGAAAGCTCAAGACGTTGTCCTTCTGTGGGGTGATTCCCAGAGCTAAGATGGCAGGGCCTGTCCATGGACCTGTGGAAGACCATGGGGGCTTTGCAGAGATTAAGGGGGACCATATGAACCACATGGAAGTCTTGGTTATCTTCACTTCCCTGATCCTCTTTGTCTTTGCTGGCTGGGACCTGGTAGGCAGGTGTAGGGACATATGAGCTCCCTGCAATTTTGGGGCAGGGGGTTCTTATAGGGCCTGCACTTCTGGCTCTAGTTAAGAGTAGGATTGTCTGAACCCATGCCCTGGCCAGCAGAGATGGTGTGCTCACTTATAGGTCCCTCAGCACCAGTGGGGGCTTCCCCGGGAGTTCACAGCTGGATGGTCTTTCTCCCCTGCACTCCCTTCTTTCTTTATTTTTTTTTATTGAAGTATAACTGACAGAATGTTACATTAGTTTTCAGGTGTATCCTTTATGACACAGCACCAACGGTGGCACTGAGGGTGCAAGCTCGGAGTTCCCAAACTTCTCACCACTCACATTCTTGACATCTAAAAGTAGCAGGGGAATAAAAGGGCAATAAAAATGAACTTCTTGGATGGGAAGCCCCACATGGCTCTCCTACCAGACTGAGAGCAGGCAGCTGGGGCTGGCTTCCATAGATACCTGTTTAGGTTGTCTGCCTGAGCCATCAGAAGGTGTCTCAAGGTGGGGTTACTCACTTCCTCCTGACCTGATCATAGTGCATATTTTCTCCCCCCAACTTAGGCCTTGGGCCCAGAAGTAGCTGGAAGTGGTGCCTGGCAGTAGAGGTGATGCCTTGGCTTAGTTGGCATTCGTCTTAAATAATCTTTACTGACTTAACATCAAAGCCCCGCTGGAATAGATCAGAAAGCACAAAAGTTATATTGTGCACCCATGAGGGCTCACACCTGGCTTAAAAAGGGCAATCAAGTGATTGGAACAGCCCTCTGGTCATATATGGGCAGCAGGTTCATTTATTCATTCAACAAGTACTTCTGCACACTTATTATTGGCCAGAGTGTGTGCCTTGGGAATACACACAGAAAAGTTCTTAGCCCTTGTGGAGCTTATTCATTGGGGAAGACAGGCGAACTAGTAAACACAAGAACATACATGTGTAGTGGCAGTCTGTTAACACTGTGATGGAAATGAACAGAATGCAATACGTGGAAGAATACAGTGTGAAATCGGGTGGGCAAGGAAGGCCTGCAGTCACCTGCAGGCTGCGGTGGGGGTGGGTAGGGAACCACCTGTTTTACGAAGAGGAGGTAGAGATTTCCAAATAAAGGAAGAGCAGGTACAAATGTCGTGAGGGTCAAGATCTCAGTGTATTGGAGGACCTGAAAGGAGGCCTGGTGATGGGGAGGAAGGAAGGCAGAGAAAGAGAGGAAAGGAACAAGTTTGGAGAGTCAGGCATGTGTTGGATTATTAAGTCAGATAGAGTTTGGATTCGATCTGGAGTATCCTAGTAAACCACAGAAAGGTTTAACTGCTAGAGATGAATGGATGCCCTATAGGATGAACAGGTAGCTGGACAGCAATTCCATGGGGTGGAAAGAAAAGTGAGAATAAAAAAAAGAAGAAAATTCAACCTCTCTAATGTGCTCCTCTTGAAGACATCTTAAAATCATCTAGAGTCTTCCAGTTCTGAGGATGTTTTTCAAGAAAAATTGGGCAAAGGCACAAAGAGGTATGAGCACCAATGTTTATCACAGCTATATTTATAATAGGAAAAAATAATCCTAGAAAAACCAAAGTGTCCCTCAACAGGGGATAGCTATATAAAGTTTTGCTTAAATATATAATGGAATTATATGCATCCTTTTAAAATGCTGATGTCTTTGATACATTAAAGAAGAAAAAGATTTTATAAAATTATATGTTTGTTTCAGAAGGGATATTAAAAGAATAGAGAAAGGCTGGAATAGATAAAGTGTGAGTAGTGGTGTTCTCTGGTTAATAGAATTAAAGTTGATTTTTGTCTTCAAGAAAAAAACTTTTAAGCAAGAGCATTAATATGTTTTTAGGCATGTCTTTGAAGCTTGTGCTTGCTATGAAGAATGTATTATAGAGGGGCAGGAGAAGCAGGGAGAGAAGGGTTATTTCAGTGGCCAAGTAAGACATGATGGTGTTTGCATTTTGAGGGAGGCAGGCAGAAGTGGATAAATTTTGGTCTAACTAGAAAGTGGGAACAATAGAATTCAATACTAAACAGTGTTTCAGGCACTGCTCTAAGAACTGAAGATACAGTGGTGAATAAAGCAGATGACATCCTTCTGTTTACTAAGGCAGTCTGGTGGGCAGTGGGTTGCTGGAGCTAATTCATTCTGGCTCACGGTTAAGTTTTCAGGAATTTTGACAGCTGGTTATTGCTGTCAATAATAACCCAGCCATTATTAAATAACCCAGCCATTATTAAAAATTAAATTATGTAAATCTGAAGTTAAGTACATTTTATTAACATTAAATATTATAAATATTCAAAACTCATCACTCCCTGATTATTTTACTATTTACCTGTGTTCTTGAAGTTATTTACATCTATTGTATCTGCATGGTGGAAAACCATATAGTAGTAGTATATTACTGTGCATTTCTTCCTAATTCCACTTTGGTGATGTTTGTAGCTTGACAATGGCCATAGTAGATTTACCCACAGAAATTAGCAAATGCAACAGATCAGGACTTTTTCTCTTCTGAGAGCTGGGTGTTGCACGTGCTGTAGCATCTCCTTTGATAGGGTAATGAGCACAGCCCAAAGGTCAGGCAGCCAGAATCATAGCACTACCACTTGTTAACAATGGGATTTGGGGGCGCCTGGGTGGCTCAGTGGGTTAGACCGCAGCCTTCGGCTCAGGTCATGATCTCAGGGTCCTGAGATCGAGTCCTGCATCAGGCTCTCTGCTTGGCGGGGAGCCTGCTTCCTCCTCTCTCTCTGCCTGCCTCTCTGCCTACTTGTAATCTTTCTCTGTCAAATAAATAAATAAAATCTTTAAAAAAAAAAAAAACAATGGGATTTGGCTATGATACCTACTATCAGTTTCCTCATTTGTATAATGGGACTGATAGTATCATATATTATATAAATAATATTTATGATTGAATGAAATAATCCATGTCAAGCGCAGTGCCAGGCACATACATATACCCAACAGATATAAGCAAATTATTCGTATGTTTATTCATAGAGAAGCAAGAATGGAATATTCAGGGAGGTCTATTATAGGCAGAACAAGGACAAAAATGCGTGGCTGGAGGAGTCAGTTGGGAGCAGCTAACACTTTTTGGTGCGTGGAGCTTTATCTCATGGCTTCTAAGTCACGGGAAAGGAATCCAGGCTCTGCTCTGGGAGTACACAGCCACAGGCTGCAGGCCAGCACAGGCAGCACTTAGTGGGCCCTAGGAGAAATGACTGAGATCAGAGAACTCAGACCAGGGGTGGGGCAGGGTGGACACAGTCATTCCAAGGGACAATGGGTCAGTGTCCAGTTTAAATGTAGCCTGTGGCAATGCAAGAGGAAGCTCTGCCCATGAAGACATTTGCAAGTCCACATTCAGATGCCCTTTGGGGGAAGCCAGAAAGTTGCTGGATAGGATTGAGAAGACCACAAGGAAAAGGGGTAGTTGGCTTTTTCTGGGCTTGAACTCCCCAGGATATCAAGCAAAAGAAGGAGGTCCCCAAACCTGCTCTAGGCAGCAGAAGTTTGCAGAGGAAGGGGTACTACTAAGCCCCCATAGTCGGGCTGAGAGGAGCGAGGCAAGAAGGCTACAGAGAACCCGTTTCAGGGAAGAAAAACAGCTCTGGCCTCTGATTTAAGGGTGGATGCGCACTGAACCCTGTGGCCTCCAGGGGGCGCTCAGGACCAAGCGTGGACAAGCACTTTCTCAGCCCAGACCAGAGGGCTGGATGGAACTCTGGAGAAGCAAAAATGGCCACCTCAAGGGAACAGAGAAGCAAAGCCAGCCCTGTTTGGGTCCCCTGAGAAGAGTTGCCTTGTGCCCTGTGACTGACATCAGAATGGCCAACACATCCACAGCCTGGGTTCCCGATTGGACACAGTCCTCTGCCTCTTAGCTCCTGCTCAGAACTTGAGCTTGAGCAGAACTGTCTAGTCCCTGTGGAGGTGGGGCGGGGGAGATGGGCAGGGGCTGGGGGAGGGCATGATGGGGAGGTTAGGAAGCAGAGAGGGAAGGGGAAGTCTCCTCTACTGCTATCTAAGCCCCCTTAGAGTAGAAAAGAATTGGGAAACAGTAGTGGAAAAGTTTTACAAATCACTCTTCCAGGATAGGTAGACCCAGGGGTGCTGTGAAGGGAACCAGTGCTGTGTGGGGAAAAAGAAGCTAAACTGAAAATTGCCATCCTGTATATGTGCTCAGAGTCCTGCTAGGCCAGAGGAGGCTGCTCCCCTGGGCCCACAGGACCATGCCATGTTCTGATAATATGACTACTGAAGACCCTCACTGTGGATTTCCCTAGCCCCCTCTGCCTCTCTCTCTCTCAAAAAAAAAAAAAAAAGAAAAGAAAAGAAAAGAAAAAAGAAAGAAAGAAAGGGGGAAAAAAAGCACATTTTCATTTGTAAGTCAAACGAGAACATTGGGCCTGATGGCAGAGGCCTAGTGGCATGTTCCAGAGGTCCCACAGGTCTCTGTTTTCCTGTTGAGAGGAAACTTTGCAGAGTAGAAGGAGAATTTGAGACCTTTCCTAAGGTTATATAGGGGAATGTCAAGGGCATGGAGCCATCTGAGAGGGATCAGGGCCCTTTGGAGCTGGACTGGGGAACAGGGGTCCTGGAACCTCATCCTGGCCCATAGCTGACTACCCATATTTGTCTTCTGATTCAGCAGCCAAGTCTCAGATGGGACTGAGGCAGGCTTTGGGAGTGGCCCCTAGGAGTACTGAAGATAGCAATTACTAGAGAGAGCAGGTAAGATTCTAGTGCTGGAGGAAGAGAGGCATGTGGGGATGGGACACTGGAGAGAGAAGCAAGACCAGGTAAAGGGCAGTGACAAGGGGACTTGTGACCCCTGGATTACAGTATGCTTCCCATTATTAACACACCACCAATTCCCGATATTCCCGTCACCCCAGAAGCAAAGAAGGAATTCCCAGAAGGAATTGTTAGGAATTCAGTTGCAACATTAGCAACACTAGTTAGTAGGCAAAATCCATTATTGAGCACCTATTATGCACAGGTAGTATTTTAGGTGGGGAGAATGTAATGGTAAGTAAGACGGGCAAAACAAAGGAAAAAAAGCAACAAATAAATAGATGAAATTTCACGTTTTAATAAATGACACAAAAGAAATGTGTGAGTGTCTGAAATGGCTCGATAAGGTGGTCAAGAAAGGCTTCATTCAGAAGATAGCATTTAGGCAAGACTCAGCAGTAAATATTGTGAAACACCAGTTAGAGTTCTATTTATTCTGTGATGGGTAAATAAAGCCCTTTTCCCTTATGGTGGAAATTCCCAGGAAAGACTAATTATTAAAATGCAATCTGCAAGAGAGAGACACCTCTTTCTGCCCCATTCAGCCCTTCCCTCCCAGGTGATTTTTCTAAGCGCTTTGCCAGTGGGGGAGGGGGGAAAGAAGGGTGGGACTTGTACATATGGCAATAGTGAAATATTATTAACCCATCAAGGGCAAAGCTGAAGGGGTTTGGGAATGCCCCAAAAGACCCTTGATGAAGTTTGTAAAAAGAGTATTTCTAAGTGTGTTTGTTAAATAGATATAAGTATCAGTGTCTTTATCTGTCTTAGAACATGGCTTGACACTTAGTACACAAAAATAGTAGTTTCCTCTTTCCTCTACTTCTTTCCTACCCCCCCCACCCCATTGTAGAGGTCCAACCACAGCAAGGTGATCATCAATCATTCTACGTCCTTCCTTGACCTTATGGGCACCTGGACCCATCACCAAGGTGATGAGAGTCACAGCCGGGTATCGATGGCACGGGCTAGTTACTGCTCGAAAGTCATTGAAGGGGGATGGGGCCTCTTGCTGGGAAAAGTTAGTCTTGGACTCAGATTTCTGTCCAGACCCTGACCTTATTTGCACTGATGTAATCAGCTAATATTGGCATAGTTGTGAGAGATGGGACTTGGAGGATCAGCAGGCCATGGTGGGGGTGGCGCGGCCACCGTCTCTATATAGGGAGCTGAGCTGGAGCCCAGAGCTGTCTGTAGTGCCTCAGCATGGCTCAGGCACTGGGAACACCCATTGCACTGGGATTGGTGGGCCTATGCTGGTCTCTGGCTGTTGCCCACCCTCTTCCTCCGTGAGTAAAGCTTGAGCTGGGGAAGGACTGGGGACTGGGCTAGACTGGGTTGAGCCAGTTTTTAGGCCAGGGCAACTGTGAAGACAGGTGTGAAGAACGAAGGGAGAGGAATTGGGCCCAGTGGATCCAGACAACTGTCTTCTCTCTAGGGACGGTACTCCAGGGAACAGGACTGAAGGTGGGAGTGGGACCAGAGGGAACCCAGGTGTGACTGGTAAGGCCCTGCCTCCCTGGAGTCTGTCTGTCCAGTTGTGTCTCTGCAACGTATTACCTGACTGGGCTTTTCCTTGCACCTCCCCACCCCCACCCCAGAACTCTGCTTGGATGGCTCGAGCTTTGATGCTACCACCCTGGATGAACACGGGGCCATGCAGTTTTTTAAAGGTAGGAGGGACTGGGATTGGGGCATTTGGGACTTCAGACTTGGTCCCATTCTCTGAGGGTGTATCTGTCTGTGGGAGATCTTGGAAGTTATCTGAGGGCATCACCCACAGCTTCTTGGTAACTATCACAGGAGGCCAAAGCTTTGTTCTGGGTCCCTCAGTGAGTGTGTGTTTTTCAGGGGAGTTTGTGTGGAGCAGTAAAAAATGGGTCCGGGAGTTAATTTCAGAGAGGTGGAAGAATTTCACCAACCCTGTGGATGCTGCATTCCGCCGTGGTCACAACAGTGTCTTCCTGATCAAGGTACTGCTGGAGCAAGGTCAGGGCTGGGCCAGGAAGTGCTGGAATGGACACTAGAGACCCTCCCTCTAGAGACCCTCAGGTGGCCCTAGATGGACCCCTTACAGTGGGTTCCTGGTTTCCTTCCCCTATACCTTCCTTTCCTGAAAAAGCTCAAGCTAAGAGAGTATACGTGCATGTGGGCCTGGCAGCCATAGCAGCTAGTGGCTCTTCTTCAGGCCCAATCTCTGTCCAGACCTCTCTGCTGCTCCTCATGCTGTTGGCCATCCTTCCCTTCCTGGTAATGTCTTCCCTTGGTCTCTGACTCTGCCTCCCGTACTCTTCATATGGTGGCCAGGCCGTTCATAACAATGGCACCTAGCCAAGGGGTCAGGGGAAGATGAAATCTAGTCTGCTGTGCTCACCAAGTCCCATGTCCTGGCCCAGACTGTGTCTGCTTGGAGGAGGGGCACCTTCTCCTAATTTGTACAAGGTGCCATGTGCTTGCAGCAGCCCTCACTCCCAGCTTTAGGTTCCCTCCTGCCTCTTTCTTGCTGTTTTCCAGCTTCCCATCCTCAGCAAGTCCCTGAATGTTCCTTGGAGATCTGTCCCAGCCCTTTAAAACACCCTCCCTGAGTGATCTCAACTACTGTCATGGCTCTGAGGACTCTCTATGTTGTGGACACCAGATCTGGCTCCTCCCAGAGCTCCAGATATCTCTTTCTAATTTCCTGGCAGATATCTTTGGCTTAGAAGTTCTGTGGGTACCTCAAATTCAGTATCCCCAAATCAAACTTAGTATCTTTCTTACAAACTCACCCTTTCTGCTGTGTCCTCTATTTCATTAAGTGGCACCACCCTGTGCCAGTTCCTGCAAGTCAGGTACACTTGGGTCTCGAGATCTGGCCTTTGGTTATCTTTTCAGGCTTATCTCCTCCCCCACCACAATACTGTGTGCCAGCTCCATGAGACTACATATAATTCTCTGAGCATGCACTGCACCTGCTGCCCCCTCTGCTGGTGACACCCTTTATACAATTGTCACACTGAATTCCTACTCCGTTTTCAACTCTTGGCCCCAATGCTTCCTCCTCTGTGAAGCCTTCCAGGAATTCTCTGGGTAGGCTTAAGCACTCCCTCTATAATCCCCATGCACTTCACCTGTTTCTACTTTGATGGTTGCATGGCTAGGATTGTAGGAACCTTTCTGCTTTTGTACAGTGGACTCCTTGAAGGCAGAGACTGTCCTGTCATCCCTTTATCCCCAGCGCCTTTCACAATATCTGGCATATGGTAGTCATTCAGCAACTGTTTCTCAAGTGAACGGAAGGATAAACAAAAGGATAGGTGAACGAATGAATGTATGAATGGATGGATGATTGCAGGATGACTATTTGTGGATGTGTTTGCCAAGACTAATGGTATTACAGAAAAGTGTGTCATGAAAGTGTCAGATGTGTGCATGTGCTATAGCAACGGGGGGGTGGTTTGCACAGTCAAGCTAATAGTATGTATTTGTGCAAGGGGCAGCACACAGTCATCCACAGGTTAATTGAAAGTGTGTAGGGACGCAAGGGGGATATTATATAAATGCAGTAGATTAGAGATGTAATGTATGAATGCAGGTGGCAGTATGTGGGGTCCACAGTTAAAAATAGAGTGATTTGTATGCAGGGAGATGAAGTCTGGGTGTATCCTCCTGAGAAGGAGAAAGGATATCCAAAGTTGCTCAAAGAAGAGTTTCCTGGAATCCCATCACCAGTGGATGCAGCTGTGGAATGTCACCATGGGGAATGCCAAGAGGAGGGTGTCCTCTTCTTCAAAGGTCAGCACAGGCTGGAATAGAAAGCCTGGAGTAATGGTGGGCTGGTGGTGATTGAGGTAGTGGCAGGTAGTGGTGCCACTACCTGAGGTAGTGGTGATGGAGCACCATGTGGCTTCCCAAGGAAGGGAAGAAATAGAGAAGCTGGTTATGGTCTAGAGGTCAAATAGGGGAAGGAGAAGAAGTCACCCTGCATGACTTCTGCATGGTGCACCTCTGCTAAAATTCTTCACTGTTCTCCATTATCCTTAGGATGAATCTATGTTCTTTAGTCTTACATACAAGATTCTCCATGACCAACTTCCTATTGACCCTCCAGCCTTGATACTCATCATGCCTTTATCTTGAATATGAAGTTCCAGAGACTCTACACTGTTCCCTGTACACCTCATTTGCTCCATGCTTCAGACTTTCCTCCTTCTAGAGTTCCATCTCCTCCTCATCATCTCTGCCCTGTAATTCCTGCTTTAGGTATGAGTTTAAATATCACCTTCTCTGGAAACCTTTCCCTGTCTCCTCCAAATGCACTTGCTGAGCCAATCATATGCATTTTGCTGCTGAAGTTTATTATATGATCATTCTCTTCAACCATTTCCCTGCTGGGCTGTGAGTTCCACGGGGCCAGGACTGTATCTGGCCCATCATGGGGCCCACTGCTAGCTTAAGGGAGGGCATAGCCTGGCCTCACTGAATGTTTGTTGACTGATTGGACAAAGGTAACCAAACGTGGTTCTGGGACTTGGCTACGGGAACCAAAAAGAAGCGTTCCTGGCCAGCTGTCGGGGAATGCTCCTCTGCCCTGCGATGGCTCGGCCGCTACTTCTGCTTCCGGGGTAACCAATTTCTGCGCTTCCACCCTGTCACGGGAGAGGTGCTTCCAAAGTACCCTCTGGATATTCGAGACTACTTCATACCCTGCCCCGGCAGAGGTGAGAAAGCCCCAGCCCCTGAAATCCACCTGAATTCACCTACCTTCCCTGAGTTTGCAGACCCCACCTACCCTAGCTCCTACTTTAATTCTGTGATATAGCACCTTGGCCCTTGCCCTAGCCCAATCTCCATTTTGGACACTTCCAGTTGTCCTCCTATGGAAGAGGTCTACATCCCCACTAACCCTAGCCATCTCGGCCATCTCGGACTTCATTCTGACCTCTGGCTTCCCTCTGTGTTCCCCCACACCTATTTCTCTTCCCAGGCCATGGACACAGGAATGGGACGGGCCATGGGAATGGTACCCATCGTGGCCATGGAAATATGCGCTGTAGCCCACATCTAGTCTTGTCTGCACTGCTGACCGACAACCATGGTGCCACATATGCCTTCAGTGGTGAGAGATGCCTCCTGACTCCCCCATCTCTGCCCTCCATACCTCCTGTCTCTTTCATATATCTCTGATTACTTCCTCCATTTTCATCACTGCATGCTTTATTTTGTCCCCTTGGGCCCCAACCTTAGCCTCCTTGGCATGCAGTTTTTTATCCCTCATCTCCTCTGGTGCATATTGTTCAACCTTGTCTCTCATTGCCCAGGCCTCTAACTTCATCTGCCTGACTATCTCACAGGACCATCTACTCTCAGGTCTGTGCCCTCTTTCTGTCTCTATGACTCCTCATATTCCCTTAGCTCTTGCATGTCTTGCTAGGTTCTCTAGCTCCCCTTAAACATATCCTCAGGAGCTCAATCTTTTCCCAAGTGCCTCTTGGTTCTTAGCTCAGGCCTCTGGGCACAGCATTACCTGGGGATGAGATGTTCCTATTGCTGAGAACCAGCCAAGAAAGCTTGGGTCCCTTAGACCTCTAGGAGATAGATTTGCTGGCCTAAGGAAGTTTCTTCTCTTAGTGACCAGAGAGACATCTCTCTCCAGACCTTTGGCATTAGTTAGTAAAAGCCATGTAAGGATACCTAGGGATGTTCTGGCGTTAGTCAGGCAGAGAGCGATGAGTCTTGATCCACCTTGAATAGCTCAAGAGAAGGAGTAAACAAATACTCAGCCTAAGATATACATATGATCAGATATAAATGTAAAATAGTGGTGAGAATACAGAATAGTGAAAATCCGTTTTTGCTGCTAACTCCTGGACAAATCTGGTCAGATATGACTACCAAGCTATAATGAAAAAGACACAGTTGTGAGGAGAGTATATCCCCACAACAGGAATGCATGGTGTAGTGAGAACATGCATCCATGAAGAAACACACACCTGCAGTGAAAATATAGACTTATACCGAGAATATATGCCATAGTAAGAACACATAATTATCAACATGTAGCTGTGGTGAGAGCATGGGACTATTGGAAGGACAGACAGAAAAAGGGAGACAGAGATAGAGGTAGATAGGTAGAGATATCGGGGAAACAGGGCCGCAGGGACCACATAAAGATGTACAGAGAATACCCAACCATGGAGAGATCATAGAACCTCCAGGCCATGTGGCCATGAATAGAATGCAGCTGAACTCCTAAATCAAAAGTATTAAATAGGGGCACCTGGGTGGCTCAGTGGATTAAAGCCTCTGCCTTCAGCTCAGGTCATGATCCCAGGGTCCTGGGATTGGGCCCTGTGTCGGGCTCTCTGCTCCGCAGGGAACCTGCTTTCTCCTCTCTCTCTGCCTGCCTCTCTGCCTACTTGTGATTTCTCTCTGTCAAATAAATAAAATCTTTTTTAAAAAAGTATTAAATACGTTTCCTAGCAGATGAGAGAACACTGTTACGTTAAAAATCCCCAGCTGAGATGACAACCCTAGTGTGACCCAGCTACTTAGCATAGGGCTGGTCCTCTCCCCTCTCTGATATATCTTTCTCTGTTCTCTGCCCCCTAGCTCCTTACCCGTTGTTTCTGCTTTTTCACAATGTTGGCTTGCACAAGGCCCATCATGCCCTCTCCCTTCTCCTAGTCATGATCTTTCAGCCTCAGGTCCAGCTGGGAGCTGTCTCTGCTGCTCTCTTTTTTCCTGCTTGGGTTGCCAGAGAGGAAATCTGACTGACCCAGCCCATATTTTCATTCTAGCCCACACTGAAGTGGTTGCTGGCCAGTCTGTGCATTGCCTGGTGAGGCATCAGGGGCTTATAACTTATTTCCTCTGCACAAAGAGCACCACAGCCCATCTCAAAATAGGGGTCATAAGCAGGGTAGTTTCTGCAGGAGGTGAAGGTGGCTATGTAGTCACTATGACATGCCTGGTAAACAGCTATAAAGGGAGATTGTGGCTATCGTGAGAACATTGGCTATTTATGCAACAAGTGTTTATTGAGCACCTGAGAGGCACCAGATGTAGCTCTAAGCACTGGGATACAGGAGGCAGCATGGCAGATGAGACAGGTGCCCTCACACAGCCTGACAAGGGGAGAAAGGACCATAAGAAAAGGAAAGAAGAGACTACTTTCAGGTAGTTGTGAAGTGTTATGGGAACATCAGGATGTTCCTTATCCTCAAATATCATTTGGAAGTGGTATAAATGGATTTAAAGATTGTTGATGTTTAAAAATATAAAATAAAAAATGTTAGGTGTCAAAGAAAAGCTGTGACGAAATTAAGACAGGATAATGAGATAGAGGTGAGGAAAATGAGGGGGACCTTCTTTGAAGAGATGCTTTTTGAGCTGATATTTTAGTAATAAAAATGCATTAGGTAAGTAAATAAGATAAAATCAGAGAGGGAGGCAAACCATAAAAGACTTATTTTATTTATTTTATTTTATTTATTTGTCAGAGAGAGTGAAAGTGAGTGAGCAAGAGAGCACAAGCAGGGGGAAGCACAAAAAGGAGAAGCAGGCTCCCCACTGAGCAGGGAACCTGATGTGAGACTTGATTTCAGGCCTCTCAGATAATGACCTGAGCCAAACACAGACACTTAAATGATTGAGCCACACAGGTGTGCCAAGAGACTCTTAACTATAGGAAACAAACCGAGGGTTACTAAAGGGGCAGGAGGTGAGAGGGATAGGATAACGGGGTGGTGGGCATTAAGGAAGGCACTTGGGATAATGAGAACTGGGTGTTGTAAACAACTGATGAAATCACTAAATTCTACCCCTGAAACTAATAATACACTGTACTTTAACTAAATTGAATTTAAATAAAAAAAAAATTTTAAAGCATTAGGTACATAAAGCACTGGGGGAAAAGCATTTTAGAAAGGATAGATAGCATATACTTTGAGGAATCAGGAAAGGAGGCCAGAGTGGCTAGAGAACAGTGTAAGAGCAGGTGAATGGCTTGAAAAGAGTGAGACAGAGGACAAATTACATATACCTGGTAAGGATTTTCAACTGTGAAAGAAAACCAGGAGGGGGTCTTGAGCAGGGCTGTGATATGTTCTCACTTATTTTTTGAAGATCAACCTGTAGCACGCAGTCATTAGAGATACAATGTTGTAAGCAGGGAATCCAGCTAGTAGTTCTTGCAGTTGTCTGGATTAGAGGCAATGATAGTGTGGACTAGGATAATAGCACCAGAGGTGGTGAGGAGTCATCTTGATATCTTTTGGAGGTCGAGGTAACAGCATTAACCAATGGACTGAATATTGGTTGGAGTGGGGAATGAAAAAGAGAGGTCTTAAGAATGACTTAGCTTTCTGGGACTAGGCAACTGGGTGACTGGTGGTTTCCTTTTTCTAAAATTGGGAAAGATGAGGTAGGTGTGTGTGTGTGCATGCGTGTGTGTGTGTGTGTCTGTGTGCGTGTGTGTTTGGCAGGGAGCAGACATCAGCTTGGACACTGTAGGGTTTTGGTGTCTAATGGCCCCAAGTAGACATATTGGGCAGGTGGTTAAGTTTGAGCCTGATGCCTAAAGGAGAGGTCTATGAAAGCTGAGGAGAACAGATCCAAAGTCATCAGCATGTAGATGGTATTTAAAGCCCTAGACGGGGTGAAATCACCAAGAGAGTGAGTGTAGGTAGTGAAGAGGCCCAAACTAGAGGATTCCAATATAAGATATCAGGCTGAAGAGAAGGGTAGTAAAAAAAAAAAAAAAAAAAAGAGGAACACTGGAAGAGGCTGGTATCACAGAAGCCAAGATCCAAAAAAAGATATTTCAAGAAGAGAGTCGTGAGCAGTCAAATGCTGCTGAGAGGTGGAGCAGGATGGAGACAGAGAACTGACGATTAGATTTGGCAAGTTGGAGGACACTGACGACCTTGAAAAGTACGGTTTCAGTGGAGAAGGGAAACAAGTGTAAGTGAAGCAGTTAAGGAAGGAGAGGTAAATGGGAACTTAGATAATTCCCTTAATAAAGCTTTATGAAGAGGGGAGAAGAAAATCAGGGCACTTGTCTGGCTACTCCCTCACTCTCCTGCCACATCAGGGGATTAGGGAACACAGCCATAGTGAGAACACTTGGTGGGATCATGCTGTGGTGCTTCTCTTTTACCTTCTGGTCACTGTCCCTCATTGTCTACAGTATCTCTGTAAATGGATGTCTGATAGGGAGCCCCTGCCAAACCCCATGACATTGGCCCCACTTGGCACCTTAGCCACTGTTCTCCATGCGTGCCCTTCTGTCAGGCCCCTAGTGACTCCAGCTCCAATCAGGGCACCATGCCAAACTTTGCTGCTCAAGTCCTGCTCTATTTCCTCTCACCCAGCCTCTTCCCTCTTGGCCTCTGGATGTATTCTCTCCCCCTTCTCAGGACCTATCCCTGCACCTGTTACTTGCCTATTCACTGCCTGGCCTTTTACCATCAGTACTAGAGAGGTACCTCTGATACCCGACAGGGTCCCACTACTGGCGTCTGGACACTAGCAAGGATGGGTGGCACAGCTGGCCCATTGTCCATCAGTGGCCCCAGGGTCCTTCAGCAGTGGATGCCGCCTTTTCCTGGGACAGTAAAATCTACCTAATCCAGGTATGTGTTGGGAGAGAGGCTTGAAATGGGGACTGGGAGAATATCCAGCTCTATGCTGATAAATTCCTTTGTCTTTCAGGGCACTCAGGTATATATCTTCCTGACAAAGGGAGGCTATACTCTAGTAGATGGTTATCCAAAGAGGTTGGAGAAGGAATTTGGGAGCCCTCATGGGATCAACCTTGAAGCTGTGGATGCAGCCTTTACTTGTCCAGGGACTTCTCGGCTCCACATTATGGCAGGTGAGGGGCATCTGGATAATGAAGGGTGGCTTGTTCTGCTACTTCTCCATTTCATAGATGCCCTTGGGGCATGGGGAAGGGTAAGGTGAGAATCCCATGATGTGGAAGCAATGTTTTGTCTGTTGCCTTCTTCCTAGGACGGAAGCTGTGGTGGCTGGACCTGAAGTTAGGACCTCAAGCCACATGGATGGAGCTTCCTTGGCCCCATGAGAAGGTTGACGCGGCCCTGTGTATGGAAAAGTCCCTCGGCCCCAGCTCATGTTCTGCCCATGGTCCTGGCTTATACCTCATCCATGGTTCTGATTTGTACTGCTACAGTGATGTGGAGAAACTGAGCACAGCCAAGACTCTTCCTCAGCCCCAGAGAGTGGAGAATCTCCTGGGCTGCAGTCATTGACAGGAGCGTTCTTGGGATGAGTCTGGCCCAGTTCCTTCTCCCTATTTCCTTCACAATAAAGCCAGAGTGCTTCTTTGCTGGACTCAAGGGTCCCTGGTTGTGGAGGAGTCTCATTTCTTTCTTGTAACTGAGGAGCTAGTAATATCTCTTTGGAGGCTGTCAAGTTCAAACAAGGCTGTGGGAAGCAAGGGAGGAGAGGGCTGAGGGAAAACTCCCAGAAGTAGACTCACACTCTAGACCATGACCTCATCTGGTTTAAGGCTAACCCCTCATGACCTGGTGGTCCCTTCCCTTATGTGAATTTGGTGGATAGAACCACCTGCCACACAGGGCTTTGTACTGGGAGGCCAGGCCATTGAGTGGCTTCTGATAAGTACCAGGTACCACTAGACCAGAAGAACTGCCTAAGGTTCCTTCACCAGCTTCAATGGCTGGGAGTCCCTCCCAGAAGCCCAGGAGATGAATCTGAGCTTCTCAGACCAGGATGCACCCAGGGCTTGAGGTTGGGTATGGCTGGAAACAGAGGTTAGGGGTGAGGCACCAGAGCTGTGGGGTCCACTCTGAGGAAGTGTCTTGAGCTTTCCCCTTCATCCCTGATGGAGTCTAAATGATTCTCATAGGGGCGGGTGCCCCTCCTTCAGTCTGAGAGATGGGGGTAAGGCCAGAGTCTTGGGTCTGGGCCTTATTCAGTTGATGTGCGACATCTGGGCCCATTACTGTGTCATGCCAGAGCACTTTGCAGTGTCTAAACAGTTATCCAGCAACTCTGGTATTTAGGTTAACTTCCTCCTCTCTATCAAAGAAGAAATTTAAGTCTCTTCTTTCTTCTCTTTTCCTACCTGCTCTGTCACAGGGAAGCCTCCAGCTTGTCTCCAAGGAACTCCCAGAAAAGGTCCCACTCATGCTTCTTTCATTCACTCCGCAGCTCCTAGGAGCAGAACAGTGTGTCAGTCAATGAATCACACAGTCTGTGCCTCAAGAATCTCCAACTGTACATTAGAGTCAAGAGGGGACCCCAGATAAGGTGTTAGTGAGATAATAAATAAATACATAAAGTGAGATAGATATTAAGGTGGAAGAGCCTATCTATATACAAAGGAGAGTTGGATCGGCAATACCTGGGATGGAGGGGTTAGAAAAGGCCTCACACGTAACACTTAATCTGAATTTTAAAAGATGAGTAGAACGTATGGACGTCCTTTAATAAATTCAGTACCTACTATGTACTACCATGCCAGGAACATTATGGGCAGATGAGGCAACATGAGAAAAAAAAAAAAATCCAGAGCAGAGGAAATAGCCAGGACTGGGAACCACAGTTACTTAGGAGGGCTAAAAGAGGGGTTGAGGGGGGTGAGGTTGGAGAAGGAGGCAGGGGCTTGTCAGCTCATGTCAGGCTAAGAAGCACAGCTTTTGTCTGTCTTTGGGGCAATGAAGACTTACTAAGAGACTTTAAACATGGGCATGGCATGCTGAGGTTCGCATTTTAGAGAGATCATTCTGACTATGGCAGGGAGGATGCTGGGTGAAAGGAGCCCACAGTGAATATGAGGAGACCGCTGAGGTGGGCGCTGTGGCCCACGTGGTAAACCACATAGATCTGGGCACTGGGTGGCAAAGGAGATGAAGAGAAAAAGGCAGATTAAGAATATTTAGAAGATGTAATCAGAGAGGGAGACAAACCATAAGAGACTCTTAACCATAGGAAACAAACTGAGGGTTGCTGGAGGGGAGGGGAGTGTGGGGATGGGGTCACTGGGTGATGGGCATTAAGGAAGGCACGTGATAGAATGAGCACTGGGTGTCATATACAATGGATGAATTACTGAACTCTACCTCTGAAACTAATAATACACTATATGTTAATTAACTGGATTTAAATAAAAAAAAAAAAAAGAAACTGCACCAAAAATATTTAGAAGACAGTCTATAGGACTTGCTAGATTGGATAGAGGGGTGAGGGAAAGTGAGAAATCTCACATCCAAAAGGCTCCATGGGTCCTTTCCCCATTCACAATTGTACCTCCTCTTCCCAAACTTCCCATGGCACTTCTTGTAATTCACTCCATAGCTAACAAGCTTCTCTATACTCTTTACACACTCCACAGAGTGTTCTCTATCTCTTTACCTCCATCAGGCTCTGCCCTAGGGTCCCTCCTCCTTTCCCTATAGCTGTCCCAATAGATGGGCAAAAGTATTAACTTTAGCATGACCCCCATACACATCTGTACCACTTCTCTTCCTCTTTCTATGCAGACTAAATTTCCCTTTCTTTGGCATCATGCAAGTGAGCCATACCATTCTCATGGCCATCGTCTACCAACCACCTGTGTTCTCTCAGTTGATGAAGCCATCCAATTAGTATGGCCAAACCTTAGTGATTATTCACATTTGTTCCACCTGTGAAAAATCTTAAATTCCACCATCCCACTTGTGACCACTTCTTACCTTTATCCCTCTGCCTCCTGCACTTCAGCTCCTTGCCTTTAGAGAATTTTAATCCTTTTATTATCTTCCAGTCCTCCATTGTCTGAATTTCCTACCCAAACTGAATATCAAGATCAATCACCTGAACAACTTTCTTAACAATACTTTTTTTAAAAAAATATTTTATTTATTTATTTGACAGACAGAGACCACAAGTAGACAGAGAGGCAGGCAGAGGGAGAGGGGGAAGCAGGCTCCCCACTAAGCAGAGAGCTGGATGTGGGGCTCGATCCCAGGACCCCAGGGCTCGATCCAAGGACCCCAGGATCATGACCTGAGCTGAAGGCAGAGGCTTTAACTTACTGAGCCACCCAGGCGCCCCTAACAATACTTTTATTTCTGTCCCCTTTAGCTTCTATTTAATCAAGCCATAAAGAAGGAAAAGAAAAGAAATACAAAAGCCAATGTTAGGTGGAGAGAGTGAAAACTTTAGAATCAGACATGTCTGAATTCCAATCCCAGCTAGGCTACTTACTAATTCTATATATCTGAGAAACACCTTCTCTGAGCCTTGTGAGTGGTGTATGTGTGTATACACACGTGTGTATGCAAAATAGAAATGTGTATTGTAACAATGGCTATTCAGTAAGCATATAGAAATCACTTCAGATAGTCCAAGTAGAGAAGGATTTAATGCAAAGAATTTGTTACAAAATTGTAAGGGAGGGGGTGTGCCTGGCTGATTCAGTTGGTAGAGCATGCAGCTCTTGACCTCAGGGTCATGAGTTCAAGCCCCACGTTGGGCAAAGAGCTTACTTAACAACAACAACAACAACAAAGTTGTAAGGGAAGTCTGAGAAACATAAAAAGGAAAGCAGAATTACCCAGATATCAGGAAACTACCTTTAATCTTGGTTTAGGGGAGCAAAAGGGAGAAAAGAGGAGCCCAAAGATCAAGGAGATGGAACCTACAGTTCTACACGAGCTGCTGATGCACCTGGAGTTTGTATTGCTGAAGCTACTGGAACCACTTCCACTTTTGCTAGGCAGGAGCCACTGCTGCTGATGTGGCCAGAGAGCCTGCCAAGAGCAAGAGGACCTCTCCCCTCTCCCTCCCTCATGTGAGGGTTCCCACGGTGGAACCTAACTGGAACGAAGTGACAAAGGCGTCTGAGAAATGTGGTTTTCAGATTTCCAGCCCTTCCCAGGGGAGAGTATAGAAGAGTGGGTGTGGGGATGAGTTCCAGCAGGCGATATCTGCATAGATTCAGCATAACTCTTGGTTGCAAGTAATAAAACCCAACTCAAATCAGTGTTAAGTACAAAGGAAATTTACAGACTTATGTGACTTTAGACCAAGGTAAATATACATGTTAAATTGATGTGACCAGGCATTCGTCTCTCTCTACCCTGTAGCTCTGCTTTCTGTTGGCTTTGTTCTCAGGCAGGCTCATCCTTCCCAGTGGCAAGATGTCTACCAGGTTTACCTTCTACGAGCAACTCTTGCCCAGCAGTTTGCAGGAAAATTCCTGGATCTGATTTCATCATGTGCCCATTTCTGAATTGATCACTTTGACCTGATTATGGGTTAGGAACTCAGTCGCTGACATGGGTATGGGACTGGGTGATTCCCATCTGAACCACATAGACTTAAAGTGGGGTGGGACGGATCTTTAAAGAACACTGATGTGCTTTTACCAATAAGAACGGGGGCGGTGTTTGCTGGGCAGATAACAACAGAGGCAATGACATGTCCCTGACAGGATAATTCTTACCTTGTATGGTTTTTCTTGTACTCCATTCAAACTTCTTCTACTCCTCAGCTAAAGACTTTGACGATGCTGATATCACTAGGCACAAAATCCCTCAACTTCTTGCCTGCTCCACTTTATTAATTACCCTACCTATACCCTTGTCCTCTCTCCTTTCCCATCAGCGTATAAAGTTAAGATGTCCAGTTCTTCTCCATGAGCCCTTGATCCTACCTCCTCTCATTGTCTCTGGACTCTCCCTCCATCTTTCATCATCTTTTTTCTTTATTTTCTAATTAATCTTCTTTACTGGTTTCTTTTTGTAGCTGATGCCTATGTTTAAAAAGGACAAAACCAGAATCTTTAACTTCCTATCACTCTTCAGCTACAGTCTATTCCTCCTTCCAAATTTCTTAAAAGGGAGGTAGGCACTTATTCTACCTCATTTTCATTTGTTTAATTCACTGTATTGTGGCTTCTGCCCTCGTTTTCTGCTGACACAGATCTTATCATGGGGATCCAGGCCTTCAGTGTTGCCAGATTCAGAGGATACTTTTTTGCTTTGAACTTATTGGAAATCTTTGCTGCATTTGATGCTGTTGACCACTTCTTCCTCCTTGAAGGTCTCTCCTCCTTTGGACTTCTTCCATGACATTACTCTCTGCTGATTCTTCTCTTACTGTTTCTTCTCAGTTTTCTTCTTAGCCTTCTTCTCCTCTACTGGTTCCCCAAATGCTGGTACTCCTATAATTCAGGCCTACATCTTTTTTCCAAGTCTTTTTTCTCACCCTATATGTTCTTCCTGGGAATGTATTAGAATAGTTCTGCTGAAGAAAGGGGTTGAGCAAGACCATACCATGGATAGCATGTGGCTTATGAATTCCTCCATATATTTGGAAGGATTTTACTCCTTATAGATTTTTAATTTGTTTATTTGTCAGAGAGAAAGAGAGCACAAGCAGGGGGAGTGACAGGCAGAGCAGGCAGAGGGAGAAGCAGGCTCCCCATTGAGCAATGAGCCCATTGTGGGACTCAATCCCAGCACCCTGGGATCATGACCTGAACCAAAGGCAGACGCTTAACCAATTGAGCCACCCAGGCATCCCTCCTTATAGATTTTCAAATAATAATAACACCCAGAAGAAAGAGGGTTTATTGAGTCAACTACAAGAAAGATTGCATTATCAAAGCAATACTTACAGGTAGTGGTAGAAAAGGCGGCCTTTACTTCATTAAGTGTCTTTGCTGCTAATAGAGATGAAAGATCTATTCTCCCATATATGGTGCCAACTGCCTGGTAATGCTAAATGGTTGGTCTACTAATCCAAAGAGCATAAAGCCAGTACTCTTATTAAGTAACTCTGGATAGATCTGCTTCTAATTCAAGTTTAGGAATAAATAGGTCCAGGTAATGATTTTAAAAGATCTCTGCCTCAGAGGGACCTAAACTGGTCAGAACCACACACTGAGCATCTGAGGCAGTTCATAGGCTATTGGCTGCTCCTAGGTATGGAGAACATCAGAAGTGGGAAGAGATACAATAGAGGATAGATGAAGGACACAGGTTGATTCCCCATTGATCAGAAAGCTCTGCAGAAAGGAAAAGATCAGGGATTTAAGAAGACTGTGTGTGGGTCAAACTGTGCTACATGTGAACTGTAAAATTTGCTTTTTATATCTTAGATAATTAGACTCCTTTCCCCACCCTCTCCCCCACTATCTGCGTATGTCTGGTTATCTGAAGAGATTTTCCTGAATATTGGAGCCACCCTATTCAATGGGGTTGGAAAGACAAGTATTTTGCTTTGTAAACAGGTGATATTTCTGGATTTTTTCATTTGTTCCAGCAGAACTCTGGAAGTCACCTCTTTATTCATAATTCCATAGCCAATCAATCAGTTGATCACATTTATTAAACCTGTGCAACTTTCTTTATTCCTACTCCTACCACTATAATCATCTGCTACTTAGACTACCTCAATTGCCTCCTAACTGGTCCCCACACTTCCAGTTTTCCTCTCCTCCTACCTATTGTCCATTTAGCAGTGGAAGTGATCTTCTAAAATGCAAGGGGGGGGGGACATGCCACTCTCCTGCCTCAAATGCTTTGATGGTTTTCCATTCCCCTTAAAATAATGTCCAAAACCCTCAGCCTAATATACAAGGTCCTTTTGATTTGGTAGGTGCCTACCCTTCCCAGTTCATCTAATAAGATGAGAATACTTCTAATAAGAATACTTCACCATTATTACATCCATACTGGCCTTTTTGTACTTCTCCTTGGACTTGGAATAATCTTCTCTTCTTCTGGCTGACCTCCAAGTCCTTCACCCCTTCCCCTCATGTAAGTGCCACTTCCTTATGCAAGCCTTCCCAAACCTCCCAGGCCAAATTTAGTCCACTCATAGCATCCTGAACATCTCCTTTAAGATACTCATCACATTTCTAACCACATGCTTAATGTCTCTTTCCCCTGTTATTCAAGCTTCATGAAGATGGGGACTCAATCTTGCTTGTTTATATGTTCCTAGTACCAAGGACAGTGCCCCACACATAATAACTAGTAGCTGAAAGAGAATGAATTAGTGAATGAGGACACCTTTCTTCTTTTGGGTAATTACTTATCTTTCAAGAACCAAGGTCAGATGTTATATCCCTCAGGTTGGGTTACAATTAAATTTGATTCATTTTTGGATCCTTAGGTTTAGGTTGGGGCCTGGTACATGGTTCCTATATCATAGATGTTTGTCAAATCATAATAAACTCTTGGCCAGGAGCTGATAATTACTGAAACTGAATGACAGGTATATAAAGGTTCATTATACTGTTAAGTTTCCTTTTGTATATATTTGAAATTTTCCATAATAAGTAAGCTTACACTTAAAACATTTATGTTCGTCTCAAGTTAGGCAGAAGTGTAGTCAAGGATGAGCTTGAGGCTTCTGGTTTTGGGATGGACAAAGCGTACCTGCATCCAGACTGGTGTGTGTGAGTGTGTGTGTGTGTTGGGGAGGTTCTTTCACACCCCAGTAAAACTTCTCAGAAGGTCAATAAAAGGGATGAGATAATGAATTTAGATCTGGGCACTTTTAGTTTCAGGTACCTAGAGGGCTTCTCCAATCAGTTGCTCCACAGTTAGCATTTACAATAAATGGAAACCTCTGCCTTAGAGGAATGAACCAAGAGAAGGTTTCTGGATGGTAACATTTCCCCTTATATCTTTGATGACGTCTTGGCCACTGACCACTGAGTACTTCCCCACAATCCAGGGAGTAGTCTGCACAGCGAGGCGCCCCTCCGTTCTTTCCTTCACACTTTTCGCCCACATTCTCTCTTTTTCCTTCTTTCTTACGAATTTCTACCAGGGAAGGCTTTATATCAGACATATGTTAAGAGACCTTGGTGTCACAGCTTTACCCTCGGCATCAGGGCTGGAGTGTTAAGAAACGTCTAGGTTTCAGTCTGATTTCAGCACTTAACTTGTGACTGCAGGCAAGTCGCTCTGCCTTTCTGAATCTCAGCATCTGCCTCTGAAAAATAAGGATAACAGTGGCGTCTTCACACGTCTGATGTGCGGATGAATGCCTGAAAAACTCCTAACACGGAGCCCGGCATAGTGTAATTGGTCAGTAAATACGATCTATTATTATTATTACCGACGCTGTGTCCTCATCGCCTCTCCACCAGGACGTCAGGGACTGCTGCCGCAAGAGTGGAGCAGCTGCCTCCTCGGAGCCCCTCCCCAGGCGGCCGCCGCCCGGCCACAGCCACAGCCCCTAGCGCTCCAGCCTCGTGGGTGGGGCGCGCGCGGGGGTGCGGACCCAGGGCCCGGCGGGGCGCTCTCGGTGAGTCCGGGGCCTCGCCGCGGAGGGCGGTGCCCGGATGGGCAGGGGTCGACGGAGGCAGGGGCAGAGCTCTGGGACCCGGGGACTCGGGCCCAGGGCTGGCGGCTGGCCGGGGCAGCTGGGCGGTAGGGTGCACGGAGGCCCGAGGGTCCCGCAGGGTGAGGCCCCCAGGCAAGCTGCGGCAAGTGTCGCCCGCGACGGGCTCGCGCGCCCGTGGCCGCGCGCGGCCCAAAATGGCGCCTCTCCGCGCTACCTCCCCACCCCCCGAGCCCCGCGCGCGCCTCCGACGCTCGGGGCGCGGCCCCGCGGCCCGCGCGCTCCAGGGCGGGGGATGTTGTGATGGAGAAGCCGCCGCGGAGCCGGAGCCCCGCAGTCTGAGCCACCTCCGCCACCTGGGCCTGGGGCCTCCCCACGCAGGTAAGAGCTGCCCCTGCCCGGGCCCAGGTCTGGAGGTCGGATCCCGAGCCCTAGCAGTCGGCGGACCCTGCAGCCCCTTCCCTTTGGTCCCTCGGTCTGGGTCCCCCCCGGTCAGGCCCCATCCCCGCTGACGGTCCTCCCGCCGCGCGCATTCCGACCGCCGTCCTGTCCCTCCCTTGTAGGCTCTACCTCGGTCATCACAAGGCCCCCTCCCCAACCTTTACCTCGTGTCCTTCGGGGCTGGAGAGGGGCGAGAATGGGGTACACGCAGCGAGGGGTCGATGGGGGGAGGGGTGAGGGGGAGGGGAGGTCTAGGGCTGGGATTGGGACGTGGGGTGAAGTGGCCAGAGCCTTTACGGTTTTCTGCAGGGTCCCTGGCCTGCAATCTGTCAAGCCGCATTCAGTTGCCCTCAGCGACCGAGGGGTGTGCCCTGGGGCCGGCTGTGTCCCCAGCTCAGACAGGAGGCCTAGCACTCGCAGCAGCACTCATGAAGAGTAGTTTTGCTACCGCCAATTCAGAGGTTATTCCGAGCCTATTTTGCATCTGCCTGTGCATTTCTTGCATTCCCAGCCCTCCAGCATAGTCCCATCTCTCTCTACTCTTTCAAAGCCAAAACCTTGCCTACACTTGCTGTCTCCATGTCTCCACTTCCCATTCATTCTCAAAACCACTTCATTTGGTCTCTGTCGCGGACATCCACCGAAACTGCTGGAGCCAAGGTCACCGGAGACCTCCATGTGGCCGGTTCCAAGGGACACTTTCCTGTTTCCCCTTTAACCTTTTAGTATATGCAGTGGTGTGCGTTAACTCTCCTGGAAGCATTTTTCTGGTTTCTCTTGTCCGGCATTGTCTGCTCCTTCATGGTCTCATTTGCTACCAGCTCCTTCCCCTCCCTTTAGATGTTGGTAAGGCTCTTGGTTCTGTCCTGAGCTGTGTTCTTTTACTCTGTACTTTCTCCTCTGGTATTTTATTCCCTCCCAAGTCTTCAGATTCATATATCTATATCTATATCTACACTGATGATTATTAAATGTGTGTATCTGGCCCAGACCTCTTTTCTGAACTCCATATCCAGCTGCCCTCATGACATCCCCATTGAATCAAGAGAAATTCCATACCTACAGATTCCAAGCTGAATTACCTTCCATGTGTTCCCTCTCTACCCTTCTTCCAAATCTGTTCTTCCTACAGCTCCCAGAAATGGCTACTTTCCAATCAGTTATCCAAGCTGGATTCCTGGGCAACATTTTAGATTAACCTCTCTCCCTCATCCTCTGCATCTAATGTCACCAAATTCTGTCACATCCGCTACCTAAATATTTTTCAGATCCATTCATTTCACTCCATCCTCACTACTACCAGATTTAATCTAGGCCAACACTCTTTTTCCCCCTCATTGCTCTAATAGCATATATTCTCTTGCCTACCTCCCATTAAATGCTCTCAACACAGTGTGATCTTTTAAAAAAAATTGCAGCGATCTAATTATTTATTCATTCAGCAAATAAACTTTGAGCACCTTTTACATATCAGGTAGTGTTATGCGCTGAAGATATAATTATGAACAAAATAGACTGCAATCTTGTCCCACAATCCAGGAGGGAATCAGAATAAAATGACAAGTGTAATAAATACCATGAAGTGGATGGTGCCTTGAGAATACATAAGGGCACAAGCTAAACTGGTCTGGGAGGTAGAGAGAGAGAGCTGAGGTAGATTTCTCTGAGAATGTGACATTTGAACTCAGATGTAAAGGTTGAGTTCGAGTTAGTTAGGCTGAGGGTTACCAGAAGGAGGTTCCAGGTAGAAGGGAAAAATCACATGCGAACACACTGTGAAAGGAGAGAGCATGAGGTCTTCGAGGAATCAAAAGAAGGCCAGTGAGGCTGAAGATGGAGAGGAAGGCCGAGACCAGTTTAAACCGAGCAGGACAGTTTAGGCCACGTTAATAATTTTGACCTTAAGTTCTTTGTCCTTGGTGTGGATTGTGATGACATTGGATGCAGAGAGTAGATGAAGTCCAGAAATTTTCCTTGGAGAGAACATTATCAGTATCTGGGGATTGATTAAACGTAGGGGGTGGTGAGGGAGATGATAGTGTTAAGGATGGTACCCCTGCTTCTGATTTGCACAACAGGATAGGTGGTTATATCCCTCCATGAATCAGGATTCTGAAAGAGGACCAGTAAGGGTGTGGGAGAGAGAAACATAAGCAGGCATATTTGAGAAGCCTTTGAGACATCCTGGTGGAGATGTTGAGTAGGAAATTGAATGTACATGTCTGGAGCTTGGATGAGGGGTCTGAAATGGAGATGTAAATTTGGAAATGGGCAGTATATGCCCAATGAGGTGACACCCAAAGCTATGGACACAAATAAATACTTACATGGAATATTTGGTGAGAAAGAGAAAAGGGCATAAGAATAAGCCATGAGAAATCCCACTGTGTAACAGCTGGTAGAAGAAGGTGAGCCAGCAGAGGGTTCTAAGAAGCCACCGGACAGGAATTAGAGTGTAGGCAGAAAACCGGGAGATGTAGCATGAGGAAGCCATGGATGAAAGTTGGATGAGAAGCAGGGTATCGAGGGATGCTGAGAATACAACCAAGATTATGTGTGGGTTGGATTAGATGACATAGGGTTCTTTTGACCTTGGCAAGAGCTGTTACTGAGACGTACTGTGGGTGGAAACAGGATTGGAGAGGGTTGAGCAGTGAGTGCAAGGTGAGGAAGTGACAACAGTGAGTAGAGACAAGTCTTTTCAAGAAGTTTGCTTGAGCTGGCAGTGGGGAGAGAGAGAGAGAGAGAGAGCAGTTAGTTGCACTGGAGGAGTGTCAGTAGAGAAAAATTCTGCATGTAAGTTGGTAGATAGTGGGTCCCATTGAGAAGGAGAGGTTGATTATATAGAAGAGAAAATGGATAAACAGTGGTATAAAATTCCTGGAAAGTCATGAAAGGAAGGAGGGAAGTAACAGATGAAGCAGTTGGTCTTAGGAAGAAGGATGAAGGGATAGGTGTTGAAGACAGCAAGTTTGTGTTTGAGGACATCCCTCAACTGGTGGCTTCTGTTTCCTCTGTGAAGGAGGATTGGGAGGTCTTCCTCTGGGAGCGAGGGCTGGTGCAGGGGGTGGTCCCAGGAGAGTTGTGCTCTTGTGTCAACTTAAAAGTCCTTTCCTGGACTTTGCCTGGGTGGCTCAGTGGGTTGAGCCTCTGCCTAGGGGTCCTACTATTGAGGCCGCATCAGACTCTCTGCTCAGCAGGGAGCCTGCTTCCCGTACACACCCCCCCCCCCCGCCTCCTGCCTCTCTGTCTACTTGTGATCTCTCTCTCTCTCTCTCTGTCAAATGAATAAATAAATACTTAAACAAAAAAAAAGTCCTTTCCTCAAGCAGCTCTTTGCTGATGTCTGGGCTAGAGGAAGACAGACTCTTACCCCTGTAGTGCCTTATTGCTCCCCATCACAGTACTCCATCATTTATTCAACAAATAGGGAGTACTCATCGGTGCCAGGGACTGGCCAGACACTGGCACTGTTCTGTACAGTAAGGGGTGGTTTCCCTGCTGATCTCTGTGCTCCACCGGGGAGGGACCATTGCTTTATAACTTATCACTCTTCCCCATGCCTGGCACAGTGCCTTGCAAATAGTAAGCTGTAAGGTTACAGGAGGCTTGACCTTGAGTGGGATGTGCCCCCCACCGCAGCTCCTTCAGGCTTAGCGGCCACTCTTTTAGCTCCTTTCCATGAGGGCTCCGCCCAGCTCCCTACCTTGAGCCAGAATCCATGTGGCTCTTTCCATCCTTTGAGAGGCTTCAGGTACACCAAACTCCAAAATGTGCCTCTTTTTGAGGATACTGGGCTGCTGGTCACCCTTTGACCACAATAAGTTAGGTGATGGCTCCACACAGTGCCTTGAGCCAGGTGCCTAGGCTTCAGTGCTATTCACAGCAGAACTTCCTCATTTCTCCCCTAGTACCTTCTGCCCTGGTGACCAGGGGGACAGGGCTGTCCTGGAGATGACCTGGCTCTTCAGCGCCCCAGCCTCATAGTGTGTGTGTCTTTCCCAGATCACACCTCCAAGTGCTAAGGAGGTCGGTCCTATCCTCACCTATAAGCCTGGCTGCATCAGAGAAGGGCTCGTCATCTCCATGATCCTCTGCGCTCGCCAGCCACAGGTCTCCCACCATCCTGACACTCATGGAGATGCCACCGTGGAGCAGCCTTTGGTCCAGCATGTCGGCTTACACTAACTCCCTCCCTTCCTTTTCTCCAGATCTTGGTCCTCGCTGCTCTGGGACGCCCTGCCTTCTTGGGTACCCTTCATCATTCTCCATCACCCTCCCTAACACTCTCGTTGCCTGCTTTCAGCCCACAGGGCCACACAAGCTTATCTTGGTGTCTGCTCCAGCCTCCAGATTCTGAGTTCTGAGCCTCCGAATTCCTCTTACTCTATGTCTGTCCCCTCCATCCTTCCTTCGGTCCTTCTGAGGGCCCACGCTGTGACACATGCACAATGCACGCTCCTTGGTAATGGGAATGTGAAGTTGAGTAAGACACAGTCTTGGGTGTTTGGTTGGAGTGGGGCACTGGCTATCGTGAGACATGGAGGAGGGAATGGTCCCCTGTGCATGAAGAGGGAGGACTAAATAGGAAAGGCTCACTGCTTCGGAGCTGTGCTGCTGAGCCAAGTTTTGAAACATGAGCAGAGGTTCTCACATGGGGAGATAGGATTCCAGGTGGGGGGCGGGGAGAGCACTGTAAACAAAGAGCCAGAGCTATTAGGGTGTGACATGTTCTCGAATCTGCCACCCTTTGTGAGGCTGGAATGTCAGGTGTGAAGGAGGCAGGGAAGGGGGAGGAGGTCTGAGAGGTCATAGGAATTTGCTCAAGGAGGCTCCTGCTAGTGTGCACAGCCCTTATCCTGAAGGGAGCAGTGAGCCATCTGAGTTTTCCAAATGGGGAGTGACACAATCTGGTTTCCATTTTTGGAAGATTACTGTGGTTCTAGGTAGTGGCAGAGCTGTTTATTTTTCTCGTTTATGCCCGTGACCATGAGTTTGCTTATTGCCCAGGTGGAGCCACACCAAGTGCCCCAGCAGTTCCATATGAAGCAGACACACAGACAGGAACATTTTTTCAATGCATGTCACAGATGTGCACACAGAATTGTGCTAGGGTGGGAGGGAGGCAGGATGGAAAGGCGTCATGCACTCCACCTGAGAGACAGGCAGCCTAAAGCTTCTCACTGGCAACCTGTGTTCAGGGCTGAGAGCTATAGTGAGGTGCAGAGAGAACCAGGGCTGGGAGTCAGGGGAAGAAAGAACTCCTCAGTGGGGTTTTGGGGTGGGGAGAGAACTCTCAGGTGAGAAATAGGGGTAAAAGAACCATGCAGTGGGAGTCAGAGAGAGAGGTGTGCAGTGAGAGGCAGGCAGTGAGGGAGAGTTGTGTGCTGGGGACAAGGGTCAAGGAGGCCTTATGGGAGGACTCAGGGAGGGCATGGGGGAAGTGGACAGCAGGAGCTAAGGGGGCCAGGATGAGGGAAAATTGGGTAGTGGTTGGTCGGGGAGAATGGCCGGCGATGTGGTGGCAGTGAGGGTCCAGGGAGTAAGCATTTTACAGGAGGGGTCAGGGAGGGAGGGGGGTAGAGAAATGGAAGGTAGGAGAGACAGGGAGGATGCAATGAGACCTTGATGGTGGGATCACTGGGTGATGTGGCTGGAAGGACAGGTAGGCAGAGAAAGTGATCCTCAAAGGCTTCTAGTGAGAGGGGTCCAAGGAGACAGGAAGTGGGGGGAGGCTGTCACTGTGGACCAGAAGATCCCCTCACATGAAGGGCAGATGGGATTTGGTTGGGCCACCACGAACAGTGGTTGAGACACAGTAACGTGGCCCAAGTATGTTTTCTGAAACTGGCAGAGGAATGCTAAAATCAGGCCTGGAAGAGATAGGAGGGCCTTTCAACAAATATTTATTGAATTCCCGTTCTGTGCCATTACTGTGTTAAGCTCTAGGCATATGGCATTGAAAAAAAGAAAAAATCCTCCACCATGGAACTGAAATTATAGTCATGAGGAGACAATCATTAAACAAATAGTAATAATAATATTGGTAAATACCTTGACAGATGGTGCTAGGCACCAGGGAAGGTTTGGGTGTTGCTGAGAGAGGGCATGGTGGCATGCAGTTTTAAAAGGGTGTCAGGGAAAGCCTCACTGAGAAGGTGATGTTCAGATCAAGACCTGAAGGCCTGGAAGGTACAGGTCAAAAGCCCCTGCAGTGAGCCACCAGACATGGGGCATTATAGGGTCTGGGAGATGGAGTGGTGCCCAAAGTGAGGTACTTAATAGAAACACTCATCAAAGTGTAGTTTCATGCAGCAAAAGGAGCTGTGAGTTGGAGCTGATGGTCCTTCCTCTGTGACCTTCCTTCCCAGGTCCATGCCCTTGAGAGATGGTTCTGCTGCTCATTCTCTCCTATTCTCACAGTCCCTAGTAAGGCTGGGCTTCAGGGCTGATTGAGCCCAGTGATTGATGATGATAGGAATACTGCCTGGGGAGCTCACACTGGGACACTGTGGATAGCAGCGTGACAAGAGGAAGGGGGCAGTCAGTGTCCAGTGTCCAGAGCACATGAGCCAGTCCCACAGCAACTGGGTCCCTGGCACAGTAAGCCCTGGTCGGATCAGCTGGGGGTGGGGACGCACAGAGAGCCATTGTGTGGAGGCTCTGCCGTTGGGAGTGAGGGCAGAGCAGGGGCTGGCTGTGCTGGCTCAGAAAGCTCAGGACTGGGGACTGGGGCCCAGGGGAGACTGTGGACCTGGCTCTAGCCTTTGGTGGAGATGGTTGTTGAGTGGGTGGTGGTGAGAGGGGACAGGAGTTAAGCCTAGTCGTTGTCTTGGGAAAATAGCTCCCAGGACACAGACTGGTGGGTGCTGGTCTGCTGAGCATGAGGGAGTCGAGGAGGTATAGAGAACAGCCTCAGGCAGATGTAGGGGTGCTGCTGTTCCCACCTGGAGGCTCAACGCGGTCTCCTCTCCTCACCCACAGGATCTGCCAAGGCCATGTCTGTTCCGTCATCACTGAGCCAGTCGGCCATTAATGCCAACAGCCACGGAGGCCCCGCTCTGAGCCTACCCCTGCCCCTGCACGCTGCCCACAACCAGCTGCTCAACTCCAAGCTGCAGGCCACGGCTGTGGGACCCAAGGACCTGCGCAGTGCCATGGGGGAGGGGGGTGGGCCTGAGCCAGGCCCTGCCAATGCCAAGTGGCTAAAGGAGGGCCAGAACCAGCTCCGGCGGGCTGCCACAGCCCATCGTGACCAGAATCGCAACGTGACCTTGACCCTGGCAGAGGAGGCCAGTCAGGAGCCTGAGATGGCACCTTTGGGCCCCAAAGGCCTGATGCACCTGTACTCTGAGCTGGAGCTCTCTGCCCACAATGCGGCCAACAGAGGGCTCCGAGGATCTGGCCTGATCATCAGCACCCAAGAGCAGGGGCCGGATGAAGGAGAGGAGAAGGCGGCAGGGGAGGCCGAGGAGGATGATGAGGAAGAGGACGAGGAGGAGGAGGAGGAGGACTTGTCTTCTCCCCAAGGGCTGCCTGAGCCCCCGGAGAGTGTGGAGGTGCCCCCCAGGCCCCAGGCCCTTGCCGACGGTCCCCGAGATCACAGCAAAAGTGCCAGCCTCCTGTTTGGCATGCGGAACAGTGCGGCCAGTGACGAGGACTCAAGCTGGGCTACCTTATCCCAGGGCAGCCCCTCCTACGGCTCCCCGGAGGACACAGGTACCTTATGGAGCTTGACATGGGGAAGATGGGAGGGCAAGAGGACAGAGGTCAGGCCTCTCCAAATCAAGGCCAGGGCCAGCCAGGGCATGAGCCACAGAGCCCATGTCCTCAGTCCTCAGCAGGCCATAACTGGGTTTTCCTGAACAAAACTATTCCTATATTCAGAATGTTTGTACAAACTGATAGATCCATCCATTGTGGACGCTGATGGATGGTGGACTTGTTGCATTTAGGGAGCACTTTCAAGGTACTGCCCTCTGCTCAGCGTTATTGTACTGAATCCTCATAATTATGTTGTGAGTCTGATACTATTATGGGGCCTGTGCTACAGATGGTGAAAAGTCAGCCTGGAGAGGTTAAGTAGCTTTCCCATAGTCACAGACATTCTGTGTTCATAGTGGAACTGTGTCTAGACCCGAGTTCTTAGCCCTGCTTACCCTGCACTGGTGCATGTGGCACAGTGAGCCACGTGCACGTGAGCCAGCTTTTACCAGGCCAGGTTTGGAGGCAACAGCACCTCCCCACGCAGGTCTACCTGGAAAGACTGAGGTCGGGGCTTGTATGCAGAGCACCACTCAAGGCATTACGAGGATACCATTTTGTATTCTTTGTATCAGGAATAGAATACTGACTAAAGGTTAGGAAATAAAGGAAGAATAAATAGATCCTTTGTGGGGTTGGACAGGAGGAGAAAGTAGAAAGTAGGTATTAGGACTCCAAGGACTGATCATTAAATGTGTCCCATTTAAATAAATTGAGTCTCTGTCATGTAGAGATGCAGACAGAGTTGAGGAACAGAGGACAGAGATGATGGGTCATAGCTACAAGCCTGGAGTTCTGTGGATTGGAGTCTAAGTAGAGCCTCGGAAGGACTCTGCTGTGCCCCTGGCAACAGGCACCGTACCAAACCCCAAATTGGGGAGCCTTTGCAGGGGAGCATGCAGTTCATGGAGCCGTGGAGCCAAGGGCAGTGCATCATCCCCTTTCCTTTTCCAAAAACTTATTATGGACATTTTCAAACATCTACGAAAGTGGAGAGACTAGAATAGTGAGCCCAGTTTACCCATGATGCAGTTTCAGCAATTATTAGCACATGACTAATCTTGCTGCATCTATACCCTGATCTACTCCAGGCCCTAGCCTAGGTAATTTTAAAGCAAACATTCAAATCCATAAGTGTTCACCCATGCATTTCTAGAAAACAAGACTCTTAAAACAATCCCCAGTACCATTATATTGCATACAAAAATTTAACAGTAATTCCTTAATATTGTCAAATATCCAGTGTTTACGATTTCCCAGTTGTTTAATAAATGATCCCCCACTCTGCTATTTAAAAAGTTTTGATTATTTTGAATCAATAATCAAGTAGTCCTAGACCTTTTGATGATGGACGTGTATCTCAAAGTTTCTCTGAGCTGTATGTTATGCTTCCATCCCTCTGTCTCTCTTTATTTCTGCTTGCGGGTTGTTGTTGTTTTAAATTGGTGACACAGTGTTATTTGGCCTGGGTTTTCTGTGGTCTGAATTTGCAGACTCTGTCCCTGTGGTGCCATTGAGCAGGTGTCTCTTCCCCTAGATTTCCTGCAAATTTGGTAGTGTGTTCCAGAGACTTGATCAGATTTGGATTTGAGAGTTTTTTTGGTATTTTGCTTTTGCAAGGACACCTCATAGGTGATATCGAGTGCTTCCAACAAAGGCAAAGTCTGATTGCCTCTCTTTTCTGTGATGTTAGTGACTTTCCATGGTCATTGCTTGGACCTCCTTTGAAGGGAGCAGCTGCTGCTTCACTCTGTTTATAGGGTTGGGTGAGGGGAAATGTAGTGGCAATGGAGCCAGTTCATGACACTTTTCAGTGTAAACTGAAAACTGACACTGATGTGAAATATCTCAATTTCTAGATATTAACAACCAACTCTGTTTTTTGAAAAAGCACCATGCAGGCCATACAAAGTCTGAGTCTCATATTGGTTTATCGGTTGCTAGTTTACAGACTCTGCCCTAGCTTGGGGGGCTGGAGGTTTGAGTCAGAGGCCAAATACTGGAGGGCGTGATTGCTCAGAGGCTGCTGGGATGGTCAGTGCAGTAGCTGCACCTGTGAGCCTCCTGGGAGAAGGAGGCTGGAACTGCTGAAGAAGTGGAAAGGGCCTGCTGGGCATGGGGATCGACCTCAGTGAGAGGGGATGGCCAAGGATCAAGCTCTGGTGGAGACTCTGGAAAGTGGAGGGAGTGGTGTGGCGTCAGCCTGGGGAAGGGGTCCAGTCACTGCTTACTCCTTTGTAATTGTGGTGCCATGATCCTGAAGGCCACGGAGAAAGTCTGGGCTCATGTAGGAACAGAGTAGAATTGAGCAAAATTATTTTCCCCTTCCCAGCCTAGGATCTCCACAAAGTTTTTGATTGAATAAGTGCCTGAATGAATGAATGAATGAATGAATAAGTGAATGAGTGAATGAACTTAACTACCTGTGTTGGGTTCATACTTGGTGCCAGGTCTTGTCCTAAATGCTGAGAAGGCATACTATAGGGGACAGAGGTTCCTGTCCTCATGGCACTTACAGTCTAGTGGGGGAGACAGAGATAGATGGGCAGCGCTCTGATCAGCATGGTGAGCACTGGGATGGGGAAGGTGCAGCAGGGTGACCCAGCCCTGCCTGTGTGTGTGATGCGGGAGAGGGGGTGGGTCAGTTTTAAGGCATGATCTTTACATGTATCCCTGAAGGAGGAGTCCAGTGAAGAGTGAGGAAGGGAGGCTGGGCTTGGAGAGGATGAGGGGCATGCCACGCAGGAAGAGAGAGACAAGGGGTGGAGGGTGATCAGAGATAAGGCTGAGAGGCAGAGGTTAAGGGCTGAGAACAGCACACAAACCCAGGGAGGAGTTTGGGTTCTATCCTGAGGGCAAGAGAAAACAATTAAGAGTATTAAAGTGGAGAATAGTTCAGTATTTTCGAACAGTCATGTGGGCTGTAATGTGCAGTCCAGATTGGAGGAGACTAGGCTGGAGGAGGGAGCCCACCTGTGAGGCTGTTGCAGCAATCCAGGGAAAAATTGCAGGTAGTAGCTTGGACTCCTGTAGTGACATGGGAATGGAGAAGAGGAGAGAGCATTACGTGACTCACTGACTCCCGAGCAAATGACTACATCGGTTTCACCATGAAGACATGCGTGGATGGATGAAAGAATGATACACAAACCTTTAAATCCATGTGTGAGCTTCTGAATGAGTTGACGCAAGAGGGGAGATGTCCATTCTGGAATAAATGTGTGCATGCGGCGGCAAAGGCCTGAGTGGGGCTCTGCTTGGAGGGAGATATGCCAGGCTCCAGAAGGGCCTCCCAGATGGTTGGGGAGAGAGGAGGAGAGCGGCCCCTCCAGGACAGATCGGAAGGATGACGCTCTTCGAAGCAGGAAGGTACAGGCTAACAGGGATGGCAGATGGATTGGTGTTCGTGACTCAGTCAGAAGATGAATTGGTCCCCAGATTCAAGAGGTGTATGATCCTTCATGAAGAAGGGTGTGGCCGTGGAGGGCACGGTTGCCCTCGGTGCCCGTGTTCCCGGAAGATTTGACAGGAGAGCCCTGAAGGTGATAGAGGGTCCCTGGGAAAGAGTGGACATTCTAAGTCCCTGGGGCGTGAGGAAAGGGGAGGGTGGAGGGAGACGAGGTGGTAATGGCTACCTAGAAGGCTGGACAGGCAAGAAGAGCCCCTCCTCTGTGGGCCCACCTCATTTGCAAACAGGGTGGTAAGACATCTTGCTGAAATAACTCTCCCATCAGGTGTGCAGCCACCTTGGGTAACCACACCTGCTCCCGGCACCCCTGTGCCTGGTTGCCCAGCAGCCTGGGTCTGGGGACTGCCTATATCCTCAGTGCTGCCTCTTGGACCAGTCAGGATTCCTCGTTTCCCTGGTAACGGGAAGCACGTCAGCAGTCTGGGCGCTCCCAGCCGGCCTGGTGCTGCGGTTGCCGAGGAGACGCTGCAGCCTAGCTGGGCCCTGGCAGGTGAGGGGGGCTGTTCTGGGAAGCCCTAAGCCCATCCTCAAGCTTGCTGGGGCCCAGCCCTCAAGGCCCACTTTGGGGCTCAAACTGCAGGACAGGTTCTGGGCAGGGGAGGGATCCCTGGGAGCCCTGAAGCCACACCCTTTTTGTGCTGAGAGCTCCAGGCTTTGCAGAGCCCCAGGTGGCTGAGGTATTCCCAAGGCGCTGAGCTTCCTGGTGTCCCTAAGACTAGGTTTGACTGTGGTGCTGTGGTGCCTGTTGTGGGGTGGGATGGAGATTCAGGATTGGGGGAGGGGAGCCAGGATTAGAAAGAAGAGATGTGAGCAGGAAGGGCTGGGGTCTTATGAGGACCCTCCATCCCCACGCAAAGGAGGTCCCCTCCCATGGTGGTCCTGGCCCCTCCTTAGTGAGCGCCAGGTGGGGGAGGATCTTGCCTGGCAGGCGCTCTGCCCTGGTGAGAAGGGGGCGGTATGAGCTTTTCTCTGCAGCCCAGCACCAGGCTGTGAGCCCAGCTGGCTGGGCTGGAGGGGCTGTGAGGAGGGAGGGTGGAGGCAGGAGGGGCTGGGAACCAGCGCCATGTTCTCCCAGGACTTCTTCCTGGCCATCATCCTGCAGGACAGCAGCCCAGGTGAGGGGTAGCCCGAGTCTGGGCTTGATGTGGGCTGGGGCTGGGTGGGGAGGAGAGGCAGAGGAGGCAGAAGCTGGCTTATGGAGCTGGAGTGGTGTGGCTCTGCTAGAAAAAGAGGGGTGTATGTCACAGGTATGTGTACATGTGCAGAGAATGTTTGCCTGCATCTGTGTGTGCCAGGGGTTAGGGTATGAGTGTCTGTGGTATCTGCACACATGTGGCAGAGGTTGACTGAGTGTGCATTCACTGTCTGGGTGGTACCCACACATTTGTGGGGGGTTGTTGTGGGTGTGGCTTCTGCACACGTGTGATGGGAGCTGATACATACAACTGTGTGTGTGCATACCTCTGCGTGTGGTGTCTGCCTTAGGCTATGGCTGGAGTTGGAGTGCGTGTGTGTGTTTGCCCTTGCTCATGTGTGTGCATCTGACTGTGATACCTGCCGTCTCTGCTGGTATTTTTTGTGTGATGGCTGCACAGGATCGTAGTAGGGCTTGTATGTGTTGTGTATCCTAATGCACACATGTGCGCAGGAGTTGCTGATAAGTCCGTGTACTTGAGAGATGGATATCCATGACAGGAGGTCAGTTAGGGTCACCCAGTCTCCTTCCCTTCTCTCTGCCTCCCTCCTTCCTTCTATGTGGGCACATTAGCCAGGAGCAGGGTCCAGGAGGAGACCTGAGTCGTGTCCCCGGCTGGTGGTCCCCCATGTTGTGACTCCAGACTGCAAGCTCTAGGAGGAAGCAGGAACCTTGTGTTGGGGCCTTCCCCCATCTCTTCCTCTTCACCATGGGGTCTCCTCAAGAGGACTGGGCATCAGTACCTATTGTCTGCTTGTTGGGTGGGCAGACCCTCATCAGTCCCCCTACCCAGCAGATTCCTTCTGGAACCCCAACGCCTTCGAGACGGATTCCGACCTGCCGGCTGGATGGATGAGGGTCCAGGATACCTCAGGGACCTACTACTGGCACATCCCAACAGGGACCACCCAGTGGGAGCCCCCGGGCCGGGCCTCTCCCTCACAGGGGAGCAGCCCCCAAGAGGAGTCTCAGGTGAGCTCACAGGCCTATTGTCTTTTGTCCAAGGGTGGAGGGGTGGTGCTGCTGGAGCCAGACGAGCCACCCACTTATCACTCCCATCCCTCTTCCTAGCTCACTTGGACAGGCTTTGCCCACAGAGAAGGCTTTGAGGATGGAGAATTTTGGAAGGTGAGGGGACCTGCTTCACAATGGGTGAGGGGGAGAAGGGACACCATTTTGGCCCTGACTCCTCTCTCCCTTTCCCAAGGATGAACCCAGTGAGGAGGCTCCTATGGATTTGGGACTGAAGGACCCTGAGGAGGGGACATTGCCCTTCCCAGCTCAGAGTCTCAGGTGAGTGGGAAGGCATGATAGAGTGTGCTGGCAGGGGAATGGATCTCTCTGGGAGGGACCATAGGACAGCTTCATGTTCAGGGATCTGTACCAAGTGTTACCATCTTCCTCCAGCCCAGAGCCATTACCCCAAGAGGAGGAGAAGCTGCCCCCACGGAATGCCAACCCAGGGATCAAGGTTTGTTCAAGACCAATGCCTGTTCCCCAGGTTGGGGCTCCTCTGTGTGCAGGAGACCCCCTGTGTCATGTTCTGGGGGGGCATCTCTGGTCTCAGGAAGCTCTCCAGGTCCTGAGTTAGGAGCTCTTCCAGTCTTAGCACAGATCCCTGTGTCTGAGCCAGAAGCATGTCAGAGTCTAACTCAGCCAATCCAGCACCTTGGCAGGGGGTCTCTCCAGGCTTGGCTCAGATGCTTTCTTGTACTGGCAGGGGTCTCATCTCAGACCATCCCCCTCCCACCAACCATATCCTGTTTGGGGAGCTTTTCAGTCTTAGCTCAGAACACCCTCCCAACTGCCATGTTCTGAGTCAGAAACTCCTCTGCTCTTAGCAGAGAGCATCCTGTGTTGGGGGGGTCCTCCGGTTGTACCTCCCACCCCCTCTTCTGTGTCTGGCAGTGTTTCGCCGTGCGCTCCCTAGGCTGGGTGGAGATGACCGAGGAGGAGCTGGCTCCTGGACGCAGCAGCGTGGCTGTCAACAACTGCATCCGGCAGCTCTCCTACCACAAAAACAATCTGCACGACCCCATGTCTGGGGGCTGGGGGGAGGTGAGGGCTCAGCTGGCGGGTGTGGTTCAGTGGAAAGGGAAGGAAGCTGTGAGAGAGAGAGAGCGTGAGAGAGCTGGGTTGCCCAAGCGATGACTGGGGGAGGGAGGTGACAACCCCCGCAAGTGACAGCCCGGTGAGATGGGTGTGCAATCCCAGGTGGTGGCCTGGGGAGATGGTTTCTAGCAGTGACCAGATCATGTAAAACCAGATCATGTAAGAGATGACAGACGTGACTCGAGTAGAGTGAGGCCTGCAGGGCGGGTGGTCTCACACCAGGGCCAGGGGCCCAGAGCTGTGGCTGACCTCCCCTGAGCTGGAGGTGGCAGAGATCGGCCACCTCCCCAGCTGGGGCTCCACTGAGTGCCTGCTTCCTGGGCCCACAGGGAAAGGACCTGCTGCTACAGCTGGAAGATGAGACACTAAAGCTGGTGGAACCGCAGAGTCAGGCCCTACTGCATGCCCAGCCCATCGTCAGCATCCGCGTCTGGGGCGTCGGGCGGGACAGTGGAAGGTGGGAGATGGGCTGGGGATCCTCGGGTGGGGGTGCATCCAGCAGTCAGAGTGGGGGCCCTCCTTCCTAACTCTATTCTTTGCCTCTCTTGTGCTGCTGGACCCAGAGAGAGGTACTTATGTCTAATTTACCTTGACCGTTTCTCTTCCCACACCTGGACCAGATGCCTCAAAGCACCGAAGTTCCCCTATTCTGCCCTGCCCTTTCCTGCCCGCTGTGCTCGCCCATCTTCCCCCACCTCGGCATGCTTGCCTGTCTATGCCCCAGCCAGAAGGCGGCACCCACAGGACACCAGCCCGAGGGCAGGAGCCCTGAAGGAGTCGCAAAGGACAGGGAGGGCTTGGGTGGGTTAGGGATGACACCTCACACTGGATGGCACTGGGAGACACTGAGGTGCCCCTCCCCCAACAGGGACTTTGCCTACGTAGCTCGCGATAAGCTGACCCAGATGCTCAAGTGCCACGTGTTTCGCTGTGAGGCACCTGCCAAGAACATCGCCACCAGCCTGCATGAGATCTGCTCTAAGGCACGGCCCCCTCTGCTCCCTGGACTAGCTGCCATTTGCTCTACAAGGATGTGGGTGGGGTCATTGAGTGGGGGTGGGGGACTCCAGGGCAACGAAGACCTAACAGACTCTCCCTTGCTCCTGCCCTCCTCTCCTCAGATCATGGCTGAAAGGCGTAATGCCCGCTGCTTGGTAAATGGACTCTCCCTGGACCACTCTAAACTGGTGGATGTCCCTTTCCAAGGTCAGTGCCACAACCCTGCCAGGTCCAGCTCAGCTTTGTCAGCAAAGGTGAAGTGACTCAGGAGGAGGCACAAACTACTACGTGGACATGGGCACATGGAGACTAAATTCTTTGGATCAAATAAGTCAAAGGGAAATGGGGAAGGGGGGGAGGTAGGGCCTTGGCTGGGTGCATATCCAGCTTATGCCCTGGTGGTGGGGACTGAGAGTGAGCAAGGTCTGCCACCACGACTGATCCCTCTTTTCTTTCCCACAGTGGAATTTCCAGCACCTAAGAATGAGTTGGTACAAAAGTTCCAAGTCTATTATCTGGGGAATGTGCCTGTTGCTAAACCTGTTGGTATGTGCATTCTTCTTCACCCAGGGACCACCACCTTGATACCAAGGCAATGCCCACCCTCTGCCCCCAATGCCTTTTTTTACCAGACCTTCTTCTTGCTTGACTTCACTCTGCCCTTTAAAATGCATCCCAGCTTGTTGTACCTCTGTCCCATCTGCACTCTGTGTTCCGCCTGTAAGTAGCAGTTGGCTTGCCTTCACTGAGTTTGAACCGGTGAACCAGGCACATCGGGAGATGCACTATTGCATCCCATGGAGAAGCTTTGATTGGTTTGGGAGGCAGGTCCGAGATGACTGTAAATACCAGGTAGCAGCTGGGAGCTGGGTTTGGTACTGCAGTGCTAAGGATGATAGATAGGCTGTGAGCATCCAGAGAGGAAGCCGTGAGCATAGCCGTGACATGCTTTATTGCTTGCGAAGTACTTCCTTATATGTCATTTAAGTCTTGACAGTCCTGTCAGGTTGGGATTATGGTAATACCCATTTTGTAGATAAGGAAACTGAGTAGAGCCTGTCTGGTTGTCTCTTATATTTCCAGTGCTTTCACAGTACATTATTTGTTTGCTCATTCACTTAACGAATTCCTATGAAGCCCACCTTGGGCTGGGTCTTGGGAGAACAATGGCCACAGCTTTCGTGGAGGTTACAGAAGGTTACAGCAGAAAAAAACAGCAAAAAAACAAAAACAAAAAAGGAGTTAGTCAAATAATCATATTAATAATAAATGTCTAATTATTAACTGAGTTATTCACTGAAAGAAAGTAGCAAGGTGCTATAAAACTATGTTGGAAAAAGACTTTCTTGAGAAAGTGACATTTGAACTGAGATAAAAAAAAAAAATGAGGTGGGAGCTAATGGGATAAACGAGATGGAGATAGGAATAAAGCAGGGGAAGAACTCTCCAGGCAGGGGTGAACAGGGTAGAAGAGGACCCTAGTGGAAGGTACTTTGGTACTTCAAAGACATTGAGAGAAGGCCACTGGGGCCAGAAGAGGCTGGGAGCTGGGTGGCACTCACACCTTATATGATGTCAGAGGCCACATTAACCGTTGGTTCTTCATCCTGAGAGCAGCAAGGAGCTATAGTTGAGTTTTCAGGAAAGCACTTGGCATAATCAGATTTGAATTTTGTAAAAGCTGGCTTTGGCTGTACCATGGAGAAAGATGTTTAGCAGGTGGAGGTGGGTGTGAGGAATCAATTCGGAGGATCTTTGAGTAGCCATGGCCGATAAGAAGAGTATCACGGAATATGGTGGAGCTGAAGAAGAGTGTGCAGATTCAAGAGGTGTTTAGATAATTAAAATCAACAGGTCTTGGTGATTCACTGACTGTGGGAGGAGAGATGGAGGTATTCAGGCTGACTCCTGACTTCCTGGCTTTGGGAATTAACGGATGGTGACACGCAGACACTGGAAGAAGTCAGTTTTGGTATGGAGATTGGAGTTCAGTTTCAGACATGCCAAGTTTGATGGGGAAGCTGAGTGACAAACTTGGGTTAGCAGTTGGATTCACAGAGGAGCGGATTGGGTTACAGATTAAAGTGTGGCACTATTGGGTTATAGAAGTAATCAAAACCATGAGTGTGGCAGCCCACAGTGAAAAGAGAAATGAGGCTAGGCCTAGCTTTTAGACTTTCTAGCACTTAATGGATGGAGAAATTATAAGGATTGTGAGAGCAGAAGGAGAGAGAGGGGGAGGCACAAAAGAGGCCACTTCAAGAAGTGGTCAGATATCACATCAAAAGATACTTAGGAAGAGCTCAACTGTTTGGTGTCTGGATAAATGAACAGACAAATGCAACAATGAATGAGACCTGCCTCAAATGACATGACTAGGAGATGGTAGGCCTAGGACTCAAACCCCGGTCATCTTTAATTGTCTGCTTTTCCCCTCAAACCATGCTGACTTTAATGACCAGCACTTTAAATCCTATAAGGGAACCCATCTTAGAAAGGGTGGGGATTGAGCTGGGGTTAGAAAGATGGCCTGGATTTGCAGAGGGGAGTTAGTACTCCAGTTGGATTCAACGCAGGGCCAGAGACATGGAGCTGGGGGTGAGAAAATCATGCTTAGGGAGCAGGAAGGAAGCTTGGCTGACCTCGACGCCTTTGCTTCATTTCTTTCTCCTTTCATCCTCAACTTCCAAACCCGTGTTGCCTCTTCTAGTTATTACCCCTACTCCCCTGTCAACCCACCACCTCATGTAGGTTCTCACTATAATGAAACAACTGTCTGTGATCCTTGACTGCCCCTCTGCTGCCCGTTACCTCGACGGGTCTGCTCTATTGAGTCTTTAAAGTTATTTACTACTTTGTCTCATCTTCCCTTTTTAACCTCCAGGAGTTTAACATTGGCTCCTCATGAGGCTGCAATATTGATTCATTCATAAATCATTCATTTATTCAACAAGTGACTATTGGATGCCTGCTCTGTGCAAGGCACTATTCTAGGTTCTTGGTACACATTAATGAACAAAACTGACAGATTCTTGCCTTCAGGTAGCTGACATTCTAGTCAGGAGAGACAGACAATAATGAAATTACATAGTATGTTGGAAGGCAACAATTGATATGGGGAAAAAAATGCATAGTAGAGTAAGGGGGATTCGGAGTGCAGGGCTAGGGGTCAGGGTAAGTTTTTAATCCCGAGTTGTCACCAAATATGGCAGATTGTTTCTAGGCCACAGTGTTCCACTACATTCCCCACCTCTGTACTGATCCATGCTCCAAGGCCAAGCGCCACCCCCACGCCCTATGAGCTTATTAAATGGTTTGACTTTGATATCTTGTCCACACTTACGGTCCTTGAGATTTTCCACTGACTGGCATAAATGTCAAACACACCACAGCCCTTGCCAATCGGACCAGACCCACTCAGGAACTGCCCGTGTTTTCACCCATCTGTGGACTCCTAGCTTACTTGGTTATACAAGTTTGGAACGCATTGGCCAGTATTGCCTTGAGGGTGTCTTGCTCAAGTGTCTGGAATTCCTTAAGTAGATAAGCCCTGTGCTGGGACTGGGGACACATCGATGAAATAAACATGCCTTCTGTCCTTGGGATGTCCCAAGTTGTCCCAGTTGTCCCAGCAACATTCCCCCCTCTGCCCTGCAGCAGGGAAGGCTTCCTGGGTGGGGCCTGGGTGAACCCTGAAGGAGGAAAATTAGGAGTTTCTCACATAGTCTAGAGGGAAAGGGCACTCCAGACAGAGGCTTTTTCCACAGTTACTGCCTGTGTCCCTTGAGGGCATACTCTTCTTACTTTGTATTCCCCATCTGCCTAGCAGGGCATTTACCAAGATTAGGTATTAATAAATGCTACATAAATCATTTGAAGCTCAGGGAGCAATACAATATGAGGCTTGACAGCTCAGATGAGGCCAGTTTTTGGAGGACTTGCATGCTTGCGAGGGGAATTGGGCCTTGATCCAGCCAAAGGTAAGATGAGCAAGGCCAAGATGAGGGAGGGCTTTTGAGGAAGTTATTTGTCCTCTTCCTTGTCCTCTGCCCACAAAGGGTCCATGTGGTCTGCTCCTCTGGGAGCCCAGAGGCCCTGAAAGGGGCGAGAGGGCCCAGGAATGGACCACAGAGCTGCATGTCTTTGCATCGGCAGTTTCTTCTAACCTCTTAGCTGTGAAGGTAAAGACAGTAGATCACACATTCATGAGAAGTGCAGGGACCAGAACCCATGCCTCTGCCATGCCATTTGTTGCTTCTGCCTTGGTTCTCGGCCAAGTGCAACCAAGAGTGAAGTATTTAATAGCAGTTTGAGGTATAGGAAGCCACCCTTTTACAGGGGGATGTTGATTGATCTAAAAGCTACAACTGTCCTTTTAGCACATTATAGAAATTACAGAAATTTACTGAATCCAACTAAGATTTGACAGTCCTTCTAATTCTGAAAATAGAAAAAAAGAGAAGGAGCAGGGGAACTGTAAACTTCAATTTCCTTATCTGTAAAATGGTGATAAAAGAATCAATTGATTGTTGTGAGGTATGCATGGGATTGTGCACTGTAATGACTGGCATGCACTGCCACACACACAAGTCAACATACCTCAAGTGAATATAGAACAAAACAAAGGTTGTCTTGGGAGAAGAGTGGCTAATACGTGCTGATTTGGGAGTTCTTGTGGTACGATGCAGTAAATGTCTGAACGTGGGTGAACACTGAGAGCCAAGATAAGGGGAGGTCAGAGCTTAGGTGGGGATCAGTTCATTTTGAAGGTTGAAGGAAGAGGCTGAGTCAGGTGAAGAAAGCTAAGCCTAGGATTTAATATAGAAGAAACCAGAAAAGTGCTAAATCACTGAAGCCAAGGAGGAGGGCACCAAGGAAGGGATACCTGTGCAGCTTTATACAGCACTGTAGACTGGTGAAGTGGGGATGGAGCAAAGGCCCTGGGGTATCCTCTCCCCACTCCTAGTGGTGTCATATTTGTGTCCTTATCTTCCAGGAGTGGATGTGATAAATGGGGCCCTGGAGTCAGTCCTGTCCTCCAGTAGCCGTGAGCAGTGGACTCCAAGTCATGTCAGTGTGGCTCCTGCTACCCTTACCATCTTGCATCAGCAGGTAAAGACTGGGGTGGGAGAAGGCATGGCTGTGCTTTGCCATGGAGGGGAGCCTGGGGTGGTTGAGGAAGAGCTGCCAGTAAGGTGGATGTGCCCCGTGGAAGAGAGGGTTGGGCAGTTCCTTTCTAACCGGGTTCCATCCCTCCAGACGGAAGCAGTGCTGGGGGAATGTCGGGTGCGTTTCCTCTCCTTCCTGGCCGTGGGCAGAGATGTCCACACATTTGCATTCATCATGGCTGCCGGCCCAGCCTCCTTCTGCTGCCACATGTTCTGGTGTGAGCCCAATGCTGCCAGCCTCTCAGAGGCCGTGCAGGCTGCGTGCATGGTAAGTGGGTAGGGTGGTGGTGTGATGACGCCCACCTCACAGGGGGCAGGCTGGAGAGTGACTGCCCCACCTGCCTCTTTACAGCTCCGCTACCAGAAGTGTCTGGATGCACGCTCCCAGGCCTCCACCTCCTGCCTCCCAGCACCCCCTGCTGAGTCTGTTGCCCGGCGTGTAGGGTGGACTGTCCGCAGGGGCGTTCAGTCGTTGTGGGGTTCCCTCAAGCCCAAACGCCTGGGGGCCCATACCCCCTGAAGCCCTCAGTTCTCCTTCCACCTGCTTGCGTTGGGTCCCAGGGAACTCAAGGGTATGGGGCAGGGAGGGGCCCTGGAGGCTATTGTTAGGCCTCACCACCACCCCACCCCCCCGCCCACCAAAGTGGCCCCTCCCCAGTAGCTGGGGTTCCCTGCTTAGGGGCTGGGGAGAGAGAGACCTAATCCCTGCAAGGAAGTGACAATACTGGATTGATAAGGGGAGCTAGAAGCAAAGCCAGCCCCTGGCTCTCCACCCCCACATTTCAGGTGGAGCAGGAGGAACTGGTCTAGGCCAGGCCCCATCTTGGTAGGGTCCGGCAGGGGCAGGAGGGGACTGGTTCAGGCATGGGTCCCCTCCCCCCTGTTCCATGAGCACCTCTGCTGTACTGATATCACTAATAAAGTCTGTCTGCCCTGCTAAGCCGTGTGCCTTCCTGTGCCTGCATTACATCATCACCTGCAGTACCCTGACCCCTCAGTTAGGCTCATATTCCCAAAGCCACCATACCCTCCCTGCTTTATTTTATTATTATTATTATTTTTAAAGATTTTATTAATTTATTTGAGAAAGAGAGAGAGGACACACAGGGGGAGGGGCAGAGAGAGAATTCCAAGCAGACTCTGAGAGCAAAGCCCCACTCAAGGCTCGATCCCACGACCCTGAGATCATGACCCCAGCTGAAACCAAGAGTCCGAAGGCTTAACCGACTGAGCCACTCAGCTGCCCTGCCCTCCAAGCTTTAAAAGAAGTAAGTGGGACGATCACAGAGGGGTCTGGAGTCCATGTCTCTTATCTTTATTTTAATAGCCTGACAACCAGGCGACAGCATCAGTACAGGGTTCCTGGCTGGCCAGCACAGCTCCTGTCTGATCTGCTGGCACAGTGCCAACTTAGACCTTAGCTCCACAGCCATGAACAGCAGTAGTCCCAGGGCAGGCCGAGGCAGAGCAGCTGCCCCTTCTTTATCTAGCCAAACCAGCTCCATGAAAGAAGGTCCTGTTTCCCTGGTGTGCTTGGGGCTCAGATGCACTTCTTACCACAGCTATCATGTGGGGTTTTTGCTCCTTTTCTAAGATTTCCTCTGGGCCCTGGGGGTGCTAGCAGAAAGGTGGCCTTGGCTGCAGGCTCTGGACATCCAGGAGGCCTCCATCTGGCACTAGATGGCGACATAGAGCAGGGCTGTCAGAGCGAGCAGAGAGCTGGGCGCACAGAGTCGTCAGGCGGCAGGGCATGCCACAGGGCTCTGAGGGCGGGTGGCCCTTATGGTAGAGAAACCAGAAGGTCTGGAACAGTTGCGTGTCACCCCGCATGCGATACACTAAGTCATGCCAGGCGGCAGGCAGTGCGTTGGGCAGCCCGTAGGTTTCTCGAGCCCTATAGAGACGCTGCCAGTGTGGCGTGGCTCCTGGTTCATTAGCCTGGGTCAGGTTCAGGATGTAGGTCTCATGATCCAGGACCACATGAGAGCTCCCCGGGTAGTTGCCATCTATTTGGTAGACCCGGTAACCTGCAAGGAGGGAGAACTGACTGGAGAGGGAAGGAGCCAAGGCCACTCGGGGGAGGGGTAACATGTCCCACCTGCCCTTTGCGAGCCTTGGCTCCAAGTCTGTTTCTGCTTCCTCTATCCCACCAACTTCCTCTATCCTAATAGCTCCCTTCCACCTCACTTACCAGGATTAAGGCCGATGTAGGTGGTGGCACTGGGTGCCAGGAAGGCTACAGATAGTGGCCGGCTCAGGGTCTCCTCGTCATAGAAGACTTCAAACTCATCCACGTGGGTGTGGCCAAAGAACTGACCAGCCAAGGTGTTCTCATACCTGCCAGAAGATACTAATTATATTCAGAAGGTTCTAGGGATAGGGAGGAAATCTGGGGAGATGGGATGCTTCTTTCTTCACACACTGAACTAAGAAGCCTCTACCCCAATGGAACAGCAGGAATAAGATGCTGAAAGGAATTTCCAACCTTCATCCACCCCTCATCCCACCTCCCTCCTACCTGGCTACTATTCGGTAATAATTCCAGCTCCAGCTCTTCAGGCAGTGCCCCGGGGGAATGTGGCCAATTATATGTACCTGCAGGGAGAGTTAAGGAAGGTTATCAGGGATAATGCCCCTCTATTTGCTAGATGGGATGCTGCCTGATTCATGAGTTGTTCAATAAAGCCAATTAGATTTTTTTTTTTTTTTTAAGATTTCACCTATTTATCTGACAGAGATCACAAGTAGGCAGAGAGGCAGGCAGAGAGAGAGGAGGAAGCAGGCTACCCGCGGAGCAGACAGCCCGATGCGGGGCTCGATCCCAGGACCCCGGGACCATGACCCGAGCCGAAGGCAGAGGCCCCAACCCACTGAGCCACCCAGGCGCCCCGCCAATTAGATCTTTTAAATAAATAAACAAGTAAACAAACAAACAAATTATCAGAGCAAGGAAGGGTTCAGGCAGCCCTGGCCAGGAAAAGTTGGTACTCATTTCCCACAACGGCCGGCATTGCTGGCCAGAGACAGGGAGTAGATGAAAGGGTTTCTAAGAGGGACCAGGAGGCGAACTCCCAGGAACACTTATTGGGAGCCTCAGAAAACTAAGCTTCTCTGCTCACGGGTGTTCTGGCTCTAGATAGGAGTCCGGTCACAAAGGGCGTGCTTCTTTCCCAACCCCCACCAGCAACTACTACACCATGTTCTCACCACTTTCCCTCACCTTGTCTCCTCGATCCTCAGCAGCCTGAAGCTCCCCCACTAGCCACTGGAGCTGTCCAGCGGGATCTGTGGAGTTGATCAAGAGCCAGAAGTTCTCACGGGAACAAAAATTCATATTGAGAGAGATGAGACGAAGGCCAGGACGTGGGGAAAGGGCATAGAACCCCCCAATTCTGGAACAAAGTGAATATGAAGATCAACACTCATTCATAATCCAGGTCCTGCTCACCCAGTCCTGTGCTAAGCATTTGGGTAGAAGGCAGAGGCACACAGGACTTTCACCAAGAAGCTCCCATTCCAGCTGAAGACCAAAAAACAGTACTGATTGTAGGGCCCATGTGACTGAGATGAAGGGGCTCAGAAGGCTAAGGGCTCTAGGAGTTCAGGGAAGAGATAAGTGAGCTAGAATGGGAAGGCCCTTCACAAGGAATATGATCTGGGCCTGGGAAAGTTGGGATGTTAAAATGGGGGGTGCCAACATTTTAAAGAGGGCCAACATGAGCAAAGATATGGAGAGGTTATGCTGTCAGCCCTGTGAGGGAGGGTGTCTGGACATAAGGGTAGGGATAGAAGCTACAGTCAGAGGTGGGGGAGGGCCAGTGAGGAGAGCTGACTCATGATAGAATAGTTACAGGTAATGCCCAGAACTTCTACTCCCTTCCCTATCATCCACCTTTCTCTTCCTGGGTTTCCATGGACCTCAGCTACCTGAGAGTGTGAAGGGCTTCAGCAGGTAGCCAGGACTCCCACACCTTGGCCATTGCCTCATAGAGCCAGCTGGAAGAGTAATTGCCCTCTATGAAAGGGGGAGGGAAGCCATTGACAGGTGTACTCTCGTGGTTGCCCACAGCAGGGTACACAGGCACTGGGCCCAAGAACTTCTTCACAAGGGCTGTAACAGTGGTCAGGGCCCGAAGCTGGTCCTGACGTGATTGATGCCAGACGTTGTGGGCGGGGATGTCTCCTGTCCAGTACACCATATCAAAGGGGCCAGCAGGGCCCAGCCCGCTCAACAGGCTCTCCAGGGTCCGCAGGGGCAGGTCACACTTGCTGTACTCGCCCCAGTATCCAGCACCTGGGCGGGAGGTAGGTGGCAGGCCAGAATCCTGGCGGCAACACAGAGGGTTCTCACAGTCAGGGTCTGTGCCCTCCAGGTAGTCATGATCCCAGTGCAGGTCAGTGAGGAAAAGGATGCGACTGACAGGGGCGCCTGGGGCTGGGGGTTTGGGTGGTTGTGGGGAAGGCTTTGGTACAGCTGGCAAAGAGATGTTCCAAGATGAGAAGATGTCCCAGTGCCCGCAGGTGTTGCCCAGGAGCAGACCACAGGCCTCAGATGGGCTCAGCACGGAGCGTGTCCACACTTCCACCATGTCATCTTCAAAGAGCTGGACAGCTGATTGGCACACAGTAGGCGGTGCTATCTTCAGCAGTTTGCAGAGCTTGGTGGCCATGGAGCCCATCCAGGCCACACTGGGCTCCTTCTGTAGTGGGAAGAACAGTGATGAGAGGTCAGAGGCAGCACAGGAACCAGGCCGAACCCTGGCTACCACCCTTTGTATCTCCATCTCCAAACTGGGGCCAGGCTGGCCTCAGTGCCACCGTGAAGAGACCTCAGTGCACTCTCTGCCTCCCACAGACACTGCCCTGTGACTCAGGCAGCACCAGGCCAATAGTTCCTCTTCCCCTCAAGAGGCAGTGGCATTTCAGGCCTTTTGCTTACCCAGCTGGCTTCCTCAGAAACTGTCTGCAGAGTGCCCTGAAATCTGGGCTGGGTAGTATATCTGGCCACAGTCTGGGGCAGGCCCTGGAGAACACTGCAGAGCTCACTGACCAACTAGCACTCATCATAATCCCATCAGGGTCAAGACATCACTATCTAGTCCCACACCCCTGGATGTTTCTGAATTCAAGTCCTTGTTGAGTAACTGGTACAAGGCCTGGTGCTCTGGATTAGAGGTGCCAAGTTTAAGGCACAGGGGATTCAGTGTCAGATGTACAGGGAAAAAAGTCCCAGCCCTTCCCCTAGCCGCCAGCTGTGTGCCCTTATGCAAGTGACTTCACCTCTTCCAAACTCTAATCATTTGTAAAATGAAGATAACAACTGTAATGAACACTTCACAGGTTTGATTTAACCTATATAAAATGGCTAGCACAGTGGCCGGCCCACAATTTCCACTCTTTCCTTTCTTCACAAGGTCACAGTGGAGGTGGTGCTGGTGTGTAATCATGGGTGTCCCTAAAGGACAGCAAATCCGGTGAAGGCTTGTAGATAGATGCCAGCCTCCCCATCAGGTTTGCTTTTCAGGACCCCAGGCCCAACACCTCCCTCGCCCTTGCCCCCACCAGCGCTCCCCTGGGCTGCACCATCACAGCCCTTTTAAGCGCTCACCTTCAGCCCAAAGTCGATGGCGGTGAACAAGCCTTTGCAGACTGGGCAGGTGAGATTCCACCACCCAAAGGCGTTGCGGAGCTGGGGCACTAAGCGACCGAACCTGGCGGGATGGCTTTGGGAGGGAAGAGGGTGGGCCCCGGCAGGGGCCCAGAGAACCAGGGAGTCGGGCAGCGCCAGCGCCAGAGCCAGGCCTATCCACAGAAGCCTCAGTCTGGGGCACCCCCGGAGCCGGTCCGATTCCGTCTCCCCGCCGGATCTAGGGTGGCCCTGGTCGGGAGATACTCCGTGGCGGGGCATTGCCCGAGTTCCTAGATAGGCCGCTTCGCCCATCGGTGTCCCGCCGGTCTAGGTGCAGGCTCTCAAGGGGCCGAGCAGCGACAGAGACAGCTGACCAGCCCCCGCTGCAGTTGGGGGACTGCTTCGCGTCCAACCGCAAAGCAGCTCCACCCCTTCCTCTTCCTCCGTTCCCCAGCTGCTGACGGCCGCCGCTGCCAAGAGTCCTGTCAGCGCCGGGGAGGTGGAGAGAACCGAGCGCGCCCGGGACCCGCCCCCTCCCCGCCCCCTCCCCGCCCCCTCCAACTGCGACTGCGCCTGCGCGGGCCGCTGGGCTGGGGGAAGCTCCCTGCGGTCTAAACCGTGGAAGGGCGCCGCAGCCGCCCACGCACCTGTTGTGTGTGGGTGCAGTGTGGTGTGGCTGGTGAACGGCTCGACTCTCCAAACCTGGACTAAACTCCTGGGGCAGCTAACTTCCAGACCCACTTGGCACTCAACTCGGCCGCCCACTCGGGAAGGGAGGCGCGGGGAGAGCACGACCAAGCAGGTCGCCGAGTGTGTTACCTCTGGCTAGAGAGCGCCTCCCTTCCATCTTTGATGTTCTGCCCCTGGCATCAGCACCCTTCAATCACCCTGACTGAGAATCTTTGAGTCACTTTTGACGCAGACTTTTCCTGATGGAAGGGGCCCTGAACTCGTGGGGACACCCACACATTCACTTTACAGATGAGAAAACTGTCCCAGAGATAGTGAGGTGACTAAGGAGGCGGTACAGAGCGTACAGCCAGGAGAGCCAGGAACAGGGACTAGAACTTGTGTGTCCCAACCCCGTGTATCCATGTTGGTGAAAACTAACATTTACTGAGCTCTATACACGTTCCCGCATGGATCCAGACACTTTATAATGCTGTCTTCAATTGGAACGACTCTAAGAAGTAAGTATGATGCTGTTATTACTTATATTTTGCAGATGGGGAAAATGAAGCATGGGGAAGTTAATTGGCAGAACAGCAGTTAAAACCTGTGAGCTCTTTAATTCTAGAATTCTTCTTCAAGAGTCCCAGAGCTACCAAGTCCTGGCAATTCTTTGAGAATTTCTTTTAAGTGACTCTTCCTCATCATCTCAGAGTAATTGTGGTATAGTACGAAATATATTTGATCTTTGTCTCCAGTGTCTGTTCCTGGCACAGAACTAAAATCTTTTAAAACTTCCTTGTTATTTATACGTGCCCTTTTCAATCACACCTAAACTTTATGCTAATGAGGGGTGACTTCTGGTGGGCCCCCAGATAACCTCAGGATGGGGCTGGTGACTTAAAGAGGAAGTGATTAGAGGGTGAGAAACTTCAGCTCCACCCTCAACCTGCGGGGAAGGGAGGAGGACTCCAGAATGAGCTCTCAATCTCTTGAGTGTTTCCTGTTGGTGAATTTACTCAGTTGCTAGTACGGGTCACAGCTGGAGAGCACCTGGCAGCTCCGTGACATCACTCCCCTTTATACTTCGTCCTGTGCATTTCTTCCATTTGGCTATTCCGAACCTGTACCTTTTGTCATAAACTGGTAAATGTAAGTAAGGTGTTTTCTGAGTTCTGTGAGCTGTTCCAGCAAAATAGCAAACTTGAGGAGAGTGTCATAGAACCCCAGAATTTGTAACTGGTTGATCAGAAGTGCTTGTGGCAACCTGGAGCTTGCCACTGGCATCTGAAGCTGGACAATCTGGTGGGACTGAGTCCTTTAATTTGTGGGATTTGATGTTAACTCTAGGTAGTGTCAGAATTTAATTGAGTTGTTGAACAGCCAGTTAGTTTTGGAGAATTGGAGAATTGTGTGGTGTCACTAGAAGTGGTATCAGAAGTAGGATTTGCTAGCCAGGCCCTAGCTCATGGAAACATGTGGTTTGGGTAAAGAAGATGAAACGGTGGAGGAAAGGATGAGGAACCTTTGATTCCAGGGTGGAACCTTTGATTCCATAGTTACCCAAAGTGTGGAATAGTAATTGTGCTGTAACCAGTTACTAAAGGTAAAATTTACCAATGGAATTTAGAGGTAGATCCAACTCCTGGGGAATTGATTCATTGGATGCTAAAGGTGATGGAAACTAATATGAAAAAGTCAAACTATATAATCTTTTGGTTATTGTTCTCTGTAATAGCAAAAATGAAAGGAAGGAGAACGCTGGTGAGTCCTTGATGCTGGACCAAGCTCAGATTTTAGCTAATCTGAGTTTTCACCACTGGTCTCAAATCTGCCCCTGAAGGAAAAATTATATGGGGAAAACAGAGTACCTCTAAGACTCTGGTCATAAGAAGATTGGCCATATGGGAGAGGGCAAAACCAAGAAACTACTGAAACCAGGAGGTACAATGTGAGAGAGTTGTTTTATTTTGTAGATTAAGATCATCAACTTCCTGAAGAACCTTTACTGAAATGGACTGTGAGCATGATGAATTTAGGGGCAGTATTTTTGTTTTTACATACTTCAGAATGGAAGAGCATGTTTGGGTTGTTACAGGACCCATTGGTTACTGTGGAACCATCCAGATGGCTATACACCATCCAGATACACAGAAGGTTATTCCTGAGGAAATGGCCAGCCTGCTGGGTTGGATAAAAGCCACTGTAAGTTCTCTTTACCCTGACAAGGGACACTGTTAACAATCCCTATAAATTCCAAGTAGAATGTCCTACATCAAGCAGCTGATCTGCTTCATATGCAAGCCATGTGGGACTGGCTTTATGATGATCTTGGCTTTATACTCACCCACTGAATATGCCCATTACCTAGGTCATGATAAACACTGTGGTTAAGCAGGACACTTTTGCATGCACCCCCCCCATGTAAATTTTCTGCTGCAAAATCAAGAAATCAAGCAACAGTCCAATAAGCTTTTTTTTTTTTTTTGGAAAGATTTTATTTATTTATTTATTTGGTCAGAGAAGCAGGCTCCTTGCTCATTTGCTGAACTGGGATCCCAATATGGGACTTTGATCCCTGGACCCTGGGATCATGACCTGAGCCGAAGGCAGTCGCCACTCAGGCGCCCCAGTCCAAGAAGTCTTATCAAATTTGTTGTCTAAGCTTCCCCTCATGGGTTTTATAGATGCCAGTAAAAACATTAGATTAACAAGAGAAGGGGGAGACACAAAGGGGAGAGTTAAGGTCCATCTTGATGGACAGTAGGATGGGTATCTTTAGATGGTTATTAAGAAGGGGGACTTCAAATAGCACCATTTCTCCTTAACTATTACTGCTCTCAGTCTCTGTCCTTCCTATGTAAGAGGACATTGATGACCCTTAGGGCCCAAATTCCGTCTGTTCTCCAAGACCTTATCTCAGGAGGTCCTTTCCTTTGCTCACATTGCATCTCCTTTACAGCATCTTTCTTGCTCACTCCCTCCTTGCTCACTTGCCCAGTTCTCTTTCTCACAGTGTTTCATAGTGTTGCTTTTGGCAGTACCATCGTTGCTGTGTGTCACATGCTCTTACCCTTCTGGGTAGGTGATCAAAAGCCCCTCTTCCCCTGACATGGATACATTGTTCTCCAGGAATTAGGTTCTGAGACAGAGATGAACATACAAGAGATTTCTTAGGAAGTTCTCTTGGAATCTATAGCTGTGGAAGGAAGGAAGGGTAGCAGGATTGAGGAGAGGGACAAGTTGAACTTTGATGCTGTCTTGGTAGAGACCTCAGTGGACCATATGGGAGTTCTGAAGCTGGGATGACCCTTCAGAATGGTCCTGAAAAGGCATGAGTGGGTTTGCTTCATTTGGGGAAATGCCTGTAGGGGGCTGAGGGTTTTCTGTTGAGAGCACTCCTAACAGCCAGGAGAATAAGTCCTTCATTCCTGAATGGAGACCAGGCTACAATGACAGCATCCACTACGGTTCATACACCTTGTGTGCCACTTGGATCCATTTCTTCATATATGGTCTGGGAGCAGCTCTCTCAGCATTCTTGTGAGTCTCCCTTCATGGTGGCAACTTAGAAAAGGAAAGCTAGTGGGAAGAATTATAGGTACTGTAGCTGGTATCAGGACAGCCAACATCTCCTTTGTGTAGCAGCTGCCCTGCCTCCTCTGTTCTTGTAATCAGGACCCTCTCTATGGCCAAGATAGTTATGCCTCGTTTTGCCTTCCGGTCCTTTCACAAAAGGAGCCCCAAGTTCCTGGGCAGCAGTCATGCTCTGTCCCCTGTTGGACACATTTTCCCTTTGGGAATCAAGACCTCTAAACCTGAGGAGCCTAGACTTGTAGGAGCAGGAAGTGCAAATTCCCCAGGTGGATCACAAGATTAATGGTAAGAAGGCCATTCCTGCTTCCTTCCTTGTTTCTGGACTCATGAATTCTATCTGTTGGGCACATAGCACTATATAAAGGTTGCTATTTTAAAGTGGACACTGCACGTTGGAAGATGACACCCTATCTTCTGTAGGTGTCACTTTCAAGTTTATGCTTTAGCTGTGCCTTCACCAGCCCATTCCAACACTGTATCAGGCTGGTAGTTTCTGGGTGATGTGATATGTCATGTGACTAGTGGGTCTCCTAGTCATGTGCTCACTTTACACCTCCTTTGCTAAAGACTGGGTCCTTGGTCTGATGTGATGGGATCCCATGCGTGTTGTTCAAACACTGTAAGCTCTTGGAGCATGGTGATAGTTGATTCCCAGTGGGCAGTAAAGACAAAACCATGCCTGTAATATGTATTTATTCCTGACAAAACAAATTGCTTCACCTTTTGGAGTGGAAGGAATCCAGTATCATCAACTTGCCAGTAAGAGGTTAGTTGGTCTCTTCAAGGTATGATGCCATGTTGGAGACTTGGATTCTGTTTTGCTGCTAGTGGGTTAGCCATTTGACATGTGTCAGAAACCTGTATCAGCTTTGGTAAGAGAGAGCCCACACTATGGGGTCTATGGTAATAGGTTTCTAATGATGATATGCTGCCCCCTAGTCTCTGTTTTGGGAGGAAAGTCCTGTTATTTCTAGTGCTGTCCGTGAGTCCAGCTCAGCAGGGGTGTTTTCTACCATCAGTCTAGGCCTGTATAGGAGGGCCATTATGGAATTTCTTAGTGATGCTGATGCCCCTCTTACTAAACATTCCTTATTACTTTCGAAAATTGTGTATCCCATGGAACACATGGAACAGTTATTTCGTTAAGTTTTCCAATCTCATATAGTATGTCCATTCTTGATACCCACCTTCTGAGCCTTTTTATCCTTCCTGTCAGTGATGGTGTTTCTGCCTCCCTTGGTGCAGGCCATCACTTTTTCCATGCTTTTAACTGCTGATTAATTATTTTAAACCTTTCATTACTTTTTTCTAGCGCATCAGTTGAGCTTATTTACACTCAATTCCCTCATTCTTACAATTACAATTTCCCTCTTGTTTCTCGTATAGTTACAGTTTTCCTCATGACCCGGCCCGTGCATTTCCTTCCATCAGCATACAACCCCAGTTCACCGGGGACTCTCCCAACTCCACTTAACCAATGCTGGTGACTTGTGAGCTGGGTGGCGAAGGATCCAGCTCCACAATCCTGTCTTACCATCCGCTTTCTTGAAGCATCCTGGCTCCAACTTCTACAGGTTGGGTGACCCAATAGCAGAAGCTGAGATGGAGATGAACTTGCCTGAGGTTTATTAGGGAGTACTGTCAGGATCGCTACCTGTGAAGGAAAGGAAGCAAGTAGAGTTTGGCAGAAGCGGAGGATGAACCTTGGTGTAGTCCCTACAGAGGCCTCAGCTGACCCTACAGTGAGTTCTGAAGCTGAGATAACCTCTCAGAAGTGTTCCAGGCTGAATCAAGGGGACTGGGCCTTTGTTCCCTCCCAAACTGATCAATCATAGGCATCCTATGGGTATGGCCTGAGGTGAGGTGGTTTTCCTAGGTGGAGGCTCCTGTGTGGGCTCATCACTGAGGGCCATATTCCAGTAGCACCCCCCTGTAGCTGGGAGACTGTCTTTCATTTCTGAGGGGAAACGTGGGTGACCTCTAGCAGTGTCCACCACACTCCTGTTCTCAGGTTCCTTAAGGAAGGGCATAGATACAATTTGGACATCCTCTGGCCTAAGAGTTATTATAAGCAGAACTTTGTGGGGCTAGGACTGAAAATGGTAAAAACAATTTTATTCTTCATTTTCTCTGGATCCTAGAACCTCTGAAACCTGTTTTGGAGGCCCCCAGGCTACTAGGCAATAGGTGAAACTTGGGGAAGGGGAGACAAGCCTAGTGTTTAAAGATCTAAGGCTCACACAGGTCCTGCTTCCATAGCAAATTGGGTGCCAAGCTTGGAGAGTGATTGGCAGAGGGATAATATGGGCTGCCTGGTTGGGAAAGAGAACTTCCTAAATAATTTGGGCTAATTGGATCAGGCACCCACTTAGGGTATGCTCCATTGTGTCAGGAAACCTGTTCAAATTCTATACAGGTAACCAGCCAACTCTCTGGCTGCCTGTGAAACTGCTAATTAAATCCATAATTCCCACAGCAGCCTGGAACTGGTGGGAAGAGGTCCCCCTCTTGTGGATTTTTTAGGGAGTACCAGAGAGTGAGGAATCTATGAATTTAAGGGCATGGACCCTGAAGAAATGGTCTTCTGACAGGCAATCCCAACAGTGTGTCCAGAACCCTCAGTGGTAGGGACAGTGGCTTCAGATTCAGTCTCCTTGGTTAGAGTTCTGGGCCGGCCACTCACTAGTTGTGTGACCTAGACAAAACACATCACTTTCTGAGCTTTGATTTCTTCTTAGATGACATGGAGATAATGATGGTACAAGGTCGTGGTGAGGTCAGCGAAATCCAGAGTGCTTAGAATAGTATGTAGGGTGGAAGGAAGATGCCGTCCTTTTAAACTGCATCTCCCATCTGTATAGACCATCGCTGACTTAATGAGGTCCAGGTCCCAGGGTTCCTGGCACCCCATGCCCCATTCACAGGGTCTGTTGCCTGGGAAGAGGCAACCCTGTGGTGAGGTGAAGGCCAAAGGAAAGAATGTGGGAAACTTTGAAAAATCCTTTCCCTGACTCACCTCCCTTCATCACCCATGGAAGACGTGGCAAGCCTTGACCTAGCAGTGACTTGGGTCCTTTTATTGCCAGGCAGTCATACATTTATTTGCTCAACACACACACACACACACATTTGTCTAAACAAAACCCTCACAGAACTCAGCGTCCCTAGAAAAACCCTACAGTCATCTGCTGTTATTCATGCAGCCTCACTCTCCCCACCCTAAATTCCTCATGAAAGGATTCTTTCAGTAACAACAATTCCCTTCAGAGGGGAGAGAGAGAAACTTTGCGTTTAAGAGGAATATGATTTAGAAGTTTCCCTGTATTGTTACGCTAGTAACGGCAAATCTAATCAGTCCAATAGGAGCTTCCATGGAGGATGTGTGGGGAGGTGTGGGAGCAGAGAGGAGGCGTGTCACCTGGAGCTAAGGGTTTTCACGCAGGTTCCCCAGGAAATGAGTTATTTTTATACCAGGCCTAAAGAATGCTCAGGCGGGGTGAGACTAATGCCCCTGTGGAGAGAATTGCATGCACGGTCCTGTGGCGGGGAAGGCCTGGCAAATTTGGGAACTGAGGAAGATGACAGTGTGACCACTTGAGCCCTGGGAGGGAGTTGGAGGGTGTGCGAGGCTGACGCTAGACTGGCAGTGGCACTGAAGTAGGAGGATTACATCAGACCTTCATCTTAATCCCCAAAGGAATGGATGCATTTGTTAATAGTTTTGTTCATTTATCCATCCAGCCCTTGGTCAGGTGACACACACTTAGAAGTCTATTCTGTGCCAAGTGTTGTGCTGTGGACCCTGAAACACAGAGATGACTATGCACAAGCTCCTCCCTCAGCCAGCTTGTGGACCTGGGAAGAAACAGACATGAAGCACAGACCCACAGGAAAGGGCTTTTGGTGACATGTTTCATTGGTACTGTAACGGGTCCAGGGAAGAAGTGGCGGATTCCTGCTGACCTGGGAGTAAAGGTTGATGGGAACGAGAAAAATTTTTCCAGGAGGCCAGTCTTGAAATATGAATTAGTTATTTACCTAGAGGACAAGATTAGGAAGGGATTTCTCCTTTGTTTTTTGTTTTAAGATTTTATTTATTTCAGAGAGAGAGAGGTAGAGAGAGCACACAAGCATGAACAGACAGAGTGGCAGAGGGAGAAGCAGACTCCATAGTGAGCAGGGAGCCCAACCTGGGGCTCATCCTGGGACTTCCAGATCATGACCTGAGCTCAAGGGAGACGCTTAACCCGCCGAGCCATGCAGGCACCCCTCCTTTGTTTTCAGTGCTTGAGATGCACTAATATTCTTTCAGAGCCTACACAACATGCTCCCGGCTTTCTCAGGGCCTTTGCATCTGCTGTTCCTTCTACCTAAAAAGATCTCCCTTCCCCTTCATTTAATTAGGTGCTACTCAGTTGTGATTTCCTTGAGGATGCTTTCCCTGATTGTTTCTTCTTTTTCTTTCTCTTTCCCCTCTTTCTCCTCCTCCTCCTCCTTTCTCCCTCTTTGTCTTCCTTTTCTCCTCCTGTCCTCCTCTTCTTCCTTATTCTTCATCCTCCACCATAGTTCTAATTGCAATTATAATTTTGTGTTTTTTATGTGCTTATTTAATTAATGCCTGCCTTTCCAGTAGACTCTAGACTTCATGAGGGTGGGGACCATGTCTGGTTTTGCTCCCATTGTGTCCCCAGTACACACCACAATGTCTGCCAGTGTCTCCATAAGATTGATTGCTTGAATAAATTAGAAGTGAGAGTATAAGCAAAGGGCCAAAGGCATGAAACACTATGTAAAAGGGGAAATTTCCAAAAGCTCAGGTGAAGGCTAGTTGTGAGGAGAGATGCTGGGAAGTAGGCGGGACCTAGGTATTGAAGAGTTTGTTTGCAAATCTGGGTAACTGAGCCGTTAAAGGATTTTATTGGAGTCTGTCGTGATAGCCTGTGGACCTTTAGTGAGGAGAGCCAGGGAGATCAGCTGGTAATGGGTGATGTTAGAGATGAATTCTGAAAAGTGGGATTGAAGAAGGTTGTTCAGCAGGGGAAGCAGAAGAGATATAAGGAAAGCAACACCCGCAGAACCACATCTAAGGGCTCTTGGTACTTGCCAAGGGGCCACCTCAGATCTCTAAATAAACAGATGAACAGAGGGAACACTTGAATTAAAGACACCAAGGTTTCTGGTTTTGTTGCTAGAAATGGAGCACACATGTTAAGAGGTGGATTGGCACAAAAAAAGGAATATAGCTTCCTCTGAGGCTGATGGTAGGGGTAGGAGGAGGACAGAAAACAGGATTTCAGTGTCAGGTGATCTGTCAGGAATCAAGGTCAGCAGGCTCTGGTGACTGACTTGCTTCCTCCCCCATCTGCTTATCTTCTTGTCCATCAAGTTTCAGCTTAGCCACTCCAGCACACACAGGGCACCCTTCCCGTGCTCCACCTACAGCACACTCCTCTGGCCCTCAACACTAGACAATTACTCAGTGGTTTCTCCACAAGACCACGAGTGATGGGGGTGGGGGCTGGAGGGCAAGACCTTCAGTGTCTATTTTATCTCCACTCCCTGGCATGGTGCCTGGGGCAAAGTAAAGGCTCACTGTCACTGTTTATTTGTTCAAAGATAAAGGAGTGATTTTCTTGTATTTAATCTAATTTTTATATACATCCCCCTCCCCCCTCAGTAAAACGGTCATTCCCCCTCAAAGAAATCTTTTCAGCTGTGTTTCTTGGAAGTTTAGCTTCCTTGAGGGGAAGTTTGAAATAAAACTTGAATCCTTGCTTGAAATCAACTTGTCTAAATTGCTTTAACAAAGCCCTTGCTTTGCTTTATGTGAGTAGTAACACCCACACTGTTTTGTTACATCGGTGTGAGGACCACACCCCAATAAAGTGTTTTATTTTAAAAGCTGGTTTTCTTAAAACCAGAAGAGCAGAGTATGAATATGTTAAGAATTTTTTCGAGTACTTAAAGTGTATGTTTTCTTTTTCTTTTCTTTTCTTTTTTTTTTTTTAAGATTTTATTTATTTGAGAGAGAGAGAGAGAGAGAGAGAGGGCACAAGCAGGGGGAGGGGCAGAGGGAGAGGGAGAAGCAGATTCCCGCTCAGTGGCGAGCCCAGTGCAGGCTCAATCCCAGGACCCAGGGATCACGACCTGAGTCGAAGTCAGCAGAAGTCAGATGCCCACTGACTTAGCCACCCAGATGCCCCTAAAGGTATGCTTTACATAGAGAATGCTTCTTCCTACCCCAAACTCTGGAGCCTTTCTCTGGAGAGAAACATAACTTCTTTTTTTGTGTGTTTTTTAGAATGTTTGTATGTGTGTGTGTGTGTTGAATGGGACTTCTGATGCCTCAATGTTTTGACCAAAGCTTTAAGGTTAGACAATATATATACCCAAAGGATTACTTAAAAGTTGGCTGAGCAGGGGCATCTGGGTGCCTCAGTCAGTTAAGTGTGCAGCTCTTGATCACAGTTCATGTCTTGACCTCACGGTCATGGGTTCAACCCCCATGTTGTACTCCATGGTGGTTGTGGAGTCTACTTAAAAAAAAAAAAAAAAAAAAGGCTGAGAGAACAGATCTTTGACCCTCATCCTAACATCCATCTTCAGTCTATATAAAAGAAGTCTAAAAATTCGATGACATTTATTTATTTATTTTTAAACATTTTATTTATTCGACAGACAGAGATCTCACGTAGGCAAAGAGGCAGGCAGAGAGAGAGAGAGAGAGAGAAAGAAACAGGGTCCCTGCTGAGCGGAAAGCCCGATGTGGGGCTCAATCCCAGGACCCTGAGATCATGAGATCATGACCTGAACTGGAGGCAGAGGATTAACCCACTGAGCCACCCAGGCACCCCCAAATTCTATGACATTTAAAGCATTGGAGCCAGTGCTATGATTTTTCTAAATGTGTGTACATTTGTGTACATGTTTGGGAGGGTGCAGGGGCATGCTGCTAAGAAAACCAAGAGTGGTTGGGAATATGGTATCTTTTTTGGGGAGAAAGACTTGGAAATTTGCAGAAATGTGTACCCAGCACAATCCCAGTATAGCTATCAGAGCAAAGTATGGTGAGAGAGTTCTTGGAAGAGCTTGGTATGTGACAAGGACTCTCCTGCCTCCTTTGCACCTGTATATGTTTCAGGCGGACTCTGGCTGGAGAGCAAGGAGAGAAGGCAGCTATGGGGTAGTCTGTGTGCTCAGAGTATGATATGTCCAAGTCAAGTGAAGATCAAAGAAGAGAGCTGAATGTGAAGGAACCTTGTCCAAGGTGGTACTTGGTAATGGCAATAAGAGACAATGGAGTATACGTTAGTGGAGGGGAACTGAGGAGATGGGGACTCGGGAGATTAGTTGGAGGGTTTATACACCTTCAGGTCTGCTTCTTCCCCAGCCCCCAGGTCAGCGAACAGCGCATCCCTACAGGGCCTCTGAGATCCATACCTGTCCCCAGGAGAGAGCCAAATGTAGATACCTCTATACGTCTATATTATCCAGAGCTCAGTTCCAACAGGCTAGGGACACACACATAAACTCACACCCAAACACCCCATGTGGACTCCAAAGGAGTCAGGTGCCACAGGTGAAGGAGGGTGGATGGAAGATGAAAGCACTCTTCACACCTCCTTTTATTATTATAAGTTCCCAAGCCACAGAGCTGGCCTGAGCTGGAAGTGCAGGGCTGGTGGGGGACATTTTGAACTGGAAATATTTCTCTATATTGATTTAGGCAGGACTGAACCATTTTAATACACAGGAGTGAGCTTAGTTGTAATTATTGACTTGAAACCATTTTTCTATCTGAAAGTGACTGTCCATCTGTGGGATCAGCTCGAGACTTCATGGGGCGGGTGGTGTGAGAAGGGGTCTCAGTACAGCATGTGTAAAGGCTGTGTTCGGAAAGAAAGCTGAAGAATATTTGTGCTTCTCTGCATTCAGTTCACTAAGTAAATCCATTACATAAGTATTTATAGGCTGTCATGCAAAATACACAAAGGAGGAAACAGTACATTGTTTCTTTTGCTTAGCAAAATATCTTTTCCTATCAACTGGCAGAGAGCTAACTTTTGGAGAGTTCCAGGGAGCTGGTGAATCACATGGGCTCCTCACTGGATTCTAAATGGAGGGCAAATGCCCAGAGGCAGGTGAGGATTGAGGTCTGCTTCAACCTGGTACTATACTGGAGTAGGACACTTGGGCCTGAGGCCACAGTGAAACCTTTCAGTTAGATTTAGACTCTGGGGATGGGTCTCATTCAGGATCACAGTCTGGCACAGGGCCCGTCTACCTGGGAGAGGAGAGCAACACAGTTTCATTACTGTCTCTAAAATAATAATATCCAAATTTTGTTTTTACAAATCCCTATGAATAAATGACTGTTGAGCACTCATCCTCAAATGTTCCTTCATTTACAAATTACATAAAAAATTTACAGTCATACTGTAACATAGCTATTTTTCTTTAACAACTTATTAAAATACAAATTTGAGAACAAAATAAAAATAGCAGCTCCAATTTTCTAAAGTCTTATTCTTGTACCTCAGTGGATTGGTTTATGCCCTGTCTGTGACATGCATGCTCTGCTGCCCTAGAAGGAGAAGCTAGGTCTGACTCAAGAACAGAAATGGAGGAAGAGTGTGGTTCACATGGGCCTTCAAGTCCTATGAGAGAGCAAGAGCCAGGAGACTGGGCTGTGGTTTGGCAAACACTGTGTCATCTCAGCACCTGAGTTACTCACTCAGCAAGAGGAGAAAGAGACCAGAAGTATTCTTCCAGGAGAGTGTTCTCTTGGAGAGTGGAGCAGAATCCTTTTCTCCATGAAAACTTAAAGAATGAAGTGATAAGCAGCTCCTCCTACTTTAAAACTTAAAATCAGTATAGTATTCCACTATCATAAGATACCTTGAAATATTTTTCTGTGCCCATTTTTTTCCTTTCTGCATGTTCCAGCTCTAGACTGGGGTGGGCAAATTCTGGCCTGTTGCCTTTTTTGGGGGACAGTCTATGAGCTGAGAATGGTTTTTATATTTTTAAATGATTTAAAAAAAAAGAAGAAGAATGATATATTAGGACACATGAAAATTACAGGAAATTCAAATTTCAGTATCCATAAAGTTTTATTGGAACACAGCCACCCTTATTTATCTCCTTTCTGTGGCTGCTGTTACACCTGAATGGTAGAGCTGAGCTGTCACCACAGAAACTCTCTGACCCTCAAACCCAAAGTGTTTGCCATCCAGCCTTTTATAGGAAGTGTTTGCTGAGCCCTGCTGTAGACAGTGCAAATAACCATATTATTTCATGGAAAATTAGGATTGTTATAATAGTAGGAATGTTAAGAGTGGTGTGTTGGTACCTGGTATGTATGTTTCTTTTCTTTCTTTCTTTTTTTTTTATAAATTTATTTATTTTCAGAAAAACAGTATTCATTATTTTTTCACCACTCCCAGTGCTCCATGCAATCCGTGCCCTCCATAATACCCACCACCCGGTACCCCAACCTCCCACCCCCCTGCCACTTCAAACCCCTCAGATTGTTTTTCAGAGTCCATAGTCTCTCATGGTTCACTGTATGTTTATTTTCAAGTAAGTTTTTGAAAATGACAAGGAAAGGGGAATCAAGACATAGGCTTTATGTCATTATGGTGATGGAGAACAGAACAAAGCAGATAATTTAATTTGCCCCTTCTTGCCCTGGAGAAACTAGAAAAGGTCCTTTGGAACTTCTGAGAGTGAGGACTTGGTGGTAAGAGGTGGGCTGGGAGTCTGGAGGAGAAGGTCAGACCAGGAGGAACTGTTATGCCAGGGTCACCATCAAGTGGCTGAGCAGCCTTACCCATCAGGAGGCCCTCTACCCAGCTGAAATTCATAGATTCAACTACCATGGAATAAAGGAGAAGGGCTGATGGAGGAAATCAGCTGTCTCAATGTACTCCACCTCTCTGGCACCTTCAACTTGAAAATCCAATTGACATTCCATCTTTAAAAATGAAGTAAACATAAGCAAGGCAAAATATATGCAATCGCCTTTCCAGACCAAATCTGATCTCCAGTCCCCATTTCTTTGCTCTCTGAAACAGGGAGCATCTCAAAAGGGCTCTCCTCGTGTGCCGTCTCCAATTCCTCAGCTATTTGTCCTTCAAAACACTCCCATCTCATCTCGACGCCCCCAGTCTACCAGAACAGCTAAGGTACTTATGACCTCCACATGAATAGATTTAGTGGGCACTTCTTGGTCTTTCTCTTCTGGGTCTGCACATGTTGGATGACTCTGTCTTCCAGCACTCCCTTCTCTCTGCTTCTCTGGCACCTCAGTTTTGGCTGTTCTTTCCTGCCTCCTCCATCCCTTCTGTTCCTTCTCAGCCGCTCGCAACATTGGCTTCCTGGAGATGCTGCAAACACAAGGTGATGAGGTGACATGTGCTCTTCACCCATTATCTGATATTATTGAGGGATGGAAGGGACTTGGTTTTACAAGCTACCTGCTAACTCAGCCTAGCATCAGTGGAGGGTTCAAGATGCAAGGCAGGTACTCTGGGCTGAAAAGCAAAATCATGGTTCTGGTTTTAGCTTCAAATAGCATCAAAAACCCTAGATCCTATTGAGACACTCAGTTCCCAGTATTGCCCCTTGTTAGGATGGCCTTCCCGCTTTATGCTCTTTCCCCTTAGAACACTCAACTCTGACACTCTGACATAAGCAACCTGCAATATACTTGCATTTTGCCCTTGGTGAGGGTGGGAGAGGGAGCTTCCTCTTAGCCAAGACAGTTAATTTCAGCCTTTATCACCTAAAAGTATGTGAAGTCATTGTCTAACATAAGGACATATCTCATAACTGGGCCTCCTGCCCGCCTGGCTCAGAGCCTTGTTATTTCCCTTATCTTTCTTGTCTTGCTTAAATCTAAGCCAAGAGGCAAGGCAAGTATATTATTTTCTGCAACAGTTTTCTTCTCTTTTAGTGTTTTTCTCTTAAAAATATCTCTTATCTGTTCCTCCCTTGTGACACTGTATGCAATGTTACCAGTAGCCAATAATGGACTTTCTTTTGCTTTTTATCTGCTGCAAAGCTCCAGCCGAAGCAAACCTCCTGCTTTAACTTTCATGTGCTAAAGTAGACACTTCAGCTACTCTAAGATGCATGGAAATCACTGGGGCTGAGAGCTATAGGTCCCATCTCACTGCACGGGAGAGTTGGCTGCTTTCCAAGTCCTGTGCAGGTGTGGGTATGGGCAGGGCTGGTGACCTTCTAGAACTTGCCAGACCTGTTGTATCCTTTATGTTGAAATCTTGTTTGTCCCTCTCACCATTTCTTTGGATTGAAAATATTCAAATTCTTAATTTCATTTACTGTGGTCAGAATTTAACGCACACATTCTGGAGGGAGTGGGGAGTAAAATCAGATTCTGGAGCTGGGCTTTAGTATCTTAGCAGCTAAGAAAGGGAGGAGGAAGCCAGGAAATAGAGCATTTAATCAAATTATGACAACATGACCGTGAGACAGGTACTGTTATCATCCCCAGTTTCTAGGAAACCGAGGCTTAGAGAGATTAAATGATTGATCAGTGGAATCAAGACTTGGGACTTGCTTCCAGGCCATGCTGTCAAAATTCCAATGTATGCCTTTTTCCGTCCACCTTCCATTGTGAAAGTCTTGCTAGCTAGAGACAGGCCTATAAAATGTCAAGCTTTCCTCCAGTTTAGGGAATAGTTATAGGTATCAGGGTGCTGCATAAACCTTTGAGAGTGTGTGCCCCAGGGACTGGATATCATTGAAAAGGTAGGAAATGTGTGTGGCATTCTAGTGTCTACCAAGAACATAATGAGTAATGTTAATACAAGCAAACAAAAAGGGTCTTTTCTGTAGTCCTTTTGTTATAAATGACTAAAGAGGTGGTCTGATTCCTTAGCTTACAAATGGAGCTTTGGTTTTCTGTCCTTGGACAGACAGATCTGTACCACTGTAGTATGAAGGCATACATGAAGAGTGTGGATGGGAAGTTGGTGATTTGAGGAAAACGAGAAAGTTGTGCTGTGGACAGCACAAAAACCAATTGATTAGGGAAACACAGTTAATATTGTGAGACAATATTGGATTTATAGGACCATTATTCTATTTCCATACTTACATATTATTCAGGATAAGTAACTTCAGCTGCTTTAAGAAAGTCTTAAAATATCAGTGACTTAACCCAATATGGATTTGCCTTTGGCTCTTGTCGCTGTCCAGTGTGGGTCTGTCGTGAAAGAGAAGTGAGGGGGACACAGGTAGACAGAGGTTCTATCACCTTTAGCTCATGACTCCTTGAATTGCCTGGATGTTGAAATCCGGGCAGCAGGTGGTTGTGTGGGTGTGGGTGGGAAGAGAGAGAGAGAGGTGATCCAGGCTTGGAAGCAGTTTTCATTAAATCCTGGGCCTGGAATAGTGCCTGCTGCTACTGCTCAGATTCCCTTGGCAAGAAGTGGGGCAAGGAGGAGGCCTGGGGAGTCTGTAGGCCAAAGAAGGAGAGGAGTATTGGGATCCTGCAGAGCACTGTAGCCTCTGTTGCTGTGTGTAACCCTTCAGTACCAGGGCTAATTAAACTTACCTTGACATTCCCTCCTTGCATTCTCTCACCTGCTCAGTGCTGTCACTTTCTTCACCCATAGAAGTTCAGAGACTGTGTGGAATTGTTGAACGATTTAGTGCTAGAGCTCAGATGAGAATTCAGGCTTTCTAATTTTTATTCGGTGTTCTTTTACCACCTGTATTTACTGGACTCAGATTGTAGGAGATGACTCTTCGGCGAAGGGAGAGGTCAGTGTGGGCTGGGGTGATCAAAAAAGGCTCCAGAGGAATGTAGTGCCTGATGTGGGTTTTCTAATTTGTATAGGATTTGGATGGGCCAAGCAGAGGGAGAGCACATTTCAGGCAAGTTTGAAAACATAGATTTGGGCTCAGGCAATAAGCACATTCATTTATTTAAATTTATATCCTTTTACTGATTAAAAGAACTTTATTAAAAATTTTAAAAGATAACACATTTGCATGGCTCAAAATTCAAAAGGTACAAAAGGTTATAAAATGAAAATAAATCAGTGCCCCATCCCTGTCTCCTGTCCCCATGAGCTCCCCTTCTCAGAGGCAAGCATTATTACCAGTTTCTTTGGTGTCTTTCCAGAGATCTTCTATGCATATAAAAATAAATACTTGGATTGCCTGTCTCCTAACAATGTCACCGTAGCAAAGCATTATATTTGGTAATAAGATCAGATACAAAATGATACTTCAGAGTTGTTTTAGTTTGTGCTTTTTCTTTTTTAAGTAAAGTTGATCATTTCATATTTAGGGCCATCCATATATTCTTTTATTGGAACCCTTTCCTTTGCCCATTTTTCTGTTGGATTATTATTCTGTTGGTATTATTATGATTGATTTCTAGAAATTTTTTCCATGTTAGAGAAATTAAGCATTTGTCACTGATACGAATATCAGTTTTTTTTCCAGTTTGTCTTTTCCTTCATGGTAGATTTTTCAATGCAGAATCTCAATTTTTCCATTGTTAAAATTTTGATCTTTACTTTTATAGGTTATGAGTTCGGGGCATACCTAGAAGATCTTCCATCCTCCAAGATCTCTTTTACCAAAGTCCTGTGCTTGCTTCTTCTGAAGGGAGGAAATAGAGACCATGGCCACTGGATCCGGACCCAGACCCACCAGCAGCTCTGCCACCTCCAGCCATTCCCAGGTGCCACAGGATACAGAAAACTGTGATCCCCTGAGTCATGGGGTCAGACCAGGGGCCTTGCTTATAGGAGTCTAAAGGCCTTATTGGAATGCAGAGATTCACTTCTGACCAAGGGGGAAAAAATAAGATAAGGGGAATCCTGTGATAAGGAAGATCTGCGGGCTAATCTGGGAACGTTTTGGGGTCAGCCTGACCCAGAACCAGGCATCCCTACATCTCCCGAGAGCCCAGTGATCTTGTCTACACCCACAGCCTCACATACTTCTTGTGTGGTGATGAGTTCCAGATTCATATCTCCAGTCCCTACCTCTGAGCACAGGTATCTCTAACTTAATTATCTCTAAAATGGAATTTGGGATCTTTTTTCCTGAATTTGATACTGTTCCAGTCTTCCCAGCGAGGGATTAGGTGTCTCAATCTACGTAATTATTTGTACTAGAGACTTGAAGTCATCTTTGGCATTCATCTTGCTTACCTCCAGATTTTATTCACCACCAACTCACATCTATTTCTCCTCCAAAATGTATCCTAAATCCTGCTGCCGATCACTTCTGCAGCTACTATCTTAGCCAAAACTGTGTTATCTGTAGCATAGATGGTTTCAAGTTAGTCCTAACGGGTTTCCCCATATCCACCCTTGCCCCCAGTCCCATAGTCTACTTTCCATAGCTGACTCTGTCCAAGTCTTCTTGCCTGCACCATGCAAATGGTTATGGAGATCTCTCAACAGCCGGGCCCTCTGAGCATTGTGTATATCAGTTCCTTTTTCAAATACCTTCCTATCCTTTGACCCTCTGGCAGAGGTTCACTTCTGTTGTGAACATACCTCTGGCATACTCCTGGCATAATACCTCTGGTATTATTACATAACATACTCTGGCATAATGCCTCTGGCAAACTCCTACTCATCCTTAGCATCTCAGCCCAAATGCCCCTTCTGTGCTGCTGTCCCTGCATGCAAACCCCCAAGCGGCCATTTAGGTGATTCCCAACACAACTAGAGGCTCATTTAATGCTTGTTTGAATGAATAGATGAATGGGATAAAGACCAAGAAGGGCAGGGCTGGCTCCTGCTGGGGTCTGGAAGAAAGGGAGAATGGAAGAATCAGCACCAGGGCTTGGTGGAATGCTGGGTCTGGGGAGTGCTCGGCCTTTGTATGGCCAGACTGTGATATGGTAGAGGCCTTGTCTGTGACGGGTCTCTGTGTGCATATGAGGTGACACATATGTGTGTGGCTTGGTGTAGGGGAGCCAGCAGAAGTGAGCTCCAGGTGGTAATGGGTAGGCGGCCTTGCTATGGAATCTGGTCCTCTCAGGCCAGAGCTCCTGGGATGGGATTAATTGACCCTGCAGAACCGGATCTCCTCATGAGACCAGGGCACAGCTGTGGCCATATCTGAAGCAGGGACCAGGAACAACAGCAAAAAAAGATGGAAAGTCCTGGGGAGATTGGGGAGATCGGGGGGAGGGAGGAAGATAGATGGGGGAAGCAGATGGGACTTGCCTCACTTTTAGGGACACAAGAGCTCCCCAGAATGCCTCTCCATATGTCCACAGGGCTCTGAGTAAGGTTCTCTAGTTACTGAGGTGCAGAGGGTCCTGAATGAGGGTCTCTGGGAGTCATAAGCTATAGATCTGGTCATTGAATGGCCTGAGTGTAAGGCCATGTCATGCAGGGGGGCCTAAGTGAGAGGCCCTGGTCAATGTGGAACCTGAGTGAGGTGTTCCGGTCACTGAAGCCCAAGTGAAGGTTTCTGGTCATTATGGGGTCTGAGTGAAAGCCCTGGTTACTGGGGACAGGAATTAGGGTCTGAGTGAGGGGCTTGATCCCAGGGACCTGGGGGCCATGTCTGGTAGTGGCATGAGCAGATCACTGCAGTCTTAGTGAAGGTCTTGGTAGCTGGGCTCTTGAGAGGGAGGCCACTCCATTAATCCTGAACTGAGATGCTTGGAGAAGCCTTCCCAGTGCCTGCAGGCGGCCTAGCACACTGGATGTTCTGGGCCTGACCAGCATGACTCACAGCAGCCAGCAGATGGCACTGTGACCCCATGCAGCTGGGACTCAGAGCAGGGCAGCTGGTGTGAGCAGTCCTTGGGGTGATGCTCAGCTAGAAAGGCTCAGGGGAGCCTCCACCAGCTTTGGGAGCCACAAGGCCTGGAGGCGTGGGGGGTGTTAGATGGACTCCAGCCAAACTCCCTGGGGTGATGGCCCCAGGCTGATCCCCTGGAAGCAGAGAATTCTGTGCTGAGTTAGGAGTCCTGTGTCTGTTCCTTACCCCAGGAGCCGGGACAGGCTCATTCAATAGTTCTGAAACACAGAACAAGAACCTGAAATCTGGCCCAACACACCCAGATGCACTTTCGCCTGCGGGTTGGTTCAGCTGTCCCAGTCCACCGATCCAAGACAAATTAGGATCCGCCCTGAGCATTAGAGCGATTGTTTCGCAGAACATCCGGTGCCCTGTGAAACCCAGAGAGAACTGGAGTGCGTTCCTTGCTGCAGCCAGAACTTGGCACAGCCCAGCAGTCAATACTGCACATCGTAGGGTCCAGTCACATTCTAGAACCATGTCACATGTCAGGACTTTGTTGTACCTCAACAAAGTTGTGCTCTGTACTATACTGTTGTACTCTGTACAGTCACAGAGCGGGGCTTGACATTCTTTGAATAAAGGCACATCCTAGGACCCTGTCAACAACCAAGAGCCTGTCCTGTCACTACTTCCTAGGGTCCGGTCACAGCCTGTGCTTGGCCTTGAGCTGTGACAGACCTGGGTATATGACTGAGCCCTGAAATGTGCCGGAATTTGAGTGATACAGTGCTGGGCTGTGACTGTAGCCACAGTCTGCGTACAGTAACTGGTCCACAGACTTGCACCTGTGAGTTTGGGCATTATCAGCAAGTATCCAATTATTTATTTATTTTTAAAAGATTTTATCTATTTACTTGAGAGAAAGAGAGCAAGCAAGAGAGAGAGGGCATAAGCTGGGGGAGAGGGGCAGAGGGAGAGAGAGAGAAGCAGACTCCCCGTTGAGCAGGGAGCCCAAAGTGGGGCTTGATCCCAGGACCCCGGGATCATGACCTGAGCTGAAGGCAGCCGCTTTGCCGATTGAACCACCCAGGTGCCCCTAGCAAATGTTTGTGATCAGCATCCGTACCAATCATGGTGACAAGTGCTGTGGGAGATACAGATAAAGCCGTTCTCTTCCGGCCGTCTGTGGGGAAAGACCAGTTTTATTTTTAAAATTTCCGTTTTGGATCCATCTCAGACTGACACTTTTATAAAATTCAGTTAAATTGTTCAAAAAATGAAATTGAAGAAAAAACATATAAAACAGAAGCCCATATTTTAAAAAATACAAGTTTCATTTTGGAATAATTTTAGATTTACAGAAAAGTTGCCAAGAGAGCGGAGATGCTGTATAGCCTGCCCCGAGCTTCCCCTAACATCACCATTGTAGATAACCAAGGTACATTTATCAAAATTAATGAATTAACTTCAGTATAGTACAATTAACTGAACTACGGACTCTTCAGATTTTAGCAGTTTTCCCCGCTAATGTCCTTTTTCTGTTTCAGGATCCAAGCCAGTGCTCTACCGACGGCATTTAGTGCCCTTCTTATTATTGAATTCAAATCACATAATCATTTAGTCAAATCATTATACAAGTTTCTATGCTCTTACTCTTAATTTCTGAACTTATCTCATCATGGACAGGTACAAAGAATTTGTGGCCTGGCTCTGGTCCTCAGGCCACACCTTGAATAGCACTGTTATGAAGAACAGTGACTATATTTACAGTGGCACAGCAGGGAAGTGAGAAGGCTAGGAGGCCACTGGCATGAAGTTAGAGCACAGGGTACGAAGGAAGATGGTGGCCGTATGGGTGGGCCTTGGGCATGGCCTGCTCAGAATGAAATGGTGGGAATAGGAAGGTTTTGGGAAAGAAGTCCCAAAAGATTCCTGGGAAGGCTGCAGTTCTTCATTTGTGTGTGTGGTGCACTGAAGCTTCCATGTAGATATCTGCAACAAGCAGCAGGCGGTGAGGACTGACTATGTGGGAGCTCACTGAGCTCTTAATGTGTCTGGGTGGAGAACATAGGACTTGAAAAGTCAATCATGGGTATGGGCCCAGAGATTCTAGGGTCTGACCGAGGCCCCTGCCAGTTTGTGGACTCTGGTGAGTCTGCACAGTGTTAGGAAGACTTAGGTGTAGGATCGTACGACAGGAGAACAGGAAACATAAAGGTCCAGGGATAGCAGTGGTCCCCCCTACCCCTAGGAAGGAAGACACCAGGACAAGGTGCCTATGCCCGTGCTTCAGGGCCTCCCTTCATCCTGAATATGTTGGGGAGCAGGTGGGTAATGTAAACACCTTGAGCATTTTTCTCCCTGTGTAGGCGGTGGAGTAAATAATAGAACCTCTGGGAAGGTTCTGAGAACGAAATGAGAACCACACAGAAATGTTGTCATGACACCTGTAGGGAGCTAGAGCTCTTCCCCATCCCCCTGCCCCTCACCTCCTGCTCAGGACAGCCAGCTAGAGTCATCAGTTTCCGTCTTCACCTCTTCCTTTTCCACCAGGAGCTGGAATCAAGGTTCTGGTAGGGGTGGTCTGGCCCGGGTCCCCTTGCATCCCAGATTCTGCCAGCCTCCTACTCTGCATTCGTGCCACTCATCTCCTGGGTGTTAGGAGGAAACCTCACGGGGGCCTTCTCTGTGCCTTCCCTCCATCACCTCTAAGATACACTGGTTTCTGCTGAACGCTTTCCACAGTTCATCATCATTGCTTATTTGATCATGAGAACAATGATGGCAGAAACCATGCCTGTCTTCTCCTCCATTTGGTTTCCAGCACCCAGCAAGTTCATGGACCATTGTCGACACCTAACCAATACTTGCTGAATGAAAAATTGGAAGGAAAATATGTGATTTCTTTACTTAAAAGTGTAGTTAACAGAGAGAAATACCGAATGTACCGTCAAGTGTCAAAATGATGGTTGCTTGGAACTGGAAAGTTTGCTTGGAAAAAAGAAATAGATGATAAAGGTGGAATAGATGATAAAGGTGGAATCAGGAATTACTGGTAAAGGAAAAGATTAAGTCTGTGCATGGTCTGGGGAAACCAGCTACCAACAAAGAAAAAAATAACCGGTATCTTTTCTTCACATTGTATACCACAAACTTCCCAGATGAACTGAGGAGCTTTAAAAACCTTGGAAACACTGAACTATTTATCACATCTCTGGAAGGAAGTAGGTTTCCATCTTAGAAGGAACAGAAGCAGATAGCAAGGAGAAGGTTAACTGACTGGACTGTAGAAGTATTTTAAACTTTTGCATGTTAAAAAAAAAAAAAAAGGAAAAGGCAACCCAAATAAAAAGGCAAACAAACCAGGGAAATATTTGCAGACAACTGCCACAAGAACTTCCATAAATTTATTTTAAAAGAATACACAGAGACCCCAGTGAATAAACAGAGTATATAGCATATAGTTTCCAAAAGAGAAAAAAGACAGAGGGATGCTTAATCTTGATAATTAGAGGAAGAAGAGGTTCATGGTAGCCAAAGAAGTCAGGGAAAATTCCACAGGGGAGGTGGACTGTGGGCTCGTTCTCACAGATATGGACTGACCAAGATGGAGGGAAGAGATGCCACACATTTAGATGGACTTTTCTGCTTGCTAGACTCTCCTGGCTCCCCTCCGAATTTGCAAGGCTTTTGCAGCCTGGAGCTGGATGGTCCCCCTTAGTGTCTCTCCAGCCACCATCATCCATCTGTTATGGAAACAGCTTTTCTTCATGGGGACAAACCACGTGGAAGCTTGGGGAGGTCTGGCAGAGGGGTGTTCTGGAAGAATGCTCTGGCCATGAGGGTAGGGAGCTAGCTAAGGACCCTGACTCCCCTGTCCCACCTTCTCCCAACCTGGGGTTTTCAGACCTAAAAACCAGCTGCTTGCCCACCCCAACCCCCCACTCTTTCCTGGGGTTGAACTGCTCATCTTTTTTTTAACAACTGTTCTGGGAAGGTGGGCCAAACTTGCTTTAATTCCTCCAAGTAGAGCTCAACTAGCAATATCATTTTAGAGTCTTTTCTTTATATGACTTTTAATAAATATCTTTTTAAAATTATGCAGGCAATACATATTCATGGGAGAAAGTACAAATATAGCCAGCATTCTGAGAGTTTTTATGAAGAAGAGAGAGCAAGAGGAAATAGAAAACAGAAATAGTTCACTACCAGTCAGATGTCCAAGGGCAGCATGCGTGTCCCATAGTCAGGAGCCGCTGCTCTGCCACGAGGCTTTCCAGGCCCTTGGGCTGCTTCCTCTCCTCCCTGCTCCAGACCTGCGAGGTCTGGGGCCCTCCATTCCTTCACACGGGAGAGGTCTCCAGGACACGAAACCCTGATTCATCCTTTGCTGCTCCTTTCCGCCGGCCTCCCACTCAGCTGTCTCCCTGGTCTAAGGAACTAGACTCATTCTCAGCCATGTGCATCAGCCATTCTCAATCTTTTCTCCTCCCACCACGTGTGATGGATGGCATCCATGTTCATACACGCTCTCAAAGGTTAAACCCAATTTTATCTAAACCTGGACAGGATTTTTGCAGGAAATGAAAGCCGGTGGTAAAAATAACTGTTACATCTCAATGCAATACGATGACTTGAAATTGGCACGACTTCTGGCATGTTAGCAGTCTGCCCACCCCTGGCTACTGTGTGTGTGTGTGGCACAGGCTTTGGAGAAGCAATTCCTGCATCCTGGCTGTGACACCACCCCTTTTTCTTCTGAATTAGTGAGGGTGACATTATTACAAGGATAAGTCACCACCGGGCCTCCTGCATATATTTTATAGCGATTATTGCGTTGAATTGTGTATTTCCCCCATTAAACTTTTCCGTTAGTTGTTTTATCCCTAGTGCCCAGCACAATGCCTGACATTTATCCGTGCAGACTGATTGAACAGGCGAGGGAAGCCTGCATACCTCCTACCCCGTCTCTAAGAAACCCTGCCTTCCCTTTATGCCTCCCTCCCTACCCAGCTGGTACTACCGGCAGCTCTCTGGTGCTACATTTTCTAAACTTCGTTTGCTTTCATGTTTGGCCTGTTGGCACTAGTTTATCATGCCATCCTGACTTGTTGGCCCTGTTTCCTGGGCTCCTTTACCCATTTTTTTGTCTTTTTCAGTCATCAGGAGTCCTTGAGATATTCTCAAGGACTTTTTTTTTTAGAGTGTAGGACTTCTGCAACCTTCTCCTTCTCCTAGCAGGAGCTCCAGGTTGGCTCTCCACCTCAATTTTGACTCCTTGACAGTACACATATGTCTAATCTACTTCTTTTTAATCACCCAGAGCATGTAGCCCTGGCCCATGTATAATGCTAGGCCTACTCCTTTGCAGCTTATATCATACTCTTCATTAAATAAGTAACTATGTAGTTTATTTAACATCTCTGTCTCCCATTTGGAGGTAAATTCCACAAGGATAGGTATTCTGACTGTTTTATTCACTGCTGTATCCCCAGCATCTAGCACAGGCCCCCCGCACATAGAGTTTAATAAAGTCATGTGATAGGAATGAATGAATGAATGAATGAATTGAATTGAATGATTGACCCACAGTAATTTTCATAAGCAGGGGATGGTTTTGTTTTTGAAAAGAAGTCTTAATGCTGAAGGATCTGCTTATGAAAGGAGAAAACAAGCCTTTGGACAGTTGGCAACCTAGAGCAGTGGTTAATGCTTAAGGGGACTCCATGAGCAGTCTGGTCAAGTGCAGGGGAACCTGCTTGGGCCAAAATAGAGGGAACAAAAGGTTCTGGGAGGGCTGGGAATGGGAATGGGGATGGTGAGTCACAATTTCCTACATCCATCCCACCAGTTTCTTCCATGATCATATTTACTTTGGACCCTGTACTATGTTCCCAGGGGACCTGGGGTAAAAGTAGAAGTTGGTTTGTTTATCGGTTATACTGTTCACGTGGATTTCTGTTTGGCAGCAATGTCTCAAGGAGGGTTATTGCTAATCACTTCTGATGCATGTGGGCTGGGGCAGAGGTGGCCAAAGCTGGCCTTTTGGGAGATTGTCCATGGGATTTACCAATTAGCCCAGCAGGCTCACACTTCCTCATGAGACCTGGGCCCAGCTGTGGCCCTTGTCTGGACATGGGGCCCAGGGACAAAGCAGGAGGCAAGGGGCTTTGGCAGCTTCTTCAGGGACCAGAGGGAAGCAGAAAGGAGATGGGCAATCTGGAGGGACAGCCTAACTCTTGTTATGCTCACTAAACCTTAATGAAGTCCCCTCGATCTCTGAGCCCTAAGTGATGGGCACCAGGTCCCTGGGGGAAAGGGGCTGAATCAAAACTTTGAAAGGTCTAAACATGTTAAAGGTTCTGGCTGATCTTCATATGTCATTCAAAGTAAAACAATTAAATCATAGAATAAGTTTAGTTCAGTAATACAATTCAGGTTTATCCTGTGATGGTTAGTTTCATTGATGTTTTTCTGCAAATACCAAATTTGTTTTAAAAACTTTTTTTCAGTTTTGGTGGTTCTACTTCAGCAGTGCCATCCCTGAAGAGACCCTGAGGTAGAAGCCCTGTCACAGAGACCTGAGTGAGAACTGGCTCACTGAGAGACTGAGTGCAGGGCTAGAGGAATGGAGGGAAAAGCTTGGGTAACTGAGTGAGGGTCTAGGTGAGGGTCCTGGTCACTGAGGGGGTTCACCTGGGAGGTCATCACAGGTCTGAGTGAGGGTCCCCAGTCACTGACACTGCTGAGGGTGGGGTCTGGTCATTGAGGACCTGAGGAAATGTACCTCATCACTAAGGCATCTGTCAGTAGCGCTGCTTACTGATGGAGCCATCTGGTTACCAAAACCTAAAGGAGAGGCTACTGTCACAAATTCTCGAGTATGGTCAACAGGTCCTAAGTGAGAGGTTGTACTCCCTGAGAGAACCAAGGAGGATGTTTGGTTCATGGAGTTAGGGTCTCTAACTTCTGAGGGGACTGTGTGAGTTGGGGGTCCTGGCTTTGAGAGGTTTGAAGAAATAGTTCTGACCTCTGAGATATGGCTGAAGGTCTTTAGTCAAAGGAAATACAAATAAGGCCTCCATATAGATGGGGAAAACTGTCCAGTGTGGGGTCCAATAACAGATTCTATGGCCAGATAAAGCCAGAGGGGCCCTTAATTCCGCCTTCCCTTCCTCCTTCAGCCTGATCTGCAGGTCTTCCAGTCACCAGTAGATGGCACTGCAGCTCCACACAAGGACAGGTCTGCCGGTTGGGTCCCAAGGTGGGGTCCAGGTGCGAGCCGGTGAGGAAAGAGAGGATGTGGGGACCTCTGACCACATTCCCTGGAGGCAGGGAGGAACCAGGCTACCAAGGCCTAAGCAGATCTCCTAAACTAACTGGCCACTTAGAGTCCAAGTCCTCTTAATCACCAGGCTGATTAAATGCAGTGTGACTTTTTACATTTGATTCATTCATCCATTCAGTTGTTCAGCAGGCCTAGTACCTGATAGAGTTTGTGCTAGGCTCTGAGGGAAGATACAAGGGTGGTTAAAGAAGGTTGCTGTTCTTTCGAAATCCATAATCTTGGAGGTGAAACATTAACATAAACAAAATATAATACATGTGATAAGGACTATAAGGATGTACCCAATGCTATAGAAATCCAGGGAAGGAAGAAATTTAGGATCCGGGGAGTTGGTGAACATAAAGGAAGAAAGAGGTGACATTGACCCAGGGTCTCAAAGTATGATCCGGGTTTTTGTTTGTGAGGCACTAGTGGAGGAAGGTTCCCGGAGTAGAAGCAAAAGTGTGAATCAAGATGTGGGGTGGGAAGGAGCATGGGTGTTGAGGGATCATTTTGTACCCCAAATGTCTACAGTAGAAGGAACAGGGTGGGGATGGGCTGGGAGGGTGGTAAGGAGTAGGGATAACAGATAGACAGCTGGAGTGGGGGATCGTTAAGAACCTTATAGCCCATACTTAGGGATTTGGTAATGGCTGTTTAATGCTTGAAGAATCAGGAGGGTTTTCAAGTAGGCAGGTGAAATTCAGGTTTCTATTTAATTTGTTAGTAGCCAAGTTGTGGGGTGTGGGGTGGCTTAGGGGAGGGAGATTGCATACAGGAACCCAGATAGGCAACCAAATTAGAATTTATGAGAGTTAAGTAAAGAAGGCGTTAGGGAGGAGAAAACAGATTTAGGGGTATTTAGGAGGGAGGATGAATAGGATTTTGTGGCAAAGTAGATGTGAAAGGAAGAATGAAGAATTTAGGCAAATAATAAATGTGAATATTTACTGAGCATTTAATATCTGTAACACTTTGTCAGCCGTAATGACAGTGCTCTATAAAATAGGAATCATCATTCCCATTTTCAGATCCAAAAACTGGTGCTCAGCCAGGCTGTGTAACTTGCCAAAGGTCACACAGCTTGTTCTGTCCCCAACCTGGTTTTCCTGTCTTCGGTCTTACCCCTCTCCAGACCACCCTCCACACTGCCACAAGCTAGAGCTTCCGAAAATCCTTCCTGAAAACTCTCTAGTAGCCTTCTATCGTGTAGAGGATAAAATAAAGTCAAAACGCTTCCCAGTTGCACATAGAGTCCTTGGCTATCCAGTCCCTGCCACCCTCAACACCTTCCCTGCCCCATTCTAAGGATCAGGCAGACAGGGTTGCTGGTGACTAACTCTTGAAGGGGCCCACCTCTCTTACAGTATGCATTAGTATGTGTGGGGAGCTGGTGGTGCACACCCCGCCCCGAAACCCTCACCTATTCTGACCCCTCTGCCTCCTGTACCTACCTCTATCCTGTTGCCTGACCACCTCCTACTCATCCTTCAAGTCTCAGCTTAAATGTAAAGAAAAAAAAAAAAAAAAAAAGTCACTTCCTTTGTGACTTCCTTAGCCTTTTGTGATTCACCCTCAACCTCACGTGGTTAGATCTTTACATGATATGCCCTGTCCCAGCATTTCCTAACATTTACCATGATGATAATTAAGTAATTGTTTTCATAACTATTGTAATGAAATTTCATAACTATTGTTATGACAATATTAGTCTCTTCACTAGACTATGGGCTTTTTGACAGAAGGGCCCTAATGGAGGATATCCATTACAGCTTTTTGTAACAACAAAAATGCCTGATTTGCAAGAAGCTCTGCAAAAGACACAGATGTCCTTTGGAAGATGGGAGTGTCCTTACTCATAATTATACTTTAATAACCATTCTCAAGATGTTGGCTTCCTGACACCAAGATTCTTTTATTACCCAAGTCAGGAGCATTTCCCCTAGGGGACTGTAGTAATAATTCCACTATATTGGAAACTGATCATTTTATATTTTTCATGACACACAACAGAAAGGGAACAAAAGGTGTCCTAGTGTTGTCTAGGATGATTAATCTTGATAGCTATTAAAGAACCAAAGTTCTGTTGAGTGAATCTGAAGGTCTCATTGTCTTTATTAAACGATTCATGAATCTCACAGCACCCCATCCAGCAAGTGGAGAGATGCTCTGAGAAGTGGTACAAAAATACAAGATTTTTTTTTTTTTTTTAAGATTTTATTTTATTTATTTGAGAGAGAGAGACAGTGAGAGAGAGCATGAGCGAGGAGAAGGTCAGAGGGAGAAGCAGACTCCTCATGGAGCTGGGAGCCTGATGTGGGACTCGATCCCTGGACTCCAGGATCACGCCCTGAGCCGGAGGCAGTCATTTAACCAACTGCGCCACCCAGGCGTCCCCAAAAATACAAGATTTTTATGGGAAGGAGGATGTGGCAAGATATTTTTAGCAGAAAGAAAAGAAGGGTTTCTTTCAGGCAGAGTCAATTTCCCCTCCCTTGGGGGCAGTGGCAGGGGGTCTTATCCAGCAGATTAGCTCATCTTTCTTTGGAGACCAGAGCATTTCTGACTGGTTAAGATTACATTTCTATGGGAGATGGAAGTTGCAACTGTAACTGAACTCCAAGGGTTTGGTTGTCACTTGGGGTGCATCAAATTGAACACAAGGCAAGGAAATTTGTAGGCAGTGAACTTTTTATTCCGTGGTACAAGTAAGGAGACAGGGAAATAGCTTTCAAAGCACTGTCTCTCTGTGGGGTTAGCACAGATTTAGTGTATTAGTGGGCAGGGCAGGGAGCTTAGGCACTTCTGGTTCAACTGGGTAGGCCTAACATGTCCACATGCTAGTGCCTACATCGTATGTTTAAAAAATAGCAGAAAACTGCCGTAGAAGGAGATCTTAGTATTATAATGAACTAAAGGTAACTTCAGGACAATTCAGGGGGCTTCTGTGCAGGTCCTCAGCTCCGGTCCTGCTTAGACTGGCTCAGTAAGGAGAAACCAGGTGAAACACACTAGCTTCTACGGGCTATCAGGTGAACACCTAGTTGGGCATCTCCTTGGCTGGAAGTGTAGGTTCTGTAAAACAAAACAGAACTGCTTTTTTCTGTTCCCCTCCTCCTTTCTGCTGATAGCTTTCAGCCCTCTTACTTGAGTAACTTTGCGTTGCATGCTGGTTAACACAATTAGGTTATATGAAGACCTGGTTTGGTGGCTTGGCTTAAGTGACTCCATTTTGGTTCTGTGGTTTTCTTTTCTTTTTTTTTTTCCTTTTCCAATCTTAACACCACAGTGTTAGAGAACACCCTTCTCGTTTTCCTTGTTTGTAATATATTAAACAGACTCTCATTATCTACATTATTATACATAGTTGATCAAGCATAATATACACATCATTTCAGAACGGTAATCAGTATCATTATGAGGAACACATCTTTGAAATAAATGGTTCATTGGTTGAGCATCTCCCTTCGGCTCAGGTCATGATCCCAGGATCCTGGGATTGAGTCTGGTGTGATCATCCGGTCCTGGTTGGGCTCCCTGCTCAGTGGGGAGTCTGCTTCTTCCCCTCCCTCTGTCCCCCTTCTTCTTCACCCCATCCCTGTGCTTGTGCTCTCTCTCTCTCAAAAAAAAAAAAAAAAAAAAAAGAAATAAAATAAAAAGAAATACAAAATAATTTATGGACTGTACTTTTGTATTCTGTCTTCTAGTTTCTGTTCAAAATATAGTTTTCCAAAGTCATTTTGGTTTCCTACTCACTTTGTTCATTGTAGTTACGTTATTTATTTGTTAAAGAGGTAGGATCATTTGCTATAGTTTATATTTTATTTTGCATTCCCCCCACTACTTGGGGTATTAATTTTCCCCTTCTAACTCACAGTAATATTTATTCTTTGTGGTATACAATTATATAGGTTTCGGCAAATCCATAGGATTGTGTAAACATCAACACAGTGGTCACTGAACATGATCCACGCATGAACAGTGATCTTTTGTGTATAGTTCAATGTGTTTTGACAAATGCACACATTTAATGTAACCTGTGTTTCTGTCAAGATATAGAACATTCTCAGCTGGTCAGCCAGCAGGAAAGGCGAACTAGAGGCTGAGCAGAGGGTGCTCCCCAGTGTACAAGCACTGATCATAGTGTGGAAGGAGCAGGTGGACGGGATGGAGGCCTTCAGGCACGTGGTGTGTGCCAGTGGTTTTCTTTTCAATACTATTATTGGAGAAAAGTGGTTTGCCCTCCCTCTCAGGGTTTTGTTTCATATGGAGGGAGCTCCTCTGGAGTAACACTCTTGGCTTCTCTCCCTAGAAAAGAAGTCAGTAACTTATCAGAAAATTTGAGAAGAACTAAGTGAGCACACTGGTTCAGCTCCTCCGTGTCTGCCTACGGAAGCACGTGTTCTGTAGGACGTTTTCAAAGGACTTGCCCCGTCGGGGAAACTTTAGTTTTCCAGGATAATCTGTAACTGGGTAGGTAAGCCTCTCTTTATTTCCGGGGCTATCACAAAGTTCATCCAATTATATACATCACCTTCTCCAGTATTAGCTTTATCAATTAAAAAAAGGTGATATGTTGACCTCTACCTTTTAATTGGTTTTGAGCTGGGGAGAGGAAAAGTGGGGGGCTATTTACTAAAGATCCACAGAACTTCAAGACCTAATTTCACTGGATTGGAAGCCTTATTAAATAAACAGGGAATAGAATTTGGGGATCTAACTAACATGTGAAGAGGCTTCTGGTAAGGTCAGAATCCACAGCTTGAGGTAGGGACTTTAGTAAGCATGCGTTCGTGACCATGTGGCTTGTGGTTGCTTGTGTGGAGCCATGGGGCTGGCTTGTTTATGGAGGCAGTTGGTTTTTATCAGTTGTAATTGGATGGGCAACTTTAGGTTTTTGGTGCCAGATATATGGGGTCTTCCCCTTGGTGGGTCCTCACGCCTCTCAGGACTTTATCCAAAGGTGAGGATCTGTTTTGACAGAGGCAGGGTGGTGGGCTGGCTTTAGGATGCAGGGGCAGGCCATTCCTGCCTTCAGCCAAACTTGTCTGCTCCGCGCAAGTAGGTGGCCTCAACATTTATAACAGCAGGATTGAGACAGATACCACCCTGGGCCAGGGTCCGAGGGCTGGGGCAGGGAGGGATGGCTTAGCTGACACTGGCCTCAGCAGGTGCCTGCTACACAGAATCTAGCAAATACTTGCTGGCCACACTGCTCTGAGAAAAGGCACAGCCACAGTAAAAATGAGAGCCTTGGGTGTAATGGCTGCCGTTTATCCTTGAAACACACAGCTGTTAGACTTAGCATTTGTGCGTGGGCCACGTAGGGACCACACAGAGATGCTGGTGGGCTGCAGTGTCCTAATAAACAGGAGTAGCTGAAACCTTTCTGCTTCATTCCTGGAGGAAAGAGTCCTTCTTAATATGAGCCTTTTAGACATGGGGCATGCAGAACAATTGTTTACCAGTTGTATTATTGGTCAGACTGCTCCAAACCTGATCCAAAATAATGCCATTTTGAAATTACCCTACCCAAGAAAGGGAACCATGGAAATACTAACCTCCTCTCACCCCATGTTAAGAAGACCAGGATGGGTGAATAAAGATGGGAAAAGGAGATGCATCTAGGTCTCATCACTCTTAAAGAAGGTATAAGAACAGAGTAAGATGTCTGAACTTTTATTAGCTCAGAAACAGTGATTAGATCTTAAATAAATCTAGAAAGAGATTAAAAAAAAAGGCCAGATTTCAGAGCTGACTGGAATGACTCCTTCAAAGGATACTAAATTTAGGAAACCATTAAGAGGCAGCTTCTCAAAATGAGAGATCATAGTGTGAGCAAATTATAAAGTTGTAGTTTACTTTTTTGTATGCCAAACATATTCTGTTGACTTTATCAGTTTATCTACTGAGATCAGTAGCCACGAACACTCCAGTTCAACTCTACCAGGTTTTGACTCCAGTACCTGCAACTGCATGGGAATTCAAAACACTTAAAAAAAAAAAAAAAAAAGCACAAAGCCAGTATGACACTCAAACTTTTTTCCTTAATATTATTTAATGTTCAGTTAGCATTTAAAAATTCAATTAGCCTGCAAATTTCCCAGATTATGTCATAATTTTTTTAGCCTATTTTTGGAATCAGAGTCCAAATAAGATACAATCATTAATATTAGTTTATAAGTTTTATAGATCTCTTTTTATCTATACATTTACCTTCCACCTTTATTTTTCTTTAAAATTTATTAGCTGAGGAACCTGAGTTATTTATCCTGCAGGAGGTCCCACAGTAGGCCTAGATTGTTTAGATATACTGAAAAATGTTTCTTTGTCTCATATATTGCTGGTGAATTAGTAGTTAGATCCAGAGATTTGATCAGATTCAGATTTGATTTTTAATTTGACCCTCCTGGGGTCATTTCTCTGATAAATTTGAAAAGAATGAGTTGGGTATGCTCAACACAGCTCCTCTGGCTCTTCTTAGCCAGACTCCCCCTGGATATACACATTCTATTCTCCTCCTCCATGAAGTAAGATTTAAAAGGGGTCTTCCCTGGATGGGGTAGAGGATGGAGTGGGTGGGGAGTAAGGAGAGCTACAGTTTTCTTTCTTTTTTTTTTTTTTTAAATTTTATTTATTTATTTGACAGAGAGAGACACAGCGAGAGAGAGAACACAAGGAGAGGGAATAGGAGAGGGAGAAGCAGGCCTCCCGCCAAGCAGGGAGTCTGATGTGGGACTAGATCCCAGGACCCTGGGATCATGGCCGGAGCCGAAGGTAGATGCCTAACGACTGAGCCACCCAGGCGCCCCGAGCTACAGTTTTCTTGTACAATCTATGAATGGGTGGGCTAGTTTTCCTAATCCTGGGGTTCAGGATCAAGAAGTCCAATTACTAAATGATAAAGCCACATCTATCAATATCAACTTATCAGTAGTGTTGCTATTTTGACCTCTCACTTACTTTATTCCTTTGCATTATTTCTCAATTGATTAAGAACTCAGACAGAGAATGGGGTGGGTATTATTTATTGGAGCCTTTAAACTCTACAACTACCACCAACGATAAGTGGACTAGCTAGTTGTGTTAGATAAGCTTCTGTGCCTGTCTTGTCTACAGGTCATATTAAGAATTGGCCATACTGGGCACCTGGGTGGCTCAGTTGTTTAATCACCTGCCTTTGGCTCAGGTCGTGATCCTGGGGTCCTCAGATGGAGCCCCACATTGGGCTTCTTGCTCACTAGAGAGTCTGCTTCTCCCTCTACCTTTGCCCCTGCCCCCACCCCCACTCATGCTCGCTTGCTCTCTTTCAAATGAATAAATAAATAAAATCTTAAAAAAAAAAAAAACTTGGCCATATTTACTGTATTCATCTCATTCCCTCACTCCTGGGCAATAGCTAACTGGGCCTGACCCAAAGCTGTCAGTTAGGTGCTCACTCTCTTTATCTTTCAGGAAATTCTCCTAAGACACAGTGACTTTAATCATTCGATAGTAGGTGCTTAAGCTGGATTGGGAGAGCCATTTTATGGCCCTGTTCCTTGCTGATAAGTAGGCACAGAGACTCAGCTTTGGGAAAAGAGTATGGAGCAAGCACACAGATGTGGGGAGAGATAAACGATCAGGAGACCTTTGAGAATCAGAGGCAGAAGATGGGCTCTCTGACCTTCTTATTGTAGTCCCACAGGCTTTTTTTTAGATCTTATAGTCAGTGAGATAGTCACTTCTCCCTAGGTTGATGATATGGAAGGAATTGTACTTGCTGGACTTGCTGATGAGACAGCACTGTTAGTTTTCTGGAAGAACTTTCATGATGGGCTCACTTGGGGTAGAAGCTGAGAAGCCGAGGAATCTGAGTATGGACAAAACATTGGCTGGAGCAAGGAAAAGCATTTGCTTAGTCTGGAGAGAAAAGGAAGAAAGAGAGTCAGAGTGTGTGGGGTAGAGTTTGTGATGTTGGTGTGACATTTCCCATGACCAACCCTCTGAAACTTTAGAGTTCGATCTCTTGAAACAGGAAGTTGTCAGTGTTCTTAGCGAAAACTGAGGGATTGTGCGTGACACCCAGATTCATTTGGAGGAATGAAAGCAGCCCAAGGGAGTATAGGAGCCCTGAGAGAAAGAGAGAGAGAGAGAGAGAGAATAGAAGTAGATCAGAGTGTGTAGAACTTTGGGCTTGAAACCGAGGTTTAGAACTAACTAACCTGATGATATTGGTCACTTGGGATGTGAGCGTCCTTCACTTCCTCTTTTAGAAGGCAGGGTCCTGTAATTGACACAAAGACGCCAAAGCTTCGATCATATTGCTCCTCAAATTTGTCATCTTTGCCAGGCTATCCTATCATCACAGTTATGTCCCCCTGCCCTCAGGTAGCGTGTCACCACCAGGAGCTCCTTGTTACAGCTCACTTAGGTCTCTCTCCACGACCTCAAAGGAAGAGGTGTTTGGGGCAGATCTTCCTTCCCCTCACAGGTCTCTTCCTCTTGTCTCTCCCAAATTACCAGCAGCCTAAGTGATTATGTGCAGGTTTCTTCACCAAAGAGTTGAAGCAATTTCAGGAGGGAGAGTCAGTGTCAAAGAAGGGAAGGATATAGTGCTCCTAACTTTTTTTTTTTTTTGAGACTTTTTCTTTAGTTCTCAAAAGGATGCTATGTACAGATCCAGATCCTTCAGACTCTTTGGATTTTAGCTGGACAACTTTTTCTTCTCGGGCCTCCTTTTAAAATTTGTCCCATTTGAAACCCCACCAGTTTCCAGACCAGTCATAGGAAGGGATCTCACTTCTTGGGTCTTCTCTCTCTCTCCAAATTCACCATCCTTACCCCAGCCCAACATTCCTAGTCTCACTGTGCCAATCTGAGGTGAGCCTCAAGGACATTAAGCTAGTTCAAAATGAAGCATGTTGTCACCCAAGTCTTGCAGAACTGTGTGTATAGGGGAGGAGGTGGTGCGGGGGAGGGAAGAACTCCTGAGTCTGTAGTAGTTGTGGATTTAGGTCTTCCTGGCCAGATTTCCTTTTCCATATTCCTATATGTGTGAGCAGCAATCATGTCAGTTCATTTGATTAATAGAATTGTTATATTAGCTCATCTACTGCTCCCAGGAACAGACATTAATTTTTAGAGAGTACAATCTAGACTCATATTGAAAAAGGATATATTTCCTCAATTAGAAGGACATCTCGCCTTTTTCCCAGAGTTAGTGGGCCCCATTATTGTTCAGAAAAGAGGTCTGGTTTCTTTCCTGCTCTGCCTGGGAAGCTATTGAAAGAATAAATAAGCTATATTATCCTTTAATGGCTCCTCCCTCTTGGTAATTCAGGAAGGGCTCCAGACTCAATAAATTGTTTCAGTAGTCTTCTTTGGGAGCTGGGGTAGCTGCCAATTCTTTTATAATAAACCCACCTTCATTTATATTAACCAAGATAGTGTCTGTTCCTTGCAACCAACTGACCCTTGTCTAGAAGAGAAAGGGGTTTTGACAAGTAGGTTTGCAAGCAATAGAGCCTCAAAGAATGTGCATACTCTCTAGCTTTGCCACCTGGTATCAAGTGGCAAAGATTCTTTCATCCTGGGCAGAGCAGTGTGGTGAAGCCTGGCCAGCTTGAGTGGTCTTCTGCTTATTGCAAAAAAGTGACACCTGAGTAGCACCCAATATAATACAGGCCTGAAGATTTATGGGTAGAATGTGAGGAGCCCCTGGCATGACTTCTTGTTCTGCCATGTCTGGTAGTAAAGGTTACTTAAAATATTAGCGTAATTCTAGATTAATTCACCAAGGGTTCAAACTCTTCTGGTATGAAGATTTGGGTCAGTTCACCTAGTAAAGAAACTGTAAGCAGTGTAGGTACTGGTTAAGAGCCTAGGCCACGTGAAATGCACTATAGAGGATAGACAAAATAAATATCAGTTTTACTTCTAAAATTCAACCATCAATTTCTCATCCAACTGCCATGGGATTTTATTTAAATTTAGCTTATTTTAATTTTATTTTGTATATGCTTTTTAAAGATTTTATTTATTTGAGAGAGAGAGAGTGCCAGGGGAGGGGCAGAGAGAGAGGGAGAAGGGAAGCAGACACCCTGCTGTACGTGGAGACCAAGGCATGGCTCGTTTCCTGATGCTGGCCTCGATGATCTTCTGACACTGGGTTCAGTACCAGGACCTAGAGATTATGACCTGAGCCAAACCCAAGAGTCCAATGCTTAACCAACTGAGCCACCCAAGTGCCTCATAATGTTTAACTCAATCTGTTTTCTGAGTTTTTAATTCTAGTCGTAACCAACTTCTCCTCTCTCTCTTTCCCTCTTCCTCGTAACATTTGACATTTCAAATCTTTCCAATTTATTTTGCCCTCTCTTCTAATGGTGCTTGATTGACTGGAAGGATGTGAGAGGGAGTCCCTCACCTGAGGATCATGAGCTTCAGTCAAAGACTCGGTTAGTACATGCCACTTTCTGAGAGTTGTGTCAGGAAGTCTTTCTATGCACCCCCTCCCCAAGATCCCGGTCCCACAAGGTTTGTGCACTACATGGGGAAGCCAGGGTTTCCCAATGGTTATTGCTTTTGGTTTCAACCAAGACACTATGTGTTGGCCTCTTGAGGCATCTTATAGAGGCTCAGGTCCTAGATTGAACCTGGGATCATGATGGGGGGGAGGGGCTTAAATTGTTCAGCCATAGAGAAAGCTTATCTCTGCCTCCCCTTCACTCATTGCGTAGATAAAACAAAGCAAGTCCTATGAGGAGCCTAAGCAAAGGATTATTTCAGGGGAGGGAATGGACACAAAGCAAAGCAGTGCATTCCTTCCTTTCCTTTCTCAAATTTTGTTGCTGAGGTATCACCATAGTCTACAGGCTCTCCTTCAGGGTGGGCACATCTGGCAATGCATATGATGGTGACTCCTCTTGGACAGGCGAGCTGGCTTCAGGGTAATGCCAGGCAGCATCAATGACACCAGCAGGAGGGTTTACTACTCCAAACACCATAGTCCTGGCCTGTGACCAAACTTGGCCCATGTGCTGTGTTTCCCCCATTCCTCTCATTGCTTCTCACTGGTCTCTCTCTCCCCAGGTTGCCAGTCAGAAGCAGGCACTTAATTCTCATGAACACATTTACTCCTAAGGCTGTCATTGCAAGCACAATTTATTTGCTTAGTGAAGCAAATTTTGTGTTTTCTTCAATTAACAAATCTGTATTGGGCACCTTTGTATTCTAGGCTCTTGGGTGCTTAGCATTTGTTCTAAAACTAAGAACACAAATATCTGTGGTAACCAGTTGTGGGTAGGTGCAAGGTCACATTTGCTTTTTTACTCAGAACTGCATGCTCCAATCTAAACATATTCATCCTTCTCATAACCCTCACCTCCCTTTTCCAGGGTGAGGCAGTCTTGCAGTGAACATCCTGAGCATTTTTACAAGAAGGGATCTTGTTAACTTCAACAGTTATTACAATACTTCCCCCAAAAGGATAAGATCAACAATAATAGGGACATCTGAGGGGCGCAGTCACTAAGTGTCCGAGTCTTGATTTCAGCTCAGGTCGTGATCTCAGGGTTGTGAGATCAAGCCCTGAGTTGGGCTCCTCACTCAGCGTGGAGTCTGCTTGAGGGTCTCTCTCCCTCTCCCTTGCCCCTGCCACTCACACTCTCTCTCAAATAAATAAATAAATCATTAAAACAAGAATATTCCCACCATCAAGGTAAACCATGTTGAAAAGTATATATTTTTGACAGTGCTGATCCAGGTCCTGAAGCATTCCAGAAAGTACTCTCCTGTATCCTTCTCTACCAATTTGAAATGGTCCCAAACACTGATGGAGGAAATCACTTCTCCACTAATGCTTTGTGCTTTCATTCACACTGATCATCTCCTGCAGGATTTGGCTTTCAAGTGAAATGAAAGGTTTCTTTGTGTCATCTCTCAGAGAAACCTGTGTTATTGTTATTGGTAGCATTTGGGGTGGCGCATTCACCCCCATAGTATTAACTAGAGTAGTTAATTCACTAGGGGTGGTATTAACTAGGGGTATGTAAGTCAGTAGAGTAGCCACTTGCCACATGTGACTGTTAAGCTTTTGAAATGTGGGTTGTGTGATTGGGGATGTAATTTTCATTGTAATTTGTTTTATTTTTATTTTTTTTTTACACAGGCTCCACACTGGGAGTGGGACTTGAATTTACCACCCTGAGATCAAGACCAGAGTTAAGAATCAGATGCTTAGCTGACTGAGGACCCCAGGTGCTCCCTTTACTTGACTTGTAATTTAAATTTAAACAGCAACATGTGGCCAGTAGCTGTCATGTTGGACAGTGCCAGGCTAGAGAAATCCCGAGACAAATTTAGGAAAACGGGTTTTGGATCACATTGTTGGTATTACGCTTTACCAGGTGGCACTCTTATCTGACTTCCCAAGAGTCCGTCATCCCCTAACTTAATTGCAAGGAACAATTTCCATTCTTTGTTGGAGGATTTACATTGTAACTCTACCACCTTTATAAGTACAGTAGCATCTAGAAGTTACAGTTCTCTATCTTTATAAACTTTCTTATTCTAGTTGGAACCATGTAAGTATATGGTTTCCTCAATATATTGCACAAATTTTCCAGTCATGGAAGTATTAGTCAGTAAATATTTCCTTTTTCTTTCTCTCTCTCTCTCTTTTTTAAAGATTTTATTTATTTATTTGACAGAGAGAGATCACAAGTAGGCAGAGAGGCAGGCAGAGAGAGAGAGAGAGGAGGAAGCAGGCTCCCTACTGAGCAGAGAGCCCGATGTGGGACTCGATTCCAGGACCCTGACATCATGACCTGAGCCGAAGGCAGTGGCCTAACCCACTGAGCCACCCAGGCGCCCCCTTTTTCTTTCTCTTTTCCCACTCTCTCTCTCCCCTCCCCCTCCCCTCTCCCACCCTTCCTGCCTTCCTCTTTGTCCCCCGCCCCCATGGCCCACCTATGACCATCCTTCTTTCCTTTCCCTCTTTCTTTCTTTTTTAACATAAATCTCTAGCCCATATCAGTAGGACCGCTCCAGTCCCCTCTTGCATTCCCCCATCTACATTAGCTTCCAAGCTAACTGAACTTTGGCTGACTCTCGTGCCTCCAAGACCAGCCCCATCTCCTCCCCCTGGTCTCACTACTTAGTCCAGGGCCTGAAGCAGCCCTGTGTACCCCTGTGGGGTGAGAGAGCTTAGATGTGGCTTAGATGTAACTTGGTGACAACAGGTTGTCTTAACCCTTATGTCCTGACTGTTCAATTAATATTTCCTTCATCTAACTCCCCACAATAAGGAGGAGTCATGATTAATCTGCAGCTCCCACAAACGGGCAAATTAACTAGCTGGCAGTGGACTCATTTTGTATAGTATATTACCTCCATGAGATTCAGTGCATGACTGTGATACTATCCCATTTGACAGGACAGGGTGTGATACCAAAAAGCTGGGGTACCAGCCTCAAGGACAATCTCATCAGTCTTAGGGATCCTTCTCACTCTTGGAGTAAGCGTGTAAGCTTGCAGACCTATCAAAACATGGTTACCCTTTTCAGAGCCTCACCACTGCCATACCTGGCTGGGTTGGTAAATGATTATTCATACAGTCAGGTTCTGAGAGCTTCCTCTTCTGCTTCTAGAATCCACTGGATCCGAATAGGATAAGAAATATTTAATAGGGTACTTTGTGTTGCGCAGTACTGCTAAACGATGCCAGTTGCCTTCGAGTAGGATGGGATGACAGAGCCAAGGCTGTTCTCTGCCAGGGTAAAGCTTACTTCTCTCACTTCCCTAGTTGAATTGATTAGCAACTCTCTCCTTTTTTAAACACCAAACAAATGAGTTATTTTTCAAACAAAATCTTACAACTAAGCACCACCAACTCATGCAGTGCTGAATCTTATAAGCCACATTGTTTCCAAGTTGTGATAGATTCTGGGTGGCTCGTAATGGCTTCTCCTTCCTTGGGCCCAGCCTGAGATAAACGGGGGGGTGGGGGTGTGTGTCTTTGTACTAAGACGAATGTGGCTACAGGACCCCAGCTATACAGAGTTTCCTGGTAGTCGCCACTGGTCTGAATCACTGCCCACGGCATCATAGTGCAGCCTGTCCTCCAGGCCCCATCGCATCTCTCTGTCTAAAGGGCTGCCCTGTGAGAGGTAGGGCATACCATTCCCTAACAATCTGCCCTTTATTATGTGGGTGGCAGAATATGGTCATGGATCAGAGGCTGTAGTTGAGAAAGACCATAGAGCTGAAGGTAGAGGGTTGCAGTGGTTTGTTGGTGGCTATGTGGTTATTTGGTGAAGAATGCAAGCTCAGATCCAGGCGAGGCTAAGGCCTTCCCTGTCAGAGCCCACTGAGTTCCTCAAATTACAGAAGGAGGTTCAATAGAGTCTATTCAGTAAGTGTTCTAGGCTTTTTGCCTTTTGGAATGTCCCAGGACATTTTTGCAGGAAAAGCTCAACTCCCACGTCCTGACTGTTGGCACATACTCCAGAACCGTGGGCTTCTGCCAACCTCGGTCTCATCCCAGGTGTGTGGTACTCGGATGTGCCTCAGCCAAAACATCCATCCGTGGCATACTGATTTACCTCATTGTTAACATTTTTCTGTCCCTAATCCTTTTGGTAGGTGTCTCTCTGTATAATGGTTTCCTAGGGCTGCCATAACAAATGTCCACAAACTTAGTGGCTTAAAACAATAGAAATTTATTCCCTTCTAGTTCTGGAGGGCAGAGGTCCAAATCAGTGTTGGTAGGGCTACACACCATTGGAGGTTCTGAAGGAGAATCTCTGATGGCTGCTGGCGATCCTCAGTGTTCATTTTTTTGGTGACTGCTTTCCAATCTCTGTCTCAATCTGCATAACACCTTTTCCTTTTTCTGTAGCTGTATTTTCTCCTTTTCTTACATGGGCACCATTCACTGGATTTAGGACCCATTTTAAAACTAGGATGGTCTCTGATAAGACTCAACTACCAGATAAGGTCACATTCACAAATATCAGAGGTTAGAACTTGGACATATCTTTTTTGGGGATGCTATTCAACTCACCAAAAATATGAGAAAATAATAGTGGTTTGATTTAATAGCATGCCTGATTTTTATAAAAAGGCATCCCCAAACCTCTTGGTTATAGTATACCATTCCAGGATCTTCCATCCATGTGGGGATTTTAATTTCTGGATTCAATTCAGATTCTTACTTCCTGTTGCCCCAAACTTACAGCTCTCTTAATTACCAGTGACACAGAGCTCTGTCATTGTGTAGAATGGCCTTACCCCTTCCGTAGACAGGATGTCTATGACAAAGGGTGGAAGGTAGTGCCTGTCCACTGAGGGTCATTCCCTGTTAAATGCATGGTTCTGCCTGTGTTGCACATTGTTACTTTTGATTCAAGAGTTAAGTCCCTGAAGGATGCCCCAGTTTGTCTGGGCAGCTGAAGGTGAGGTTCAGGGTCATGGATGATTCTTGTATGATTAACTAACAGAGCCATCCCTCATCCTTTCTTAGATCCCCCTGACCCATTTAATAATTAAAGACTGTTAGTCTGTATTGCAAAGTGAGACAGAGCATTCCCATTTACAAAACAACCCTGCAAGCTCCAGTGAATCTTTCCACTAGCTTTTGTGGTAGAATCACAATCAGTTGTTTTTCAAAAACAACATAATTCTCAGAGGCTGGAAGCATTGCCTTAATCTAAAACTGCAAGTATTTCTGCTATATTTTTCCTGCTTGGATCTGCCTCTTTCCCTCCCTGCCCCAAATCATCTGTGAGAGAGGCAGAAATTACAGAGACCTCAGGTCTTATCTTTCTTTCTGACTTACAGGGCACCAGGAGTAGAACTGGCCAGACTGTGACTTGTGACCTGGCCAGGGCCAGTTACCAAAGCTTCTCTGAACCCTATTCAAAGTATGTGGCCTTTTTGGATAATCCAAGAGATGGAATGTGTAAGAATTCCAAGATGGAGCATATGCCAACTCTAAAACCCAAACACCCCATTAGCAGCTGTTCTTTGTTGTTGTGGGAGGTAATTATTGCATACGCTTTCCTACCTGTTGCAGGCTTAAGTGCCACTACTTCTTAAACTGTCTGCCGGATTCCTTGTAGCTGGTCCTCAGAACTGATGGTACTTACTCTTTCAGTGACTCTGCCACTTTTGTTTCAGGGGATTTTTGGAACATCATATAGTAGGGCACCTGACCGCTGAGAAAAGAAGAAAAAAAAAAAAAACCAAGGATGCAGAATGATACCACCTGAGTCACCATAACCTGTTCTGTAGCTCTCAGAGATTTCCTTTTACCCTCATCTCATTGAAAGTGAAGGGAACATCCAACTGTTCTTGATACTGGCAGAGACAGAGAGCTGTCTGTGAGCAGATCTTTGTTAAGCAGTATATTCTAGACCCTGTGAAAAGTACAGCGGATTTTCTTTTTTTTTAAATAGAGCCAGTTTTTCCTCATAGTATGCCAAATTCTAGGAAGGGGATGGGCCAGTGTGTAAAAGGAATCTTTGGCAAACAGAGTGGACAATACCTTTGTTTCGTTGTTTGTTTGTTTTTTTTAAGATTTTATTTATTTGACAGAGATCACAAGTAGGCAGAGAGGCAGGCAGAGAGAGAGAGGAGGAAGCAGTCTCCCTGAGGAGCAGAGAGCCTGATGTGGGGCTTGATCCCAGGACCCTGGGAATCATGACCTGAGCTGAAGGCAGAGGCTTTAACCCACTGAGCTACCCAGGTGCCCCAACCTTGTTTCAGGTTTTTAAAGAGTGTGTTGGCCCTACCACCTAGCATTCCACAAATTTTTGCAAGATCCATTATATTTGGGCAACTGTTAATTTAATTGTCTACATCCACAAGGTGTCTTCAGGCTCTATTAACTTTTCCTGCAGAGAATTTCATACTTCCCACAGAATTAACTGGGGAGGCCATTGAGGGGAGCAACCTATGTAAAGGGATTCTGTGAAATGATGCTGATTAATTAATGGATATCTTAGTTTCCCTGGGTTATTAAATTACCACAAACTGTGGCTTAAAACAACAGAAATATAGGGACGCCTGGGTGGCTCAGTTGGTTAAGCAGCTGCCTTCGGCTCAGGTCATGATCCCAGCGTCCTGGGATCGAGTCCCGCATCGGGCTTCATGCTCTGCAGGGAGCCTGCTTCTCCCTCTGCCTCTGCCTGCCGCTCTGTCTGCCTGTGCTTGCTCTCTCGGCCTCTCTCTCTGATACATAAATAAAAATAAAATCTAAAAAATAAAAAAAATAAAACAACAGAAATATATTCTATCAGAGTTCTGGGAGGCTGAAAGTCTGAAATCAAGGTGTTGCTGGGCCATGCTCCCTCCAAAGCTTCTAGGGAAGAACTTTGAATGTGTCTTGCAGCTTCTGGTCTCTCCAGGCATTCCTTGGCTTCTGGCAGCATAACTCCAGTCTCTGTCTCCGTCATTACATGGCATTCTGTGTGCCTCATGTCTTCTTCTTTTTATTTTTTTTTTTCCCTCATGTCTTCTTATATGGACACCATTCCTATTGGATTAAGGTCCTCTGTTTCTTTAGTATGATCTCCTCTTAACTTGATTACATCTGCAAAGACCCTGTTTCCAAATAAGAACATATTCATGGGCATCAAAGGTTAGGACTTGAACATACCTTTTTCAGGAGACACAAAAAAAACCTACTCCAGTGGGTTTCCACTTTTCAAGCCCACACCAAGGAGTTTGAGGGAGTAGTTGCAGCCACACCCCAGAAATCTTTAAGATCAGGTTACACTGCCTTAGAGGGTTTCATTCTGCATCCTTGTTTTCTTTTTTCCTTATCCTAATTGGAAACTGCAACATGGTTTCTTCTTGGATACTCCATGATCAAGGTTTCTATCAGTCTGGGCTTTGTTAACTCAGAGCATTCTTCTGAGTTGCCCCAAGTTATTTTTATCCACCTTAAGGGCTTCACTTTTCCAACATCAGTCAGTTCCTATTACTTTTATACCTAAGGTTTTAGAGAGACCCATAGAATCATCAGTAGCTTTATTGCTAAGTTTTAAGCTCCTCCTTGCTCTGCATATCCAGAGAGGGATTTAGCAGGTCTTTAAAAATACCTACCCATGTAGTCTTGCACTGGACTCCCTTAGCATTACTCCTCAAAGCTGATGATTCTTTCACAGCCTTTCTCTAGAAGATAATTTTAATTGACTAATTCTAGCAGTGCTGAGATATCCACTTTTCCTCCCATACCATCCATGTTTCTAGGGAAGGGCAAGAAGTAGGCCTAATTTGTTAAAATGTAATTTTCAGCTCTCTTGTCACCACTGGGTGAAGGAACCCAGGCTAAAGCTTACCAATGCAGGATATTTTCCTAGCCATATAATTTCGTTCTGGAATGGCCATGTAACCCAGTAGAAGGCAAGTGGATTCTGGGAGGCTTCTGGGAAATAGATGTCCTAAATTTTATTTATTTATTTTTTAAGATTTTATTTGTTTGACAGGGAGAGAGAGAGAGAGAGAGATCGATCACAAGTAGGCAGAGAGGCAGGCAGAGAGAGAGGGGCTCTACCCCAGGACCCTGAGAATTACAACCTGAGCTGAAGGCAGAGACTTAACCCACTGAGCCACCCAGGTGCTCCAGATGTCCTAAATTTTAAGATGGGCCCTTCTTTTCTCCTGACCTTGTATACTGATATAAGACCTGAAACTGCTGTAGCCACCTTATGCCTAGTTTGGGAATAAAGCTGACTCCTGAAATGAAGCTGCACAGTTGAGAGAACGGTAAAGAACTAGATTTGAAGCTGTGACTGACCTATATTTAATCATCACTCTACAATGGGCTTTTCCAATTAGGTGCAGATTGGGTTTCTTGTTTCTAAGAACTAAACTGGGTTTTCTATTCCCCTGGTTTGAAAGCATTTTATCTGGCACATCCTGATGGGTCTGTCTGAGCAGATGGAACGTCCAATGGTAGAAACAGTGATTCCCAGCAGCTCCCAAGGGAGTCTTTCCTCGGTGTTAAGCACAGGGCTCAAGGTCCATAACCTCCTGTTTGTAGAAGTCAGTCATCAACTTAGCATCCCCAGAAATCTGGCAATAGCTGCCATCCTCTGGGGTACTTTTTGTGTCAGACTGCAGGTCCCTTGCATTAACTATGCCCAGTGATAGTTATGGTTTCTTCCATAGTTATCAAGTGGCCCTCACAGACTGGGTGAGGAGAGGTGTCAGGATCAATGGATTGCTTGGACTCCTGAGCCTATAGTCAGTTTACCGCGTTTTGCTAAAGACAGGAGAGGGCATTTTCCAATCTGATGGCATTACAAATTCATGAGCCACCATAACTGGACCTTCTAAGGACACACTCTCTCCCTCTACAGCAGCAGTTTCAAATTTTCTTCATCCTCTGCAGATATTCTCAGCTATTTCTAGAGAAAATTAAACAAACAAACAAGCAAACAAACAAAAAAACCCCAGGCTGGAGCCACAACCAACCTGCACGGAAACAAAGACATACCAGCACCTACAATAACCCTTTTAAGGGTTCAAAGGAAGAGCTGTCTTGCCTGCCCTCCAGGCTTTAGGGTGTAAGAGCTAGGTGTGGCTGGGGCTTTACCACTGAAGCACCAAAAAAAGGGAGGTATGACAACTAGAAGAAAGAAAACAGGGCAAAGCTACCCAACAGTAAGAACTACAGAGGCAGTAAAGGAGGCCTGTGGCTAAACCCTGGCGAAGACTATTTGGAAAATACCAGAGGATGCCCCGCCTGCCGGTGCGCACGGAGCAGCCTGTGTGGTCAGGAAGCGAGGCCAACACCCTAAACAGTCTTGAATCTGTGTGTGTAGCATCGCATAGGCTCCCTGCCTACCGCGCCCAACGCCGGGGGGCACGAATACAGCCCTCAGGGGCGTGGGAGGCTGAAGGCCGTGGCTGTGGAAGCCCCTCAGGTTATCCTTGTGCCGCGCTTACATAGTTTCTCTACCCACTCGATGTGCACAACAGAATTTTCCACGGCTCACCCTCTGCAGTGGTGGGAGTACATTCCAGAAAGAGGCACACCAGAGAACTGTGGCGAAGGAGGGGAATTCAAACTTACAGGGAGAGAGTTTGGGGAAGGGGGGCGGATACGAGGACGACCAGCTTCCCTGCAAAGGCCCCCCCCCCGGGGAGGAGCAGCAGAAGGGGGGGCGCTTCCGAAGGACCCCGCCGCCGCCATCCCGCCCCCGCTCCCCTTCCCGCCTCCCGGGAGGGCCCGCTCCGCCTGCCTGAGTCACGGCTGGAGCTGGGGAGGAGCCGGGGAAAGGAGGCCCCAGCCCAGAGTGCAGCCCGCGGCCAAAGGGAGAGCAGGCAGGACGGTCGGGGATCATGGGGGAGAGCGCGCTGGAGCCGGGGCCTGTGTCCGCAGCAGCGGCGGGGGGCCCGGTGCACGCCGTGACGGTGGTGACGCTGCTGGAGAAGCTGGCCACCATGCTGGAGGCGCTGCGGGAGCGGCAGGGGGGCCTGGCTCAGAGGCAGGGCGGCCTAGCGGGCTCTGTGCGCCGCATCCAGAGCGGCCTGGGCGCGCTAAGCCGCAGCCACGATACCACGAGCAACACACTGGCGCAGCTACTGGCCAAGGCGGAGCGCGTGGGCTCGCACGCAGATGCCGCGCAGGAGCGCGCGGTGCGCCGCGCGGCCCAGGTGCAGCGGCTGGAGGCCAACCACGGGCTGCTCGTGGCGCGCGGGAAGCTCCACGTCCTGCTCTTCAAGGTCAGTGACCTTAGGCGTCCCCAGCCTCCCGACCACCATCTGGGGCCTCCTTCCCTCCCGTCCCCCGCCTGGCTACCACACCCGCATTCCTCACCCCACCCGGCGGAGCGGACTTCCAGAGCCGCACCCACTTCCCACCACGCTGCCCCATTCCCTGAACCCAGCCTGGCCAACCAGAGTTCGCCTAGCTCAGCTCAGGCCACGTCCACCAAATTTGCTCCAAGTCGCAGCCCATCCCCGAACGGTGCCGGAAGTGCGTCCCGCGACACTTCGACAGTTCTCTGTCTCCGTTTCTTGCCCCTGCTACCACCATCCTGTGTAAGCAGGTCCCACATACTTTGCAAACTTTAGTAGTTCGCCCAGTAGCTCTTCCTCCCTCTCCCTGCTGCCCCCTACTTTCCCACGCCTCCCTTTGCTTTGCCACTCGGGCTGCGGAGGCCAGGGGTGGGGCGGGTTCCCCGGTGTAGTTAAGGAGTGAGACTTATGCCGCTGCGCGGGGTAGGGGACTGCCAGTGTCAGCGCTGTGTTCATCACATGCAGGAGGAGGCCGAAATCCCAGCCAGCGCCTTCCAGAAGGCGCCAGAGCCCTTAGGCCCAGCCGACCCGTCCGAGCCCGGCCCAGAGCAGCCCGAGGGTGAAGTTGAGGAGAGCTCGGACGAGGAGCCCGTGGAGTCCAGGGCTCGGCGGCTGCGGCGCACCGGGTTGCAGAAGGTACAGAGCCTGCGAAGAGCCCTGTCGGGCCGGAAAGGCCCCGCAGCACCAACGCCCACGCCGGTCAAGCCACCTCGCCTTGGGCCTGGCCGGAGCACTGATGGCCAGCCTGACGCCCGGCCCGCGCTGGAGCCCAACCTGGAGTCAGAACCTCCACAGGACACCGAGGAAGATCCCGGGAGACCTGGGCCAGCGGAAGCCGCAGTGCTTCAAATAGAGAGCGCAGCCTAATGGCCGGTGCCTCTCGGTGCCTATGCCCAGTCCCAAAATAAATCTCCCTTTCAGAATGCAGCCTTCACACCCAAATAAGGAGTGAATCCTGCATCCACAGCCCCGCTCTAACTTGCCTCTCCCACTTCCTTCAGGCTAGACAGTCCTCTGAGAAAGGAGCAGCCACTCTAACCTGCTTGCCCTCACTGTCAATAAAAGTAACGTCACCTAATCCGGACTCCGTGTAAAGTGGGTGGGGTGGGGTGGAGGAAAAGCCTGCAAGGCCCAAGACAGATGTTAGAACCTGGAATGTGGCTTCAACTTCAGAAAGATCACTCAGTCGTTTCTTAGGTTCCCAGTGAATCTTGGGCTCTGGTGAGTGGCACATAGAAATACCCTGTTGGCTACCTGCTTCTAGAGCACTTTACTCCCAGAGAAGCAGCCAGTATAGTCTTTTGCTGGTGGTGCTCAGTAAATGTCAACAAGTGGTTTTCCCCTTACTTTCTTCTCCCTTATCTTCCTCTTAAAGATTGGGTTTTCCTTTATTCTTAGACCCCTTCTCATTCCAGGTACTTCTCTGTGAATATTTTCTCCCCGGCCTTTCCCACCAGCCACACACACTGTCTGTGATTGAAATGTACCTCAACTCACTGTGTCCAAAGCAAGCAATCTATCTCTTAAGTCCAATTTCAATTTTAGAGATCATTACTGGGCACTTACTATGTGTCGTTCAAAATTGCTCCTTCTTGTGTTTTCGTTACCCAGGAATGGCACCGTCCTCCACACACAGACCTGGGAGTCCTCCTGGGTTCCTCTCCCTCTCTTGCACTCCCCTCCCACTGGGAAACAGTTATCCTATTGTTCTGACCTCTGCAGTCTGACCTCTTTTTAGAGACCCAGGGCCTTATCTTTCACCTATTATTTGAACTGCCAGTCTGATCTCATCATCCTCCTGATTCAGACCCTTCAGTGACTCCCCATCACCTTCAGAATAAAGCGAGTTCTTAAATATTCCTTCAACATCTTTAACATAACTTTTGGTGATCTGACTTCTGCCCATTTTTGTAGCCTCACTGCGTGCCACTCCCTCTCATTCTGCAACTGAATTACACTGAGCTTCATGCTATCATTCTCATCTCTATTCTAATGCAAAATCCAGCAAGGAAACCCAGTTTCAGGCCCAAGTGAATCTCTTCCCCGCCACCAGCACCACCCACACCTCAGTACTAACTGCCCACAGTGATTATTTGCCATTATTCTCCCCACACGGTTCCAAAGACTGCAGCTCCTCTGCTCTAGGGATTGTTTTATTAATTTCTGTATTCCCCACACCACATACCATGCCTGGCCCACAGTAAGCCCTTGTGAAGCAAGAGCATCACAGAAGAAGAAGTGCGAGGGGATGAGCTGGGGATGGGAGCCGGTCATCAACCCGTTCATTCAGTTATTGTCATAAAAAACATTTAAAAAAAAAAAAAACATTTTTGAGTACCTCATGTATTCCAGGCCCATCCTATGTCTTGTGAACAGCGAGATGACAATCCTGAGGCCTTCAAGGATTTCAGAGTTTAGGGAGATACAAACATGAATGATGTGAGAATAGTGATTGTTATACGTGTTATTTTGAGAGGAAAGACGGAGGGATACAACCTAACCTAAAGGAGGAGAAGTGAGGAATGTTTAAGGCAGTGTTCTTGGAAAAGGTAAATAGATGGAAAACAGGAATGGTGAGTGGCAGGAGAGTTCAGTTCCTTCATCTATTAAATGGGGGTAATGATAGCCCCTGTTGGACTGCTGGGAGGGTTCATTTATGTAAGTGTCTAGTACAGTGCCTGGAACAGAGTTGGGTTCATTCATACAGTTATTCAACAGGTATTTACTGAACTTGGAGTTTCTGCCAGGTACTGTTTTAAGAGCTGGGGATATAGTGGGACATAAGAAAGACAAGATGAGCAACTTGGAGATTTAAAACAGGACCAGACATGGTCATGATCTTGGGGTCCTGGGAGCCGCCTGTAGTAGGGCTCCTTGCTCAGCGGGGTGTCTGCTTCTCCCTCCCTCTGCTCCCCCACCTTGTGTTCCAGCGCTCTCTCTCTCTCAAATAAATGAATAAAATGGGAGAATTCAATAGTGACTTAAATTTTTTTCTTATGGATTCAATTAGAAGAGTCTAAACCCCCACTGGCCGTGATTGGTGGAAATTCTATCATCAATCACTTTAGGGCTCCCTCTCCTTCCTTAGATTGTACAAGTATACCAGGAGGTTCACACCAACTATCTCCTGGTCCCTTGGATGTCTCTGCTGCTATTGCTTCTTATGACCACACGATGCCACTGTTGGGGTACCTGTGTCCTAGTTGATGTCTCAACACACCAGAGGTCTCATTGTCCAGCTCTGCCCCTAAATCAGGGGTCCTTCCACGGAGGCTGGCTCTGTAATGGATCCATTTCCTTAGGATGTAGACTGTTTCAGGTACCTGGCAGCTACTCCTTTCAAGATTGTGCCAACTTGGAGGGGCTGGTCTGAGCAGGCTCAGTTCTCTATCCCCAAAGAAAAACAAATTCTTGTTCTTTTTCCAAATCCTTGGAAATATACCCAATTCCAATTTCCTCCTTTCAACTCAGACAAAATTAAGAGCTTAACTGCACATTTCTTACATAAGATGTCTTGATAGCTCATTGGGAAGCACATGAAGGCTCAGAGCCTGGACTCTGACCTCTAGGAACCTAAAGTCTTGCCTCACTTGGGAGCAGGTATTATTTTTTAGTCCTTGTTGATGCTTCTACAGGAGAAATAATAAAAAGTCAAGTTAAAACAAAACTAGCTTAATTTCTTAGTAGTTCTTTGTTTCATTGCAAGCTCCATCATTACCTCTATTGCTATGATTATTAATATTATAAACTAAAGGGAGTGGAGACTGACCCAGAGTACCCACTTGTCTTCCCAGCATATGTGGCACTTAGGTGACTAAGCAAGGGGAGGGCACACTGGTGGATTACCAAAATTCAGAGTTTGGTTCTCAGTTCTTCAGACCAGAAGTGCAAATTTATTAGGGGTTCCAGTGTGGTTAGGCTGAGAGACACTGATTGCAATAACTGACCCCAGAAGTGCTGGATTCATTAATTTCTTGGAGAAATCTAAATGCTAAGTGAACTAGCATACTCTAGCTAGCTAGTCAGAACATTTTCCATTCTGCAACATGGGAAGCCGAAGATCTTAAAGTGTTACAAAATAGAATGGTGGAAATGGGTTGGAGATAATTGATAGGATTATCCAACCTGGTATGACCATTTTCTGTTGTGGTATTCCTCCTCCATGGATAAAAATACATTCCGGGTAGGAAATTTCTTCTCTTTTTAAGTATTGGATATCCTTTTGCCTTTCCTTTATTGAGAATTGAATCACATAACCTCAGCTTTGAAGGGAACCCCAAAGCCATCCAACCTACCTGCATTTCCAACACAACATCCACTACCATCTTGCTGCCTATCCTTGGCTGGATAAGGATAAATCCTTAATGCTTAAAAAAGCCAGATGACAAGGAATTCACTACCTCTCAAGCAACTCTATTTTGGGGCAACTTTGACTGATAGGAAACTTTGTACTGAGATCAAAATCTGTTTTTGTGGTTTCTCCTATTGGTGGTTGGCTTCCCTTCAGCAACGTCTGTTAAACAAAATTTCTTTATTTCTATGATGTGTCTTTGGAGTCCAATTCCAGCAGTCCGCACAAGACTGACTCGTCTAAAACGTCTTCCACACTATCTACTCAGGCCAAACATTGCTGATTTATTCAACAATTCCTTGTGATCTGTTACCAAATCTTGGCCATTCTTTCATGGATTGTTTTAGTTTACTAATACCTATTTTGAATAGGGAAATGTCAAGGTACATGGAAAGAAGCATGGCTTTCATAGTCAATGATATCCGAGCTTCGTTGCTGGTGAATGATAATTTCCTTTTCCCAGCTCTGTCAGAAGGATTAAATAAGATTTTTTATTTAGTCATTCATTTTATCTTTGTTGTACTATGTGATGGAGATGGATCATATATTACATGGACAGGTTTGTAATAGAACTGTAATAGAACCCTCATAGAACTTATATTAAGCTGGCAGTTGTAATAAAGTTTTAAATAAATGCTATGATGAGAAAAATATAAGATTCTATGGGAGCATACAAATGGCGCTTCTAACCCAGCAGGGGTAGTAGTAATTACAGAGGAAGTTTCCTGAGGAGAAATGATCTTTCCTCCAACATGATTTCTGTTTATTTATTTGTTAAAATTTATTTACTTTGAGGGAGGGGAGGGATGAGGGGAGGGAGAAAGAATATCAAACAGACTCACAGCTGAGCCAGAGCCCAATGTAGGGCTCGGTCTCACAACACCAAGATCATGACCTGAGCTGAAACAAAGAGTGGAACCTTAACTGACTGGGTCTCCCAGGAGCCCCATATTATTTTTTTTTTGTGTAAGTTTCTCAAGTGACTTTTCCTTTTTAGAAGGACCCGAGATATTGTTTAAAAAAAAAAAAAAAAGTACATTCTTCTGAGTATCTCATCAAAACACTAAATCCAACATATACCAAACTATGTGCTGCTTGTCCCAAAAGTCAAGATTCTCTTCTGTATTTACCGTAGAAGGTATTACATCCAAAGACCTGGCCCTTTGCCCCCGCCCCACCCCAATCCCTACATGCAATGAGTTACCAAATCCTGTTGATTCTCTACTAAGAATTCTTGTGCATTTTACTCTCATAAATAATAAATTTGGGTCACTGAAGACTTGAGAAGAAACCCTGCCCACAGAAAGGCAGAGCTGAGAAATGGAGAGACATTGAATATCACACTTCGCTTGTGGACAAAACAGAGTTAATAAAACCACCTACCTTGTTAAGGATCAACGAACACTCTTTATAGCAAAAGAGGTGCTTCTGTGGGCAAATGAACACAGGACCCACTTGTCCTATCACTCGCCTCACCATCTGGAAGCCACCAGCCTGACAGAGTGTTGGAATGACATTTTTCTTTCTTACTAACAACTTTCTTGAGATATAATGCATGTACCATAAAGTCCACCTTTTTCAAATATACAATTCAGTGATTTTTGTCTGTTCATGAAATTGTGCAAGCATCAACATTCTTATTTTTAGAACATTCTCATAAACTCCAAAAGAAACCCTGTACCCCATTTCTGCCCCCTCAAGTCTCTGGCAATCACTTATCTACTTTGTGTTTCTTTTCTTTCTTTCATTCTTTTTTTTTTTTTTTTAAGATTTTATTTATCTATTTGACAGACAGAGATCACAAGCAGGCAGACAGACAGACAGAGAGAGGAAGGGAAGCAGGCTCCCCGCTTCTCAGAGAGCCCAATGCGGGGCTCTATCCCAGGACCCTGGGACCATGACCCGAGCTGAAGGCAGAGGCTCTAACCCACAGAGCCACCCAGGTGCCCCTACTTTGTGTTTCTACAGATTTGTCTATTCCGGACATTTCGTATAAAGTGAATGATACATATATGCCCTTTTGTGATAGGTGTTTTTCACTTAGCCACTGTTCTCAAAGTCAAAGTTCATGCACACTATAGAGTATATCAGAACTGGATTACTTTTTACTGCTGAATGATATTCCATTATGCAGCTATATACCAAAACAAACCAAACCAAAACAGAGCAAAAATCCCCACTACCTCCTTTGTAAGTTTGTTGTGAGTTAAATGAATGGATTATGTATAAAGTGCTCAGGATGATGCGAGGCCTGTGAGAGCTTAATGTTCATGTTTTTTTTTTTTTTAATTTTTTAAAAGATTTTATTTATTTATTTGACTGAGAGCTCTGGAGAGCAAGCAGGCGAGTGGCAGAGGCAAAGGGAGGAGCAGGCTCCCTGCTGAGTAGGGAGCCTGATTTGGGGCTTGATCCCAGGACCCTGGGATCATGACCTGAGCCAAAGGCAGATGCTGAACTGACTGAGCCATCCAGGTGCCCCTATTCATGGTGGTTTTGTTATGATCACTTGATCCCTAATTTAAGTCAGGCAGGAGCCCAGCACTTGTCACAGACATTTTCATTTATGTCAACTAATATTTAGCCCTGGTTTTAGCTTTTTTAGTGTATTTGGTTTTCCGGTGCAAATGAAAGATTCCTAATAGATATAGCCCCATGGACACTGGAACCAACAGAGAAGCAAGGGCAACATCTTACTTCTTTTTGTGTCCCCAGCATCTAGCACAGTGTCTGGCGCAGAGTAGGCATTTACTGGGTATTTGGAGAATATGCAGATTTATTCCAGTGAGGTGCTGGGAACACAAGGATAAACAAGAACCTGCCTGAAGGAATTGGCTCTTGGATGAGCCGTGTTGATTGTTCTTTGGAGCTCTGTTGTCTCCTCTCAGGGCCAATTAAGGCATAGTAGAGATAGTGGCTGGGGCCCACAATCCTTTCTGAACCATACGAATGTTTCACTTTTTTTTTAATCAAAGAAAATAATGAACCTCTGGGTAAAAAAAATGTTTCAATATTATATTGGCCTTTATACAAACATGATTGTAAATGATAATTTTTTTTTTTTTTAAATAGATGAAGGAGTCCATGAGGGCAAAAGTGCCTAGAGCACCTGGAAGCCACAATGTATTCTCGTTTCCTTTGTCTGTCCTTTGTCTTCTTTCTCCTTGGAGTTTTCATGATTTTTTTTTCTCCCACACTCATTCTCACATATTCAGTCCCTTAGTTTGAGTCTAATTTTCTCTTTGATCTGACACATTATTTCGATGTTCTTGGGCTATTGTTTAGAATTAACCTCAAGTGTTTTCTGTTAAAAATGTTCTAGGCCTACTTTTATGTCCTTATTTATTTTTAAAATAATTTTATTATTTTGTAAAAGATTATTTATGAGAGAGAGAGGGAGAGGGCATACGAGTGAGGAAGGGTTTGGGGTTGCTGAGGGAGAGGGAGAATATCTCGGGCAGACTCCTTGCTGATCATGGAGCCCCTGACGTGGGGCTCAATCTCACGACCCTGAGATCACTACCTGAGCCAAACCAAGAGTTGGAGGCTTAACTGAATGAGCCACCCAGGCACCCCTATTATTATTTTTTAATTTTTATTTAAATTGTAGTTAGTTAACATACAATACAGTTTTGGTTTCAGGAGTAGAATACAGTAATTCATCACTTACATGTAACACCCAGTGCCCATCACAAGTGCCCTCCTTGATACCCGTCACCCACCATCTAGCCCATCCCCTGCTCACCTCCCTCCATCAACCCTCATTTTGTTCTCTATCATTAGGAGTCTCTTATCATTTGTTTCCCTCTCTCTAAAAAATTTTATTTGTATGTGTTCTCTACACCCAGTGTGGGGCTCAAAATCAGAACCCCAAGATCAAGAGGTGCAGACTCTCCTGACTGAGCCAGACAGACACCCATTTCTTTTTTTTTTTTTTTTAAGGGAGAGATTGATTCATTGATTGATTGATCTATCTATACATTAAATTTTAATTCCAGTATAATGAACACACCGTGTTATATTAGTTTCAGGGGTATGCTGTAGTGATTCCACAGTTCTATTTATTATTCAGTGCTCATCATAATAAGTATATTCTTAATCCCCTTCACCTATTTCACCCATATCCCCATCTAAACTTCTGGTAACCATCAGTTCGTTCTCGATAGTGAAGAGTTTGTTTTTTTGATTTGTCTCTTTTTATTTTCCTTTGTTTCTTACATTCCACAGATGAGTGAAATCTGTGACATTTGTCTTTCTCTGACTGCCTTATTTCATGTAGCATTGTATTCTCTAGAGCTCTCCAGGTCATTGCAAATGGCAAGACTTCATCCTTTTTTATTGGCTGATTAATATTCCATTGTATGTAGATACATCTTCTCTATCCATTCATCAACCGATGGGCACTTGGACTGCTTCCATAGTTTGCCTATTGTAAATAATGTCACTATAAATTCAGGGGTGCATGCATCCCTTTGAATTTTTTTCTTTCTTTTTGTGGGGTTTTGGGTAAATATCAAGTAGTGTGATTACTAGACCATAGGGTAGTTCTATTTTTAACTTTTTGAGGAACTTCCATACTGGTTTCCATGGTGGCTGCACCATTTTGCATTCCCACCAAGTGTTCCTTTTTCTCCACATCCTGGCCAACACTTGTCTGCTTTATGTCCTTTCTTGATCCATGTAGCTATACCCATGCTGGCCTCAGGCCCTCAGACGCCAGCCCTGCTTCCTGGATCAAAAGGCAAAGCCCTGGTAGTTGCCACATTTGTCTCATCTCCTAAGATTGACTGTCGTACTGGCCGTCTGGGGGCAAGGGCCAGGCTTTGGCTTGAGCTCCATTGCGCTAGGCACTATGGGAGCAAACTGCCGCACTTCTAGCACTCAGCATACTTCTAGCACCCAATCAAGCAGCTGCCCAAAGGGAATCTTCCCTGGTGGAAGTGGTTCCAAATGGCCCATCAAACAACATTTTTTGAGCAGCTATAGCCAGCTTACCTGTTGCACCATCTTGTGTTAGTTTTCCCTCCGTCTTTGCCTTACTTCCTTCCTTTTTTGGCAGGGTTTCAGTTCTTTTTTTCCCCTGACTCTTGCTTTCCTGAGATTGTACTCTCCAAGAATCTGTCACAAATAGGTTACCTTTATTAAGACCTTCTCTATGCCAAGGTCTATTCTAAGCTTTTGTATTGGATTCTCCTATCAGCCCTATAAAGTAGGGATCATTATCATGTTACTTTTACAAAAAAAGAAACTCAGGCCTAATGTCACAAATTTAGTATTGCATTTGATTGTTGGTTTAGGTAATTCCGAATTCAAGAACCTCTGGATCTTTAGATGTTTATAATTGATAACCTATAAAGTAATGGAGGACCTGCTATATACCACAGCACATGGGTCCACCCATATTTTGCATTTCTATGCTGTAGTTTGAAGTGCCAAGTCTTTAAAATTCATAAAGAAATATTAGATCACAATTTTCATTCTCTCTGTAGCAACATTTATTTATTTTTTAAATGATTTTATTTATTTATTTGAGAGAGAGAGAGACAGAGACAGAGTGAAAGAGCATGAGAGGGGAGAAGGTCAGAGGGAGAAGCAGACTTCCCATTGAACTGGGAGCCTGATGTGGGACTCGATCCCAGGACTCTGGGATCATGACCTGAGCTGAAGGCAGAGGCTTAACCAACTGAGCCACCCAGTTGCTATACCCTCTATAGCAACATTTAAAAAGTATTTATCATCTGCCATTTATTTTGCTAGTTCCTTCCCTCTCTTTCCCCCCACTCAGAGTAACTTTAAGTTTTGGAAATTTTTTAGAACTATTGCTTATCATCGGAAGAAGTGATTCTTGTGGACTATATACGGAGGATGTTCACTATGTGGTGAATAGCCAGGGCAGTTGTCCAGGCTAGCAAGAATTCTCATGACACAGAGCTGGTGGTGCTAGTTTTTCATCTCTAGCCATTAATGCAAAATTTCTCTTCTGCTTCCAAAATTACTTGCTGTAAGATGATTGTCTGTCAGATTCCATGTTCAGCTCTGCAAGCTCTACTCCTGTTAGAAGGAAACTCCTAGTTTTAAGGAAGCTCCTCAGGCCAGCAGCCTACAGACTCTATTCTCATGGCTATAAACTAAATTTTGTGTCTTCTTCACAAGGATGTCCCCACTCACCTTGGAGAAGTACTTTCTGCCAGCTCTGCACATGTGCGTCTTCTGTGATTTGCAGTTGGGATCATCCTTGCTTTGATCTTCACCGCCTTTGGCAGCACTTCCTATTTGTGGTTTGGGCTGTTCCATGTATCTTAGTTTTATCAAAGATGGACAGAGTTTGCATTTATGTTCCTCTTTCCTACTTTAAGATTTTTTCCAAGATGATAAGATGATGAGAAAAATACACAGGTAGAGCAAATATGGGGGGTGGTGTAATAAGTATACACTATTTCCTTTCCTCGAACAGTTTGAGAAACTTAACATTGATTTTATAGAATATAGGTCCAAAGAAGGTATTAGCATCATCTGATCATAACACAATATTTCTGAAAATTAAAGAAAACTATAACCTCATTCAGGAAGCACTGGGGAACTCAAAGCCAGAGTTACTAGCTCCTCCAGAAACTAGAGGACTTAATTTCTCATACAGCATTCCCATAAAATTAATAGAGCCTAGTAATTAATAGGTAATACATACAAACACTTATTGATGGAGTTTTAGCTAAAATTATAGACTTAGTTTTTCCTTAAAGTCATAACTTGAACCTGCTTGCTTTTCTTTTTTATCCAAGATTTTATTTATTTATTTGACAGAGATCACAAGTAGGCAGAGAGGCAGGCAAAGAGAGAATGAGGAGGAAGCAGGCTCCCTGCTGAGCAGAGAGACAGATGCAGAGCTCAATCCCAGGACCCTGAGATCATGACCTGAGCCGAAGGCAGAGGCTTTAACCCACTGAGCCACCCAGGCACCCTGAAACCTGCTTACTTTTTTATACACTCATACAGACATACCTACATAGAGATTTTAAAATATTTCAGTGTTTGCCTTAGTTGAATTCAATTTCTTGGAAGACATTTGAAAACCTATCTCTATACCCATGTACATATATACTCATATATGTATGTATGAATACACTTACATATCACATATATATACATATATACACACATATACAAACATGCATATATTTTACAACTCAGAAAATATTTAATAGATATTTCATTAATTTTATTATATTTCTTAAATTTCCTGAAACAGTTAAGAATGGCAAGTTACAACTAAATTAATATAGCATTAAAATGTAACCAAATCAATACTGAAAATTAATAGAGAAATAAAATTACATTCCTGAAAACTTAAATAAGCATGATTGTGTGGAACAGAGTCTGCAACTGAGTCATGAAGGTGGTGTTAGAGGCATAGACATGGTGGGGTTAAGAACTAAATCTTCATTTCCACAGTAGAGAGGTAAAATAAAGTAAAACCAAGTTTAAAATAAAGTTAAAATCAACAAATGACCATTTTACACGGAGGGAAATAAAAGAAACCGATAAATGGGCTGAGAGTGGCCCCTTTGAGAGAGGGCAGAGGACAGCCCTTCATTATTGTAGGACTCGGTGCCACTGACTTGTTGGTCTGTAGACCTATGGGACATTGACAGAAATAAAAACATGAATGTAAAGAACAATGCAAATGCCCACCAGACAGGTGGGTGGATAAGCAAATTGTGGTCTACTCACATAGGGACAGGATTCAGCCTTAAGAAGGAATGAAGTGTGGATGCATGCTACAACAGGAATGAGCCTTGACATTACGCCAACTGAAAGATGCCAGTCACAAGAGACCATATATTGTGAGATTCCATTGTATGAAGGTGTAGAAAAGGCAAATCCACAGAAAGCAGATGTGTGGTTGCCAGGAGCAAGGAGGAGGGGAGAATAAGTGGTGTTTACTTAATGGCTATTGGGGTTTTTTGGGGTGATGGAGATGTTCTGGAATTAGTTGTGATGGTGGCACAATGTCATGAATGTCCTAAAAGCCACTGAACTGTATACTTTAAAATGTTTGAAATGCCCTCCATGCTATTTCTTGTGTTTCACATGTGAGTGAAACCATATAATAATTGTCTTTCTCAGCTTGACTTATTTCACTTAGCATAATCCCTCCAGTTCCATCCATGTCAGTGCAAATGGTGGGTATTCATCCTTTCTGATGGCTGAGTAGTATTCCGTTGTGTATATGGACCACATCTTCTTTATCCATTCATCAGTTGAAGGGCATCTTGGCTCCTTCCACAGTTTGGCTATTGTGGACATTGATACTATGAATATTGGGGTGCAAGTGCTCCTTCTTTTCACTACATCTGTATCTTTGGGGTAAATACACAGTGTAGCATGGAGGACATTAGGAGAAGGAAGGGAAAAAATGAAGGGTGGGAAATCAGAGGGGGAGATGAACCATGAGAAACTATGGACTATGGGAAACAAACTGAGGGTTTCAGAAGGAAGGGGGGTGGGGGGATGTGTGAGCCTGGTGATGGGTATTAAGGATGGCACGTATTACTTGGAGCACTGGGTGTTATATGCAAACAATGAATCATGGAACACTACATCAAAAACTAATAATGCACTGTATGGTGACTAACATAGCATAATGAAAAAAAAGAGAAAAAATTTAAAAATGGTGAATTTTATATTATGTGAATTTTATATCAATAATAAAAAAATAAGGAACACAGTAAAAAAACAAAAAAAGTGTCTGTAAGTCCAGCTAATTTTCACAAAATCATTTCACAAAGGATATTTCAGTTTTGTCTCATGATATCATTTCCATTTATTTCTCCCAAGTATCAAGCCAGATGCTATCATTTTTTTACATAGAAGAAAATAGAGAACATTTAGAAAACTTAAGTCATAAAAAATTTCAGGCCCCTCTATTTGCCATAAATAATAACTGATTCTTCTTATGGATTAAAATATGCCCTTTCCATATCCCCCAAATGCATTGCCTGTAATTTTCATAATTATGACAGAGATAAAGCATATGTGGCCATCTTTGAGAATTAAGGTTCATAGATATCTTACCAATAAACATTTTTCTGTTTTAATTAGCAACATTGAAGAAATACCCAAACTGAATGATAATATACCTTTCAGTTCTTTATATTATATACTTTTGCCACAGTATTTTTGGGTTAAGATAAAACATTTAGAATAAAAGTTACCAAAATTGGAATTGTGCAAGTTAATTTAAGATACTGTGCCAAGAAATTTTACTAAAACAGGAGTTGTGATAGATTACCTTCCCTTCTTGATTCTGAAATAGCTCTTAAGGTAGAATTGTTAACTGGCTCAAAAGACCACCCCACCACCCCCATGTTTCTCCTTCTAGAATCTATGAGAGTAACATTCTGGTAATTGTCTAGATATATTTTAAGTACCTGTATTTTTCTCCCTGTTGGTTGATTCAGTCTATCAAGATCATACTTATTTCTGAAAGAAGAAATTCATGAAAAATTCTGCAAAAAAAAAAAAAAGTTAGGACTTTAGGAATGATTTAACTCATGATGGCATTTTACTCTCCTTAAATGGACTCCTCCTTACTTCAGTACAGTTGAGAACCATAGATCATTCTGGAATACATAAAACTAACAGTTTTAAAAATTGTTTTCACAGGCAAATCACACATTTAACCAGAACTGATAAGACTTACAATTTCTCAACTTTTCACACATATAAATCACACATTCATTCTGGTCAAAAACATACTCTTCAAAAAATAAGTTTCAGAAAGGAGTTTCTCATATTTATGAATGGAAATTTAGTGTTCCAAATTAACTATTTTTAAACATTTGTTTGGAAAACATCTATTCAAGCAAATGTATTTTGGAAATGTTGTCACATAATTTCAAGATCAGAATATCCTCTCTTGCTCCCTACTCCTGTTACTTTCCCCCATGGACAGAAAGGTTACATATACACATTCCAAACAGAATAAGTCAGAGTTAAAAGCATCAATTTACAATCAGCACAGGCATAAATACTTTTCATAAGTACAATTTCAATGTTTTAGCTTGTTTCCAGTCTTTTCTTTGCCATTCCTTTAGAGAGGGTCAATGAATTTGGAGACTATACATACCTACACTGTTATCCCCCCTCATATTTAAAGCCTTGACTTCTGTCAAATTTCTTTTGCTAAGTTAAAATTTTTCATTTTTACAGTTCCTTTCTATTTTAAAGTTGACAAGTAGGGGGCATTTTACATAAAGTAGGGATTATTACTTCCTTGATTTGTAGAATTTGCTTTTTTTTTTCATTTATTTATTTTCAGCATAACAGTATCATTATTTTTTCACCACACCCAGTGCTCCATGCAGTCCGTGCCCTCTATAATACCCACCACCTGGTACCCCGACCTCCCACCGCCCCCCGCCACTTCAGACCCCTCAGATTGTTTTTCAGAGTTCATAGTCTCTCATGATTCACCTCCCCTTCCAATTTACCCCAACCCCCTTCTCTCTAACTCCCCATGTCCTCCATGCTTTTTGTTATGCTCCACAAATAAGTGAAACCATATGATAATTGACTCTCTCTGCTTGACTTATTTCACTCAGCATAATCTCTTCCAATCCCTTGCAGAACATTATGTGGATTTCAAGTAGTTGATGTGCCCAGGGATAGGCAAGAGGATCAGAGGATAGAGGCATTGGCAAAAGGGAAGAAACCCAAATAGTATCCACTAAAGGAAGCCCATAAAAGACCTGGCAATCTCATGCAAGAACAAGCTTTGGTAATAGGAAATTGCTGATGCCTAAATGATGATGTAGACTCAACAGAGGCCATGGTGAAAACTGTGGCAGGCACAAGATATATTTGTAGAGGGGGGTGGAAACTGCTTCCTACCACCAAGGAAGCCTACTGTTAGTTCAGTGAACAGATGAACTGCTAGTAGTGCATACTAATGGAAAGGACCCTCTGCATATCTATACAAAGATGTCCACAATGATTCAGTATTATTTTGGGAGTTCTACCCTATGTAATAAGAAAAAAGTATAAAATGTGAAAAGGTGTTATTAATGTTAACTTAGCAAATGTAGAATATGAATTGTGTGAGTCCATTAAAAATATATGTGTATAATAATATATATATGTCACTGAAAATGATTTACTTTTTGGGACACCCAGGTGGCTCAGTTGGTTAAGCATCTGACTCTTGGTTTTAGCTCAGGTCATGATGTCAGGGTTGTGGGATCCAACCCTGCATTGGGCTCTGTGCTCAGGGCAGAGTCTGCTTGTCCCCTCTCGCTCTGCCCCTGGTCCGGTTCACACAGGTGCATTGCTCTCTCTTTCTGTCTTAAATAAATAAATCTTAACAAAAACAATTTACTTTTTGGCAGTGGGATGGGGAAATATATGCTTATATTTTTTATTTTCTATTCTTCTCTAATTATTAGCATTTGTGAATATGTATGAATTTTGATAATAAAAAATGGGAAATTCTACCCAATTCAGAAGTCCATAGGCTAAGGGTGCCAGAATAGCTTAGTTGGTTAACTGTCCAACTCTTGATTTGGGGTCAGGTCATGACCTCAGGGTTGTGAGGTCCAGCCCCATGTTGAGCCCTGCATTGGGCCTCATGCTGGGTGTGGAGCCTGCTTAAAATTTTCTCTCTCTCCCTCTGCCCAACCCCTCTCTAAAAAAAAAAAAAAGTCCTTAGGCCATAAGTAAAATAGCTCTGTTTTTCTAACTTTTAAGTATATATAAATACTTCATACAATCACTGTCAAAAAATCGTGTATTTCTTAAGCAAGCTGTATATATCTTTCACAGCAGAAGTATGAACAGAAATCTTGAATTAAGAATTCTGTAACTTTTTTCTTTATATAAATTTTGGCTTTTATTCTTTCCTTTTTCTCTTGTAACTATAAGAATATGCATAGCCCAGGAAAATTCCACTGTGAAGAGTTAAGGAATCAGCGTAGAAGATAATACCTCAAAGAGAAATACATTCACAATAATGAAATTTCATGCAGCTATCGAGATGATGGCTTAAAATAATTTTAATAATACCAGAAAAATTTCAAAATGCGATGATTTAAAATATGAAAAAACCAAATCACTTATGCCATATGAGCCCAGCTACCTCTTAAAATTAAAATGTGCCTAGGCAGAGGAAGACAGGACCAAAGTGTTAATAGTGATGAGAGGACATGTCACATATTTTCTTCTTTATGCTTTTTTCCTTGGTTTCCAAATCAAGTTATTTTTGAATGACTACCTCTTAGTGTTGTCAATAGGAACAAGTAAATATTTTTAAAATGTTAAACGAAAGTAAAATGTAGGTTTAGGTAGGTAAAAGCTGTCAGAAATGAGAATGGAATTTGTGAGTGTGAAGCAGGGGTGGGAAGAGAGAGGCAGTTCTGTGCGGACACATGGGAGAGTACGAAGAGCTGAAGAGACTCTATTTAGTAAGACGGCCTCCTTTGGTTTATAGAGAAGAGTGTCTGGATCCTGTGCATTTCTTTTTCCAGCATCCAAATCAGGCACTTTCAGATTGTGCTGAGAAACCAAAAACATGCCGAGGCTAGATGGTCTGTGGTTAGAGCCAGAATCTCTGCAGGCGGCCGTTCCTCTCCCGACAGAGCTTCAGTCGTGGAACACTCTACTCCCGCGGTCGGGCTGAGCAGGCTCATCTCCATCTTGTCAGAACGTAGAAGAAAATAAACCTGTAGGCATCTGAGTTACTCACAGGGAGCGAAAGCTAAATAAAGAGGCGACAGGGGGGACGTGGGTGTTGATGGCATGGATCCTAAGCAAGGCTTTCAAGACATAAATACTTATGGTGCACAGAGTATCTGTGGACTGGGAATGTAACTCAACAGACAGCATGGGAAGACTGGAGTCTTCTCTGGGGAACACCAAGAAAAGATGGCCACACCCTATATGATCAGCAGTCTTTTATGTACGCTGCATTTAAAGCAGCATCTCAAAAAGTAAGCTTGTCATCATCCATTCCATTTCCTTTTTTCTCCCTTATTTCTGTTAGAGAAGGCGGCTCTTAGGGGCCCCTGGGTGGCTCAGTCAGTTAGGCATCTGCCTTCAGGTCAGGGCACGATTTTGGGTCCTGGGATTGAGCACCACATCAGGCTCCCTTCTCGGCCAGGAGCCTGCTTCCGCCTTTGCCTCAGCTGCTCCTCGTGCTTGTGCTCACTCCCTCTCTCTCTCATATAAGGAACTTATTAACATCTTTAAAAAAATAAGTAAATAAGGAGACCACTAGACTGAGGTAGCTCTAATACTGGGGTGGCCCACCTAAGCAAACCAAACTCTTAGCCGATAAATTCCTCGAGGTTTTAAAGTTGAAACCTAAGGACAACTAGTCCTTAGACAGACAGACAGCTAGGCTTTAAGCAATAACCAATCAATAATTTCGTTTTCTTGCTTCTAGACTCTGTCTATATAAGTCGTTGCCCTGGCTCCTGTCATGGAGTGCTCCTAACCACTTCCGATTTGGTGCTATCTGGTTGGAATGGATAAATGCTTAGGTAAACTTAAAATCTTTAATATGCTTGGGGCACCTGGGTGGTGTAGTTGGTTGGGCATTGGGACTCGGTTTCTGTTCAGGTCGGAATCAGGGTCTGAGCCCCGAGTGAAGCCCAGGAGGGAGCACCATGTACAGCCCTGCCTAGGGCTCCAAGCTCAGCACAGATTCTGCTGGAGATTCTCTTCCTCTCCCTCTACCCCCACCCCCCAACTCTTTCTCCCACTCTCTCTCAAATAAATAAATGCTTTAAAAAAATTTTATTTATTTACTTGACAGAGAGAGATCACAAGTAGGCAGAGAGGCAGGCAGAGTGGGGCAGGGAGAAGCAGGGTCCCAGCTCAGCAAAGAACCTGATGTGGGGCTCAGTCCCAGGACCCTGAGATCATGACCTGAGCTGAAGGCTGAGGCTTAACCCACTGAGCCACCCGGGCACCCCTCAAATAAGTAAATCTTTAAAAAACTTTAATATGCTCCACTGTCCCAATTCCCAATGCTCAAACATTTTGTCTCCTCTGCAGTCATCTCCTATATACAGTTAGTCAACAAATCTTGAAGGAACTAGGTATGCAGAATTTCAGAAATCAATCCCTTATTTCTGTTACATTGCCATTATCCTCATTTAGAATCTTACTGTTTTTCACATGGGCTCTTGAAATCATCTCTTAAATGCCCCTACTCAAATCTGTGTGATATAATCAGTTGATCAAAACACTATTCTTAATTTTCTCAAAAATTTGTGATCTCTTTCTCTTAGCCAAAGTTGTATTCTTGTATGATACTTTTTATATTCTGTTTGTATAATTGTTTCATTCTCCATTATAGCGTAAACATTTTGAGGGCAAGGATATATTGAATTTATCTTTCAGTCCTTCACAATGCTACATGTATTTTAAAGTCATAACAGTGCTTGTCTAGCATCCATATTCTCTTACCTCAATTCCAAGAAGCTCCTTCTAAAATCATGCCTTAGGTAAAAGAAATGGGCCAATGCTTCCTCTCTAAACAAACAAACAAACAAACAAAAACCTACTTCCTGAGCACCGGTTTCCTCTCATATCTTCAATCACTGGTGGCAGTACATTAATGTGCAGTCCATCCAAAATACTGAGGTTGTCATCCCTTTTCCATAAATGCCTGTTTGCTGGTGCGTGTTAGCACCTCCATCTCTGTTGGGCATTGGTGCTTAGGAAGTAGATGCTGCCCTTCCACTTCGATACACCCAAGTTCTTAACTGTGTGTAGTTCTGGACCGACTGCTCTTATAAACTCACCACCATGAAGGAAGCTCTGCTTACTTTCCTAGAAGCTCTTTGCTCTGTTGCTAAGAATCTCTTTTCCTCATGCTGTCTTCCACTCTGCCATTGCCAGTGCTCCAGTGTTGTCCCATAGAGTTGAACCTCTCTGTCCTTGCTCCAGCCATGGTTGGGGGTGGTGTCACCATGTTCCTGGACGCTCACTGTGTCACTTTATAAAGACTTCACTTATTTGAGAGAGAGCACACGTGCACTCACAGACACAAGTGGGGGGAGGGGTATGGGGAGAAGGACAAGAAGACTCCCCGCTGAGTGGGATGCAAGGCTCAAGCCCAGGACCACAAGATCATGACCTGAGCCGAAGTCAGACACCACCCAGGTGCCCCACAAATATCCTTATTTCAGAAGGAATGTCCTGTGTTATAGGATTTTCCTGTCCTTTGAAAAACTCAGTGCAACCTTTCTCTCAAGGGAAGGGCTGGGATCTTGACCTTTTCTCCAGGTCATTGAGTTGTAGGACTTAACAGAATACCTCAAATAAACTCATGGCCCTTTGACTTGCAAGCATATTATTCAGACCTTTAAATATACTAAACATTAACATAGTGTGTGTGGGGTTGTTCTTCTAAGCCTTTGCTTTTAGACATTAATATAGTCCTAGACTTCCAAGGTATATAAGCAAGTAAGTATAGGATATTTAGTTATGACCCTCCTCTCTCCCCTACCCCCACCCTTTTTTTGTTCTTGGAGTACAGACACAGTAAGACCCATATGTTTGCCTAGTACTTTTCAAGTTATACTGATGAGAGGGAGTTGAATAGGAAAAATGGAGCTCTGATCTAGATTAAAAAAAAAGTCAAAGCTTATTTGAAGATGGCAGAATACTAAAACTCTAATAGAAATACCTGAAGACAGAAGAAAAGCTTCCAAAACAAGACAAGAAATCTCAATACCTATAGATAAAAGTAAAACATAAGTATAATGATAAATTAAAGAGCCTCACACCATCTGCAAAGAGCAAAGCTACAAAAGCCAAACCCGAGAGGGACTCTTTGCAGTGTGGTAGGTGCTGAGTGATTGCATTTTCCAGCACCCCTTAAAGGGGCAACCACATAGATCCAGCTAGAGTTATGTTCTAATTTACTGATCCTCTGTCCCCAAGTCATAGCTGAATACCCTAGGACGAAACATTACATCTAAGCTATGTCAATCACAGTCCTTTCTCTAGACCTGTGGTTCTCAACTAGATGTGATTTTGACCCAGGGGACCTGTGGCAAAGTGCAGAGACACTTTTGAGTGTCACAACTGGCATCTAGCAAGTAGAGATGTCAGGGATGCTGCTAAACATCTTTCAATGCACAGGACAATTCCCTACAATAAGGAATTAGCCTGTCCAAAGTGTCAGTAGTGCTGAGATCAATAAAACTGTTCCTCACTTGGATATGTATCATTAAAAGTTGGGTGAGGGGCACCTGAATGGCTCAGTTGGTTAAGTGTCTGACTCTTGGTTTTGGCTCCAGTTGTGATCTCAGGGTTGTGACACTAAACCCCATGTTGGGCTCCCTGCTCAGCAGGGAGTCTGCTTGGGATTCTCTCTCCTTCTCCCTCTTCCACTGCCCCACTCCAATATATAAATAAAATCTTTTTAAAAAGTTGGATGAAAAGTATTTCCCTGCTGGGTGATGGTGAGATGTGGGAGTTTTAAGTTTGACTTATGCTTGAGTCAGTGAGAAGACATTGCCTAGAATTCACAAAAACATTATGAGATAAGTCATAATTCAGGTAGGCTCTTTCGTAGAAAAAGAGTTTTGTTTATTTATTTATTTAATGGCGCTTTCTCCATAGCATTCACTATAGGAGACTGCGTTGAAGCATTAGCCAAACAATCTTTACTATCTGTCATAATGAATCCCTTACTCAGTCTGGCATCCAATGATACAGAACCAGCTCTTTCAGTTGTGAAGACTCTATTTCCTATTCCTCTGCCTATGGTGCATGATGGGAAAAGATGCAAAGTTAATTTAGGGTAAACTTTTGCCCCATCAATGATATTGCATTAACAACAACAACAGCAACAACAACAACAACAACAACAAAATTCAGGTGCATGTGCAAGTGTTTTCACAGGAATTTGGGGAACTTTGTTCCTTTTCTTTTCAGAAGTGCTAATAACCCTTATCAAGAAACCTATTTGAGTCTTTGTTATAATGCTACAGGCTTCTGGGCTGTCTCAACCAAAAGGCACCAATGAATAAACAATATCAGAACCATCAGCAATGTGAAATAAAAGCAAGCAAGAATAGGTCAGAGTATTTGCAAGAAGTGATTTTTTTTTTAGGAAAATAAAGGACAAGAGTATGTATATATGTATGCATTTTTAGAGGTATTTAAGAGGTATTTTTAAATGTTTTATTATTGTGATTTGTGATTACGTAGTAAGAAGAAAGAGACATAATGTGAATCTAGCGCAGATAAACGTCACCATCACAGCAGGAAGTTAAAAGGGGCTTAATGATGCGGAAAAGAGCATTAAGGCCAGTGTATGTGGTCAGGCTTATCAGCGGTGTGTCTGAATGTAACAAGGATTTTTTTTTAAGACATATATGGGGGGAGGGGCAGAAGGAGAGAGAGAGAGAATCTCAAGAAGACTCCCTGCTGAGTGTGGAGCCCGAGGTGGGGCTCAGTTTCATGACCCCCAAGATCTTGACTTGAGCAGAAATCAAGAGTTGGATGCTTAACCGACTGAGGCACCCAAGCGCCCTGTAACAAGGTGGATTTTAAGACAGAGCCTCATGCTCACTTGAGATTTGTGCCTCTCACATATATCTCTCAACCATAGTTGTGTCAAAGCAGCCACTTTACCATCATAGTGTATGGTTTGCTGGATTGTCCAGCAAATGTCTTGTCAACCAAGACCCAGAGGAGGGAACAGAGAGGGCTTCGCTGATGGGAGAGTACTGAAGAGCTTCAGGGAAGCTCGCTGGTACCTGGGGCTCCAGAGTGATTTCTGGAGGTAGATATATTTCTGGGAAGCATTAAGCACTGGAAAAGGCTTATGGATCATATTGGATCTACTGAATATTTCTACGATTTTTTTCTGTTTAACTTCCCAGGAAATGGCCAAGAGGGGTAGAGCTAAAACCAAACCCACATGTCAGTAGGTCATGAACATTACATTCAGCTCCAGTGGATATTGGAGAGGGTCAAAGAAATCTGTTCTTATGGTGGGGATGGCAGTTGAGCCACAGGTAGGAACTTATCCAGCACAGATTGCAGACATGTTAGAGTAACTCAGGGCTTGCTACAGATGTGTTCTCAGACTTAGCGGGGACTGTTAGGAAGAATGGGGTGAGCAAAGGACAAATAAAACCATTTTTCTGGTCAGGTGGTGAACACCAAATGCCTCCTGTGTTCAGAGTAGGGGGTTAGGGGTGGCTACCATGTGACCCAGGGTGGAAAGCTGTTGGAGCATATGACACTTTAATTTCCCTGAAGGTGGCAGAAGCCAAGGCCTTTCAGGTGAATAAGGGGGCTTGGCTCACAGCTGGGGTCAATATTAGGTGCTCTCAATAAGAGGGCCCTGTGCTAATGAGAATAAACATAAGATACCCCTTTTTTTGTGTCATGTTGCTCTACCCTTGTAGAGGTATGTATATATGTATGGATCTATATAAGCTTTTAAAGCAGAAAAATAGCTCTTCTATTATCCCCCTCATTGCCACTCCTCTTCCACCAAAGACTATGCTTTTTTGGCCCACAGTTGAGGAATTATTGAACATGCCATGCCTGCCAAGGGTCTTGTTAGGCACTACTTCCTGGATGGCTTTGCCACGATCGCAGGAACCAGGTTGCCTTTGGAATCAGTGGTGGTTGTTCTCTCCCAGCCCCTTATGGCCATAGGAAACCACAACCTCGTGAAACAAATCACCTTTGAGCAACATCACAATGGACCTCTGGTTAGGTCTGCCATGTGGACAGCCTCAGGTTTCTAGTATATTGTTCATTTGGGTGTCACCTGTTAAAAAAAAAAAAAAAAACAAGAAAGGACAATGTCTGCACCGGTTCTTCTGGGGTATGCTGTTTGCCCATTGCCTCAGAAACCTTTGGGATGCTCTTTTGTTGGAGGGTTGTCGTAAACATGTCCTTTATCTATGCTTTGTTTCACAGTGTGGGGAGAGGATAAACAGTCATGTCTTCACAAGTCTGTATCCCTGTGAATAAGATGATAGCGGGTCATGAAAATTGGTTGATGGTGTTGATTTTAAGCAATATTATTTTGGATTGAAGAAAGTGTAAGTATACCCCCACTCTGGGCCTATTTTGCCTTGACCTGCTTTCTAGGATGCATAGAAAACTGATATTCACATGATCCTGCTTCTGTCTTGTCCATTGTATGGAAAAAGTAGCAGTCCTTACAGAGGCTTTGTGTCCACTGGAACTGGAGTGACTGCTCAAAAGTGTGCTTATTTTAACACTAAAATTCTTGACCCAGGAAACTCTTCAGTCTCAGGCAAATCAGGATAGTCAGAACCGAATACAGCTCTGGTAAAAGTGTATGGGACTAAAGAGATTTATGAGGTCTAGCATTTTTTAAACTTTTTAAATTTAAATTCGGGTGCCTGGATGGCTCAGTCGGTTAAACAGCTGCCTTTGGTTCAGGTCATGGTCCCAGGGTCCTGGGATCAAGTCCTGCATTGGGCTTCCTGCTCAGTGGGGTGTCTGCTTCTACCTCTGCCTGCCACTCCCTCTGCTTGTGCTCTCTCTCTCTGTCAAATAAATAAAATCTTTAAAAAAAAATTTAAATTCAATTTAATTAACATATAGTGTATTTTTAGTTTCAGAGGTAACATTTAGTGACTCATCAGTTGCAAAAAACACCCAGTGCTCATGCCATCAAGTGCCGTCCTTAATGCCCATCACCCAGTTACCCCATTCTCCTACCCACCTCTCCTCCAGCAACCCTGTTTCCTACAGTTAAGAGTCTTTAAGGTTTGTCTCCCTGTTTTTGTCTTGTTTTTCTTTCCCTTCCCCTATGTTCATGTTTTGTTTCTTAAGTTCCACATATGAGTGAAATCATACGTCTTTCTTGGACTTATTCTGCTTAGCATAATACCCTCTAGTTCCATCCATGTTATTGCAAATGGCAAGAGTTCATTCTTTTTGATGGCTGAGTAATATTCCATTATATATATGCTAGCATTCTAAAGAAACTTCCATATAACTCTAGGTGAATATGTTCATCAGCAACCCATGAAGGGCTAAACTGTGCAGGGCTATCTTGTGAGCAATGATTGCTTAAAATAGGATATTGAATTAAACCACTATGAGAGTCATTCAACAAATATTGAGTACCTACTATGTGCCAAGCACTTTTCTGAGTATTAGAAATAAAAAGCAGAAAAAAAATCCTTTCAGAGAACAAATTTTCAGGAATATAATCTGAGGCAGGTTGGCATGCATTTTCTGAATGAATTACGGGATAAATGAACAGAATGGCCAGCCATTCCCAATACAAATTGGGTGAGGATGCCTGGGAAACCCATTAGCAAGATGTTTTCATGTTTTAATGATATATCCAACTATTTTCTAATCTTCTCTTTTTTTAAGATTTTATTTGACAGAGATCACAAGTAGGCAGAGAGGCAGGCAGAGAGAGAGAGGGTGAAGCAGTCTCTCTGCTGAGCAGAGAGCCCAATGTGGGGCTTGATCCCAGGGCCCTGAGATCACGACCTGAGCGGAAGGCAGAGGCTTTAACCCACAGAGCCACCCAGGCGCCCCTATTTTCTAATCTTGATATTGCATCCTATTAAGAAAAATTTGGGGGGGGGGTGCCTGGGTGGCCCAGTGGGTTAAAGCCTCTGCCTTTGGCTTGGGTCATGATCCCGGGGTTCTGGGATCAAGCCCTGCGTCGGGCTCTCTCCTTAGCAGGGAGGCTGCTTCCTCCTCTCTTTCTGCCTGCCTCTCTGTCAAATACATAAATTTAAAAAAAAAGAAAAGAAAAATTTTGGACGTGGGACCTCAGTATCTGTATATTTACAAATTATAAAAACGTTCTATTACATTAATAAACACATTCGCAAAATAGAAATTAATATAGGTTGTCCCGAGCCACCCCTGAAATGTGTGCATCCACCTTTAAAGATGGCTAATGACTTATGTCAATTCATAGACGATGTGGTAATTGCTTTTGTTAGAATGCAAAGAATACCTGAACAGACCACCTGGACCTTCACACACTGATTTCACCACAGTATGTGCCTCCTGGATCTTCAGGACCTATGTGACCATTGTCATTACCAAAACATGCATTCTTAACAGTAGAGAGTTGGACTCTCTGGGGTCCTCCTAATAGGTCCTTAAGTATTAGGGTATTACCAAGCAAATCCAGAAGTGAGTGCTACCTTGGGAGCATGTAAAGGTGGATAGTTACAATGCCACAGGTCAGCAGTTGGCAAGTCCATCATCAAGGCTAAGGGATGCTGGCACAATTTTGACAATTTGGAAGACTTTAATTATAGCACAGGGCAGAACTCCCCTGAAGCATCTGTGTTTTGTACGAGCCTTCTCTAATAGGTGAGTCTAGAGCGTATCATGCTTAGCGAAATAAGTCAAGCGGAAAAAGACAACTATCATATGATCTCCCTGATATGAGGGAGTGGTGATGCAACATGGGGGCTTAAGTGAGTAGGAGAAGAATCCATGAAACAAGATGTGATAGGGAGGGAGACAAACCATAAGTGACTCTTAATCTCACGAAACAAACTGTGGGTTGCTGGGGGGAGGGGCGTTGGGAGAAGGGGTGTAGGGTTATGGACATTGGGGAGGGTATGTGCTTTTGGGTAAATTGGAAAGGGAGATGAACCATGAGAGACTATGGACTCTGAAAAACAATCTTAGGGGTTTGAAGTGGCGGGGGGGTGGGAGGTTGGGGTACCAGGTGGTGGGTATTATAGAGGGCACAGCTTGCATGGAGCACTGGGTGTGGTGAAAAAATAATGAATACTGTTTTTCTGAAAATAAATAAATTGGAAAAAAAAATAAGTGGGGGGAAAAATGAGTAGTTATATTGCAAGAATGTCATTAACAGTTTGGCATACAACCTATCATGACTGAGTCCTTTGTTTCTGGATCATCTAATTTGAGACAAAGTTGTTTCATGGTAGAAAAATAAATTTCCAGAAAATTGAGAAAGGACATTGTTGTGCAGGGAAGATGTCTTTCCCATGCCTCTGGTATTCACAAGACGGAATTTTTTTTCCTAGCCTGCCTGTTGGTAGACACTAGGAGCCCTGCTGATTGTAATTGACTCCATGGGCTTTGTTGTTGATTTTAGTTAACAGTGCAATATTGGTTTCTGGAGTAAGATTTAGTAATTCATACAACACTCAGTGCTTATCACGAATGACCTCTTTAATACCCATCACCCATCTAGCTCATCTGCCACCCACATCCCAACCACATGATTTTCAGCATGGGCTGTAACTAGGTAAGTCTAATTCCAGAGTTTGGGATGGGGAAGTCTACTTTTGCCACACATAAGCCATGGACTTCCAACCAAGCTTTGTTAGTGAAAGTGGTTTCTCACCTCCATTTGCCTTACTGCTTAGAAGTCAGGCAAGGAAAAGAGATGTCATTTATTGGGCCACTAGTATCTCAGTATTTCAAAGTTTCTTTATAAAACTGTACTTGGAAGTGTTCACTTCTGGCAGTCATCGTTCAGAGAGTACAATGCAGTTTACCTAATGTCCAAATTAGAAAATGGCTATGGAAAATTATATGAAGAACTGATCTACGGCTTGTGAACATATGAGTAGTGAGTGTGTAATGGACAGAGCCTATGACAAGAGTATAATTGAACAATGCTTTCCATGTCCAGAATGTTCAGAATTCCAGTATCCTAAAGGATTCTGTAAACATTGTTCAAAACGTGTCTTGCCAGGGAAAGAGAAACCATATCATAAATGTGAATTCTCAATAGTTCTTGTAAACAATTACCATGACTAACTATAACCATGTTGGCTCAATAGATATACCTCTGTTCTGTCATTTTCTTTTTTTTTCTGGAAACATAACACCACAAAGAACCCCTACAAAATATCCTTTTAGTTGGCTTAAAAATTCCTCCCCTGTCAGGCATTGCCCGAGAATCAGTCTTATACCAATGCTTTATAAGCTATGCCCATCTCATCTACTCAGGGAAGCATGAAGGGGGTAAGATTCCAGAACTCTGCTGTCAAGCCCTGTAGTATAACTTGGACCTACTAGAATTATTTATAAAACCATCCCTGTGACAACAAAAATCCTTACTATATATTACTTGTGGCTCTTAAAGATTGTCCTCACTTGCTGAAGGAAAATATTTCTCTTTTGATATACCAGGCTTGTGTGGTTGGCTCAGTTAAGTGTCTGACTCTTTTTGATTTTGGCTCAGGTCATGATCCTAGGGTTGTGAGATCGAGCCTTGCATGGGTCTCCATGCTAAGTGTGGAGATGCTTGGGATTCTGTCTCCCTCTGCTCCTTCCCACTCTCTCTTAAAAAAAAAAAGTAAAATGGAAAATATGACATTTGTCCTTATGATCAAGAGATAACTAAATGGGTGAGGGTTTCCTAGGGCCCTGCTGAGTTTTGCTGCGCCCTAGGTCAGGGGAATTTTGTCCAGCGTCGAACAAAGTGTGAAGGGAAGTGGTACCAGAAACTCTGTCATCAAATAGTAGTAAAGAATACGTCAGTTATCTTTGAGGAAAATATGACCATACTTCTATCTGCCATCTGGACACGAGAATGACGTTATTTTTTAAAAAGATTTTGAGAGAGAGAGAGAGAGCATGAACGGGGTGAGAGCATGAATGGGGTTGAAACTTTTTCCAAAGCCTCCAACACTTGCTAGTCCACTGGAGAAGTGGACTCCCTGCTGAGCAGGGAGCCTGATGTGGGGCTCAATCCTGAGACTGAGCAATGGGATCAATCTGGGATCATGACTCAAGCCAAAGGCAGACACTTAACTGAGCCACCCAGGCAACTCACAAGAATGAAGCTTCACATGATTTTGATTTAAACAAGCTTATAAATCCCCATGTGGCAGTTGCTTCAGTACTATCTTGCTCTTGTCTTTGAGAGTTAGAATATGAGGATCTTTAATTTGTATTTTCCCCCTGAAGTATACTCTTCAGTGTGAGCAACCCATGAAGAAGAGCTGAATGGCCAGGACAATAACTGCGAAGAAGTCTCAGACCACCTGAATTAGTAGTACAGAAAAAACAGCAAGTGGCTTCTGAATAGGACTGCCACCATAAAGCTTCTTAGAAAGTTACTGTGCTAGGTTGATTGCAAGGTCACCAAACTGGGTTGCCTCAAAAGTCTCTTGACACTTCCCTGAAAGTCTCTAGGCCCTTTGTGGCTGAAGCAAAGACTCAGGCACATGTGATCAACAATTAAATGTTGATTTGGTTTCAAGTACACATTAAAAGTTAATTTTTAAAAGCAGGTAAAATCATGACTCTCATACAGATGTTAAGGAAAAAAAAAACCATGAAAATTTTATTCAACTCATTCATGAAGAAACTGGTGATGTGTTATAACCAGGTCAAAGGAGAATCCCAAGAACAGACATAGGTATAGGTCAGAAATATTGTAAGGTGCAAACAGAGCCAAAATTTTATAGTTCTTTCCTGAACAGAATTTGTTTTCATGTCTATGGACAAGAATTCTTTAGCATTGCTGTTCGTTATCTATAGTTTACAGATTCAGAATCAAACAACCCAGATGTACTTTGGAATGACAACACATAATTATCCATCTAAGCTCAAATTTTCCCTATGGTTTCCCCACTTCTGATCAAAAAGAATCTCAAAGATTCTTGATCACAGAGGGAATCTGGCCTCATTAATCTTGGCCTGATTATTTACATAGGTGCAGTAAGAAAGTTAACCAAAAGGCCTTTTTACATTTTGTTGTGCTGGAGGTTTCCATAAGGAATCTCAGGTTGGACTTCTAAAAGCCTTCAACACTTGCTATCCTGAGGCTAGGAGGCCAAGTCCAAGAAATTTATCCATCAGATTACATCTGCAGTATCCATCCATTCTCGGTGACTTCCTTTCTCTTGAAGTCCTCAAAGAATCTGCAGGCTCTTTGCCTGCCATGAAAGTGACTTTCCTTACCAAGCTCTAAGGCTGGAACTTGTAAACCAGTTTCCATAAAGTCAACCTCAGTTCCATAAAAGTGACTGGTCAGGAGTAGGCGACAACTTCCTCAGGTCAGCAGGGGGCCTCTCGTCCTTTGTCCGTGTAGCCATGTCCTCCTGGACAGGCTTGGCAATGGGGTGGCAGATAGTGTAGGTAGCCTGTCCTCCATAGAGCTGCTGCCTGGTGGCTATGGACACCATAAAAACATAGAATTGGAGCAGTGAGAAGTTGGCCCCCCAGGGTCTGATGAGGGTCCCCAGACAGAGTGCCCCTCCATCTGCCTCTGGTTGAAACTTTTTCCAAAAAGGACAAAAGGAGCTCAGATCAGTTGTCCGTGGTGCTCCTTGTGGAAATTATGTGGTAAAGTCCCTCCCGAAGAGAATCTTTAGAAAATTTCCAAAAAACATTCAGCAGGAATATGAAACACAAACAGGGAGGACCTGTAAACTGCCACTTCAGTCGTTAGGATATGAGAATTTTGTATTTGAGCCACTTTCTACCACCATTCTGATTCTTGAGTATGGGTCATTAGGTGATTGAGGATTGCTTTTGTGTCCTGTTTAGGAAATATTTGCATACTCCTGGGAAAATCATCTTGTCAAATCTGTAGAGGAAGGTTTACCTCATTGACAAAAACATTAGATGATTGGGTGGAGTATCAAAATTGAGAAATTAAAGTAGTACACTAGGAAAAAAGAAAAAAGTACAATTTAAACAGAGAAAAATATATTACGAATCCAGGGATAGTTTGGATCTGCACCAGTTGGGAAGTAATGCATAGTAACAGAAAAGTTCGGGAGTTTGGGTATGAGAATTGCCCCCTACTCTTCATGGTTAAAAACTCAGAGTCTAGTTGTAGGAAGTGATCCAGATATTGCCCCTGAACTTTATGAAATATTTTTCTCCAGAAGAAAGGAACAGTGGAAAGGCTTCGGTGAAACACATTCTCAGTAAACATGATATAGAAGGTATATCTGTTGATGATCCAAATGTCCATCTGGAATTAAGCTAGACATATCCTATGCATTTCCATCTCTACCTCTTTCACAAAGATGGTCCAAATCATGATTTTTTATATAATATATTAGTATATTTATGTTACAGACCTGATGTTGGTTATGTCCAAGGGATGCCCTTCATTAAGGCAGGGCCCTTTCTCAATTTGGAAGAGACAGTTGCCTTCACTGTATTGGGAAGTTTCATGAACAAGCCATGCTAGTTGGCCTTTTTCTGTGCAGATTACAGCAAGATATTGAACATCTAAAGTATTCTTTGAGGACAGTCTCTTTAAACTGTTTCTTCATTATCAGGTATTATGATGGTCTTAAGCCAGGCATACACTTCATAATCTAGATCTTCATACTGTATCACAAATCACTACTCTACTTGATCCAGCTTGTCCACTCTGGGATGTAATTTGCAGAGATGGGGAAGACTTTTTATTTAGAAATTGGCTTTGTGTCTATAATGAAGGATATTAAGAAAGGAGACAGAAGTAATAGTACTGCTTTGAACAGCTAATCTTCATAAATAACAGACTAATTAAAATGTAAAAAAGTGTTTTTGGTAACAGTTCTTTTTTGTTTCCTATGTAAGATGCATGGAGGAAAGTTGGGGAAATCCAAAAGAATCAAGAGATGGAAAACATCTTGAATGTTGTGTCTGAAGTACAAGAAATGAGTAACCTGTTGACAATATTCTTAAGAAAAATATTTTGTAGCGAGAGACATTTTACAAAGGTTGAAGTATAAATGGCTAGTTCATACCCATAATTCGGATTGAACAGTTGTTCAACCAGCATTGTTGTTCAATGTTAAACCAGCATTGTTTTAAAATAGTCTTTTGGGAAAAAAAATAGTGGCCTGTAGTACCCAATTAAATAAACATCATTCTCAAGTATGACATTCCAGACAAGGCCTTGGTTGCACACCAATTTTTCCAATTATATCTAGTAAAAAGATAAATTCTTATTGAACCTATGCAAATAACTCTATTACCATTTAGAAGTAAAAATATGTAATAAAAATTTCTGAATTGGGGGTGGGGAGTCAGGGAGAATATCACTTAAGAATATTCCATTTCAGGGGCACCTGGGTGGCTCAGTGGGTTAAAGCCTCTGCCTTCGGCTCAGGACATGATCCCAGGGTCCTGGGATCGAGCCCCATATTGTGCTCTCTGCTGAGCGGAGAGTCTGCTTCCCTTCCTCTCTCTCTGCCTGCCTCTCTGCTTAATTGTGATCTCTGTCTGTCAAATAAGTGAATAAAATATTTAAAAAAAAAGAATATTCCATTTCAGTTCACATAATCAGAATCCACTAAATTGTTATGGGTTATAGATACCTTAATAAGAACAAGAAAGGACTTCCTTTTAATACCCAGAAAATAGAACATTAAAATAACATCAGCAACATTCCAAACAAATAGCTATAGTCATCTTTCATCAGTGCATTCAGTCCTGTGTCATCGGGCTTGTTTGTTGGATCCTAGGTTGGCAGTATCATGAACCCACTGGCTGCTTGATTAAAAAAAGTCCTGGAAATCTTGACTTAGCCCACTGTACAGTCTTAAAGTTGTTTAGGCAGTGACGTCAGAAGCCTGTACCCAAGCCTATTAAGATTAAATTACCTGGTGGAGTACTTTCCCATGGGCTCTGAGATCATGCTTCTTTGTTGAAGATGTGAACTCTGGCCCACAGTTGATTGCAGAGCCTTTGGGGAACCATCCAAGTAATACCAACACTGTCTGTAGATGCCAGAGACTCAAAATGACTGTGGCAATTACTAAAGAGTGTTCATAACAAGACTGATGCAACTGACAGAGAATTTTGGTTATTTCTGTGTCATGCAAAACAAAGGTGATTCAAAAAAAAAAAATAAAGCTTTAGTCAATGTGTCTATACATATAATGATCAACTCTTTTCCCATTTTCAAAGAAGATAGTGAATATGATATCTGATTTGTAATAATGGGTGAGCACCCTTTTTACAGAAGAAATATTCTTGAGATATACAGAATTCCCAAGTCATAACATATATGCAATACACTAAGAATATACCAAAAGTATATCAACAATATCAAATAGAGATTCAGAGTAGGTCTTAAACATCAGTATTTTAATAAAACCCTACAAATAAGTCTGATGTTTATCCCCAGATGAAAACCAGTGTTCTAGAAAATGTATGGTCCAAATGAAAGAAGTAAGGTTCCAACCAAGTAAACATTTAAAATAACTGAAATTATGATTGGTTACATCACATTCTTGTTGCTAACAAGAGGCAAAGCACATCAGGACACTGATAGAAACACTGAAAAATCTTCAGGGACTTCCCATAAAACATTTAGGCTCTAAAATATTCATACTAATAATATTTTACCTACATAAATTTAACCTAGGGAAGACTGGGTATCTTTTCTGATTTGAATGACTCTCTCCATGAAACTCATCTATAGTAACATAATAAATGAAACCTAATTTGTTTTAACACCTCTCTCTTATAGGGTAAAAGAACAAATCTTTGGATTTTAGGGAGGCAAAACCCAAAAGTCGTCAAGAGATTTGAATGGTTAAGATAGTATCATGAGTACTTAAACAATGGTTGGCTCAATTTTAAAGTGACAAGAAAACCTCTAAAAATAGGCATGAGTGCAAAGAACCTTAGTTCTTTCATAAGAAACATTGTTTGCTTTTGAAAAATAAGAACATAATAAAGTTAACATAAAGAACATAAAATTATTCTGGCAAAATGATACTTTGTAATCTTGGCAGTTTACACAGAAGAAGGAACTTCATATTACAGGAGAAAGCATTAACAGTAAGCCAAGGAAACGAGACCATCAAAACTGAGCAAACTTTGCAAAGACCTTAACACGTTTCATAGTTTTTCAGACTCAGGCTTATTTATAAACCAAGGCAAATAAAATGTATTTCCAGACAGAAAGTGGAATGGTGGCTGCTAGGGTCTTAGGGGCTGGGAGGACTGGGGAGTTACTGTTTGGTGGGTACAGAGTTTCAGCTTGGGAGGATCAAACTCTCTGGGGCTGGACGTTAGAGATGGTAGCACCACAACAGGAGTATACTTAATGCTACTGAACTGTGTACATTCAAATGACAAATTATTTCCAAGTTTTGTCCTTCATTGTATATACTGAAATGAACTCAGATGTTATTTTAAGACACATCTCGGGGCATCTGCAATGTCAGAACTAGTTGTCCAGTATTCTTAAGATATTATTAATTTGCAGTGCATTCATTGTTGCTATCTTCAAGTGATTCAATAAATAAGAACCATAAACATTTCTCAATTTCAGTTTCTAATTGGTAAATGTGATAGTTAAGACCCCCATTCCACCCCGCTTTTTCCAATATACACATATACAAAAGTTTTAAGTTACCTAAAGCTCTTGGAAATTATCTTTTAAGCTGACATAGTATAAGATAAAATTACCATTGAAAGAAGAAGTTTTCAATTTAGTAAGCACAATTTCCACTTTTTTTTCCATGTTTAATGTTTTATCTTAAACATAATGAGTAATGCTAACTTCTTTTGATCAGTAAAAATCTGTTTTAAAAAAAAAGAATATCCAAGTAGAATATTATTAGCAATTATATTTAACGCTAGTAACTCAGAGAAAATATAGCTGTTATTATTAAACCTCAAATATTAAACTAGTCATATTTTCTGAAGATGTATTGAAATTTATGTACTTGAAGTCTAAAAATATTGAGTTTCTATAAGAATATTTTCTTTTAAGAAATTTCAACAAGAATATTTTTTTAAAAATATAGCTCATTTAAAGTATTAGAATTTCAATTTCACTGCTTTTTGGGAGCTTTAGGAATATTTGCTTTATATGAGCACTTATTTATCCCTATCAGTCAATCAGAAAAGAATTCTTTGTAATCAAATATATTAATAGCCTCTGGTAGTAGGAAAATATTATCTAGTCACACAATGAAGATATGAAAGCCTTTCTAAACTACAGGCAAATAGACATGCAGGGAGATAAAAAGAGCTTATAGCTTCAATACTGAAATTTCAGTCAAGAGTAAGTCCAGAAATCCCAAATTCTACCTGGTATGAAAGTTGCCTTCCCAATGGGGACAGAACGCAAAACAGACAAACAAAAAGGACTAACAATCTAGATTCTCTGTTGTTTCTCACCCAACAGAGAGTAGATCTCTATAATCTATCAATCCATTCCTAAAGATCACCAAATGGTCAGACCATAAAACCAAATTCTCCATCATTGCTGTGACTAATGAGTACTGGCTATAAGTGAACCAAAACCAAAACATTAAATTAGCAGAGAGGAAAAGTAAAATTAGAAGAATAGCAAAGATGACTTGTCACTTTGGATTCCCCTGCAGGAGCTGCAAAGAGCTGTGCCCAGGCTTAAGCAGTCCATAGGGGGTACACTTTTCTGGTGGCAAAATTTACCTGGCTCTGTCAGATGAATAGACTGGGTAAGTCTTGGGGAAAGAACTCCAAAACTGTAAAAAGGTCATTTTCAAAATAAGAAAAATATAAATACATATGCACATATAAATACAAATAAATATATATAAATACATATAAATATATATGTATAAATATAATATATATGTATAAATATAAATATATACATATAAATATAAATAAATATAAATGCACATATAAATACACATTAAAGATTTAACTCATTGAGGAAGCTGATGAGGTATTATAACCAGTTTAAAGGGGAATCCAAAGAACAGACACATTTATGGATTAGGTATACTGAAATGCACATGCATTATGGAGCCTAAATTGATTTGTTGTGTGTGTGGGTGGGCTGCTGTTACCTCCCAACTCTGAGCTGTAAAATAGCTCCAATAGAATCAGAATCAGATAATGGGAAGGGTGTATTATAGACAATACATAGTATTATTGAAGCTCAAATTTTTTCCTATGTAAGGTCATCGTTAAGGTTGAGATTCTGATGCCACTCCTTGTCATAGAAAAATATGGTCCTATTGGACCTGCCTATAATTCAGCCACCCCCGTGGCCTGCTTCATGGCTCCAGGAATATATTTACCAGCCTCCCCCCACCCCCCACAAGCCCAGGGAGCATATCCTGCAGCTTTAATCCAATTAGGTCAGGCCCTCCCACCTAGCATCCACATTATCCCCAGTCTGGCCACCTATATGGGGGGAAAAATAAACTTTTCTCCCACGTTTCAACCTAAACAGAAGGATTCCCTTACTTCTCTGAAGCCCACTTCAGAGTCATGATGAAATTGTCCAATCTCATTTCTAAATGGCTTTAAAAAAAAAGGAATATTCACAAAAATATACTGTAATAAACTGTTAATAAGAACAGATAGACAAAAAAGAAGGCAACCTGCCATTCATGTTTAAAATAATGCTCAAGGGGCGCCTGGGTGGCTCAGTGGGTTAAGCCGCTGCCTTCGGCTCAGGTCATGATCTCAGGGTCCTGGGATCGAGTCCCACATCGGGCTCTCTGCTCAGCAGGGAGCCTGCTTCCTCCTCTCTCTCTCTGTCTGCCTCTCTGCCTACTTGTGATCTCTGTCTGTCAAATAAATAAATAAAATCTTTAAAAAAAAATAAAATAAAATAATGCTCAAAAAAGAGATGCTTCCTTCTCCAGAGGCTGTAAAGTGAAATCCCATGGGCGCAGCATGGAGCTTTCTAGTAAGCATGGCCTTGGATGCAGCCGAGGCCCAGAGGAAAAGGAGAAAACAATGACAGTTCCCCTTACTTCTAGGTGGGTTGCGAGACCACCCACAAGGGCCTGCTAAGGAGCTAGCTGAAGATAATCTTGTGACCTTGAGATTAATACCATTCCTCAACCCCCCAAGGTCTGAGGTTTGAGGAATTTGGAGAGAGACTTTGGGAGAAATAGTTGAAGCACCCTGGCCTTTCCCCTCCTGTCTCTTCCCCGTGGGGAGGTTGAGCTCCTCTTAGGCTCAAGTTTCAGAAGGGGCTTTCAGAGATTAGTTGGGAAACCCTGCCCCTTAGAATTGAGAGGCCCAAAGCGACTGGTATTGGACACATGCCAGAGAAAATTAAAAGCAGAAGCCCACGGCTGGAGTCGGGGTATGAGGACCACCATGTACCCACTAAATGCAGAACAGAAAAGAGCATGCGCCCTGTGGGTCACATGGGGGAAGGGAGAAAACGAGCGGGAGGGTTGTTGTGTGAAGGAGCGCCTGCACAAGTGGGCTTCACGCCAGAGGCTGCTAGGCAACAGGGGTCTGGAATCAAATGCAGAAGCCACTGGAGCAAGTGGCCTGCCCAGGATGTGCTGTTAAAGTGGAGCCATCCCTAAGCCCCCCACCCCTAGCTAAGTGCCACATAAGAGGAGAAGACCACAGTGAACATCCACTGAGATCCTGGAACACCACCTCCTCCAAGTGCTTCAGTTCCTAAAGGAAGGCCCTTCCTCCTCCCTCTCCTTCCTCCTTCTGGCTCCATCCCCAGCCCTGTAAGACTCCTACCCTAGAGGGAGAGGGAGGAGCAGGAGAAGCATTAGGTGGGAAAGCAAAGCAGCCAGCTGTGCCATCCTGCTCCTCTGGCCCCCACCTCCCTTGCCCTCCTGTCAGGCTTCCAGCCTGAATCAACCAGGAGTGCGGAAGTGGAGAAAGGAGAAATATTTGCCTTAAATGAAACTCAGAGTATTAACTATTACATGGGGCTGGGCATTTTCTACTGAAATGAGACTGCTTTATGACTAAAATTGACTGGAGGACTTTTTTTTCGAAGTGTGTCTAGGAAAACTACAGGGACCCTCCTGAGAAACCAGACTCTGAACAGAGGGAGCAGGGAAGAAAATGAAGTTGCTTTATGATCACATCCTATCAAGGCTATCCTTCTTAACATAATGGCTATACCAGTTTGCTCCAAAGAAGACAGCCTCTTTCCCAACCTCTAGTAAGCCAACCACTATCGCCCTAATAAAACAGTCCCACAGGACTTCAAAATGGTTTCCATCCCCAGCATATCCAAACCAGAAAAAGACGTGTAGGCTTTAAGAAACTGGTCAACCAGATAGGACACGGGAGGCAGGCAGGAAAATAATAGCATGATTTCATATCTTTTGTGGAGTCTTCTTGTTTTGAATATGCTATGAGATTCCTCAGACAGAAAGTTCTAGAACTAGGTTTATCAGAGGAGGAAAAACAACAATAATGCTGGCTCATTCAGTTAGTCAGAACCATGGAGAATTCAAACCAGAGGATGCAACAGATTGTAAGAACTCATTCACGAGGCAGTTTTTTGTGTTTTGTGAGACTTGTATCCTAGGAAGCATGCCAAAGCATCTTTGGGTGAATTCTAGAAACACTGCACCTTGGAGTGGCAGGTGGACACCAGCTAGCCTTTTCAACCACCCTCCTGAGAGCAGCAATGTCCTCAAACCAATCTCTGATACAAGTTATGGGCTGAGGAGGGAATTAGTTTCAGGGATCATGTGCATGTACAATTTCAGTGTAAGCTGTGCTGTTTATTTCTAAGTACACCTATTTACTAACAAAACAGGTGCATTACAATCATTTTCCTCTCCATAATATGTTGAAGTATGTAAAGAAGAAGGTATTAGGGAGTTATAGGTGCTGATGATCTCAACATTCCTTCAGGATCTATCATGTACCAGTGTATGATAACCTGTCGTACTGGGCTGGGTGATGTTTTTAATTGCTAATTTATCTCTAAAGAACAGATGTCGGGCTGCTTATGTGGAATCCCTATAGAATGACTGTGGCAGACTCTATGGGCTGACCAGTTCAGCAGCCAAGGAATGCCTGTGCAATAGTGAGCATACGCAGGAAGGGGGAAATGCAGCTCCTTTGGATAAAGACGAACTTGGATCTGAGTAACTAGAGAGGGAGAATTCAAAAATTGTGTCCTATGTATCAGTATTTCTCAAACTTTAGTGTGTAGAGTAATTGGGGATTTTGTTAAAAATGCAGGTTCTGACTTAGAAGGTCTGGGGATGAGCCTGAGAGTCTTCATTTCTAACAACTTTCCAGGGGATGCTGACACCTTGAGAAGGGAATAAATTGAAGAGATAGAGAAGAGGAAAAATGGAATGACAGTGGAATAGAGGATCCTAAGCCCAACACTTACCCCTGGGCATGCTCTGAGACCCCTTTGAGGGGGAGGGGAGGCCCTTTAGATTCTTCCGCAGGTAAATCTCCTTGGAGGACCCCATTGCTGAATCCCTGCGTGGGAACAGTAGCACCTTACTTATCTTGAATCTGCGTAGCATGGAGTGGGGAGTAGGGTGTCCCCCCCTACAGTTGAAGGAAATTTTCATAGCTCCCAGGTAGCAAAACCCTAGCAGCAGTGACAGCAATGTCCTAGGACAGAGGAAGTACTTCAAGGAGTGGAGGAAACAATGGCAAGAGCCACACGAGAATTCATGGATTGCCTTCTTGAGGCATCGCTGTCAAGAACCAGAAATAAATTTCTGGTGAGGGGGCTTGTAAGGGGCATAATAAGAGAAAGAGAGAGAGAGAGAGAAATTTGTGACCTCCAAAGAACCACATGTGTGCTCGGTAAGGGCTAGTATTCACGAGGGCAGCAGGGCAGACTGTAGGCCAGAAAAGCAGAAACCTCCCACAGAGAAGGGGGCCCAGCCTCACCTCCCCCAGCCACAACTCCCTCCTCCCCCAAAGGCGGAGGCACTTGCCCGTTTGCTTTTCCTTCTTCCCCAACACTAGAGAGAAGAACTTTTAAGATGTGCGAATACCTGAGACTCAGACTGTGCCCCTTTCTCTCCTCCTATTAATATATTTTTTAAAAAGATTTTAAACAGCTTTCTGTGAATTTTTGTGCTTAGAGCCCACTTTTCTATTGCATTTTCTTGATTTATAAAATCTCTTTAAGCATATTAACAAAACGAGAACTTTCTTGTGGAAAAAAGCCCGATAGCTTGAATCTTAGAGGCAATTAGTTATTATCAACAATAATGATAGCAGCTAACCTTTATCAACCACTATTTTCCAGGTACCCTTTTAGATATTTTACATGGAAGCTCGTATGTGCCTTATGACCCTATGAGGTAGAAACCATCATCATTTCAAATTTACAGGAAAAGGAAACTGAGATTGAAGCAGTGTAGACCACTTGTGCAGTGTACCCCAGCTGAATACTGACATCAGGATCTGAACCCAGGCACTAAGCTCTGGAGAAGGAAGCAGGAAAGATATTAGGGTCTTGAGAATGCAGAGGATCTTGGAAAAGGCCACAATCTTTTCCCCCCTCTCTTTAAAACAAATATTAAAGGTGGGAGATTGACCTAGGGTAGCAACTCAGGAGAGAGTGCTGAGGGAAACAGAGGTGGGGGGGGCGCACAGAGCTTATTGTGTAAAGGAAGAGAGCCTTAAACACAAATAACAATGTCATCTTCGATATTCGTGTGAACTATGAAGAAAAATTCGAAGGGTGTCTACAAAAGATAAGGGATAGAGGACGGTTTAGACCAAGGGAGTAGGAAAGGCTTCTCTGTATAAGAAGTGACTAAACAGACACCTGACACATGAGTAAGTTAGTCAAATGAAGTGAGGGAAAACATTTTGGGCAGAGGACATTCCTGGTGAAATCAAGTATTCCAAGAACTTTCAACAAAGCAAAGATGCGGGGCAGGTGGGTAGGGAGTGGAGTAGGTAGGGGTATCTTTAAAGTCTCAGGAGGGGATCACAGGGTCTCTACCCACTACTGGGATAGATTAGTGAAAGCTTTGGTATTTGGGGGCTAAAGTTTCAGGATTTGCCAGTCAGTTATGGGTCATAAAGTGGTCTCTGAAGGTGCGATGATCAGAGGTCCTGAGGTAGGAACTAATCTTGGGCCTTCTCTGTCTCAGAGGCTCCTAGTCTCGTGGTAGATTCTTCAGGTTTCTGCTCCCTCTTCTCACCCACTCTCTCATCCTTAATCTGGCAGACCTTCTGCACTGGGTTTTCAAACTATCTGTTCATTTCCCACCTGGCCCTTTTCTGCCTCCCCATCTGTACATTTCCCATGTACATCTGGAAGGAATAGCTCAGGTCTCTTGCCTTTACTAGAACCAGCTTGGGCATTTTATGCCTATTCCTTTACTGAAAACTATTTTTCTTTCCTGAAATTCTATTTCTCATATATATATATATTCACCTGGAAAAATTCTGGAAGTCTAAGCAGTAGTCTACTTCACAGTGCACTTCTATTTCCTTCACAAAGCTTTCCCAAGTCCCTACAATCAGAACTCCTATGTTGTCCATTACTGCCCATCCCATGGTAGCATAGTCTGTTTGCTTTACAACGTTTTATGCGCACCCAGGTCTTCCAAAACTTAGTGAGCCTGTCCAGACATGAGCCGATTATATCCATACCTTCGTAGGCCCAGCCTCTTGTGTTTTCTTCTCTCCTTTCCTACAGCAGGAAGTATTTGTTCACTCAGATTAATCAGTAGCTTGGCCAATTTTTAAACCCCCACTCCTTGCTATATTCCCACTACTGTCTGAGGGTGAGAGTCACCTGGGTGCTTGTTAAAAAAATCAGATTCTGGATTCTACCCTAAACCTAAAGAGTTATATTGTTCAGGGGCAAGAGAACAAAAAATTGTATTACCAACAACTGCCTCAGGTTGTTCTTGTCATGACAGAATTGGGAAAATGTTACTGAGTATTATTTAGGTCAGAGAATTATCAGGTGCACCCTAAGCTAAATGTTTGTTCACTTGCCTTCCCACCCCCCGCCACTCCGTGTAGCTGAACAGATGTTGTCACAATAGGACTTGTTTTTCTGAAGCCTCCAGTCCATAGTCTCTCATGGTGAACCATGAGAGACTATGGACTCTGAAAAACAATCTGAGGGGTTTGAAGGGGCAGGGGGTGGGAGGTTGAGGGAACCAGGTGGTGGGTATTAGAGAGGGCACAGATTGCATGGAGCACTGGGTGTGGTGCAAAAACAATGAATACTGTTATGCTGAAAATAAATTAAAAAAAAAAAGAAGGAAGGAAATATGTTTTAGATACAGAAGTGCTTCAAGATGGATGTTTGGAACTGGGAAAGGAGCCTGGACTGGAAACCTAGAGTAGAGAGATTAGACCAGAAACCCAATCTGGGAGAGAGTTTGAGCAGAATAGGAGTACTTAATTATACCAGAAATGCAATCCTCACAGTTGTCCTTATAAAGTAGGTTTTATCTACATTTTGCTGGTTAGGAGACTGAGTTTCAAAGAGGTCAAATGACATAAAATCACACAACTAGTAAGCATAAAAGCTCCCAAATTATGTGTGATTGTGTACTCATTTAACAACTACTCACTGGATCCCATGTTCAAGGCACCTTTTTTGAACATAATCTGTCCTTTTTTCTAGCGTCTTTTAAGCTTTTCTCTTTTTCTTTGGTATCCTAGTTCAATTGTGATGACACTCGTTGATTCCCTTTGTATTTGTTGGGATTCACAGGTTTTTGTTTTTTTGTTTTTGAAATCTGTGGCTTTAGTTTCTTTGCTAGAAGCTGCCCTAAGTTCTCTGCCATGTGTCTACTAACAAGACTGAGACTTTCATAACAATCATGGAAATGACATTGCTTCACTTTGCCATATTCTCTTGTAAAGATTAAAGTCAAAAGTCCCTTCCCCTACACTTGGGGGTGGCGTGGAAGAAAGTCTTAAGAGCCTGTTCACTACAGTCTATTGTTAGGCTCCCTGCTTTGGATTTTTGTACACCGGGAATCGCAATGCAGTCAAAATATTTTAAATTGGGGAATGTGCAAGTGCCTTCAGGGCAAAAGCAGCTCCCATGCCTTCTTAGGGCTGTAAAGTCTTCCCTTCCCTTTTGGGCATGATAATTCCTTATTGTTTTGTCATCTCTTCATTGATCTTAAGAAAATGTGTCTTATATTTTGTCCAGCTTTTCTCTCTCATGTTGTTTTCAGCCAGAGGGTTGATCCAAATAATCTAACCCACCATTACTGGAAAAAAGAAGTCCTGATTTAGTGTTTAGAAGATCCATTCAGACTGCCGTTTGAGGAACAGTCTGTAAGGATGCAAGTGTGGAAGCAGAAAGATAAAGTAGTTATTTTAGAAATCCAGATGAGATGATGGTGTCTTGGTATAAGGTGGCGACAGGAAGAAGGATAACACATTTAAAAATATTTAAGGGGGTTATGTCTTCATTTTCTCTCAAGTGTAATAGTTAAGGTGAGGGCTGTATAGAAGCTCATTAGGGCTATACTGTGTGGTGTTACGTTTCAGTATTTGTTTACCCTTCAGCTCCCCTGCAACCATACCTACCATCAGACAGCCAGTTTAAAGCTCTCTGTAGAGTCTACCTATAAATTTTTAGAGGACAATCCCTGAGCTAGTGTAATAAACTTCCATGCACTACAGCAACAATATAAAAGGGTTACCATTTTTCTATAGGGAGTATGGTAGGGAGGTAGCTCTCTAGCCTCAGAGGTGGATGTCCCACAGAGTCCTCTCCAGGGAGAAGTCACTTAAGACAGTCTGCTGCTTTGAATTGGGTTTGTGGCCTAAACATCCTCTCACCCTTCATTTTCTAGGTTTGAGAAGTTGGTGTTGTTCTTAATGTGGTTCTTTAGGTCACTGACACTGTGTCGCAAACTACTGGTCTTTGTGTTCCCTTCCGTTCACTCTACATCACCTTCATTTAGGCGACTCAGGCAGGTTGGCCTGGGTTTCTTTGTTTCACCCCCTCTGCTGTTCTGCAGTATTTAATAGCAGCCTTGAGGGGAACATTCCTATCTCTTCCAGGAGCCTACCCTTGCCCAGATTTAATACCCTAGATCCCCACTTCCCTTCCCTAAACCCGCAGTTGGATCCCTGCTTTACTCCCTGACTTCATTTCATGCCACTTTCTCCGCTGGTTATTATGTTCCAGCTCCCTGGGGCCTCTGTTTCCTGAACTCACCAAAGTCATTCTGCCCTAGAGCTTTTCCCTCTCTATTCAGTCTGCCTGGAAAGTTCTTTCTCTAAACCTTCCTGTAACTGACTCCTACCCACCACCCCAAAGTCCCTGAATCCTCTCTTGGGTTCAGCATCCACAGATTAAATGAACACCGGAGTTATGTAGATCCTGCACACCAATCAGAGGAAAAGGTTAAGCACGTTATGAAACATTAGGGAGGGCAGGCAAGCCAGTCTAAGACACTAGAAGGCACTGCCTCGCTCCTGAAAACAATGGAGTGACCGTTTTTGCCTGTGCATATTTTATTCCACTGAGCAAAGCAAGTCCTTTCTAACTCTGCTGTGGTCTTAATGTTGTGTTTCCCAAAATTCATAAGCTGAAACCTAACCCCCAAGGTGATGGTATTAAGAGACAGGGGTCTTTGGGAGTGATTAATTTGGGCAGAGTCCTCATAAAAGGACAGTGCCCCTTAAAAGAAGCCAGAGGAAGCTCCCTTGCCCCTTCCAACATGTGACATTACAGAAAAAGATAGGCCATCGAGGAAGAAGGCTCTTACCAGTTACTAAACCTGCTAGCACCTTGGTCTTGGACTTCCCAGCCTCCAGAACTGTAAGAAATAAATTTCTGTTGTTTATATAAGCCACCCAGTCTACCATATTCTAGTAGAGCAGTCCAGAGTGAGGCTCCCAATTTCTAAATTGACTATTAGTCTGAGCCAAGGCAGGGCCCGCAGAGAGGTGTCTGGGATGCCGAAGAGGGACCTAGAGACTTCAGGCCCAGAGTGAAGAGCATCTGATTTCCTGGACTTTACCAATGAGGAGGGAATAATTTTTGAGTCTGGGGACTTTATTTTGTAGGCTCATCAGGCCATCACCTCTGTGACCTTTTGTCATGGAATCAGGTCCTGCCATAATTATCTTTATTCTAGACTGGCCAATTCTGGCGTCACTAAAATCTCAACCAATCCGTTGTTTGTACTCAGTCTTTTACTTGATCTAAGACTCTAGGCAAATCATTTCACCTATGAACTTCTTTGTAAAAAAGGGGATAAGGCAAAACCATCTCCTGACATTACCAGGATTGTTGCAGGGAGGGGATTAGAATAGGGGAAAGCACTTTGAAAGGGTTAATGAGACATAATGTGATTAGGAGGTAGGATTATGATCACAGCTATCTGCATTTTGTCAGCTCACAGTCACAACCTAATCCAATAGTTACACCAGTGTCTTCCAAGTCCTGCTGAGTGAGAGGCCTGCCAGTCATCAAAACATGTTAGAATCAAGGTTTACCCAGGCAGCTACTTCTGGACTCCACAGCAACATGTTTTTCCTTTCCCTGGTGAGCTCCACAAACCGCCCCCCCCCCCCCCCCCGTCGCTTAAGTGAGCACGCTGGCTCTTCTCCTAAATCCCCCTTCTTACCCTAACACCCGCTCCCCCGCCACCCCCCTCACCCCCGAAGGAGAACCTTCCATTCCTCTTCTGCTTGCCCATCTGTCCCCCTTTCCTATGGATCACTCACTCAAACTGCCTTCTCCCTTTCCTCCCCGTTTCTCTCCCTTCCCCTCCTGGGGTCCCAACGCTTCCGAGCCTCCCCAGAGCTCACCCTCCTCCCCTCTCTACCGCTTCCCTGTCCCAACCGCCCATTTCAGCCAGCGACCCTTCTGTGCATCAGCCTCTCTCCCTCACGTTTCAACCGTCCTGACCTCAGCCGTTTCCCCGCGCGTAGTTCGGGTTCTCACCAGACGTTGGAAGTTCAACGCTTTCAGGCGCCCGCAGATGGGTGGGGGCCCGGGGGCGGGGCGGCCGCGGCCGGGAAACGCGCGTAAAGCCTTATCCGTAGGGCTGGCCAAGGGCAGGTGACCCGCAGGTCGGTACCAACGGGAACCCGAAGGTGTGTGGCAGGGCCTGGCACCGAATCACTTCCCCTGAGCACACCTCGTATCTCTGCGGTTCCTCCCGAACTGGCTTGGGTCAGTCTGTCCTTCAGGGCCTGCCCTTGAGAGAGCCTTACTGGGAGAGGAAGACCAGACCAGTGACACCCAGTACCCATCCGTGGGGGCCAGATAAAATAACAGATTTGATCGTTGCTTTCCTGACTGTTAAATCATAAATGTTAAAGTGATTATTTGAGGAACACACTAAATATGCTGATAATGAAATTGTACCTCTATAAGCACCAGCAGTACTTGCTCCTTTTGAGGCCCAAATTCACCTCCAGAAGCAGCCCATTCAAGCTGGGTAATTCCATAGACAAACTAAGTGGAGGCCTAGGTACCTCTCAGGGAAGATTACACTTTGAACACAGACATACAGTTTTACTCTCCTTTTAAAGCCCACTAAAACTGGGGTGCCTGGGTGGCTCAGTGGGTTAAGCCACTGCCTTCGGCTCAGGTCATGATCTCAGGGTCCTGAGATCGAGTCCCGCATTGGGCTCTCTCTGCTCAGCAAGGAACCTGCTTCTCTCTCTCTCTTTCTGCCTGCCTCTCCATCTACTTGTGATTTCTCTCTGTCAAATACATAAAACCTTTAAAAAAAAAAAAAGCCCACTAAAACTGTTGTAAAGGGTTTTTTTTTTTTCTCCTAATGCATTATTTGCAATATGAATGAAAGTGAGAGCACGCTAGGAAACAGGATTCCCTCATCTACCCTAGGCCAAGATGTAGAACACATCCCCATCTCCTGTGCTCTGCTGTCCTTTGGCACCATGCTGAGCATTGTCCTGATCCTTCAACTGACTTTAAAGGGATTTTTAAAGGCATAAATCCTCAGAGATGGTAAGAAAAAGAGGAGATGACATTTTGGAACCTGAAATTCCAAATAGGTGGACAGGTGTCTAATGACTTAATAGAAACTGTAACTGTAGAAGGTAAGCAAAGAAGTGCCACAACGAAATGATAGAACTCTCAAAAGGCCTAGGAATTGATGTTCAAGTTATCTCTGGAAATGGAATAGAGGGAAAATAAAAAAAGATTGGTTGAAAGCTATTGAGAAGATGGTACTGCTCTTTTTACCAGACAGAAGCAGGAGATCTGTCTGGAGAAGATAAAACTGACGGTCCTTCAGGCACAGTTGAAGGATAGGGACACTTAGGTTTACTAAAAGCCTAGTAGCCCACCCCACTGCACCCTGCGGTCTTCTCCTACTGGCTCCCCAGGTGATGGGTTCCATGCCTTTATTCTCTATCCAGGAAATAGGAAAAATTTTCTCTAGGAGATCTGATCAGCCACAAAAGAAAGACTTAAAGATCCCAGCATCTGGATTCTCCCAACAGTCCAAGCAAATCTCTCTACAATGTAGCTCCAGCTTGCCAAGCTCCATCCACTGCTCATAACTTACGATTGGCTATTAGTCCTCCACTATTAAATTAAATCTTGTGCTTCTGTGAATAGGACTGACATGTATAGCCAACAAAATTCCAAAACTGACAGCCACTAAGTAAAGCAAAAGGTCAGAAGTCAAATGACTTTGAGCTTCATAAAAACACCATCTTCGGGTGGTTAGGTTATAGACATTGGGGAGGGTATGTGCTATGGTGAGTGCTGTGAAATGTGTAAGCCTGATGATCCACAGACCTGTGCCCCTGGGGAAAGTAATAATTATATGTAAATAAAAATAATTTAAAAAATAAAAAGAAGAACACCATTTTCAAAATGTTGGTAAAAATACCCTGACCTAAGAGTGCCTAGGTGGCTCAGTCTGTTATGCTTCTGCCTTTGGCTCAGGTCATGATGCCAGTGTCCTGGGATTGAGTCCCACCCACATTGGGATCCTTGCTCAGCAAGGAGCCTACTTCTCCCTCTGTCTGCTTCTCCCCCTGCTTGTGCTCTCTCTGATAAATAAATAAATAAATAAATAAATAAAATCTTTTACAAGATCCCGACCAGACTATAAACCCAGCGTGAGGTAGAATTAGGCATATATAGACAAGCAAGTTTTCAAGATTTTACTTTCCGACATGAGGAGATGGAGAGGAGAAGGGAGTTAGGGAAAATTGAAGGGGGAGACGAACCATGAGAGAATGTGGACTCTGAGGAACTAACTGAGGGTTTTGGAGGGGAGGAGGATGGAGGTTTGGGTGAGCCTGGTGGTGGTCATTGTGGAAGGCACATATTGCATGGAGCACTGGGTTTGGTGCATAAACAATGAATTCTGGAACACTGAAAAAAATTAAAAAAATAAATAAAAATTAAAAAAAATTGCCTTCCATGCATTGTTTCTCTAGAAGCTATTACAATATATTATGGCTGAGACTAAGGTAAAGTGATGAGGTAATTTTTTTTGCCTTGGGTGCAAAATTTAAAGAGGCGCCAGAAAATTTAGCGATTAGGATAAGGAATATTTTAATGCAATATTAAGAAAACAATGAATGCAAAAATAAATCCATGATGAATGAAATATCAAGATTATAAAATAAAGATAGGCTCCAACAGGGCTGGGATTATGGTGAGGGGAGGCCAAGTCACACAAATGCAGGTGTATGTCCTGTCTTTATTAAACATTTTGATATTTTGTTGGTTGTAGAAGTCAACCCTACTTTATGTGGGACAGGACTACATAGGGACATGAACACGAGGAGGTGAGCATCATTGGAGATCACTCTGGAGGCTAGTTATCATGGTAACAGTTATGATTTTATTGAGTGGAAAGGGGGGTATAGGAGTATGTATGTCAGGTGGGCTGGTAGTAGAAATGGGAATTAAACTCTTATTTTCCCTGGTAGATAGTCAGTAGATAATACTGCCAAAGAGGAGAACCGAGAAGTAATGTTAGCATTTTATTAAAAGATACGGATAAATACTAAAAAAAAAAAAAAAAAGCTAAAAGATTTGAGAATGATTCCTTCTGGAGAAGGAAAAATGGAGAGGGTCAAGGGCAGGGGGCTGGGGACTGCTATTTATCTTAATGTTGTAGAACTAGTGTTACATATATTACTAATAAAATTTATAGGTAAATCAGGGTTTGACACTTAACAGTCTCTGGAGTTCTCATCATGGGGAAGGCAGAGGTTTATTGGACTTTATCACATGATGTTATGATTCAGTATTATTCTTACTTTAGGTTAGATAAGTGGGTGCTACAGTTGTCTCAGTACCTCAGGGTCTCTAACAATCCTCCTGGGCTTGTACATTTTCCAGGGTAGATAGCTGCTCCATCTCATGAGACCCTCACAACTACATAGCAAGACATGAAATACACCCAGGTCAAGGATACTGGCAGATGAGGGAAACTGAGGCTCAGAAAGGGAAAGTAACCAGTCAACGTTAATCTTTCTGTAGTTAGTAAGGGGCATTGAAGTAGACTGGGTACCAGATCCCTCCAGGGAGACCAGTTTTCACAAGGAAACTGCCATTAGCTCCCTACAGTGTAGCTGCTTTTTGGTCTCCTCTGACCAGATTCCCACTTTTGTTGTCTAGTTCTGGTTGGGTCTGCATCCATTCCAATTTGGTGGGTGCAGCTCCTCCCTGACATGTGTGGAGGTCCCTCCATCTCACCAGCCACCATAACTAAACATTCCATGTTTAAAACCAGACTTTACTGACGCAACCCCCATCCCCCATTGCTCTTGCTCTTGCCTTTTCTGGGCTGGACTCGAGGTCCACACACCTAGGCAGCCCGGGGGAGTGTTGCTCATTACTCCAGGGATGACCAATTCTGCTAAATTTGGAGAAACTAGGGAGTTGCTTCTGGTTCGAGAAAAGGGGTTTACCCCCTGTCCACCAACTGAGTCCTGCCTTGAAGGCTCTACCCTTGTCCAGGTGGGGTCTTTGCACCTGCCTCTCCCTGCCCACACATGATGTTGTGGTCCTGTTTCTTGAAACCTAGATGGGATTTTGTATCTGACTGGGAATCTTGTGTTTCTGCCTTTCTTATGTTGCTCAGAGCTTGTTTCATGATGGGAAATTGGACAGCCTTATCACTCAAGCCAGCCTTATCGTTCAAATGTCTACTTCTCAAGAGCCCTTCCATGTCTTATCTCTTAGTGTTTATATGCCTAGGTTCAAAACTGTTTGGTTAAGACAAAGTACTCCTCCAGTGGGCCTAATTAGTAAACTATGTCATTCCTTCAAATTGTGGCTACATGGCTGGGCTAGATTTTGTTTCCAAAAGACAGGGCCCTATCAAGCGGAAGGTGTTGATCTTTGTGTATGGTGCTAACAATGGACAAAGAATCTGGGTGACCAAGGGCCTCCTCAGGTTGACGGATAGGGAATAAGCCTCAGAGAACAGTACACAGTTAAAGGAACACTGCTAGAATCTACAATAAGAGGTACCATTTCCAGGAGGTCCCTCTTTAAGGCATTATATCCAGCAACAAAGTTTTGACCCCAGCTGGACCCACTTTCTTCCTCAACCTTTTACTTGCTTTCCTCTCCTCTCACTTGTCCTCTCCCAGAAATAATTTGAAGGAACAAAGTCTTTCCATAAAACATCCCTTGCTTCTCACTAGTCAGACCTGACTAACCAAGACCCTGGATTGAGTTGACTATGAAAGGGGTCAGCTTTTGGCCTAACGTCCTCCTTTATTCATGTTCGCTGTGATGCTTCCTCTTCTCTGGTTTGACCCCATATCTGAGACTTAGCTAGGAAACCTGCTTTCTTGGAAGTTTTGAGGGCGGTAAGATTTTCAGAACAGTTGCCCCTCTTGTTTTGGGGAAGTGAATCTTCAGGGGCTTTCCTCCAGAGATGGTAATTCCAGAAGTGGGGCTTGCTGAAGGATCCAGGTCTGCAGAATTATAGACTTACCCGTTTTTCTACTTTGAACCCTGAGAAGAGTCCAGAGTGGCTCCCAATTGCTCCCAATTCCCCAGCCTTGAATGACCTCTCTGGCAGATCAGAGTCAGGATGTGTAGTGAAAAGAGCATGGGCTTTGGGGTCAAGTAGATCAGGATTCAAATTCTGAGTCTATCACGTTCTAATACCATCTCTTAGCAGATTCCAAGCCTATTGAACGCAGCATTCTGCTCCCCTGAGTTGGGGGTGCCCTCTGTAGAGGATCTTATTTCCTGGTGCTACTCCTGCATGTTGGTGTTAAAGCAATCTTGAGTCTATCCCTTCTTATGCTATATGCCTGCTACAATGATAAGCACTTTGAGCATTGTTTTATGTAACTGGCATAAATATAATTATGTAAATGGCAGTGTGAGTTACGATTCTGACACTAATTACCTTGTATTCTTTTCCCCACACCAATAAGCAATACTCTGATACCAGCTGGATGTCCTTACAGCGTAACTCAATCCTGACATTATCTACCTAGAGATAGTGTCAGATCCCACAGATTAAGGGCTTAGTCATGCAATGGTCCTCTTACTTCAGATGCCAATTTTAAGTCCAACTTGTCACCTGTGCTTCTGACTAACTGGCTATAGATTGGATGTTCCAAAATCCCTTCCTTGGATTCAATTAATTTGCTAGAGCATTCACAGAACTCAAGAGAGACATTTTACTTATTAGATTACCAGTTTATTATAAAACAATATAACTCAGGAACAGCCAGATGAAAGAGATGCATGGGAAAGGTCTGGGCAAAGAGCACAGAACTTCCACATCCTCTCCAAGTCTTCCATGCCACCCTCCCCAATCTCCATGTGTTCACCAACCTGGGAGCTGTCCAAAGCTTGTCCTTTGATTTTTACGGAGACCTCATTATGTAGGCATAATTGATTAATCCATTGACCATTGGTGCTGGAACTGAATTTCCAGCCTACCTCCTCTCCTTGAAGCTCAGAGAGTAGGACTGAAAATTCTAACCCCCAATCACCTGATTGGTTCTTTTGGCAACCAGTCCAATCTTTTTTTTCCCCCTGTGTTTTAACTTGTAGTTAGTTAACATACATGGTAAAATTGGTTTTAGGTGTAGAATTTAGTGATTCATCACTTACATATTCATCACTTACATACACCCAGTGCTCAGCACAAGTGCCCTCCTTCATGCTCCTCACCCATTTAGCCCACCCCCCACCCACATCCCTCCATTGGTTTTGTTTGTTTTCTAGTTAAGAGTCTCCTGTGGTTTGCTTCCCTCTCTCTCTCTCTTTTTTTCTCCTTCCCCTATGTTCATCTGTTTTGTTTCTTAAATTCCACATATGAATGACATCATATGGTTTGTCTTTATCTGACTTATTTAACTTAGCATAATACCCTCTAGTTCCATCTACATCATTACAATGGCAAGATTTTATTCTTTTTGGTGGCTGAGTAATATTCTGTTACAGATATATACATACACATATATACACATAAGTATATATACATGTATATATGTGTGTATGCGTATGTGTATATATATACATATATATGTGTATATATATATATATATATATATATATATATATATATAGTGTGTGTGTGTGTGTGTGTGTACCACTTCTTTATCCATTCATCCAGTTGATGAACATTTGGGATTTTTCTATAATTTAACTATTGTTGATAATACTGCTATAAACATCAGGGTGCCCCTTCAAATCAGAATTTTGTATCCTTTGGATAAATACCTAGTAATGCATTGCTGATGATAGGGTAGTTTTGTTTTTAACTTTTTGAGGAACCTCCATACTGTTTTCTGAGTGACTGTGCCAGCTTGCATTCCCACCAACAGCATAAGAGGGTTTCCCTTTCTCCGTATCCTCACCAACATCTGTTGTTTCCTGTCTTGTTAATTTTAGCCATTCTGACAGGTGTGAGGTGTTACCTCATTGTGGTTTTGATTTGTATTTCCCTGATGATGAGTGCTATTGAACTTATTTTCATGTGTCTGTTGGCCATCTGTATGTCTTCTTTGGAAAAATGTCTTTATGTGTTCTGGCCTTTCCTTTATTTTTAATTTTTTTAGATTAACATATAATATATTTTTTTTCCAGGAGTACAGGTCTGTGATTCATCAATCTTATACAATTCACAGCACTCACCATAGCACATACCCCAGTGTTCATCACCTAGCCACCCCATCCCTCCCACTGCCCTCCCCTCCAGCAATCCTCAGTTTGTTTCCTGAGATTAAGAGTCTCTTATGGTTTGTCTCCCTCTCTGGTTTCATCTTGTTTCATTTTTCCCTCCCTTCCCCTATGATCCTTTGCCTTATTTCTCAAATTCCTCATATCAGTGAGATCCTATGATATTTATCTGTCTCTGATTAATGTATTTCACTTAACATAATAGCCTCTAGTTCCAGCCATGGTGTTGCAAATGGAATGATTTTGTCGATTTTTTTAATGGCTGCATAATATTCTATTGTATATATGTACCATATCTTCTTTATCCATTCATCTGTTGGTGGAAATTATGGCTCTTTCCACAGTTTGGTTATTGTGGACATTGCTGCTATAAACATTGGGGTGCACGCACATACCCTCTCGGATCATTATATTTGTATCTTTAAGGTAAATACCCAGAAGTGCAATTGTTGGGTCATAGGGTAGCTCTATTTTCAACTTTTTGAGGAACCTCCATACTGTTTTCCAGAGTGGCTGCACCAGCTTGCATTGCCATGAACAGTGTAGGAGCATGCCTTTTTCTCTGCATCTTTGCCAACACCTGTTGTTTCCTGACTTCTTAATTTTAGCCATTCTGACCAGTGTGAGGTGGTAACTCACTGTGGTTTTGATTTGTATTTCCTTGATGTCTAGTGATGCTGAGCATTTTTTTCATGTGTCTCTTGGCCATTTGGATGTCTTCTCTGCAGAAATTTCTGTTCATGTCCTCTGCCCATTTTTTGATTGGATTATTTGTTCTGTGGGTGTTGAGTTTGATAAGTTCTTTATAGATTTTGGATACTATGTTCTGCCTATTTCTTAACTGGATTATTTATTTTTGGGGTGTTGAGTTTGGTAAGTTCTTTATAGATTTTGGAGACTAACCCTATGTCAGATATGTCACTGCAACCAGCCCATTCTTTTTTTTTTTTAGTTTTTATTTACTTATCTGACAGAGAGATCACAAGTAGGCAGAGAGGCAGGCAGAGAGAGAGGAGGAAGCAGGCTCCCTGCTGAGCAGAGAGCCCGATACAGGACTTGATCCCAGGACCCTGGGATCATGACCTGAGCCGAAGGCAGAGGCTTAACCCACTGAGCCACCCAGGTGCCCCCAACCAGCCCATTCTTCTTTTTTTTTTTTTTTTTAAAGACTTTATTTATTTATTTGACAAAGAGAGAGAGAGATCACAAGTAGGCAGAGAGACAGGCAGAGAGAGAGGCAGAGAGAGAGGGGGAAGCAGGCTCCTTGCCAAGCAGAGAGCTCGATGTGGGGCTCAATCCCAGGACCCCGGGATCATGACCTGAGCTGAAGGCAGAGGCTTTAACCCACTGAGCCACCCAGGCGCCCCTAACCAGCGCATTCATAAAGAGACTTAGGACCTTTGGGAAAGTCAGCACATTAACCTGTCAACAGGCACTTTTTGGCTCTCATCACTTAGGAAATTCCATGGGTTTTAGAAGCTCTGTGTCAGGAAAGGAGATGAAGACTGAATGTATATTTCTTACTGTAAGTCACATATCACAGAAGTTAATGTAATCATCCCTGGTTAATAGCTGAGACTGAGCCACTGAGAGAACTTGCACAAAATCACCCAACTTTTAAAAGGCCGGTCAGGCCCATTGGAACCCAGGTCTTTAAGGCTTCAAAGACAACACAGCATGGCTGGGAAGAGCAAAGGTTTTGGAGGTAGGCACCACCTGAGCTCAGTGTTGCCCACATTCCAAGTGCAGGACCTCATGTAACTCCACTAAGCTTTCTCGGCTTTACCCTCCTCTTTTGTCTAAGAGAAATATTCTGTAGGAGAGGTCTGAGAATGAAGTGAATTGGTGTATGTAAGATGCCTGTCACATGGCCCCGAGAAGTGCTAGATTTCCCACCCTCCCCTCTGTCACTCCCGCCTTCCAGCCCAGGCTCTGCCATCTTCCCACTACATCACGCTGTTCCCAGCCCAGTATTGGAAACCAGGCAGGAACACGAATGAATGATTGAAGAGAGAAAGCAGTAAGTACTATAGGAGCAGATAAGCTTTGTGAGGATGACCAAAAAGGACTTTGTAGAGACAGAGATATTAAATTGATCTGAAATGTTTGACAGATTTCAAGAGATAGAAAATGGAAGGGAAGTCCCTGAGATTCCACATCAGGTCACTAGACAGGGCCTGGGGTGGGGGTGGGGAGGTGGAGGTGATGGGTGTGTAAGTATTCTGTAGACCAAAGGGCCACACTATGTGTGAAGTCATGTTATTCAGGCCGTGCTTTTGTGCTAGGTTCTATGCTAGCCCTGGGCTACAGGACTTCAGCTCACACTCCAGGCTGAGGCTGGACTTGGAGCCCTACCCCATGGAGCTTCCCACTGCCATCTGGTGGTCATCAGGAGCCCAGGCCCCTGCTGGAGGGGCTGACACTAGAGCAGCATCATCAAGGCAATCTCCTTGCGAGGGTGGCAAAGCCTGTGAGCAACCCTATTTCCACCCTCTGGAAAAGTTGGCATGAGAGAGAAAGGCCCAATATCTTGCCTTCAGCAAGTCAGACCAGCTGGGATTCTATTTTTAACCAGCACTGTTGTCGTTGACAGCTTGGAACGCTTTCTCCCTCCTTTTCTTCCTGCGTCCTGCCTCTTACAGCCCAGGGCCCTGTAGAACGGATGGATGGGAGCAGCCTCAGCACTGGTAAACAGAAGACCACTCTCCTTTCTCACTGTCCTTCACTCCACCCGGCCTTTGTCCAGCCTAGTTAGTGGGAGGAGTTGGAGGTGGTACTGTCTGTGAGGTCAGTGAGCCTTGAATCTCAGGGCTCCTTACTGCACAGGCACCTTCCAACGCCCTGGTCAGTGTCCTAGCATTTTCTATTCTTTTTCATTAAAAAAAAAAAAAAGACACCCAGTTTTATAAGCAGCAGGCCTCACAAAACTTAGGTCTGCCTCCTGATGGTTTCTTTCCCATCTCCAGCTCAGTGTCTACTTCAGTAATTTTTTCCTGTCTTGTTCTAATTTATTGTATGATCTTGAACAGCTTTCTTTCCTGCCCTGAGTCTCAGTTTCCCCATCTGTTACAAGACGAAGTGTCAAGAAAGCCTCCCAACATACCATATTTCTGATTATCATGTATGTTCTCTGGTGAGGACATCTGTTCTTCCCTGTCATTGTGTGTGTGTGTGTGTGTGTAGGGATGATGTTGCTGTCTCTTGCCTCTTTCTGGGGCTGGATCAGTCTTAACAATCAAAAGGGGGCCAGGCTCTGGGATTCCTCCTGTTTGGATCCAATATCCGCCTTCCCGCTTTGTTGCTGGCCAGTAAAGCTGCTTCCACAGGCAGAAGCTTAGCCAGATTCTGATGCAGAGAAGAGTGCATAAAAAATGTCCCACTCTTTAACCTCTGTACACCTATCGTGCTCTGAACCCTGGTGCTGCAAACACACATCGAATAAACGAGGCTTATTGTACAGTGTTTTCTCATACCATGTCAATTAAATTTGAGTAAGTATCTATTAATATAGTATCTTCGCAGTGGCACAGCTTCAGGAGAATATGTTAGGATATATATCATATATCATGGATATCCTCCCGCAACCCCTACGCCCAGCTACCGTGTATGACCCTGGCGTTTAGGGGAGTCCAGGATGACGACCCAGAGAAAATACCCACATCCCCCTCCAGCCTCAGACCATGGGTTTCTTGGCAGGTGGTCATGCACAGGAGCGAGCAGCGGGAAGAGGGACCCGACAGGGAGTATTCTACAAAACCCTGTGCCCCTCATCTGCCCCCCAGAAAAAGTCCAGAAAGGAAGTTCAGGAGGAAGCCAAGTTATTTTTATTTCTCAAAGAGTTTGGGTGAGGGAAGAGGGGCAGGACCATAGAATGGAACTGGAAAGGAATGAAGGGACTTTTCAGTGCAGAACAGCCTGTTGGGTCAGGGAGGTGTGAGATTAGGCTGGGTGGTATTTTCAGTGCTGAAATGGGGAAGGGCACTGTGAGGTCAAACTGGGGGTGGCCTGGAGCATCTCAGGACTTGGTACCGTGCCCGGCTCCAGAGCCTTAAAGCATCAGTGCCATTACTGTTATGGTTATGGCAGAGGCAGGTCAGCCTCCCTGGGTTTCCGCTAAGTACGGATAGTCCATTGCTAGGGATGCTGTGTGTGTGTATGTCTAAGGTCAGTGCCATGTTTGTGTGTGCCGGGCTCAGTCCCATATCAAGAGTGTGCCTGATTTCCTGTGTGGGAGTTTGGTTTGTGTCAGGTAAGCCAACTGTGCGTGTGTGTGCATGTGCGGAGCACTGGGATTAGCCCATGCTTTTGGGTGTCAGTGGGTGTGTGTCTCTTGTGTGTCTGGATGGGTCCCTGCTTGTAGGAATGGGGGTGTCCCACCTCAGCCTTCACTCCTCCTCTGCGCCTCAGCCAGGCCCTAGTGTGCTGATGGTGGTGTAGCTCAGTCTGGACAGGGAAGCAATGGAAGGGGTGGGAGGGTCCTCATCGGGAAGAGGCCTGGGACGAGCGCGTGGAGGCCTGGGGCAGCAGCGGGCACACGTCTCAAGGCAGGCCTGGCGAAAGCGACGGTGCATGAAGCAGTAGACCAGGGGGTTGACACAGGCTGAGGCGTAGCTGAGCAAGTGGATGAAAGAGATCGGCGCCCCTGAAAGTGCACGGTGTGCGCCAGAGCTGTCGAAGGCACGCCACGTGTTGGCGCTGTACAGTGGCAACCAACACAGGAAAAAAAGCACAACAATCACCAGTAGCATCCGCACCACGCGCTTCTTAGCCAACAGCTTGGCCTGGTAGGGCCGGGGGCCGTATCCTGGCCCAGGAGTGGGCGCGGTCAGCGCGGACAGCTCCAGGGTCTGCCGGGAGCGCGGAAGCTGCACGTAGCAGCCGTCACCGTCCTCGCCAGCCAGCCCATTCCCCGGCCGGCAACGCCCAGTCGGGTGGGCGGGACCTGGGCACAGAGGATGGTGGTCAGAGCCTTGGGCTGAGTTCTCTCAACCTCCAGCCCCACCCCCACCCCAGCCCCCACCAGACCCCTAGTTCCAGCCTTTTTGCCTACTCCGGCTCTTTTCTGCTCCACCCCATCTAGGCCCCGCCGCTGTTTCCCAAGGCCAGGGGCGGGGTGGGGGTGGGCTTGGGTGGCTGGATTTCACGCACCGGGTCCCGTCCCATTCCGCAGCCCTTCTTGGCTTCGGACTCGGCTCTGGCTCTCATTGTCACTGTCTTCATCAAAGCGAAGCCCTAAGTAGAGCTCGCGGGAGATGAGTCCGTAGGCCACAGCCATAACCACACCCGGGACGAAGAACAGAAGCAGGAGCAGCAGTACCGACCTGGAGACAGAGCACATCACACAGGTATCTGTCCACGTGGAATCAGCGATGAAATAAGAGCCAGGGATTCTTTCTAGAGCTGGTGAGCAGGTCCCTGGGGTATAAGTAAGATTTGGGGGTGCTGCCGGGAAGGGCTAGAGAACTGGGGAGCGGCGCCAAATGGGAATCAGGGTGGTGGGAGCGGAAAGGTAACTGGAGTATTGGAGGAGGATTCTGGGGACTGGTAGTAAGCAACTGATGGAGATGGGGAAGGGAATTCCCAGGATTAGGTAATGAGCACCCTCACCAGGTTTGGCGGACACGTGCATTGGGCCAGCGATGCACGCATTGCAGCACACGGGAGGCTCCTGCTGGCTGCACCGCGGTGTACACTGGGTAGGGCACCATGAGCAGTCCAGAGAGCATCCATGTGGCTATAATCACACGAGCTGCATGGGAACGCGTCTGCCACACGCGTGCCTGCAGTGGTCGGCAGATGGCACTGTATCGCTCCAGGGCGATGGCCACGAGGCTCAGTGTGGACACACTCACAGACACCCCTAAACAAGGGAAGAGGAAGGGGTCACTTAGGAAACTTGTATCACACACTAAACCAGTGTGATTTTCTCAGTCCCCACAGGGAAAGACCCTTATGTATGGCAAGGACTTTAGGAAAGGGAGGGGCAGGGGGTTGTCTCACCTACCCATGAGGTAGGAAACCGCCTTACAGACGACTGTGCCAAAGATGAACGTGCCCATGAGATTGGGCAGGAGGGTGAAGGGCATGCAAGCCACAGCCAGCAGGAGGTCGCTGACTGCCAGTGAGAGCAGGAAGGCGTTGGTGACAGTCCTCAGGCGGCGGCTCAGTCCCAAGACCACGATGATGAGCACATTTCCTCCAACACTCATCAGAAAGATCACTGCATAAAGGGTGACCCTAATGGCCAGCTCCAATTCTGGGTAGGAAAAGGGAGAAGTGGCAGTAGGGAGTCTGGATCTCACTCAGCCAAACCCTCCAAGCCCACTTATTCTCCACCTGGGCTACCCAGCTAGATCCCTGTGCCTCCCAGGAACACCTCCCTCCATGCGGTGGGTAGTGAACTTGAATCCTCCAGGCTTCTAACCCCTTGAGGCTTAGTGAAATTGGCTTGACTCCTCCTTGAGAAAGTTTGTCGCTTCTCAAGCTTTGCTCCAAAATCTCCCTTCTCTTTACAGCTCAATTTCTTGAAAGGATTATCTGGATCTCCTCATTCACCCCTCAGTCCATTACAGTCCAGTGCCCCATCTGTCTCCTCCATGACCATTTGGACACTTCTTCCCAAGATCATGAAGATTTAACTGCCAAATCCAAAGGTCTCTTCTCAGCTTATTTTACTTGATCTCCCTGTAGCATTTGGCACTGTTGACCACCCACCACCTTTTGAAACACAGGTCAGGTCATGTCCTTATTGTCTAAAAATGAAACAAACAAACAAAAAACACACAAAAAAATCAAACCCCTTCACCTGCTCTGTACTGTCTGCATTCCTCTGGCACGTCTTCCAGATCCTCTGAGAACTGTCCTCTTCCTCCGCTTGTCTCCTCTTGCAAAGCACCCACTTAAGCCACCCGATGACTCAGTTTCTTGAAGGCTTCATGCACGCTCATGACTTCCTCCCTCGCTAACATGGATTTCTCAGCCTGGAATGTTCTTTCACCAGCCCCCATCACAAACTCATTTTCTGTATCTGGTGAATTTCTATTCGCTTTTGCCCTTCAAGACTCAGATGAATGGCCCCCTCTTCTATAAGGCCTTTCTAGATGCCTCATTTGGAGTTAATCTCTCCTTCCTCTAACCCATTCATGTTCCTTAGGTATCTATTAGAATGCTTTTTCTTTTCTGCCTTGTATTTTAATTATCTCCAAACGTTCATTCTCACTCAACAAACAGGTACAGAGGACTCCCTTTATGCAGGCACTAGGGACAAATTCCCTGCCATGTGCAAGCCTATGATCTAGAGGGAAACTTGGATATATAGACAGATTTAAGTGCCACACTGTGTGATAAGGAGTGATGTTGAAGAATATACAAAGTGCTGTGGGAGCTCGCAGAGGTGACACTAGTGTTGTTGGGCTAGACAGAGGGCTGACTCCATTCATTTGTGTCATTTTCTGTTGGGGGATGGATTCATCACAGCCAAGCAGACCCAAATGAAATTTAATTGAATTAAACTGGACTCAGTCATTCAAACCCATGGCCTCAGCATGAGGGAGACTAGAGCTGGAAGGGAGAGAGGGCAGAGAGACAGAGCCTTTCAGGTTGTGGGGAAGGAAGGGCCCAGAGGGGTAGCCCCCCTTTCTGCAACCCCGTACATTGACTCTTGCCATACGCTCTGAATTAAACTGTTTTCATAACAATAACCAACTTACTCAGAAATGGTTTCAGGCATCCAGTGCACGCTGTTTACAAGCGATCCCTAAACAGAACCCAGCAGTGACATTACTTGCTCAGATCACACAGGTAAGTAAGGTGCTGAATTGGAATGGCAGCCGAGTCTCCAGATCTCTTAAATGCTCTGCCTCCTACTAATTCCTCACCCCTCTGTCATTCATAATGCTGCCTCCTCCCAATCAAATCTCAATCTCAGTGCCTCTTCCTGCCTCTCTGTACTCCAGTGTGGCATTGCTCACTGTATTATGTTTAACTCTCTATGTCCCTCACTGGATTCTGAACTTCTTGAGGGCGGGGGCAGGGCCCATCTTGTTCTTCAGCCTACCCCTGACACTTAGAGTAATATTTTCTGCATATGGGAGGTGTTCACACATGCTGGCTAATGGATTTTGGATGAAACTGTCACTTTCCACACAAATGCACTTGCTTTGTCTTTCTCCATTCATGCTTCACCTCTGTGCCTCTAAAGCTCCAGCATGCCCTCTTCTCTCTGTCTCTGTTTCTCTGGAGACGCATGTCACCCTCTCTGCAAGGAGGGCTTATCTGTAGCAAATCTGAAGGGGGTGTGTGTGTAAATAAAGAACATTTATGAGGGAGAGCTCTGTCAGAGAGGTCTTTGGACCCAAAAAAGAGCTGGTAGTCTATCCCGTACTTTATGTGTCTCTTCTCAGGCCACTCTTCTTCCCCCAACCCACCCCTTTCCTTACTCTCTCTAGTTTTATCATCTTTCTCAGATCCTTCCCGGGATGTCTCTTTTCAAATAGCTCTTGCTTTTTATTTTTCTTTCTTCTCTTTTCTCTTTTTTTAGAATTTATTTATTTGAGAGAGAGAGAGAGAGAGAGAAAGAAGAGGGGGCGAGACAGAAGGAGAGGGAGAGAGAATCCTTAAGCAGACTCCCTGCTGAGCAGAGAGCCCAAAGCCCACACTTCATCCCAGGACCCTGAGATCATGACCTCAGCTGACATCAAGAGCCGGGCGTTTAAATGAATGAGCCACCCAGGCACTCCTTCAGCTCCTAATTCTTGAATCAATAACCAAACCTCAAGTTGGTACAGCACTCTAAAGTCTAGAAAGCACCTTTCTCATTCATTCATCCAACTGATGTGTCCCATGTGTATCCTTGAACTTGGTGGAGAGGAAAAATGAGACTATGCCCACCCTTATCAAGGTCCCAATTTGCGTGGGTCTCCAGAAAACTAGAGTCCCACGAAAATCGCCCAGCACTTTGCGGTTTTGCTGGGCATTCCCAGCTATCACCTTCCAGCCACCGCTATCTCTCCAAGTCTTTGCTGTTGAACGGTTAGGAGAAGTGAAAAAGAAATCTTAGAACTAGGAGTCTGAGGAGGGGGAAGGAGGGGTGAAAAGGTAGAGCACGGGATTTTTAGAGCAGTGAAACTATTCTGTATGGTACTATGGTAGCTAGATGTTATTACACATTTGTTAAAACCCATAGAATAGGGGCGCAAAGTGGGTTAAAGCCTCTGCTTTTGGCTCAGGTCATAATCCCAAGGTCCTGGGATTGAGCCCTGCATCCAGCTCTCTGCTCAGTGGGGAGCCTGCTTCCCCCCCCCTCTCTCTTTGCCTGCCTCTCTGCCTACTTGTGATCTCTCTCTGTCAAACAAATAAATTAAATATTTTAAAAAACCCCATAGAATATATAAGAAAAAGAGTGAACCCCTAATGTACACTGTGGAATTTAGTTGCCAATATATCAATATTAGGTTATCAAATATAACAAATGTATTGCCTTAATATAAATATTAAAAATAGAGGAAATTGTGTGTGTGTGTGTGAGAGAGAGAACTCCTTGTACTTTCCATTCAGTTTTCCTGTAAACTTGAAACTACTGTAAAAATAGTCTATTAGTAGGATGCCTGGGTGGTTCATTCTGTTAAGCATCCAACTCTTGATTTTAGCTAAGGTCTTGATCTTAGTGTGGTGAGTTCAAGCCCTGTGTTGGGCTCCATGCTGGGCATGGAACCTACTTAAATACATACATACATAAATAAATAAAAGTCTAATAGTTTTCTCAAAAGTCACAAAAAAGCAATTGGAAGGAAGACTTGTGTGTGTATTTCTGTCTGTATTTATGCATTCCTGTGCATTTGTGTGGTGGAATAGGAGTGATCACAGTGGCTTCAACAACTGGCAACTTAAGGTAGACGTGGAAGAATGGGAGAGGCACCTTCCAGATATCATGCCTATTATCTAATATTATAGATATGACCTGTGGGCATTGTCCTGCTGAGCTAGAGAACTCAGAAGACCGTGACAGCTCATTTCTGCTTCTGGGGTCTAGGGAATCTGCATTTGTTCTGTCCAGATGATGGCAGAGAAGTATAAGCACAAAAATCCAGATAATGTGCCGTAAAACAAAAATCAGGACTTTATAAGAAATGACACTGAAGCTGCTGATGCCTCCAATCCTGCCTTCCACTGGTATGTTAGATCTGGTCACCTGTGAACGCAGACATCAAGGTAATACCTATGTGTCTGTGGGAGCACGGATAGCATCTGATTGTAGATAATAGCTGGGCATATGGGTACTAACTGAGGGAGCAGAAATAATGTGGAAGGATGTGTAGTTAATATCAGAGTGTAAATTGGGTAACAGTTTAGTTTTTGAGATAATACCTGGGTGGGCGAGAGTAATACCTATTTTTGTGGACAAGGTATGAGAAGGGTAACAGCTAGGTGTCTGTAGGTAATGCCTGATTGAGTGGGGGATACATGTAGGTTTAGATAATATCCGAGCAAGTGTCGTAACATAGGTTCCAATGTTCGTGTAGGTGCTGCTGTGGTGAGCAAGAGCAAAAGCAAGGCCAGTTGTCACATTTGAGTGAACGAGAGTAGTATCTGTAGATACGTTTGTGGATAAGATCTCGTTTTGTAGATAACAACTTCAGGAAACATGGATTACATCCAGAGGTCTGAATGTGAATGGGGGAATATCCAAGTGATGACGGTAGCAGCTGAGTAAGCAGAAGTAATATCCAAGTATGTGTGGGCAATAATTAAGTGCAAATGGATGTGAGATGTTAACACGTTAAGATGTTAGCTGAGATACGAATCTGACTGAGTACAGTAACTGAGCACCTGAGCAAACACAGTTAGCATTTGGGTCTTTGTGGATAATATCTGAATGCGTGAGAGTAACGCCTGTGATTTTTATAAGTAGTATCTGGAAAAGGTTGTTTAGGGGACCACAGGCAATATCTTTGTGTGGATGATAAAATGAAAGCAAGTGTGTTTGGTGGATGAGTGACATCTAAATAACATGGGCAATGTTCAAGGAACTGTGGGTGACATCTCTTTTTCAGTGGGCAGCACCCAGTGAGCATTAGCACTCAGGTCTGTGTGGGTAACAGGTAAGACGAATGTGGGTGGGGCGCCTGGGTGGCTTAGTCAGCTGAACGTCTGCCTTCCGCTCAGGTCATGGTCCCATGGTCCAGGGATCGAGTCCTGCACCGGGCTTCTTGCTTAGCCGGGAGTCTGCTTCTCCCCGCCCCCACCCCCCTGTGTGCCTATGTACTCTCTCTCTCTAATATATCTCCAAAAAAAAAAAAAAATACTAATGTGAGTAAAATCTACATTTCTACTGGTAACACTGGAGTAAGCCTGGCTAACAAGAATCTGTGGGGATAATATCTGAGTGAGAGGCTAATGGTCTTTGTGGGTAACTTCTGGCTGCTTGGGCAACAGCCAACTAACTCTGTGGATCACAACATCCAGATGAGCAAGGCCAATTCTTGCACCTGTGCTCTCAATCATTTCATGTTATGCTTTCTCAGGGTCCCCTGCTCTGTTGACTATCCCTGTTCTCAGCTGTACCTTCAGTCTTCTTCTCTCTTGGCCCATTCTGCATCAACATTTAAAAAAACTCTTGCCTCTACTGTGTGCGCGTGCACGCACACGCGCGCACACACACACACACACACACACACACACACACATCCAAAGACAACTCCCCCACCCCATACACCATTCCTCAACCCCATGCTATTTCTAGCACTATCCTATTTTTTTCTTTGCCCCTCTCTCCCTATTAAACTTTTGGAAAGTTTTGTCTACAGACCCTGGTTCACTTCTCAGAATCCCCTCCCCCACTGTCCCAAACTTCAACCTTACTGTAGCCAGACCTTAACACCCATAAAGCCTCCTTGATAGGAGGTTTTTGTTACTGGATCTGAAGGATGCTGTTCTGTCCTTATTTGACTTATATCAGCAGCATTTGACATCACTTATCCCATCTTGTTTGAAGTCTTTTCCTTGTCTTCTTGTTTCTCTGTTGGTTTCATCATGGGCTCTCCTTCCTTCACTGGTTTTTAAGTATCGGTCTTCTTCAGGATCCTGTCCTAGGACCTCTTTTCTTTTCATCCTGCAGTCTTTGTATGACTTTATCTGTTCCCATGCCTTCCATTACCTCCTCTATGCAAAGACCTTTCAGGTCTATATTTCCAGCTGGTACCTCTCCCCTAAGTTCCTGACCATAAGATTTGACAGCTCACTGGCCAATCCCACTTTGGTATATTACCAGCATTTAAACTCAGTGGATTCCAGATTGAATTTATAATCTTCTCCTTCAAACCTGGTTTCTGTCCCTTTCTTCTCTTTCTCCTGATATAGCACCAACATCCATCCAATTGTCCAAGTCAGAGACCGAGATGTCATCCCTTGACCTCTTCCTCCCTCTCCATTTCTAATGAATCACCACGTTCTGTTGTTTCCACTTCCAGAAGTGTCTCTCAAATCCACCCACTTCTCTCCATCCCCACTGCAAATACCTTAGTCTAAGCCCACATCATCTTTCACCACAGTAGTATAATAGCCTTCTAAACTGTCTCCCCAACCCCCACCTTTCATGTCTTCTACTGCAATCCATCCTCTCTACTACAGAGCTTATTCAGGCTGTACTACTGAGCCTTTCAGCAGTTGCCATTGCCCTCAGGATAAAAATCTGCTGTCCTGGGTGCCTCGGTGGCTCCATCCCTTTCGGGGTGAAGCGTCTGTGTTTGGCTTAGGTCATGATTTCAGGGTCCTGGGATCGAGCCCCTGAGTCATGGGGCTTCCTGCTCAGTGGGGAGTCTGCTTCTCCCTCTCTGCCCCTCCAACCAGCTTGTGCTTGCTTTCTCAAATAAATAAATAAAATCTTAGAAAAAAATCCACACTGCTTAGCCAGGTCTGTGAAGCTCTTCGCAAACCCTCTAGGCTGGTCTTAATCCTGAGTGTTGCTTTTTCCTGTCTTATGGTGTGTGTTTCAGGCTCTCAGAAACTGACACACTGAAGGGAAGTACCACCGATTTAAACTTTGGGAGCTTAATCATACTGTTCCTCTGCTTAGAATGCTTTTGGCCATTCTGGCCCCTTCATGTATCTGGCTTTCCCTCGTCTTTTTTATTTTTATTCAGTTATTCCTCAGGAGGCCAACTATGATTCCCACGGCTAAGCTAGGCTAGGCTAGGACTCCTTTTCTTTGTTCCCACAGCCTTCCTAAGGCACAATCCCACTTTGTGCTGCAATTCCCTGCTTGTCTGTTTCTCCCACTAAACTGTGAGCTCCATGAAATAGAAACTGTTCATTTTGGTACCTGGCACTAACTCTGGTTCAATAAATATTTGTTGAATGAAAGAATCTAAGTGAGAGTGTGTAACAACTTGTCTGAGAAAACATACATTATTTTGTGGGGGTAAATACTCAAGTATTTACTCAAATACTCATTTTTCTTTCTTGAACATGGAATAATTTCCTTATGCTCAGCACTGTTCCATCTCTTGGAATCCCCCTCCTTCCTTTTCTGCCTACTGAACTCCCTACTTCAAGACCCAGGTCCTGGGCTCCCTCGTCTAGGAAGTTCTTGGATTCCATCTCCTTGGGTGCCTACAATTCAGACGCTCTCCTGGGACTTCTCATGCTGACTATTATTTTCCCATTGGTTTGTCTCCCCTTTGCACTTGACTATGGACAGATGAGGGTCTGGACTGGGTCTCTTTCATTCCTGTGTCCCCAGCATTTAGCCCAGCTACAACAGTAGGTATCCAGAAGACATTTAAGGAAAGAAAAGGTGCAGTAAGAGAAAACATATATAGTGAGCTGGGTTATCAAGAAAATGCGGCTGTTGGCCTGTGGGAGGAGGGAAAGTCATTTTGGGGACTGAGTAAGTGGAAGCAGTGGGGGTGGGGGGAAGATGGTGGCACAAGGGATAGGAGACAAAGGGCGAAGTCAGGCTCTAAGAGGAAGAAACCTCAGGAGAGGCAGGTTGGAGAAGGGGCTTGGAAGGGACTTGAAAACAGAAAGAGAGGGGACAGTGCCTTGATTAGAATTCCAATCTTGGGAGGCAGGAGGATTTGAGGAGGAGTAAAATGGAGACATGCATCTCTAGGGAGCAGCCCCCAGTGTCCAGCCCAACTCGGGTTTGAAGATCTCTTTTGGGAAGGCTGGGGGTTGGGGTGGGGGACACTGGAGATTATAACTCTAACTTCCCATGTAAACCTTCCATAGTGCTCCTTCTCTCAACCAGCCCTCTTCTTTTTTCCCAGTCTTGCCTTCTTTTCTTTCTTTCCTTCCCTATTGTGGCTCTGGGAACTGGATTTAAAAGGAAGAGAGACCTGGAGGATAGGCAAGAAGAGGAGGTCCTTGCTTCCTGACCGTCTGTGTCTAGAAGGAGTCTCTGTGTTATGTGTTTGGGGGTGACCAGTAGCTCTGGGTGCGGCCCGGAGACCGGGGCGTGAAGGGGCTCTTATCAGGTGGTGTGAAGCTGTGATGGAGTTTTTTTGAGCCTTGGGGTGGGGGCGGGGGCGGGGGGAGAGGGCAGAAGTGTCGGGGGAGCTGTTTGGGGACTGAGAGGGAGTACTATGAAGGGATGGTGTAGGCGTTTGAGGAGGAAATGGGGGCCACTATCAGTGTGGGGTGCAGCAAGGAGGAGCTGGTGGAGGGGGCTTAGGGGGGCACCCACCTCGTGTCCCGGCTCCGCGGATGCGAGGGGGCTCGCAGCTGAGGTTGCCCGCACCGCTGCTGTTGAGGAGGGACCCCCCCGGGCGGCACAGGGAAGCCCCCGGCCCGGTTCCGGACCCCTGCGCGCTCCGATTCAGCTTTAGCAGCTCCATGGCCCTGGCCCAGCCACCGCCTCCCTCCGCTCGGCCGGGAGGGCTCCTGCTGCGGCTCCACCTGCTCCCGCCGCGGTTCGGGCGGAGGCTTCCGCCCCGCCTGGTCCCCGCCCCCAACCTTGGCCCCTGCCCCGCCGCTCCTCCTCCGTTCGCCCCGCCTAGGCTCGCCTCCCTCCCAGGCTAGTCTGCCTCGGTCCCGCCAGGTGACTCTCCGCCCCCCTCCTACGCTCAGGACATCCACACTCCCCCCACCCACCGGGACTGTTCTTCAGGCTCGCCCCCTCCCTACTCTCTGTCTCCGGTCTTCTCCTAGAGATCTCCTTCCCGCCCACTCCCCTTCACCACCGTCCCGGTTCGGAGGAATTCTTGGGACTGTGTGTGCGCGCCTGTGCGTGTATGTATTTGTGTGTGTGTACGCGCCTATGTGCGTGTGTTGGCGAGGGTAGCGGTGGGGGTTACATGTGGATGGAGGGGTGGCAGGGTGGGAGGTGGCGGGGTTGGGGGGAGGAGGGTGAGAGGGTTTGGGTGGGGCGCGGCTGCCGTGGGATCTAGCGTTTTTCCCTGGTGGGTCGGGGACCTGGAGGTGGCCTTTTAACAGTGGCATCAGCCGCGGGTTTCTGTACCATGCCGCAGTGGCTCCAGTGACCGCGACACTATCGCTACAGAGTTCCCTGTATCTCCTCGCTAAGGGGCTGGAATAGCCCCTCCATCTGCCCCCACACCCTCCACCTCCCACCTCAGGGCCCAATACCCAGGCTTCCAGCCAAAGCTCCCAAGGAACCCTCCAGAACGGGCAAGGACGGCGGGGTGGGGAGGCTGGTGGTGGCGGGCAGCATTTGTCCTTGGGGAGTCTTGGCGCGCAAAAGGGCTGCGGGGAGGAAGAGTCTGACTTGGGTGTGAGGGCAGCCTGGGTAGCAGAGAAAACTGCTTAGAATAAACGGAGGAGGGTTGGGCTGATGGTGGGGTTTGGTTCCAGAGTGTGCCCAGCACTGGCACAAGAGGAAAGGAGGGGGCTGGCTCTCCTGTCTCCAGGCAGCGCCCACCCACACCACACACTGACGCTCACTGTTTGCTCTTTGTGCAGGTGGAGCAGCCTGTGTGGGGCGTCAGGTTCCCACCAGAGGGGACCAGAAGGGGGCCAGATCACTGGGGTGCAGCCGGAGCAAAGCTTAAGAGGGCATGCAGTGGACCGAAGTGGTGGTTTCAGTGCCTGGGGCAGGATTTGCCTCCACTTACATTTCAGCCCTGCTGGCTATCCATTCTTCTCTATTCCAAGGAAACTCCAACATGACCTTAAAATTCCATTCTCTGGCCCCCAGCAGTATCTGCTGGAGGTGGGGGCATCAGTCAAAGAGCAGATAGACTGTGAATGAGGTCTGAGTTTATGGGAAATTCAGAGACCCTTTCAGTTTGTCCTTGGGAAAGGACCTGTTTCAGCAAGAACTGAGTTTATAGGGGCTGGGGCACTGAAGGGGGATTTAAGCTTGAGGTGGGTGGGGATGTCACCTGTCTCCCCCCACACCCTCCACCTGGCACTACCTGTCTTCCCCATCAGAGTGCCCTGGGCTAGAAGAGCCTGATTTGCTGTTTGTTCAGCTCCAGCACAGGTGGCATCTCAGATAACCTGCTGTACTTTTCCCACATTGGATGACGGTAGGGTTGGGGGACAGGGAAGCAAAGGAAATGTCGGAGAGAGAGGGGAGTGGAAATAGGAGTAGACGGGCATTCACTTATTCAGCAAAGTATGTGTCAGCTGTAGGGCTGTGTATTAGTTGTCTGATACATCCCGTGTCTGAGTAGCTCCCACTCTCCTGGGGGAAAGTGACAGGTAAGCCAACAATTATGTGCATCTGCGACGATACACAAGTCAGAAATTTAGAAATCAGCCTGGCTGCCTTACTCCTTTAGGCACCTTCACCTGGAATAGAGGCTGTGACAAAAGCCCAGACTCCCATCCAAGTACGAAGGATTTACTCTGCAGCTGCCGAGCAGCTTTGGGAAGTCAGTCCTCAACTGCCCAGCCCCTTGGTGAGTTGGCTGAGCCAAGGAATGACTGCTCAGGCAAGATCCTGTTCCCTTCCTGAGGCATCCTGCTTCCAGTGGCCAGCTCAGCACAGATGCTCAGCCTCCTCACTCCGACAGAGGACAGCTCTGAAAGACGTGCACAGCTCCTCACGGGGTTGACCAAGGCCTTCATGGGGACGGAATCACTGACCTGCTTCTGCCTTCACCCCGTCCTTCTTTCATCCTTGCTCTCGCACAGGTGTTGACGCCAGGAGAACTCCTTAGTAAACATCCTCCCCAGTAATCTCTGTCTCAGACTCTGCTTCCTGGGGAACAGAACTGCCTCCCTCCCATAGTCAATCCATCATGAAGCCTGTTGATTTTAGCCACTGACTGTTCCTTGAATCGGTATGCTTACATCTGCGCTGACATTTCCCACTGCTCCTTGCACTGCTCTCCTCGCTTCTTGTGGTCCACCACCTTTTACTGATGGCCCTTACATCCATCCTCCACCTTAAAGTCAGAGTGATATGTGCAGAACACAAACCTGATTGTGCCACTCTTCAGACCTTTGCTTTGGGGATAGAGAAAACCTTTTCACAGAGTCTCTGAAGCCAGTGTGGTCTGGTTCCTACTGATCTCTCTAACGGTTAGCTTCTTTCAAGTACCTGTGCTTCTTGTTCTCTTCCCTGTAGAGACACTGGCCTTTCTTTAGTCCATTTTTGTTGTTGTTGTTGGATATATTCTGCCAATTACATGGCTTTTGCACATGGTCTCTGGAAACTTTCCTTCCTTATCTAATTAACTCCTGCCAGCCTTCTCGTCTCAGCTCAAGGTATCAGCATTTCTCAGGGACATTTTTCCTGGTTTCCCCTCCTGTGTAGTGGGCGGAATTATGAAATGGCACCAAAGGATTCTCAGTCTTGCACAGTCTTCTTCCTTAGAGTGTGGGTAGAACCTGTAAATATAAGATGCTATCTTCACGATCCTGTTATATGACAAAAGGGATTTTGCCTATGTAATTAATGTTACTAATCAGTTGACCTCAAGATAGATTATTCAATAAGTCCTAACGGAGTCACAAGAATTTACTCTGCTTGGCTGCAGAAAAGGAAATCAGAGAGATTTGAAGAAAGGTTTGACACACTGTTGCTGGCTTGAAGAGGGCAGGGGCCTTGTGGTAAGGAATGCAAGGGCCTGAGGCTGGTTTGAGGAAGGAGCAGGGAGCAGAATGGGTACCTGAGAGAGGGCTCTAGCTGAGAGCAGCTTCTGGCTGACAGCCAGCCAGAAAACAGCAACTTTAGTCTTTTGCCCACACGGAACTAGATTCTACTAATGACAAGAATGAGCTTGGAAATGAAATTCTGTTCTGGGTTCCCTCCCCGAGAACCCAGAACAGAATTTCATCTGGCTGACACCTTGACCTCTGCCTGGTGACACACTGAGCAGAGGACCCAGCCATACTGTACCAGACTTCTGACCCACATGCCCAAGACCTACTAAGCGGATATTGTTTTAAGCTTCCAAATTCACGGTAATTTGTTGTGGTAGCAATAGAAAACAAACACACCTCTCAGTCACAGGAAGTAGCAAATACCGATCCCAGCAAGCCACGTGAGGAAGTAGAAGTGCTGGAAATTGGTTAAGATTTAGAAAGATTTGGAATAACCGCTATGGCAGCTGGTGTGGAGAGCAGCTGGAGCATCTTGAGGCATTGGGAGTCCATGACATAACTCAGGTGACCTTAACTCAGGCTTGAGTTAAGTCCTGGAGGCAGTGGGGAAGATGGGTTGTGGAGCTATTTAGGAGGTAGACAGAATTTAGAGGTTGCTTGCATGTGGAGGTTGAGGGAGAAGGATGAGATTAAGATGAATACGGTTGGGGCGCCTGGGTGGCTCAGTTGGTTAAGCAACTGCCTTCAGCTCAGGTCATGATCCCAGAGTCCTGGGATCGAGTCCCCGCATCAGGCTCCCTGCTCCTTGGAGAGTCTGCTTCTCCCTCTGACTTTCTCCCCTCTCATGATCTCTTAAAAAAAAGAAAAAAAAAGATGAATATGGTTTCTGGTACTTGGATAGGAACTGTTTGGTGAACACCTACTCTGTTCAAAGCACATTACTTTTTTTTTTTTTTTACATTACTTTTAATCCTCACCAAGAACTATACATTTCAGTCCAGTATGACTGGTCACTATTTTAGCTGAAAAAACTGTGGCTCAGAGAGAGAGGGTTTAAGTAACTTGCCCAAAGCCACAAAACTCCTGGGTGAAAAAGTTACAATTCAATGCCAATGATTTTGGACATCAGAATTCAGGTGCTTATACGATGATGCTTTCAAGAATGAGCCAAAGTTTTACTAAATTTCTCTGATCACCTTTCTCTTCTTTTACACCATAGTTTTTCCAATGTTTTTGGACTTGTAAAATCTCTCATGTCATCTCCACCACCCCCTCCCCCAGCGGACACCACTCACGCATACCATCCTTCACTCACAATAAATAACCCGGCCTCCCACTTCATAGAGAAAATAGTAACCATCAGACAGCAACTCCCACCTGCGAATCTGTTCCATTTTGGACTTGGTAAGTTTCAGATGCTTATTAGACATCCAAGTAGGAATTCCAGTAGGAAGCTGAATATACAGGTTGCATAGGAAGTAATGCAAACCATACAATTAATGAGAGGGTGTTAAATAAAAAAAAAAAAAATGAGGAACCAGATCAGAAATCTGGATATTTAAAGGCTGGATATTTAATATTTAAAGGCTGGATAGAGAAAGGCCAGCCTGGGAAAGAGACCAAGAGGAGTAGACAGAGAGCTAGGAAGAAAACAAGGGGAGAAAGCCGTCATAAAAAAAAAAAAGGAAAAACAAAACAGAAAGGAGAAAGGGGTGGAGAGGCAGAGAGAGGAGGAAAGAAAGGAGAGAGGGACAGAAAGAGAGAGAGAGAGAAGTTAATTAATTTCTAATGCAAGATTCCTGAGAAGGCAGGGAGGTATGGAATCCAGAGCACGTGTGGAAAGTTCTAGGTTTTGATAGGAGTAGATACTCAATTGTAAGAGGAAGTTAGAAGAGAATAATTATAGATGAAAATAAGTCACGGCTGACCAGCTAGCAACTATTATTTCCTAGACGCCTTGGCAGCTAAGTGTGGCTTAATGACCGTGTTCTGGAAGGTGGCTGTGGGTAGAAGTGTTATAGGAGAGGACTGGACTGTTTCTGCCTCCTTGCCCTTTCCTGCAGGTTGAATGTGAATGTGAAGGTAAGCCATCTTCAGTCATTTCACTAGGGATGGCAGAATGATAAGACGGTAGTTTTATCATTGTTTTATTACCCCAGGTTCTCCTGTATGAAGAAGAAACTGCTCCTCTTATCCTAGCTACTTGTTTTGTATCTCAGTCAACATAGGAGGTGCATAGATTTCATGGGAGCTGCTGTCTTATATTTTCTATGTTCTCTGTGAAGTTGGAGATCTGGTTATCAGTGAGTGGTGTGTGTGTGTGTGTGTGTGTGTGTGTGTGTGGACACAACTGAAATTTTAGTAGTCAGGATGGTTTAAGAAAACTGTATAAATTGGGAAAGGGGAAGTGGATGCTAGAGAAATGTAGTAAGACAACTAGGAAAGTGTTAAGGATCCACTTAGGAGTTGATGACCATGAATTTCTAGTGATACCAGTTTCTCCAGCAGAGCTCAGAGAGTTGGATGCAAACACGGAGACTGTTGAATACTCAGCTCATCCAAAGCTGAGGTTTTGCCAGTTGGGTGGAAGTGAAAAACAAAGGGACAAGGGCAAAATAATGGGCCATGAAATCTCAACCGGATACAGAGAAGACAACCATGAGGTAGGGGACCGAGTCTAAAGTGAGTGATAAGTAGGCTTCCTAAGTGGAGCTGTTAGCAGTGAGAAAGGGAAGGGAATAGGGCAAAGATCATATGGAGGAGTGTCAAGGAGGAGGGGTGTACTTAGAGTGAAGAAGCAGCATTGGTGAGCTCAGGGGACCCCAAATCTGTGCACGGAGCTGTGAATGAAAAGGAGCCACTCCTTTCCGCAAAGGGTGTACCCTCCTTGCAGGCCTACTGGTTTTAGTTAACATGGGAGTTGTGAGAAGGTTCAAAGAAGCTGATGTTGGGAAAGGGGTTACAGAGCGGGGAACTCCTCCGAGAAGCTTTCCTGGGTTAGGTGCCTCTCCTATGTACTTCCATATCATCTTATACTATGGTGCATCCCATGTTGTTCCTTGCGCTCGCACCTTGCTCATACTGTCCCCGTAACTAAATTCATCTGGGCGATGGGGAGATGAGGGCCAGGAGGTGGTGGTTATAGATCGTTTCAAGAAGATGGTTTATAAGAGGAAAAAAACCCAAAGAAGGGGTAGAGTGGAGATGAGGGAATACAATGAGCAGAGGAGGGTAAAAATGAGGTGTTAAGAGAAGGGGGAAGATTGTTTCTCAAAATCAGGAAATTCCATTGCTGCCAGGGATTAACTCAGCCTTTAGGGAAAATGGGATTGCTCAGGATCAGGAAACAGGGGACCTTGGATCAAAGCAAGGAGGGAACTGCAAAGTCAGTATGGGTGACCAGAGGAAAGAGACCTTGACCCTCGTCCCAGAACAAGTCAGAAACCTAAGAGGTCAAGGAAGCAAGGGCAGGATGTCCTGGCAGAGGGCCAAGCTCTGTTCTGAGGGAAGTTGCTTTTTTGATTCTAGCCTTGACCTGCCAAGGTTGTCACGTTTTTTGGTTTCTCTCTCACTGTGTGTGTGTGTGTGTGTGAAAGGGAGTGCTCGCCCACCTCGCTTGACTCTTATATCTAGAATAATTTACCTTTCCCTTGCGGGAAGTCTCAATCACCTAGCTACTGCCACAGTGGCTCAAGTGTGGGCACATGATCCTTCTTTCAATATTCTCTATCACCACTGAGATAAGAGGGGAACGTTTAAACAACACTTCAGTAAATGTTCTGGGGAAACAACTAGAGAGGGGAGAATACAGTGCCTAATGTCCATCAGATAACCTGCTTTATGAGGGACTGCTTCTTCTAGGGGTCTTGCAGCTTTGCCAAATATCGGTGGTTTACCCGGAAAACCCAATACTCACACACACACACACACACACACACACACACACACACTGGTGTGAAGGTCATGGATGGGCTCTGCCTCCAGCACCTCTGGCTCTGACGCACATGCACAGCTCTGATCCAGTGTTAGAAGAAGAGCTAATAACAGTGTAGTAATTGGGGTCCCCACTCGCCCACTGGCTCAGCCCCTCCCTCTGGGGCTCACTGCTGCCTTCTCTCCACATCTTTCAAGGCCTTCTCTTGTCTGCCTTTCTGTGATGTGCAGCTCTGTTTCTTTGCTAAGCTCCTGCCCACACACTCCCTGCCCACGCTGGAGGCTCTTCTCTTGGAATAAGTAAAGAGGGCGCAGGCTCTGAAGACAGACAGGCTAGAGCCAGAGCAGGCAGGGATGCTGGTCAGAGGAAAGCAGCGAGGCAAGGACCCCCTTCCAGAGCCTGGGGCTTGTGCTGGGGAGAGCCAAGCACACACATAGGGGCTGGCTCTCACTGATGGCTGCGTTTGGCTTCAGACATGGGCTCTCAGGGGTAGGCCAAGAGGGGCCTGGATCTCCCAGGTCAGAGTCTCACTTGAAAGCTAAAAAAGCCACAGGAAGCCTCACTCAGAAAGTCACCAGAGAGAGGGCTTCCAGCTACAAGCTTGCAGGGCCCCTTGGCACCTGTTGGAGAATAGCAAGGTTGAGGACAACCGGCCAAGATGCTGAAACTGGAAAGGCAGTGCCTGACACAGAGAGGGAGAGGGCCCATGCATGTTCGCCCAAGAGCACAAGGATTTTTTTCAAGCTGCAGGGGAGGCTGTCCTGAATGCTCTCCGCTATTCAGTAGTGCTGCTCCCACCAAGGCTGCCTCAGGCCCTGATTTGGCACAACTTCCTCTGTAACAGCTTTCAGCGTCATCACCAATGGATTTTAATCTTTGCTAAAAAAATCAAGAGTTTTTACAAGCCAGACCACGGTTCTGTCCCTAAGATTCCATTTCTCCTTGTCCCTAAGATTCTAGTTCTCCCTGCTTTACAAGGCCTGGGCGGGCAGTAGAAGGAGGGGAGGGAATGGAGCCCTGCGCCCTCTGCTGGCCATACCCGGCATTGCCAGGACAGGCCCGAGGCCCAGGGTTGCTGGGCAGGGCCAGACCACCTGTGCCCCACTGCCTCAAAGGCGCAACCTCGGCTAGAGGGGTAGGAAAAACGGGTATAGCTACCATTCATTGTTAAGCAGTTGCTACTTGTCAGGCATTGGCAGTCAGTTTACAGTCATTATCTCATTTACATTTTAATTCTCCAAGCATTTCTTTCAACAACCCTGAAAGATTGTGTAGGAGGCTTGAGAGTCCCCCAGCTAGTAAGTGATATTTCAGAGCTAAAATCTGACTTGGATTGACTCCAAGCTCTTTTCCATCTGCTGTGATTTTAGGCCAGCCTCATACTTCCCCTGACTTGGGTCTCGACTCTGACGCCAGCTCCAACCTGGCTTAACCATCCTCCTCTGATCTGAGCCTTAAGGCAAACACTAGCTTCGGCCTCAAGCTAGAATCCACCCACCTTGCCTCCTGCTCCTGGCACCTAGTGTTTGCCCTGCATCTTTCCTTGGGTTGGATGGCCCTTCTCCCTATGAATCTGATTTTCTCCCAAGCTTGATACTTAATTTCCATCTGTCTCTTGGGCAAGCAGCCAAACTCCCAGAAAGAAAAAGATGAAGTAGGGAGGCCGAAGAAGCCTCTGTATGTGTGTGTGTGGAGGGTGGTGGCGGCGGATGGGTGTAGCTAACTGGGAACAGTGAGGAGGAGTGTATATCTCAAATCTTAGCCAGGCTGAGGTGTCCTGAGGTTAGTGATCTCAGGAGAGACATGGGTGAGGCCCTAGGTCCTGTGAGAGGCAGAAGAGCTAAGCTAGAAGCAGCTGGGCTCTCAGCAGCAGGGCCCTAGGACAGCTCTTGTAGGAGAATTACAGCTCACCCCTGTAGGAATCTAGCAGCCCCTCCAAAGCTTCTGCCCTCCTCCCACAGCTGCGTGGGTGCAGGTGGGAGAGCTGCTTCTGGCTGCTCTGCTCCAGGGCACTGGGTGGTCCTTTGTCTTTGGCCGCAGCCCTGAGATCAGGATTTCAGCACTTTGGGCAGGCTTGCTGGTGATTCCTGAGCTTTGTTCTGCACTATGGGCTTCTTCCTCCCCGGCCACCCCCCCGATACTGCTCCCAACACTCGTTCTTAAGAGAGGTCGGAGCTTGCCTGGCCTCAGCCACAGCTGAGGGGTCCCTTTACTTATCTCCCTGAAAGAAACAGTAAGGCAGAACTAGGTTTTATTCCATGTGACTTGGGACCCCTGTGGTACTGGGCAAATTATCTAGTCTCCCAGAGCCTTGGTTTCCTCACTTTAAAATGGGGCAGTAGTAGCATCTTTCTCATGTACTTGTGAGGATTGATTGAGACAATGTAACCCAGGACCTGGCATTAAAATAGCTCCTCAAGGAGTCATATCTAATATTTTTAGTTGCTCTATGGACTTCAGTTTCTGATTTGGAAAAATCAGCATAATAACAATTGAAGCTTCCTAACGTTGTTATAAAGGATAATGAGGTAATGTATGAGGTAACAATTATCAATGATTCCCTAACAGTATGTAAAAAAAAAAAAAAAAAAAAAAGGGACATTCCCTTGGTTCCCTAAATCAGACAATTGTCATAGAAGCTTTTAACTGTCCACATTACGGAAAATTTAATCTCATTTTGTGTTTGCTGGCTTTTTATCACTCTTTCTTCTCACAATTTAGCATCTTGCAAAAAGTCTCCGTGGGTTTTATGTTGAACAGGATATTTGGAGACCAGGCTTGGTTATGGGGGTATGCACCCAGCTCAAGCCTGTGCTACCCCTAGGTGGCGCTGCTCTGAGACGCCAGTGCCAGTTTGAGCCAGGGTACTTATTCCCCTCTTCCCAAAGACTCGGTTCATAGTGATCCCTATCCTAGGCCTCCTATGAAAGTGGGGTCAAGGCTGTTTACCTCCTCACAAGCTCTGTGATAGGTAGAATTTTGGCTCCTATTACCTTGCCTCTGGTGTTATTCCTGTGATTGTGGCAAACAAACAAATGCACCCACTTTGTGGATGTAAAGATTAAAAATCAGCTGACCTTGGGGCGCCTGGGTGGCTCAGTTGGTTAAGTGTCTGCTTTTGGCTCAGGTCACGATCTCAGGGTCCTCGAATGAAACCCTACATCGGGCTCCCTGCTCAGTGGGGAGCCTGCTTCTCCCTCTCCCTCTGCTGCTCTGCCTGCTTGTGCTCTCTTGCTTTGTCAAATAAATAAATAAAAATCTTAAAAAAACAAACAAACAAACAGCTGACCTTAAAGAAGAGAGATTATCCTGGATTATATAGGTGGACCTAATCTAACCACAGGAGCTCTAAAAGGCAGAGATCTTTCTCAGCCTGGTTATAGAAGGGGAACTGAGAGATTTGAAGAATGAGAAAGATTTCACAGCAACTTTGTTGGCTTGAAGATAGAGGGACCTCAGTTTTATGACCAAAAGGAGTTGTATTCTTCTAATAACCTCAATGGTCCTGGAAGCAGGTTTTTCCTCAGAGGCTCCAGAAAAGAGGACAGCTCACTCAAAACCTTGATTTTGGCCTTAGAGGCCCTGAACAGAGGGCCCTGTTGGGCCCACTGGGCCAGAATTTCTGACTCATAGAATTGTGAAATTATAAACGGGTTCTGTTTTAAGCTGTTAAACTCATGTTTATATGAAACATGTTATAGCAGCAAAAGAAAACTAATACAATATTCAAGAATCCCATTTCTTTTCTTAGTCTTAGAGAATCTCCTCTCCCCGGGTTCAGGAACTCCTGCTTCCTCAACTCTAAGCCCTCACAGACAATTCGCCTAGAACCCCTGGTTGTCATAAACAAAAGTTAGGGTAGAGAGTTTCTGAAAATTTCTATTTTCAACTCTGTAATTCAAAAAGTTCTGTGGCTCACTTGGCTAAGCGTCAGACTCCTGATCTGAGCTCAGGTCTTGATCTCAGGGTTGTGAGTCAAGTTCTGCATTGGGCTCCATGCTGGGCATGGAGCCTACTTTAAAAAAAAAAAAAAAAAAGCTGTGAGTCTAAGAGATACAAAGATTTAGGTACTTTCTTATGATGGGGGGGATGAAATGGACAAAACCTAAATGAGGGGGTGCCTGGGTGGCTCAGTGGGTTAAAGCCTTTGCTTTTGGCTCAGGTCATGATCCCAGGGTCCTGGGATCGAGCCCCACATCAGGCTCTCTGCTCAGCAGGGAGCCCCCACCTTGCCTGCCTCTCTGCCTACTTGTGATCTCTGTCAAATAAATAAATAAAATCTTGAAAAAAAAAACCCCTAAATGAATATTTCAATAAAATAAATTCAATAAAGTTTCTTGCCATATATGTAAGTACTTAGCCTAGTATTTAATACATAGTCACTACTATTACTATTTATACTCTGCCCATTCTGCCTGCCCTGACCTAACTCTATTCAGTTTGATCCCATATTGTCAAAACAATGTCTGTCAGGCAGTGGTGGAAAGCACTCCAGCACTACAGGCCCCCGGCATGGAGTTGCTGATATTCAAGATGTCTTCTGGCATGCAGGAATCCATGAGGATTTCCATGAGGAATCCTCCTCATCCTGGAACTGCAGAGGCAGAGCTAGATGCACCTCTGGTCCCAGAAGAGCTTTGTTTCTGCATCCAGGGCAGGGGAGATGGCCTTGTGTTGTAGACCAGGATTCTCTGGGAGTAGCAGGAGCCACCTGTTCTGAGAGAGCCTTCTCTTGGGACAGGTGTGCATATTGTAATGTGTCCATGGAAAGCTTATTCTCACCTCCCTAAATCCATCAGGTACCACAAAAATGGCCTGTATAACACACCCTCCCATTATAAGTCAACATAATTGGAGGGCAGAGATAGTAGGAAAGTCTTACGAAATCAACACACATCTTTCTCCAACATTGGGCCTTTATCTGTTTCAACTCCCATCTCTTTGGTTGCCAAATATCTATTATAGGACATACACTGTGTCAGGCACAGTTTTGGCCCTGAGGAGACAGAGATGAACAAGAGAGACTGAATGCCAGCCTCATATTTTGTGAGGAAGAGATTGCAAGTAACCACATCTTTTTTTTTTTTTAACCACATCTTTTTAAATGAATTGATGTATAGTGATCCTCGTAGTACCTCCTAATGCCTGTACCCCAGCCACAGCCTCAGTTCCTTTCCCAGTCTTTCATGTCTGGGTACATCTATGTCCCCTGCCTCCACAGTATCCAAAAGGATATGTCCTCAGTTTTGAGGATACCAACAGTTCTAGGGGACTGTCTCCATGACTACACACCAGCAGATGCTCCCACACATCCTGCCTGACAGCACCGAGGGCCCGACCCTTCCTTCTCTTGCACTACCTGTAATCACCGTTCTTGATATTCAGTAATTGATGATTTGGCATCTTGAATTCACGGGCCAGCCTGATCACCAGAGTTGTCCTCTGTGGTCTTGCTTTCATCGGTTCTTGAAAATCAAATTACGAGCTGTCCAACCACAAGCTCCTTTATCTTTGCTACCTGCCCAGTAGGGGATGTCCCCACCTCAAACCTTTTCGGCACTAGCATAAAAAAGAGCTTTTTTGCCCATGTTTGCCCCTTACTCCTACTCCTTTCTCAGTGCCCTAGTGCTTCCCTGTATGGCCCTGCATGGGGGTGTATCCCTTCCTCTTGGGGACAATAAGTAATAAATTCTTCTTTCAATGGCATTGACTTCTATGTGTCATCACTCAGTCATATTGATCAATTAAATCCAAGGCATATTTAAAAATGCCACCTGGAACAGCCTAGACCAAAGACTGGCAAGGCCCTGGAGGAGTCAAAGTTGTGATCAGGGTGAATATGATTCGGAGATGATAACAGATTCCTCCCCAGAGACCCCCCCAAAACACTTTCTCTGCCCAAGCCTGCAGAACTTCCTCCAAGTATGCCAAAGTTACTGAAAAACTCCCCCAAAACAAATCTCCCATTGTTCCCAACCAGGATGTTCCCTTCTACCTTGTCTCTATCTGCTGCCACTCTGTATTTTGAAATACCATAAAGAGGGAGGGCTGGATTTCTGGCAGCACCAAAGTCAGCTGTAACAACCAACCGGGTAGAGCAGGACCAGGTGAGTGGCCCTGTGAACTCTTCTCTCCTGAATCAGTCTGGAACATGGGGTAGTGCTAGCCCCAGACTCTAGGGCTGGGCCAGAGGAAGAAGGAAGGAGGAGAAGAATCTGCTCTGGTCCACTAAGCTAGGTCAAGTCACTCAGAGTTCACACAGTTAAGGATACACACTCTGGAATGAAATATAATGGTCAGTGTATATATGTGAATATATCTATGAAAGCGTGTGCATACTTACAGCAGTGTGATGTTAACTGATAACCCAGCCTTGCCTTGGCTCAGCACTGATCCTCATCATGCTCCCCAGTCCCTTTGAATCAAACCTACCAGCTACTACACAGTCCATGCCCCTCACCCCGTGAGTCAGCACTCCGAAAGAATTCATCCTGGCCCACCACTGACTTCTCCTTTTCCTGTCATTCCCATAAATGCTTAGTGAGGAGGCAAACATTTTATTGAGGTGCAACTTTCAGGCTACATTTGTGAACTTGCCATATGGGAGCACTTCAAGGATATCTTGGAAGGGCTCTGGGTGTGTTTCTGTGCATTTACAAGTGTGTGCACACCTGTGGAGGGCATCTGTGTGTCTATGGTGTGTGAGCCTCAGTATATGAGTCTTTATGAGGTGCGTGAATGAATGTGTACATATTATGTGGGTTTAAGACATACCTATGTTTGTGAGAAAGCATGTGTTCTGAAAATGGAAACAGCAGAGTATTTTATATGGAATGCAACCTTGGGTGCAGTGTGTATATATGCAATTGTGTGTGTGTGTATGTGTGTATGTGTGTGCACGTGTGCTGGGGAATGGGGGATGAATGGATGCTATACTCCTATACCTTTAGGTGAGCAGCATCTACACCCCCAGTTCATTCCCTTCTCTGTACCTAGCAAACAGGATGGCAGAGTTTCTGTGGGCAGGCTTTCCTACGACTCTGGATTCTCTTAGAGGAATCCTAGGTCTAGGAATGGGTCACTCTGGGTCTCAGGGTCCCTCCTGGGCAGTCCTGCCCTCTCTGCCCTGAGAAGCTCCCTCCCCAGGCTCTCCCTCATCATCAGCTTCAGCCAGCTCCTCGGGCATTGGCCACTCTCGCGTCTGCCACTCCAGCCGTTCGATGCGGTAAGCGATCTTGAGTGCGCTGGACTCCAGCTCGGCCAGGAGGCGAGCGAACTTGGTCTGTAGATCATCGAGTTGCTGGTCAAGTCCTCGTAGCCGGGACTCTGTGGCTTCCTGGAGGGCAATCTCAGCTGCCTCAGCATTTACATCCAACTTGTTCATTTTGAGCAGGATCTCACGGCCCTTTTCCTCCATGACGACCTGGGCCTGGGGATACTCACTCAGGACTTCCCGCAGGTCCTCCTTGCTCAGGCAAAACAGGTCTGAGTACCCTAGACTCTTGATGTTGGCTGTGCGGCGGTTCCCAGACATGTTTCCTGTGGCCCATGGGCAGACACATGGGAGGACAGTTAGTCAGGAGAGGTGTGAGGGTTTTTTTCACTCCTGAAAGGACCCCCACCTCCACATCTGTGCTTTTGAGCCTCTCTTTCAGCTTCATTAATTCTTTCTTTCAGTAGTAATGTGACTGGGTGGGTCACAGTGATCTGCTTGCCAGAATTCATAGTCTACAGGCGATAGGCATGTAATGTGATAGTTATAAAACAGTATAGAAAGTGCGGTGTAGACCTGTGCATCCAGTGCTGTGGGAAGATAGGTAAAGAGGCCCTAACAAAAAAGAGCCTCCAAAGCTTGGAGGAAGTGATGCCTAACTGAGCAGGAGGTCAGAGGGGAAGGGTGGGGGCAGGAGGTCAGAAGGGGGGTATCTAGGCAGAGGGAGGAGTACTAGCAGAGGGATGTGAGTAGGAGCCAGTTAGGTGCTGCAGCAAATTGTAAGCAGTCCAGAGTGGTGGAAGTACAGGGTGGGAGGAGAATGGAAAGAGGAGGGGAGGGCACGGCATGCTGGGTGTGATAAGCCGGGACAGGGAGTTCAGACCTTATGCTGAGGACAGTGGGAAAGTACTAAAATATTTTAAGCAAGGGAGCTGAATGGTGTCAGTCACATTTTGGGAAGATATTGGTGAGGGATTGTGAGCAAGGTTGATTAGGCTGAATGCTGCAAAGCTCAGAGCTAGAAGGACTCAGAAGGGGCATAGGAACTACCGTCTGTGAACACGTGCTATGCACCAGCCACTGCCATGATGCCTTACCCATACAACTCATCTGATCCTCACAAATAACTCTATGGGTTTTTAATATTTAATATTTAACTGAATGTTTAATATTTAACTGAAGCCTAAAAAATGGAAATGACTTGTCCAAAATCATGTGGACAGTAGCTGACTGCATCCAGGACATGGAGCTTGAGGGGCCCTTGGAGGACAGATGTGAGGCATTTGGAATAACTAGAGAGTGAGATCCCCAGGCTGACAGCCTGTGTGGCTTCAGTCAGTGACCGTGTGCTCACCCCTTGCCATGTTCTCCCATCCCCTGGGGCCTCAGTGCCTTTACTTGTGATTGGGCATACCAGCAACGCCTAATGCACAGGCAGTAAAAAAACAGTCAATGAGCCAGTGTACAGCACCTGGCCTGGCCTGGAGCTGGTGGAGTGAATGGCAATGCCTTCCTTCTACCATCCTTTCCATTTGGTTGTGAGAAAGTTCCTTGTACTGACTCCAAGTGTGTGTACTTCTTACCTCGACGACCTTGGGCAGTTTCCCAAACATCTCTGCATCCCAATTTCTTTATTGTGAAAGTACAGATAATAGTACCCACCTGAGCTGTGGTGAGAATTGAGTGAGCTGGTACATGTGAAGCACTTTGAAGGTGGCAGGTAGTGAGTGTGCAATAGATACTAGCTATTCCTATTCTTATCATCTCTGTCACTTTCCACTGGTCTGTTGGTGCCTCAGGTTGACACCGACAGAGCATCTAGATCTACTTCCTCTTCCCAAGGATCCACTTTGTACACTAACCTTGGCTCGGCTTTTTCTCAAGGGATGGGCCCTCCGTGTCCTGCTGCTCTTGTGAGCCCTTTAGTGACTCAGGTTAAGCCCAGGTTTCCTTAATCCGTAGGCCCTGAAGTACCATTTAGTCTCAGTAGAGGGTTCTGCTGTCCCCACCGCCTCCCCTAGCCCTGTCCCAGAACGGAAGCTGAGGGGCCCACCTTTGATGTTGATGATGCTGATCTCCCCAAAGTAGAGCCCCGCACCAAGCACGGCATATTGTGTGACGCCATCATCTGCCACCACGGCCAACTGCCCCTCACGGATGATGTACATCTCCCGGCCAATGTCTCCCTTGCGGCAGACGTATTCGCCTGGTGAATAGGTCTGGGGCTGCAGCTTCAGCACCAGCTCTTCCAGCAGGCTGGCCTCACAGTTCTGGAAGATCTGCACCCGGCTCAGAGTAGACAGGTGTACGGACACGGCCACTTCCGCCCGCAACCGCTCAGGCAAGTGCTGTAAGATGGCTATCTCATTGGTCATCTTCTTGTTGATCTGCAGGTGCTGGTACCTGGGGGCAAGGGCAGCAACATTCCTCCACAGCCCCCCATACACCTGCCTCTATTCCTTCCATCAGGATTCAGCTAAGGTTTGGCCATGGACCCAGTCACACTGAGATCTCACAGGGGTCATGGGAATACTGGACCGTTGGCTGATGAATATCTTCCTTCCAGGATCACTTCACAGATATGTTTTGACCGCTTCTGCCTCACCCAGGGCCTGAAAGCCTCCACCAGTCAACAATGAATAAGACACCCTTTACCTACTGTGACGCTTTACTCCACCTACCATTTAGCAATGCCTGGTACCATCCCACGGATACCTACTTCAGTCACTGAGCCCTGTATCTAGTGGCCCTCTGCTTTAGCACCTCGACTTGCTGACATTTCCTTTTGTTCATCCCATAGTAGGGACGGCTATAACATAGTCAGCCATCTTGTTGGCCATCTCCTCTCCCTTCACCCCTTCCAGGGCCTTCTGAGCCCTACCAGATAATGGCATTTTTATTCCAGGTTATCCTTCCATGTGTATAAGTTCCTCTCCCTATCAATGTCTCATCTGACCCAGCCCCCTAAGGCCAGATGCAACTAGTAGAAGACATTCTATTCTAAGCCCCATCCAGTGGACCCCTCTCCCCATGCCTCAGGTGCCCTGCCTGGCCCACCAGGCAATAAGGACCCAAACACTTTCCTCGGGCTTTATCCAGAGCGCCTCTCTGTGTCCTTGTCTGGGACATCCTCACTCACCAGTCAATAACCCGCCGCTCCAGCCGGCGGTTCACATGCTGCTGCTTCATGTACTTTTTCACCAGTGCGTGGTCTGGGTAAAAAGCAGCATCTGCAGTGTTCATGTTGTAGATGACTGAGCTCATGCTCCCCATGATGGTGGCAAAACCCATAACAGCCAGCAGGAAGTCGCCCACCATGAAGAGGTACTCCTCCTCCCGAGCAGGCAGTGGTGTGTCGCCCACAGTGGTCAGGATCAGCGTGGAGAAATAGAAGCTATAGAGGTACTGGCGCCGCAGACGCTCAAAGCCAGGCTGCGCGGGGTCCGGGTACACCCAGGCGTCACGCCCGAAGCCCAGGTACCGGGACAGGGCAAAGTATAGACAGCTGTTCCAGTGGATAACAACAAAAATGTAGAGCATCAGCTTGGTGATGCGAAAGGCGTTTGGATAAGCTGTGCGGGTCTCTGTGCGGTCAAAGGCCTCAAAGAGGCGGGGCACACGCAGAAAGCGGTTCAGCCTCAGCATGGGGGTGTGTGGGCCCAGCCGCACGTAGGCCACATCTGTGGGCATCAGGGAAACCAGGTCCAAGAAGAAGCTCCAGGTGCGAATGTAGCGACTTGAAATCCTGCCCTTGTCCACCACCAGGATGCCCTGGTCCAGGAATCCTGGGGATTGGGAGGTGGAGGCAGGCTGGAGTCAGCCAAGAGATGGGCTCAGGTATGGGGCGGAGTCAGGGCACCTGCCTGCTCCAGGAATCAGGGTGAGGGTGGGCAGGCCAGGGTAGGACAGGGAGAAAGGCATGGGGACAGGGTGGGGTGGGCATAACCTTGCTCCAGGGTTTCTGGGATGGGCACAGGGATGTTGTGAAGCCTGGAGGCATGTGAATGTGCTCTCAGGGAGGGACTCACTTCCTTGTGACTCAGAGGTCCTCTTTAGGAAGGTAACCTGGAACGAAGACTCAGCCTTGAGCTCACTGACCTGTGTGGAAGCGCACCACGATGTCCAGTAGGTATAGCAGGTCACTTGTGTAGTCCAGCACGAACCAGGCCACCAGATAACCATGTTGCAAGTCAGGAAAGCAGGCTCTGTGTGGTGGGGACAGAAGAGATTGGCTCAAGATCACCCTCTGTGTAAGGGAATCTCCCCAAGACACTCAGCACTCCGCACTCTGCCCTGCACCCTCTCTTCTGTGCTGCCCCTCCTTCCAGCCCTGCCTGAGGCCCTGCCCCTTTCTGTTGTCTGACTCCTGAGCCCTTATCTCTGCTTAAAGCCCTTCTTTCATTGCCCTGCCAAACCTGCACACAATGATGATGAGGTTATACATGACTGGGAAGACCATCGTGTTCAGCCACCAGTAGTAATAATCCCCAGATGGGTCTAGGACAGGCAGTGACGTCCTGTGGAAGCAAGAGGAGAAGCAGTATTCCATTTTTTTTCACCAGACATTCGTTGTTGAATTTGTCACTGGGGGCATCAAAAAGAATCAGGCTCCATCCAGTTAGATGGACAGATTGGACACAGGGCACCAGGATCTCTCACCTGGCCTTGGATGGGGCAGAGGGGCTGGACTCCGTTGTCTTCACTTTGCTGTCCTGGCTCATGCTTCCGTGATGCCTGGATGTGGGATATCCAGGGCCTCTGCCTATAGCGGCTTCAGGAGGTGGGGGCTAGTGTCTGCCTGCCTCCCTGTCTGGAAGAGGCTGCCCTTGGCCTCCAGCTGCAATTCCTCTGCCTCTGACTTCTGAAGCTCTTAGCAACACAACCAGGGCCAGCCCCTACTGAAGGGGCAGAGGCAGTGTGGCTCCAGCACCCCGCCCTGTCTCCCAGGGCTTGGGCTTACACCTGCCCAACTAAACATCTCTAATGAGATCCCTGGAGAAGGTGGGGGTGCATACCTCAGAGGTAAGGCTGGGCCTTGTTTCTTCCCCCACCCTGCCAAGCTGAACAACTTAGGGGTCCTTTAAGTCAGGAGATGGGGGTGTCAGTGTAGGCTCAGATAGACATTCTCTTTTATTTTGTGCTTGGGCCTCATCATTTATTCATTTCATAACTATTTACTGAGTGGCTTATTTGTGTCAGGTGATGAATTAGTCTCTAGGGACAATGCTTGTCACATTAAAAGTGAGCTCTGTTTTCATTATCTTCACACTTATCTACATTTATGCCCACTTTACCTCTTTTTTTTTTTTTAATTTTATTCGAAAGAGAGGGAGAGAGAGAGAGGGTGTGTGTGTGTGTGTGTGTGTGTGTGTGTGTGTGGTTGTGTGTGCGTGCGTGCCATCATGGGCAGGAGAGAGAATCCCAAGCATACTCTTCTCTGAGCATGAAGCTGGATGGGGGCTTGATCTCATAACCCTGAGATCATGACCTTAGCTGAAATCAAGAGTCAGACTGCTTAACAGACTGGGTCACCCAGGCACCCCAACCTTACCCATTCTTGAGTGATGAGTGTGACGGGGGCCATTCTCTGGGAGTTTTGTCCCATTCTTTCCTGTTACCTCTAGTACCTGATCCCATCAGCTACTCCATGTGTTATCTAGATCCCCAACCTCATTCAGTTTTCCCTTTCTATGAACATGCTTAAGTCTCTCCCATATCAAAACAAACAAACAAACCCCTGAAAATTCTCCCTCAATCTGAAGTCCCTTTCACTCCTATCATCTTTTCTCAGTCAACAGATCATAATCAGAAGACCTGCAATGAGCCAAGCCAATATTATGCTCAATATTGGGGATAAAAGATGAAACACATTTCCTGCCCTCATGAAACTCATTTTGGTAGGGGAAATGGTTGGGTAGATAGGCAGTTACATATCAGTTTGATGGTACTCTGTTAGGTAAATATACATAGGGCTGATACATTATAAGAAGGGTCCCAACTGAACCTGGGCTCTGTAGGATGGATAGGAGTTAGCTCTAGAGATGGGAGAATGAAGAGCAGTAGAGGCAAAGTAGACAGAGTGTGCAAAGGCATAGAGACTAAAAAACATGGTGACTGGGAGACATTGACTGGTTTCTGTAGAGAATGTGAGGGGCTAGGGGTGCAAGATGAAGCTGAATGGAGGATAGAGGACAGCCCAGGGACAGCTTTCTCAGTTATTTTATAAAGCTGGGTTTTATTTTTTTAAAAGATTTTATTTATTTATTTGACAGGGGGAATATAAGCAGGGGGAGCAGCGGAGGGAGAAGGCGGCTCCCCACTGAGCAGGGAGCCCCCCGATGCGGGACTCGATCCCAGGATGCTAGGATCATGACCTGAGCTGAAAGCAGTTGCTTAACCAACTGAGTCACCCAGGTGCCCAGCTGGGTTTTATTTTAAAGCAGTGGAGAACCTGCAAAGTGTTTTGCGTAGTTAAGTGCTATGATCAGATACGGGTTTTGGAAAAGTTTCATGGAAGAAATGTCTGTAGTCCTCAACATTTTATTTTATTTTTTTGAAATCCTCTTTTCCCATGGCTTCCATGACACCATAATTTCTTGGTTTTCTGTTTATTTTTTCTTAGTCTTTTCATAAACTTGTCTGTCCATCCTTTCTGTGTTGGTGTTTTTTAAGACTCTGACCTAGGCCTTCCTCTTTTTCCGGCTGATCTTGGCCGCCCACAGGATCTCCTTTCCCATCTACTGACTCCCAGGAACTCTAAGCTGCAGATTTCTCTATCCCACTAACTGCTCTCTGGATGTCCTTACCTGGATATCCCAGTCACCTTTAGCCCATTGGGTCTATAATTGAGCTCATTATCTCCCTTCTTCTCTTCTCTTGTAATCCCTCTTTCTGGTCTTTCAGTCCAGTTATCTAGCACCGTATTTATTATTATTATTATTATTATTATTACTGTCATTATTACTATTGTATGACATTGTGGCAGTTTTTAAAAATGGTCACAAATTCTTTGACACTCCTTCCTTGTGACTGTTTCAACCAACAGAATACGGCAGGAGAGACTTTTGTGGCTTGATCAGAAAAGGCCATGTAGCTTCCTTCTGGTTCTCTTGGGCATGCTCATTGTCTGGTAGCCCCCCATCAGGATACTCCCGCTTGGAACCGAGTGGCCACATTGTGAGAAATGCAAGCCACAAAGAATAGTCATGTCCCTGTACTGTGTTTGCCAGTCCCAGCTGAGCTTAGCCTTTGAGTTATACCAGCCCAGGCATCAGACATATGAAGAAGAGTGAAGAAGCCTCAGGTGATGCTAGCCACCACTCTCAAGTCACCCCCAGGCATTCAGGTGTCTTATAGGAGGCCCCAGGCATTGTGGACTAGAGATATACCATTCTTGCTGTGTCTTGGTTGAATTTCCAGAATCTGTGAGCATAAAAGAAATGGTCATTTTTTTTACACTACTAAGTTTGGGATGATGTGTTATGCAGCATAGTACCCAGAACAAACGTATATATAAAAAAGTGCACATTTCCTAAGTATACAGCTTGATGAATTTCATAAAGTGAACACATCCATGTAACCAGCATTCACATGAACCGCACTCTGCCCCCTTCCAGTCATTGCTTTTCCAGGTGTAATCACTAGCCTGACTTCCAATACCATAGTTGAATTTTGCCTATGAATGAACTTATATAAACTAAGCATCAGTTTTTAGTTTATTTTCCTTCCGTATGCATCTTGTCATCAAGTGCTGGTGCCCTACCTTCATGTCCACATGCCCATTTCTCTGTAACTTTACTACTTCAGTTTGGGCCTTACTAATTTGACCATGTATAAAATTCTTCATAGTTCTCTGTTATCCCAAGGATAAAATCTGAACTCCTTCACATGGCATACAAATCTCCAGTTCCTGACCTCTGTTCATGTCTTCAGCCTCATTGCTCAGTGTTTCCTCTGCATGTTGCCTGGGCCCCAGACGTGCTGTACTGATTGTAGTTCCCAAGGCTCCTCCCCACCTGTTGTTCATTCTTCCTTACCTTAGTATGGGCTGATCCTTCAGGCTGAAACTTCCATTTCTTTTTCTTTTTAAAAGATTTATTTATTTATTTATTTGAGAGAGAGAGAGAGAGAGGGGCAGCAAGAGAGGGAACACAAACAGGGGGAGTGGGAGAGGAAGAGTCAGGCTTCCGGCTGAGCAGGGAACCTGAGGCTGGGCTTCATCCCAGAACTTTGGGATCACGACTTGAGCTGAAGACAGATGCTTAACGACTGAGCCACCCAGGTGCCCCAATTTCTTTTTCTTTTTAAATACTTTTTATTTTAAATGAATTTCAGGCTTACAGAAAGTTGCGGAAAATGTACAGAAAGCTCCCGGAAACTTCTTAGCCATGTTCCCTTGTTATCATCTTACATAACCAGAGTACGATGATTAACATCGGGAATTAACATTGGTACAATACTTGAACTAAGCCACAGACCTGATCTGAAACTTTCATTTCTCTTAGTTTACTATACTCTTGCTTGTTTCTCTGCTCAGACATCATTTACTCCTGAAGACTTCCCTAAGCCCCTTTGCCCTTCTTTCCGTTCATCTCACCAGCCATGCTAAGTGCTCCTGCTCGATGGCAATGATTACATTATATTGCAATTGTCCGGCTTAGGAGCTGAGGTCTTGCAGGGCAGATATGGGTTCTAATTGATTTGGCTGGAATCCTGCCCTGTGTGGAGGTGCTTGTTCCATGTTCCTTGAGTGACTGAACAAGACGTGTCCAAGGAGGAATACGGGGCAGCAGGTGGTGGGGTAGCTAGGAAGGGGCGGTCATCGGCCGGGTACAGTCCAAGCCATGCGCGCAGATGGGGCAAAATGACCTAGTCTATTTGCAGTCAGCCTTCTCTTAGGCTCAGCTTCTCCACAGGCCCCTCGTACCTACTGACTCCTCCCCTCAGACCTACCCTTCGTGCTAGCTCCGCCTCGTCCAGGTCACTCTCCTATCCTAACCACCGCGTGGGACCATCGGCCCCGCCCCCCCACGCTAGTCTCCCAGCCCTCGGGTCTCTCTCCGAAGCCCCGCTCCTGGCCTTCCCCTGCCTCTTAAAGTTGCGTTCCTCCTTAGGTCCCGCCTTCTGCCCTCTGGTTCGACCTTTCCTCCTCAGGCTCCGCCCCCGCCCTACGGTCCTCCGCCTCCCCAGAAGTCTTTCCCTATGACACGCTGGAGTCCTTCAGAGGGGCGGGGTTTACAGGGCGAAGAGGCGGGACCCGGAGAAGAGGCGGTACTCCTCGCTCAAAATGCTGCTCACGACCCCGCCCCGGCGCTCGGTCGTTGCCAGGAAACAAGCACGACGCTCCGGCTCTGGCCGGGTCCAGCCAATGAGCTGGCACGCCACTGCCCAGCGGTGCGTCGCTGGGCGGCTACGTGGGGTGCGCGGGGGCGCGGGTTGCGTGTGGCGCGGGGCGGGGCGCGACTGGTGCGCCTGAGGAGCGATGGCGGCGGCCTGAGCTCACCTAGCACGGCTACGGCGATCGGGCCTGGTCAGGGTCGGGGTTCTGTGAGTGAACGGCAAGTATGAGTCGCAGGGCCCGGAGAGTCGTGTGAGGGGCTGAGGGACTGGGAAATAACGGCACCGGATTTGGTGACTCTGCTGGTTGAGAGGGGACAGCGTGAGGGGCCGGCATGTGGTGAGGGGCCGAGTGTGAGTGGCTAAGGTAGGGGAGCAGCGTAAGAGCCTAAGGGTGAACGGGCAAGTGAGGAGCTGGTCAAGAAGGGCTAGGGATGCTTTTCGAGGGGCCAAAGGAAAGGGACTTGTGAACATGGTTTAGCGAGGGGCTGAGGCACCTGTGGGCAGGGGTGAGGGCAACCCTGAGACCAGAGTGAGGGGGTACGGCCTTTGCAAGGAGGGGAGAGTAAGGGGCAAAGGTGGGATCTTGCAGGCTGGTGGGAAATGGGTGAAGGAGTTGAAGCTAGGGCATGAGGGAAGGAATGAGGATTGTGAAGCTTGGATAAGGTTGAGCTTGGTTCTGGAGCCTACTTCGATGGACTGTCCTGCCCAGTGTCCTGCCTAGTCTCGGACCGAGTAGGACAGCTTGGGTGAAAGTGTTGTGCACTTGGCTTTAGGAGACCAGAAAAACGAAGGCGTCATGGGCAGTAATAACTATGATAACGAAAATCATTTTTGAGGCTTAGTTTTTAACCAGAGTAATCACTGAAACTGCGGTTTCTCAAGTTCCTCTTTGGGGCTCCAAACTTGGAGATGGCCTTTCTCACGGAGGGTTTTTTGGCCAGACAGCCTGTTTGTTATCTCTCCACCTGCTCCTGGGCAACCTTACTCCTGTGCTGCTCCTCACTTTGTTTAGCTGTGGGGCTCTGATGGTTGTCATCTAAATTGGACTAACCATTTTCAGTTGCTAATTCTACTTTCATGAAAGTCACGTGGTTTGTTACATACAACACTATATTTAGGCTCAAACAGAATGGTTTTGCTCTCAGTTTCTTTCAGTTAAAAAAAAATCCTACCTTTTTGAGGTAAGTTTATATACAATAAACTGCTCATATTTAAAATGTGCATGAGTGTTGCCATATGTTTACATCTGTGAAGCCATCACCACTTTCAATTGAACATTCTACTGCCCCCTTTGCACTCCTATCCCTTTGCACTCATTCCTCCGTCCATGACACATTTTTGTGTTCACTTTATTAGTATTTTACAGATCCCTTTCTCCCTGCCAACCCATACTACATGAACATTTTAAAAGTTCTAGACAGCTGGTCTAGTGGTGGACACTTCACTTTCCCACCACTAAATTTTCCTCTCTAGTGACTGTCGATCACAGGGCCCAGATATCTTCCCCAGCCTTAGGGAGATTTAAACCTTTCCTATCCAGACTGTTTTCTTGCGAATTAGGGGCGGTCCAAGTGCAGATTGCCATTCTGTTCTAGAGTCTCAGCCTTGGGACCAACTGTTCTGACCTATGGCATGTTTTCATTGCTTCTCTCTGGAGGCCATACATTTTCATGCTGATAGAACCCTTGACCACCTACCCTGATGGGCAGAACCCTGTATAACTGACACGTGTCATAACAGGGTTTAGAGCAGTGATTCCTAAACACTGGGCCAAGGATAGTGCCAGTCCATGATAAAGATTTCATCTGTCCAAGGAGGAGGGCGAGAAAGAGAACATATGAAACATGAATTTTTCATAAAGATAAGTTCATTCTTAGATTACTCTTTCAGTGTTAAAGTGCTGACTGATGAAATAATGACAGTAGATGGTGGGTTTTAAAGAAATAGTCTCATTTGCCAAAATAAGTAACAAGCCTATTTTTAAAATTCTGTGGAAATTATTTTTACTGGTTCCTGAAATGGAGAAATTTAGAGTGATGATGGGTGGTGGTTGTTATTATGGTTGAGAAGGCCTAATTCTAGATAATTTCTGAAATTTGAACAGTATTCATTCAATCTCACGTTTCCATGGGTTTACATACTTTGAGAAGTAGGCACAGGCAGGAATTCTTATGTTATAGAAGATGATTCAAACTTATGAACCAGAGGTCACATAGTGGTAAAGTGGCAAAGCTGAACCCAATCTGGTTTCCTGAGAGTGGGTGACTTGGAGGAAGAAGGTTTGTAGCAGAGTGAAAGCCATGTTGACTAAAAGGCATGTTAGGTATGGGAAAAGTTGTGATGATTCAGAGGACATTATACTGGCAAAAAGCATTTTTTATGATTTGCAATTAGTGTGGTTCCAAAAGAGATTAAAGGGACTTTGAGGATGACATAGAGATGAGGGTTCTGTTTAATATTGTGGCAGTGACATGGGAACAGGTATACATAATACCTGGATCACACTGTGTTAGTGGTAGGATGAGTCAAGTCGTCAGAGTGTTCTTAGGGACTGTCCAGATTCTCAGGTGTTTTGGAGAAAGCACTGGGTTTGGTAAGCTATACTGAACTCTGTTGAAATAGTAGTTCAGTGAGTAAAATGGATTTTGACTTAGACATACAGCCCAGTGGTAGATCTGAGAAGAAGTAACCTAAATGAGGGTGGTGATGTAGAGGTAGAAACATGTTTGGAGTGCTGTATGTAACTGTTTATTCTGCATCTGCTATGCACCAGGCACTCTGCTCAGTGCTGGGAGAGCTAGTTCATTCATTCATATATTAATTCATTTATTCATTCAGCTCATGCTTTTTCAGTATGTAGTCTGTCCTTGTGAGGCTTACATTTTATGAGATAGCAAAGTAAACAAGACATGGTCCTCTGAGGTCTCAAGGAATTCTCAGTCAGGTTGGGAGAGGTAGATACGTGAAAAGATAATTTTAGTTTAGAGAGAGAGTGTGAAATACAAAAGCATATCATGGGGATATAGTCTCTCCCTGTGTCATACATGTTCTGTGGTCTACCATATATGCAGAGGTATTACAGATTTATATATCCAAAACAGCACTCAGTGTCTTTGCTCTGAGAGCATGCTGTTGTATCACATGCCCTGTCTCAGTTCCGGCAAGGAGTTCAGTGTCCTCTTCATTCTTTCTGCTTCTTCATCCCCTGCATTTAATCACTCACTAAAATCTTAATATATTTCTCTCTAAAGATTTTCCTCTCCATCTCCATGGCTCCTTCTTAACTGTTAAAGTTTTAGTTTACTTCTAATCTCTTATCTGGATCCCCCCACCCCCCAACAGTCTCCGGCCTTCAGACTTGCTCTTTTCTAGTCTGTCCCTAGAATGATCTTTCTAAAAATACAAATGTAATCATGGAGCTCCTCTCTGCTTAAAAACTTTTGGCTCTTTGTGTTCTGTAGGACAACATCCAAATTCCTTAATATGGCATCATTTGGCCTCAACTCACCTCTCCAGCCTCATCGCCTGCCACTCCTTACTTTGTGTTCTAGCTTGAATAAATTGTTCACAGTTCCCTAACAAAACATGTTACTTTTTTGAGCCTTGAGATCTTTGTAATAGCTGTCTCCCTTGCTAAGAATACTTTTTCTTCTCTGCCCAGTGAACTTGCCTCGTGCTTTAGGATAGTTCATTCTCTCCTCTTCTTTTTGACATCTTCTTTGTCATCATCACCCAAGAAGTGTGGAGAAAGAACTGTGTGTGACATGGAGATTCACTGCTGTAAAGGGGAATCACTGTGATAGAGGTTATGTAAAGGCTGTGCTGAAGTCAGGCGAGCTTCCCTGCAAAAAGCAGAAGTTCTTGGGGGAAAGAGGAGGGAGTGAGTTGGAATCATGCATTGATAGCCCATTTGTCTTATACATGTAGGCTGAGGGATGGACAAGCAGGGAGGATATGTGTAAGCTGAGCTCTAGTTTAGTAGGCTTTTGTGATCCCCCCACCCTGCCTGCCTTTTGTACTGCTGTGAGGTTTTAATCAGATCTTTCTACTTTCAGTATTTAGGGTAATGGCTCATTCATGCCTTCTATGTGAGTAATCAGCCATCTTGCCTAGGAAGAGCCATTGTAGGAAGAGAAACCTTAGGACTTTTCTGACCTGTTCTTGAAAGGTCATTTTGGTCTCTCCCTATCTGCTGTGGATATTGTAGGTGTATCCCTGCTCTCAGCTCCCTCCCTGTCTTGCCTCTCCCAGGGCAAAGGTTCATAAGGGAGGCTGAGCCACTTCCTGCCCTGTGCCTGCTATTCTGAGGTTGTGGACACCCTTGCTGAATGTGCCTATAAGGCTATATTTTGTGCTATAAGGTGAGTGACTGACCTTGGCTGTTTGTGGGTCTGAAAGATCAGTACTTCCTTTCCTCTTCTCCCCTGTGGCTGAGTCTGAAGTTACATCTAGGAAGAGAGGTCTACTCTTTTTTCTAGACTTTGCAGTGAGAGGAAAGGGTGCAGTAATAAGGTGGCGATTCCATTCTCTTTGTCTTGTTATTCTCTTTGTCTTGTTTTGAACTTTGCTCAGTTAAGAGGAAAAGAGAGTCTTAAATAGTTGACAGGAACACCAAGCTATGGTCTTCTTTTGTTTTCGCCGTATGTGAAGGGGGCCCAGGTTAAGTGTTAGCTTTTGTGTTCTGAGACCCTGATTTCAGCGTGGTTCTGCTCTTTGAGGTCTTTGAGAAGAGTTGAAGATGAGGGGTTGAAGAAAAGTCCTGGAGGCTATTCTCCTTGGGTCTGTGAGAAGTGCCCTTTGTTGGTCAAGTAGGGAAGCAGAAGTGGGCACCCCAGTTGCAGTCAAGCTAGGAGTTGGTTATTAATCTTTGAAATTGAGTTCTAAGAGTTGAAGGGAGTTCAGTTTTGGACATGTTAAGTAAGATTTTACTTTGCTGAGTCCGGTTGCTTTGCCCTTCCTGAGCTCACTAGATTATGAGGGTGAAGTGGTAGGGATGGATGTGTCAGAGCAGGTTAGATCTCTTCTCAGAGGTAAGGATATCTTGGTCAGATAAGATCAGAAGAAGGAAGGGAGAAAAGAAAATGTCATTTACGGAGAGACTGCTTTGTATGCCTGGCATGCTATGCACATTATTTTATTTAATTTTTAGAACAGTAACAATACTTACTTCATCAGGAATTTATAGATAAGGACACTGAGGCTCCCATGTATGAAGTGATTTATTTAAGGTCACACAGCTGGAAAATGGTGGATTGAGATTCAAACCAGAGCTCCTGTTTTACCTACTACTTTGTGTTACTCTTGACCTTAGGGCCTCTATTTATTTTCAGTCCTCAAATGAGATATGATTGAGAAAGGATTCTGTAACCAGTAATGCTCTTGTACCAGTTAGGGGCCTTACAGAAGGCAGATTGCACACATTTAGTTTGGGAAGAATCTAATAAAGGGATTATATTTACAAAGGCATGGGCAGAGTTTAAGGAAACAAACAAGAGGGATGGAGTCTGCCAGGGCTTCTAGCAGTGAGAGAGCTAGTAACCAGTATCCTCTACTGTTGGCTTTGCTTTCCACAGCCCATGCTTAAGGACTTGGGCAGACAGATAAGTACCTTTTTCAGTGTGTCCCTGCTGCTGGTAGCTACTAGGGTATAGGACTATTTGATGGTTTATAGGAAACCTTGTGTGAAAGACTGAGCATACGTTCTGTGGCTCTACCCCCTCTCACTTCTTCTCTTCTTCACCACCCCCATTCTCTTGGGCGAGTGAATGTGGGAGGATTAGGTGGTTGGTGGGCGGTGATGGATACTAGCTTCCCCATTTCAGATTTCAGATTTTTTTTCTTAAAGATTTTTTTATTATTATTTATTTATTTGACAGATCACTAGTAGGCAGAGAGGCAGGCAGCGAGAGAGAGAGAGAGAGAGAGAGAGAGAGAGAGAAGGAGGAGGAGGAAGCAGGCTCCCCACTGAGCAGAGAACCGGATGCGGGGCTCAATCCCAAGAACTGGGATCATTAAGACAAAACAAAACAAAACAAAAAACTGGGATCATGACCTGAGCCGAAGGCAGAGGCTTTAACCCACTGAGCCACCCAGGTGCCCCTCAGATTTCAGATTTACCTGAACTGGCACCCATCCTTTGTTACTGTTTTCCTCCTTTCTCAGAGCAAGTGGAATAACTCAGTTTCTCAGAGTGGTTCTATATCTGATTTGTCTGTCAGTTATCCCCATCTTTTTTGTCCACAACCTGTTACTTTCTTCATAACTTTTCCTCACTTGACAGACATGCTTGTGGCTCTCGGTCCTAAAATAAAACAGCACCAAAGGATAAAACTCTTTCTCTTGACTCCTCACCTCCCACCCCTCCTAGCTTCTTTAAGCTGTTGCCCTATTTTCATCCTTCCCTTTGTCACTGACTTTCCTGTATTGCATCTTACACTTCTTTGGCTCTTAGTTATTCTTTAATTACTTACTTCCCTAAGTTTATCTAAAACTTGATTGCTAAAACCAACTGATCATTTTTAACATTCATTCTACTTAGTCTGTCTGTAAACTGTATATTTTGGCGATCTCCACTTTCTTGAAACTTCCTTTCCTTGATTTCTAGATTATCATTATTGCTTGTTTTTTCCTTCCATTTCTGGCTCCCTTCACAGTCCTCAAAGATACTTCCTTGCTTTCCCAATTTCTGGTTTTCCTCAGGATGTCACTCTCAGCTCCTTTCAAGATCTGCTGTTCTCTTTGGAGATTTCATCCATCTCCATAGCTTCATCTACCACCTATAAGTTGTTGATTCCTGAATATATATCTCTAGTCTTGATTTCACTCTTGAGCTCAAGTATTATGTTTCTGTTTGCTTTCTGATATCCTGTAGATGTGTCAAAGATGAACCTATCTCAAAGCTCAACAAAGTTCATTCATCCTCTTTTCTAAAACACCTTTGTTATGTGTTTCTCACCTATTAATGGCATTATCTTTTACTGAATCTCCTATAGGTGGTAGAGTCTTCTATTATCCTCCATCCATTTGTCAGGTCTTGTTACTTCAAGTTAAGTGGATGCAGATTATCTGCATTTGCATCCCAGTCTTGCAGCTTACCCGCTGGTTAACTTTGACAGTATATTTAGCCTTTGTAGGTTTTGATTTTCTTATGTGTAAAATGGAGATACTAGTACATCTAGGGTTTTTATGAGGTTTGAATGAGCTACTGCATATAGTGCTTAGAGTAGAGCCTGGCATGTAGTAAGTGCTTAATATATGTTAGCTATAATTATTTTAAATTTAGCATTCAGTTCCACAAGCATTTTTGAAAGCCAGGCACTGTGTTGGCACTATAATTGCAAAGAAGAATGAATGATATGGTCCCTTTCGAAATAGCTTGCTATTATTGGCAGAGATATTACAGGTGTAAATAATTTCATTATCACCTGGGACATGCTAAGATGAAGGTGAATTTCAGATTTATCTTTTCTGATTTTGCTCTTACCACCTTACTTTGTCTATCGTCTACCTCTCTCTGCTCCACCTTACACTGCTATCTGACATCTCTTTTTTTTTTCAAATTAACATACAATGTATTATTTGCCACAGATCTGTGAATCATCAGACTTACACATTTCACAGCACTCACCATAGCACATACACATACCCTCCCCAATGTCCATAACCCAACCATCCTATCCCAACCCTCCCAACCCCTAGCAACAACCCTCAGTTTGTTTTGTGAGTTTAAGAGTCTCTTATGGTTTGTCTCCCTCCTGATCCCATCTTGTTTCATTTTTTCCTTCCCAACCCCTCCAAATTCCTCATACCAGAGACATCATATGATAATTTATCTGACATCTTTTTTAAAAGCAAATTTGATCTTGTCATTTTCTTGTCTAAAAACCTCCTTTGTTTCCAGGGTGTCAATAGACAAAACCTAAACTTGTTAGCATGATACTCAGTGATAATGATACTCTTCACCCATATTTACCCTCCAACTCAATAATGTTTCTTTCTTCTCTAAGTAGTCTGTGATTAGGCCACCCCAAACTTGGAACTGATTTTCAAATTTGTCATGTATTTTCACAGTGCCATATTTTTGTACATACTGTTTTTAATGCGAAGGCCTTTCCCTCTACTCTCTTTGTGGCTAGTATCTCATTGCTAAAGACTTAAGTCAGACATCACCTCTTTTCTGGAATCCTGTTAAAATCTCTCAGGCAGAATTAGTTGCTTTCTTTCATGTCTCTGTAACTCTTTTGTAAGTACCTCTGTTTATAATATTCATTGGAGTTTTTATTTATGCTCCCCACCCAAATGTTTTTTTCTGTCTTCATATTTCCATTGATTACTTAGCAGAGTACTTAGTACTTTATCAGTATGGATGTACTTGAGTTAATCAGTGAGTGAGCCCAGCCTGATATTCAGTATTGGCCATGCCCTTTATTATAAGACTGTCTCTTCTGTTCTGTGGGTTTCCTTAAGCCTAGTTGCTACCTTCCTTTAGTTGTGAGTTAGTAATGGTGAGAGAGAGTATCTGGGTAGAAGGGAAAGATGTTAATGTAACTCGAGGGCAAAGTGTGGGGCTGGTGCCAGGTCTCTGGGTTCCTTTAGCCTTTGTTGAACTTAAAGAGGAAGGACAACTGAACCACACCTTTCCTCTGAAATTTTTTTACTTGTCAGAGATAATACTGCTGAGGGGTAAGGGGTACGATAGAGAAGGAGCTGTGAGCTATGGTCTAGAACAACAGCTGTTTTAGTACTTTTCCCCTTTCTTTACTGAGGGTGTCATGTCATGTCCCCAGGAGTGAGTGTTGTAAAAATCTGGCAGGATTGGGGTATATGTGTGCATATGGGAATGTGTCTCTGTGTTCTTTGCTGGAATGAAAATTGTTCTGCTCTTTTGATTTGCTCTGAATTTCCACCTCTTATGTGTATATTCAGATAGTTAAGGATCTGTTGGATTATTTCCTATTGGGTGGGCTTCTAGGGAGGGCCGGTGATTGGTAGAAAAAAAATTTCTTCCTCAGTAGTCCCAGGTGTCTGGAGTCGGATTGAGACCTGGTTTCTTTTCTTTTTTTTCTAAGATTTTATTTTTTTAAAGTGATCTCTACACCCAGTGTGAACCTCCCAATGTGGATCTCCCAGTGTGGACAGAAGAGTTCCATGCTCGACTGACTGAGCCAGTTAGGCACCCCAAGACTGGGTTTCTTTTCTTTTCTTTCTTTCTTTAAAGATTTTATTTATTTATTTGAGCGAGAGAGAGCACACACTGAGAGAAAGGTGCAGAGGGAGAGGAAGAGGAGTAAAAGGAGAGGGAGAAGTAGACTCCCCGATGATTAGGGAACCCAATGTGGGGCTCAGTCTTAGGACCCCAATCATGACCTGAGTCAAAGGCAGATGCTTCACTGACTGAGCCACCCAGGCACCTCAAGACTGGGTTTCTTGATCGTTCATTTGTTTGTTTGTTCATTCCTTCATTTGTTCATTCATTCATTCACTTAAGCATTCATACATTCAGCAGATATTTACTGAATTCCTAGGTAATGCTCTGGTACTAGGGATATAGCAGTAAATAAAATAGATAAACCTAGCCCTCAGTGAGGTTGCATTCTGGTGGGAAAGCTAGACAAATAAATAAGCAAATAAATATCTTTAGGTGCTAAAAACTGTTAAGAAGAAGGTAAGATTAGGAAGCTAGAGAGTGAAGGTGGGAAGATGTGCTTTTAAGATATAATTAAGTAAGGTTTCTCTGAGGAGATGGCATTCAAAAAGAATGGAGTGATGGGAAGAAAGTGAAGATCAGGGGAAGAATACTCCAGGCAGAGGGAATAGAGATTATTCAGGAAGACCTGTACGAGTAAATCAAACATGAGGACGAGGATGGTAGGATGTTAATGCAGATTAGATCATATAGTGCCCTAGAGGCCAAGGTAAGGGATTTGGATTATTGCTAGTGTGATGGGAAATCTTTGAAAGGTATTCAGCAGAGGAGAGATGTAACATAATTAGGATTTTACAAATACTCTGTGACTCAGCTCAGTCAGTTAAGGATTGACTCTTGATCTCACCTCAGGTCTTGATCTCAGGATTGTGAGTTCAAGCCCCACATTGGGCTCCACACTGGGCATGGAGCCTACTAACTAACTAAAATAAAATAAAATAAAATAAAATAAAACGAAATACCTGTCAGGGGAGGAGGGCGGGAGGCAAGACTGGAAGCATGGAGACCAGATTGGAAGTTATTACAATAGTAAGACATGTTTGAGGGTAGAGGTGATGGGTTTGCTGATGAATTGGATATTGGAATTAATGAAAATAAATAAGGATGATGCCCAAGTTATTGGTCTGAGCATGTAGGTGAATGTTGTTATCATTTCTTGAGATGGAGAAGGCTGGAGGAGGAACAGACTTGATGGTAGAAATGAGTTCTCTTTTAAACACATTACATTTAAGAAGCTATGGTGAGCGTGTGTGCATGGAATTTTCAGTGGATTGGTGGCTCTGGGTTCTTTTGGGGAATGGGGAGAGGCAAACTCCAGTTGATCTCTTCCTTCTCTATCTTTGAATTAGATTTGCCAGTCGGGACTAGGCATTGATCTCTGAACTCACTACTCCAGCCTGGTGTATCTTTGGCTCCATGGCCAGCTACTGGCTCCTGCAGACCGGATGAAGCAGACTAGAGATACAAGTGGAGAAAGCCTCCAACTGGCAGATTCTTGGAGAGTGGCCCTCTGGCCACTGGCCCTGCCCAGCCTGCCTCATGGAGAGGATGAACTGGCTGAGCAGACTGGCCTCCCGGGGCCCTGGGCACCGTGTACCTCAGGGGGCCAGTATGCAGACTCCTGTCGTGGCTGATCCTGAGACCTGCCTCATGGTCTTCAAGAATCACTGGTCCCAGGTAGGAGATTCTATGCCAAGTGGTCTGATTTACTGGCTGCCTGAGTTCTTCCAACCTACTGTGTACTCTCACCATCCCATTAGTCATTATTTCATCTAAGATTCCTGCAGTCTTCTTTCCTGTTTCTTCAGGTGGTGCGTATCCTGGAGCGGCAAGGCCCTCGGGCAGCTCCTGGGGGTGCGGATGATCTCAGTGCTGTGCGCAACCACACTTACCAGATGTTGACACTGCTGGTAGAAGATCGTGCCGTCCCCTCAGCCCCTACGGCCCCTGGGCCCTTGCTAGAGTTTGCTCTGCGTGAGGACCTGCTAACCCGTGTGTTGGCGTGGCAGCTTCAGTGGGATGAGCTTGGGGATGGGGTTGAGGAACGGCGAGCTGAACAACTGAAGCTGTTTGAGATGCTAGTGAGTGAAGCTCGCCAGCCACTGTTGCGACATGGTCCAGTTCGTGAGGCTCTGCTGACCTTGCTGGATGCCTGTGGCCGTCCTGTGCCCAGTAGCCCAGCACTGGATGAAGGCCTGGTGCTACTTCTCAGCCAGCTGTGTGTGTGTCTGGCCCGGGAGCCTTCATTGCTCGAGTTCTTCCTACAGCCACCTCCTGAGCCTGGAGCTGCCCCCCGTCTTCTCCTCTTTTCTCGCCTCGTTCCTTTCGTCCATCGAGAGGGCACACTGGGCCAGCAGGCTCGTGATGCCCTACTCCTGCTGATGGCTCTGTCGGCTGGGAGTCCCACTGTGGGCCGCTACATTGCAGATCACTCTTATTTCTGCCCGGTCAGCACCTCCTGGAATGGGGGGTGGGGTATGGTTTGTAGACGTTGGATAGCATCTTGCTATCCAGAAGATGTGGAGGGCCTATGTATGGGGTCCTTCTCCTTTAGGTAGTAGCCCCTAGGTTTGAAAGAAGTACCTGGAGTTGGGGTGGGAATGAAACATGGGCTTAGGTGGATAGCACCAGTACCAAGGCTCTTCATGGGCCAGTGTTCCCAAGTGATGTCCTGGCACTTTTGGTAACTAAATATCTGATTTAGGAATAGCTCTTTCCCCTATTCCTGTCAAAACTCTGGGTTACTTACTCCCCTGCTGAGCTTGTTTGAGCAATATTGTCTGAACTTTTGGTAACCTGTCCTTGGGGATGGCCCCCAGGTGCTGGCCACAGGGCTGAGTGCCCTGTACTCCTCACTGCCCCGAAAGATTGAGGTTCCGGGAGATGATTGGCACTGCCTGCGACGGGAAGACTGGCTGGGTGTGCCAGCCCTTGCGCTGTTCATGAGTTCCCTAGAATTCTGCAATGCAGTCATTCAGGTGGGACTGGGGTTCTCAGGAGGTCTGGTCTTTGGTCATTCTGGGGAGATAAGGGAGAAGGGGGCATATTCCCTAGAATTCTGCTATTCTGCCATCTTGGGGGTGGGATGCCTGTTTGTACCATTCTATTCCCTTCCATACAGTGGCCACCTCACATTTCTCCTCCCTCTCTCTCTTGTACCCCTACAGGTGGCTCACCCTTTGGTGCAGAAGCAGTTAGTTGATTATATCCATAATGGGTTTCTGGTGCCTGTCATGGGCCCTGCTTTGCACAAGGTGAGAGTTATGGGCGGCAAGGCAAATCAGGGTATTAGGCTGAGGGGTGGTGACCTAAATGCCAGAACTAATAGGGGAGGTAGTGGGCAGGGTACTGCTCCCTTTTTCCATGTTTGTTCCTGCTTCCTCCGTAGAACTCAGGGAAAGCACTAAATTTCCAAATTTTTCCTTCCCTTCGTCCAGACCTCTGTGGAGGAGATGATTGCCAGTACCGCATATCTGGAACTTTTCCTGCGGAGTATCTCAGAGCCTGCTTTGCTCCGTACCTTCCTGCGGTTCCTGCTGTTACACCGGCATGACACCCACACCATCCTTGACACCCTCGTTGCCCGTATTGGCAGCAACTCCCGGGTATGGCCCCTACCTCTGTCCTGGCTTACCTGGGTGAGCCATCTTCTCTCTCTGACCTTTGTTCTGGGAGGGTATGCCTGCCCTTTTTTGACCTTTGTCTCGAGCAATGACTTCAAAGTTAGGTGGCATTTAAACTTTTTACCATATTGGGTGTAGATTTTAATCTGCTGCCTTGCTTTTGTGATATATGAATCTAGAACACGGTTACTTTTTCTGGATAACTGGCTGCTCATCATGACTAGAGGTTTTGCCATTGTGCTATATTTGTGGCTTTGGCGTGAGGTTCTCTTTAGCTGTGTGTTGTTCTGTGGCCTGCTGTGGGTAACTTGAGATCACTTCTCCATGTTTTGTGTCTGCTTTGATAGGTGATCCTGCTGCTACTGGTATACTTAGCTTTTCTCCCCTTTGGATTTGCTGCATTTGAACTGCTATAAGTCAGAGCACCCATTCTGTCCACCTACCGCCTTAAACATTCCTTTTTCCTGAACATTTATACTGAATGTTTGCTACATGCCTTACTATTTTCTCGTACTAAGACTAAATGGTAAACAGGATAGACATGGTTGCTGACTTCATGGAGCTTCCTTTATAGACCCACAAACCCACTAATAGAATAATTGAAAATTGTCATTGTTTTGAAAAAAACTAAGCAGCGTGCTTAGGAAATAAGGGTGGTCAGAAACCTCGCTGAGGAGGTGACATTGAGCTGAGACCTAAATGTCATGAGGGAGTTTGCCTATTGAAGAACAAGTGGAAGAAGAGTCTGGGCGGAGGGAGCAACAGGCAAAGGATATGAGATGGGGGTGAGCTGAATGTATTTGAGGAAATGAAAGACCAGTATGAATGGAGGTAATGTGAGCAAGAGGGAGAAGGAAATGAGATGAAAGTTGAGAGGTAGGTAAGATTCAGATCATGCATGGCCTTGTAGACCATAGTAAGAAGTTTGGATTTTAACCAATATATGAAATAGGAGTAAGTAGTTTCTATGTAATAAAGACCCAAAGTCTTTCTAGGGGAATAAAGCTATTTGTTTAGTCATGGATTTTATGGCATTTTTTTGGCTACGCAACCATTTTTGTTTCCTTCTTATTATAAATAATTGAAGTTTCCTAGGTCCATATGTTTAAAAAAGAAGTTCTTGGATTACTAAAGGTTATGGAAAAACTGTTCAAGATAATTGAGATACCTTGAGATATCTGTAGTCAGCCTTGTGGTAGGTGAGGTTTCGGAAGAGCTATGAATAACTGAAGGGTATAGAATAACTAAGGGTGTCTGAAGGGTATCTGAATAATTAAGGGTATGGATGAGATATTTCACACTGACTCTGATGAGACCAGTGTTTCTGAACCAGGTGAACACTTAAGAATTTGAAAATGGCAACAACAACAACATATTCTAGGCTCTGCCTTAGCTCTCTTGAATTATAATACACAGGGCATATGAATCAAGTAATTATGATATATGCATGGATTAAGTATTACTGGTAAAAATAAATAAAGGATAGGAGTCAAAACTTTAATTTTATAAAGATACCAAAAAAGGTTTATTTCTCGTTATGCTAAAGTTAAACCATTGTCTTAATCTTTAATCTAATGGGATGTCCTGTTCATGTTTTGGGACCATTAATTTCCTTCTTGAGGTTGATTTTTTTTTCCCTCCTATGCTAGGCTCTATCTGTTTTCCTTTCATCTTAGTATTATCCTCACTTCTTTGATTCTCTCTCATTTTCTTTCGTCTCTAGCATTTGTTTCTATTAGTCTTGCGTTTGGTCCTCTGGTCTCAAGGGCCTTCAGGTTCTTGGGCTATTTCTTCCTGGTTCCTGCTTCTTGGAGGAACCAAATGCTTCTGATTTCAGGATGCCTGTTTTAAATGTGTAATTGCTTTCCTTTCTGTTGCTTGGCCTTTTAAGGCGTGAATCAGTTGCTCTGACTTTGAACTTCTTTAACCTTGTCTTTTGTGGCTTAAAGTGAATCATGCTAGCTTATCAGTCTGTGTACCTGGCTATTTATTTTAATTTCCTATTAATGTCATAACAAATTACCACAAACGCAGTGACTTAAAACAACATGAATTTATTATCTTGTAGTTCTGTACATCATACTATGACACGGATCTCATCAGGCTAAAATCAAAATGTTTGGTGGGCTTATGTTCCTTTCTGGAGGCTCTAGGCGTAGATCTGTTTACTTGCTCAGTAAGGTTGTTAGTAAAATTTGTTTCCTTGGAGTTTTAGGACTGAGATTCCTGTTTTCTTGTCAGCTGTCAGGAGAGGACCATTCCCAGATTCTGAGGCCAACCAAATTCCTTGTTTCGTGGTCCCCTTCTATCCTCAAAGCCATCAGTGGTGAATCAGGTTTCTCTCGTGCTTCAGATTTCTTTTCCTTCTTCTTTCTGACCCAGCTGGAAAAGGTTCTCTGTTTTTAAGGACTCATGTGATTTGATTGGGCCCACTTGGATAACCCAGGCTACTGTTTCCATCTCAGATTCCTTAACCATAATCATATCTACAAAGTAACCTTTTGTCATGTAAGGTAAAAATACGGATTCTGGAGATTAGGACCTAGGCATCTTCGGGGGGCCGTTTTTCTACCTACCACGAGTGTGAATGTTTCCTTTCTAGTTAAAATGGTCAGGGTAAATCTGAACGTTTTTGCTGTCCAAAATGTGAACTGCTCTCTCATCTCTTTCCTGCTACAGTTGACTTTTAATGCTCCCACAGTCATTTAGTAACCAATGAGCACCTAGACTGTGCAGCGGTGTCCTGGCCTAAGACCCAGTAGTTGGTCTTCAGGGAGCTCCAGGTATACTTGCCATGAGGGAAGTAGAGAGAAAGTGCTGTGGGGATTTGGAGGATTTTGAGGGAGTGCTTACACACATCTATACTCTTCCCCTCTCTTCACCTAGCCAGAGAAGAACCACCTTCTTATTTTCTAAAACAAATGGTTCCCTCTATTCTGGACCCACCTATTTTTTCCTTTTCCTGTCAGCTGTGCTTGAGTTTCTCTTTCTTCTACCTTCTGAGAGATACACCAGTATTGGAGAGGTGACTCAAATTCCTTGTTCACAGCCCCACTTACTTCGCAGCTGGGATTCTTCCAGGTTCCCTCTGGCTTCTGCTTGGCCTTGGCTGTGGTCTCTACTGACAGGCATTTACTCAGTTATCATATTGCTGTTGGCTCCTGGTAGTCATTCACTCAGTCCCAGTATTTCTTGGGTTCTCTCTTCATAGGTACTCATTCCATAGCCAGAGAATCTGCTGACATGTGTGTGGTCTGTAGAAATACAGAATCTGACATACAGTTCATTACTATCTGTGAACAGTGAAGTCTTGCCTATAAAGATCATATGAGCATTTATTTAATAATTGAATGATTATTATATGCCAGGCCCTGTGCACATTGTTACTCTAGGAGTGATTGGTTGGGCCTGGGGCTGGGGGCTTCCCATTTGGTAAACATCTTGGAGGGTAGAGAGCTCTTATGGTGACTCCCTCCCTCCTCCCCCCACCTCCCCAGCTCTGCATGGTCTCTCTGAGTCTCTTCAGGACCCTACTGAACCTCAGTTGTGAGGATGTCCTGCTGCAGCTGGTTCTCAGGTACCTGTGGGGACAGGGCTGAGGGATGGCTGATCCTGAACCCTCCAGGCCTTGTGCACTGCTGGGCAATGGGTTGTATTGGGGTTGCTCATGTGTTTCCTGGCTTAGTCATATAGTTTCATTGGCCTGATGTTCTCCCAGATCCTGTCCTTTCTGATCTATCCTGTGTCCTTTTTCTGCTGTCTTTCCCAGGTATCTTGTCCCATGTAACCATGTGATGCTGAGCCAGAAGCCAGCTGTACGTGATGTGGACCTATATGGACGAGCGGCAGACAAGTTTCTCTCCCTAATCCCTCGCTGTTGTCGGCATCATGCCCCTAGCCCACCCCGTCCAGAGCATGCCTCATGGGCACGAGGTGGGCCTAGCAGAGAGGCAGGGAGAAGGGAGGACACCACGGGTATGGCCTGGGTTCTGGAAAGCCTAGCAAGAAGGTGGGGCTAGGGTGTGCGGAGAAGGGTGGCCATGAGTGGCATTCTATCTTTGCGGTGGTCGATGAGGGGTCTTGCACGGTGGATCCTTAACTCCACCAAAGAAATGTAGCTTCTGAGCAAAGTTGCTCTTCTTCATCCCAATCCTGTATTGTTTCTATTTTCCATTGTTTCTTTGGTGTTATGGGTGGTGAGAGAAGGTGGTGGATGCTGAAAAGCTTAATTAGGAGGGTGGAGAATCAGCTGTCTGAATTGATCACATGTCTTTGTTGCTTGTCTTCTCTATCAGTCTCCATAGGTGTCTTATCCTTCCTCTTAGCCCCCTGTCTCTTTGATCCCTCCTATGTTTTTTCCCTCTGTAGGCCCTGGAAGCCCAAGTGTTGACTCCTCTTCTGTGGTGACAGTGCCCCGGCCCTCCACACCATCTCGTCTGGCCCTGTTCCTGCGACAGCAGAGTCTGGGTGGCTCGGAATCCCCAGTTCCAGCCCCTCGCTCACCAGGGCTTGCTGCATCCCCAGCCTCCAGCCCTGGCCGAAGGCCCAGCCCTGTGGAGGAGCCTGGTGAGCTGGAAGACAATTACCTGGAGTATCTGCGTGAGGCACGCCGTGGTGTGGACCGGTGTGTCCGAGCCTGCCGTACCTGGTCTGCCCCGTATGATGGCGAGCGGCCCCCTCCTGAGCCCAGTCCTGTTGGCTCCCGGACTAAGAAACGCAGCCTACTGCCTGAGGAGGACAGGGACACTGTGGGGGAAGGGGAGGAAGAAGAGCTGGGGAGTGGGGGGCTTGCTGGGGGTTCAGGGGAGGGCCCTGGCCTCCTGCCCGCTCCCCAGCTCAATGGGGTGCCAGGACCATGGCCTGAGGGGGCCAAGAAGGTTCGTCGGGTACCTGAGGAGGGAGCTGGGGAACTGCCAGAGGGCACCTCCGAGGGCATGGTAGGACTAGAGGGCTTTGGGCAGGAGCTCCGGGAACTGGAAGTGGCATTGAGCAATGGGGGGGCTGGCTCAGAACCCCTGCTAGAGCCTCCACTACCTCTTGAGGAGGAGGAGGCCTATGAGAGCTTCACCTCTCCCCCTGAGCCCCCTGGCCCCTTCCTCAGCAGCCCTTTGCGGACTCTCAACCAGCTGCCAAGCCAGCCCTTCACTGGTAAGCTACTTAGCCTAGGTCTTCTCCTTTTTGTACTCTTTGCATGTACTTGACATGTTTGTGCTAATATCTGAGATTTCTTGGCCATGTCATTTCTGTGTACTTGCCCAGCTCCTCATCCATTTTGCTTGGGTCCCTTCCAGACACATATCATATTGTACTTAATGTCTCTGTGTCTGTCTATACATCTTCCATGCTTGTGCTGATTTGAGTATTGATTTATGTTTGAGCCTTGTATGTCTGTCCTATGTGCATGTTCCTCCTTTTCCCTAGTCTGGCCTTTTCCTGGGATTGTGATCAGGGTGTTCTGTGTTTGGTGTTTCCTGGTGAATCACAGCAATATATCTGAACAATATATATGGAGGGCATACCTGCTATCCTCTATGTGAGGCACCTGTAAGCCATGCTGTTCCCACCTGTATATTTGTCTGGGTGTTGGGTCTCCTGTCAACTTTTCTGTAGCCCAGGATCAGCCCTTCTTGTGTGCTTCCCTTACTCTACCCTGTCCTTCTTTCTTCTCCCAGTCTCCTCAGAGAAGGACTCAATTTCAGGATTTTCTTGTTCTCTCTCCTTGGGCCTTGTTGGTTGCTATGACTACCCAGTAAGACTTTCTTCAAGTCTTACGGTTAGTAGTAAGGACTAAAACAGATAGCGTGAAATATGTCTTGGAGGGCAAATGACAAAAGTGTGGCCCTGAGTGCTCCAGTTGAGTTCTTTGGTCTTTCCAAAGACCCTGGGAGCTACACCTGACCTGACCAGTTAAGTCCTCTTTGGTTTTTGTTTGAGAGCCAGCTCTACCAATCCTGCTTCTTATCCTTACTCCCCTTCTTCTAGGGAGCAAAATACCACCTCTGAGAAGCAGCATAGTGCTTTGGACTGGACATACCTTGAAATAGTGTCTGTTCATGTCACTGATGCATTTAAACCACTTAACTGTGATGCTGCTGCATTGGGAGAAATCAGCACATTGTAGCTTTTTACTAGGATCATCATCTCTTGGGTGCATGGCAGATAAAAGTTGACCAAGGTATCTACCCATCTTTTGGGTGTTCGTAGTCAGGTTATCGTGCCTTGATCAGTCCATGTCCTTACTGGCCTGGGATATGCTGCTTGCACAGCACCAAGGCTTCTGCTCTAGAGTCCTGATCGCTCCCACTTGCAGACTATAGAAAATGACTTTCCATTTGTTTAGGCTTTGCTCCTTCTTGCTCAATACCACTAGAAGGTGGTATGCAGGTTTTACCACATTCTTGAAGCATTAATTGAAGCTGTATCCCTTTTCTTCATAAACTCACCCGAGATTTTTGAATTTTCTCTTGCAAGAGAGTCTCAGGAAATAAGAGAAACAGTAGGACAAAGTTATGTGGTATCTTAGGGACCCTGTTAAGCTAAGGTTTATGGACCTAAGGCTACTCATGTGCATCTGGAGTGAAGAATGTTTTTCAGAATTCACTGCCTCTTTGCTTTCATTGTTCTCCTTAGTTCATAGTGCAGTTCCTAGGTATAATCCTTTCCCTCACAGACCCCTGGTCAGATAGACTGTGGTGGTTCTAGAGGCCTCCTGCTTGGTGATCTGGCTCAGTTGAGACCAGTTCTCCTGGTAGATCGTTTTCATCCTTTCTGTTATCCTCTCACCCAGCAAAGAGTCTGCCCTCAATCAATTTTCTCTGGCTCTGAACTAATCTCTTTTTTCTGTAAATTCTCTTCTGCCTTCTTGGTTCCTGGTTCCTGAACAGAGCTGATTTCTTCTTTGGCTTCCAGAGATTTCTCTCCTATCTTGAAGTTGGCCTGTGTAGGCACCTTTGTCTTTGCTACAGTTCATTCTTGGTTTCTTCTGACCCAGGTGTAGTGTTATCCTCTGTTTTGTGTATAACCTGATTCTTCTTTTGGTCCCAGTTACCTTCTTGCTTCTTGTTCTTTTGTGTCTCCTGGATGAAGCTTTTTAAAAAACCAAGAGATGTTATGTAGCTTATAGTTATTACTGAATACTTATAATTTGTTTGATCTTTGACTGACTGCTTTCTAATAGTATCTTTTTGATCCTTTTAATAATCCTATGAGGTGGGTATATTTTATTTTGCCAAGTAGATAACTATGCTTGGAGAATTTTGGTTCATCCAATACTTAACTAGTAAAAGATAAAGCTGGAATTTAAAACCAGGTCGGTCTGACTCCAGAACCTATTATCTGGCTCTTCATCTTAAGTGTGTGTAAAGCTGGCATCTGGACTCCTGTGAGTCCATCTGGTGTCTGCTATTTCATCTCTTCCAGAGTAGGTGATCACAGGATGCTTAAACATACACCCAGAGACTGACATACAAATAATTTTCATCTAGTGGCATGGTGGGGGGTGTGTCTCTTGGTTTTGGGAGGAATGAGTGCGATGTGCATTGTGTTTAGGCCTTGTATCCTTGTACCCACCCCTCCCAGGCCCCTTCATGGCTGTGCTCTTTGCCAAACTCGAGAACATGCTGCAGAACTCCGTCTATGTCAACTTCCTGCTGACGGGGCTGGTGGCCCAGCTGGCCTGTCACCCCCAGCCCCTGCTCCGCTCTTTCCTGCTCAACACCAACATGGTCTTCCAGCCCAGTGTCAAGTCCCTGCTGCAGGTGTGCGATGCATGCATGCATGGGTGCGTCCAGGCTCCGTGGTGGGCCAGGCCCGCAGCTGGAGTGGCCCTGGGGGGCTGGGAACAGGCCCAGTGGGACTAGGAAGGACTCTCAGTCTAGAGCCACACAGAAATGTCATGAAGTTGTGCTTCATAGGTGCTGGGTTCTGTGAAGAATAAAATTGAGAGCTTTGCGGCCTCCCAGGAGGACTTCCCAGCACTGCTATCCAAAGCCAAGAAGTACCTCATTGCCCGTGGCAAGTTGGACTGGGCTGAAGGCCCTGCAGCAGGACCTGCCCCCCGCCGCTCTGATCCCTTAGGTGAGGACTACCCCACCACTCCACCCCTTTCCCTGTCTTCCCTAGATAGCTAATTAGTCCAGGTTAATTGAGCTCTTATTAAGGGTGGAGTCTTGTGCCATGAAGTTGCAGAAAATTGAGTCTTGATGTTTGTTGTCTGGCTCTAGTCAGAGGATAAATAAAATACAGTTACGTCCACTCAGAGCCAAATCAGCAGCACCAGCAAAAACGAGTTGAGGATAGGTAAGGCGACAGAGTAGTCTCTAGTTTGAGGTATTGGGAAAGGACATGGTATTTGATACAGTCCTTGAGAGATATTTGATGTGGTCCTTGCGTAGGCCAAGGAGTGGGATGGCTTTATTCTTTTGTCTAGGGGACCACACGAACTATTAAGTTGGAGCAGGGGATTTAGAAGGTGGTGAAATTGTTTGTTAATAAGGCTGGAAAGATTTGGCCAGAGCCGTAGGTGGTCAGATGAGAAGTTGGGCTGGGTAGAAGTTGTGATCTTTCAGGCAGTGAGAACCCATTGGGTGTTCTTAGATACGAGAGCGGAGAGATAAGCATGTTAGTTCATGTGCTAGGTGAATTGGAGCCAGGAGAAAATGGAGTATAGCTATGACCAGCAAGGCTTGAATTAGAATAGTGGAAAAAGAAAGGAGGAATTGGATAAGGTAGAAATGGGAAGGAAGTATTGGCAGAGTTTGGTGAATGGTTGTGGGGTGCAGGGAAGAATGTAGAGTTAAATATGACCATGCAGCTTTAAGTTAGAGCTTCCATTAGTGAGTGTCTGTGTACTTGCTCTGTGTGTTGGCCATTGTCTTTGGTATAGGAGACTCAGGGAGTTATAAGATGAGACCAATACTTTCTAAGAGCTGACAGTCAGTCTGGAGAGTGAATAGAGAAGTGTCATTACTGAAAAAGTGAAGTCCCAAAGATGGTGAATGTAGTGCACCAGGTCAGAATTAACTTTGGATGGGAAAAGGTTCCCTGCCCTCCGAAGGCAAATGGTACGTATCTTAGAGTTATGATAGGAGGAAGTGATCGTATCCATGGAGTTGTGAGGTGTAGAGGGGAAGGTCAGGAATTGAAGTCCTTTATTTGCTAATCAAAGTAGGAGACAAAATAGTGTGCTAAAAGCAAGAGAGCAGGGTGAGATGGAAGATCTTGAGAGATACGAGTTGGGAATACAGTACCATAATGGTTATTTTACAGTTGATGTTCCTTAGCATGATTTCCTCATGGTACAGCACTGTGACTGTGTCTTATTTCCATAGTTGTGGTCCTGTGTTCACTTAAGGGATTAAGCCCTTGAGCTCATAGATTTCTCTATGAGATGGAAGACATGAACACAAGTTCTTACAATATAGTGTGATAAAGGTGGTGAAATGGGAAGTCAGTGGGGGGCAAATCAGAGGTGGTTTCTCAGGGGGTGGGGATAATGAGATTAGGCCAAGGGGCTAATGAAAACAGTGGGGAGAGTAAAATTAAGGCATAGAGGGCTACAGAAGCATGAAAAAGAGGGTTGAAGTTTTCAGGAAGAATAGATAGGTGTGGGTACAAAAGCAGGAGAGGGTGTAAAAAGTTTGGAGAAAGGGTTGGAAGGGGCATGTGAGCCTGGTTGTGAAGGGTTCTGAATGCCATATTTAGTAAATCTGTGTAGCATATTTCTGTAGCCAGTGTTTGAGATAGAGAATGAGAACCATAGCATGATACAGACTCTAGATCCCTAGAGGCTAGGCCCTAAATATTGTGCAAAGATCCAGAACCAGTAATCGAGGAAGAAAATTAGAAGAGATAGGGCACTATTTTAAATGGTTCATTTGAGTCTAAGCTGAGGTAAATTTGGCCATGTGAAGTTGTCTAAGCTGATGTGAGGTAAAAGGATGGCTTTGGTGTATATAAGAGAGGGACTGGTGGTAGGTGGAGTGGTGGCACAGGAGAACAGATTTTGGAAGGGTAGTAGGGTATGGGACATGTGGTAAAGCCCATGAATAATTGTTGCATATATGGCCCTGTGGGTGTGGAAGGAGCAGGGGATGTGGGTCATGTGTTATAGACAGGCAGAGGGAAAGTGGAAGTGGTTGGCTCCAGTGTAGGAGCATAATGTAAGGGTATGTTAAGGACTGCGGAGACAGCTTAGTGGTAGTTGGAAAGGGAGGAGGAGTAAGAGAGTCCCTCAGGGTGAGAGGTCATGGAGAAGGTCTTGGATGAGAATGAAGTAGCTGAAGTGTTGACTGAGAAGACTGAGGGTGATGGTTGACTGGGTGGGGAGGCTGGATAGAGGGAAGAAGGCTGGGCAGGCAGCATTTTGGTTTTAGAGTCATAGTTGAGATGTTCGTGAACCCAGGGAGGGGGGCATCTCTCTCAGACTGAGAGAGTGTGCCTGACCCCAGTACCTTCACAATCCCCAATACCCATTTATTCCCAGTGAAGAGCCGGAGGCCGTCCTTGGGGGAGTTGCTCCTGCGGCATGCACACAGTCCAACCAGGGCCCGGCAGGCGGCACAGTTGGTTCTTCAGCCTGGGAGAGACGGCGCAGGACTTGGCCTAGGTGGGGGCTCCCCTGGGGCTTCAACTCCGGTTCTGCCCCCTCGGGGTGGGGCCCCTGAGCGCCAAGGTGAGGCTCTGCGAGTCAAGAATGCGGTCTACTGTGCAGTCATTTTCCCTGAGTTTCTCAAGGAATTGGCTGCCATTTCCCAAGCCCACGCTGTCACCTCGCCTTTCTTGTTGGATACTTCAGAGGAGGGATCTGGCCCTCCTGTCTCAGGCTTCGGGCCCCTCAATCCTTAACTTTCTTCCATGGACAATCAGGGCCTCACATGGCCTGGGCTGGGGCCAGGTTATAGGCTCCTTTTTATGTTTCGAGGCAGTGGCAAGAGGACTTTTTAATTTATTTCCAATGAATGTTTTATGGAGAACTTGTTGCAATATGTATAAAAGGGAAATCTCTATTCTGTGCTCATTCTTCTTTCCCACCCTTTTTTCTGGGCTGCGGCCCCAGGAAGGTTGTACATAAATGGGGAGGTCAGGGGTACTTTGTCTCTTGTGAGGACATTGGTGCCAAGGTTTCAGGGTCTTCTTATGCTGCCCTTAATGGGTGAGGGGGTCATGGAGCCGAGGGGAAAAAGTAGGGACTCTCCTCCGGCCCCCGAAGGAAGAAGCAGCATGGGCCGAGGATGGTTTTGGGCAGCAGCAGCTGATGTTTATTGGGGACCAGTATCCCTATGCCAGATCTTGGGGGCCTTGCCCCCTGTGTTTCTCGCTTCAGCTTCATTCGTCGCTGTCGAACTCTGAGGACAGACCCTGCAGCAGGGGCAGGGACATGGAGTGCCGGTCGGGGTCCCCGGGGCCCCCACCCTGGACTCCTGGTGGGGGGCTGCGGGGGCTGAAGAGCCAGTTCTCTGCCAGGGTTGGGGATAGTCACAGCTTGACTCATGCCCTGGTTTTTCTGCCTCCCTGGTCCCTCCCTGGCCCTCTATGCTGTGCCCACCCCCTCACCAGGACCATGCTTCCACCTCATTGCCCCTGGCTCCCTCACTCCATCCCCTGTCACCGGGATCCAGTGTGGAGTTAGGGGTTCCCCACACATTGCTGGGCACACACTCCTATATTCCCCATGCCCTCCCCCCTTTACCCAATCCCATCCCTTTCAGCTTCATAACCCCTAGCAGTACCTGACAACATCTGGGGCCCCCTGCGGAAGGGGTTTCGGCCCTTGTAGGAGAATCTGGTGGGTCTGCCCTCCGGCCCTTCCTGAGGAGGTGGTGTAGGTGGGCCTGGGACAGTTGGGGGCACATCAGCAGCTTCAGGGGTATTGGCAGCAACTGATGTGAGGGCCAGAGGTGGCATGATGCCGAGGTTGGGTCTGACCCAGTTGGCACCATGGGGCAGTGGATCTTTGGTCAGAGGCTTCTGTGGTCCCAGCACTCCTTTGGGCTGCAGTGAAAACTTGAGGCAGGAGAAGGCAACAGGCAGTGACCGTTGTAACCGGAGCAGCTGGGGCTCACGGGCTGTAGGTAACAGCCCCAGCTGCAGCCAGGAACAGGAGAAGACCTGGTAGATGACATAGATGCTGTGGGTGCTTCGGAGCCAGGGAAGATTTTGCTGTAGGCTCACCTGCCCTGGTGGCAGCAGCAGGAAGGCCACCTTCTTGCGCAGTCCACCCATGTGCAGGCGGATCCGGCAGGGGTGCCCTTCCAAAAGTCGCATTTCTTCATAGGCTATCTCTGCTCGGCCATTTGGTGAGTATTCCCGAGTGCAGTGGGCAAAGGCACCCTCGGACCCTGCCTGCTCCAGGAGGTTTGGTAGTGGCCCCACTGGTTGTAGTGCCCGCCGACCCTGCCGACCGGGTAAAGCCAGGCGGGTGTGGGCTGGGCGGGACTGCTTCACTAGCACACCCAGTAGGTCATAGCAGGCTGCATCCGACAGGAAAGGTACTGCCACTACATTGGGCCCGAAGCGCTCCTCGATGACCTGCAGATGGCCAGTTTACAGGTCAGTGACTGAGTTAGGGTCAGGAGTTACCTGGTAGCCTATTCTAGATTGACCCTCCCATTGTTCACTGTGCAATTACATCTCCACAACGTGCTTCCTGCTTATTTCCTAGTTCTGTCTAGTTCTGTCTACTATTTGCCAGACCCTGCTGGATACTGGGAATACATAAAAGCATAAAACTTCGACCTCATCTTATCATAACTGAGTCTAATGGAGGAGACGAAGATGTAGACGTTAGTCAGCTAAGTAAAATAATAAAGAGCCAGGTGTGGAGGAGACCAGAAGTGACTTAACAGCTTTTGTCTTTGATAGGAGGGGATCAGAGGATTTCTAGTTTCTAGGTGGTAGTACTTGAATTTTGAAGGAATTAGGTAGGAGGATGGTCAATCCAGGGAAAGGATGCAGCCATTTAAAAAACTGGAACTTAGAAACTAAGAAGGGCACATTCAGGAACACACTATTTCACACTACTTAAACATAAGGTCTGAAGAGGGACAGACACACAGGAACTAGACTATGAAAGATCTTGAGTGTGCTAAGTAACAGAAATTTGATCCTGAGGGTAATGGAAAGCCATTTGAAGGGCTCTGGGTGGGAGGGACAGGATCAGAGAGGTGCTTTAGAAAGTTAATTTTGAACAGCAAGACAAAATAAGGAGGGAGAAATATCAGTTAAGAGTATTGTATTACTGCAGGCAAAACATGGTGAGGTTTTCTAAACTAAATAAATGGGGGAACTAAAATAATGGGGGAAGATCTTTAGGTTATAGAATTAGTAGAACTTAATTAAGGAGTGTGGGAAAAGGAGTCGTGTGGGATTAGTCTCAGATGATTGGTTAGGTGGTTGATGTCATTCACTACAATGGGCACACAGAGATAGGTTTGGAATGACCATTCTTCAACATCTTCTGCCCTGGCTGTAGGGAGTACTTCTTTTAGGGATTTGAGGCCTCATCTTTGTAATGCAGGCCCCAATATGCTTTTAGGGATTCTAATTCCTCTTGGTTTTGTTCTTCTTGTCTTGCCTTTTTTGGTTTGGCAATCCAGTTCTGGGAAGTTTAACTTCATGACTACCTGGGAAACCTTGTAAAATCCTCTCTAATAACTGTATGTAGGAAATGATCTCGACTCATCAAAGATATTGCTGGCTGAGACTTCTGGCTCTCTGTTCTGCTCGGGAGTATGTAAAATTCCCCTTTTGGGTCCCCTTTCTGTTTGTTCTACTTCTCTTCCTCAGCCCTCAATTCCCACACATCTGTCTCCCTGCTGCTGGCATTGCCCACCTTGCTGGTCTTCTGGTTGAATTCTTCAGTGATCCCTTAAGGCCAGTCTGGTTTTTTTGCTACATAGAGCTGTTTTAGAAGTGTGACTGCAGAGCATAAGAGGGGGATAGTTAACTGATGGAGTTGTGTCTGCACTTAAAACAAGCTGAAGTAGCTTAAAGACTACTGTCTCTTGTCACCTAGCCAAGGAAGTAAATGGCGCTCTTAATGTGCATGGAAGAATTTCCCATCTTCCTCTCCTGTGCTTCATTGAGACATGGAATACTTTCCTTCTGGTCGGGGAATCATGCTGAAGAACAGGGCTCTAAGAAGGTCCCTTTGGATTTCCCAGGGGTGACAGCAGAGCACTGGTGGGTTGACATTTTGTATAGAATGCTCTGTGCCCTGATGAAAAAAGCAGTCACCAAGTATAACTTCAGAATCCTACCCTCGTTGCTCCTTTGTGCCCTAGGTTCCTATACAAATAAGGCAAATAGGAGTGTCCCCAGGAGGTAACTCTCTAATGGGATTTTGACAAATACCTGGTTTTTATGGTCCACGTGTCTGCTAAGAGGTGACTCACTAATGTACCTGGAGGCTTTTTCCCAGAATATAGACATGAATTTGCCTTAGGGTGGGTGGGTTATCAGGCCCTCTTTCTTATCCTTCAGGCCCCCAATAGTTAGGGAAAATAAAATTTCCATGCTAGGGTGACTGTTCTTGGTAGAGTCACCATTTGAGACCACTACCTGTTGTTCCCATTGCAGCTTTGTTTCTGGGTAAAAGTTCTGTGGAATTTAGATCTCCCAGGGGCAGCTTGGGAAAGTGAGGGTACCTTGGCTGGTTTGAGCTGAATGAGGAGCTTTTGAGCCATGTTTTGGTTAGCTCTGTGTATTACAAAGTACCCAATAAACTCTCAGCAGTTCTGGAGAGAGGAAACCAGGTCACTCAGAGGTGTCCTGCTCCTTGAATTTGCCACGTACCACCGGTGATTTATCCTGAATCATTACCTTGCCTTTCCTGACAGTTTTCCATTTGAATAGGGAAATTTTCTGATGCTGAGAGATAGTGTAGTTTTCCACTAGTTGATGATCATATTTACTTTCATTCTAATAAACTGCTTGATCTTGTCCAGACCAACCTTTTACATTGCTGAAGCCATATACTTCAGAAGGCCTCGACTCTCCTATTTCTACTTCCCTGGGAGGCTGACCTTTGTGTTGAGCTCCTGCTCCATTTCAGATGGGAGCCCCATGCTATTAAGGCTGCTTTGAGTCTGGCAGGCACTACTTTAAGATGGTTGTTTTAAAATTGGTGGGCTGCCTTCTATGAGCGCTTGAAATTCACTGTCCTTCAGATCACATAACTGGAACCTGATCCCCAAATTCTCCAAATTCAGCAATTGTAGCCATCTGGATTTGATGAGATTTGTTGGGTACCTGCAGCTAGATACAGCTGATCCTCTGCCTGCTCCTGAAAATCTACATATTTTGCTCAAAACCCAAATTTCCCATTCTGTAGAAGCTAAAGGTGAAGGAGGTATCTGTGAAGAGATTGAAGTTCCTTTAGAAAGTTTAAAGGGCCCTTTGTGATCGGCCCTTGGACGTCTTTGACCTCATTTTCACTACTACTCATTTGAATTCTGCTCTAAAGGACTATTTGCAGTTTGCAAATATGCATTTTTCTTTTTCCTCTTGGCTTTTGCATATGCTATACCTTTAATTAGGACACTGTTCACTTACCCACCCACCCACCTGCTCATTAACTCATTTAGGTGTTTATTAAGCACCATTTATGAGTCAGGCATTCCTTTTCCCTCTACATGAGAATAATATCTACTTGCCTAGCTAGAATGTCACTTTCTCCAGGAGGCCTTCCTGATCTCCTAAGTCCTGCCCTGACTTAGCACTTGTTACTATTTTCATCGATTCCTATTGCCTTTCAAGGAATTGTCTTCCTACTCATAAATTGCTCAGACCCATCTAGGTCACACTTTCTTACTTTCTTTTTAGCCCTCTTACTTTATCCTTGATGAGGGTCCAGGTGGCATCAGCTTCATCCAGTGTCAGCAGGTGGGGGGTACCAACCAACATGGTGGGGTGTGAGAGGGGTTAGGCAGGGCAGTGGCTGCTGCAGGAACCCCAAGCTGCCCAGGGAGGTGAGGCCCCAGGCCTTAGGCTTTGACCTACTACAACATGAGGTCATAGAGGTCCTGGAGATAATGGGGCCTTGGGTGGGGCGAGGACAGTCACTCTACTAGCCTCACTATGCCCACAGCCCGAGTCCAGGCTCTTGAGTGACTTACTCATTCTCTTCCTTAGGGGAGAAGAATGCAGGTGTGTTTGGGTGGACTTGTATATGTGTGTGCTTGTGTGAGTGCATGTGTGTGTGTATGCTTGTACTTCTTGCTCTGAGTTCTTTAAGGAAACGGAATCAGGCTTCCCCCTTCAGCAGCCTCCTGAAGCAATTTGCTGTGCTGTATTATCAGCTGATGATGACTTCTTTGTGAGGTTAGGTAAGGGTCCTGAAGGACATGGGAGAAGTATAAAACAGGACTTAGACTGAGAAACAAGCAGTAATTCTCAACATTGGCCATACTTTGGAATTACCTGGGAGCTTTTAAAACTATAGATACCTGGATCCTACCCCCAGGGATTCTGATTTAATTGGTCTGGAGTATGCCTAGGCATCAGGATTTCTAAAAGCTCCTCAGGCAGTTCTGATGTGCAGCCTAACTTGAAACACATTATTAATGAGTGGGTTACAGTTGCAATGAAAACCAGGTGTGTGCGTAGGAGGGTGCCATATGAGTGGTGGCAGTGTGGAGGATAAGAAACTAATCGGGTAATGTTGCCTTAGTAACTGGAGAGGACTTTTAGGAAGCCAGAATTACCCAGGTAAATTTGAGGAAAATTTTTTTTTATGTACCACTCCCTGACCTAGGCTGATCTGCGTGTAGCTGGCTCTCTCCTGCTGCAGCCCTAATCTATGTGTGATTTCCCTTTGTGTCTCTGTTCAGAGATCTCAACCTGGTGTTTGCTGGAGAACAGTGGTTTATCCTTGGGGAAGAGCCACTCTGTGGAGCCTTTCTAGTAGCTTCCATTCTGCCTCTTATCTGTCTAAAGAGTCTTCTGTTGAGTCCTCTGGAGAGTCTCCTGTGTTCCTAGGAAGACCACTTCTGTATGGGGAGCATCCTTTCCTATCCTGGCCCAGCATGTAGGGCTGTCCCATGAAGTTGGCCATCGTCTGAGCTGGCTGAGGTGGTATGAGTATGAGGCACAAGGAATGGTCCTACATGATGTAACTGGCCTCAGGGCAGGGTAAGTCTCTCTAGCCAGAGCTAATGGTATGGGTGCTGGGTGTTTAAGCAAAGATTTGACAGTGAGCATGGGATTGCTCCAGGAGAGGAACTGAAATCAGATATTTATTGAAGTCCTGTGTGCTAGGGGCTGTACCAAACACTTTGAATCCATTATCCTAGTTAATCCTTTTAGTAACTTCTTGAAGTAGATACTATTATTTCCTCATTTTATAAGTGAATTAACACACTCAGAGAGGTTAAGTAGATTAGTGCAAGGGATATAGTGAGTTAATGGCAGTCTGGGATTCAAATCCAGCTTTTTTAAACTAGAATTTGAATGGTAGTTCTTTTTGGTAAAGGAAGAAATTACTGTATCCCTTCTGTTCTCCTGAGTGTATGGTGGGAGGGCGCCTGCTCAGTGGATGTGCAAAGTCATTCAGTGAAAAGGAAGCAGGTCGCATAAGAGAGCTGCAATAGCCAAACCAGAAACCCCAAGCTTCTTGTCAGGGCAGGCAAAACCAAATTTCTTCCTCTAGTGCCCTCCTAGCCCTACACCAGGAGAGGTCATCTGATGTAGTATGGTTGGCACTTCTGTTCCCTCCAGAAAGGAATCCTAAATGAGGTAGACAGCAGAGAGACAGACACCAGGACAAGGGACACAGACATGGGACAAAACAGACAGTGCAAGGAGGCAGAAATTCAGAGGTACAGATATGAAAGTTACTGATAAACATGGGTAGGGGATGATGTACATCCATATCCTAAGGGGATTCCAGAATGAGAAGAGGGTGGATGGGATGGGGTAGGGACAGGGATGATGGGCTATTTGTGAAATGTGAAGAGGATCTCTTTTTCAGATTTTCATAGAGGAGGCTAAGAGAGGGAAATTGGGTATAGATGAACTTCTCAGGCAGAAGCCCATATCATCACCTCTTTTGGTGATGATCATGATTCTTTAAGCTCCCTACATTCCACATTGCCCTACCCTGACATTAAGAGACTGTCTTTCCCTTTGGTTCATAGAGTCTGAGGATTGAAAGTTGCTGAAGGAAAACAGATGACAACTGAGTTCTGGATGGAGTTGATGAGCCTAAGGGCTGGGCTGTTTGGGCTATAGCCTGCTCACTGGGTTATCTCCAGTGTGGCACATTCTGGGGTTTCCGTGGACAGATCATCTGCAACATATCTGAGTGGTGACTGGACTAAAGAACATGAGAGGAACAAAACAGGCAGGGGCTGTTATTTAGGGAACATGGGGTTCTCTGCAAGAACCTCCAGGGTACTATAGAATAATGTTGATAGAACTTTTGGAGGGATAAAGAGCCCTAACAAGTCTCTTCACTTCTCTTAGGCTACAGGGATAACTGTACAAGGCCCTAATCCCTTACTTGAAACCTTTAGGGATAGATGTGTTTTGGATGTCAGAATTTTAGGAAGGGAATATAGTGCCTTTATCCTATATAAAGGAGTACCCCAGAGAGGTTTAGGGCAGTGCCCTATAATCGAACACATCAATATTTCTGAACCTAAATGTATGACTATTCACACCAAGTGAGATAAATAAATACTGTAAATACCATTGTGATGTTTTAGGTTAGGTTTTGGACCAAAGTTATAACAAAAAATATTGTTTCTTCAGAGATTTTTTTATTTTGGAACTGTGGATAAGGGATTATAGGATTACTCTCAGGTTGTTGTGAGGAGTAAGGGAGCGCTGGTAGTCTTCTAAACACATCACATGGTAGGTGTGTGATCTCAATCTAAAACAAAATAACTAATGTCCAAGAGGGTGGAATTTGGCTTGAAGAAAGAAGGTTCTTGCAGTGGGCAATGCACAACTTTGGAATTCAGCTGCCTTGGGGAGCTGTGCACAACCAGGGAATGAAGGTGCCTTAGACAAGAGGTTTCCTGTGGTGGGAAGGTGACAGAATTCATTGCTTATGAACATTGACTGCATAGGATTTCCCTTTTCATGTACTAGAGGGGAAAGGCAAAAAATGTGCGTGTGTGTATGTGTGACACAGGACATCACATATACATTTCTTTATAATAATGTTGTAATAAATATCTTACTGCATACATCTTTGTTTATATCTCTAATTATTTTGTTAGGATAGATTTATTAAAGAGGAATCCCTAAGAGAATATGAACATCTTAAAGACTCATGACCAATTAGGATTGGGATTTTGTCACAATTATTCACAAAATTGTTGCCTGAGGAGTTTTTTTTAACTCAACCTCATGAAAAAGATTAGTCTTGAGAATGAGTGATCCCACACTCAAGGACAACTGTAGATCTCCTCAGTGTGGCAACACCTCTGAAAATCATGCAGAACTTCTGCACTATCTCTTCAGCTCCTTGTTAATGAGGACCTGGTAAGACATCACGTGGCCCTGGAGAGGATATCACCTGCTTTTTCAGATCTGCAGCCTCCTCTGCTGTGTGGTATTCCATGATGTTTGGTGCAGCTATCTGCTGAGCGGTCAGCCCTGCACTTGCCTTTAGGTCTTCATGGCTGACTCCAGTACCTGTGGTTATGATCGTTTTCCCGGAGAGCTTGGGTCTGCCTGTGCAGCCTGTAGCTTTCTCCAACCTTCTAATGGTGAATCCCTGCCTTTTGCCTGAGATTATATTCATTCTTGGCTGGTGTAAAAGATCTTTTGCACAGTGTCCCTTCCAGTGCAGAGTCTTAACTGAAAGTCAGCCACCTGTTGGGCAATACCATGACACTTCCTGTGTAATACCTCTGTTCTCTGCTAGCCACAGCGGTACAAAATACTCCTATTTAATCATGTTGCACCAACATCATGTACATCTAGTGATGCTGACCAGGCCAAATGGGGGTGCTAATGTGGATTTTATTTAGGAATTCAGTGTTCTTGACTGAGGATGCAGAGAAGAGCAAACTGGTAAGAGACCATAGTAACTGGACTTCAGACAATCAGGTGAAGTGCTTATTTCCCAGGATATCAAAATTTCTTTCAGCTGGACCTCTGACCCCTATGGCTGTAGGCCCAGGAAGAGAAGTTTTAGCAATTAATTCTTGAGATATTGACAGGAGAGTGGGGGGTTAGTAATTATGCAAGATCAAGAGGACTCTCTGGACTGGGAATGGTAAACATCAATATGCTGGCCAAATTTGGGACCCCCATCTGGGCACATTATCCAGATTCTCAGAATGTGGGGAATGAGCCTGTAACTTTCCCTAAGGAGAGGCTGAAAATAGAATCTGGATCCAGAAGTGGAGAGGGCTGTGATCCCAGGCAAGGACCCAAACACTTGCCTCCTGAGGCAGCATCACTCTTCCCAAGACCCCTAGGTCTAGCCTCTGTAGAGGAGCTTTTGTGTGGAAACATGGGGAGACTTAGGTAAAAATGATGGCGGCGGGGAGAGGAGAGTTTTCATTAAGTTAAATCTTGTGTACTATGAACAATGGTAATTCCTGATCTTATTTTCCTGCATAGTAACATGTAGCCCTCTGCCTCCTGCCTCCCAAGCAAGATACATGGATAGGCCAAAGCCTGCATATGCTAGGGGTTATACATAGTAGAGACTTAATAGCAAATATTTGTTCAGTGGTTATCACAGTCATATGTAGACAGTGGGACAAAGCTGACATAATTCACAGCTCCAGGCCCTAGACTCTCTTCTGTATATCCCCTCTCCACAGCAGACTCCACTGTTTTCTCTTACAACTGGCTTTTTCTGATGGTGAAGATTTCCAGGAGCTGGTCTCTGATTTGCTTGGTGCGGACCCCATAGATGAGTGGGTTGAGGGCAGGTGGCAGCAGCAAATAGATGTTAGAGAGAAGAATGTGCACAGGCTTTGGGACAGTGTGACGACCAAAGCGATGTGTGAGGTAAGAGAAGAGACCAGGTACATAGAAGGCCAGAATGACACAGATGTGGGAACTACATGTGCCAAAGGCCTTGGCCCGGGCCTCCCGGGTAGGCAGTCGCAGTACAGCGTGGGCAATGAGCCCGTAAGAGGCAGTGATGCCCAGGATATCTATACCTGACACGGCCAGTGAAAGTGCCAGCCCATACAAATTGTTGGCCCGCGTGTCACCCACCACCAGCTCTACCACCGCCATGTGTGCACAGTACGCATGGCCAATGGTCTTAGCTCGGAAGTGCTCAAATCGTGCCACAAGCAGAGGGAAAGGCACAACAATAGCCACAGCTTTCAGTGCCAGTGCCAGTGCTGCATAGCCTACACGGGTTTTGGTGACTAGGAGAGGATAATGCAGTGGACGCCCTACTGCCACAGCACGATCATAGGCCATGGCCAACAGCACGCCAGATTCCACAGCAGTCAATGCGTGGACAAAGAACATCTGGGCCAGGCAGGCACCGTATGGCACAGGCCGGGGCCCAAGCCACAGCACAGCAAGCAACCCCGGGGCTATAGATGTAGCTAAGCCCAGGTCTGTAGCTGCCAGTGTGGCCAGGAGTAGAAACATGGGCTGCTGCAGTGTGGAATCCATCTGCACCAATGCCAGCAGTGTTCCATTGCCCAGCAGGGCCAGCAAATACATGGGCCCAAAGACCAGTGTCAACCAGGCCTGGGCACCCCCTAGTCCTGGAATGCCAGTCAGTATGAAGAAGGTCGGGCGTGGGAAGGTGGAGTTGGGATGTGGACCTTCTACCATCCTGTGGGGGGGCAAGGCTTTAGGGCTCATGGGGGCATGACTCCTGATAGGGAAGAGATGGGGAGATTTTGGAGGGAGTCACAGTGGCACAGACCCATCCATGGGATACATGTAGGGGTAGTGCAGCATTGGGGGATCACAGGGTTATAACCTTAGGTTAAGGTTTTTGGATGGATAATCAAGGTCACTACCCCAGCTTGAATGGGAGAATCCTTCATGCCTGAAAGCCCATGAGTGTTGTAGGGGGAGAAATGGGGAGACACTGATATTGAGAAAGGAGAGCCTCCCTGTTGCAGGGGCTGCTATAGCTGGAGGTCACCTGAGAGCCGGGGCTGAGATGCAAGTTTTTCTTTCTCAGGATCCAAAGTAGAGTCCGTCTCAGTCTCTGTAAGGTGGGGGAAAGCCAGAGCCTGTTGGGGATCAGGCCCCAGGCTGCACTGTCCTCGAATGTGTATCCTTAGGCAGAGCTCTTGGGCCTCAGCTTCCTCAGCTCCACACTGGAGGTGGACACGTGATTATAGTATTGTCCAGCTTTAACATTCCGGGCATCAACCCTCAGAGAAGATGAGTAGAGAGAAAAAGAGAAACAGGAAGAGGAAGATTGGACCTGCAGTGAAGCTGGAAGCCTGATGTGACAGGAGAAAACTTGCTGGGTTTTGAACACTGGGTGGAGAGTTGCAGTTGGGCCTGGGAAGGAACAGAAAAAGAGAGATGGCAGCAAAAAAGGGAACTTCTCTGTCTCCCTTCCTTCTTCATGATCCAGAAAGGAGTCCCACCAAAGTCTTAATACTGGGGTGCCATAAAGGGAGGAAAGGGTATACAACCCAGAGTAGCAGTCATACGTGGAAGAAACATCTCTGATGTTGGAGGAGGTAGGGTGAGTAGAACCGATTCTACCCAGAATCTCACTCACAGCAGAAGAGAAATAAACATTAAATGGATAAATGAATGAGGAAAGCACCAGCAGAAGACTTGACTGAAGAAAGATCCCGAGCGCTGTGTGTTGGCAGCTTTTCTTCACTTTGATGAATGCCTATGGGGCCCTTTATGAGGCTGTTCTGCCTGCTTCCCTCAGGGCCCATACACCTCCCACCTGTGCCACATTAACTCTTCCCTGTGCTGCCTCCTTGCCCAGTGTGATAGCATGGTAACTCAGGAAGTAGAGTAAGGAGGCAGAGAGGGGGACAAGGAAAGTAGGATGGGAGTGAAGAGATCCCTGGGAAAGAGGAACACTTCCTCTGGGGTGGGGGGGTCTTTGCTGACTCCCTGAAGTCTGGAGAGAAGACCTTGCTATACTCTGGAATAGCATCGGTTTCCTCTATTGTAATTACTTCTCTCTCTTCTCTTTCTCTGTCTCTCTCTCCCCCCACCTCGAGCAGTGCTTCTTCTTCTTCTTCTTTTTTTTAAAGATTTTATTTATTTATTTGACAGACAGAGATCACAAGTAGGGACAGAGAGAGAGAGGAGGAAGCAGGCTCCCTGCTAAGCAGAGAGCCCGATGTGGGACTCGATCCCAGGACCCTGAGATCATGACCTGAGCCGAAGGCAGCGGCTTAACCCACTGAGCCACCCAGATGCCCTAGCAGTGCTTCTTATTAGCCAGTATCTCCACTGCTCATCCCAGTGCCGGGCATATATTTGTCTGTGAGTAACTACTTACTGCTTTTAATTGTGTGAAGTACTGCTGGCCAGACAGCATTTGCTGACTGACAGAGGCTCCAACAGTTTTAGGAGCCTTAGGTATCTATGGAGATGAGAAAGAAAGTTACTCACCATCAACCACAGGTCCACTGGGCACAATTCTGCTCTAATGACACATACCCTAAAAATCACCCCAGCATGCAAGATAATGTAAAAAAAATGGGGCTTGTGGGAAAGGTGACAGTAGGGGACATTCAAAAACTTCGTCAGTGACACACTTAAAAAAAAGGATAGCACCCCAGTAAAAATGGTGGCACTGTTTTATACATTAACTGGTCAGATAGTGCATAAATACACCAATAAATATGACACGTTACCTTGAAAAAGACTTGGAGTTTTCCTCGTGGAAGTGTTAAAGGCAGCTGGTGAATAATTGAGAAGCGATAGAAGGGGAGACCACAGCTGTCTCCTCTTACCTGCACTTTCCCTTCTGCAGTTCCAATCGCCCACTGCCCTCAACTACTGTGGGGAAGCAGATGATCCTCTTTCTGACAAATCGTCAGAAGGTCAATCGTAGCCTAATGCTACATCACAATGCTGCATCATTCCCCTCTGCGTCCTCACGTAGGCATTTTACGCTCTCATATCGTCCCAGGAAGCAGGGTGAGTACAATGCGGTAAGGTATTTTGAAAGAGAGACCGTGTTCACATAACTTTTATTACAGCATATTGTTACAATTATTCTTATTACCAGTTACGGTTAGACTCTTGCTATGCCCAATTAATATATTACACTTTATCATAGGCATGTCTGTATAGGAAGACACAGTATGGGCATACCTCTTTTGATTGCGTTTCACAGATCATGCGTTTTTTATAAATTGAACATTTGTGGCAACCCTGCTTCTAGCAAGCCCATTGCTGCCATTTCCCCAACAGCACTTGTTCACCTCGTGTCTGTGTCCCATTTTGGTAAATCTCGCTGTAATTAAAACCTTCTCATTATTATTATATTTGTCGTGTTGCTCTGTGATCAGTGATTACAACTCACTGAAAGCTCAGGTGATGGTTAGCATTAGCAATCAGATTTTCAAAGATTGATTTATTTATTTTAGAGAGAGACGGCTCGAGCTAGGGGAGGGATTGGGGGGAGAGGGAGAGAATCTCAAGCAGACTCCCTGCTGGGTGCAGAGCTGGACATGGGGGCTCGATCTTGTGACCCCGAGATCATGACCTGAGCCCAAATCAAGAGTCAGATGCATAACTGACTTAGGCACCCAGGCGTCCCTAGAAATAGTTTTTATTTATTTTTATTATCTTAATTAAATTGAATTTATTTATGTATTTTTTATTTATACTGTATTTATTGAGATGTAATTCACACACCACAAATTTCACCTGGGCAATGTATACAAATCAGTGTTTTTAGCATATCCATAGAGTTGAACAACCATCACCATGTCCTAATTTTAGAACATTTCCATTACTTCAACCCTCTCTCCCTCTGTCCAAAATAAAGCCCTGTATTTATCAGCAGTCACTCCCTTTCTCCCAGCCCCTGGAAGATACTAAGCTACTTTCTCTCTCTATAAATTTACCTCTATGTATAACTTTACATTTATACACTTCATATAAATGGAATAATACAATATATAACCTTTGTGTCTCTTTCATTTAGCATAGTGTTTTCAGGTTCATCCATGATGTGATATGTCTCAGTACTTCATTACTTTTTACTGTGGGATACCCTTCCACTTTATGGGTATACCACCTTTGATTTATCCATTCATCATTTGATAGACATTTGGATGGTTTTCATTCTTTTGACCATTATAAACACTATTGCTAAACATTCGTGTAGAAGTTTTTATGTGGACATTCGTTTTCAGTTCTTGTGAGTATGTACTTCGGAGTAGAACTGCTGGGTTGTATGTTAAACTTTATGTTCCTTTGAGGAAATGCTGAGCTACTTTTCTTTCTTTCTTTTTTTTAAATTTAATTTAATTTTTTCAGTGTTCCAATATTCACTGTTTATATATATTTTAAATATTTTATTTATTTATTTGACAGATAGCACAAGTAGGCAGAACAGCAGGCAGGGGGAGAGGGGAGAAGCAGGTTCTCGGCAGAGCAGGGAGCCTGATGTAGGGCTCTATCCCAGGACCCTGGGATCGTGACCTGAGCCAAAGGCAGCCACTTAACTGACTGAGCCACCCAGGCACCCCACCAGCAATAGTTTTTAAATTATAATACTCACATGTCTTTTTTAGACATAATGGCATTGCACAATTAATAGGCTACAGTATTGTATAAACATAACCTTGACATGCACTGGGAAACAAAAATTCATTTGACTTGCTTTATTGCTCTATTTGCATTATTGCAGTGGTCTGGAACTGAATCGGCAGTATCTCTGAGATGTGGCTGTGTACTTAGGGTTTGGTACTATCCAAGGTTTCAGTCATCCACTGGGGCCTTGGAATGTATAACTTGGAGACAGCAGGGGACTACTGCAATCTGAAGTTGGGAGGAATGTTGTAAACTAGATATGGATGATGTGGTTTATAACCTAAGTGTGGTGATAGATGTTTCAGGTGTGTATGCATGTTGGATTATCCTTTGCTGCTGTGTTCAGCAGTTTTGAATGCACTTTTGTGCACTCACCTAGTTCCTGGCAGAGGGAATAATCGTACATAAGAGAACATGAAATTCTCATTATACTCAGTACTCCAGTGTGTCGTTGGAACAAATTTGGTCTTTCAAAACTAACTTTATAGCGATCTAATTGAATCTTGGTTGTACCTGGCCCTGTACCATATGGTGTGGATACAATGGCAAAAACAAGACCCTGCTGCCCTCAAGGAGCTCACTGTCTAGTGGACACAGTGATGCAAACAGTAATTGGAAAGGTACTTAAGTAATTGCATTAATTCAGGTTAGTACCAATATGGAGGGAGCACAGAGAAAGGAGGTTTCCCTCTTCCTGAGGTGTCAGGGAATTCTCTGACTTGTAGTAATGGCTACATATGCAGGCATTGCTCTAAGTCCTGTTTTACCACATGCATTTCAGTAGGTACAATGATTTCCCCCATTTTACAGATAAAGAACTAAGGCACAAACTTGTTCAAAGTTAGATAGTAAATAGCAGTTAGATACTGGATCTGGCCCTAGCATTCTTGCTCTTAGCCACTGCTTTAAACATTTCTGCTGAGATTTAGCACATGAATAGGAGTTTTCTAGGGTATTTGGGCCAGAAGGATCTGTACCTGGTAAGAGAAGTTCAGGTTGTCCTAGGATTGCTGAAGAAGGAAAGGAGCACTTGGGAGCTGAGGGCAGTGGATGGAGAACCGTGAAGGGGATAATGCCCTTGAGTGACATTACATTCAAACAGACTCAAGAGAACACTAATTGGACTTTTGGCTGACATATGCCTGTCCTGGGTACTAACTGTACAAGATTGTTCATAAGATAAATCACAGTTCCTTTAAGCCCAACACAATTGAAGTTGTTAAGTTCCCACAAATTTTCTGTATTCTGTGTTGTTCACTAGCTATTAATCCAGGATGTATTGGGGGATATCGTTGATTTTGTCTCTAGAAAAGTTCCTTTGTTGATCCCTTAGGCCCCAGTCCAACATTAGAGCAGCTTTCTGATTACAGTTGGGGTCACTTGGCTGGTCTTTCCCTGAGACGTTGGCCATTGGAGGAGTGGATCTGACATTACACCTGTGACCTTATGGGGCTGTATGCCTGAGTCTGCTCCCCAGGGGTGGATGCCAGCCCTGTAGGGGGGTAATGATAGAGTGGGAGGAGGGAGAGGGGGCTCATTGGGCCTCTCAGTTGACTGGTATAAGAGGACAAAAGGGCTCTGGGAATTGTCCTTGAATTTCTTACTTCTTTGATTAATGCAGCTACCACCAACATTTACTATAGAATAAGGTTTTCAGATATCAGCTTGTATAGGCCTGTTCTTATTTTCTGCTTACAACTGACCAGTGAGCAACAACATGTAGCAGTAAGTTGCCCATTTATACAATAGATTACAGATCAGAAAATCTTGGGGCCTAGTGATGCCACTCAACACTGGATCCTCTTCTAGAAACCTCTTAAGGCAAACTCTCAGTTGGTCAAGTATCAATTCCCTGGTGAATATGAGACCCCTCTCTGACCACTAGTACCACAATAGTGCAGGCTTCACTTTCCCTCAGTTTCTGGAGAGATAGAGAGACTCTATAAGCCCAAGGTAAGATGGTGGCACTCCATATATGTGGAGATGTGGATGACATGAAACCACCACACCACTCTGTTTTCTAGCTTCACTTCCTTCCTCCAGTCCTTCTGTAAGAATATCTTTAATAATCCATGAAGCTCTGGGGGTACTTGGGGACCCCAATATCTAGGATAGTGGATATTCTGGCACTAAGGTTGTAAACTTGTGAAGGGAACTGTTCTCCCTATAGAAATCAGGTTCTGGTAGGGGTATGTAATAGCTCAGATCTAGTTTTTATCAATTGTGCTGTAATATTGTCTGCTGTCCTTATCCATTTTCCCTTCCTCTGCAGTGGGGTCAGTCCTTTGGACTAACTCTATCTTTGGCCATAGATAGTGGTGACTCTAGTGTTCTCTTGCATGCTGAGGTCACAGTTCCTGTCCTTGTCTCCCAGATGACACTGTAAGACAGGAAAATTGGGTTATGATGCTGAACACCCCCTACCCCATGCTTTAATTTGTCTAGTCATTCTTTTCCTTCAATATGAGGCATGAAAGAAGCATTTTAAGTCTCTCTGACCAGTATTGGCTAAGGAGAACAGTGCTGGGTATTCTTCCAAAGACTTTCCTCGCAGAAGATGAGTAGTTCCCTCTAAAGGTTCTCTAGCATTTAGAAGGGGACTTTGGAACTGACTGTGTTTGTTGGGGCCATCGTTCAAGAAATTAATTCCCTAAAGTTCTGTTCTGAGGTAATAGGTAGCACCTTTATCTTTTCCACCATTACCTCCTTTCCTCTAAGCTCATGTTGCATGGCTGAAACTCTTACAACCGAGAAAGTACTAATGTCATCTATGCAATCCAGCAAACATTATTAAGAACTCATTACATGCCAAACACAGTAGTATGAATGGGGAAGCAGCCTCTCTTATCATTAGGTTCACACAGCCACAGAGGCCCACTTCCTTAAGAGCTTGTGTATCTGTTTCCTTTCATCCTAATTGGCTATGTCCCACTGTATACCCCACAAACTTATCCTAGAATATTGCAGCAGTCTCACAACAGATGCACTTGTTTCTAAGAAACTTCATTGTGTTTTCTTTTTTCATTACACTTTTATTTGAAAAGTGGGTAATATATATAAAAGTACAAAGAATAACAAATGCACATGTTATCAAGACATCCAGAACTGATCATTATTACCATTTTGACCCACTTGCTTTCAGTTCCTTTTTCTTTTTTAAAAGTATTTATTTGACAAAGATCACAGGTAGGCAGAGAGAAAGGAAGAAGGGAAGCAGACTCCCTGATGAGCAGAGAGCCCGATGTGGGGCTCGATTCCAGGACCCTGGGATCACATCCTGAGCTGAAGGCAGAGGCTTTAACCCACTGAGCCACCCAGGCGTCCCTCAGTTCCTTTTTAATCAAGGCAATAGAAGTTAAAGATAAAATTAAAGTCTCTTTTATCTCCTATAGTGTTTCATTCTACCTTAGAGGCGGTAATTATCATGAATTTTGTGTATCTTTCTAATTCAATTTTTACTGCTTTTGCTAATTGGTGCTTTTAGACCTTTACATAAATTATTTCCTACTGCATAGAGGAAATTATGTTTTGAGCTCTGTTTATGCAGATATATAGATCTTTATCATTCCTTTACATTTCTACATAGTTTTACAGCTTGTGATTATGCCAAATATTTATTTACTGGTGGACTTCTTGTTTCTGGATATTTTGCAATGTATACTGCTATTTAATATTTTTGTACATGCCTCCTCTTTCACATGTATAAAAATTTCTCTAGACTGTACATCTAGAAGTGAAATTTCTGGGTCATGAGATACGCATATTTTCCTCTTTAGCCGATTTTATCAAATGGTTCTTCAAAATAGTTGGTCCAACTTGTATTCCCACTAGCAGTTTATGAAAGTTCCTGTTTTTTAACATCCTTGACATTTTATATTATCAGACTCTTACCTTTTTGTGAATCTGGCTAATTAGAAATCTTATCTCATCATTTTAATTTATATTTTTAATATATTTATTGGTCATTTGTATTTCTTCTTCTATAAATTGTCTGATTATTTCTTTTGCCCATTTTTCTCTTCAGTTGTCTCTCCCCCTATATTATTTTGTACACTTTCTCTGTATATTCTAGTTATTAATCCTTTGTTTTACATTGGAAACATAACCTTCTAGTCTGTTAATTAACTTTTAATTTTGTTTATGCTGTCACTTCTCTGTACAGAAAATTTGAATTATTTTATTTTTTTAAAAGATTTTATTTATTCATTGGACAGAGAGAGAGAGAGATCCCAAGTAGGCAGAGCCGCAGGCAGTGGTGGTGGGGGCAGCAGGCTCCTGCCGAGCAGAGAGCCCAATGCAGGGCTTGCTCCTAGGACCCCAAGATCACGACCTGAGCTGAAGGCAGAGGCCCAACCCACTGAGCCACCCAGGCACTCCAAATCTGAATTTTAATAAAAATCACATATAGGCCATGTACTTTTGTGTATTATTTAGTAAGTTCTTTCCTACCCTGAGATTGTAAAGATATTTATTATAAATTTTATGATGTTTAGATTTTTTTAAAAAAATATTTTATTTACTTGTTTGATAGTGAGAAAGAGAGAGAGAGAGCACACACACACAAGTAGGGGGAGCAGCCGGCAGGGGGAGAAGCAGGCCTTCTGCTGAGCAGGGAGCCTGATGCGGGGCTTGATCCCAGGACCCTGGAATCATGACCTGAGCCAAAGACAGACACTTAACGACTGAGCCACCCAGGTGCCCCTAGATTTTTTAATGTTTCGTTCTTTTAATCCATCTGAAATTTATTTTTGCGTGTATGACATGAGACCAGGATCTAGTTTTATTTCTTTGTTTTTCTTAAAAGGAAACTTGGTTCTTCCAGTACTTTTCTGCAATGATATACAATTATTACACACTAACTTCCTATATATAATAGATTTGATCTAGGCTAGGTCTTTATTCCATTAATGTTATTTGCTAATTCATCACCAATATTAACTACTATAATTATCTTTATATCTGTCAGGCAAGTCACTCTTTCTTGTTTTTCTCTCTGTGTGTGTTTCCAGAAACATATTGGTTTTTTTTGTGCCTTTATTCTTTAACATGATTATTAGAATAACTTCCTGAGTTCCATGAAAAATCCTATGGGATCTTAATTGGAAATGAATTTAGTTTATAGATTAATTTAGGAGCATTAATATCCTTCCAATATGGAATATTTTCATTCATAATATATTATATCTTATCATTTATTCAAATCTCCTTGTATTTTATTTAATAAAATTTAAAGATTTCTCCATTATAATAATGCATATCTTTGAAAATTTATTCTGTTTCTTATAGCTTTAAAAACCAATTTATTGGGATAAATGCACCCATATTAAGTGTTTAACTTGATGAGTTTAGATAAATGTATACACTCACATAAGCACCATCCCAATCAAGAAATATAACAGTTTTATCATCCCCAAATGTTCCCTTGCTACTCTTTGCAGTTGATTCTCTATACCCCTGGTCCCAGCCCCAGTCTCAGGCAGCTAACTTTCTGTTCTTATAATTTAATTTTACTTTTAATAGAATTTTATATAAATGGAATTATATAGTATATACTACTTTTCATATGGTTCCTGTCACTTAACATGTTTTTGGGAGTCATCTATTTTGTTGCAGTTATCATTAGCTCATTCCTTTTTATAGGCGAAGAGGTGAATAGGTGAATTCCTTTTATAGGTGAATAGTTCTATGAATATTTCATAATTATTTAACCATTATTCCTTTGATAGACATTTCAATAGTTTTCATTTTTAACCGTTATTGAGATAATGATAAAATGATAATAACAAAATAATATAGTGAACATTTGCCTACAAATCTTTGTGTAGAAATATTTTCATTTCTCTTGGGTAAACCCTTAGGAATGGTATTGATTCATCATGTGATAAGTGTATGTTTAACTTTATAAGAAGCTAAGAAGTGATTTTCCAAAGTAGTTGTACCATTTTGCACTCCCAACAACCTTGTACGAGATTTCTAGTTATTCTACACCCTTGCCAACTTTTAGTATTGTCTCCCAAGCTGTGACTTATTGAACACAGTGTGAGTCAGGCACTGGGCTGAGCACTCTGCATGTATCATTTCACTCAATATAATGTCCCTTTGAGGTAGGTACTATCATTATTTCCATTTAACAAATGAACTGAGATGTGGATAGTTGACTTCTGATCATAAAACATCAAACGAGTCTGGATTTGGATCCAGCTCAGTGTGAGTCCAATATGGATTTCTTTAGTGAATGTATAGTATCAGGGTTATGTTGGCTTCATACAACTACATCAGGCTGGCTTCCATCTTTTTACAATAGGTAATTTCATTTCTCCTTAGCCTGCATTTCTCCTTCCTTGCCTAGACCAATGCACCAGTTCAAGCTGAAGGACCAGCCACCTTGCTTTGCCTAAAATCTGTTGGTAAAGAAGAGAACTTTTCTCCTAATCTCTAAGTTTACTTGAATCTTGTTGCATCCACCCAAATCAGTGCCCTCTTTTCTTCATTACAGCTTCTGTGCATGCTCTTTCTGCCCCTCCTCTGTAGTTGCCATTGTGCATTTTATGTCACACAGTTCTTTCCCCAAAGTTCTGAGGCTGGACCCTCCAGCTTCCCTAACGACGCACTCAATGTTCCCTAACTCCCTGGCCAGCATCCCTTCTTGTCTTCCTTTCCTTATGCACTGAAAGCATGTAAAACACCCTGTAGAAGTTGCTACACTGTAAGTGTGTCACTGGCCTGGGCTGAGGATTCATTGCAAATGTCAGTTTTGTCTCAGTTTTCACATCACTCAAATCTGCCTCCTCTGTGTGAACAGTACTAGTGCCACTTTCTGTATGTCACTTTGTGTTTGTGTTCCTAGCCCATCTTTCTCCCTTTCTGTGTGGAGGGAGAAATGCCATAGACTTGTCTTGTAGTCTAGGGAGTCTGCGTATGGACTGTCTCTTGAGTCTGGTGAATATGTTGTCACAGAGTTCTCTTCTTCATTCTCATTGCTTCTTGTGCTTAGTCTGTCATCACTGAACCCCTGGCTTTCTTCTCACCTTTGGATCTTGCCACCACTTCCTTGCACATAAGAGGTGCATTTGTCTCATTTTGCAAACTTACCATTTGAATATCAGTGGGCTAAAAGCATCCTACAGTCATATTCACACATTCATATCTTTGACTTTCATTGTATTGGGTTTGCCTTTTTCCAAAAATCTAAAAATATTTTTAAAATATCTTTTCTTAATTGTCTCTTTCTTAAATCCTCAAATTTCACAGGTGCTTACTGTAACCAGAATTATAAAGATGTATAAAGAAAAAATTAAATAATCTCTCTTCGTCTTATCCTCTTTCCAACCCGATCTACTCCTAAATAATTTTTGTTAACATCCTGCATTCTTTTATAGTTTTCTCCATGCATAGGTACTTAAATAAACATTCAGATTTTTAGTTTTTAATTTTTATAATTTTCAGATCAAATAGTATATTTTATGTATGCTTTGTTTATTGTATTTTTATAATATACAAATATGTATATTTTGTATAATTTTCTTTTGTTCATTTGACAGATGTTTGTTGGAACATTTACTTCTATCAAGTACTATCTTTAGGTACTATTAATAGTAATATTATTATTACTATGTTATTATTAGTAGTAAAATATTGTATGTTTTTCAGGTCAATATGTATAGCACTAATGTATCCTTTTAAATAGTTGTATATGCACATAGACAAACACAGAACACATTTTTTATTTTCAGATAATTATGCATTCATATGCAGGTGCAAGAAACTATACTGAGAAATCCTGTGTAACATTTATTCAGTTTTTCTCAGTAGCAACAAATTGCAAAACTATAATGCAATATCACAATAAGGAAGTTGACAATAATACAGTCAAGATACATAACAATTTCATTACCACTAAGATCCCTTTTTTTGCCCTTTTACAATCACACTTACTTCCTCCCCTCCTTCCTACATCCTCTTCTATAACTCCTAGCAACTGATTACCTCATCTCCATTTCTATGCTTTGTCATCTAAACAACATTATATAAATGGCATCCTACAATATATAACCTTTTGGGATTGATTTTTGACTTAGCATAATTCCCTTGATATTGTTGTATGAATCATAAACAGTAGTCCATTCCTGTTTTTTGCTGAATGATATTTCATGGTATGGATGTACCAATGTTTGTTGAACCAGTCATTGTTGAAGGACATCTGGGAGGTTTCCAGTTTTTGGCCATTACTGATAAGGTTTCTATGAACAATCATGTATGAGTTTTTGTGTAAACATAAATTTTTATTTTTCTGGGATAATGCCCAAGAGTTCAATTGCTGGGTCATATGGTAACTGGATAATTCTATAAGAAACTGCCAGACTGTTTTCCAGAGAGGATGTTCCATTTATATTCCTGCCAACAATACACGAGTGATTCAGTTTTTCTCATTTTTGTCAGCATTTGGTGTTGTCACTATTTTGTATTTTTAGCTGTTCTAAGAGGTGGGTATTGAATATCTCATCACGGTCTTAATTTGTATTTCCTTCGTGGCTACTGATGTTAGACACGTTTTTTGTGCTTGTGTGCCATCTGCATATCCTTTTCAGTGAAATGTCTCTTCCTGTCTTTTGCCAATTTTGAATTGGATTGTTATTTTTACTGTTGAGTTTTGAGAGTTCTTCATATATTCTAGATACCAGTCTTTTGTTAAACATGTGTTTGCAGATATTTTTCTCCCAGTCTGTAGCCTGTCTTTTCATCTCTTTTCATATGGTCTTTTGAAGAGCAAATTTTAAATTTTTGACAAAGGCCAACTTGCTTTTCCCCTTTATGAACTGAGCTTTTGATGTCAACTCTAAGGACTCTGCCTAGATCTAGATCCCTAAGATTTCCCCCCATGTTTTTCCCTAGAAGTTGTTATATTTTTATATATATATATATATATATATATATTTTTTTTTTTTACTTGCCTATGATTCATTTTGAGTTAAATTTTGTATAAGCTATGAAATTTAGGTGGAGTTACTTTTTTTCTTTTTTTGCATATGGATATATATTTGCTCCAGCATCATTTGGTGAAAAGGCTATTCTACTGAATTGCTTTTTCACTTTTGTGAAAACACAGTTGGGCATATTTGTGTGGGTCTGATTCTGGGTTCATTCTTCTGGTCTTTTTGATCTATGTGTCTTTCCTCTGCCAGTTACCACCCTGTTTGATTACTACTATATTATAGTAGACCTTAATAATGGCTAGAGTAATTTTTCCTACTTTATTTCTCCTTTTTGTCAAGACTGTTTTAACTATTCTAGATTCTGTATCTTTCCGTGTAAATTTAGAATAATTTTTTATGTCTACAAAGAAATCCTGGATAGGATTTTGATAGGAATTTCATTAAAATTTATAGAGCAATCTGGGGAGAATTGTCAGCTTTAATGTATCTTCCAATCCATGAATACAGTATGTATCTCCATTTATTTACATATTCTTCTTCTTTTTTAAAAAGTATTTTGTAATATTCTGCATATAGATCTTATACATGCTTTAAGTTTACTATTTCATTTTCTTTGGAGTGATTGTAAATTGTATTTTTTAATTTTTATTTATTTATTCATCATTTATTTATTTATTTATTTAAAATCTTTTATGTACTTGACAGAGAGAGATCACAAGTAGGCAGAGAGGCAGGCAGAGAAAGGAGGAAGCAGGCTCCCTGCTGAGCAGAGAGCCTGATGTGGGGTTCCATCCCAGGACCCTGGGATCATGACCTGTGCCGAAGGCAGAGGCTTAACCCACTGAGCCACCCAGGTGCCCCTGTATTTTTTTAAATCGATTTTTTGAGGTATGGTTGACATATAAAAAGTGGTACATATTTAATGTATACAGTCTGATGAGTTTGGGTATAAGTATACACCCATGAAGCTGTCACCACCATCAAGATTATAGAAATATCAGTTTCCTTCCATAGTGTTCTCTTGTCCCTTTTATTATTGTTATTTGTGTGTATGTGTGTGTGTGTGTGTGTGTGTGTGAATAATACTTAACATAAGATTTACACTCTTAGCAAATCTGAGGTACATAGGACAGGATTATTAGCTATAGGCACTATGCTGAATGGTAAATATATGGAAATTATTTATCAGCATGACTGAAACTTTGTACTCTTTGACCATTACCTCCCATTTCCCCCTCCCCAGCCTTTGCAACCACCATTTTATACACTGAATCTATGAGTTTGACTACTCTAGATTCCACATATAAGTGACAGTGTACAGTGTTTGTCTTTCTGTATCTGGCTTTTTTCACATAGTGTAATGTCCATTCATGTTGTTGCAAAAGCAGGATTTCCTTCCTTTTTTAAGGCTGAATAGAATTCTACTGTATATTTATACTACATTTTCTTTATCCATTCATCCATGGATGAACATTTAGGTTATATCCACTTCTTGGCTATTGTGAATGATATTGTAACAAATATGGGAGTATAACTATCTCTTCAAGATTCTGGTTTGGATAAGTATCTAGAAGTGGGATTGCTGGATCACATGGTAGTTCTATTTTTTATTTTATTGAGAGCCTTTATACAGTTTTCATAATGGTTACACCAACTTATATTCTGACCAACAGTGTACCATGATTCTCTTCACATTATGCCATACTAGTTTTCTATTGTTTTTTAAATGCTGTCCATCTTAACAGGTGTGAAGTAATATCTCATTGTGATTTTGATTTGCATTTCTCTGATGATTAGTGATGTTGAAAACATTTTCACACAACTGTTGGCTATTTATGTGTCTTCTTTTGTGCTTTGTGTGTATGCGTGTGTCTGTCTTTCTTTTTTAAAGATTTTATTATTTATTTATCTGAGAGAGAGAGAGAGAGAGAGAGAGATCGATCAGGAGTGCAGGGGAGGGGCAAGGAGGATGGAGAAGCAGATGCCCTGCTGAGCAAGGAGTCTGATGCGAGGCTCTATCCCAAAATCCAGAGATTATTACCTGACCTAAAGGCAGATGCTCAACTGACTGAGCCACCCAGGTTCCTCTGTGTGTGTCTTTTTTAGAGACATGTCTATTCAGGTCCGTTGCCCATTTGTTATTTAAGCTGATTCTTTTCTTGCTGTTGAATGTACGTGTTCCTTATGTATTTTGAGTATCAACCTTTCATCAGTTATATGGTTTGCAAATATTTTCTCCCATTCCATAGATTGCTTTTCCATTGTTTTGATTGTTTCCTTTGATGTACAGAAGCTTTTAAGTTTGATGTAATCCAATTTATTGTTTTTTTTTTTTTGCATTTATTGACTGTGTTTTTGGTGTCATATCAAAAATCATTGCTAAGACCAATATCAAGGAGATTTTCCCCTGTGTTTTCTTCTAGGAGCTTGTGGTTTCAAGTATTACATTTAAATCTTTAATCTGCATTGACTTGATTTTGTGTATTATGTAAGATAAAAAAGTCCAAGTTCATTCTTTGCATCTGGCTATCCAGTTTTCCCAATGCCAGTCACTGAAGTTCTTTTCTCAACTTGGATTCTTGGCATCCTTGTGGTAGATTACTTGACTGTATAAGTATGGGTTTATTTCTAGGGTCTCTATTCTGTTCCATTGGTATATGGGTCTGTTTTTATGTCAGTACCATACTGTTTGATTATTATAGCTTTGTAATATAATTTGAAACAATTGGAATAGCTCCAGCATTGTTCTTGCTCAGGATTGCTTTGGCTCTTTATGGTAGGATGGGTATTTTAAAATATTAATTCTTTCAATCCATGAAGATGGTATATCTTTCCATTTATTTATCTTCTTCATTTTTTAAAATCAGTGTTTAATGGTTTTTAGTATATAGTTTTTTTACCTCCTTAGTTAAATTTACTATTAAATAGTTAATTCTTTTTGATGCAACTATAAAATAGTATTTTTTTCTTAGTTTCTTTTCTGGATAGTTCACTATTAGTACATACAAATGCAACTGATTTTTGTATGTTGATTTTGTATCCTGAAACTTTACTGAGTCCCTTTATTATTTTTATCATATCATATCATTTTTATCATATTATTTTTTTTGGTGGAGTCTTTAAAATTTTTATCTGTAACATCATGTCTTCTGCAAACAGATCATTTTACTTCTTTCTTTCTGATTTGGATGCCTTTTAATCTTTCCTGCTTGATTGCTCCCATGAGGATTTCCAGTACTACGTTGGTTAGAAGTGATCACAGTGTTCACCTTGTCTTTTTCCTGTTTCAGCTTTTCACTGTTGAGCATGATGTTACCTGTGCCCAACATATATGGCTTTTTTTATGTTGAGATACATTCTATCTATATGTGTAATTTATTGAAACATTTTAAGAAATCATGAATGGATGTTGAATTTTGTCAAATGTTTGGTAGAATTCACCCGTGAAGCTATCCAATCCTGGGCTTTTCTTTGTTAGGAAATTTTTGATTACTATTTTAACCTCCTTAATCATCATTGGTCTGTTCAGATTTTCTATTTCTTCATGATTCAATCTTGGTAGTTTGAGTGTTTTTAGAAATTTATCCATTTCTTGTAGGTTATCCAATTTGTTGTAATATTCATGTAATATTCATATAATATTCATCACCCTTTGTATTTCTGTGGTATCAGTTGTAATAGATCCTCTTCTTTTCCTTATTTTGTAGGTTCCTATTTCATTTATGACTTTATTATTGCATTTTCTCTATTTTTTTCTTAATGTACCTAAGGTTTTGTCAGTTTTGTTCATCTTTTCAAAAGATAAACTTTTAGTTTTGTTGATTTTTTAATAGGTTTTCTGATCTTTATTTCATTAATTTTTGCTCTAATCTTTATTATTTCTGCTAACTTTGGACTTAGTTCTTTTTCTAGTTCTTTGAGGTATAAATTTAGATTGAGATTTTTTTTTTCTTGATGTAAGGGTTTATTGCTATAAAATTCCCTCTTAGAACTCTTCTTGCTGCATCCCATAAAGATTGCTATGTTGTGTTTTCATCTAATTTGTCCTAAGCCTTGAGTTTCTATCTTCATATTTGAAGAAGCAGTCACCTCCCTCAGTTTTTGCTGCCTGGATTTTGACTGGCTTCCAGGAGAGAAAATCTTCACCAGTAGGCCTGGCTGGAGATTTTAAAGCTCTCTAAGAACTTTTCTAAGGACGTGTCTGCTCCATTTTTCTTGTTTTCTCTTGAGGAAAAATCCTTAGGGTTGTGTGTCTTCTTTTGATCCTGCCTAGCTAGGCTGGCTGCTGAGAGTCTCCCATTTACTTTTCTTAGGGTGGTACCCTGAAGTATTGTGTACCTTCTTCCATGCCAGGAGACTCTTGTTGACTGCTTATATCTGTGTGCTGTCTGTGGACGCTCATACATACCATATGCAGAAGAGTGCAGGATGTTGGCAATGGGGGGACTCGTGAAATGCTGGGGCATACGCTGGCTACTGTAGGGGTGTCCACAGGTGACATGTCCTTCAGCATTCATGGATGGGCTAATGGTGGAGACTGCAAGCTGGTTAGTAGGAATTTTGGCTGAGATTTTTGCATTGGTGATTAAAAGAGTTCCTTTCCCTTTCCCCTGCTCATAATTGTCCCCAGACTATTCATCAAAGCTGATCTCCTTATGTTCTGGGTGAAGCAAGGCAGAAGTGGACCTCTTGGGCAGTGTCCTACCAGGTTAGGGAAACTGGGTGCTAACCTCAACTCTCTCTTTTTTTGTGGGAGAGATTGTGAACTGAGGGGGTCTCTCTTGGCACTGAGCTGTACTGTCTGGGGGAAGGAGTGATATAGTTAAAGTGAAACTATTCTTCTTATCCTCTTTTTTTTTTTTAAAGATTTTATTTATTTATTTGACAGACAGAGATCACAAGTAGGCAGGGAGGCAGGCAGAGAGAGAGGAGGAAGCAGGCTCGCTGCAGAGCAGAAAGCCCGATGGGGGACTCGATTCCAGGACTCTGGGATCACGACCTGAGCTGAAGGCAAAGGCTTTAACCCACTGAGCCACCCAGGCGCCCCTCTTCTTACCCTCTTTAATGGCTTTATTCTTTCTCTTTTTGTTTTGCTCCAGCAGGGTACTGGAACCTTTCAGCTGGATTCCTGGACTCCTACAAAGGTATTTTTATCTATGGGTGGATGTTAAAATTGGTGTTTCTATGGGGGTTTGAGGGTTGAAATCTGCTATTCTAGCATCTCAGTGGTATTTTATCTTTAATTTTGGTTTTCACATGTTTTTTGTTAGGATAATGTGATTGATTTTTGTGTGTTGGTACTGTATTTTAAAACTTTGTTGAATTCACTTATTATTCTAGGAGTTTACATATTTTTGCAGATTCCTTGGGATTTTGTATGTGTACAATAAATGCCATCTGAAAAACAATCTGAGGGGTTTGAAGTGACCGGGGTGTGGGAGGTTGGGGTACCAGGTGGTGGGTATTATAGAGGGCACGGATTGCATGGAGCACTGGGTGTGGTGAAAAAATAATGAATAATGTTTTTCTGAAAATAAATAAATTGAAAAAATAAAAAAAAATAAATGCCATCTGCAAATAGGGATGGTTTTATTTCTTCCTTTCTCATCTGGATTATTATTATTATTATTATTGTTATTATTATTTTGGTCTTATTACAGTGGCTGGAACTTCAAGTATAGGGTAAATAAAATTGGTGAGTGTGGATATCTTTGCCATATTCCTGACCTACAGGACAAGCGTTCAGTCTTTTATCACTGATATGATGTTAGTTGTCAGTTTTTGAAGATATCCTTTATTTTTTTTATTTTTCATTTTTTAAAGATTTTATTTATTTTTCTGTCAGAGAAGGTGAGAGAGAGCACAAGCAGGGGGAGCGGCAGACAAAGGGAGAAGCAGGCTCCTTGCTGAGCAAGGAGTCTGATGCAAGATTCTATCCCAGGACCCAGGGATCATGACCTGGGCCAAACACAGACACTTAAACAACTGAGCCACCCAGGCATTCCTGGATATCCTTTATTTAGTTGAGGCTGATCCCCTCTATTTATTCCTAAATTGCTGAAAGTTTTTAATCATGAATGGATATTGACTTTGCCAAGTGCTTTTTCCTACGTTGGTTAATATAATTATTTGATTTTTTTTCTTTAGTCTGTTGATTTGATGAATTAGACTGAATGATCATTGCATGTTGAACTAACCTTGTATAGCTGGAAAAAAATGTTACTTGGTTGTGGTGTATGACTTTTAAAATAGATTATTGGATTTGATTTGCTAGTATTTTGTTGAGGAATTTTAAGAGATACCAATCTGTAATCTTCTTTTCTCCACTATCTTTATCTGTCTTTGATTCAGAGTAAAACTGGCCTTACAATGGGTAGGGAAGTGTCCTCTCCTTTATTTTCTGGGAAGGATTGTGTAAACATTAGTGTTAATTCTTCTTTAAAGTTGGTAGAACTTTGCAGTGAAACCGTCTGGGCCTGAAGATTTCTTTTTCAAAAGATTTTTAATTAAAAAATAATTTTTTTCTATCATTAGGTTAGCTATCATTAGTTATCATTAGCTTCCCTCTTTCTCTTTTTTTTTCCCCCTCTCCTGGGCTGGATGGGTGATGGACATTAAGGAAGGCACTTGTCTTGTTGAGCACTGGGTGTTGTATGTAAGTGATGAATCACTGAATTCTACTCCTGAAACCAATATAGCACTGCGTGTTTGCCAACTAAAATTTAAATAAAAATTTAAAAATTCAATTTTAAAAAGAGTTATAGAGGAATTGTTCAGTTTCTTGTACATTATCAAATTTATGAGCATAAGGTTGTTATATAGTATTTCTTTATTATCTGTAGTAATAATAGAATTTATAATGACATATTCTTCATTTCATTCCTGATACTAGTGATTTGTATATTGTCAGTTTTTATCTTTGTCTATTTTGCTAGAAATTATTGATTCTATTGATTGTTTTTGAATAACCAGCTTTTAATTTCCTTGGTTTTCCCCTGTTTTTCTCATTTTCTATTTAATTAATTTCTGCTCTAAACTTAGTTATTTTCTTCATTCCATTTGCCTTGGGTTAATTTTCCTTTTCCTCCTCTAGTTTCTTGAGATAGAAACTAAGATTCTTGATTTGAGATTTTCTTTTAAAGGTAGGCATTTGATGCTATAGAAGTCCCTCTCACTCTGTTGAGTAAGATGAATGGATTGAAATGGATTGGATGGAGTGGATGAATGGATTGAAAATGTGATACACACACACACACACACATTGGAATAATATTCAGTGCAAAAAGAAGGAAATCCTGCCATTTGTGACAGCATGGATAAACCTTGAGGGCATTAAGCTAAGTGAAATAAGTCATACAGAGAAAGACAAATACTTTGTGATCTTACTGATATGTGGAATCTGAAACAAAACAAAATGATAAAACTGAATTCACCGAGAACAGACTCATGGTTGTCAGAGGTGGGGAGTAGGGGATGGGTGAAATGGGTGAAGGTGGTTAAAAGTGACAAACTTCCAGTTCTAAAATAAATAATTCTTGGGGATGTAATGTACAGCAGGGTGACTATAGTTTACACTCCTGTATTGTATATTTGAGTGTTGCTAAGAGAGTAAACATATGTCAATTATATCTGAATAAAAATATAAAAAATAGCCCCTCTTAGCCCTGCTTTAGTAATATTCCACAAATTTTGATAGTTTATATTTTAATTTCCATTCATTTCTATGTTTTTAAAAAATTTCTTTGATGACCTCCTCTTTGACCCATGGTTTACTTAGAAGTGTGTTGTTTAATTTCAAAGCTTAGAGATTTTTCTGTTCTCTCTGTTATTGCCTTACAGTTTGATCCCATTATGGTTAGAGAACATGAACTATGTGATTTCAATTCTTTATATTTGACAGAGATGTGGCTCTAATTTATCTAATTTAATCTGGCTTTATTTTCTGCCTCTATTCAAGCTTATGATCTTCCTTGGTCTTGGTGAGTATAACCTTATTCAGGGAGTGTGTTATATTCTTTAATGCCTCTTTTGCACATTTTTCTTCCTTTGTCTGATATTTATCTTGAGTGTCTTCCAAGTTTACCCTCATAGACATGCCAGAAATATATTTTTTAAAGATTTTACTTATTTATTTGGGAGAGGGAGAGAGCATGCAAGCAGGGAGAGGAGCAGAGGGAGAGGTTCAAGCTGACTTTGTACTGAGCTTGGAGCCCTAGTTGGGACTTTTTTTCTCACGACCCATGAGATCATGCCTAAAGCTGAAATCATGAAGTGGTGTTTAACCAACTGAGCCACCCAGGAGATCTCAGAAATGTTATATTAACTATCTGGCATCTCTTAGCCCAGACACATTGACATATAAAATTGAAGGTCATACTTTTTTTTTTTTTTTAAGTTTTATCTATGTATTTGAGAGAGAGAGCATGAGTGGGAGGGGCAGAGGGAGAGGAAACAGAATCCCAGGCTCCCCACCGAGTGTGGAGCCAAACATAGGGCTCTATCTCAGGACCCCAAGATCATGACCTGAGCCAAAACAGAGAGTCAGGTGCTTAACTGACTGAGCCACCCCAGTGTTCCTAAACATTACACTTTTTTTTTTTTTAAGATTTTATTTGTTTACTTGACAAAAGAGAGAGAGAGATCACAAGTAGGCAGAGAAGGAAGCAGAGAGAGAGCCTTAACCCACTGAGCAACCCAGGCTCCCTAAACACCACACTTTTTAGTAATTTTTCCACATTATTTTAGAAATGTGTATTTTAAGTTTTTTTTTTTCCAATTTATTTATTTTCAGAAAAACAGTATTCATTATTTTTTCACCACACCCAGTGCTCCATGCAAGCTATGCCCTCTATAATACCCACCACCTGGTATACCCCAACCTCCCACCCCCCCGCCACTTCAAACCCCTCAGATTGTTTTTCAGAGTCCATAGTCTCTCATGGTTCATCTCCCCTTCCAATTTACCCAAAAGCACATACCCTCCCCAATGTCCATAACCCTACTCCCCTTCTCCCAACCCCCCTCCCCCCAGCAACCCACAGTTTGTTTCATGAGATTAAGAGTCACTTATGGTTTGTCTCCCTCCCTATCCCATCTTGTTTCATGGATTCTTCTCCTACCCACTTAAGCCCCCATGTTGCATCACCACTTCCTCATATCAGGGAGATCATATGATATTTGTCTTTCTCCGCTTGACTTATTTCGCTAAGCATGATACGCTCTAGTTCCATCCATGTTGTCGCAAATGGCAAGATTTCGTTTCTTTTGATGGCTGCATAGTATTCCATTGTGTATATATACCACATCTTCTTGATCCATTCATCTGTTGATGGACATCTAGGTTCTTTCCATAGTTTGGCTATTGTGGACATTGCTGCTATAAACATTCGGGTGCACGTGCCCCTTTGGATCACTACGTTTGTATCTTTAGGGTAAATACCCAGTAGTGCAATTGCTGGGTCATAGGGCAGTTCTATTGTCAACAATTTGAGGAACCTCCATGCTGTTTTCCAGAGTGGTCGCACCAGCTTGCATTCCCACCAACAGTGTAGGAGGGTTCCCCTTTCTCCGCATCCTCGCCAGCATCTGTCATTTCCTGACTTGTTGATTTTAGCCATTCTGACTGGTGTGAGGTGATATCTCATTGTGGTTTTGATTTGTATTTCCCTGATGCCGAGTGATATGGAGCATTTTTTCATGTGTCTGTTGGCCATCTGGATGTCTTCTTTGCAGAAACGTCTGTTCATGTCCTCTGCCCATTTCTTGATTGGATTATTTGTTCTTTGGGTGTTGAGTTTGTTAAGTTCTTTATAGATTTTGGACACTAGTCCTTTATCTGATATGTCGTTTGCAAATATCTTCTCCCATTCTGTCAGTTGTCTTTTGGTTTTGTTAACTGTTTCCTTTGCTGTGCAAAAGCTTTTGATTTTGATGAAATCCCAAAAGTTCATTTTTGCCTTTGCTTCCCTTGCCTTTGGCGATGTTCCTAGGAAGATGTTGCTGCGGTTGTTCTCTTGGGTAAATACCTGAAAGTGGGATTGCTGGGTTGATGTCATTTTCTTTTTTCTTTTTTCCTCACTGGTTCTTAGCAACTTTTTGCTCTAAAAGTTACAAGATGAGTTAGGAAGAATTGCTCTCCTCCCAACTTTAATTAAGTACTCACACAAAATAAATTTTACTTTTAATGGTATAAACATTTAATTAATCTTTAATTTATTCTGTTTCTTTTTTCTTGAATTTACCTTAAGTGATTGATCTTGTAGGGTTGCTTCAAAATTATCTCTCTTAGCTCTCTCTCTCTTTATTTATTTATTTATTTTTAAATTTTTAAAATAAACATATAATGTATTATTAGCCCCAGGGGTACAGGTCTGCATCGCCAGGTTTACACTTTACAGTACTCACCATAGCACATACCCTCCCCAATGTCCATAACCCCACCACCCTCTCTCTCTCTCTCTTTTTTAAAAACATTTATTTATTTAACAGAGAGATAGAGACAAGTAGGCAGAGCAGCAGGCAGAGACAGAGGGGGGAAATCAGGCTCCCCACCTAGCAGAGAGCCTGATGCAGGACTTGATCCTAGGACCCTGAGGTCATGACCTGAGCTGAAGGCAGACGCTTAACCCACTGAGTCACCCAGGCATCCCTCTTTTAGCTTTTTTCTTTTTCTTTTTTTAAAGATTTTATTTATTTATTTGACAGACAGAGATCACAAGTAGACAGAGAGACAGGCACAGAGAAAGGGGGAAGCAGGCTCCCCGCTGAGCAGAGAGACCAATGCCATGCGTGGCTCCATCCCAGGATCCTGGGATCATGTCCTGAGCTGAAGGCAGAGGCCTTAACCTACTGAGCCACCCAGGCACCCTTCTCTTAGCTCTCTCAATCAGAGTTTCTGGATTGAGTCTGAACACTTGGACATGCTCACCTGGGGCTTTTGTTTTCTCTTCTTATCAGCTACTTGGTCTCTCTAAACCTCTATCAATTTATCTGCCAAATGGATATAATAATAGTCCTTATCTTATTGGATTGCTTTGAGAATTAAGTGAGATTATTTGTGTTTGGCCCTAACACAGTGACAAGGATGTAGTAAGGGCTCATCAGATGTTAACTGTTGTTATGTTATTATTTAATTGCTGGGATTTCTGTCAGTGCTCTTATGCTGTGTCTTCAAGTATTTTCTGTGCATTCTGTCTGGATGAGTAATTATCCCTAGAGTTAGTGTTCCCTGTTGGCATTAGGGCTAGAGTTTTGTTCTCTCCTTTTGTTCATTGGCCCCATGCTTATGATCCCTGGGGTGACTCTGACACCTGCCTCCAGAAGGAAGCATGTTGTCTTTTTCTCTAAATATAAGCACCCCGAAAGAGCAGGGATAGTGACAACCCCTCAGGCCAACATGATCAGTCTCCAGCTTTCTCTTTTCTTCTCATTCCTCTTCTCTCAGAACAAGCAATGTTTTGAGCTCTGCTCTCCCACTTTCTCAGTCCTTCAGCTGATACTGTGATACAGTAGGTGAGTTTAAGAGCATTGAGGGTGGCAGGGGGAGGGATTGGCAGGAGTGTGAGTGTTTGTGTACTGTATCTGTATCTGTAAAGGAGAGACTAGAGCTGGGAGAGAGAACGTAGAGATGTGGGACTGAGACAAAGGATGAGAGAGGGATTGCACAGGGTGCTGGCAGAGCACTGGGTGGGTGGGTGGGCACAGGGGGACATGTCCATTTGATAAGGAGGTGGCCCTGGTTAGGAATGGGAATGCAGAATGGGGCCAGGAAAAGCACTGGAGTATGTGGGGAAAGAAACTTTTCTTGATTAAAAATTTTTTTAATTAAAAAAATTTTTTTCGAACTACACATATTTTCAATTGAATTAAAAATAGATGATGGATAGATAGAATCACATGCCATTGTAAGAAATAATGCAGAGATTCATTTACCCTTTATCCAGCTCCTCAAGTGGTAACATCTTACAATATAAAAATATAATATTTCCCAGGATACTGATGTGATGAAATCAGGATACAAAACAACTCCATCACCACAGGAAGCCTCCTTTTATCCTTTACTAGCCACACAATCCTCTCTTCCCCCATCCTGCACCTCTGGCAACTGCTAATCACACTGATCCATTCCCCATTTCTATTTTCCTTTAATTTCAAGAATACTATGTAAGTGAAATCATATCGTATGTATCACTTTGATCCTAGCTTTTTCTTCACTCAGCATAATTCTACGGAGATTCATCTAAATTGTTGTACACACGATGGTTTCTTAATTTTTATTCCTGACTGGTAGTCCATGGTATGAATGTATTTACCACTGTTTAACCATTCACCCATTGGAGGATATGTGAGTTGTTTCCAGGTTTTTGCTATTACAAGTACAGTGAACATAAAAGTCTGTCTCAAAGTTTTCTTTGTGAACCCAAGTTTTCATTATCACTGGGATAAAGGCACAGGGAGCATTATTTTCAGCAGATTTTTAAAAGTTTTTAATTTTTAAAAACTCACAACTCTGGTAAGCGTTCAGGGGCAGTTCACAGAGCAGTCAGAACCAGACTGTGCCAAGACAGGGTTTATCAGTGGGGGATATTCATGAAAATGGCTCAGATTTTGATCAATACATTGGTGAGACAGGGAAAGCTACAGGTGAAAGATTAATCACTGGTTCATTTCTTCACATATTTCCTAAGTACCAATGATGTGCCAGACTCTGTGTGTAGTGCTGTGAACTCCCGGTCCCAAACTGAGGAGGACTCTTGAGGAAACTTTTCTTGGTAATTTGGGTGTTAGGTGTGTATAAACCAGGAAGTCTTGTCCTTTGAAGAACAGGTATAGAGATTGGGCCCAGAGATTGCGCCTTGGAGCTAGGTTCTCCATGTTTATGCCATCATAACATATGAATATGGTGGATGATGTTTATACATGATACACCACCTATGCTTACTTGGAGTTCTACAAAATCTTCAAAATCCTTATTAGGAGTGAAACAAATGAGTAGGTGGAAATTTTTCTTGAGATGTTTATTTATTTAAAAGCGTGAGTTACTATGTCAGTGAATTAAGGGCGTATCAGTCCCTCTGCAGTATAGATAATACTGGTTTTAGATTATGAAAATATTTTACATACTGGCTTTAAGTGCATGTGAGCAAGAGTGAGGTTATTAGAGATACAAAGCTGCATTTGCTCCAATTTATTAAAAAGATAAGCATTCACAAGTTTTTATACCTTCTGTATTGAAAAGAATTCCTTGTGACATTTCTCATCACTAGTCTTTCCAATATATTGTGCTGCAAACAGAGGCAACCTTATAACCTTGGGTGAGGGGCAAGCTGTTTTATCCATTAGGGTCATGGCTTCAGTGTGGAGAGCTGGTACTTTTTAAAGAACCTAAGAGTGGTGAAAAGCATTTCAGTTCTGAAACCTGTGTACAAAGAAAATGGCAATATAAAATTACTATTTGTTTAAATAAATAAATATCTACATAATACAACTAGGCAAAAAAGTAATGGGCTCCACTGCCATATAGTTGTCTAACAATTGTACTTAATGCAGTTTGTGAGTATGCATTTTTATACGTTGTTCTGATGTCAGGGGAGTCTTCCAATGTTAAGACTACATGAAGATATAAAAGGCTTTTACATAACCCTCTTAACAGAGAAGGGGCATAACTAAAAAATAGAGCTGGTTGGGACTCACAGGAAAAAAAGAAGACCTTGGGAGGAGAAGGAGACAGCGAAGTCTGTTCAGGGGCTGCAGGGAAGAAATGGCTCCATTTTTCCTTAGCCTGAACTGGATCTTCCCCCGATGTTCACTCCTGGCTCTCCTTGGTTCTAGAGCTGGAGCTCTGACTCCATCACTCTGCCCTGCCCCCAGCATTCTATAAATGATGGAGACAGTCTGTGTCTGCTGAGACAGATGGGTGTTTTCCCAAGCACTCAAGGGAAGCCTGCCAGGTAGCTGTGACACCAGCTAAGTCCGTTGGTGGTGAGCCTGCTCGGTGCACCACCCAGCCTTCCAGTCTTGGTTCTGAGACACCAGGTCCTTCTGACAAATCTGTTCTCAGGCTGTTTTTTTTCTCCTGGGACACTTTTCTCATCCTTTTCACTCTTCTTTTTCCTGGGAAATGAATTTCCTCTGGTCGTATTTGGGTGAAGAATAAGATTTTAACATTCCTGAATATTCATTAAGGTATTTTGCCTGTTGAAAAAAGACAATGGGATGATAGCCAAAGAGACTTATAAATACTAATAACGAGAATAATAACCTCGTTTTTGGAGCATTTTATCTGAACTAACATATTTAATCCTCCCGATTATCTCTTGAAGTTCATTGTTACCCACATGTTATAAATGAGAAAATGGAGGTGCACAGGAGTAAAGTAACGTGCCCAGGATTATGCAGCTACTCAGGGGAGAACTGGGAAGTTAACTGGGAAATTAATTGGGAAATCTGGCTCTAGACCTTGTTGTCCTCACCTACTATACCTGTTCCTTCCCGCTCAGTATGTCTCCCTGACCCTTCCTGATCATTCTGAATCCTTTTTTCTCACTCGTCTAGATATTCTCTTAGAGTTCTGGGAGGTAATTTCTGTGAAACTTTGGATGTGCCTCCTTGTGCCTGTGACTTTCCTCTCTTCTCATACCACTTCCTAAATGAAGCTAGAACCTTCCTGCTGAGAACCTTCAGCAGGGCTGAGATGGGGCACTCAGAAGCCATTGAATGAAATGAAAATCCTTCTTCTCACACAGTAACCTCCTTTCTGGAACCTCATTAATAGCCATCCAGGTCTCACTGTCCTTCTCCCTGCCCTGCTTTTGCTGCCTCACCCTTGAAGTTTTAAAACATCATTAGAATTATAACAGAGAGCCAGAGTTATTTTTCTGAGGACTTATATCAGGTACCTTTCATTGGGAAGGGATGCATTAATAACTAATTAATAACTAATGGGATTGAGAGAAGTGATGAGGAAAATTTTCAGTAAATTTTCATCTAAGGAAAAGGAATTTGTTTTCTGGTGGGTTTTTGTTTATATAAATTTGGGGCCTGTGCTTTCAAATAGAGGCAGAGCAATGCTATCAGTGGTCTTTCTCTATGCTTATCCTAGCAAAGCTCAGCCTTTCCTCTAAATAGAAGTTGAAGGATATTTGAAATATACTGCCTTGAAAGACATCATATTATTAGCCTCCCTGGGGACCATGCTTCTTTGAATCTGGCCCTGTTCCCTTTTCGGTACCCACCTATAGTCCCATTGCTCCCTCCACATAGCCCCTCATGCTCTGAGCAAGTGCATCTGCATAGGGGCCAGGGGGATAGACTCATAAATGGGGGCTTTCATTCCTTTGGATGCCCTCCTCCCTGGGGCCCTCTGTTTATCAGTAGATCCATCTAGTATTTATTTGGTAATTTTATACTCCTGATTCTCTCCTTAGTCTTTCTATGATACCTTTGTCCATGTTTCCTTTCAGAGATTTAATCATACTTTCTCCAGTCCTGATGGCTAACAGGTGGTCCAGAGCTTCAGTAAGAAACCAGTCATACTGAGTGTTGGGGAAAGCTAAAGAGGGAGGACTTTATGCTTAGCCCTTTTAGCAGAAGGGAGATCTGAATCTTTCTGAGGTTAAGAAACAAGTGGGGCAGGAGGAGGGCTATATTGATGGAGCCACAGGGAAGTGTATTGATTCCTTGTACTCAGAATAGTTTTCCTATTCTGGAGGTGGGAGGAGGCTCTTAAGGATAAGGAGAGCTAGGCTAGACACACATTTATGGAACCGTTTGGGGAGGAGCATGAGAAGTCACAAGGAGCAGGCAATGAATATGGTCCCTCTCAGTTTCATTGGTTGCTCCATTCCTTCCTGGCTTTAGGGAAGATTTGAATTTGGGCCAGAATGGAGAAATACACGCTTTAGGCTCCTTCTGGATATCTGCTTGATGCTCTGTTTTCATGCACAGGAAGGCACAAGTGCCAAGGTATTAGGCTAATATCATGTGAAATGTTCAAAGTAATAGCCAAATAAATTTAATGTGATTAAATATAACCAGGTTAGAATATAGTTCAGCTAATAGGTCTTCAGGAAGGAGATACATTGCTATGAACATAGACCACTACAAATTGGTATATTTTAAGGACATATTTTAAGGTTAAAATTTGTGTAAGTAGAAGAGGAAGGGAAGGGAAATTTAAATAAACAGATAAGGAGCAAAATCTTGGGGGGAGGGATAAGTATAAAACAGGTAAGGGTGCAAACACCACTTGTGTAGAAATGGCAGAATGAAGTCAGAAAAGTATAGTGGGGCCAAACTTTGGGAGTAGGGTGACTGGAGGCAGGGGAAACCTCTGTTAGTTCTTGAAGCATGATTGACATAGAAGCTGTTCATGCTAATGAGGCACCATGGATCAGAAGTCATTCCTACACCCAAATGAGCATTCTCTGGGAGAACTTGTCTAGAGAGTCCCACAGTTTAGAACCCAGTGCTATCTTTTATGGTCTCCGCACACTCTCAGGGGTCCTTTCTGTTCCTGTCACTTTCAGCAGACTCTTCGGCTTCTGAGGTGTTACAGAGAGGACCCTAAAGTGCATCATGACTCACACCAACTTTACCATCTTCCATCCTGCAGTTTTTGTCCTACTGGGCATCCCTGGGTGGGAGTCTTACCACATTTGGCTATCAGTACCCCTCTGCCTCATGTATATCACTGCTGTCCTGGGGAACACCATCCTGATAGTGGTCATCGTCACGGAACGTAATCTTCATGAGCCCATGTACTTCTTCCTCTCTATGTTGGCCATCACAGATATCCTGCTATCCACCACTACTGTACCCAAAGCTCTAGCCATCTTCTGGCTCCATGCCCATGACATTGCCTTTGATGCTTGTATCACCCAAGTTTTTTTTGTCCATGTGATGTTTGTGGGGGAGTCAGCCATTCTATTAGCCATGGCCTTTGATCGTTTTGTGGCCATCTGTGCCCCCTTGCATTATACAACAGTGCTAACATGGCGTGTTGTGGGAAGGATTGCTCTGGCCATTGTCACCCGAAGCTTCTGCATCATCTTTCCAGTGATCTTCTTATTGAAGCGGCTGCCCTTCTGCCGGACCAACATCGTCCCCCATTCCTACTGTGAGCATATTGGAGTGGCTCGCTTGGCTTGTGCTGACATCACCATTAACATCTGGTATGGCTTCTCAGTGCCCATTGTCATGGTCATCTTGGATGTGATCCTCATTGCTGTGTCTTACTCACTGATCCTCCGAGCGGTGTTTCGTTTGCCCTCCCAGGATGCCCGGCACAAGGCTCTCAGCACTTGTGGCTCTCACCTCTGTGTCATCCTCATGTTTTATGTTCCATCCTTCTTTACATTATTGACCCACCGCTTTGGACGTAACATTCCTCGACATGTCCATATCCTGCTGGCCAATCTTTATGTGGTGGTGCCACCAATGCTCAACCCCATCGTCTATGGTGTGAAGACTAAGCAAATCCGGGAGGGTGTAGCCCACCGGTTCTTTGACATCAAGACTTGGTGCTGTGCTTCCCCTCTGGGCTAATGGCTCCCCATGAATCTGCACTCCAAGATTTATCAAGGAAACTAAGCATAAGATACAGAGATTTTTTCGGACTAGGAGGGCTTTTACTTCTCTTCCTCTTTCTCTTCCTTCTTTGTTGTCATCAGTCCCTTCCATCTTTTCTTTTTTTCCCTCTTCTGGCTCTTCATCTTTGCCTCCTCTCCTGTTTCTTTGTTTGCTTTATCTTCTCTTCTCATATCCCTTCTCCACATCCCAGAGATAATAACTAAATGTACATGACTCTCATGTGAACATTTGGTATCTAGTAGACCAGACGTACTCCAGAAACACAGAGAATTGAACACAACATGAAGTGGGTTATAAGCACATGGATGAAAATAATTTTATATTTAACATCTGAAGGTGTTCCAGTTTTTTTTTAACCTCCAAATGTGCAGATTGTACAGACTCAAGAAGCTCTGTGTCCTAACTTTTACAGTGGCTGGTATTATTTATTTATCTATTCTAAAATTTATTTATTTTTATTTTTAAAGATTTTTATTTATGTATTTGACAGAGAGGTAGAGAGACAGTGAGAGAGGGAACACAAACAGGGAGAGTGGGAGAGGGAGAAGCAAGCTCACCACTAAGCAGGCAGCCTGATGGTGGGGCTCGATCCCAGGGTCCTGGGATCATGATCTGAGACAAAGGCAGCAGCCTAATGACTGAGTTATCCAGGTGTTCCTGGAAGGTGTTTATGAAAAATAGTCATGCATGCCCTTCAGCCATCTAGAAATCATTCTTCAAATTTCAGATAAAGAACTACCTTCCCTGAAAACTCTTCCCTCACTTTTCCAAGCAATCCAAGACAGCTATCTTTGTATATTGATTGTATCTTGTACAAATCTCAAAATGTGTTTAGTGAATTGTAATGGGTTGTTTCTTTATTTGTACCCGAATTAACTGTAAATTCCTTGAAATCAGAAAAATGTGTGTCATTCATATTTGTACTCCAGTGCATTACAAAATGCAAGGCACTTAACAAATGTTTAAAAAATGAATGAGAGCACAATCACATCCTGATGTTAGAGCATGCATTTCTATTATGCACTCAAATGATCAGCTAAATTAGTCCACAAACCAGTGATGAGTAAACCAGTTCCTCACAGAGGCAGCTTGGCTTCAGGGAGGCAAAGAAGCTGTAGAGTGCAGAGCTTCTTACTTCTTACACCTTTGCTGTAACACAGAGACCAGGGAATAGACTAGAGTAGGAAGAAACAGGGCTCTCTTGATTTTCTCTTCTAATCTGGCCCCCGACCCTTCTCAGTGTTAGGAATTATAGCACATTGTTCCTAGACAGGTTAGCAGTTTGAGGTAGTCTCTTGGAGTTTAAAGTCTTGCCCCTCATTCTTTCATGCTTTTTCAGAAGAGATCATATACACTCATTTCTTCCTATTCCATCCCTTTTCTTAGGACCTAGATTATGATGATTCAATCAGCTTCACTGAGCTGGAAACCCTGGGGAGTTTCTCAACTTCATCCTCTCTGTCCTGTTCCCCAAGAAGTTAATGATTATTACCAATACCAATTGTACCACTAAATAATTATGTGGCTAATATTTGCAGTGCTGTCAGGATTAAAGCCCTATTGCTATTATTTTCTAGCTGTGTGAATGTGTGAAACATATATAATATTTTTAGTCCTCATTTTTTTATCTATAAAATGGGGATAGCAATAATACCTCATAGGGTTATTGAGAAGATTACATGAAATAAATCATATATATAATAATTGAGAAGATGAAACAAAATAAACCATATGTATAATACTTAATACAATCCTTGGTTCATAGTAGATATCTGAGAAATATTTCATTAATGCTATGTTCTTTGTATTGTTAGTTTTCCTTTAAATGTAGCCTCTACCAATTACTTATGTCTGTTATCATCTTTCACCTCAGATAACACATTAGCTTCTTAATTGATTTCATTGTTTTCAGTCTTTTATACTGTAATCTAAATTACAAATTGACTTGAAATTAAACATTCTAAAAGGCAGAGCTGTCAGATACTTTCAGGTAATCTTCATTACTTATAGAAGTGTTTTCCATAGACTATTCTGCAGAAATAGCAGATATCACAATAGATGTTTTATAAGAAAGTTCCATGGTCAAATAAGTGAAAAATGCTGACACTGTGGGTCATGCATGTAGTTGTCAAAGGGAAGACTAGAGTTTGCAGCATATCCCACAGTAATGTGACCATAGATATTTGTGTCCATGTCCATATCGTTTTTCTGATTGCACATCAATTTACATTTCTAAAATAATTTACATTTCTAAATTTACATTTCTAAAATAGTGCTTCATTAGCTGCAGTTTAGAAATCATAGGACTATAGGGCAATTTCTAAGCCATGCATTAACTTAATAATGTAGTCCTAACTTTTCCATTTCTACCTCAAAACACACGACCAGATAGCAACCCATTAGTATATAATAGTATTAATAATTATAACTTAAAATAATAGCTAATGTTTATTAAGGGATTAATCTATGCTGGGAGCCATGTTAACTGCTCTGCTGCATTAACTTATTTAATCCTTACACAGCCTTATGAGATAGTACCTTTGCTATTTGTTTTATACACAAGGGTACCCAAGTTTCAGAGAGGATGAATAATGAAGGCCACTCACCTGGAAAATGGTAGAGTTTTAATGTCAATTCCTTTTGAAGTCTTCACCAATCCCCCCAAGTTAGAGGTGATTACCTTGTCCTCTGGCTTTCCACAGCAATGACATTTATATTTCAATCAAAGGTTAATTACTCCATGAAACCATCAGAGCTTGGGTTCTGTGAGAGTACAGAATATGTCTTACTCATCATTACAGTTCCAACATCTAGCATAGGATTCATGGTATATATTTATGGATTGATTAATTTGAAATGTTGGTGAAGTGGTTGACCTCTGGACCCTTCACTGTTAAGTATTATCTAATTTTAGGACAAAATCATTTGGACACACACATACACACCACTTAAATCCTTCTGATCTATTTCTTCTACATTTCCACAGGTTTCTATGTACATTGAAGTCTAACAGCAATAAGCAGGGTTTCAGTGTTCTATGTATTGACCCAAATCCGCTCTGTCCATTATCTTAACCGGAGGCATGGAGTCTTTAATAGATGTGGTATGTACAGACTGCTGTAGGTAGGGCATAGTGAGATTGCCCACCCTCTCTGGAGATCTCTGGAGATCTGTCCTGCTGGGGTCTGCCTCTTTCTAATTAAACCAGATGCTCCCTAATGACGTAGTGGAGTAGAAGCTCTCTCCTTGCCCAAAGGATGAGGTCCAAATACTGCCCTATTTCGCTCAGCTTCTCTCACACATTGAGGAAGAACTTTCTCTTGAACTGGGGTAAGTTTCTGGGAAGGGGATAAATATTTTGTTCCTAGAAATTTTAGGTTTGCTTGGAATAAACTTAATAAACTATTAATTCCGATGAGATCTTCTTGATTCCTCTGGATAGTGTAGTATAAGTATATACTATCCAGTGTGTACATCTTGACATCTTGGACTGCTGCAGACATTTTTTACTATGTAGGGCTGGGAGTATGACTAATATTTTCCCAGAATTAAAGTGGTTTGAAAAAAAATATTGAACACTGGGGGCATCTGGATGTTTCAGTTGGTTAAGTGTCTGTCTCTTGGTTTTTGGCCCAGGTCATGATCTCATGGGTCTTCAGTTCAAGCACTGTGTTAGGCTCCTCACTCATCAGAGAGTCTGCTCCAAGATTCTTGTCCTCTACCCTTCCCCAACTCATGAGGTGGCAAACACACTCTCTCTCAAATAAATAAATAAATCTTAAAAGTAAAAAAAAAAAAAAAAAAGAACACTGAAAAGTAAGTATATTAAAACTCACAACATTAAGTTTAAATATACTATTTATGTAAAATTAAAATTTACTCTAATTCTAGTCGTTTTAATGGGAGAAACTCATAAATAATGCTTTCAAAATAAAATTAGGGAAAAAGTTAACCATTAAAAGCACATGAAAACATATATATATAGGTGCTCCCATTTTCTCTTTTGCCTTGGGCTCTGACATGGCTCAGTACAGCATGGTCAGTCCTATCTTTATTTAAAATTTTGGTGACTTGTTCATCATGGATATTTTGCATTAATTTTGATTTGAAAATTGAGACCAGTGGAACAGAGTAGAGAGCCCAGATATGGACCCTCAACTCTATGGGCAAATAATCTTCGACAAAACAGGAAAAAATACACAGTGGAAAAAAGATAGTCTCTTCAATAAATGGTGCTGGGAAAACTGGACAGCTATATGTAGAAGAATGAAACGCGACCATTCTCCCACACCATACACAAAGATAAACTCGGAATGGATAAAAGACCTCAATGTGAGACAGGAATCCATCAGAATCCTAGAAACATAGGCAGTAACCTCTTCAATATCAGCCACGGCAACTTGTTTCAAGATATGTCTCCAAAAGCAAAGGAAACAAAAGCAAAAATGAACTTTTGGGGCTTTATCAAGATCAAAAGCTTCTGCACAGCAAAGGAAACCGTCAACAAAACAAAGAGGCAGCTCATGGAATGGGAGAAGATATTTGCAAATGACAGTACAGACAAAAGGTTGATATCCAGGATCTATAATGAACTCCTCAAACTCAACACACACAGAACAGATAATCATATCAAAAAATGGGCAGAAGATATGAACAGACACTTCTCCAGTGAAGACATACAAATGGCTATCAGACACATGAAAAAATGTTCATCATCACTAGCCATCAGGGAGATTCAATTTAAAATCACATTGAGATACCACCTTACACCAGTTAGAATGGCCAAAATTAGCAAGACAGGAAACAACATGTGCTGGAGAGGATGCAGAGAAAGGGGAACCCTTTTACACTGTTGGTGGGAATGCAAGTTGGTGCAGCCAATTGGGAGAACAGTGTGGAGATTCCTCAAGAAATTAAAAATAGAACTTCCCTATGACCCTGCAATTGCACTCCTGGGTATTTACCCAAAGATACAGATGTCGTGAAAAGAAGCGCCATCTGTACCCCAATGTTTATAGCAGCAATGGCCACGGTCACCATACTGTGGAAAGAACCAAGATGCCCTTCAGCGGACAAATAGATAAGGAAGATGTGGTCCATATACACTATGGAGTATTATGCCTCTATCAGAAAGGATGAATACCCAACTTTTGTAGCAACATGGATGGGACTGGAAGAGATTATGCTGAGTGAAATAAGTCAAGCAGAGAAAGTCAATTTTATGGTTTCACTTATTTGTGGAGCATAACAAATAACATGGAGGACATGGGGAGATGGAAAGGAGAAGGGAGCTGAGGGTAATTGGAAGGGGAGGTGAACCGTGAGAGATTATGGACCCTGAGAAACAACCTGAGGGTTTTGAAGGGGTGGAGGATGGGAGGTTGGGGGAACCAGGTGGTGGGTATTGGGGAGGGCACGTATTGCATGGAGCACTGGGTGTGGTGCAAAAACAATGAATACTGTTACGCTGAATAGAAATTAAAAAATTGTATTAAAATATTATGTTTATTGAGCTTTTGGTGCATGCTTGCATTTTGTACTGAGCTAAGTTTTCATTCATTTCACCTTATTCCTTGCCTAGGAGACTCAGCACCTGGAGGACAGACCAGAGTCACAAAGAAATGTGACCCTTGCTTGAATTTTTCCATAAACCTGAGGGTTAGAAACATAACTTTCTGTTGCAGGAGCAAAAACATTTCCCTATGTGTTCAAGCCAAAGTGAGGTGGGATTTTCTGTTACTTATAATGTAAAGTGTTGTAATTGAAACAAGAAAGAAGAAGAGAATTAACTTACTCATTTTTAATTTTCAGTTTGGTTTTACACATAACTATATGCCATGACTGATACTTTTTTTCTTAAAAATGGAAACAAAGCATTCTATTTTTTTATGTTTAATTAGTCAGCATATAGTACATCATTAGTTTTTTTAGTTTCTTTTTAATTTTTATTAACATATTCTGTATTATTTGCCCCAGGGGTACAGGTCTGTGAATCATCAGGCTTACACATTTCACTCACTCATCATAGCACATACCTTCACCAATGTCTATAACCCAGCCACCCTATCCCTACACACCCCACCTCCCAGCAACCTTCAGTTTGTTTTGTGAGATTAACCATCATTAGTTTTTGATGTAGTACAGAACAGTCTATTATACTGTATATGCCATAATTTAATTTTTTTGCCCTATTGATGGATTTGGAAGTTGCCATAATTTCTTTTATTATAATGACAGTACAGCAATGAGTATCCTTATAGAAATATCTGTATATTCTCTTGCTGTGTAACCAGCACCGGAGGCTAATTTTTTGCTTATGTTTTCCAGTTTGATAGGAAAACTATGATATTTCAATTTGACAGATTTTCAGTTCTATAAGTTTTGAGCATCTATTCATGTGTATATTGGCCATTTATTTTTCTTGTGGTACGAATTGCCCATTTTGATTCTTTGCGTATTTTTTCCCTCATTCATTTATACTAACTTTTACTATTTAAGGATATTTGCCTTTTGTCTATGTTTTATAATTTATTCTCCTGGAATATTTATTTATTCTCCTAGAGTTGTCTACATTTTTGCACAATTACATCATTCAATTATAACTGTCCATGAAATACCATTTTCTTAACTTACTCAGAAAGATCTTTCCTAACTTAAAAATGTATTTTCTGGTTTTCTCCTAAGACCTTCACTTTAATTTTTAATATTTTTTGATTTTATTTTTAAAATATACATCTTTAATTTATCTAAGATTTCTATTTGTTTACTGAGTGAGGTGTGAGCTAATTTTATTCTTCTATAAAAATATCATTGCTCAATATCCCAATGCCATTAGTTGACTAGGCCTTCCTTTCCCCCACTAAATTGAAATGGTATTTTATTACACTTAAAATTCCAAATATATTAGTTTCTGGGCTCTCTGTGTAGTTTTATTGATCTGCTGACTAATAATAGCTGGCATTTATTTAGTATTTTTATGCTAGGCATTATACTAGGCAGTTTAAAGAAAGCATTTGATTTGATCCTTGCAAGATAATTAGGAATAGCTCATTTTCATGGATTAGCCTAAATTTCTGCAGTGTGAAAAACTTGCCTTTTGTCAATAATCAGGAGGTTGGAAGCCCACAATTTGGACCTGGAGAAGGCTTCTCAAATGATAAATATTTAGCCTGTGAATTGGAAGCTCAGTAGATTTAATAGACGTCAAAGGTAGAAAAGTATGTTCCAGATTAAGAGGAAAGCTTAAAAAAAGTCACGAAGGTTGGAAAACTGAGTCTTTGTGTGGAGAATAGAACATGGTCTATTTAATGTCCATGTAGTTTAATGTCAGAGTGCCTAAAGGGGACTAAAGCTAGAAATGAGAGTAACAGTGGGATTGTGGAAGGCTTTGCATGTTTGAGAAGTTTGAGCTTTATCTTGTAATGAGAAAATCATATAAAAGTTTTAAGTGAAAATCCAATAAGATTTTTGTTTTTGTGCATTCCAGCCAGGCTGCAACATAGCTGATGGGTATGGTGGGGAGGAGGGCTTTGAGAATAGGAAGCTGGGAGATAGGGAGCCCAGTTGGTTAGGATGCCATTGCACCAGAACAAATGAAGAATGCTTAAAGCCAGAATAGGAACATGTAAGTGAGAATGGGGAGGCATATATGGCTACTGGACATTGCTGAGGCGTGACCAGGAACCTTCATTTATATTTGTGTTTGTAATGATAATGTAGGAAATAAAAGCACAATAATCTCTACTCTAAGTCAAGGCATTAGTGATTGATTTAATTATCTAATGTTCAAATTTTAGTGAAACTTATTGTTGGTTTTGCCCACTGATTCTCTTTATGTAGTCTTCATAGAGAGACTCCCAAAGCAGGCATGTTTGGTGCTAACTTCATCACCTTCCGCTGCACTGTGTTCACTCTACTTTGCGTTCTGGGACTGGAGAACTATCACACCTGGCTTTCTCTCCTCTTCTGCCTTATGTACATCACTGCAGTATTGGGAAATGGAGCCCTTGACCTTGTTGTCTTCAGTGAACGCACCCTCCATGAACGCATGTATGTCTTCCTCTCCATGTTGGCTGGCACTGACATCCTGCTGTCTACCACCACCATTCTCAAGGCCCTGGCTATATTTTGGTTTCATGCTGGGGAGATTGCGTCTGATGCCTGCATCACTCAGGTGTTTTTCATCCATTCTGCCTTTGTGGCTGAGTTAGGTATCCTGTTGGCCATGGCATTTGACTGCTGTGTGGCCGTTTGTGCTCCCTTGAGATACACAGCCATCTTAACTCCTATGGAAATTGGAAAAATGACTGACAATCTGGGGATGAAGCATTGGGACTATTTTCCCTATCATATTATGGCTAAAGAGGCTGCCATACTTTCAAACTAATATCATCCCCCACACATATGTTCACAAGCACATTGGAGTGGCCAGATTGGCCTGTGCTGACATCATTGTCAGTATCTGGTATGGCTTCTCCTTGCCAATGGCATCAGTTTTGGAAGATGTTGCACTCATTGGAATTTCCTACACTTTGATTCTCCAAGCTGTGTTTAGACTTCCTTCCCTGGATGCCTGGCACAAGGCTCTCAATATATGTGGTTCCTACATTGGAGTCATTCTCCTCTTTTTATCCCATCCTGTTTTAATTTCTTGACCCATTAGTTTGGCAAGAATATCCCCACCATGTCTACATCCTTCTGGCAAATCTCTGTGTGTTAATTCCTCACCCCCCACCATCCTTAATCCCATCATCTATGGAGCAAAAACCAAGCAAATCAGGGACAGGTATGGTTCACATGTTATCTGTTGTGGGGAGGTCTTGAGAAAGGTCATGTTTCTTTCACAATTTTCTCTTATCAGCAGGAGAAGAAAGAACTTAGCAACCTAGTTCTCAAGTGTAGGCACCTTAGTTTGCTGAAGCAGAAAGTACATAGTTTTGGAATAAAATGTGTCTGGATTCAAATCCTAGCTCCCTTATCTCCTGATTTTTCACCATAGTTAGGTTCTCACCTTTTGGAAATTTAGTCCTAACCTATAAAATGGAACCAACTGTACCTATGCTGTAATGGTTTTGTAAGGACTAAAATTTATAAACTACTTGGTACATTGCTTAGCACTTAGTGGGCTCTCGATATTAGCCATAATTCTAACTTGGAAGTTTATTACCAGAGGAGGATGTTTTAGATTTGATATATGTGAGATATCCAGTATTTCTGGAGGCTGGATGTGGAATCTAAAAAAACCAAACTCATAGAAATAGTACAGTAGTGTTAACCAGGCATGGGGGGTGGTTAATGGGGAGATGCTGGTCAAAGGGTACAAACTTCTAGTTATAAGAAAATAAGTTCTGGGGATCTAATGCACAACATGGCAATTACAGCTCATTATACTGTATTATATACTTGAAAGTTGCTAATAGAGTAGATCTTAATGTTCTCACCACTAAAAAGAAATGATAATTATGTGAATTATGGGATGTAATAGAGGTGTTAGCTAACACTGTGGTGGCAATCATTCTGTATTATATAAGTATATAAATCAACACATTGTACATCTCAAGCTTAAACAGTGTTATATGTCAATTATATCTGAATAAAGCTGGGGAGAATAACACTTGAGGGAGAGCCATTAGTGGTTTTCTCTGTAGCCTGGAAATACAGTTTCTGAGTGTTATATTTAGAAATTTTGTCCACTGGGGAGTGACTGCCTAAAAATTTTGAAGAAGGATCTCTTTGGTTCAGTTGAAGTCATATGTTTACTCATAGTCCAAAGTGTTGGGAGGAAGGAGTGGTGGTGCCTCCTTGTCAACCATATGAGTAGGGAGGACATTTTTCAGAAAAGCAGTTACTGAAAGCAGTCAGCTACTGTTATGTGGCAGATGAGAGGCAGAAAGGCAAAGGATCCAAATTTCTTGATTTATTTATTTAAGTGTATTTATGTGTTTACTGTCTATATTCCCTTTTAGACTGTAAACAGTATGGGGGCGAGGTCATGTCTTCGTTGTTTACTATTTCTTCTACAGCATCTCACACTCAATCCAAGAGCCTCTGCCATTCTTTTTTATTTTTACCCTTTTTTAAAAAAAGTAAACTCTGCATGCAACATGGGGCTCTAACTCACAACCTCAAGATCAAGAGTCACATGCTCTACCAAAAGAACCAGCCAGGCACCCCAAAAGTCCTATCAGTCTTTCACCAAAGCATGTAAAATAGTAAATAGGAGAGAAAGAAATAGAAGAGAAGAGAGAGAAATATCTTATTGAAGATATTTTATAGTTTTCTTTTTAAATAAATATTATTTCATGAGCATTTCTCCTTGTAATTATAAATTCTTTTTAAAAAGATATGTATTTATTTATTTATGAGAGAGAGAGAGAGAGAGACATAGAAAACAAAAAGCAAAATGGCACATATAAATCCAAACATATAAACAGTAACATCAAATGTGCAGGTACTGAACACTGCGATTGAAAGTACTCTTAAAAGTACAGTTTGAAATGTAAAAAGTAAAAATATAAGCTATACAAACAAAATTCATAAGTATTTGAGTGACTATATTATAGTCAGATAAAACAAACTTTAAAACAAGTATTTCTAGAGTTATTTAATAATGCTAGAGGGACCAATACCTTAGAAAGTACATTATCTATAAATGTTTGGCACCTATCCATATAGCCCCAAGTGTTTGAAGCAAAATCTTACATAATTGATTCTTAAACCATGTTTTAGTTATTTTCTTAGCTATTACCTTATATACTTTATGTCTTTTTTTAAAATTTATTTTTATTTATTTTCAGCATAACAGTATTCATTGTTTTTGTACCACACCCAGTGCTCCATGCAATTCGTGTCCTCTCTAATAACCACCACCTTGTTCCCCCAACCTCCCACCCCCCCCCCCACTTAAAACCCCTCAGGTTGTTTTTCAGAGTCCATAGTCTCTCATGGTTCACCTCCCCTTCCAATTTCCCTCAATTCCCTTCTCATAACTCCCCATGTCCACCATGCTATTTGTTATGCTCCACTAATAAGTGAAACCATATGATAATTGACGCTCTCTGCTTGACTTATTTCACTCAGCATAATCTCCTCCAGTCCCGTCCCTGTTGCTACAAAAGTTGGGTATCCATCCTTTCTGATGGAGGCACAATACTCCATAGTGTGTATGGACCACATCTTCCTTATCCATTCATCCGTTGAAGGGCATCTTGGTTCTTTCCATAGTTTGGTGACCATGGCCATTGTTGCTATAAACATTGGGGTACAGATGGCCCTTCTTTTCACTACATCTGTATCTTTGGGTAAATACCCAGTAGTGCAATTGCAGGGTCATAGGGAAGTTCTATTTTTAATTTCTTGAGGAATCTCCACACTGTTCTCCAAAGAGGCTGCACCAACTTGCATTCTCACCAACAGTGTAAGAGGGTCCCCTTTCTCCACATCCCCTCCAACACATGTTGTTTCCTGTCTTGCTAATTTTGGCCATTCTAACTGGTGTAAGGTGATATTTCAATGTGGTTTTGATTTGAATCTCCCTGATGGCTAGTGATGATGAATATTTTTCATGTGTCTGATAGCCATTTGTATGTCTTCACTGGAGAAGTGTCTGTTCATATCTTCTGCCCATTTCTTGATATGATTATCTGTTTTGTGTGTGTTGAGTTTGAGGAGTTCTTTATAGACCCTGGATATCAACCTTTTGTCTGTACTGGCATTTGCAAATATCTTCTCTCATTCTGTGGGTTGCCTCTTTGTTTTCTTGACTGTTTCTATTTCTTTCTTTTTTTTTAAAAAAATAATTAATTTATTTTCAGAAAAACAGTATTCATTATTTATTCACCACACCCAGTTCTCCATGCAATCTGTGCCCTCTATAATACCCACCACCTGGTACCCCAACCTCCCACTACCCCCGCCACTTCAGACCCCTCAGATTGTTTTTCAGAGTCCATAGTCTCTCATGATTCACCTCCCCTTCCAATATACCCCAACTACCTTCTCCTCTCTAACACCCCTTGTCCTCCATGCTATTTGTTATGCTCCACAAATAAGTGAAACCATATAATTGACTCTCTCTTATTGACTTATTTCACTCAGCATAATCTCCTCCAGTCCCGTCCCTGTTGCTACAAAAGTTGGGTATTCATCCTTTCTGATGGAGGCATAATACTCCATAGTGTATATGGACTACATCTTCCTTATCCATTCATCCGTTGAAGGGCATCTTGGTTCTTTCCATAGTTTGGAGACCGTGGCCATTGCTGCTATAAACATTAGGGTACAGATGGCCCTTCTTTTCACGAAATCTGTATCTTTGGGGTAAATACCCAGGAGTGCAATTGCAGGGTCATAGGGAAGTTATATGTTTAATTTCTTGAGGAATCTCCACACTGTTCTCCAAAGAGGCTGCACCAACTTGCATTCCCACTAACAGTGTAAGAGGGTTCCCCTTTCTCCACATCCTCTCCAACACATGTTGTTTCCTGTTTTGTTAATTTTGGCCATTCTAACTGGTGTAAGGTGATATCTCAATGTGGTTTTAATTTGAATCTCCCTGAGGGCTAGTGATGATGAACATTTTTTCATGTGTCTGATAGCCATTTGTATGTCTTGATCGGAGAAGTGTCTGTCCATATCTTCTGCCCATTTTTTGATATGTTTGTCTGTTTCATGTGTGTTCAGTTTGAGGATTTCATTATAGATCCTGGATATCAACCTTTTGTCTGTACTGTTATTTGCAAATATCTTCTCCCATTCCATGGGTTGTCTCTCTGTTTTTTTGAGTGTTTCCTTTGCTGTGCAGAAGCTTTTGATTTTGATGAAGTCCAAAAAGTTTATTTTCACTTTTGTTTCCTTTGCCTTTGAAGACATATCTTGAAAGAAGTTGCTGTGGCTGATATTGAAGAGATTACTGCCTATGTTCTCCACTAGGATTCCGATGGATTCCTGTCTCACGTTGAGGTCTTTTATCTATTTTGAGTAGATCTTTGTGTATGGTGTAAGAGAATGGTCGAGTTTCATTCTTCTACATATAGCTGTCCAGTTTTCCCAGCACCATTTATTGAAGAGACTGTCTTTTTTCCACTGTATATTTTTTCCTCTTTTGTCGAAGATTAATTGACCATAGAGTTGAGGGTCCATATCTGGGCTCTCTACTCGGTTCCACTGATGCCAGTACCATGCTGTCTTGGTGATCACAGCTTTGTAGTAAAGCTTGAAATCAGGTAGCGTGATGCCCCCAGTTTTATTTTTGTTTTTCAACATTTCCTTAGCAATTCGGGGTCTCTTCCAATTCCATACAAATTTTAGGATTATTTGCTCCAGCTCCTTGAAGAATACCGGTGGAATTTTGATCGGAATGGCATTAAAAGTATATATTGCTCTAGGCAGTATAGACATTTTAATGTTTATTCTTCCGATCCAAGAGCATGGAATGGTCTTCCATCTTTTTGTGTCTTCTTCAATTTCTTTTATGAGTGTTCTGTAGTTCCTTGAGTACAGATCCTTTACCTCTTTGGTTAGGTTTATTCCCAGGTATCTTATAGTTCTTGGTGCTATAGTATATGGAATCGATTCTCTAATTTCCATTTCTGTATTTTCATTGTTAGTGTATAAGAAAGCCACTGATTTCTGCACATTGACTTTGTATCCTGTCACGTTGCTGAATTGCTGTATGAGTTCTAGTAGTTTGGGGGTGGAGTCTTTTGGGTTTTCCATATAAAGAATCATGTCATCTGCAAAGAGAGAGAGTTTGACTTCTTCATTACCAATTTGGATACCTTTTATTTCTCTTTGTTGTCTGATTGCTGTGTCTAGGACTTCTAATACTATGTTGAACAAGAGTGGTGAGAGTGGGCATCCTAGTCTTGTTCCTGATCTCAATGGGAAGGCTGCAAGCTTTTTTCCATTGAGGATCATATTTGCTGTGGGTCTTTCATAGATAGATTTGATGAAGTTCAGGAATGTTCCCTCTATCCCTTTACTTTGAAGCGTTTTAATCAGGAACGGATGCTAGATTTTGTCAAATGCTTTTTCTGCATCAATTGAGAGGACCATGTGGTTCTTCTCTCTTCTCATATTAATTTGTTGTATCACATTGATTGATTTGCGAATGTTGAACCATCCTTGTAGCCCAGGGATGAATCCCACCTGATCATGGTGGATAATCTTTTTAATGTGCTGTTGGATCCTGTTGGCTAGGATCTTGTTGAGAATATTAGCATCCATATTCATCAGTGATACTGGTCTAAAATTCTCCTTTTTGGTAGGGTCTTTGCCTGATTTGGCCATCAGGGTAATGCTGGCTTCATAGAAAGAGTCAGGATGTTTTCCTTCTGCTTCAATTTTTTGAAACAGCTTCAGGAGAATAGGTGTTATTTCTTCTTTGAAAGTTTGGTAGAATTCCCCAGGGAATCCGTCAGGTCCTGGGCTCTTGTTTTTTGGGAGGTTTTTGATCACTGCTTCAGTCTCGTTATTAGATATCGGTCTGTTCAGGTTGTCGATTTCTTCCTGGTTCAATTTTGGGAGTTTATAGTTTTCCAGGAATGCATTCATTTCATCTAGGTTGCTTAGCTTATTGGCATATAACTGTTGATAATAACTTCTGATGATTGTTTCCACTTCCTTGGTGTTAGTTGTGATCTCTCCCTTTTCATTCATAATTTTATGAATTTGGGCTTTCTCTCTTTTCTTTTGGATTAGTGTGGCCAATGGTGTATCGATCTTATTGATTCTTTCAAAAAACCAACTTCTAGTTTAATTGATACGTTCTACTGTATCTCTGGTTTCTACCGCATTGATCTCAACTCTAATCTTGATGATTTCCCTTCTTATGTGTGGAGTTGGTTTGATTTGTTGTTGATTCTCCAGTTCTTTAAGGTGTAGAGACAGCTGTTGTGTTCTGGATTTTTCAATTTTTTTTGAGGGAGGCTTGGATGGCTATGTATTTCCCCCTTAGGACCACCTTTGCTGTATCCCATAGGTTTTGGATCGAAGTATCTTCATTGTCATTGGTTTCCATGAATTGTTTCAGTTCTTTTTTGATCTCCTGGTTGATCTAAGCATTCTTAAGCAAGGTGATCTTTAGCTTCCAGGTGTTTGAGTTCCTTCTGGACTTTTCCTTTGATTGAGCTCCAGTTTCAAAGCATTGTGATCTGAGAATATGCAGGGAATAATCTCAGTCTTTTGGTATCAGTTGAGTCCTGATTTGTGACCCTGTATTTGGTCTATTCTGGAGAAGGTTCCGTGTGCACTTGAGAAGAATGAGTATTCTGTTGTTTTAGAGTGGAATGTTCTGTATTTATCTATGAGGCCCATCTGGTCGAATGTGTCATTCAATGCTCTTGTTTCTTTATTGATTTTCTGCTTCGATGATGTCTATTTCTGAGAGAGGCATGTTAAGATCTCCTACGATTAGTGTATTCATATCAATATGACTCTTTATCTTGACTAACAGTTTTCTTATATAATTGGCTGCTCCCATATTGGGGGCATAGATATTTACAATTGTTAGATCATCTTGGTGGATAGTTCCTTTAAGGATTATGTAGTATCCTTCTGTATCTCAGACTTCAGTCTTTAGTTTAATTTATCTGGTATGAGAATTGCTACCCCAGTCTTCTTTTGAGGCCCACTGGCATGATAAATGCTTCTCCATTCCTTCACTTTCAGTCTGGGTGTATCTTTAGGTTCAAAATGCGTCTCTTGTAGACAACGTATGGATGGGTCCTGTCGTTTTATCCAATCTGCAACCCTGTGCCATTTTATGGGCGCATTTAGGCCATTTACATTGAGAGTGATTATTGATAGATACGTTTTTATTGACATCGTGTTACCTTTGAAGTCTTTCTTTCTGTAGATTGTCTCTATATTTCTGTTTAATGCTATTCTTAGGCTTTTCCATATTTTATAGACCCCCCCTTAATAATTCCTGCAGTGCTGGCTTGGTGGTTGCATAGTCTTTTAAGCCTTGCCGGTCTTGGAAATTCTTTATCTCTCCATCCATTTTGAATGTCAGTCTTGTTGGATAAAGTATTCTTGGCTGCATGTTCTCATTTAATGCCCTGAATATATCTTGCCAGCCCTTTCTGGCTTGTCAGGTCTCTGTGGACAGGACTGACGTTATTCTGATGGACTTTCCTCTGTAAGTAAGGAGCCTCTTTGTCCTAGTGGCTTTCAAGAGATTATACCTACAATTATGATTCCTCAATTTGACTATCAGGTGTCTTGATGTTTTTTTGGAATCTATAATCTTGGGTGGAGACCGTTCAGTCTCTAAGTACATGAACACTGGTTCCATTCACGAGATTGGGAAAATTTTCATGAAGAACTTGTTCCACTCTATCTTCTAGACTTCTTTCTTTCTCCTCCCCTTCAGGGATTCCAAAAATTCTGATGTTGGAACGTTTCATGGCATCATTTATTTCCCTGATTCTGTTTTTATGGTTTCTAAGCTGTTTGTTCCAGGCTTCCTCCTGATCCTTTCTCTCTATCTGTTTGTCCTCCAGATCACTAATTCTATCTTCTGTCTCAGTTACCCTAGCTTTGAGAAAATTTAGATTAGATTGGAACTCATTGAGAGCCTGGTGTACCTCAGCCCTGGTAGCTTTTAGCTCTGCCCTAACATTGTGAACATCATGTTTGGTTGCTTTCAGCTCGGCCCTAATCAATTCGGTTTGGTCATCCATGGCTTTCTCCAACCTAGCTATTGCCTGGATAATTGTTAGCCTGAATTCTCTTTCCGACATATTGTCTATGTTGATAGCCATTAGCTCTGTTGCAGAACGTTCATCCTCTGTATTTTTCTTCTGTTGGGCATTCCTTCTCCTAGTAATTTTGATGAGAGATGACTGAACAGATGTAGCTGGATGTATCGACCATGGTGCAGTCCGGGTGCACCCTGGAACACTTTTCAGCAATCAGGATTCCCCACCCAAATGAGAGAAAAAAGAAAAAAAAAAAAAGAGAGAGAGATAGGAAATAAAAGGAAGATGAAAGAGAAGGTTCAGCCCAAATGGGCCCCAAGGTAAGATTTATGAGGTATACAAACAAAAACAGAGAAACAAAAAGACTGTTAAAATATATAACAAGAGAAAAAAAATATATATGCAAATAAAGGAAGAACCTCGTCGTAAAGAACCCCAAATGTAAGATTTATATACAAACAGGACAAACACAGAAACACAGAAACACTGGTGGAAGAAAAAGATGGGAGAGTGGTTATAAATTTCAGTGTGGGTAAGGAAGTTTGTTTTGATCCTTCCTGGATGTATCTTGATATCTTTGTTAAAGGACTCAACTTCCTAGGATAAAGGGGGATTAAAAATTGGTTTACCTATAGGGATAGTATTGATTGGCGAAAGGGGATTACTTTGAAGTTTAACTCTGTATGAATATTAGAAAATAAAAATAAAAAAGGAATAAACTAGACTGAACTAAACTAAAATTAAAAAATATAAAAAAAATAGAAATGCAAAAGAATAACACAGGTGTATGTATCAAAAAGTTTAGGTTAGAAGGTTATTATGGAATTTGATGTACTGGACAGCTTGCTGTGATAGTAAATAGGTTAAAAAATTATCTATATTAAAAAAATGAACCAGAATTGTGGGAACAAATTAAAAATAAAAGTTGTCCTATGAAGTAGTGGTGTTGGTTCTCTTGTAGTCTTTTTTTTTTTTTTTTTTCTTTCCTGGTTGGTTTTCTGGGGTAGGGGCCTGCCACGTGGGTTTTTCAGTCAATGATGTTCCCTGAGTTAAGTCCTCCAGTCCTCCTCAAAAGGGTGGGCTCTAAGGAAACAGGTTTTTTCAGGCTTTGGTTCTCTGGAGGTTCTTATGTTTGTTTACCTTTTTTTTCCCCCCCTCTCGCCTTGACCGCTTTTGATGGTTTTTGTAGGTTTAGAGGAAAGCAAATTGCACCTTGACCTCCCTATCAGAGAGAAGCCTCAGTCTGTTCTTCTGTGGGTGTTGCAGAGCCCATATAAATTTCCCCTTGACCACTGGCAGTGCAGGTTCTGAGTCACTGTCCCTGGGGACGCAGGATCTTCTGCTTGTACCCAAAACCACGGCAGCAGTGGCTGTCTGGGAACTCCAGACCACCAGAGAGTTTCCAAGCAGCAATTGCACACTGAGATTTTCCTTCTGGCCCAGGCTGGGAGTGCCTGGTATTTCTGGGTCTAAGAATGCCTGGCTTGCATGCACCTCTTTCGGGGGAGTCTGTGGGTTGCGTGCGCATCTCAGGCTCTGAGAATGGGGCACAGGTCCGAAAGCACCAGGCTGGGCCTTTGCACACCTCTCTCAGGGGAGAGTTTGGGGCTTGTGTTTTAGGCTCTGAAACAATGGCGCATATTAAAGAGCGCCGGCTGGGCCTTTGTACCTCTCTCAGGGGAGGATGAGGGGCGTGCACATCTCAGGCTCTATAGCAGGGCTCCTGCGTTCTGCCCTCCGGTATGGCTTCCATCCCCTCACAGGAGCCAGAACCCACACAATCTCGGTTGCGCTGGCAGCTCAGGGACCAAGACTTGGTTTCTCCACCAAACTCTCTCAGGCTCAGTGCCAGGGGAGGCTGTCCTGGGACCGGGGACTTAAGCCCCTGTCCCTAGCCGCCCTGATTCCCACAATATCCCCCCCGCTATCCTTTGCTCTTTGGAGTGCTTTCAACCAGTCTCCAAGTTAATGCTGGTCCCAGACGCAGGGCACTCTCACTAGTGTTAGGGATATTACTTTCCAACTGGTCACCTCTGGTGGCTCCCTCCCCCTTTTGTTTATCTTCCGATATCAGTCGCCGTTCCTATTCTGCTTTACCTGCCCACTGGCGTCTTCTGCCCCTGTAGAGATCCAGACGTGTATAATTCTGATCTCAGGCTGATTTCATGGGTGAATGGAGTTCTTTGGTAGGCACTCAGCTCACTTTAGGGTACAAGTTGAAAAGGCACCTCCTCCTACTTCCCCGCCATCTTGTCCCACCCCCCCCACTTTATATCTTTATACTCTTTTTTATCATAATTTATATGAATAAAAACTTGATTCCGATAAAATATAAGAACTTTGTTTTAATATATCTACATTACTTCCTCCTTTGTTTTCACTATTGCATAAATATTCTATCTGTATGTGTTACAAACCCACCAACAGAGTGTTGTTGTTATTGCTCTTATAGTCTTATCTTTTAAAGAACTTTTGAGAGAAAAAAATAAAATATATTTTATACAGTCATTATATTTACCTACATATTTAACGTTCTTATTTTCTCCATTTCTTCCTATGTTTTCAACATACTGTTTGGTGTTACTTACTTTCCTCTGTATTTTCTTTAGTATTTCCTATAAGGCAAGTCGTCTGGCAATGAATTTTCTCAGTCTTTTTTTTTTTCTGTCTATGATAGTGTTTATTTGCCTTTATGTTTTGAGGGCTAATTTTTCTGGATATAGAATTCTTGGTTTACACCAAGAATGGTCAGAACTTGGGATATGTCATGTTATTCTCTTCTGGCCTCTAGGAGTCATCAGTTGTAATGTGTGTTTGCTTGTGATGAGTTACTTTTCTCTTGCTGGTTTCAAGATTTTTCTCTTTGTCTTTAGTAGGATGACTCTTATGTGTGTAGATTAAGGAGATATAGGTCTCTAATTGGGACTCTGATGTTCTTTGATATGTAGATTATTGTTTTTTCATAAATTGTTCCTACCAATATTTCTTTAATACATTTTTCTGCCCCATCCTTGCTTTCTCTTCTTCTTCTGAGAATTGTATTATGTCTATGTTGGTATATTTGTTGTATCACAGGTCTCTGAGTCTCTGTTCATTTTTTTTTCTCTTTGTACTTCAGATTGTATACTTTCCTTTGATTTATCTTCAAGTTCACTGGGTTTGTTTGTTTTGTTTTGTTTTTCTTTCCTGCCCTCTCAGATCTGCTGTTGAGCCTGTCAATGAGCTGTTCCTTCTATCCCAGTTATCATACTTTTCAACTCCAGAAATTCCATTTGATTAATATGTATAGTTTCTATCTCTTTATTGAGATTCTCTGTTTGTACAGTCACTGTCCTCATATTTTTCTCTAATTCTTTAAGTGTGGTTCCCTTTTATTGTTTGAACATGTTTATAATGGCTGCTCTGAATCCTGTTTTCTTTTTTTTTTCCAATTTATTTATTTTCAGAAAAACATTATTCATTATTTTTTCACCACACCCAGTGCTCCATGCAAGCCGTGCCCTCTATAATACCCACCACCTGGTACCCCAACCTCCCACCACCCCGCCACTTCAAACCCCTCAGATTGTTTTTCAGAGTCCATAGTCTCTCATGGTTCATCTCCCCTTCCAATTTACCCAAAAGCACATACCCTCCCCAATGTCCATAACCCTACCCCCCTTCTCCCAACCCCCCTCCCCCCAGCAACCCACAGTGAGATTAAGAGTCACTTATGGTTTGTCTCCCTCCCTATCCCAACCTGAATGTTTATAGCAGCAATGTCCACAATAGCCAAACTATGGAAAGAACCTAGATGTCCATCAACAGATGAATGGATCAAGAAGATGTGGTATATATACACAATGGAATACTATGCAGCCATCAAAAGAAACGAAATCTTGCCATTTGCGACAACATGGATGGAACTAGAGCGTATCATGCTTAGCGAAATAAGTCAAGCGGAGAAAGACAAATATCATATGATCTCCCTGATATGAGGAAGTGGTGATGCAACATGGGGGCTTAAGTGGGTAGGAGAAGAATCCATGAATCCTGTTTTCGAGAAACACAGTATCTAGGTCTGCTGAGAGTCAGTTTTGATGACTGCTGCCTCCCCCCACGCCCATAGGTCATACTTTCTTCTTTCTCTACATGTCTCCTGCTTAAAAAAGAACTTTTTAAAACTAGGCATTTTAAGTATCTTTTCTGATTCTCCCCCAAACCCACATAAGTGTTGTTGCTATTTTGTTTGTTTTGAGTGGCTTTTCCTGGCATCTCTCTCATAGCTTTCACCTGACTTCTCTCCTCAGATATTTTTAAACTTAACATTTTACTGTTAAGCCTGGAATTTAATGGGTTTCCCTGTGTCTGCGTAGCTTAGTGGGCTACCAGTGATTTACCAGATTTTGTGTCTAAATACCTTGAGCTAGTAAGAGTTGTCTCTTCTGCTGTGGATCTGTGTTCAGCTTGGGAAGCACATCCAAAGTTCAGGCAGTTTTCAGGTCTGCCCCTGCTTTAATTTTCCTTTGTTTTTTTTTAAGTGTCTTCTCATGTGTACTCAGCTTCTGGACAGGTTAGGATGTGTGGAGAGTTTGGGTTCTCCTTGTTTTCCCTTGAATGTCTGTACAACCTTCAAGTCAGCTGGACATGTGTGAAGAGCTTATTAAACCCTCTAAATTTCTCTCACCTTTGGCCAGTCTCCCAGTCTGGGGCTAAATCCAACCAGAACATCATCCTCTGGCTAGGATGACTGCAGGGTTTTCCCATTCAACACTGGATATGAATTTTCCACTCTTCATTCCAAATCAAGTCAGCCCCTTCCAGTAGTGAAGCTATTGATTTTATGTCCAGTCTTCCTCTTGGTCATACTGACCAAGCTGGCTTTGGAGGAGGTTAGACGGGAGCCACCCCAGGCAAGAGCAACAGAGTCATGTCCCTTCTAGCTGACATTCAGCAACTGTTCAATAAATTTTGTCTCTCAGTTTGTCGTTGGTGTTCAGAACCATGATATGAGTATTTCTGATAATTATTTCTAATTTTAAAGAAGAAGATTTATGACCTCTCCAAACCATTTTGTACTGTCTAAAAATTCCTTTGTGGTAAGATGAACACATTTCCTCAGTATTATGTTTGGCCAAGCATTCTCCATACTCAGACTTCCAAATTGACAACCCTTTAGCTAGTTACATGCTTAGTCTTATGACAAATACTCTTCCCATAGAGTTGGAAAGACTAAGTCAGTAAGAGTCCCACCCTCAGCCATGTGGGGACCTGTGAGCATACTACTACCTTTAGGGATTCCAGATAAAATATAGGTCACCAAGTTAAGTTTGAATTTCAAATAAACAATGACTAATTTTTTTTCCAATTTATTTATTTTCAGAAAAACAGTATTCATTATTTATTCACCACACCCAGTGCTCCATGCAAGCTGTGCCCTCTATAATACCCACCACCTGGTACCCCAATCTCCCAACCCCCCCGCCACTTCAAACCCCTCAAATTGTTTTTCAGAGTCCATAGTCTCTCATGGTTCACCTCCCCTTCCAATTTACCCAAAAGCACATACCCTCCCCAATGTCCATAACCCTACCCCCCTTCTCCTAACCCCCCTCCCCACAGCAACCCACAGTTTGTTTCATGAGATTAATAGTCACTTATGGTTTGTCTCCCTCCCTATCCCATCTTGTTTCATGGATTCTTCTCCTACGCACTTAAGCCCCCATGTTGCATCACCACTTCCTCATATCAGGGAGATCATATGATAGTTGAACAATGACTAATTTTTTTAAGTATGAATAGATACCAAATATTGCATGACACATACTTTTACTAAAAAATTATTTGCTATTTATCTGAAAATAAAACAACTGACATTCTGTATCTTTATTTGCTGAAACTGGCAACTATCCCTTATCCATTTGGATTTTGATACTGGTCCTAGGACATTGGTTTTACTTCCTCCCAGTACTCTCTCTCTCTCTCTTTCTTTCTCACTCTCTTCTCTTCTGGTGAGATTTCTCTTTATATGATCTTTGATGCAGAGAAGATCTAGAGTCTGTTGGGATCATCATCCACTCTTTGGGAAAAATCACATTATATTAAAATCCAAAATGAAAGGTTATGGAGTCAGGTAATCTCATTACTTTTCTTCCAGAAAGCTTCTTTGGCTCCTCCATATATAGTGAGAGAGATCAAGCTTTGTCAAACCGCAAAATAGTTTATGTGACATTCTTCCATATACAACTAATTTTTATTGTAGTGATTTCTAGAAGAAGGAAAATCTGCTGCCTTTAGTGTTAGACAAACATCTGGCAACATTAAAAAAATAGAAACTTATTGTACATGCTACTGTTTTACTCTTTTGAGTATACAAAAGAGTATACTTTACTCTTTTGAAGTATACAATTCAGTGGTTTTTAGTATATTCATAGAAATGTGCAACTATCACCATTACGTAATTCCAGAACACTTTCATCCCCACAAAATAAATGTTATCCTTTAGTAGTCATCGCCATTCCTCCACAGTCAACATCCCCAGCCTCTGACAAACACTAATCTACTTTCTGTCTCTATGGATTTGCCTATTACACACAATTCCTATAAATAAAATTATACAATATATGATCTGTTAAGTCTGGCTTCTTTCAATTAACATAATGTTTTAAAGGTTCATTCACATTGTAGCATGTGTCAGTACTTCATTCCTTTTTTGTTTTGTTTTGTTTTTAACTTCATTCCTTTTTATTGTTGGATAATATTCCAAAATATGGATATACCTCATTTTATTTGTTCATTCATCAGCTGATGCATGTTTGAGTTATTTCCATGATTGTAACTTTTAAATGTAAATTGCTTCCATTAAAAACGATGTGGGTAGTTCTACTTAGTCAGGAACTACCTCTCATATTTATTTTGTTGACAACATTTTTATTTCTAGACAGTCTGAATTTTTGTTCATGTGTTAGCTAAAAAAATGATATTTCCTAATGAGAGAGGGAAATTGGACTGCAACTTGGGTCTGTTGGTTTTCAAAACCTGTGCTCTTTTGTAATATGACATATCACATTCTTCAAGTTTGTGTCATTTTTGGGACACATTCTTATCTAACCCAAACACCCTCTGGAAGCCTACTCTGAGTTCCTGGGCCCTAAGAGCATATACCATGGGGTTGAGAGCTGGAGGGATGACAATGTTGAGCACATTTAGAAGAACAGGGAAGATGGGAACTGCTTTTCCTGCCAGATGGGCTATAGACACTACGACAATGGTTGTGTAGAAGAAGAGGATTAGGATGAGATGAGAACTGCAGGTGCTCAGAGCCTTGACTATTGCCTCAGTGGAGTTCAGCCTCAGCACGGAGCGAAAGATCAGAACATAGGAAATAAAGACTAGAACCATGTCACTTCCACCAAGGACCCATGCCAAAGCCAACTGATAAAACCTATTAATGGTAATGTCATCACAGGCCAAACCAGTGACCCCTGGGTTGGAGCACATGCAGTGCTCAATTTCATTCTTGGAGCAGTAGTGTCTCTGGGCAGCCAGTATAGGCACTGGGATGGTCAACAGCACATTCCTAAGCACCATGAACACTGTGGCTTTTACCACAAAAGCTTCAGTAACTATGGAGGAGTACTGAAGTGGGTGGCAGATGGCTACATATCTATCCACAGCCATGCAGAGGAAGATGCCTGACTCCATGCTAATAAAGCAGTGAACAGCATAAATTTGAGTAAAGCACTCGGGGAGGGTAATGGCCTTGACATCAAACCAGAAGATGGCCAGAATCTTGGGCATGATGGTAGTAGCCAAGCCAATGTCCACTATAGCCAGGATACTAAGGAACAGATACATGGGCTGATGGAGGTTATGCTCATGGTGAACAGTGATCACAATGAGAGTGTTGGCACCAAGAGCTAAGAAGTATATCAGAGCCAGTGGCAGGGAGAGCCAGTGCTGCCATTCGTGAATACCTGGGAGCCCCATCAGAATGAAGTTAGACACTTGAAATCTTGAGCTGTTGGGTGCATTCTGGGAGATATCCATATCTTGTGGAATCTGAATTGGTAGTGTCTGCCTGTAGATCCAGGGAAACAAAAAGGAAGCTTGGTTAAGTGTCCAGCTGAGATTCAGATTTAATTTAAAAATATAAGATTCACTTATAGTCCCTTTCAAGATAATACACTATGTCCCTTGTCTGTGGAAAATGTTCAGAAGAGAGTAACAGAGATGGCCAACATGAACTCTAAGAGGAAGATACAGAAGAAGGAAAGTCAGAGGGGAATCATTTACAGGCTTCATGTCACTCAGTGGCATTTTTCTACCTGGAGCAAGAGGGTATAGACAAAGTGGGAGACACAGTCATGAATATTCTGATTTCTCAGGAGTTAAACTAAGGACAGAATAGATACAGCCCTTCCTGGAGGTCTTCCAAGGAAGAACAAGAAATCAAAACAGGAATTATCATAACGGTTTTGTTTTGAATAGGGTTTAGATGTTTTCAAAAAAAATCCTTTGAAAGAGGACTTTTTCAAATTTGAGGAAATTGAAGTTCACAGAAGTTAAGTGATTTATTTGAGGCTAAAGTTTTAAATGATAAATGCACTGGAACTAAAAATCCTAGTATTCTGTATTTAGCTACTATGCAAATTTTGTTAAACTATTCCTGATGGCTTAGTAAAAATGGTTCTTTTAAGGTATAACCCCTCTTCCCTTTTTGATTATAAAAGTTAAATTGAAAACAAATTAAAACCTAATTTTTCAATTTATTGATTTTTAAATACAAGATATATAAGATGATTAAATTAGTAACAACTTTCCTAGCACTTCCAGATTTTAGTAGGACTTTTCCAAGAGCATTGTTTTAAAAAGTGGATAATGCCATGTATTTCCTTAAATGAATTTTAATTCATTTACTAGATTTAATATTCATAATTTCTGTATATATTTTGACATTTAAATATTTAGATAATTATACTTAAGTGAAATCAGTGTTTACCATAATAACTTTTTGTAACAGTACCTCCCCATTTGTGAGGTCTTTATTTTTATTCAAATCTTGCTTGGCTGTAGAACATTTTAAAGTTATTTTAACAGCAAGGGAAAATGGGCAGTAAATCTTGAGTGAATAAGAAAATCATCTTCAGAATTTTGATTATTATTCTCATTGCTCTTTTTTCCTGTTTTTAATGGTTCATTACAAAAATGTAACTCATTTATCTTGAATAGATTTTGATCTATAATGGGAAGAATATATTTATATTGTTTTATTTTTCTTCAAATAGCAAAACAGTTCTTTTAGTTTCTTTTCCCATCGACTACTAACTCCTCCTTTTGTTTGCAGTAAGTTTTTATATTTTTTCTGTTTCACTTTTCTATCTGTGCATTGTGGTATTACCATAGTGAGCAAAACTTCTCTAGATTTATAAGAGATTTTGAGATGGAAATGCTGGGGTTTGGAGTGAATTGTCAAGAAAGGATTTCTGAGACATCTTTGGTGCAAAAGTGTTGTTTTATTAAAGCACAGGGACAGGACCTATGGGCAGGAAGAGCTGCACTGGAGTTGTGAGGGGTGGCAGATTATATTCAAGTTGGGAGGGGGATGAGGGATAGTGTAAGTCTCTGAATTTTAGAAGTGAGGTTTCTAGGACCTTGAGGGGCTAGCTATTGTTAGGAAAAGGTGATTTATTACTGTCTAATAAAATCTTAGTTATGGGACCCTTCAGATGTATATCAGTGGGCCATATGCTTGGAGGATGATTGCCAGCATGTATCTTGAAGGACAGGAGAAGTTTCCAAAGGAATTTTTTTTCTGGTTGTCAAATGATCCTTTATTAAAATATTTTCCTTTGTATGAACCATGAGAGACTATAGACTCTGAAAAACAATCTGAGGGGTTTGAAGTGGCGGGGGGGTGGTAGGTTGGGGTACCAGGTGGTGGGTATCATAGAGGGCACGGCTTGCATGGAGCACTGGGTGTGGTGAAAAAATAATGAATACTGTTTTTCTGAAAATAAATAAATTGGAAAAAAAAATATTTTCCTTTGTAGTTTTTCACTAGCCAGGCATTCCACGGCACCACTCTGATGCCATCTAGGATGTCATGAGGGTCATGGCCATCAACATGGCAGCCCATAGACTGGGCAGTCCCCGGAATCTCTTTAATGGTTCCAGAGAATTCTCTGGCTAAAAATCAGTGCCGTATCTGCCAGGCAATACTGACAATATCATCAAAAGTGGTATTTCCACTGTGCTTACTGTTTTTCTGCTTCATTCTATCTCTTGATGATTCCTTGAGGGCTTTGATAATTAGGACAGAGGCAGAAGGTACTGCTTCAGTCTGGGCTTGTCTATTCTGAATGGTCAGTTTTACTGTCATCCTCAGACACTTCCAGTCACTAGGAGGGATGTCATCACCAACGCTTTTTGAAAACAGACCCAGGAAGTTGATCTTCAGGGCCAGAGAGATGTGGCATCAACTTTGCCACCGGTGAACATCTGAAATATGACTTTGATCTCATTGGGGTTGAATGTGGGTGGCATGGTTGAGGCAGCTGGTGTCTGATAAACCAGGATTCAGGATGACTGAAGTCAATTGTACCTCTGCCTACTCTGAGCCAAAAGACCAAAGTTCAAAGGAGTTTTGTTGTTTTTTTTTTTTTAAAGATTTTATTTATTTATTTGACAGACAGAGATCACAAGCAGGCAGAGAGGCAGGCAGAGAGAGAGAGAGAGGAGGAAGCGGGCTCTCTGCTGAGCAGAGAGCCCGATGCGGGGCTCGATCCCAGGACCCTGAGATCAGGACCTGAGCCGAAGGCAGCGGCTTAACCCACTGAGCCAGCCAGGTGCCCTCAAAGGAGTTTTTATATGTAATAGTAGACTTACAGGATCCTGGAGGTTGGGATGATGTTAAGGTAAGATTGTCTTTTGCCCTTGGCAATGTGTTAACATCAAGGCAGTTGAGTTCCTAGACAAAGGTCACTCTGCCTGTCTTAAGGACTTGTCAATGGGCTGTAAGTTGTAGGGAATTCAATTTTTTTCTTTTGCCTTTGTTCCCCACATCAATTTGACATATAATAGATCTTTTATTCACTCAATATTTTACATTTAAAATTTTAAAACTCTTACGTTTAGCCTGCTAGCAACACTGTAAATTCTTTTGTTGGTTTAAAAAAAAAAACAATTTAATTTTGATCCTATAAAATATGAAAACTAATTTATGAACTAACACATTCTATATCTTGACTATTGTAAATAATGCTGAAATAAACATGGAGTATATATGTATATATTTTTTGAATCAGTGTTTTTATTTTCCTGGATAAATACCCGAAGTATTTGTAAAATGAAGTATTTATAAAACACAAAAGCCAGCACCATTCTCAAAGTAGAATATTTTATTAAATCAACCAATGGGGGAAAAATGAGATTGGCTGGTAGCACTGTTTTATGTTGTTCTGATTAAAACAAAGCAGAAAAACATAAATGAGAGCTATATTTGGAAAAGAGAGCTCCAAAATATCATATTTATAACACTAGTGAGGTCTTACTAGAAAATCAAAGAGAAAAAATGAAAAAGGATTTATAGTGAGCAATAAGATAGTGAAGTTAATCCAAAGCAAAATAGGTATCAGCAAGTTTCAAATGTACTAGCAACAATTAATTAGAAAATAAACTCTAGAGGGGCACCTCAGTGGCGTAGTCAGTTCCACCCGAAGTGGAATTGATAGATCCTATAGTAGTTCTATTTTTAATTAAAGTTTTTTTCTTTTATTCAGCAATTTGATTTTTTTTTAAGCTTTTATTTATTTATTTGTCAGAGACAGAGAGGGAGAACACAAATAGGCAGAGTGGCAGGCAGAGGCAGAGAGAGAAGCAGGTTCCTTGGTAAACAAGGAGCCTGATGAGGGACTTGATCCCAGAACCCTGGGATCATGACCTGAGCCAAAGGCAGATGCTTAACTGACTGAGCCACCCAGGCATTCCTGATTTGTCTTTACTTAAATTTCATATACATCTATCACTAAAAGCTATTATTTAATGTCTCAACATTTCAAACTTTATTTACTTAATTATTTGTTAAAGATTTTATTTATTTGTCAGAGAGAGAGAAAGAGCACAAGCAGAGGGAGAAGCAGACTTCCTGCTGAGCAAGGTGTCTAATGTAAGACTTGATCCCAGGACCCTAAGATCAGGACCTGAGTTGAAGGCAGACGCTTAATCAACTGAGCCACCCAGGCATCCCAACATTTTAAAATTAAAAAACAAAACAAAAAACCCCAAACTGTCTTCCCTCCATATTTGAAGTTTTATTAATGGATTTTTTTCCCTAGAGTTTCTTTTCTAAAAAATTTTATTTATTGAGATCATGACCTTATCTGAAATCAAAAGTTGGACATGCAACTGATTGCGCCACTGAGGTGCCCCTCTAGAGTTTATTTTCTAATTAATTGTTGCTAGTACATTTGAAACTTGCTGATATCTATTTTGCTTTGGATTAACTTCACTATTTTATTGTTCACTATAAATCCTTTTCCATTTTTTTCTCTTTGATTTTCTAGTAAGACCTCACTAGTGTTATAAATATGATAATTTGGAGCTCTCTTTTCCAAATATAGCTCTCATTTATGTTTTTCTGCTTTGTTTTAATCAGAACAACATAAAACAGTGCTACCAGCCAATCTCATTTTTCCCCCATTGGTTGATTTAATAAAATATTCTACTTTGAGAATGGTGCTGGCTTTTGTGTTTTACAAATAAAACCAATTAAGAATGTGTTTTATATACTGCAATAGTTCCAGATCATTGAAGAACTGAGACTCATGATTCATAATATCCTTTAATTTTGGGGATCTTTGCCTTATAATTTATCATTCAAGAATCACTTAGCTTGGTCATTTACTTACCAAAGCTTTACTGAGCAGCTCCTGTGTGCCTGACACTGTGGCAACCAAGGGGTTTTCTTTGCACATTCCCCTGGCTGGAGAGCCCCACTGTCTGCAATATAGCCATGTCAGAACTCAGCCACAAATTCCCAGATTAGAGCTCTTAACCTCTGCCCAGGTGAAGGAACTGTTGGAAGGTAAAGAAAGGCAAGTTGAGAAATCCAAGGACAGTGAGCCAGATTCATAGACAGGGACAGAATCCTGAGAGGAGAACTGTCTCCACTGATTCCCCTCCCAGAGTCCATGATAGTGGCTGATTTACTTACTACTGCAGGAGGGGCCATGAAGATGCCTCCAGGCTGGTTCATCCTTCTGGGCTACTTCCCTTCTCCTGGCTGCTGCTGCTTATGCTGGGCCTTTTGTTGCTCAGAGCAGATGTGTCCCTTTCCTACCACTCCTGGGGTTTTGGATGTGAATCACAGGTCTGAAATCACCTGGTTTTGGTTTGACCCCCACCCCAACCTGGGCTCACCCCATGGCACTCCTCATTGCCATCTGGCTGCCCCTGGAGCAGATGTCTCACTCCAACAGGAGGTTCCCAAGTGACTTGGAGGCCTGTCTTGGCTGCTCTGGGAACAAACCTAGTCCAAGGACATGGGCCCAGGAGGTGGACAGCTCTGCCAGTTTGAACTGTCAGAAGAAAGTGTGTTTGCCCTTTTGGTCTAAACTTGGTTTCCTCCCCACTCACTCTAGCAAGTAGTCAGTTCTGTTGTAATGGAATGCAGGAGTTTTTCAAAATCACTGTGCTATGCAAAGCTCCACATGAGAAACCACAGGATTTATGAGGAAAATGGAATTAGGAATGTAATACTCAGAAATGTTACCAGTGACACATGAAAAAGATAGAGAACTAGGATAAACCTAGCAGATTTTGATACATGTTAAATGGTTAAGGAAATACAAATACTGTAATGAAGACAACACTTTACTTTGAGAAGGACATGAAATTTGACTGTGAAAGTGGGCGGAAGGGCTGTAGCTTATGAGCTTATGGTGAAGTGGTAAAAAGAGCTTTGTCTGAACTCAGAAGGTTGTGATTGAGGGTAGGAATCTGGTGGGTGTTAGGAGTGTGTGTGTGTGTGTGTGTGTGTGTGTGTGTGTGTGTGTGTTATATCCTAGGATGCTCACTCCTAGCTTGATGCAGTTTTCTGTGTTTGGATTGCACAAAGGCAAAGGTGAAATCTGGTTATCCTCTGTTTTGTAATGTATCAAACCAAGTGATATAACAGAAGGGACTGTATCTTCCGTACCCTGTGTCCACAGTCTTTTACTCTCCTGAATCTTCTACCTCAGAGTTTGAGGATTCCAAGGACTGAACACTTCACAGAATATCTCTTTTGTACACACTTCTGCCTGGGTCTTTCCATGGCACTTCTCAGTCACACCCTGTATCCCCAGCATCTATCTTTCCCTGACTCAGTCTCTTGTAAGAGTCATCTTTGTATATTGCTCTCAACTCCTCACCTTTATACTTATAACTAAGAATCTATCCTACTGCTATATTGAAACTGGTTTTGCTAATGACTTCCATATTGCCTAATTGAATGAGCATTGCAGTAGATCGAGTACTAATAGGGAACAGATGGCCCACTCAAATTAGAGTAATTTGAAAAACTTCTTAATTGAAGTGTAATTGACATATAGTATTATATTAGTTTGTATGTTGGGTGATGATTGGGAGGAAACCAGTGGCAAGGTGGTTAAAGAATTCAGCTGAGGCAGAACAAAGGAGATAGAAGTTTATTGACTACACAGCAAAGGAGCTGTGGACGGGATAGTAGAGGACTGTCTGCAAGGATGTGGTGGATGGGGGCTTTTTAAAAAGGGGTTAAAATAAGTTGGTATGGCAATGTGTGGAATTCTCCCCTTTTTGGTAACTGTGCTTGGTTGTAAATAGCTCATTGTTCGGTTAGGGTCTATGGCTATTTTGAGGTCGGTGGTTTGGTGGGTCTGTCTGTATTTAGCCAAGTAGTCACTGTGGGACCTTTCTCTTTTGCTCAACCCTGTTTACCTAAAAGCAGCCTCTACAAAGATCACTGTTAAAAACAATCTGAGGGGTTTGAAGTGGCGGGGGGGTGGTAGGTTGGGGTACCAGGTGGTGGGTATTATAGAGGGCACGGCTGGCATGGAGCACTGGGTGTGGTGAAAAAATAATGAATACTGTTTTTCTGAAAATAAATAAATTGGGAAAAAAAAAAAAACCAAAAAAAAAAAAAAACCAACAAAAAAAAAAACAGGTTAAGCCGCTGCCTTCGGCTCGGGTCATGATCTCAGGGTCCTGGGATGGAGCCCCGCATTGGGCTCTCTGCTCAGCAGGGAGCCTGCTTCCCTTCCTCTCTCTCCCTGCCTGCCTCTCTGCCTGCTTGTGATCTCTCTCTGTCAAATAAATAAATAAAATCTTTAAAAAACAAAAACAAAAACAAAAACAAGAACAAAAACAGGTGAAAAGCACATGGCCCAATTCTGCCTTGTCTATAGATATAACATAGAACTGCTATCTAACTCATTCTGTTAAAAGAAAGATAATTTCTTGAATTTTAATGGCCTCAGTTTCTCAGTCCTGGTCTCTCATTCTGTGATTTCTAAGGGATATATATTTTGGTCACTCAGGTGACCAAAGGGTTTTTTCCTGTGTGTTTGGTCTTCATCCATTGTTCCCAGCTCAAGGCCCCTAAAACCCTTAGAATTTCCTGTGGTAAGGGAGCTAAAGGTTGTTTTTGTTATGTTAATGAGGTGACTTTTGGACTGTCCTTCTGTAATCTGAGGATGGGCCCACATCTGGGGAAGGGTAGGGTGGGGGTGGTGGGAACTGGAGGCTGAGTCAGCAAATGGCCAATGACTTAGTCAGTTATGACTGTGTAATGGAATCCCCACAAAAAATGCCTGGATTCAGATTTCTTCCCAGCTGGTGAATGTAAGGGCCTATTCAGCCAGAGTGATTCTATCCGGTTAAGCAATGACTTTGAATGACTTTGTTGTTTATACAGTAAAACTTAAACTGTCCCTGTCTCCCCCTCCCCCCAGGGAGCTTACTTTAAAACAAGTCCCCGAAACCAGTCCCAGGTAACAAAGCCCAAATACAAGGATGGGTCAGGCCAGGTGGAGGTATCCAATCAATGGGGGCGCAAACTCTCTCCCTAGCTACCCAAAGAGTATGGGCCCTGTCCTTTGGGTGCCTTTTGGGCACCAATTCTGACCAAGGTGATAGGCTAGTTCAAATATCTACTAGGGTAAATTGTAATCCAATTGATTCAATTGGTCACTTATGTGTGACCTAGCATGACTGTGCAGCTTTCTCTGTGTGTTATAATTTCATTGGCCACCTGTGCATGGCCAGGTCCAACCACATGGCCTTTGCCCTTAAAAGCTAGTCTGTAAGGCAGAGAGAGGTCGCCTCTTTGCAAGAGACGGCCCTGGCTGGTCAGTCTGATTCTCGGTGGTTGGCATGAAATAAACCTTTGCTTGACCTTCACTTTTTATCAGTCTCGTTCCTTTGACCATGGACCCAACAGTGAACACATGTTGATATGGGGAGAGTGTTGTGCCTGGAGAGGGTACAGAAGCTCTGTGCCCTAATGATGTGAAACACTGGGGTTCAGGAGTGAATGGTCAAGAAAAAATTCTTGAGATGTCTTTGGTGCAAAAACAGTGGTTTTATTAAAGCACTGGGACAGGACATGTGCACAAAAAGAGCTGCACTGGGGTTGTAAGAAGTGGCTGATTATATGCTTTCAAGTTGGGAAGGGGTTGGGGATAGCATAAGTCTAAGGAATTTGGAAGCAAGGTTTCCAGGACCTTGAGGAGCTAGCTGTTGTTAGGAAAAGGTCATTTACTACGTTCTAGTAAAACTTTAGTCATGAGACCCTTCAGATGTGTATCAGTGGGCTATATGCTTGGAAGAAGATTGCTAACATACATCCTGGGGGGTAGAAAGAAAGGAAGTTTCCAAAGAGATTTTTATATGTTAAAGAAGACTTACAGGATCCTTAAAATCTAGGCTAATGTCATGCCAAAGTTGTCTTTGCCTCTAACAAAGTATAACATCAAGGCAGGTAAATTCCTGGAGGAAGGTCACTGACCCCTCCCGCCCCACCCCTGCCCCAACATGTCTCAAGTACTTGTCAATGGGCTGTAAGGTATAAGGAAGTTTATTTTTTTCTTTTGCTTTGTTGTCCACATCACTTAACACATACATTGCACTGCTTCTCCTCCATCTGGCTATTTCTGACATAACTTTTTATAATAAACTGGAGATCTAGCTAAAAAAAGGTTTCTCTGAGTTCTGTGAGCTGCCATAGCAAATTAATGGAACTTGAGAAAGAGGTCCTGGAAATCTCTGATCATAGCAAGTTTGTCAGAAGTACAGGTAACAACCTGGACTTGTGACTGCTGTCTGAAACCCAAGGAAGGGTCATTGTGATGTGGTTTTGTAATTATAGGTGATGTTCGGTAGGTTGGAGTCTGGAGCCAATGTCCAAGAAAGAATTCTTGAGCCATCTTTGGTGTAAAATGGTGGTTTATTAAAGCACAGGGACAGGACCTGTGGGCGGAAAGAGCTGTTGCCTGGGCTTGTGAGGGATGCTTGGTTATATACTATGGGGTTGGGGGAGGTAAGGAAAAAGGGAGATTTCTGAAAGAAATTTCATATACTAAAGAAGACTCACAGGATATTGGAGGCTTTTCCCTTCTAGCAAGGCATTAACATTAAGATAGTTGGGAGATTCCTGGAAGAATGTCACACAGGTCTCACCCAAGAGTGGAGGAGGTGGGGAGGTTGCAGGGTGTCCCCTTACGCTCTGTCTTCAGCCAACGTTCTGCTCTCCCATCATTTGGAATCTCCAGTCTATATCTGATTGGGCAGAAGCACAGGCTGGACAGTCTAGGCCTTACAACTAGGCATCTGAAGCAGAGGGTAGGGTAAAGGCAGTCTTGTGGGACTGAACCCTTAACCTGTGAAATCTGATGCTGTTTCCCAGCAGTAGTGTTAGAATTGGTTCCAATTCTCAGACACACAGCTGTATGTGTGTGTGTGTGTGTGTGTGTGTGTGATGAGGGATAACTAATAGGGTTATCTAGAGTGACTCTATAGCATTTAAAACGTACTGTATTTTCCATTAGAAGGAAAATTGCTGCCAACTTTTAAATGGAATTTTCTTTTATTAATGGAGAAGTGATTTACAATTTCCTTTAGTTAAATATCATTCCTTTTTTTTTATCATCTTAATTTCTGTTTTTAAAAGTTAGTAGTGAGTTTTAATAGAGAGAAGTGTGTTCTAACCTCACTCTGCAACTTCCCATTTGACCTTGGGCAAGTTTCTCAACTTTCTTGCTTCATCTGCAAAATATATAAATAACAATTGTACTTGTTTCAGAGGGTTGTTATGCAATTATATGAGTTAATATTTGTGAAATGTTTAGAACAGTGCCTGGCACTTAGTATACGCTGTACCAAATAGGTGAATTAATATGAATTGATGTTCCTAACAATTGGGAGACATGCAATCTTAACCCAGGGCTGTTACACGCTAAAGCCTGTGCTCTTTCTGTAACACCAGTTATAAAACACTGCCATTTAAAGTTGGCTCACTTCCTGGACATGTTGTCGCCCAAACCAAGCACCTTCTGGAAGCCTGCTCTCAGCTCCTGGGTCCGGAGGGCATACACCATGGGGTTAAAGGCTGGGGGCATGACACTGTGTAGCACATTGAAGAGAGCAGGGATGACAGGGAGCTTTCTTCCTGCCAGCTGGGTGACAGACACAACAATAACAGCTGTGTAGAAAAAGAGAATGAGGATGAGATGGGAGCTGCAGGTACTCAGGGCTTTTGATGTTGCTTCAGCAGAGTTCAGCCTCAGCACGGAGCGAATAATCAAAGCATAGGAAGCAAACACCAGACCCATGTCACTTCCAACCATAACCCATGCCAAGGCCAACTGGTAAAATCTGTTAATCGTGATGTCATCACAGGCCAGACTGGTGACCCCCAAATTAGAGCACAGGCAGTGGTCAATTTCATTCCTGGAGCAGTAGTGTCGCTGGGAAGCCAGTACAGGCACTGGGATGGTCAAGAGGCCATTCCTGAGCACCATGGACAGTGTGGCTTTGATCACAAAAGCCTCAGTGACTATGGAGGGGTACCGAAGTGGGTAGCAGATGGCTACATATCTATCGACAGCCATGTAGAGGAAGATGCCTGACTCCATGCCCATAAAAGAGTGGATGGCATAGATCTGAGCAAAGCACTCAGGGAGGCTGATGGCCTTGGCCTCAAACCATAGAATGGCCAGTATTTTGGGCATGATGGTGGTAGCCAGGCCAATGTCCACTATAGCCAAGATACCAAGGAGCCAGTACATGGGCTGGTGCAGAGAAGGCTCATGTTGGATGGTGATTAAGATGAGGATGTTGGCACCAAGAGCTAAGATGTAGAGCAGAGCCAGGGGCAGGAAGAGCCAGTTCTGCCACTCGTGAATGCCTGGGAACCCCATGAGGATGAACTCAGACACCTGGAAACTGGAGCTATTGTATATGCTCAAGGTGGTATCCATATTGTGGGATGTCTTCTCAGCATCTATCTGTGAATTAAGGGGAAATAAGCATAGGCTATGGTAAGCTCAGCTGAGGCTCAAAATTTGTGTAGGTGTAGAAGATTTTTCCTTTATAACTCAAGAAGTCCTTTTTAAGATAATGTATCCTCAACCCACTTGGACCCCTGAGAAAAGTTTGGATAAGAACAATAGAAGAGGGGCACCTGGGTGGCTCAGTGGGTTAAGCCTCTGCGTTCGGCTCAGGTCATGATCTCGGGGTCCTGAGATCGAGCCCCATGTCGGGCTTTCTGCTCAGCAGGGAGTCTGCTTCCCACTTTCTCTCTGCCTGCCTCTCTGCCTACTTGTGATCTCTCTCTCTCTGTGTCAAATAAATAAATAAAATCTTAAAAAAAAAAGAACAATAGAAGAGCCAAAATATATTCTAACATAAAGATTTTTAGCAGAATAAAAGTGAAGATTTATTGGCTTTGTTTTCTGGAAATTCTGGGTGGATGTGTGTGTGTGTGTGTGTGTGTATGTGTGTATAATGCAGACACATAGCAGAAGACTTGTACCTTATAAAGAACCCAAATTTAGAGGGCAGAGGTGTTTTCTCCATTGTTGGGGATCTTCACAAAGAGACCAAGCAACCACAGGGAGAACCTGACCATGTTTTTCTTTTAAACAATGCCTGTAGTTGACAAATGATATCTCCACAAAAATCAAGTCATTTAATCTTCACCCAGCAGGAGTTGGTATTTACACATAAGGATATAGAGGTTGAATGATTTGTCTAGATAAGAATCATTTCTGAAAACACTAATAAGTGAGAAAACTTGAGCAAAAATTAATCTCTGGCATCAAATCCTAGCTAAAAGGTTAATATCTGTAGGGATATCACTATTTCATCTTCTGATTATGAAAGTAAATTAAAGACATACATAAAGTTATATTTTAGAGTCATCAATTTTATTAGTAAAAGATTTAAGGAGAGAAAATTACCACCAGACTTCCCAACACTTTCAGAGTTTTGTGTGGTATAGGTTTAAAGCAGTAGGCATTTATCACACACGTTTAGACCGTTTCATTTAAGTGATTTTGCAGCTCATTATTGGTCCTTTATACACTCTGTCCTCCTCATTCTCACAGTCTCAGTTTTGTTCACTCTTTTTTTTTTCCTTCAATTTATTTATTTTCAGAAAAACATTATTCATTATTTTTTCACCACACCCAGTGCTCCATGCAAGCCGTGCCCTCTATACTCTTGAACTATTGTAGACTATTTTCAAAAATTTGTATCAAAAAGCATACAGGCATTATGGTTTTGGAAAACTTTAATACCTGAGAATTCTTTTTTTTTTTTTTTTTACCTTTATTCGTGAGTAATACCTTCCCTTGTCAAATATTTAGGTATTAATATTGCCTTTCCAAATCTCTATCTTTGCTTCATTGATGGCATTAAGTATAAGAGAAGCCTCCATCCCTCACTGCCTCTGTGAAGAATGAATGACCATGCCTTTTATAATTATAATAAACATACAGTACTCATGAAATTGAAAAATAAAAATAAAAAATTAAGCAGTAGCACTTTTAGAAAACAAAAAACAGAAGTTAAGAAAAGTAACTATAAATCAAAATCCCAACAAGCAAAGGTAATGGTTTTTAACGTTTTAGAATATTTAATTTTCAGCACTTTTTTGCTGAAAGATAATATGTTTTATAAAGTTTCATGTAAGTGGAATTCTTCATCCTGTGCTTTTTCTTAGAACATGTAAATTTCTTTTTTTTAATTAAAGATTTATTTATTTATTTATTTATTTCACAGAGAGAGAGAGAGAGAGATACCACAAGTAGGCAGAGAGGCAGGCAGAGAGAGAGGGGAAAGCTGAGCAGAGAGCCCGATGTGGGGCTCAATCCCAGGACCCTGAGACTATGACCTGAGCTGAAGGCAGAGACTTAACCCACTGAGCCACCCAGGTGCCCATAGTACATATAAATTTCTTGGTACATATAAATTTTCTGATGCATTGGGAAGCTTTAGAAACAATTTTTTTCAGTGGCCACTAAATGATGTCATATGGCTTTTATAATATTTTCCCTAATTTTTCTTTGGTTTTATTACAAATTTAAAAATATATGTTATATATCTATATTTATATCTATCTATATATATTTGGATATATTTATATTGTACCTTACACAATTTTTAAATGTTTTATTTCTAGGTCTTATAAACTCAAGTAGAACTCTTTTATCAAGAATTTATGGGTTGTCTCCATGAAATTCTTTAATTTCTTAAATTTATATGAAAAATTCATATACATTTATATTATTCTTAGGAGAGGAGCTGTTCAGCTTTCATCAAATTCTCAAAATATTCTATTATTCAACCAAAACACAGTTACAAAAGACCATTCTTCACTGATAATTTTGACCAGGACTCACTTCTCTATGACTTTTAATTTTTAATGGTAGACCTTCTGGTTTTGTGATGCAACTTACTTATATGGGATTAGTTTTTCTGTTAAAGAGAAGTATGTAAATAAAGTGGTTTTGCATAAACAGTGGTTTCTACATGTCTTACCAAGCCATTATTATGCCTCTTCATAACATAGTAAATTTTTATATGTATAAGTTCTATGTAGCACTCAGTCTTTTCTATTTTTTTCTGGTTAATTTTGTGCCAATATCAAGCTGAGTCAAACATTTTAGTTTTATAATAAATTTAACACACAAGAAGACTATAATCCCGGGACGCCTGGGTGGCTCAGTGGGTTAAGCGGCTGCCTTCGGCTCAGGTCATGATCCCAGCGTCCTGGGATCGAGTCCCACATCGGGCTCCTTGCTCGGCAGGGAGCCTGCTTCTCCCTCTGCCTCTGCCTGCCTCTCTGTCTGCCTGTCCTTGCTCTCTCTCCCTCTCTCTCTGACAAATAAATAAATAAAATCTTTAAAAAAAAAAAAAAAGAAGACTATAATCCCTTATTACCTATTCTCTTTAATTTTAAAGTCCTTTTCATGTGTTTGTTTTTCAGATTAAATTTGATTTCTTATATTGAATACTAAAATAGCAATTTTGTTTGGGACTGTTCAAAATTTGTAACTTAATTTTGGAAAAAAGGGACGCCTGGGTGGCTCAGTTGGTTAAGCAGCTGCCTTCAGCTCAGGTCATGATCCCAGCGTCCTGGGATTGAGTCCCACATCGGGCTCCTTGATCGGCAGGGAGCCTGCTTCTCCCTCTGCCTCTGCCTGCCTCTTTGTCTGCCTGTGCTCGCTCTCTCTCCCTCTCTCTCTCACAAATAAATAAAAAAATCTTTAAAAAAAAATTTTGGAAAAAAAATTGACATCCTTATACTGTCAAGTCTGCTTATTCATCAAATGTGGATTCTCTCTGCCTTTGTTTAAATCTTCAAAAAAATTTTATTAAAATTTTGTACTTCTGCAGTGTTCTTATTATTAGTATTTTGAGATATTTTGAATGAATATGAGTTTTTTCATTATGTATTCCATTGTGTATTTATGACCTATGGAAATCCAGTGAATTTACCTTTTTTTAGTGTTATTATATTGGTTTTTGTTATTTCCTTTTGCATTCATTCATTTTGCTAAATTTGTGCTACTTTTCAATACTTCATGGATTTTTTTCTGTATTATCTCAACCAATTAATCATTGCTGATAAACCAAATATTTGGGGTTTATCATTTTATAAATTGCAATTTTGTTTGTTTTGTTATTTCTGTCTTGTGTATCAGCCATTTTGCTAAACTGTTGTCAATGTTTAAATTTTTCTCATTAATACTCTTTTCCTGATTTTCTGGGTATAGCAAAAATTTGCTTTTAGGGCATCTGGTTGACTTAGTTCACAGAGCATACAACTCTTGATATCAGGATTGTAAATTAGAGTCCCATGCTGGGTGTAGAGAGTACTTAAAAATAAAATCTTTAAAAAAAAAGTGCAACAAATACCTTTAAAAAAAAGTTGCTTATGAACAGTGCTATTTTCCCTCTTTACAAATATTAATATATTTTAATCTTTGTTTTATATCTCATTGAAACAGTTGGAAATTCATGATCAATATAAAATAAGTATGATGGCAAATATCTTCAATTTTTGGTTGATTTAGCGGGAACTCAGCTTCAATTTATATTAAATATGAGGTCTTTTAAAAAAATCATGTCTTTTCATTGAGTGAATAAAGCAATGTTTTGTTTAAAGTTGCTTTTTGTTCTAGGAATCCTGGGTGTAGAATTTATTATTCTAGGCCTGTTGGTTTATCATTGATTTACTGAAAATCCTAGAACTCAGTCTCATTTCTTTCCTGTTTCCTAGTCACAGAATTTCGTTTCTACGAGTCAAGAGCCTGAGAGAAGGGAGGTACTAGAGGTGAAGAATCAAATAAGGAAAGCCATAGAAGGCAAGGATAAGGCAGGAGGAAGGGAGTTTCTTACAGGATGGTGGGAAACGTCCATCCCCTCACTTTTAGGGTACAGGTCATTGACTTGTTTACTTAGTACTTCGAGGTCTTGGAAGATACCTGTAATGCCTTCTGTAGCTGTGTCTGCTCTCCTGGCTTCAGCTGCCTTTGTCAGCCTTTTGTTGTTCAGAACAGATTCGTATCCTTGCTTGCCACCCTTGGAGTCTGGGGTTTTTTTATAAATTAGGTCCGTGAGATGTCTGATCCTGGTGCGGTGCTCTCCAGGCTCTCCCTGCTTTATAACAAACATCTTCCGGGGTCTTTTTTGGCATTGCAATGGGAATACAACCCAAGTGTTGTTAGGGGTTAGTCACAAAATGTTTGAGTCCGTTCACCTCTAATCCCAGAGCAGCCCACAAAATGGACAGCCTTTCACTCAAGGATTAATTCAGTCTTGTCTGATGAATAGTGCTCTTCATTCTAGGAAGGTTTTGAAGTCTGCCTATCTCAAAATATATCTTTACTTTGTCTTCTTTTCAGAGATTGCCCCTATTTCCTGATCACAAACACTATGAGTAACCTGTTCATGTTGCTTCCTCATCCTCAATTCCTATAGCTTTCTTGTCTCACTGCAATTTAACTTTTGTTTTAGCATGCATAGACATTGCTCTTGCTAATGATCTCAAGTGCCAAAAGAACTGGGTATTTTTTATAAATACCCAGATTACTCAGGTAATCTTACTAGAGCCCTCTCTATTATTTGTGTTGATCAGTTCCTTTTCAGGACCATTTGCCTCTCTTATCTTTTATGACATTGTAATTTTAGTGTTAATTAAACTGGAATAAAAGAGTTATGTAGAATTTGTATTCAGATCAAATGTTCCTTAATCAGAGATGCATTCTCTGATCAATTTATCTAAAATAGCAGACCTGACTCTATCTCTCTGCTCTATTTGTCTCTATGGCACATATCACAACATGTCATGTTATCAAGTCATTTATTTGTATCTTTTTTCTTTTTCACATTAAAATATAAGCTCCCCAAAAACATGCTTCTTGTAATTTTTGTTCATTGCTCTGTCCCCAGCACCTAGACCAGTTCTTGGCACATAGTAGATATTTTATGAATATTCGTCAAATAGACGAATGAATATCGAGAAGAGTGAATAGAGAAGCAGTCTCAAGGAGTTTCAAAGTGTGGTGCTTACATTCATAGGCAGTGACATTTTACCCTTTTCTGTTTAATAATACATGTATTCTAGCTACATATACTATATTAAATAAAAATTTAATTTTTATTTTAATTTTCTCAAATTAGCTTAAACTCCCATTTACTTCTTTGTTGCTTAACGGCTGCTGTCAGAGATTCTAACAGCCAAAAATTACTCAAAATACAGTAACATTGTGGTGGAATGGAATCAATATATATTAATGTTTTTATTTTAATTCCAGTTAGTTAACATATAGTGTTACATTAAATTTCAGGTGTACAATATTGTTATCGAACTCTTCCATATATTGCTCTGTGCTCATAAAGTTAAGTGCACTCCTTAATCCTTACCACCTATTTAACCCATCACCCTACCCATCTCCCCTCTGGTAACCATCAGTTTGTTCTCTATAACTAAAAGTCTGTTTCTTGATTTTTCTCTCTCTCTTATTTTTCTCCCTTTGCTTGTTTCGTTTCTTAAATTCCACATATTAGTGAAATCAAATGGTGTTTATTTCTTTCTCTGACTGACTTACTCTGCTTAGCACGATACACTCTAGCTCTGTCCATATTGTTGAAAATGGCAAGATTTCATTCTCTTTCATGGCTGAATAATATTCGGGGTGTGTGTGTGTGTGTGTGTGTGTGTGTGTATGTGTATTACATCCTCTTTATCCATTCATTAATTAATGAAAAAGTGGCTTGCTTCCATATCTTGGCTGTTATAAATAATGCTTTTGGCCTTCTGACAGTTGAGAGGTGGTACCTCTTTGTAGTTTTGATTTGTATTTCCCTGAAGAGTGATGTTGAGCATCTTTTCATGTGTCTGTTGGCCATCTTATGTCTTCTTTGGAAAAATGTCTGTTCATGTGTTCTGCCTATTTTTTAATTGTATTGTTTTTTGGATGTTGTTTTATAAGTTCTTTATGTATTTTGGGTACTAACTCTTTACTGGATATGTCATTAGCAAATACCTTCTTCCATTCTGTAGGTTGCCTTTTAGTTTTGCAGATTGTTCCCTTTGCTGTGCAAAAGCTTTTTCTTTTTATGTAGTCCTGATAGTTTATTTTTACTTTTGTTTCCCTTGTCTCAGGAGGTATATCTAGAAAGAAGTTGCTATGACATATGTCATACAAGTTACTGCCTCTGCTCTTGTCTCGTTTTTTTATGGTTTCAGATCTTACATTCAAGTCTTTAATCCACTTTGAATTTACTTTTGTGTATGGTGTGAGAAAGTGGTCCAGGATCATTCTTTTGCATGTTGCTGCCCAGTTTTGGAATTGAATCAATATTTTGATCCATGTGTGAAAATTCATTTGTTTTTGCTATAATCAAAGTTATGTAATGACTTAGCAATTTTGTTTAATAGAATATTGTACTGTTAAGGTTTAGTAATACATTGCAAAATGAGGTGTAGCTTGCTAAAATTAAGATATACAAAGTCATAAATTATTATTGTCAAGCTATAGCCAAAGAGAGTCAAGAATTGCCAGCACATTAGGGAAATTATGCTTCTGGACTATAAAAAAGCATGGTCAGGGGAGTAATTCTGGTAGAACAACAATTATTTATATTTTGGTAAAATATTCATAAGATTTGGTAAATTTACCAAAAAATTGGTAAAGATGTTTTGGTAAAAATAAATTTGTATATTGATAAAAAATGTGAAGTCACAACCAAGACAAGAAGGTTTGGGAATAAAAATATTTTGTTCAGGGGCGCCTGGGTGGCTCAGTGGGTTAAAGCCTCTGCCTTTGGCTCAGGTCATGATCCCAGGGTCCTGGGATCCAGCCCCACATCGGGCTCTCTGCTCTGCGGAGAGCCTGCTTCCTCCTCTCTCTCTGCCTGCCTCCCTGCCTACTTGTGATCTCTCTCTCTGTCAAATAAATAAATAAAATCTTAAAAAAAATTTTTGTTCAGGACATTGTAGAAATGCTGTGGAGAGATATGGTATAGATTTCTGAAGGAAGAACATTGATAAACATTTCATAGCTTATTCTCTACTCTGAAATCACGAGGTATTTCAGGGAACCTACAAATATCTAAAATTATCTTCTCTAATAGAATGTCAGTTGAACTCAGAATGACTGCTGTCTTGTTGTTTTAACTAATGAACTTGCCCAAAGGAAAGGTAAATATGCTCAGTGGGTTTCTTCACTGTATCTGAAGGACTAAGTGATAATGACAATAGAAGAGGATGGAATTATGCATATTTTCAATCACAGACAATGAACTGGCAATGTGGTCTGAACTGGACCTTTGATAAAATGAATCTCAGTATGGCATGCAAGATTATGGAACACTATGAACTTGGAAAAAGAGAATGTACAAATGGGCATATTGATTCTCATTAGCAAAATCCTTTTGTGAACTCAGAAGTGGTGTAGCATCAACAATTAGATGTTTTAATCCACTTCCTGGTGGAGTCTTCTTGGGTTACCTGAGATGAATGGTCATGAGATTATTCTATCATGGTATCATGATATCATCGGCAATAAATAAATAAATCAGTCTAATCCACTGACTCCTTCTGAAGCTCAACATTGTTCTGTTTGTCAACAGGGACAAGCAGAGACTCAAAACAACTATTGGTCACTATGAGACCAACATGTAGCTAGCAAGTGGAGAGTATTGATGGTTCCTGATGTGATAGGGACATATTCTGGATTTCAATTTGCATATTTGGTCATGGAAGCAAATGCTTCAAATATTAGAACAGAAAGTTTTTTTATTTTGGATCCTCTGTTTATAGATCTTTACATCAAGGAACCATCTTCTAACAGACTAGTGAAAAGATGCTCAACATCATCATCAGGGAAATACAAATCAAAACTATAATGAGATATCACCATGCATCATTCGGAATGGCTAAAATCAACAACATAGGAAATGACAGGTGTTGCTGAGGATATCAAGAAAGGGGAAACCCTCTTACACTGTTGGTGGAAATAAAAACTGGTTCAGCCACTGTGGAAAACAGTATGGAGGTTCCTCAAAAAGTTAAAAATACTACTAACGTATGATCCAGAAGTTGCATTATTAGGTATTTACCCAAATGGTACAAAAATACTGATTTTGAAGGGATACTTGCACCCTGATGTTTATAAGAGCATTATAAATAACAGCCAAATTATAGAAAAAGCTGAAATGTTCATTGACTGGTGAATGGATAAAGAAGGTGTGGTAAAAAAATACAATGGAATATTACTCAGCTAATAAAAGAGAATTTAATCTTGCCATTTGCAAGAATGTGGATGGAGCTAGAGAGTAGTGTGCTGAGCGAAATAAGTCAGAGAAAGAGAAATATCATTTGATTTCGCTCATCTGTGGAATTTAAGAAACAAAACAAATGATCATAGGAGAAAAAAAAAAAAAAAAGAGAGGCAAACCAAGAAACAGACTCTAAACTATAGAGAACAAACTGAAGGTTACCAGAGGGGAGACGGGTGAAATAGGTGATAGGGATTAAGGAGTGCAGTTGTTATGATCAGCACAGGCATTGTATGAAAGTGTTGATTCACTATATTATACACCTGCAGCTAAAAACTAATATTACACAGTATGTTAACTAACTGGAATTTAAATAAAACTTAAAAAAAAAAGGGTACCCATCTTACTGCCTTACACCATAGAACCAGAGGAGAAAAAGAGATTAATCTATTACCTGGAGTGATTAAACCCCAAAACTAAGGGGAAATTAGATTGCTTCTATGCAATGGGGACAGGAAGACTATGTTGGGAACCCAGGATATCCCTGAGGTGCCTCTTAGTACTTCCATGCTCACTAGTAAGGGTTAATGGAAAAGTATACTGATGATAAAGGGCAGGATGACTGAGAATTCAGACCTTTTAAGAATGAAGGTTTTCGATACTCTGCCAAGTTTTGACAGAGTTGGTATAAATATGGTAGAGATCAATAATGACCTTGTGAACAATTACAGAAATTAGAGCTATAGTAGCTTTGAATATTGTATATTGGCTTTTTATTTGTGAACTTCTATTTTTATATATGATCCTTCTCTTTCCTTTCCATTTTTATTTTATGTATGTTATTGAAAGCTAACTGAATAGTTCAGTCTTTGGTAGGTGACAGAATATTTGATTGGACTCTGACTGAATTTGAGGAATATGGTAATCTTTCCAGCAGTGTATACACTGACTCTCGGGATTGTGCATCTTGTTATTTTTGGGGAAAAAGTGACAACCTCTTTGTATGAAGAATAGCTCTATCTTTTATGTTTATTATTATTTATTAATTATTATTTTTTAGCTGTCTTTTTAAAAGTAGAAGTATTGAGTTGTTTTATTGTTGTTTGGGAGTTCAGATGTGCGTGAAATAGTGCATTTGGAAGCTGAGTAGTCAAAGGTGTGAACCAGGATATTTATCAACTTCTTGTGCCTCAGCTACAAATCCTGTTGTTTGGCCTGCTCTCTGCAAGTGGATTTAGGTCCGTCAGTAATATGCCTTTATCCGCTGGAACGATGCTAAACTTTGGCAGTAGAGGGCACTGGAGAGACATCATAAGAAGAGAGGTTTGTGGTTTTTTTGGTTAGTGTTTAAGTGAGGTAAAATCCAAACAACATACAATTCAGCATTTTAACCATTTTAAAGTATTTAATTCAGTGGCTTCTAGTACATTCACAATGTTGTACTACTATCACTTCTAATTACGGAAATTTTCACCATCTCCAAAGAAACCCTTTTGTACATAGTTGTTTCTCACTTTCCCTTTCCTTTAGCCCATGGTAATTACTTAGCTCCTTTCTGTCCTTACGGATTTGCCTATGTTAGATATTTCATAAAAATGGTATCATACGATATGTATCTTTTTCTGTCTGACTTTCTTTCATTTAGCCTAATGTTTTCGAGTTTTATCCATGTTGTAGCAAGTATCAGTACTCTTCCAGCTGGCTGATTTTCCATTGCATGGGTATACTGCATTTTTTAAATGCATTCCTCAGTTGATGCACATTTGAGTTGTCTTCATTTTTTGACTATTAGGAATATTTAGGAATAAATATTCATGTCCAAATTTTTGTGTGGACATACATGTTTTCAGTTCTCTTGGGTGGTACCTAAGAGTGGAATTGCTGGGTCATGGGGTGACTTGTTAATCACCCCCAAGAGTTGCCTGCCTCTTTTCCGAAACTGCTGCATTGGTTTATGTCCCCACCAGCACCGTGTGAGTGTTTTATTTTCTCCATAACTTCATCAACACTGGCTTTCCGTATTTAGAGTTATAAACATCCTGGTAGGTGGGAGTGGTATCTCATTGTGGTTTTGTTCTACACGGTAATGAAGACATAGCTAATGCTGTTTCGAAATGACAGGTTCAAATGAAATTGTCAGCTGGTATGAAAATAAATGTTCTAGAAAAGACAGATAGGCAATTAAAAATAAAATAGTGTGACAGTATTAAAATCACAAAGGGCAGAACAAATGGGTAAATGTAAAGCATGTGACAAAGAGGAATAGTTTATAAAGATAAAACGGAGTGCACATCCCTTTTTATACACATGGCACATAGAGTGAGTGGAAAGAATAAGTAGCTGCTCTTATCTTTCTGTTGTGTCAGAGTTTTCCAGGTTGGATGTGAGATGTTTGCATATTTTCAAAGGAACTGAGAGACACATCCCCAGCAAGTTATTGAAAGTGGAACTTGGGGCTCCTACACATAGACCCATGCTGTGTGTTTTTGAATGAATGAATAAATAAATGAAATAAATATGTGAATGAAAGCTTGGAGGCAGCTTTGAGGATGGCTCAACACTGCTTTACTGCCGGGATCCAGCCTTGGCAGGTACAGGTGTCCCTGAAGGAGGGGTGGCATTGGGGAGATGAACGAGAGAGCCACATAGCGAGTTCTGGTCAGTAGTCAGGCATCTCCATCTTTATTCTGATTATCGAGCTTCTTATATAGGCAGTTTAATTGGGGTAGGGGGTTCCAAGCATTCATCATATAATTTCTCTTTGTTCACCACACGTTATTTTAGTTAAACCATAATGGTACAGATTGGTGCCAGGGATGGGAGACAGGGTCTTGCTTCTTGAGTAATCACGTCCCTCAGAAAGCCATGGAAGTTAGCACAGATATGTGCTTTTTGGTAACTTATTTTAGGGTCTGCAGTAAAACAAGATATAGGTTAATGAAAAACGAGAAGCTATAGGGTTGAACTAGATAATAAAGAACTGTAGGAAAACAGGATATAGGTCAATGGAAAACGAGAAGCTTTAGTGATGAACTAGATAGTAAGGAACTGCAGGAAAACAGGAGACAGATTAATGGAAAATGAGAAGCTATCTGGAGAAACTAAGTAGGGAGGGAAGTAGGAATGAGAAGGCGTTACCTTTGTAGGAGGCAGGGTATATTTTAATGACTCGGTTTGTGAAAGCCTTGGACAAACATCAACTTAGATAGGAAACTGTCTACTGCGGTACACCTCTAAAGTTCTCCATTGTTGTAGGTACAGAATAATTTACCTCCTTGGAGTTGCTCCAGTCCTTAAGCCTGAGAGATGTTTGCCTCAGATTAGCAAGGGGCTCTTTATTTGAGAGAGAGAACGGGGATCAGAGGAAGAGGTAAGAGACTAACAGACCAGGCTTATCTGTGAGGCTGTCCCACCCTCAGCTGTCACCGGCAGGGCAGGTGTTAGGCTGGCCTTAGTTCAAACCTTAACCTAGTGGTGCAGCGCCCTCGACCACGCCTCATGGCTCCCAACAATTTACTAGTTGATGAACTTGTATAATCATTCAACCTGAGTGCCTTTTCTTTGTGAAAAAGGGTTAATAGTATACTATGTTTCCTATCTAAGAAGGCTGCTATGAAGACTACATGAAATTAGTTGATCCATTGTGGGAAAGTGTAAAGAAGTCTTTAAGGTTAGATGTTATTGCCCTACTCCTTTGGGGTAGAAACAGTGGAAGTTGGCTTAAGTTCAAGCCCTTTTCTGTGACTGCCTCTTGCATACCTTTTCTTACTGGAGGAGTGCTTCAGTCTGAATCAGCGGCCATTGTTGGTCAAGGGTGAAGTAATAGCTCCTTTTGGAGAAAGCTTATAGTCTCTGTTCTTGAGTAAGTGTTCAAGCATTACTCCTAGGATGGCTTGTACAACATATGAACTGACTTCTGCCCAGTTCTGCTGCCCTGCCCAGTGCTCACTTCTCTGGTAGGATGAGCTCATGGCATTGCTTAAGCTCTGAGCAGTCTTCTAAGACTTCCAAGGTGGACTCATGCAAACTTTTTGATGTCATTCTTCATATCATGGTCCAGGATATTTGATACGTAGGTCCACAGACTAACTTATACTGCTGACCAGCCACATGATGAATCAAGTATTAAGCATCTGTCATGTGCGGAGTTCCTGTACTAGGCTTAGAGAAGGTACAAAATGAACATGGATCAGCGTTCTTATACTCAAAAGTGTATATTTTTTATTTTTTTTTTTTTAAAGATTTTTTATTTATTTATTTGAGAGAGAGAGACAGTGAGAGAGAGCATGAGCGAGGAGAAGGTCAGAGAGCGAAGCAGACTCCCCATGGAGCTGGGAGCCTGATGTGGGACTCGATCCCGGGACTCCAGGATCACGCCCTGAGCCGAAGGCAGTCGTCCAACCAACTGAGCCACCCAGGCGTCCCTCAAAAGTGTATATTTTTTAAAAAAGACTTTATTTATTTGATAGAGATCACAAGTAGGCAGAACAGGAAGCAGAAAGAGCAGAGAGCCCGATGTGGGGCTCCGTTCCAGGACCCTGAGATCATGATCTGGGCCGAAGGCAGAGGCTTAACCCACGTAGCCACCCAGGTACCCCAAAAAGTGTACATTTTTGTTAGATGGGCAAATGATAAAATTTAAATTAGATTTAACTGGTTATTTGTAGCTACTTTTCTAGGGCATTTTCTGGGACTATTTTCTTCCTTTCCTAGAAAGAAAACTTTGCTGCATAATTAGATCAGTTTTTCCCTGTGTATATCATATCTCAAAGCCTGTTTTCTTTATTATCTCTTTTGCTTGTCATGGCATGCTGTGACTTTGTGAATCAACAAAATGCTATGATTATTACTACTTTAACTTGAAGAATTGAAGCAGAGTGAGCTTTCACAAGTTCCTCAAGATCGTGTAGAGATTCTGGAACAGAGCAAGAGGAACAGGGAAAAGAGTGCAAAGGTTTCGAAATCAGACTTCCAAGGAGTAGAATCACAGCTGGTGGAAAATTCTGTAACCCCCAGTGCCTAGATCCCTTAGCTATACATTGGGAATAATACTGTTTGCACCTCACAGGGTTATTGTGAGTATTAAATTAGATTGTGTGTGTGTGTGTGTGTGTGTGTATCTCAGTTCTTTGACTTATGAGAAGTACTTAGCACTTGTTAATGACTAACTAACTAATTATTATTATTATTATTATTGAGATTATCTGGTATGAATTTAAACTTTTTTCTGTCTTCTAAAATAGACATTTATTTATTTTCTTTTCCATTTTATGAAAATGACATGTAAAACACATAAATATGTGCAAGTTAGAGTTAATTCATACAAACAGTTTTCATTTTCCATTAGTATTAATGAATTTTCTTGAATAAATTTTTGCTTACATTTAGACTATTTCCTTTGGATGTTTTTCTAAATATAACATAGCTGGATAAAAGAATATGAATATTTATGAACATTTCAGTAAATTTTATCAAATTGCTTCAAATTGCCCTAACCCTAACCCTAATCCTGAGTGCGTAGCCCATGGGATTGAGTGCAGGGGGGATAACGTTGTGCAGCACATTAAGGAGTACAGGATCAGGGGGATCTTTTTCTCTGCAAGGTGTATGGCAGACAGTGCAATGATACCTATGTAGGAGAAGAGGATGAGGATGAGGTGGGAGCTACAGGTACCCAGAGCCTTTGACATTGCTTCTGATGAGTTCAACTGGATTGCAGAGCAAAGGATTAATACATAAGAAGAAAAAACCAGAGCCATATCACTCCCAATCAGGACCCATGCTAAAATCAGTTGATAAAATTTGTTCACAGTGATGTCATCACAAGCCAGACTGGTGACTCCCAAGTTAGAGCACAGGCAGTGATCAGTTTCATTCTTGGACCAGTAGCCTTGCTGGGCAGCCAGTGTAGGTACTGGGGTAGTAAACAGGCCATTCCTGAGCACCATAAATCCTGTGGTTTTGATCACAAAAACTTACGTGACTATGAAGGGGGTGACAGATGACTACATTGTCTACCGCCATGCAGAGGAAGATACCAGATTCCATGCACAAGAAGCAGTGGATGGCGTAGATCTGAGCAACACACTCAGGGAAACTGATGGCCGTGGCATCCAACCGGAGGATAGCCAGGATCTTTGGCGTGATGGTGGTGGCCAGCCCCATGTCCACAACTGCCAGTAGACCCAGAATACATAGGCGTGTGCAGTGTGGCCTCATGTTGGTTGGTGACCATGACAAAGAGGTTGGCACAAAGAGCTAAGAAGTAGAGCAGAGGTGGGGCAGGGAAAGCCAGGGCTGCCACTTATGAATGCCTGGGAGCTCCATCAGGATGAAGTGGGAATCTGGAGGCTGAAACGGTTGGTAACTCTAGTGGAGGGATTCGTGGTATAGGTGCTCCGTTCTCAGTGTCTGTCCATAAAACTGAAATAGGAAGAAGAGTGCATTTGAGAGTTCAGCTCAGGGTCCTCATAACGCATTCTCTCACCAGTGATCCAGTTTCTTTCATGTGTGACTTTTTTTTTTTCTCCTGGAAATATTCCACGGGAGAGTAATAAAACAAGCCAAATTTTTTTCTAAACAGAAGGATTGGAATAACCATTTATCAGTACCCTTGTGTATCTAATAAGCATGTTCAAATACATATATATCAAGAATAATCTTCTTACTAGTAGATAACAGCTATTAATATTTGGTTTCCTTCCATTTTTCCATTTTATATTTAAGCAGTTTATATCATTATATGAGGATAATGTTGTATCTTGCCTTTGTATTTTAGTATTGTGTTCTAGGACATAAAGTAGGCACTCAGTAAAAATTTATGGCATGGATGAATAAATAAACCACAATTTTTCCATTATCATTAAAAGTAAGGTAGAATCTTAATTTGGATGACTATTTTATATTTCTACATTTGGCTGTACCATAACTGACTCACCACTATCTTATTTTCAGATTATTTCCTTTAAGTAGAATTTTAAAAATGATAAAGAAGTGATACATAAAAAGAACATAGCCATCTTAACATTTTATTTTCTGTAATATTTTGATTTTTAAAAAAATTGATTTATTTATTTTCAGAAAAACAGTATTCATTATTTTTTCACCACACCCAGTGCTCCATGCAATCCATGCCCTCTATAATACCCACCACCTGGTACCCCAACCTCCCACCCCCTCGCCACTTCAAACCACTCAGATTGTTTTTCAGAGTCCATAGTTTCTCATGATTCACCTCTCCTTCCAATTTACCCCAACTCCCTTCTCCTCTCTAACACCCCTTGTCCTCCATGCTATTTGTTATGCTCCACAAATAAGTGAAACCATATGATAATTGACTCTCTCTGCTTGACTTATTTCACTCAGCATAATCTCTTCCAGTCCCGTCCACGTTGCTACAAAAGTTGGGTATTCATCCTTTCTGATGGAGGCATAATACTCCATAGTGTATATGGACCACATCTTCCTTATCCATTCGTCCATTGAAGGGCATCTTTCCACAGTTTGGCGACCGTGGCCATTGTTGCTATAAACATTGGGGTACAGATGGCCCTTCTTTTCACGACATCTGTATCTTTGGGGTAAATACCCAGGAGTGCAATTGCAGGGTCATAGGGAAGTCAAATAAAATTAAAAAAAATATAAACAACAGACAGTAGGACTTCTATGCTTGGGTCTCCTAAATCCCTTCTTTTTCACCAGAGGCAGCCAGTAACACAGTTTCTTAGGAATCCTTCCAGAGATAGTTTTTGCATGAGTAAGAATATATGTTTATTTTTCTTATAAAAGACAAATGCAAATGTTAGCATACTAAACATAGCCTTTAGCCTTTGTTTCCTTTCCTTTTCTTTCTTACTTAATTATCTTGGAGACTGCTCCATATCACAAACTAGATATGCCTCACTGTACATGATTTTCTACCACATGGATATCTGATAATTTAATAAGAACTTCTGACTTTCAGTTTGTTTCCAGGATTTTGTTACTGTAAAAAATTATGTACTAACTGTACTGTTCATATATCTTTATGCATATGTGTAAGTTTATTTATAGGGTAATTGATAGGGTAATTTCTGAATGAATTGGGGGGATGAAATGAAAAACAAAGATTTTGATTGATATTGCCAGATTGTTTTTCAAGAAGTTATTCTGCCCCTGTGTGAAAATATGTATATTTTAAGTGCTTTTGATGTATACTAAAGTGTTGCTTCATAGATATGCTGTAGCACTTTATGTATACATACATATACAATTTTGCTTGGGACTGTGTTTATATCACCACATCCATCCATTTCATCACATCCCAAATTAGGAATTTTAATTTAAAAATCTTTATTAATAGAGTAAGTAAAAATTGGTATTTCAATTTTGGTTCAGTTTTCACCTCACTGTTGAGTGACTGTTGACATTTTCTTTCTTTTTTTGAACTTTGAGATTTTCAAGGATTTATTTTCCACTTACATGCTTCTTTACTAATTTTCTCTTTTGTCTTTATGTGAAACTTACAGTATTAAATGAAATAATGTTTTTCAAATGCTCACTGTATGGGTTTCTCTATAACTTTTTTTTAAATTTCATTATATCTTAAGGATATTACCTCTGTTGAGTTTTTTGGAAATATTTCCTTCAATTCATTTTCCATTAAAGTCTGTCTTTTCTAAAAAATGATTTACACACATGCATACACAAACTTTTATGTAGTCATAACAAACTCTACCTTTTATATTTTTTTGTGACTTTTAAACTTTTAATGATGTAAAATCCATTATTTTAATAAATATTTACTAGCATATTCTTTATGAAAATTTATTTTAACTTAGTTTTTTAAAAAAGTAGAAATTTCATGGGTGCTTGGGTGGCATAGTTGAGTGTCTAACTCTTGGTTTTGGTTCAGGTCTGTTCTCAGGGTTGTGAGATTGAGCCCCAGGTCAGTTTCCATACTCAGTGGGGAGTCTGCTTGAATTTCTCTCTCCTTTTTTCTCTGCCTCTCTCCCTAACCCTCTCTCTCTCTAAACCATACTCAGTGGGGAGTCTGCTTGAATTTCTCTCTCCTTTTTTCTCTGCCTCTCTCCCTAACCCTCTCTCTAAAATCAATCAATCAATAAATAAATAATAGAAAATTCCCATGGGGTGAAAAAGTATCTAAATTAATTTCTCACCACTAATAGTTAAACTATTATCTCAGCATCATTCAATAAATGAGACTTCTTTTTTCCTATTATTCTAAATGCCCTTTTTTCATATATTAAATTTCAGCCTGTATTCAAAAATCACTGCCTTCCAGGACAATCTTTCCTGTTTTTAGTATCGCTACCAATTGAATCATGTATTTACCACATGATAGGGGACATTCTTAGTAATAACCTCAAAAATATGTTTTAAATTAATACTAATTTAAATGCTATTTTTTTTTGGAGTATTACATTTAAAAATGCGAATTGATTATGGAAGAGCTGATGTCTTTATCCATTGATTCTCTCCAATCAGAATCTATGTTTTTCTTTTTTGTCATAGATTTTTTTAAAATTTATTTTTTATTTATTTTCAACATAACAATATTCATTATTTTTGCACCACACCCAGTGCTCCATGCAATCTGTGCCATCTCTAATACCCACCACTTGGTACCCCGACCTCCCACCCCCTGCTCCTTCAAAACCCTCAGATTGTTTTTCAGAGTTCATAGTCTCTCATGGTTCACCTCCCCTTCCAATTTCCCTCAACTTCCTTCTCCTCTCTATCTCCCCATGTCCTCCATGCTATTTGTTATGCTCCACAAATAAGTGAAACAATATGATAATTGACTCTCTCTGCTTGGCTTATTTCACTCAGCATAATCTCTTCCAGTCCCCTCCATATTGCTACAAAAGTTGGGTATTCGTCCTTTCTGATGGAGGCATAATACTCCACAGTGTATATGGACCACATCTTCCTTATCCATTCATCCATTGAAGGGCATCTTTCCACAGTTTGGCGACCGTGGCCATTGTTGCTATAAACATTGGGGTACAGATGGCCCTTCTTTTCACTACACCTGTATCTTTGGGGGTAAATATCCAGTAGTGCAATTGCAGAGTCATAGGGAAGAGAATTTCAGACCAATATCACTCATGAATATGGATGCTAAGATTCTCAACAAGATCCTAGCAAACAGGATCCAACGGCACATTAAAAAGATTATCCACCATGATCAGGTGGAATTCATCCCTGGGCTACAAGAATGGTTCAACATTCACAGATCAATCAATGTGATAGAACAAATTAATATGAGAAGAGAGAAGAACCACATGGTCCTCTCAATTGATGCAGAAAAAGCATTTGACAAAATCCAGCATCCGTTCCTGATTAAAACGCTTCAAAGTAAAGGGATAGAGGGAACATTCCTGAACCTCATCAAATCTATCTATGAAAGACCCACAGCAAATACGATCCTCAATGGGAAAAAGCTTGCAGCCTTCCCGTTGAGATCAGGAACAAGACAAGGATGCCCACTCTCACCACTCTTGTTCAACATAGTGTTAGAAGTCCTAGCGGGGTGCCTGGGTGGCTCAGTGGGTTAAAGCCTCTGCCTTTGGCTCAGGTCATGATCTTGGGGTCCTGGGATCGAGCCCCACGTCGGGCTCTCTGCTCAGTGGGGAGCCTGCTTCCCTTCCTGCCTCTCTGCCTACTGTGATCTCTGTCAAATAAATGAATAAAATCTTAAAAAAAAAAAAAAAAGAAGTCCTAGCAACAGCAATCAGACAACAAAGAGAAATAAAAGGTATCTGAATTGGCAATGAAGAAGTCAAACTCTCTTTGCAGATGACATGATTCTTTATATGGAAAACCCAAAAGACTCCACCCCCAAACTACTAGAACTCATACAGCAATTCAGCAATGTGGCAGGATTCAAAGTCAATGTACAGAAATCAGTGGCTTTCTTATACACTAACAATGAAAATACAGAAAGGGAAATTAGAGAATTGATTCCATTTACTATAGCACCAAGAACCATAAGATACCTGGGAATAAACCTGACCAAAGAGGTAAAGTATCACATCTTCTTTATCCGTTCATCAATTGAAGGACCCTTGGGTTGCTTCCATATCTTGGCTATTGTAAATAATGCTGCTATAAGCATAGAGCTGCATGTATCCCCCTGAATTAGTTTTTGTATTCTTTGGGTAAATACCCAGTAGTGTGATTGCTGGATCATAAGGTAGCTCTATTTTTAACTTTTTGAGGAACCTCCTTATTGTTTTTCAGAGTGACCGGACCAGTTTGCATTCCCACCAAAATTGCACTACTGTTCCTTTTTTCCCACATCCTCAATACTTGCTGCTTTTCATATTGTTGATTTCAGCCATTCTGACATGTAAGTGGTGATACTTCACTGTAGTTTTAATTTGCATTTCCTTGATGATGAATGATGTCGAGCATATTTTCATGTATCTGTTGGTCATCTTTATCTCTGCAAAAACGTCTGTTCATGTTTTCTGCCCATTTTTTAAGTTGGATTTTTTTTTAGATGTTGAGTTTTATGAGTTCCTTATGTATTTTGGATAGTAACCCTTATTGAAGGTGTCATTTGCAAATCATTTTGAATTTATTTTTGTGTTTGGCATGAGAAAGTGGTCAGGTTTCTCTCTTGTGAATCTTGCTGTCGAGTTTTCCCAACACCATTTGGTGAAGATATTAGCTTCCTATTGGCTATTCTTTCTGCATTGTTGAAGATTAATTGACCACATAATTTTGAGTTTATTTATTGATTTTCCATTCTGTTCTCTTAATCTATGTGTCTATTTTTGTGTTAGTACCATATTATCTTGATCACTGCAGCTTTGTAATAGAATGTGGAAATCTAGAATTGCGATGCCTTGGGCTTTGCTTTGCTTTTTCAGGGTTGCTTTGGGTATTTGGGGACTTGTGGTTTCATCCAAACTTGGGGATTGTTTATTCTTGTTTTGTAAAAAATGCTGTTGGTATTTTGAATGAGATTGCATTAAGTGTATAGACTACTTTGGGTAGTACAGACATTTTAACAATATTTGTTCTTCCAATCCACGAGCATAGAATGTCTTTCCATTTCTTTGTGTCCTCTTCAGTTTCTTTCATCAGTGTTTTATAGTTTCCAAAGCAGAGGTCTTTCACCTCATTGTTTAGATTTATTCCTAGGTGTCTTATTATTGTGGGTGCAATTGTAAATGGTATTGTTTCCTTAATTTCTCTTTTTGCTGCTTCATTATTGATGTCTAGAAATGCACAGATTTCTGTACATTGACTTTGTATCCTGCAACTTTACTGAATTGCTTTATCAGTTCTAGCTGATAGAACTTCCTTCCTTCTTTCTTTCTTTGTTGTTCTTTCAGGTTTTCCATATATGGTATCATGTTATTTGCAAATAGTGAAAGTTTTACTACTTCCTTTCCAATTTGGATGCTTTTTATTTCTTTTTGTTGTCTGATTGCTGTGGCTAGGACTTTCTAGTACTATGCTGAATAAAAGTGGTGAGAAAAGACATCTTTGTTTTGTTCCTGATCTTGGGGAAAAGCTCTCAGTTTTTCCCCATTAAGGATGATGTTAGCTGTGGGTTTCTCATAGATGGTCTTTGATTATGTTAAGGTACATTCCCTCTGAAGCTAATTTGTTGAGAGTTTTTATCATGAATAGATGTTGGACTTTGTCAGATGCTTTTTCTGCATCTAGTGAAATGATCATATGGTTCTTATCCTGTATCTTATCAATGTGATGTATTACACTGATTGATTTGTGAGGATTGAATCACACTTCCAATTTAGGAATAAATCCCACTTGATTGTGGTGAATGATTTATTTAATGTATTGTTGAATTTGGTTTGCTAGTATTTTTTTGAGGACTTGTTTCATCTATGTTCATCAGGGATACTGACCTATATAGTTAGTGCTCTTTTTTAATGGAGTCTTTATCAAATTTTGGCATCAGGGTAGTGCTGGCCTCATAGAATAAATTTGGAAGTTTTCCTTTCTTTTCTTTTTTCTTTCTTTCTTTCTTCTTTTTTTTTTTTTGAATACTTTGAGAAGAATGGGTATTAACTCTTCTTTAAATATTTGGTGGAATTCACCTGTAATGCCATCTGGACATGGACTTTTGTTTGTGGGGAGTGTGTTGATTACGGACTCAATTTCTTTACTGGTTATCTGTCTGTTCAAATTATCTGTTTCTCCCTGTTTTAGTTTTTTTTTTTTTTTGATTTATGAAAAATAAATTTATTACATAACACCTTGTTTTTAACAATGTTCAATTTTTTTTAAATTCAGAATACTTGTGTCATTCATGTAAAATAGTTTGATACAGTACATTGTATGTTATAGGTTTTTTTTTTTTTCCTCAAAAATTCTAAGGCTCTCCTACTCCTTCTCCTTTGCTGAAGTAAGGGCACCCTAAACAACGTGCGAACAAGTTTTAAAAAGGAAAATTAACTGAACAAAATTTTAATAGCACTACACCAACCAGCTTTAAAATCAGGACAAAATATCTGAATGGGATGCCGCACCTTTCAGAGGAAGTTATCATTCATGCTTTTTTCATCTTAAAGCATGCTCACTAATCAGCAACACCAACAGGAAAAATAAAACACTGTCTATGACAATCATTTCAGTTTGTTTGCCGAACCAAACAGGTTTATATCAATGACAACATATTTAATTACTATCAAATAGCAGCTTTAATACCAGTCAAGTCATAGATTGAAAATAAAAACAAACTTATAAGTTGGAAATTAATCTTTGGGAGTTTTGAAACCTTTCTGGAAAAACTATGTGGCTTTTGTACTTTCAAAAAAACCCAAGCAATAGCCTTGGTCGAAAAACACGGATTAATGTAGAAAATGAATCAACCCACTGATAAGACACTAAAATGAAAGGTGTACCAAAATAATCTCACTTTGAGTCTTGGTTATTTTGTTGAGTTAACATATACTGTATGTTTCAAGTACCAGTTAAACTTTTGTGTGTGTGTGTGTGTGTGTGTGTACTATTGGTCAGATAATGTTGTTACACTGAAAGAATTCACCACATACAACGACAAATGCTCGCCCCTAGCACATTTCACAGCTTCAACTGCTACAGACTGTCACTGAAAAAAATGCATTGGTCAGTCTGAACCATGTCAAGTAAACTATGGAAGTAGCAAATCCACAACACAAACTGTGCTAGCACTTTCTTTCAAGTCTAACTCCAAAACAGGTACAACTTGGAAGCCACTACCCCGGTCTGTGAAAAGTGGTGGAACTTGGCTACCGGACAGTTTGAGGATGTGGGTGTACAGTACATTCCCATGGCCCATACCAGGTTCCCGCAGAGAGCTGCCCCGTCAGTCCTGCAGCGCTAGCAACAGTGCATCGACAACATTCCAGCGCAGTCAGTACCGGTGTGTCTGATGTGAGTACTGTGGAGGCTGCTGGGAGGTAGCTGAGTATCCCATGCTGCTCTGTGGCTGTGATGTGCTTGGTCCAGGGTTGGGATAGGCAGCATGTGGATTGGAACGCTGATAGTCTGAGGTCATGATTAGTCCACCTGAGGTAGTGGTAGGAGGAACAACTCTCACTTTTTTCAACGGGGGTCCCTGTGTATGACTGCTGTCTTGATTCCCTGGGTGACCAGTTCCATTAGTATGGTTATTGCCCTGCTGCTGCTGCTGGTTCTATTTGTCTCCTTTGTCATCAGGTTCTTCTTCTGTTAAAAATTCTCGTTTTGGGTAAGGGATTTGACAACCGGCAAAAACATCTGATGTAGGAAGTGGATCTTCTAAGAAATAGGGATCCTGCATAGCCTGTTCTGAGGTAATTCGCTTTATTGGGTCCATGGTAAGTAACTTCTGAAGCAAGTGGAATGCTTTACTATCTGGTTTAACTTTATGTTTTTCCATATACTTGATAAGGCTGCAGTTGGTATACGTATTTCTTCTGAAATCTTTCATTAATGTTGAATGTTCAGGCATCTTTTTTATATCTTCCCAATCTTTATCTGCAGGAAATCCCATTACATTGAATATTCTGTCCAGCTGGTCATGGTGATAAGGATTACTAGTTTTGATGTCCTCTTGTCGACAGTGAAATATTGGTTCTGAAGTTAGTAGTTCTGCAAATATACACCCTATAGCCCAAATATCAATAGCTTTGGTATAATGTCTCGCTCCAAGAAGTAATTCTGGGGCTCGGTACCAGAATGTTACAACTACTGGATCCAAATCTGCTAAAGGCTTCAAAGGTGAATTAAATAATCGGGCAAAGCCCATATCAGCAATTTTTACTCTTCCTCGCTCAGGACCTTCACCCATAACTAAAATATTAGCAGGTTTCAAATCCCTGTGCAACACCCAGTTAGCATGCAGGTAGTGAATCCCATCTAGGATCTGATATAATAGTGACTTCACCATTCCCCGAGGTAACTGAACTGGCTTCTTGTTTGCTTTAGAAGCTCTGTGAAACTTGATTATATGCCAGAGGTCATGTTCAGCGTAGTCAAACAGAAGCCATACTTTCCTATCAGCATGAGACAGAAAAACCTTTTGAAGAGAGATGACATTTGGATGCTTAAGCTCTCGAAGTAATGCTATTTCTCTACATGCCGACATAGAGATCCCAGTTCCTTCTATTTGTTTTAAAGCATAGTCTTTATCATCTTTCCCATCTTTCCTCTTGGCTTTGTAGACGTGACCATAAGTGCCTCGGCCAACTTTGCAGTCCTCGTATTCAAACAGGTCCTCGACCCGCTCCCGCTCGCTGCTCAGCTTCACTTTAAAGTCATAGTCCATTGTCACAGCCTCCGGGGCCGGGGAGCTGGGTCGGGGGGCCGGGGGACAGGGGTGGGGACCGGGGAAGCACCGGCAGCCGCAGCCCCCGGGAACCCGCCCGCTCTACACCCGGCGGCCGCAGCACCAGCCCGACTGATGCGGCAAGAACAGGAGGAGGCCCCGCGAGAGCGCCGGGGACATCCAGGGGGATGGCGGGGCAGAGGCCGGCCGAGAGCGTGGGGGGACGGGGAGGTTCCCCCGGGCGAAGGAGAGCAGAGGGACGAGGGCTGGGGGTGGGGAGCGGCGTCTCTGCCCTTGTCCCCGCGGGCTCCCGGGGCGCCGGCTCTCCTGCTCGCTCTTGCCGCACGTTCTGCTCCCGCTGCGGGGAGCGGCGGGGCGGCCGCGGCCGGCTCTCCTTCTCTTACACTCGCACTCACGCCTCACCCTCTCACACACATGCTCACACTCACTCACTCACTCTCTCTCCCATACACTCTCTCCCTGTTTTAGTTTTAGTAGTCTATATGTTTCTGGAAATTTATCCATTTCCTCTAGTTGTCCAATTTACTGGCATATAGTTTTCACAATTTTTTTTATAACTATTCATATTTCTGTGGTGTTTGTTGTTATTTCTCCTTTCTCATTTGCGATTTTATATATTTTAGTCCTTTCTCTTTTTTTTTCTTGGTAAGTCTGGAGATAGGTTTAGCAATTGTATTGACTTTTTTTTTTTTTTCCAAAGAATTATCTCCTGGTTTCATTGATCTGTTCTATTATTTATTTATTTCAGTTTCTATATCATTTCTTTTTATTTATTTACTTAATTTCTTTTCAGTGTAACAGAATTTATTGTTTATGCACCACACCCAGTGCTCCATGCAATATGTACCCTTTATAATACCCACCATCTGGCTCCCCCACCCTCCCACCTCCTGCCCCTTCAAAACCCTCAGATTGTTTTTCAGAATCCACAGTCTCTCATGGTTCATCTCCCCTTCCAATTTCCCTCAACTTCCTTCTCTCCATCTCCCTATGTTCTCTGTGTTATTTGTTATGCTCCACAAATAAGTGAAACCATATGATAATTGACTTTCTCTGCTTGACTTATTTCACTCAGCATAATCTCTCCCAGTCCCATCCATGTTGATACAAAAGTTGGGTATTCATCCTTTCTGATGTAGGCATAATACTCCATAGTGTATATGGACCACATCTTCCTTACCCATTCGTCCGTTGAAAGGCATCTTGGTTCTTTCCACAGTTTGGCCACCATGGCCATTGCTTTTATGAACATTGGGGTACAGATGGCCCTTCTTCTCACTACATCTGTATCTTTGGGGTAAATACACAGTAGTGCAATTGCAGGGTCATAGGGAAGTTCTATTTTTTAATTTCTTTTTTAAATGTTTGGTTTAATTTTTTTAAGATTATTTATTTATTTATTTGAAAGACAGAGATCACAAGTAGGCAGAGAGGCAGACAGAGAGAGGATGAAGCAGGCTCCCTGATGAGCAGAGAGCCCGATGCAGGGCTCAATCCCAGGACCCTGGGATCATGACCTGAGCCAAAGGAGGAGGCTTTAACCCACTGAACCACCCAGGCGCCCCTATTTTTAATTTCTTAAGGAATCTCCATACTGTTCTCCAAATTGGCTGCACCAACTTGCATTCCCGCCAATAGTGTAAAAGGATTCCCCTTTCTCCACATCCTCTCCAACACACGTTGTTTCCTGTCTTACTAATTTTGGCCATTCTAATTGGTGTAAGGTGATACCTCAATGTGGTTTTAATTAGAATCTCCCTGATGGCTAGTGATGATGAACATTTCTTCATGTTTCTGATAGCCATTTTGCATGTCTTCATTGGAGAAGTGTCTGTTCATATCTTCTGCCCATTTTTTGACTGGATTGTCTGTTTTGTGTGTGTTGAGTTTGAGTATAGATCCTGGATATAAGCCTTTTGTCTGTACTGTCATTTGCAACTATCTTCTCCCATTCTGTGTGTTGTCTCTTTGTTTTCTTGACCATTTCCTTTGCTGTGCAGAAGCTTTTGATCTTGATAAAGTCCTAAAAGTTCATTTTCGCTTTTGTTTCCTTTGCCTTTGAAGATATATCTTGAAAGAAGTTGCTGTGGCTGATATTGAAGAGGTTACTGCCTATATTCTCTAGGATTCTGATGGATTCCTGTCTCACGTTGAGGTCTTTTATCCATTTTGAGTTTATCTTTGTGTATGGTGTAAGAGAATGGTCGAGTTTCATTCTTCTACATATAGCTGCCCAGTTTTCCCAACACCATTTATCGAAGAGACTGTCTTTTTTCCACTGTATATTTTTTCCTGTTTTGTCAAAGATTATTTGCCCATAGAGTTGAGGGTCCATATTTGGGCTCTCTACTCTGTTCCACTGGTCTATGTGTCTGTTTTTATGCCAGTACCATGCTCTCTTGGTGATCACAGCTTTGTAATAAAGCTTGAAACCAGGAAATGTGATGCCGCCAGTTTTGCTTTTTTTTTTTTTTTTTTCCAACATTTCCTTAGCAATTTGGGGTCTCTTCTGATTCCATACAAATTTTAGGATTATTTGCTCCAGCTCTTTGAAAAATACCAGTGGACTTTTGATCGGAAAGGTATTGAAAGTATAGGTTGCTCTAGGCAGTATAGACATTTTAACAATGTTTATTCTTCCAATCCAAGAGCATGAAATGGTCTTCATCTTTTTGTGTCTTCTTTGATTTCTTTCATGAGTGTTCCATAGTGCCTCAAGTACAGATCCTTTCTTTTTTCAAAAAAAGATTTACTTATTTATTTGAGAGAGAGAGAGACAGAACAAGCAGGGGGAGGGGCAAAGTGAGAGTGGGGAGGGTAGAGAGAGAGAATCCTGAAGCAGACTCCCCACTGAGCAGGGAGCCAATGTAGGGCTGGATCCTAGGACCCTGATATCATGACCTGAGCTGAAACCAAGAGGAAGCTGCTCAACTGATTAGCCACCCAGGCATCCCTCTGTATCATTTATTTTTCCTCTAATCTTTATTATTTCCTTCTGTTAGCTGGTTTTAGGTTTTGTTTGTTATTTTTCTACTTCCTTTTGGTGAAAGGTTAGGTTGTTTGAGATTTTTCTTGTTTCTTGAAGTAGGTTTGTGTTGCTATAAAATTCCCTCTTAAAAGCACTTTTGCTGCATCCCAGAGGTTTTGGATCATTGTGTTTTCGTTTTCATTTGTTTCCCTGTCCTTTTTAGTTTCTTCTTTAAATTTCTGTTTAACCCATTCATTGTTTAGTAGCATTTTATTTAACCTCCATATATTTGTGGTCTTTGCAGATTTTTTCTTGTGGTTGACTTCTGGTTTCATGGCATTATGATCAGAAAATATGCATGGTATAATTTCAGTCTTTTTGAATTTGTTGAGGTTTGTTTTGTGGGCTAACATGTGATCTGTTTTGGAGAATGTTCATGTACACTTGAGAATACATATTCTTCTGTTTTAGAATGGACTGTTCTGAGTATATCTGTTAAATCAAACTGTAATGAATGCATGACAAAGCTTCAGCTAACTAACTCAAAGTAGGGAACTGTGCCCACCACAGTTTAATCCACAGAAAACCAAAGTGTCTCAGCTGTCATAACCCCACTTCACACTGTCACTAAACGGGGTCTTCTTAGGGGTTGGTGTGACTTTGGTCTTTTGATACCCAAGGGAGTCCCTAAGAATAACAGCTGGAGGATGTCTTCTCTCTTACCTGCTGGCAGAAAGTCCTTCCTTGAAGAGGGATCTGTGTAGTCTGCTTGTGTACCCACAATACTTCACACTATTCAATCAAATGGGAAGTTTTTCATATTTCTCTTTCTTTAACCTCGTTTCTCAAATACATCCAGAGATGTTTTTCTTTCTTCATGAATTTTTTTTTTTTTTTAATGTTCATGTGGGTAACTTTTACTAGTCTTTGGCTTCTAACCTAAGTATCACTTCTTCTAAGAAACCTTTCCTGATTTTCCTGGTCTTTTTAAGATCCCATTCCTGTGTACTACCATAATGCTCCAAATTTCCCCTTTTAATCAGTCTTTGGATAGCATTATAATTGCCGTTATGTGTCTCTTTTCTCCACTGCTTTGCACTCTGTGAGAGCAGGAGCTGGGCCTGTTTTATCCGTTATTTTATTCCTCATAACTCTGAGTTGATGGCTGATAATGATGTTAACAAATGTTATATTGAATATTTTTCTCTCTGCTCCTATAACACCATACTCTCTGTACTCCATTATATATTTTAACATATAGTAAAAATATTAGTATAGAATCCAGCTACTTTCATCAACTCTTATTAATTCAACTTCAGCGCTGCATATTTTCAGTGTCCTGAATTTTCTTTTTGTGTCCTATGTTTAATGCTTGTACTTCCCTGTGTTCTTTCCTCAACCTATCTCTTCTTAGTCTACATTATTTTCTTGGGTGATATCCACTACTGAGGTTTTGCCAGTGGACATCAACCCCAAATCATCATTTAAACTATTTTAGAGGTGTATTTTTATATTAATTTGTTTTTCACTTTCTTTCTCTTATTGAGGGTTGACCTTATGCATTTGTTCCTTGAAGGCCCAAAGTTGTTCATGAGGCTGGAACTCAGATACTAAAACTTGTACATATGTAAGTGTTGAGGTTATTTAGAAAAACAAATTCAGACTGGATGGTGAAGATTAAGAAGAACCTGACACAAGTTCTAAAAGAGGAAGGATCATTAGAAAAGCTAAGAGCATGTAGCAGAGAAGGTGAGTTTAATAATGTCTTAAAGAAATTTTAGAGATATGGTAGTATGGCTGATAGTGACTTTTTGTAAGAGCTTACTCTTTTACCTTTCTATATAAGTACTATGGAAGTATATTCTATTCTAAGATTTATGATAATATTGAGTGATGTGGCTCATATTCTCCAGTTCAGATTATAAAGAAAACTTCTAACCCCTTACAGATTAAAGGGTATCTTTTTATCCATATCATTCAGACTCAGTAGTATAATGAAAATTTGAAAATAAACTGGCTAAGATTTGATGACTATGCATCTTGATCCATGCCTTTATTAGCACAAGAGCTATAGGCAATGGAAAACAGGGAGTCTCTCTTATGAAATGTAATGGGTAGATTTATGAAAACCCAGTGCCTGCCCACCAGCAAAATATTTATGAATTTGATACTACAATAATATCACTTATTCATAGGTTCAAAAAGCCCTACTGATATCTGAAGCTACAATGTGCAGCTTGGTGATTTGACTCATATCATAGTTGATCAAAGAAAAACATCACCTGAACTTTACTGGCAGTAACCATTTTGAATCTACTTACTACATTCCTTCCTCTCAAGCCTCATCCCTCTGCACTGTTCCCTCAATATTGATCTCTTATCTGTTCATCCAGAATTCCACACTTTTTGAATTTGGAGCTCCTTTTCAGGCTAGTAAGTCATTCTGGAATATTCTATTCCACTCTTAAACTTTCTTCTTTAATGTTGCCTTATTTGTGAAGCCTTCCCTGATCCCTCAGGTATAATTAGATGCTCTCTCTCCAAGGTGTTCCCATCTCTCCATGGTGTGGCCACAAATCTTTGCCTATATGTCTGCTTTGCCTTTGGTGATGCTTCACCTTAGTTTGATGTATATCTTCCACTAGGCCATGTTTAAAATCTTTAAATTGCCTTCCACAGCCTTAAGGGGGAACTCAGAAAACATATTTTTTTTGATACAAATTATTGATCCCAGCCCTCTTCACTGTTTGTGAAGCTTTAGCCCATTCCATTCTCTTGATATTTTACACAATTTCTGACTTCAGGCGAGAGTTCAGAGTTTCAGTCAAGGAGTCCATAGTCATACTAATCTAGAGTTCTGGTTCTGAGGCTTTTCTTTATTTTCTGGGCCCGAGTTTCTGTGTCTGTTACCAGTGCCTATTAGACTGGACTTTGTATTTCTCTTGCTACTTGTTCTGCCTACTCCTTCTTCCTCCACTGGGGTTCTGGGCCAGTATTTTCTGCTTCATAATACCTCTCTCTGTGGTTTCAGAGACATGATGGTATCTTCTGCTCTAAGCTCACTGTTATCTAATTTGACTTCTCTGTCAGGAAACTGAGTGTTTCATATTAGCGTTCCTAATCTTGGCTCTACCTGAAACGACACCTGCTATGTCTTCTTCTTCCCTCTGGAACTGGTTTGGTACCCTTAGAGTATGGCTCTCAGAAAGGGTTGACCTGATTTGGGTGCTGTTGCCTTCCATATAGCCTGTGTTGCCCTTTGTCTTTCTGGTCAGGGAGTATCATTCTGAAGACACAGGTCTTACTGAGTCTTGAGCTATAAATTTGCAGAGTTTGTTCTTATCCCCCCGCCTTTGGCTTTATAAAACAAATAATTTTTCCCCTGCAGGGACTTTCTTCCTAGACTTGAAGAATCCATCAAAAATCATGCACGTCACAAGTCTTCTCTTGTGTAAGCTTACACACTCAATTTTTTGAATCCCTCTTAATCCATTGACTCCCTTTCAATCTAGATCCTTCATCATCTTGAATATCCTCCCATAGATTAACATGGCAACATTTTCAGGAGTGATTTTGGTAGCTGAGATGAGAATCAAATGTCAAGAAATTGGTTAAGTAGGGACAGAGTGGTAGGTAATTTCACCTAAGGTGAGATAGTATATGGATGGTAGTACTGTCAAGACTTGGCCTACTTTGTACCTACCATTTTGAGTTCAGACATTTGATATTATCTTCACTCTTATTCCCTGGCAGGTTATCTTTTCTCATAAAGTCTTCTACTTATTAATCCATTCTTCCTCTCATGGTTCCACTTACGTCATGGGGGGAGGGTCATTTAGGTAATATTGTATGTTGGTCCTGGTGTTGGTCCTCCCCATCCCTGCCTTCTTCCTCACTCACCCTAGATCAGATCTTGCTTAGGCCAGAAAATCAGGTAGTCCCACTCCCCATGGCAGGAAGGTTTACCTTGTTTCTGGATGTAAGGCCTCTCTTGACATGGCACCCTGGAGTATGCGATTCAAAATATTCCCTGCTGGAGATGTTCCCTGGAGTCCCAGTAAGAAGAAGAGACCTTGTTAAACCTTTGTCTGAAGAAGAGGCAGAAGTACTAATTGGTGTCTGGGTGGTGGGAGCTTCATTTTGGATCCCTGTAGGCAATGCCCAAAAAGCTGTCCATTAAATACTCTGCTCTTGGAAATTGACTGGTACCTTAACTTCTTCTCATCCTTCTGTAGGTTAAACAGTGCAGCTCTTTGGTGAGTAATGGCCAAGCATAGGGCCAAGCAAGAGAGAGACATCCAGGCTTCATCCACAAATTAACTTTTCAAACTTCGCAGATCTGGATAATCCGATAGACTGTCTGGGGTGGAAATGCATGGTCTTGATATCACTGGGAAAAATTGGAAATACCATCAATATTGATGATGTGTAGATTGTCAAAAGTCTATTTGGACCTTTTGTATTATATGGACATAGGCAAGGGAGGGGTCAGGTGTGTGAGAATTACCTCCTCCCAAGCAGGCAAACATCTTTCTAGTCCTGGTTCAATAGTTAGCTATTTGTAAAGTCTGTTGCTCTTTGAAGCTTATAGGGTGAGTCATAGGGAAACATTTATGGAGACATCTCAATCTGTGCCCTGGATTCTTCTGGTTCCAGGACCCCCTACCTTCCTTAACCTTCTTCCCTGATGGAAGTAAAGGAGCCGAGCTTACTGAGTCAGACTTTTCCTTGAGGCACAAGGGTTATAGAGGGACACTTGCTAAGGTCCTGAGGGGCATTAGAGGTAATTATTTCTTCAACTGTTCTGAAGATAACAGTCATGTTCCACTATGTGGGCTGAGGCTTAAAGATGGGCAGCTTTGAGAATAATGTGAAGCAGTTGCTAAGGTGGTCAGAAACACCTTTCTTGACACCATTCAAGCCCTCCTCCCCCACCACCAACACACAACAGTATTCCCTGGGGGTGCTGCGGGGAACAGTGTGTGGTTAGGAAGGAAGAGGGGAACAGTATTGAAGAGGATATGGTATTTTTGACTATGTGTCTTTGGGTCACTACTACATAATAGCCACCCATTGGATGAATATATCATCCTTTGTCAAATCAAATACATTTTTCTGAATCTCTGAAGTTTCTGTTGTTCATAAGCAGATTCCTCCAAATGCATCATTTATTTTTTAATTCAATGAAAGTAATATTACTATTTTCAGCTCTTGACAAAGGACTTTCATGTATTATATCTCATTGGATTTTCACAATGATCCTGTGGGATGGGTTTTAGTATATTCATTACACATGTGAGGAAGCTAAGGCTTGGAAATGGTTAGATGATTTCCTTTAAGTCACAGAGGTGACATATGGCAGAAATAGTACCTCAAATCAGATCTTGACTCCTGGTCCAGAGTTTATTCCATGATACCAGAAGTATAGGTCTGCTCTAATCTCTCATCTTCCCAGTTCTCATGCCTTCTGCTGAGGTTACGCAGTCTCCTTAGTAGTTGTGGTGAAAGTATGAGCAATAATCATGTAGTTTCTATTGGAGAGAAAAGCAAAACATTCTTGGCCATTTTAAGCTGTGCTCTTTCTTCTTTCTTGGATTATGCTCCTGGCTGACTTCTGCTCCTTTCCCTCATGCTTCAAGACCACTTATTTCTGTTATTGGAATTCTGAGATCAACCTAGCTGCATCTTTTCTGCCAGGAATGCTAATCACTTATCTTATGCCCCTAGGTCTCTCTGTATCCTTGTGTTTTTCTTTCACGTGAAAGAACTGTTGCACTGGAGGTATTGAGGATGTTGGAGAGAACTATACTCTCTAAACTGTTCCTTATCTGCCCTGCTATTTGATCCCTCTACTGTCCACCCTTGGCCACCCAGATCTGGATGTTCTTCCTTGGCCCTGCAGCAGTCACTGCTAACACACAGAGAGGGTGATGACTTCCTAGCTCAGGAACTGGGGATTGGTTTGATGTGAGTCTGATTCTGTCACTAAATGGATCTTTGACCCTTAGATATTTACTTCGTTTTAGACCTCAGTTTTCTAACCTACAAAAGAATGATATTGGGCACAGGATGTATTGCAGATCTGAATAATTTTGTACACTTTTTGTGATTATATATGAGAAATGGAACTGGAGGGAATGTCTGCCATTTTTTCTCTGTTCTCATTTGGCATGGTTTAGAATTCTTTGGCTTTCACATGACAGTTACTACCAAGAGCTTCTGTTTTTTTACAGGTGACCACAACTCTGAACTTTGTGTCTACCTCTGTACACCACTACCTTGAAGGAGAGGGAGATACAGGATTGAGATACTGGGGAGAGAAACAAGACGTGCATTTGTGAAATGGCTAGAGAATAACTGCAGAAAGAACCTAATAAGTTTTGGAGTCATCAGGAACCATTTATTCTGTAATCTGGCAGTCAAGTGAAGTTTGGAGGAGTGTGATGTCTCCAAATTAAGAGAGTTTCCATATGTCAGGATTTTTGGCAGTTTCAGATAAAGGTTAGTGATATAAGACTAAAGGACTAAGTGAGGTCAGTGCTGATTAATCCAGCCCAGAATTCAGAACTTGGGAATGTGAGCATGATGGGAAGTATTTTTATTTAACCTTAGTTTATGGGCATCTACTTAAATCTGGTTATGTCAGTTGTTCAGGTCATAGATATATTGGGATATTCAATTCTGGAACCTGGTTTCTGAACTTCTTTACAAATGCACTTCCCATGGGATCAAGCTGACTTGCCTCATCTGTGTTTGAAGATCTTGCAGAAATGTTAACTAAACTGAAAATTATTTTTGAGTGTTCACTGAGACCTATGGGGGTAGAGTGATGGTGACAGTATTGTCAGTGGGACCATATATCTGGAGCTCGCAATCACTGAATTTAACTTGCCTCCTTTCTTTGCAGGAGCCCTTCACTCTTCTCAGTGAGATGATCACCATGATTCTTTCCAATAATTCTCATCACTTCCCACATACTTTCTTCTTGGCTGGCATACCAGGACTGACTGCTGCCCACATTTGGATCTCACTTCCCTTTTGCTTCATGTTCTTCCTGGCAGTGACTGGGAATTTTGTCCTGCTTTTTCTTATCCGGACCGAGCGCAGCCTTCACCAGCCCATGTTTTTCTTTCTTGCCATGCTTTCCTTTGTTGACCTGGTTCTCTCTCTCTCCACTCTGCCCAAGATGCTGGCCATCTTCTGGTTTGGTGCTACAGCTATCAGCTCCCACTCCTGTCTTTTTCAGATGTTTTTCATCCATGCATTCTCTGCTATGGAGTCAGGAGTGCTGGTGGCCATGGCCGTGGACCGTTTTGTGGCCATCTGTAACCCACTACATTATGCAACCATTCTTACCCCAGTTGTTGTTGCTAAGATTGGAGGCCTGGTGATGCTGCGAGGTGTGGGATTGACCATCTCCTTTCCAAGTCTGGCCCGTCGGCTGCCATACTGTGGCTCTCACACAATTGCCTATACCTACTGTGAGCATATGGCAGTAGTAAAGTTGGCCTGTGGGGCCACCACTGTGGATAACCTCTATGCCTTTGCTGTAGCAATATTCCTTGGTGTGGGGGATGTGGCCTTTATTGCTTACTCCTATGGGCAGATCGTGAGGACTGTGATTCATTTTCCTTCACCTGAGGCACGTGCTAAAGCCGGCAGCACATGTACAGCTCATGTCTGTGTCATCCTCTTTTTCTATGGCCCAGGCTTTCTTTCTGTGGTCATGCAGCGCTTTGGGCCACCCACAGCCTCTGCCGCTAAGGTCATCCTTGCCAATCTCTACTTGCTCTTTCCCCCTGCACTAGACCCCATTGTCTATGGAGTCAAGACCAAACAGATCCGGGAGCTACTGTTTAGAATGCTAAGGCCCAAACAGATTGACCCCACATGAATATAGTTCTCATCAGCTGGATCTCAGGGCAATGGTGGTCCTCCCCTGTGGGGTGGGAGCCCAGGTCATTTACCTAATAGGGCCAGTCAAAAGACAAGCAAGTAAGGTTTTCTTGAGTGTTTGGAAGTTGGGAAATCTCTTCTGAGGTCATATATAGTGTTTAGAGATTAGGATGGAAAACAAAAGTACTGGGTGGGGTATCTCAAGCAAGTAATTTTTTGAATACGTCTTTCTTCTAAGAGTTTATGACTTGTGTTGACAAGATGAATGTATCAGGGAATTGAGAAACAATGAGGACTTCTATGGACCTGGAAAAAGTGACTTGGAAAATCAGGGAGAGATGAACTGGGTCCCTATTTATACATATGAGAACATGGGCCACTTCCCACCATCCTGACACTAACACATAGGCAGTCTGTGGGAGCCAATAGGCCTTCTCGATCAGTAAAACTCTGGCATCATAGAAATAAGGGTGGCAAACTATGGAAATTCTTTAGAGTTTCAGGTTCATGAGAGAGACTCTTTAAAATATTCATGTTCCATCTGATTCTAGAAGTGCTTTAGTTCATGTGCTTTCATCTTGTTTTTGAGATGGATGACCTTCTCTGACTCTATTATGTATTTTTAACTTCTGAGAGTAATGATAATTTTTCTTTCATTTCTTCACCTTTAGTCTCAAGGGCAGAACCTTGAGTTAAATTTATTGCATGCAATAATTATTGTTCTAATTATTGTTTATTTTGTCTTCATTTGTAATTCTTTTGGCCATTTTCTTCTAATTCTTACTATTGGCACTCACTTTTTAATGTTTTTCATATGTTCTTAAGTATCTGCATATCCTTTTTTGTTTGTTTTTTGTGTGTTTTTAAAATTTTTATTTTTTAAAAATTTTAATTTTATATTTTCAGTGTTCCAAGATTCATTGTTTATGTACCACATCCAGTGCTCCATGCAATATGTGCCCTCCTTTATACCTTGCAATGTATGTAGTGTTTATTAAGTGTTATGTATTCCTAATATACATAAGGATCCTTCTCTAGTTCCTCAAGTCTATGCTTCCTCCATGCGTGCGTAGTCTGGGATCTTCCTAATGAGGACGCACCTCCTTGTCTTTATCCTTGCTTTTCTTACTCATGCTCTCCCTCTCTCTAAAATAAAACAAATCTTCAAAAGTGATATATATATAAAATTATTGGTTGAAGTATCTTTCCTTCATTTCTACTAAGTGGTGAGTTGTACTGTACCCTTAGCATAGTGCCCGGTACAAGATAGGCACTCAATAAATGTTTACTTAATAAATAAATTTTATTATTTTAATAGACTGTATCATTGTTAACATATTTCCTCATCAGTCACATTGACATATGCGTATTTTGGATTAAATGAATACATAAATCTCCAATTGTGATATAGACACTCAATAACTTTTTATTGAAGAAATTAAATAAGTTGTCACAAAATAAGCATTGCAGTCATAATCACTATTAACACTACTGTCTTTACTGCTATCATTGTGATGAACAATATCTCAACTTTCAAATGTAATTTCATTAAAAAAATTTTCAACTGGTGATATTATGGACACAGTGCAGATGCCCTGGAGAATGTGATTACTCTTATAATGTAATCTCACTGCTGTGTATAAACATAGAACAAGCAGAAAAATAGCATTTATCTTCCTCCTTATCTTAATTTGCTCTTCTTTTCTTCAATATTTTCTTCCTCATCCTGAGTGTTTTCTAGGCTCTCAGTGTGATGATGAAATGAACTTGAAAATATAGAAACTATGATAAAATGTGATAGTGTTGTGATGGATGTTGGTTCTAAGTCACTGAGACTAATTCTGCATGGGAGGTAAAAGCCAGCACAGGGACACGGGTTGGATTAGGTTAAAGAGATGCTATGAATGACCAAGGTTTACAAGAATATGAGCCTAGGTTGTCAATAGGGTAGTTGCAGGGTTAAGGCTAAACTTATGGTCCCTAAGGAAAGTCTGCTTCAGTCTTTCTCCTAAGTGGCTTCTGCTCTATGCCATGCTCAATGGTCCCATGTTTCCCCTGTTAAATATTAAATCTTCAATATTATTAGTAAGAAGATATCACAGCAGCCTTATTCACAGTAGCTAAAATGTAAAGAGAACCAATGTGTCCATCAGCTAATGAATGGATTAACAAAAATGTAGTATACATATTAGTATTCAGCCTTCAAAGAAATAAAATTCTGGCACATGCTACAGCATAGATGAACCTTAAACAATTATGAAGTGGCGGGGGGTGGTGGGAGGTTGGGGTACCAGGTAGTGGGTATTATAGAGGGCATGGATTGCATGGAACACTGGGTGTGGTGAAAAAATAATGAATACTGTTTTTCTGAAAATAAATAAATTGAAAAAAAAATAAAGCAGAAAAAAACATTATGCTAAGTGAAATAAGCTGGACACAAAATGACATATATTCTATGATTCTTCTTATATGAAGTATCTAAAGTAGACAAATGCATGGAGACATAAATAGCACAAGGGTTTCCAGGGGCTTAGAGGAGAGATGAATAGGAATTATTATATAACAGGTACAGAGCTTCTATTTGGAATTGTGGGAAAATTCTGGAAACAGATATTGGTGATGGCTGCACAATATTGTAAATGTACCCAATGCCACTGAATTATGACTTAAAAATGGTTAAAATGTAAATATTATATTAAATATACTTTACCACAATTAAAAATGACAACAACAACAAAAACACTCCAAAAAGATAGCTTTTCAAAGAAAAGGCAAAAAGTGGAGACCTCCCTCTTCTCCTATCTCTGCTTCATAGGTCGGAGTAGAAGAAAGGGCTACTGGAGGTGCACAGTAGCTATTGGACTGCAGATGAATATTCGTTAGTAGGTGGATGAGTGACATTTACAACCAATGGGTGTAGAGTTCTCTGTGCATGCAGTTAACTGTCTGAGCCATGCAGGCGCCCCTAGTGTAAAATCTTTTTTTTTTTAAGATTTTATTTATTTAACATACAAAAGAGATCACAAGTAGGCAGAGAGGCAGGCAGAGAGAGAGAGAGAGGGAATCAGGCTCCCTGCTGAGCAGAGAGCCCTACGTGGGGCTTGATCTCAGAACCCTGAGATCATGACCTGAGCTCAAGGAAGAGGCTTAACCCACTGAACCTCCCAGGTGCCCCTCTAGTGCAAAATCTTGATTATATGAGCATCTCCTATTGTTCAGCTATTACTCCATGGTACCTTGAGCCTTTGAGGAAAAAAACTTCACACATAGGCTCTATTGTTTAATGTCTACAAAATGTATATGAAGCTGGTACTCTCATTATATTCATTTTTTGTTTCTGACAAAAATGTTATACCTCCTACTAAGTGGGGATCATTCATTGTCTCACACTTCTCATACCTCTTGTTTGATAGTGAGTTCACTGTTCTTGTTCCCTGAAGCAATTTTCAGGGTTTTTCCCTCTGGAACAACAGACAAGCAAACAAATAAGCGTGGACTGGTGCTTTGCTGTTCATGTCATTCATGCAAATCATTCTATACGACTCCTAATTTCTGTTATCTCTCCTTGCTGCTCTTCTTCATTAAATGATGACTAAGTGCATATATTCTCTATTTTTTGCCCCTTCCCCCATTACTCTGGTGCAGGACTACAGGATTTATGCTTATGACCCATTGAACACTCTGTGTTTTCATATTCTTGATTTATTTCTCCCAAGATCCTTACCTCATTACCCATTCCCATGACATATCCTCAAACCTCTCTGGAGATCACTGTATTTGTCCCTAACACATCTCCCAGCATCTGTGCTTCACCTCTTATGCATACTCCTAGCATATTTGATAATGAGATTCTGTTAATGTCTCGGTCTTTTGCTTAAAACCTTCATGATTTCCACTTTTCATAGTCCTATGGTTCCTGCTTATATACCAGGTTCCACATCTCGTATGGTTTCTGCTTATACACCAGGCTCAGTTTCCTGAGTACTACATCCCCAAATGTTATGATTCTTTCAAGCCGTTGGCAATACCAAGCTCCCTTCCCTCTTACCTAAGGGTTTTTGTATCCTCAGCCTCCTCTCCACACCTCCCTTCACTTTTAACCCATTATTCTGGTCACTAACTTGAATTAGGAGGGCTGTCCTGTATTCCCCAGAATGAGAAATTTCTCTTATTACATGCTTGACCTCCTGAAGTTTTAATTTATAATACTTATAACTGTTACTAGGTTTCTTTGATCACATACATAATATATACCATCCAGTGAGCCATGATGGTAGGGATTGTTTACCATATTGCTTGTTTTGTATCATCTAGTAGAGTATACAGATGTGGCAGATATTTAATGCCTACTGCATGCATGCATGAATGAATGAATAAATGAGGCTTCCCACCAACTATGAATTAAATACTTGTTGCCTGGATAAATGAAAAGACTGCAACTGAAACATTATTCCAAAGGAGAATGTGGCTACTGAGGTGTACTGTAACTGCTTTTTATCAGAGATGTGGCCAAGGGAAGGATCTGTTTGGTAATAGGGAGTTATGACGGAGAAGGTCTTAGCCATCTCATTGGAAACTTGCTTGGATGGACTGTGTGAGAATCAATGCCTATCTCATACTTGCTGTGGTATTGGAGTTGATATCCGTGGACCTATTGCAATTTCTCAGAAGAGAAGCAGAGTGCTTAATTCACTTGAGAGAGATGGTGTTTACCTCAGATTGGATTCTCTAGAAACAGATGCTGAGGCAGAGATTTGCCTGCAGAAAGCTTATTGTATACTTGGGTATACAAGTATACTAGGTATACTTGGGGATGACATCTGTCCGGGAGTATGGGCAGCAGGTTGGAAAAGAGGAAGGAGTTAAACTATGATCTATTTACCTCAGATGCCTGAGCTAATTCCATGGGGGTGCTCTTGAGTGGATATGGTTCTTCGATGTTGTTTCTAAAGAGAGAGGTTCAGGTTTTTGTATTTGTACTTAAATGGGTCATTGGGTGAGAACTGTACTCAGAAAGGAAAACTAATAGTGGGTGAGTCAGCTGTCTTTGTCTAAGGGAGAGTGACTCAATTATGAGATTTTAGCAGCCAACACTCAGCAGATGGAGGAATGAGCAAGTATCACCAGAGTCCCCTAAAGAATTTATTGCTCTGAGTTTGACCTGTGAGAATGAGAAATCTGAACTTACAGATAAATATGAGCTTTCCTAGCTCACCGAACATGCGGCTTCCTATGACAGCCATCAAGGTGGACAGGCTTAGAAGTGATAACCAACACTGGACAGACATGAGCCACCTGGTCTGGTACAGGTGTTACTCCCTGCTCTGCCTCTCTGCCCAACCAGCTACCCCTGGGGCAGTTGATTTAGCTCTCTGGGCCTCTAGCCAGTCTGGATGCTAACTTTAGCCCTGTCCAAAGGTGTCTGTTTGTCCTCTGGGACCTGCCAATTGGTAAAAACATCTTGCCCGTTCACTGTCTTATTTACAGTTACTGGACCTATCTTGGGGAAGTATCAAGAGTGGAGTTGTCTTTCATGGTAGGACTACAAAACTAGGTGTAAATTTGTGCATTATTTATAGAATAATCTATGTACCAGAAATTTATACACATCATTTAATTAATATTTATAATATATCAGTAAAATTTATATTATTTGCTCTACCATCAGGTGAGGCAGTCTATACTCAGAGAGTTTAGGTATCCTATCATGGTTTCATTTGTTGAATATGAATGGGACAGAATTTAAGCACAGTTGTCTGGCTACAAAGCTTATGTTTATCTCCTGTACTGTGAAGACTCTACCAGCTAGTTTATAATTATGAAGTTTAATGAGAAATTGTTCTTTATGTGAGGCAAACCATTAAGGCACTGAAAGGATTTTTATAATTAGATAAAACAAAATTGTGTATGAACAAAAAAAGATAACAAAATACAGTGCTCTTAACATGATTAGTGTGGTCCAACAGTTAATCAGTCCTTCTAAGGGACAGAACCAGTGGACTCTGAATTTTGAAGGACGAGAAAGACTAAGTCAGATAAAAGAGGAAGAAGAAAGAACACACAAAAGGCACATGTAAAGTAAGTTGTTGCACTCATATAATTCCAAGAACATTGGAACAGTTCAAGTGAGACATATATGTAAAAATTTGTTAAGTCAAAGTAATACAAAGAGTAGCCTTTGAGAGTCTTGTTTGCCAGTCTTAAATGTGTAGTTTTATTCCATGGACTAAATGGAATAACATATTTTAATCTTAGAAGTGACATGATGACATGTGAATTTTATTTATATTTTATAATCCTCTGCCTTAAGAATGCACAGTGGATAGGAAGGAGTTAATAGCAAAGCCAGAGAGATCTAAGGACATAATCCACATGATAGAAGTTAGGAGTGTGCACTAGGCAGTGACACTGCAGGGTGAGAAGAATGAGTCAGTCAAAAGGGTTTAAAGTGCAATCAACAGGAATTGGTCCCAAGTAAAAGGGAGGAGAGGTAAGAATGAGAAAGAATCCTTACAGGTTTCTACTTTGGTTGAATAGGTACATACAGTGATTTAACTCACAAAGCTATGAGCATGAAGGAGGTAGAGTGGATTGGGGAAGAGTAAGCAAATTAATTCAGTTTTGAATTCCTTCAGTGTGTGGTATAGATATTTAGGTATAGATAAATGCAAAATAGATCTGGGTTGCAGAAAAGTATTTGACTCAGAAACCTGGATTTGGAAGAAATTAAAGGACGTAATTGGTTACAATATTAATAAATGGATGAACTCAATCAGAGATAATGTACAGAACAGGGAAGAGAGGAGAGGATGGGACCCTGGAATCAACACCACATAAGAGAGAGGTAGATGGAGAAGGGAGTGGGATGGGAGACATAGGAGGGACAACTGGAGGCTGCTGTGTTGTGGAAACTGAGGGAGAATACTTTAAAGAGAACAGATTGATTTACAGCATTCAGCAATGGCAAGAGGGGCTGCAGAGGATCCTTTCCAGTGGACATTCCAAGTGAGAAGTAATTGAATGGTAGAGTTTAAACATCTCCCTAAAAGCAGAGTGTTTACTCTTATCTGTAAATGAAACTAGACCCATTGTAGTTCAGACATGTGGATGTCTCACCTTAAAGACATTATCTCAAGACCAGGGGATTCTCTTCTTTGTATCTCACTTTATTTGCTTGTGTTTCACTTTCAGCTTCTTTCTTCTCATGAAGATGGTGGCCAGATCTAGACACTGGGATAACCCACCAGGAATGGAGAGATCATGATTTTGGATTCTTTTCTCTCTTCTGTGTCCAAGCAAGCCATTGACGATGGCCCTTAGTAATTCAAGCTGGAGGCTACTCCATCCTTCTTTTTTCCTGATGGGCATCCCCGGTTTGGAGGAAAGCCAGCACTGGATAGCATTGCCACTGTGTGCCCTTTATCTTCTTGCTGTAATGGGCAATGTGAGCATCATCTTCATCATCTGGACTGACTCATCCTTGCACCAGCCTATGTACCTCTTTCTGGCCATGCTCTCTGGCATTGACCTGGTGCTGGCCTCCTCCACTGCGCCCAAAACCCTTGCGGTACTCCTGGTTCATGCCCATGAGATTGGGTACACTGTCTGCCTGATCCAGATGTTCTTCATCCATGCGTTCTCTTCCATGGAGTCAGGTGTACTTGTGGCTATGGCTCTGGATCGCTATGTAGCCATTTGTCACCCTCTGCACCATTCTACCATCTTGCATCCAGGGATCATAGGGCGCATTGGGATGGCAGTGCTGGTACGGGGATTGGTCCTCCTCCTCCCCTTCCCTATCCTGTTGCAGAGACTCGTCTTCTGCCGGGCCACCATCATAGGCCATGCCTATTGTGAACATATGGCTGTGGTAAAACTGGCCTGCTCAGAAACCACAGTAAACCGAGCTTACGGGTTGGCAGTGGCCCTGCTTGTGGTTGGGGTAGATGTTGTGGCCATTGGTATTTCCTATGGTCTCATCCTTCAGACTGTGCTGAAGGTACCAGGGGGAGAGGCTCGTCTTAAGGCCTTTAGCACATGTGGGTCTCATATATGTGTCATCTTGATCTTCTATATTCCTGGAATATTCTCCTTCCTCACTCATCGCTTTGGCCATCATGTACCCCATCATGTTCATGTTCTTCTGGCCACCCTCTACCTCCTTGTGCCACCTGCACTCAATCCTCTTGTCTATGGGGTGAAGACCCAGCAGATCCGCCAGCGAGTGATCAGGGTTTTCTCCCTAAAAGGACAGATGTGAACATATCCCCATTATTTTCTTCTGAGGTTGCTGCCAAAGGTACAGCCAAAAGTCCCTGGCTGGTCTGGGCTATGTGAATAGAGCCCATTCCACAGTGAGGAGTCCTTCCTGTCCTGCTAGTCTGACGGCAAAGAATGTTGCTTGGGCACTTGGCTTTATCAGGGATTGGTTTACTTAGATAACAGGATTTGTGATTATTTTCCCCATCCTTTTTTTGTTTTTGATCCCAATATTTCTCTACTCCTTGTGATGTGGGACTTGGAATAAGATTAATAGATGATACCTCTGGATATGCCATTTTTTCCTGCCTCCACCCAGTCACTATGGAACATCATCTAGTAAAGGAGTGGGAAGTCCCAACCTTTGCATGGTTTTAGTTTTAGTGTCTTCAAACTCTCAAAATTCTGTGAGCTCTAGGTCACTGGGTTCCCCTGTAGTAAGAGAGGCATTTGAAATGACCACTATGTGAAAAAACACTAAAACACTTTTTTTTTACGATATGATTAATAAACAGTTTTTATTACAATATGAGTGTTACTCATTTACTTAAAATAGATCTAAGTGGGGAGGTAATGTAATAGGCTCTAGGAGTAATCTGTTATGATTCTTATTTTCAAAATACAAGCTTATATGTATATAGTGGATTTCTTTTTAAAATGGTCTGTTTGGATTTTAGATTTATTATATCTTAATTTATATGTTTTGCTTAGGATAAAGAGAAATAAGACCAAGTATTGAGTATATATATGTTTTATAAATATTAATTTCAGAAAGCAAAGGTAATAATGTAATTATTATGATCTAATAATCATACCATTGGATGGTCTGGTGTTGATAAATTTTTATTAAATTTATAAATTGTTATTATATTATTTATAAATTTATAAATTGTTATTATATATATAAATAAATATAGAACTAGTTATGCCACTTGGAAGAAGAATTTCTCTTTTTGAAATGTGGATATGGGGGTGATATCAATTAGATCCTCCCCATTTCTGGTAACATGAACTGGGTAAATCTTACAAGAGGATTGTCACAGTTGATATATTGCATCCTATTTGTTGGATATTGCCCTAAAATCCTAAAAAGTAGTACATTCTGATCATCCCTAGAAGAAGGAAGTCATCCTGACTCGCTGTAGGTGCTCTCATGTTGAGAGGGTCCTATCCTGGGACTCCCTAGTGGTTGAAAAGAGGGACTGGATGGGTTATTCTTCCAGTTTCTTTTTTCTTGATAAATTTTACCCCTAATAAATAGTTTTCAGGTACAGAGATGGAGTATGAAGTCTACAGTTTGGTTGGCACATGTGGATGAATTAGGGAGGAGTCCTATGAACTCTTATTGTAAGAGCAATTACATGTTCTCATCAGCTTGGTTGTAGGCCTGAACTTGAACTCTGGTGAGTTGTCCTGGGAAGGCCCAGGCTGTGCTCTATGTTGCATCACATCCACAGGAAAACTGTTGTGACCCTAGAGGTGCTTAGATTAGGTAGGTTATTCCAAGTAGTGGTTTGTTCTTTCCTCCCATTTACATCACTTGCTGATGCTTGGGATATGAGTATGATGCTGGGATCTGAAGAGCTTCCTTGGGTCACAAGATAGAAATAGATGCTGAAACTGGCAGAGCAACACTGTAGAAGAGCCTGTGTCCCTGGTGCCATCTGGGCCACCAACCCTGACTTAAACTTGGGACAGAAGCTTGTATCTGGGTTAAGCCACTATGCATGGGGGAATCTTTTTGTAGTGGACTAACCTATAACCTAAGAAGTAGATGTTTTTCCTATCAGATCATCCAGATGGGATATGTTCTACCTGAAGGAAGTCATTTAGAATTCCCTTTTGAAAAGGTTTTCAGTTATTGTTTGTCTAAAATTCTGTTTATTTTACTCTCATTCAAATTTACTATCAGAAGGTGTTTATGTAATTTTCTTACTGTTTTTTTTTTCTCTTCTGGCTATAGTATATCTCCATATATTCCCTGTCTCATTCCTAGAGGTGTTAATTTGTGCCTTCCCTGATTTCCTGGCTTGTCCATGTTAAACATTTATCAGTAGTATGAAAATATTTAAATGTTACACTTATATCCATTTAAATTAATGTTAGCCTGGCTTTTTGGCTTTAACTTTTCTTGTCACATTTTGTGCAGAGAGGACTGCACTGACACAGCTCCCTGGTAATAGAAGAACAACTCCCTCATCAATTCACTAAAGGATTACTTTCAATTTCTGTTATCAGTTCTAATGATTCTAAACCTGGATTATTTCCTGAATCTCTTAATAACATTTCTCATATCTGCATCAAGCTTTTCCCAGTCCTTTCCCTAGCTTATAATTCTAACCTCCACACATACATACCTACATTGGTTTGTAGCCTCTTCATTCTGTTTTTCCTATAAAGTCAATCCAATGTGAATTATGAATTCCAGAAATTTCTCAAAGTATTTGTACCATTCCTTGTCCATTTCACATATCAAGTACTGGATTAAATTATCTTACATTTTTATTTCTGTAGCCATTAAAGGGAAACTTTGACAGATAGGGGAAGTAAATAATATTTTTAGTCTAACATCTTGAATCATAATTATTACAATTTTAACTTAATCTTGTGACATCACTTGTGCTGTATGTATTTTCCATGGTAGACTAGAGTCCAGAGAGACAGTAGTTGTGTCTTCTTCTTCTTCTTCTTTCTAAAAAAAATATTTTATTTATTTATTCAAGAGAGAGAGAGAGAGAGAGAGAATGAGAGAGTGCAGAGGGGGAAGGAGAGGGAGGAAACAATTTCCAGCAGACTCTGCAGTGAGACAGATCCTGACAGGGGGCTAGTTCCCATGGCCCTGAGATCATGACCTGAGCCAAAACCAAGTCTGACACTCAACCCACTGAGCTGCCCAGACACCCCCAAAACAGGAATCTTCTGTGTGTTATTTACTTCTCAATACCAAGTGGCTGACTTACTTCCCAGTACAATAAACATCTTATTAATTATTTGTGATACAGGTTGAATGCACAAACTTGATGTCTCTGTTGTGATTCCCTTTTCTTCTTTCTTTCTTTTTTAAATTTATTTTTCATTTATTTTCAGCATAACAGTACTTTCTTTCTTTCTCTCTCTCTCTTTCTTCTTTCTTCCTTTCTTTCTTTCCTTGTTTCTTTTTAAATTAATTAAATTATTTTTTTTGTTTTATTTTTAAAAAGATTTTATTTATTTATTTATTTTTTTCCAATTTATTTATTTTCAGAAAAACAGTATTCATTATTTTTTCACCACACCCAGTGCTCCATGCAAGCCATGCCCTCTATAATACCCACCACCTGGTACACCAACCTCCCACCCCCCCGCCACTTCAAACCCCTCAGATTGTTTTTCAGAGTCCATAGTCTCTCATGATTCACCTCCCCTTTCAATTTACCCCAACTCCCTTCTCCTCTCTAACTCTCCATGTCCTCCATGCTATTTGTTATGCTCCACAAATAAGTGAAACCATATGATAATTGCCTCTCTCTGTTTGACTTATTTCATTCACATTCTTAACACTGTGTGTAATACCATATAAATGGGGAGCAAAATTGACATTGATCCTGTGTTCATGAAGCTAACTGTCCAGTTCACATGTAGTGTTATGTATTCCATATTAAGAAAGTTAGTTTTATTTTATGAATAATGAGAAGCTACTGATATTATAATGTAATGGAATTACTATAAAGGAATATCAATGAGGGCAGGGACCTTATCTACTTTTTACCTCTTTATTCTTGTGACTAATATAGCACTGGACATATAGTTGATAATAAAAAAAACTGATATGTATGTTATACCTGAAGCTGATGTGACATTATATGTCAACTATTACTTGAATAATAAAAAAAAAATAACTTACCCGATGACTACTTTTATGTAGGGTAAATTAGCTGCCCAAATTCATGCAGATATCAAATAGTGAATTTCAATACAGGATAATGTGAAAATCAGGAAAAAATACAGTTTCATTAAGAAATTCTAGAAAAGTTCAATATAACCTTTCAGGATGTTGAAACTGGTATAATGTTTAGAAGGATGGTCTATGGAGTCAAGCAGATAGATGTAGATATGATTTTCAAGTTGGTTTCAAATCCTGTTCCTCACATCACAACTACTGGTACCCTGTAGCACCATAGTATAAGGTGAGATGAAGGTTCTTAAGAGAACCAATGTTTATAGCAGCAATGGCCACTGTCGCCAAACTGTGGAAAGAACCAAGATGCCCTTCAACGGATGAATGGATAAGGAAGATGTGGTTCATATACACTATGGAGTATTATGCCTCCATCAGAAAGGATGAATACCCAACTTTTGTAGCAACATGGACGGAACTGGAAGAGATTATGCTGAGTGAAATAAGTCAAGCAGAGAGAGTCAATTATCATATGATTTCACTTATTTGTGGAGCATAACAAAAAGCATGGAGGACATGGGGAGTTAGAGAGAAGGGGGTTGGGGTCAAATAAATAAATAAATAATCTAAAAAAAAAAAAAAAAAAGAAAGGCAAGGTGAGAAATCCAAGGACAGGGAGCCAGATTCATAGACAGGGACAGAATCCTGAGAGGGGGACTGTCTCCACTGATTCCCCTTCCAGGGTCCATGATAGTGGCTGATTTCCTTATTACTGCAGGAGGGCCCATGAAGATGCCTCCAGGCTTCCTTCTGGGCTACTTCCCCTCTCTTGGCTATTGCTGCCTATGCTGGGCCTTTTGTTGCTCAGAGCAGATGTGTCTCTTTCCTACCACTCCTAGGGTTTTGGATGTGAATCACAGGTCTGAAATCACCTGGTCTTGGTCTGAACCCCTGGCCCCCTTCCCAACCCCCAAAGGCTCACCCCATAGCACTCCTCATTGCCATCCAACTGCCCCTGGAGCAGGTGTCTCACTCCAACAGGAGGTTCCCCAGTGACTTTGGAGGCCTGTCTTGGCTTCTCTGGGAACAAACCTAGTCCCAGGACAGGGGCCCGGAGGTGGACAGCTCTGCCAGTTTGAATTGTCAGAAGAAAGTGTGTTTTCCCTTTTTGTCTAAACTTGGTTTCCTCCCCACTCACTCTAGCAAGTAGTCAGTTCTGTTGTAATGGAATGTAGGAGTTCTTCAAAATCACTGTGCTATGCAAAACTCCCCATGAGAAACCACAGGATTTATGAGGAAAATGGAATTAGGAATGTAATACTCAGAAATGCTACCAGTGATACCTGAAAAAGATAGAGAACTAGGATAAACCTAGCAGATTTTGACACATGTTAAATGGTTAAGGAAATACAAATACTGTATCTGTATTTTACTTTAGAAAGTACTTTACAAAGTAAAGACAACACTTTACTTTGAGAAGAACATGAAATTTGGTTTTGAAAATGGGCAAAAGGGCTGTAGCTTATGAGCTATGGTGAAGTGGTAAAAAGAGCTTCGTCTGAACTCAGAAAATTGTGATTGAGGGGGGAACGCTGGTGGACTTTAGGAGTGTGTGTGTGTGTTATATCCTAGGACACTCGCTCCCAGCTTGATGCAGTTTTCTGTGTTTGGATTGCACAAAGGCAAAGGTGAAATCTGGTTATCCTCCAATTGTTTTGAAATGTATCAAACCAAGTGATATAGCAGAAGGGGCTGTATCCTTCTTATCCTGTGTTCACAGTCTTCCCCTCGAATCTTCCACGTCAATATTCCAAGTTCCAAGGACTGAGAACTTCACAGAGTATCTCTACTGAACAGACTTGTGCCTGGGTCTTTCCATGGCACTTCCTAGTCACACCTTGTATCCTCAGGGTGTGGATACTGTCTTTTACTGACTCATCCTCTTATAAGAGTAATCTTTGTATGTTGCTCTCACTTCATCACTTTTTAAAAAAATTTTTTTTATTTATTTTCAGCATAACAGTATTCATTATTTTTGTACCACACCCAGTGCTCCATGCAATCCGTGCCCTCTATAATACCCACCACTTGGTTCCCCCAACCTCCCCCCCCCCGCCGCCGCCCCGCCACTTCAAATCCCTCAGGTTGTTTTTCAGAGTCCATAGTCTGTCATGGTTCACCTCCCCTTCCAATTTCCCCCAATTCCCTTCTCTTCTCTAACTCCCCATGTCCTCCATGCTATTTGTTATGCTCCACAAATAAGTGAAACCATATGATAATTGACTATTATCAATTATCATATGGTTTCACTTCATCACCTTTTTAATCTGTGACCATCTCAAATCTGTCCAACTGCTATATTGAAACTGCTTTTACTAATGACTTCCATATTGCCTAATTGAATCAGCATCGAATTAGAAAGAGTCCCAGTAGGGAATAGATGGCCCACTCAAATTAGAACAATTAGGGAAGGATTTATGTATGAAGGGACCACTTAAAAGGATGTCATTAGTAAAAGATCCTAAATCATAGTGCAATTACCCTGGGTTAGTAACAGCCCTTGTCATCAGCTTTAGATGTGAAGGGAGGAATCACTAGATTTTTGAAGTAGTGAGTTGGCATAGAGAAGGTTACCTTAAGAAGAACTTTTTTGATTGGTGCTGAATTTATTCTGTCTCTTTAGGCATGAGTTATGTTTGTTAACTTTAATGCCACTCTCTAATGTTGGTTTTACTCAGATATCTGGTTGTATTTGTTATTAAATAAAATTGTACTGGACAGGATGAGCAGTGGAAATTGATTTTATTCTTATACTAATGCCAGCAATAGAGAAGAGAGCTCAGATCGAGTTTGGATACCCAGTTCCATTAACTCAAAGGCAGGGTTGAGTGGGGTAATGTGTCAGATGGAATGAGTTTAAGTCACCTGGGGTGAACAAGTGGAAATGTGCTGGGGAACTTCAGTGGGAGGTTGATCAATGGGATGTGTCAAGTACATTGAATTATTCCTGAGATTGCCAGTGTTTTTGTCTGTGATTAGACCATCTGTGTTTGCTAACTGGTGCCCTTAGAAATTAGGCTGGTATCCTTTACAGGGATTGAGAGATGGGGTGCTATCTCTTTACATGTTTATATTTTAGGAGATAGTTCCTGGGTTCTTGAGAAAAACATTTCCTAGGTTGCCAAACTGGCAAGAGGTTAGGAAAAGATTTATATATACTGCAAAGGGACATAGACTTTATAATTAAAAATTTGCACAAGGAAGTACTCTAAGAAAGCAAAGGACAGGGGATTATAGTCTGGAAGAAACTGTCTGAAGTTTAGTCGTCTTGATCATTGATTGTTTTTTTCCTAGTAGGCATCCCACGATGCTGCTGTAGTTGGTTGATGCAACATGTCGTACAGGAGATGTGGGGTATGTTAATAGCTTGATTTATGCTTGAGCTTATTCCCCCATGGTTCATGTGGCATGATTATTTATAGCCATGTGGGTCACTGTCCTGTATTCTGACCCAATCTTGAATATTCTGAAACACCCCCCACTGTTTCTTTACTTTTGGCCTACTTCTTCAGGAATATATGTCCAGGAGGACCGACCTGCCTGACTACTACTCTGTGCTGCTTATTTATCAGCAGCTTGATTGTATCATGACCTTCTGCTTCTTGTAGTATTAGACATCTCTGAAGCTGAATCAACATTTTGTAGCAGTTTTTTCCCCGTGTATCTTTTGGGCTTCCATTCTGTTCCATCATTCTATCACAGTAATCTTTCATCTTTTGGAGTTTCCTCATGTTTCTGTCTCATAAATGACTCTCTATTTGTTTTGTATCATATTATGAGTTGATTTATTTTTGAATATCTTGTCAATATTAATTGGTTTTGGGATGGGAGGAGGAAGGGCATGCTGACTTTATCATGTTGATCCAGAGATCTTTGGAACTTATTTACCCTTTAGAACTTTTGACACTTTCTTCATGGCTTATTATTTTATTAATTTCTGGGAATAATGCATGAAAAGAACATGATATGTATTGTCTGTTCTTAGTGTTAGCTATTCAGCTTTCCTTCAAATCCACCTTTGTATAACTTTCCTTTATTATAGAGACTGGGAAGCTAAAATACTCTACCCGAGAGTCTTCCTTGCTATTAGAGATGAACATCAGATCAATTTCTGACCAATCACATATAAAGGTCTATGGAGGTTTCCTTTTCTGTCTCTTCCTGTTGAGAATTGTGTGTGGAGGATGGTGGTCTTTGCTTTGAATGGCAGAGCAGAAAAAATAGAAAGTCTGATCTTTTCTTGGCATAATAGAAGTGTCATAACAACTCTGAACTGCCTGATTATCCCTCTCTCTCACGCTTCGCTCTGTGATGAGATAAATAAACTCCAATTTGGTTAAGCCATTATAATCTAGTGTCTCTTATACAGCTAAACACAATCCTAATTGATTGTTGACTAATGTTAGTGAGGCACACCTTTCCCCTTCTTGATGTTTTGCTCTTTGTGTAGGTCAGCACATCGTTAAAACACTGCTGGCTTCTGTTCACTGTTTACTCACTTCCCAGAGTGGAAGTGTTTCCAACATGAGTGACTAATATAAAGAAGAAATGATGATCATGTAGAGCTCAGTCCCTTTCTCTCTTCTTATTTCTGCAACATGTGTCTCTATGGCTGTCAGTCATTGTAAAGGTTTTATGCCTGCAGGGTCCTATGTTTTAGCAGTTTGGGAGAGTCAGTTTGATTCAAGAAATTGTTGGCATTTGGTTAATTGACAGAGTATATGGAATGGAGGATATAAAAGACATTCAAAATATGTTTAGAATAGCTGAATGATTTGACAGCCAAGGCAAAAGCATAGTTGTACAAACTTCTGGGAATTAATACAATTTTTTCAGGAAGCTCTGAAAATGTGGTGGACAGAGACATACACACCTACCAGCCAGGAGAGCACAAAAAACAAACAAATGAAAAAACAAATGAAAAAAACCCAAAATACATTTGTGGAGAGAAAAGTTTCAAGAAAATACTAGCAAACAGAACTCAGCAATTTATAAAAATGATTATATGCTGTAGTCAGATGTGTTTTTTTAAATTTATTTTTATTTTTTATAAACATATAATGTATTTTTATCCCCAGGGGTACAGGTCTGTGAATCGCCAAGTTTACACACTTCACAGCACTCACCATAGGACATACCCTCCCCAATGTCCATAACCCCACCCCCTTTTCCCAACCCCCCTCCCCCCAGCATCCCTCAGTTTGTTTTGTGAGATTAAGAGTCACTTATGGTTTGTCTCCCTCCCTATCCCATCTTGTTTCATTTATTCTTCTCCTACCCCCTTAAACCCCCATGTTGCATCTCCACTTCCTCATATCAGGGAGATCATATGATAGTTGTCTTTCTCCGATTGACTTATTTTGCTAAGCATGATACCCTCTAGTTCCATCCACATCATTGCAAATGGCAAGATTTCATTTCTTTTGATGGCTGCATAGTATTCCATTGTGTATATATACCACATCTTCTTGATCCATTCATCTGTTGATGGACATCTAGGTTCTTTCCATTGTTTGGCTATTGTAGACATTGCTTCTATAAGCAATTGGGTGCATGTGCCCCTTCGGATCACGTTTGTATCTTTAGGGTAAATACCCAGTAGTGCAATTACTGGGTCATAGGGCAGTTCTATTTTCAACATTTTGAGGAACCTCCATGCTGTTTTCCAGAGTGGTTGCACCAGCTTGCATTCCCACCAACAGTGTAGGAGGGTTCCCCTTTCTCCGCATCCTCGCCAGCATCTGTCATCTCCTGATTTGTTAATTTTAGCCATTCTGACTGGTGTGAGGTGATATCTCATTGTGGTTTTGATTTGTATTTCCCTGATGCCGAGTGATGTGGAGCACTTTTTCATGTGTCTGTTGGCCATCTGGATGTCTTCTTTGCAGAAATGTCTGTTCATGTCTTCTGCCCATTTCTTGATTGGATTATTTGTTCTTTGGGTGTTGAGTTTGTTAAGTTCTTTATAGATTTTGGACACTAGCCCTTTATCTGATATGTCATTTGCAAAAATCTTCTCCCACTCTGTCAGTTGTCTTTTGGTTTTGTTAACAGTTTCCTTTGCTGCACAAAAGCTTTTGATCTTGATGAAATCCCAATAGTTCATTTTTGCCCTTGCTTCTCTTGCCTTTGGCAATGTTCCTTGGAAGACGTTGCTGCGGCTGAGGTCGAAGAGGTTGCTGCCTGTGTTCTCCTCAAGGGTTTTGATGGATTCCTTTCTCACATTGATGTCCTTCATCCATTTTGAGTCTATTTTTGTGTGTGGTGTAAGGAAATGGTCCAATTTCATTTTTCTGCATGTGGCCTTCCAATTTTCCCAACACCATTTATTGAAGAGGCTTTTTTCCATTGGATGTTCTTTCCTGCTTTGTCGAAGATTAGTTGACCATAGAGTTGAGGGTGTATTTCTGGGCTCTCTATTCTGTTCCATTGATCTATGTGTCTGTTTTTGTGCCAGTACCATGCTGTCTTGATGACGACAGCTTTGTAATAGAGCTTGAAGTCCGGAATTGTGATGCCACCAACTTTGGCTTTCTTTTTCAATATTCCTTTGGCTATTGGAGGTCTTTTCTGGTTCCATATAAATTTTAGGATTATTTGTTCCATTTCTTTGAAAAAATGGATAGGATTTTGATAGGAATTGCATTAAATGTGTAGATTGCTTTAGGTAGCATAGACATTTTCACAATATTTGTTCTTCCAATCCAGGAGCATGGAATGTTTTTCCATTTCTTTGTGTCTTCTCCAATTTCTTTCACGAGTACTTTATAGTTTACTGAGTATAAATTCTTAGCCTCTTTGGTTAGGTTTATTCCTAGGTATCTTATAGTTTTGGGTGCAGTTGTAAATGGGATTGACTCCTTAATTTCTCTTTCTTCTATCTTGTTGTTGGTGTAGAGAAATGTAACTGATTTCTGTGCATTGTTTTTATATCCTGACACTTTACTGAAATCCTGTACAAGTTCTAGCAGTTTTGGAGTGGAGTCTTTTGGGTTTTCCACATATAGTATCATATCATCTGTGAAGAGTGATAGTTTGACTTCTTCTTCGCTGATTTGGATGCATTTAATTTCCTTTTGTTGTCGGATTGCTGAGGCTAGGACTTCTGGTACTATGTTGAATAGCAGTGGTGATAATGGACATCCCTGCTGTCTTCCTGACCTTAGTGGAAAAGCTGTAAGTTTTTCTCCATTGAGAATTATATTTGTGGTGGGTTTTTTTTCATAGATAGCTTTGACAATATTGAGGTATGTGCCCTCTATCCCTGCACTTTGAAAAGTTTGGATCAGGAAGGGATGCTGTACTTTGTCAAATGCTTTTTCAGCATCTATTGAGAGTATCATATGGTTCATGTTCTTTCTTTTATTAATGTGTTGTATCACATTGATTGATTTGCAGATGTTGAGCCAACCTTGTAGCCCTGGAATAAATCCCACTTGGTCGTGGTGAATAATCCTTTTAATGTACTGTTGAATCCTATTGGCTAGTATTTTGGTGAGAAATTTCACATCTGTGTTCATCAAGGGTATTGGTCTGTAGTTCTCTTTTTTGATAGGATCCTTGTCTGGTTTTGGGATCAAGGTGATGCTGGCCTCATAAAATGAGTTTGGAAGTTTTCCTTCCGTTTCTATTTTTTGGAACAGTTTCAGGAGAATAGGAATTAGTTCCTCTTTAAATGTTTGGTAGAATTCCCCTGGGAAGCCGTTTGGCCCTGGGCTTTTGTTTAGAGATTTTTGATGACTGTTTCAATCTCCTTATTGGTTATGGGTCTGTTCAGGTTTTCTATTTCTTCCTGGTTCAGTTGTGGTAGTTTATACGTCTCTAGGAATGCATCCATTTCTTCCAGATTGTCAAATTTTTTGACATAGAGTTGCTCATAATATGTTCTTATAATTGTCTGTATTGCTTTGGTTTTAGTTGTGATCTCTCCTCTTTCATTCATGATTTTATTTATGTGGGTCCTTTCTCTTTTCTTTTTGATAAGTCTGGCCAAGGTTTATTAATCTTATTAATTCTTTCAAAGAACCAGCTCCTAGTTTCATTGATTTGTTCTATTGTTTTTTGGTTTTTATTTCATTGATTTCTGCTCTGATCTTTATGATTTCTCCTGCTGGGTTTAGGGTTTCTTTCTTGTTCTTCCTCTAGCTCCTTTAGGTGTAGGGTTAGGTTGTGTACTTGAGACTTTTCTTGTTTCTTGAGAAAGGCTTGTACTACTATATATTTTCCTCTCAGGACTACCTTTGCTGTGTCCCACAGATTTTGCACCGTTGTGTTTTCATTATCATTTGTTTCCATAATTTTTTTCAGTTCTTCTTTAATTTCCTGGTTGACCCATTCATTTTTTTAGAAGGATGCTGTTTAGTCTCCATTTATATGGGTTCTTTCCAAATTTCCTCTTGTGATTGAGTTCTAGCTTCAGAGCATTGTGGTCTGAAAATATGCAGGGAATGATCCCAATCTTTTGATACTGATTGAGACCTGATTTAGGACCAAGGATGTGATCTATTCTGGAGAATGTTCCATGTGCACTAGAGAATAATGTGTATTCTGTTGCATTGGGATGAAATGTTCTGAATATATCTGTGATGTCCATCTCGTCCAGTGTGTCATTTAAGGCCTTTATTTCCTTGTTGATATTTTGCTTGGATGATCTGTCCATTTCTGTGAGGGGAGTGTTAAAGTCCCCTACTATTATTGTATTATTGTTGATGTGTTTCTTTGATTTTGATATTAATTGGTTTATATAGTTGGCTGCTCCCACATTAGGGGCCTAGATATTTAAAATTGTTAGATCTTCTTGTTGGACAAACTTTGAGTATGATATAGTGTCCTTCCTTATCTCTTATTATAGTATTTGGCTTAAAATCTAATTGATCTGATATAAGGATTGCCACTGCTGCTTTCTTCTGATGTCCATTAGCATGGCAAATTGTTTTCCACCCCCTCACTTTAAATCTGGAGGTGTCTTCAGGTCTAAAATAAGTTTCTTATAGGCAACATATAGATGGGTTTTTTTTTTATCCCATCTGATACCCTGTGTCTTTTGATTGGGGCATTTAGCCCATTAACATTCAGGATAACTATTGAGAGATATTAATTTAGTGGCATTGTATTGCCTGTAAGGTGACTGTTACTGTATATTGTCTCTGTTCCTTTCTGATCTACTACTTTTAGGCTCTCTTTTTGCTTAGAGGACCCCTTTCAATATTTCCTGTAGAGCTGGTTTGGAGATTGCAAATTCTTTCAGTTTTTGTTTGTCCTGGAAGCTTTTTATCTCTCCTTCTATTTTCAATGATAGCCTAGCTGGATATAGTATTCTTGGCTGCCTGTTTTTCTCATTTAGTGCTCTGAATATATCATGCCAACTCTTTCTGGCCTGCCAGGTCTCTGTGGATAAGTCTGCTACCAATCTAATGTTTTTAACCATTGTATGTTACAGACTTCTTTTCCCAGGCTGCTTTCAGGATTCTCTCTTTGTCACAAAGACTTATAAATTTTACTATTAGGTTATGGGTTGTGGACCTATTCTTGTTGATTTTGAGGGGGATTCTCTGCACCTCCTGGATTTTGATGCTTTTTCCCTTTGCCATATTAGGGAAATTCTCTACAATAATTCTCTCCAATATACCTTCTGCTCCCCTCTCTCTTCTTCTTCTGGAATCCCAATTATTCTAATGTTGTGTTGTCTTATGGTGTCCCTTATCTCTGGAATTCTCCCCTCATGGTCCAGTAGCTGTTTGTCCCTCTTTTGCTCAGCTTCTTTATTCTCTGTCATTTGGTCTTCTATATCACTAATTCTTTCTTCTGCCTCATTTATCCTAGCAATGAGAGCCTCCATTTTGATTGAACCTCATTAATAGCTTTTTTGATTTCAACTTGGTTAGATTTTAGTTCTTTTATTTCTCCATAAAGGGCTTTTATATCTCCTGAGAGGCTTTCTCTAATATCTTCCATGTCTTTTTCGAGCCTGACTAGAAATTTGAGAATCGTCATTCTGAACTCTAGATCTGACATATTACCAATGTCTGTATTGATTAGGACCCTAGCCTTCAGTACTGCATCTTGTTCTTTTTTTTGTGGTGAATTTTTCTGCCTTGTCATTTTGTCCAGATAATAGTATATTAAGGAGCAATTAAAAAAGTGTGGCAAAGACCCCAGGAAAATACGCTTTAACATATTTTCAGATCAGAAGAGACCCCAAATCATGGGGGGGAGAAAGGGGATAAAAAGAGGTTCATAAAAAAAAACAATAAAAAACGAAAACAGGGGGACAAGATGGCGGGGTAATAGGAAGAGGCGCCTTTTCAGCCATACCCCAAAGTGAGCTGATTACCTACCAAAGAACTCTAATCACCCATGAAATCAGCCTGAGATCAGAATTATACACGTCTGGATCTCTACAGGGGCAGAAGACGCCAGTGGGCAGGTAAAGCGGAATGGGAACAGCGGACTAATATGGAAGATAAACAAAAGGGGGAGGGAGCCACCAGAGGCGACTGGTTGGAAAGTAATACCCCAATACGAGGGAGAGTGCCCTGCGTCTGGGCACCAGCATTAACTTGGAGACTGGTTGAAAGCACTCCAAAAGAGCAAAGGATCGCGGGGGAAATTGTGGGAATCGGGGTGGCTAGGGACAGGGGCTTAAGTTCCCGGTTCCAGACAGCCTCCCCAGCGCTGAGGCAGAGAGAGTGCGGCGGAGAAACCGCTCTTGGTCCCTAAATTGCCAGCGCGTCCGAGAATGGGTGGGTTCCGGCTTCTGTGAGGGGATGGGAGCCGCGCCAGTCTGCAGAATGCGCGCTAGCCCTACCACAAAGCTTGAGATACGCAAGCACATCCCTCATGCTCCCCTGAGTTACAGAGGCCTGGCCGGCGCTCTTTGACCCGCGCCATTGTTTTAAAACCTAACCGCGTGCCCGAAACTCTTCCCCTGACAGAGGTGCGCAAAAGCCCAGCCTGGGGCTTAGGGACCAGCGCCCCATTCTCAGTGCCCCAGACGCGCGCCCGACCCATAGCTGCCTCTGAAAAGAGGTGCGCGCAAGCCGGGCACTCCCAGCCCGGGCCAGTGGCAAAATCTCAGTGTGCGACTGCTGCTTGGAACCTCTCTGGCGGTTGGGAGCTCCCAGACAGCCGCCACTGCCTCGGCTTTGGGTACGAGCAAAAGATCCTGTGCCCCCAGGGTCTGCAATTTGGAACCTGCTCTGCCAGCGGCTAAGGGGGAATTTATTCAGCTTCTGCACCCAGACTGAGGCTTCTCTCTGAGAGGGAGATCAGGTTGCCGTTTGATTTCTTCTAATACTACAAAAACCATCAAAGGCGGTCAAGGTGAGAGGAAAAAAAGTGAACAAGCATAAAAACCGCTTTTTATGCCTGAAAGCCTGAAAAAAAACCAGTTTCCCCAGAGCCCACCCCCTTGAGGGGTCGGGAGGACTCAACTCAGGAAACATCATTGACTGACAACCCACTGGCAGAACCCTCCCCCAGAAAACAAACCAAGAAAGGAAAAAAAAGGACTACAAGAGAACAACCAATACTTCATAGGAAAACTTGTATTGTTCACTCATTTCCACTATTCCGGTTCATTTTTTTTTTTTTTTACACATAGGTAATTTTTTTAACCTATTTACCATCACAGCGAGCTGTACAGTACATCAAATTCCATAATACATTTCTAACCTGTACTTTTTGATACATACACCTATGTTTTTCTTTTGCATTTTTATTTTTTGAATTCCTTTTTTAAAATTTTAGTTTAGTTTAGTCTAGTTTATTCCTTTTTATCTTTATCTTCTAATATTCATATAGAGTTAAACTTCAAAATAATCTCCTTTCCCCAATCAATACTACCCCTATAGGTAAACCAATTTTTAATCCCCTTTATCTTAGGAAAGTTGAGTCCTTTAACAAAGATATCAAGATACATCCAGGAAGAATCAAAACAACCTTCCTCACACACACTGAGAATTTATAAGAACTCTCCCATCTTCTTCCACCAGTGTTTCTGTGTTTTTTGTGTTTGTCCTGATAGCATATAAATTTTACACTTGTGGTTCTTTTTGACGAGGTTCTTTCTTTACTTGCATATATATATATATATATTTTTTCTCTTGCCATATACTTGTATCAGACTTTTAATCTCTTTTTGTTTGTCTACTTCATAAATCTTACATAGGGCCCATCTGGGCTAAACCTTCTTTTTCATCTTCCCTTTTTTTCCTGTCTCTCTCTCTCTCTTTCTTTTTCCCTTCTTTTCTTTTTTTCTTCTCTTTTGTCTCTCATTTGGGTGGGGAATCCTGATTGCTCAGAAGTATTCCAGGGTGCACCTTGACTGCACCAGAGTTGATACATCCAGCTACATCTGTTCAGTCATCTCCCACCAAAATGACTAGGAGGAGGAAGGCCCAACAGAAGAAAAATACAGAGGATGGACCTTCTGCAACAGAGCTAACGGCTATCAACATAGACAATATGTCAGAAAGAGAATTCAGGCTAACAATTATCCAGGCAATAGCTAGGTTGGAGAAAGCCATGGATGACCAAACAGAATTGATTAGGGCTGAACTGAAAGCGACCAGACAGGATGTACACAATGTTAGGGCAGAGCTTAAAGCTACCAGGGAGGAGGTTCACAATGCTCTTGATGAGTTCCAATCTAATCTAAACTCTCTCAAAGCTAGGGTAACTGAGACAGAAGATAGAATTAGAGATCTGGAAGACAAACAGATAGAGAGAAAGGATCATGAGGAAGCCTGGAACAAACAGCTTAGAAGCCATGAAAACAAAATCAGGGAAATAAATGATGCCATGAAACGTTCCAATGTCAGAATTATTGGAATCCCTGAAGGGGAGGAGAAAGAAAGAAGTCTAGAAGATATAGTGGAACAAGTCCTTCATGAAAAATTTCCCAATATCGTGAATGGAACCAGTGTTCATGTACTAGAGGCTGAACGGTCTCCACCCAAGATTATACAGTCCAAAAAAACATCACGACACCTGATAGTCAAATTGAGGAATTATAATTGTAGGTATAATCTCTTGAAAGCCGCCAGAGCAAAGAGGCTCCTTATTTACAGAGGGAAGCCCATCAGAATAACGTCAGACCTGTCCACAGAGACCTGGCAAGCCAGAAGAGGCTGGCAAGATATATTCAGGGCACTAAATGAGAAGAACATGGAGCCAAGAATACTTTATCCAGCAAGACTGACATTCAAAATGGATGGAGAGATAAAGAGTTTTCAAGACTGGCAAGGCTTAAAAGACTATGCAACCACCAAGCTGACACTGCAGGAAATATTAAGGGGGGTTCTATAAAAGAGGAAAAACCCAAGAGTAGCATTGAACAGAAATATAGAGACAGTCTACAGAAAGAAAGACTTCAAAGGTAACTCGATGTCAATAAAAACTTATCTATCAATAATCACTCTCAATGTGAATGACCTAAATGCACCCATAAAACGGCACAGGGTTGCAGATTGGATAAAACGACAGGACCCATCCATATGTTGTCTACAAGAGACCCATTTTGAACCTAAAGATACATGCACACTGAAAGTGAAGGGATGGAGAAGCATCTGTCATGCCAATGTGCCTCAAAAGAAGGCTGGGGTAGCGATTCTCATATCAGATAAATTAGACTTCAAACTAAAGACTGTAGTCAGAGATACAGAAGGACACTACATAATCTTTAAAGGGACTATCCACCAAGATGATCTAACAATTGTAAATATCTATGCTCCCAATATGGGAGCAGCCAATTACTTAAGAAAACTGTTAATCAAGATAAAGAGTCATATTGATATGAATACACTAATCATAGGAGATTTTAACACGCCTCTTTCAGAATTAGACAGATCATCGAGGCAGAAAATCAATAAAGAAACAAGAGCATTGAATGACACATTGGACCAGATGGACCTCATAGATATATACAGAACATTCCACCCTAAAACAATAGAATACTCATTCTTCTCAAGTGCACACGGAACCTTCTCCAGAATAGACCACATACTGGGTCACAAATCAGGACTCAATCAATACCAAAAGACTGAGATGATTCCCTGCATATACTCAGATCACAATGCTTTGGAACTGGAGCTCAATCACAAGGAAAAGTTCTGAAGGAATTCAATCACCTGGAAGCTAAAGACCACCTTGCTTAAGAATGCTTGGATCAACCAGGAGATCAAAGAAGAACTGAAACAATTCATGGAAACCAATGAGAATGAAGACACTTTGGTCCAAAACCTATGGGGTATGGCAAAGGCGGTCCTAAGGGGGGGGAATACATAGCCATCCAAGCCTCCCTCAAAAAAATTGAAAAATCCAGAACACACCAGCTGTCTCTACACCTTAAAGAACTGGAGAATCAACAACAAATCAAACCAACTCCACACATAAGAAGGGAAATCATCAAGATTAGAGCTGAGATCAATGAGGGAGAAACCAGAGATACAGTAGAACGCATCAATGAAACTAGAAGCTGGTTTTTTGAAAGAATCAATAAGATCGATAAGCCACTGGCCACACTAATCCAAAAGAAAAGAGAGAAAGCCCAAATTCATAAAATTATGAATGGAAAGGGAACAATCACAACTAACACCAAGGAAGTGGAAACAATCATCAGAAGTTATTATCAACAGTTATATGCCAATAAGCTTAACCTAGATGAAATGGATGCATTCCTGGAAAAATATAAACTACCAAAATTGAACCAGGAAGAAATTGACAACCTGAATAGACCGATATCTAACAACGAGATTGAAGCAGTGATCAAAAACCTCCCAAAACAGAAGAGCCCAGGACCTGACGGATTCCCTGGGGAATTCTACCAAACCTTCAAAGAAGAAATAACACCTATTCTCCTGAAGCTGTTTCAAAAAATTGAAGCAGAAGGAAAACTTCCAGACTCTTTCTATGAAGCCAGCATTACCCTGATCCCCAAACCAGGCAAGGACCCTACCAAAAAGGAGAATTTCAGACCAATATCACTGATGCATATGGATGCTAAGATTCTCCCATCCAAGTACTAACCAGGCCCGACCCTGCTTAGCTTCCGAGATCAGACGAGATCGGGCGCGTTCAGTGTGGTATGGCCGTAGACGGATGCTAAGATTCTCAACAAGATCCTAGCCAACAGGATCCAACAGCACATTAAAAAGATTATCCACCATGATCAGGTGGGATTCCTCCCTGGGCTACAAGGATGCTTCAACATTCTCAAATCAATCAATGTGATACAACAAATTAATATGAGAAGAGAGAAGAACCACATGGTCCTCTCAATTGATGCAGAAAAAGCATTTGACAAAATCCAGCATCCGTTCCTGATTAAAATGCTTCAAAGTATAGGGATTGGGGGAACATTCCTGAACCTCATCAAATCTATCTATGAAAGACCCACAGCAAATATCATCCTCAATGGGAAAAAGCTTGCAGCCTTCCCATTGAGATCAGGAACAAGACAAGGATGCCCACTTTCACCACTCTTGTTCAACATAGTATTAGAAGTCCTAGCAACAGCAATCAGACAACAAAGAGAAATAAAAGGTATCCAAATTGGCAATGAAGAAGTCACACTCTCTCTCTTTGCAGATGACATGATTCTTTATATGGAAAACCCAAAAGACTCCACCCCCAAACTAGAACTCATACAGCATTTCAGCAACGTGGCAGGATACAAAGTCAATGTGCAGAAATCAGTGGCTTTCTTATACACTGACAATGAAAATACAGAAAGGGAAATTAGAGAATCAATTCCATTTACTATAGCACCAAGAACCATAAGATACCTGGGAATAAACCTAACCAAAGAGGTAAAGGATCTGTACTTGAGGAACTACAGAACACTCATGAAAGAAATTTAAGAAGACACAAATAGATGGAAGACCATTCCATGCTCTTGGATTTGAAGAATAAACATTGTTAAAATGTCTATACTGCCTAGAGCAATCTATACTTTTAATGCCATTCCGATCAAAATTCCACCGGCATTCTTCAAAGAGTTGGAGCAAATAATCCTGAAATTTATATGCAATCAGAAGAGACCCGGAATCGCTAAGGAAATGTTGAAAAACAAAAATAAAGCTGGCAGCATCACGTTACCTGATTTCAAGGTTTATTACAAAGCTGTGATCACCAAGACAGCATGGTACTGGCATAAAAACAGACACATAGACCAGTGGAGCAGAGTAGAGAGCCCAGATATGGACCCTCAACTCTATGGTCAATTAATCTTCAACAAAACAGGAATAAATATACAGTGGAAAAAAGACAGTCTCTTCAATAAATGGTGTTGGAAAAACTGGACAGCTATATTTAGAAGAATGAAACTCGACCATTCTCTTACACCGTACACAAAGATCAACTCAAAATGGATAACAGACCTCAACGTGAGACAGGAATCCATCAGAATCCTAGAGGAGAACATAGGCAGTAATCTCTTCGATATCAGCCACAGCAACTTCTTTCAAGATATGTCTTCAAAGGCAAAGGAAACAAAAGCGAAAATAAACTTTTGGGATTTCATCAAAATCAAAAGCTTCTGCACAGCAAGGGAAACATTCAAAAAAACAAAGAGGCAACCCACGTAATGGGAGAAGATATTTGCAAATGACAGTACAGACAAAAGTTGATATCCAGGATCTATAATGAACTCCTCAAACTCAACACACACGAAATAGGCAAACATATCAAAAAATGGGCAGAAGATATGAACAGACACTTCTCCAATCAAGACATACAAATGGCTATCAGACACATGAAAAAATGCTCATCATCATTAGCCCTCAGGGAGATTCAAATTAAAACCACATTGAGATATCACCTTACATCAGTTAGAATGGCCAAAATTAACAAAACAGGAAACAACATGTGTTGGAGAGGATGTGGAGAAAGGGGAACCCTCTTCCACTGTTGGTGGGAATGCAAGTTGGTGCAGCCTCTTTGGAGAACAGTGTGGAGATTTCTCAAGAAATTAAATATAGAGCTTCCCTATGACCCTGCAATTGCACTCCTGGGTATTTACCCCAAAGAAACAGATGTCGTGAAAAGAAGGGCCATCTGTACCCCAATGTTTATAGCAGCAATGGCCACAGTCGCCAAACTATGGAAAGAACCAAGGTGCCCTTCAACGGATGAATGGATAAGGAATATGTGGTCCATATACACTATGGAGTATTATGCCTCCATCAGAAAGGATGAATACCCAACTTTTGTATCAACATGGACGGGACTGGAAGAGATTATGCTGAGTGAAATAAGTCAAGCAGAGAGAGTCAATTATCATATGGTTTCACTTATTTGTGGAGCATAACAAATAGCATGGATGACAAGGGGTGTTAGAGAGGAGAAGGGAATTTGGGTAAATTGGAAGGGGAGGTGAACCACGAGAGACTATGGACTCTGAAAAACAATCTGAGGGGTTTGAAGTGGCGGGGGGGTGGGAGGTTGGGGTACCGGGTGATGGGTATTGTAGAGGGCACGGATTGCATGGAGCACTGGGTGTGGTGAAAAAATAATGTATACTTTTTTTATGAAAATAAATAAATTGAAAAAATTAATAAATAAAGAAAGAAATGAAAAAATGGACTTTTTTGGTTTTTTTTTTTTAGAGAGAGAGTGCACAAGAGCAGGGAGGGAGGAGAGGGGGGCAGAGGGAGAAGAAGAGAGAGTATCTTAAGCAGACGCCACACCTAGTGTGGAGCACAAAGTGGGGCTCCATCTTATGATCCTGTGGTCATGACCTGCGCCCAAATCAAGAGTCAGATGCTTAACCAACTGAACAACCCCGGTGATCCCCAAATGGATTTCTTATTGTAGAATGGTCTTATAGTTTTAGAATAGTGTTATTTGTGGAGATAGTGTAGAGAGTGTCCATGTATTTCCACTCCCAGTTTCTCTATTATTAATAACTTATCTGGTACAGTACATTTTTCACTTTTAATGAGCTAATATTTATAGAATATTAATAAAGTGCATACTTTATTCAGATATTTTTAGTTTTTACCTAATGCCTTTATTTCTGTTCCAGGATTCCACCAGGATATAACATTGCATTTAGAACCATTTTGATTGATGGTTTTCTTATGATTAGATGTGTTTTTGGAGAAAGACCATAGGGGTAAAGTGCTGTTCTTATATCAAAGATACTTATGAACATAATTTATCTGTATTGCTGTGAACTTGATAACCTAGTTGATATGGTGTTTGTCATGTTTCTACATTTGTAAATTTATTCTTTCTCCCACTTCCCATGCTGTGCTCTAGTTGAGAGTGGTATATGTACATAGGTTATTTGGAAATTTTGTACATGGAAGATTTATCTGTTGTCCTCCATTCATTTGTTGTATCATCTACTTATATTAGTGTGGTATATTAGTGTGGGATATTTTGTACATTGAATATTAACCTCATACTAGGACTTCTGATGTGTAAAGAACTTAGAAGTCATCATTCCTGTCCTGACAAGAAGAAAAGTCAGAAAAAAGAAATATTAATAACTTTTCTTGTATCCATTAGGGAATTGATTGTTACAGGACAAAAAGCCACCTTAAAATTTGATGAGATGGAAAACACTGGTTTTCCTACCTGGTTACTTAGAGTAGAAGCAGCTGGAGTAGCAAACTGGTAGGAAACTTCAAAGGTAATATTGAAATACTGCTGGATTACAAATGTGGTCTAGCATGAGAATGAGAAATAGGCAGGGGATGCAGTTTTACAGAGGCTCCATTCTGTATTATTTACAGCAATCTCTGCAGATTCTCAGAGTAAAGTTCCAAGAGGAGACCCCTGGCATGGGGAGGGGAAAAGTTAACATTGTGAAATAATCCCAGAGCATTTTCATGATAAAGGTTTTCTCTCCAGGAGGAGAGACTTACTAGAACCATACCCCATTTAGAGGAAGGCTATTCCTCTGACTCTAGGAAGTCAGTTAGCCCTGTCACCTTCGTTCTCTGATGGGCCCAAGAAAAGTGGTTGGTTTTCAGTTTGTCCAGCTTTATCTTGTAAGAATGGGAGTGACAACTTCTGAACTTCCTTTACGATTTGGAGTGAAAGGAAGTTTCTTCGAGTCTCCTATAATTTTTACTGATTTATTAGTCTTCCAAACACTATATCCATTTAAAGCTGTTTGTCCATCATTTCTACTTGTTCTCACCCAGAGTCTTTCAGTTATCTTATCAGTCATTAATAGAAATGGAATCCAATCTCTTGGATAACCAGAGGAAAAGAGATTCTAGTATCTTTCTCTTTGGGCTTATTTTTTCCTCCCTGAAATTTAAAAAGATCTCAAGGACTTGGTCCAGTCATCATATAGAAAGAATAACAGGGTCTGACCCATCCATTAGTGTCCTGCTACTTATCAGCTGTCAGTGCTTTTGTTTTTGGTATATGGAATCACAATTTAAAAAAGGTGAAAGCACCTGGTTCAATTCCGCCTTGAGATTAGGTGTAATAAAACTCTATCTAACTTGCTCTGTCAAAGAAAAGATGATTCAATTCCTTAAGGATTTAATGGCCTAAAATTCTCACATTTCAGTTTCCAAATTTACTGGCACAAGTTAGGTTTCTCTTTGAAAAGTATGCATAATGCCATGCGATTGGGTCAGCACGAGATGCAATCATATCCACATGTTATATTGAAGCCAACATTCCACCCTTACTGAGCTATACTCCGGCATTGAATGAAATAAATAAAAAAAATGACCAATTTTCCCTTTGTTCCTAAACATCTGTCATTTCTCTTACAGAAAAAGTTTCTCTTCAGATACTTCTGGTGTCTTTACACTATTTGTGACCCATTGGAAATCATAGGGATTGTCTTAATTCATTAGTGAAGTTCAAGTAATGTTTAATGTTAACAAAAAGCAGTTGATATATTCCTCTTTGGGCTCTAATGCAAATAAACCCAAGAGTTGGTGAAGACTTTATAAAGTAATGAAATACTGTCAAATTCTTGACTTACATTTATATAACGAAGAGGATCTTCTAGGGGGACTCTAGAGGATTTAAAATATGCTATATTTACTATTGGACAGGAAGAATGCTGCCAACTTTTAAATGGAAAATTCTTTTATTAAGAGACATGTGATTTGTATTCTTACTTAGATATCATTCCTTTTTATTTTCATTTTTATTTATGTTTTTAAAAGTTAGTAGCAAGGTTGAATAGAGAGAAAAGGGTTAAGAACGGGGTTTGCTTGGGTTCTAAAATCACTGCCAACTTCTTTCCCACTTGACCTTGGATAGTTTCTCAATAACAATTGTGTCATCTAAATAACAGTTGGACTTGTTTCAGAGGGTTGTTATGCAATTATATGAGTTAATATTTGTGAAATGTTTAGAACAGTGCCTGGCACATAGTGTATGCTATACAAAACAGGTAAATTAATATGAATTGATGTTCCTAACAATTGGGAGACATGCAATCTTAACCCAGGGCTGTTACACGCTAAAGCCTGTGCTCTTTCTGTAACACCAGTTATAAAACACTGCCATTTAAAGTTGGCTCACTTCCTGGACATGTTGTCGCCCAAACCAAGCACCTTCTGGAAGCCTGCTCTCAGCTCCTGGGTCCGGAGGGCATACACCATGGGGTTAAAGGCTGGGGGCATGACACTGTGTAGCACATTGAAGAGAGCAGGGATGACAGGGAGCTTTCTTCCTGCCAGCTGGGTGACAGACACAACAATAACAGCTGTGTAGAAAAAGAGAATGAGGATGAGATGGGAGCTACAGGTACTCAGGGCCTTTGATGTTGCTTCAGCAGAGTTCAGCCTCAGCACGGAGCGAATAATCAAAGCATAGGAAGCAAACACCAGACCCATATCACTCCCCGCTATAACCCATGCCAAGGCCAACTGGTAAAATCTGTTAATCGTGATGTCATCACAGGCCAGACTGGTGACCCCCAAATTAGAGCACAGGCAGTGGTCAATTTCATTCCTGGAGCAGTAGTGTCGCTGGGAAGCCAGTACAGGCACTGGGATGGTCAAGAGGCCATTCCTGAGCACCATGGACAGTGTGGCTTTGATCACAAAAGCCTCAGTGACTATGGAGGGGTACCGAAGTGGGTAGCAGATGGCTACATATCTATCGACAGCCATGCAGAGGAAGATGCCTGACTCCATGCCCATAAAAGAGTGGATGGCATAGATCTGAGCAAAGCACTCAGGGAGGCTGATGGCCTTGGCCTCAAACCATAGAATGGCCAGTATTTTGGGCATGATGGTGGTAGCCAGGCCAATGTCCACTATAGCCAAGATACCAAGGAGCCAGTACAGGGGCTGGTGCAGGGAAGGCTCATGTTGGATGGTGATTAAGATGAGGATGTTGGCACCAAGAGCTAAGATGTAGAGCAGAGCCAGGGGCAGGGAGAGCCAGTGCTGCCACTCGTGAATGCCTGGGAGCCCCATGAGGATGAACTCAGACACTTGGAACATGGAGCTATTATTTATACTCAGGGTAGTATCCATATTGTAGGATGTCTTCTTCTCAGCATCTGCCTGTGGATTAAGGGAAGCAAGGATAGTCTGCGTTTAGCTTAGGTGAAGGTCAAAATTTGAGTACAGGTATAAGATTCACAAACAATAATTCGGTCTTTTAAATATAATGCATTCTTTATCCCCTTGAGGTTCTGGGAAAAAGTACTTAAGAATAAAAGAATGTTCAATATAGATAATAAGATAAAGATTTAATAAAATAAAAGTAAAGATTTATTGATTTTATGCACCTGGAATCCTGCATAGAAATTTGTTTTCTCATAGTTTTGTAGGCAAAAAGTCCAAAATCAAGGTGTTGGCAGTCCTGGTTTCTTCTAAGTCCTCTCTTGTTGGCTTTTAGATAGTTATCTTCTTCTCGTGTCTTCATGTCATCTAGTCTTTGTAAATGCACATGTCTGTGTCCAGATTTTCTCTTTTGGACACTAGTCACATTGGATTATGGCCTGTGGTCAAGATTTCATTTTAACTTAATTACCTCTTTAAAGACCTTTTTGCCAACTGTTAATTCTGAGGTACTAGAGATTAGAATTTCAATATATGAATTGAGGGATACAATTGAGCCATAACAAGTAAGTAAATTTAGGGATTAGAGGTGATATCTCCATTCCAGGGGATCTTCAGAAAGAGAAAAAATGGCAGCAGTTAGAGCTCTAACCAGGCTTTTTAAGTGCCCTGTTGCTGGAAAATAGTTTCCGACCTAAAACACTTCATTTAATCTTCACCAATCAGGTGTAATTCATATGAGGAAACAGACTGAATGATTTATCTAAATAAGGATCATGTGTCGAAATCACTAATAAGTGTCAAAGCTATAGCAAAATTTTAATGGTATGCATTTAAATTCAGCATGCCTTCTATAAACTCTTAGTGGATAGCTCAGTACCCTATAGAATAGCATTTGTTTCTTCTTCTGATTATTAAAGTAATGTAAAGACATGTCTAGGGCTATATTTTTAAATTACCAACATTATTAACAAAAGATAGGAGGGACTAATGGCAATAAACTTTTATTTATTTTTTCTTTTCAAGATTTTATTTATTTGTTTATTTAGATTTTATTTATTTATTTGACAGATAGAGATCACAGTAGGCAGAGAGGCAGGCAGAGAGGGGGTGGGAAGCAGGCTTCCCACTGAGCAGAAAACCTGATGTGGGGCTCAATCCCAGGACTCTGAGATCATAACCTGGGCCAAAGGCAAAGGCTTAACCCACTGAGCCACCCAGGCATCCCACAAGATTTTATTTTAATTCAAGTTAGTTCACATATAGTATAGTATACTTTCAGGGAAAAACTTAGTAATTCATCAGTTGCATGTAATACCCACTGCTCATTACATCAAATGCCCTCCTTAATGCACATAACCCAGTTTTCCCATCCCCCCCCACCCCTCTCCCCTCCAGCAACCCTCAGTTCGTTTCCTAGAGTTAAGAGTCTCTTATGGTTTGCCTCCCTCTCTGTTTTTATCTCACTTTATTTTTCCTTCCCTTTCCCTATGTTCGTCTGTTTTTGTTTCTTAAATTCCAAATGGCAATAAACTTTTAACAACTTCTAGATTTCTGTATGGTACAAGTTGGAAATACAGCATGCATTTTAATTTTTTTTTTGGCACACATTTAGACTATTATTTTTTTCTTTGTTTAAGTAATTTCATAGCTTACCCTTGGCCCTTTCACACTTGGTCCTTTTCATTTTTGCATTCTTGATTTGTTAATTCTTTAATCTTTGGAGAACTCTTCAAATAATTGTACCAAAAAATGTATTTGAGAGCTTGATATTGGCAAAATGGTGAACTAGGAAGCTCTCTAGGTCTTTGTTCTACTACAGAACACTAATAAAGTAACAGATTGGCCAAAATAGCATTGTGGGAGTTCTGGGAACTAAGAAACTAAGTGAGGATCTATAGGCACCAAGTAAATGCCCAACCAAGGAAATGCCACACTCACAATTGCAGGATTTTTCATGGCACTTTTTTCTCACTTTTGCTTCACTGTCTCCCTTGCGCAAGGTGGTACATGCAGGAGGAATCCACCCAAGTCTTAGTTCCTCCCTTGAGATGTAAGGTAAAAGTATATGGTCTTCTGACTGGAAAATCTCATCCTTTTGGGGTTGTCTTAGAGCTTGCCTCATTCCTGTCCTGTTTTCTGATCATAGACCTTTGTTTCTACAAAAGTGAAGAGCCTGTGAGAGGGAGGTACTAGAGATGAAGATCAAATAAGGAAAGGCAGCCATGGAAGCCAAAGATAAGGCATGTAGTAATCAAATTCAGAGTTCAGGACAGAATTACTGGAATGTGAGATGTATCCATCCCCTCACCTCGCAGGATGTACATTATTGGTTGTTTTCCTTATTACTTCAGGAGAGTCTTTGAAGAGGTTCTCAGACTGGCACTGGTTTCTGTGACTGCTTCTGCTCTCCTGGCTTTGGCTGCCTGTGTTCAGCCTTTTGTTGTTCAGACCACATCTGTAGCTTTGTTTGGCATCCCCGGAGTGTGGGGTTTTAGAATAAATTAGATCCCGGGGATGCCCTGATTTGGTGTGCTGCTCTTTAAGCCCTCCCCACTGTATTCTAAGCATCTTCTAGGGACTAATGCTTTTTTATATTGAAATGGGAAAAGGGCTCTAGTGCCCTTAGGGGTTAGTTAAGTAATTTCAGGGAGTAGACTGATTCAACACTAATCTCACTCAGGGCAGCCCACCAGATGGACATCTTTCCACTTCAGACTCCCCACAGCTTAACTCACCCTTCTCTGATGAATAATGGCCCTCAAATTAAAGGACAGATCTGAAGTATTCCCCCCTTCAGATATATTTTTCCTTCATATCCCTTCCAGGGATTGCCCCTATCTATTTTCCCCTTTACAAACTTTGTGAGTAAACTCTTTGTTAATTCTTCTTCATCTCCTCCATACTTATTTCATTGCAATTTAATTTTTGTTTCAACATTGCAAAGAAATTACTCTTGCTAATGCTTGCTTTCAAATTGTCCCAAATAATGGATTTTTAGAATGTAGTCTTGCCTGAACCCTCTCTGGTCTTAGTCTGTGTTCATTAGTTCCTTCTAGGACCACTTGCCTCTCTTGTCTTTTGTGACTTGGTACTTTTAGTGTTAATTAAACTGAAATAACGGAGTGATATTAGACTTGTATTACAAACTTGATATTAAACTTCAGATCAAATGCTCCTTAATGATAAGTATATTTGTTGATAATTCTGTCTAAAATGGCAGTCCCGATTCTATCATTCTTTGCTCCAGCTCTCTATCATTCTTTGCATTATCTCTAGGGCACTTAATCACAGCATGCCAAAGTATGGGACTATTTCTTTGTCATTTTGATTTGTAAAATTATTCCCTTATTCTTTGGGTTGTCTTCTTACTTTTTTGATGGTATCCTTTGAAACACAAACATTTTTAATTTTGATGAAGTCCAATTTGTCTATTTTTCCCTCTCACCCTGTACTTTTGGTATCGTGGTAGGAAGGCTTTGCTTAAACAAGTCACAGAGATTTAATTGTACATTTTTTTTCTAAGAGGTTTGTAGTTTAAATTTTCATATTTAGGTCTGTGTCTCATCTTAAGTTAATTTTTGGATATGGTAGAGAGAGGGGTTCAACTTCTTTCTTTGTACATAGATATTCAGTGCTTTTAGCACTATTTGTTGAAAACTGTTCTATTCTCATTGAATGATCTTGGCACCCTTGTTGAAAATCATTTGACCGTAAATGTATGAGTTTATTTGTGAACTTTTTTTTTAGATTTATTTCATACTTTAATTTCTTTTAGAAATGGTTTGTAATTTTCATTGTACAAGTGTTGTACCTACTTGGTTAAATTTATTCTTAAGTATTTTATACTTTTTTTTTAGTATTTTATACTGATTAATGGTATTGCAAATTGAGTTATTTCTTAATTCCATTATTGAATTGTTAATTGCTAATGTATACAAATATACCTGATTTTTTAAATGTTAATGTATCCTTCAACATTTCTGAATTTATTAGCACTAATTTTTTTTGTGAGTTCTTTACAATTTTCTATATATAAGATCATGTCATCTGTGAATATAGTTCTACTTCTTCCTTTTTAATTTGAATACTCTTTATATTTTTACTGCCTAATTGTCTAGTCAGTCTACCTAAAGTTTTGTCAATTTTGTTGATCTTTCCAGAGTTGAATCCTGGTTTTGTTGATTTTCTTTATTCTTTTCTATTCTCTATTTCATTTATTTCTACTGTAATATTTAGTTTTTCCATCTTTCTTCTTGCTTTGTATTTAGTTTCTTGTTCTTTTCCTAGTTACTTAAGCAGGAAAGTTAGGTTTTTGATTTAAGATCTATTTTATTTTTTAATGTACCTGTTATAGGTCTAAATTTTGAGCAATGCTTTTGACATATCCCATAAATTTTGGTATAGTGTATATTCATTTTTATTCTTACCAAGTATTTTCTAATTTTCTTTTCAATTTCCTCTTTGACTCCACTTTTTAAAGATGTGTGTTTTTTAATTTTCATGTCTTTTTAAATTTCCAGTTTTCCTTCTATTATTGAGTTTTAATTTCATTCAATTGTGATTAGAGAAGAGACTTTGTATGATTTCAATCTTTTTATATTTACTAACTCTTGTTTTGTGGCCTAATGTATGATTTATCCTGTAGAATGTTCTATGTGCCCTTAAAAAGAATGTGCATTTTGCTCCTGTTGGGTTGAATGTTCTATATATAACCATTAGGTCTAGCTGGTTTATAGTGTTGTTCAAGTTTTCTATTTCTTTATCTTATGTGTAGCTGTTTCATCCATTGTTGAAAGTGGTTGTTGAAATCTCGAAGTATTAGTGTTGAACTTCTTGACATTTTCCTTCAATTCTGTCATTTTTTTGGTAGCTTTGTTGTTTGGTGGATATAATTGCATTATTGTCACAGTTCCTTGATGGATTCACCTTTTGTCATCATATAATATCCTTCTACATCTAATGTAGCAATTTTTAAAATCTAAAGTCTAATGTGATATTAAGTATACTAAAATATATCGTAGCTTTCTTTGGTCACTATTTGCATGGATTACCTTTTTCTTTTCTTTCACTTTCAATTTATTTGTGTTTTTGGTTTTAAAGTGAGTCTCTTTGTAGACATCAAATAGTTAGATCATGTTTTATTTAATCCATTCTGCCAATTTCTGCTTTATAATTGGAGAACTCAGCTAGTTAAATTGAAAGTCATTATGGATAAGGAAGGACTTCTGCCATTTTGCTAATTGCCTTCTACATGTCTTGTATTTTTTGTATTCCTGAATTTCTCAAGTCTATGTGTTATACAAATATATTACAGTATACTATTTTGATTCCCTTCTCCTTTTTTTCCTCTTTATTTTATTGTATATATATATATATATTTTAGTCTTGTCCTGAGGATTACAATTAACACCTTAATTTATTATAATTTTGTTTGAATTAATACCAATTTAGTTTCAATAATATTCACAATACTTTGCTTTTTGTATAGTTCCATCCCTTTATATTGTTATTGTCACAAATTGCAACTTTATGTCAGTCCTTTAACATAAATTTATCATTTTTGTTTTGTAGTTGTATTTTAAATCATAAAGAAAAATGTTTATTAATAAATATATAATTAAATTAAAAAATTAATTCCACTAAGGTTAACATACAATGTTGTATTTAATTTCAGGTATACAACACAGTGACTCAACAATTCTATACATTAGTCAGTGTTCATCACAATAAGTGTACTCTTAATTTCCTTCACTTATTGTACCCATTACCCCCAACCACCTCCCCTCTGGTAACAATCAGTTTGTTCTTTATAGGTAAGAGTGTACTTTTTGGTTTGTCTCCTTTTTCCCTTTTATTCACTTTTTTTCTTAAATTCTGCATATGGGGGCGCTTCAGTGGCTCAGTTGATTGAGAATCAACTCTTGGTTTCAGCTCAGGTCATGGTCTTGGGGTTGTGTGATCAAGCCCCATGCCAGGCTCTGTGTTCAGAAGGCAGTCTACTTGAGAATCTTTCTCTCCCTCTACACTTCCCCCTGTTCACACACACTCTCTCTCTTTATTAAATAAATAAATCCTTAAAAAAATTCCACAGAATTGAGGGTCCATATCTGGGCTCTCTACTCTGTTCCACTGGTCTATGTGTCTTTATGCCAGTACCATGCTGTCTTGGTGATCACAGCTTTCTAGTAAAGCTTGAAATCAGGTAATGTGATGCCCCCCCATTTTATTTTTGACAAAACAGGAAAAAATATACAGTGGAAAAAAGACAGTCTCTTCAATAAATGGTGCTGGGAAAACTGGGAAGCTATATGTAGAAGAATGAAACTCGACCATTCTCTTACACTGTACACAAAGATAAACTCAAAATGGAAAAAAGATTTCAACATGAGACAGGAATCCATCAGAATCCTCCATCAATCTGCCGATCTATACTTTTGATGTCATTCCAATCAAAATTCCACCGGCATTTTTCAAAGAGCTGGGGCAAACAATGCTAAAATTTGTATGGAACCAGAAGAGACCCCGAATTGCTAGTGAAATGTTGAAGAAGAAAAACAAAACTGGGGACATGACATTGCATGATTTCAAGATAACTATGAAGCTGTGATCACCAAGACAGCATGGTACCGGCACAAAAACAGACACACAGAGCAGTGGGACAGAACAGAGAGCCCAGATATAGACCCTCAACTTTATGGTCAAATAATCTTTGACAAAGCAGGAAAAAATAAACAGCGGAAAAAGATAGTCTCTTCAATAAATGGTGCTGGGAAAATTGGACAGCTATGGCTAGAAGAATGAAACTCAACCATTCTCTTACACCGTACACAAAGATAAACTCAAAATGGATAAAAGACCTCAACATGAGGCAGGAATCCCTCAGAATCCTAGAGGAGAACATAGGCAGTGACCTCTTCGACATTGGCCACAGAAACTTCTTTCAAGATATGTTTCCAAAGGCAAAGGAAACAAAAGTGAAAATGAACTTTTGTGACTTCATCAAGATCAAAAGCTTCTGCACAACAAAGGAAACAGTCAACAGAACAAAGAAGCAACCCACAGAATGGGAGAATATATTTGCAAATGACAGTACAAAGGGCCGATATCCAAGATATATTAAGAATTCCTCAAACTCAACACATACAAAACAGATAATCATCTCAGAAAATGGGCAGAAGATATGAACAGACACTTCTCCAATGAAGACATGCAAAATGGCTATCAGACACATGAAAAAATGTTCATCATCACTAGCCATCAGGGAGATTCATATTAAAACCGCATTGAGATATCACCTTACACCAGTTAGAATGGCCAAAATTAACAAGACAGTAAACAACATGTGTTGAAGAAGATGTAGATAAAGGGGAACCCTCTTACATTGTTGGTGAGAATGCAAGTTGGTTCGGCCACTTTGGAAACAGTGTGGAGATTCCTTAAGAAAGTAAAAATTGAGCTTCCCTATTAACCTGCAATTGCACTACCCCAAAGATACAGATGTAATGAAAAGAAGGGCCATCTGTACCCCAATGTTCATAGCAGCAATGGCTATAGTTGCCAAGCTGTGAAAAGAACCAAGATGCCCTTCAATGGATGAATGGATAAAGAAGATGTGGTCCATATATACTATGGAGTATTATGCCTCCATCAGAAAAGATGAATACCCAACTTTTGTATCAACATGGACGGGACTGTTAGAGATTATGCTGAGTGAATAAGTCAAGCAGAGAGAGTCAATTATCATATGGTTTTGCTTTGTGGAGCATAAGGAATAACACGGAGGACATGGGGAGATGGAGAGGAGAAGGCAGTTGGGGGAAATTGGAGAGGGAGATGAACCATGAGAGACTGTGGACTCTGAGAAACAAACTGAGGGTTTTGGAGGGAAGGAGTGGTGGGAGGTTGGGTGAGCCTGGTGGTTCACTCATATGTGGAATTTTTTTTTCCATTTTTAAAAAAATTTATTTTTTATTTATTTTCAGCATAACAATATTCATTATTTTTGCACCACACCCAGTGCTCCATGCAATACGTGCCTTCCATAATACCCACCACCTGGTACCCCGACCTCCCACCCCCCACCCCTTCAAAACCCTCAGATTGTTTTTCAGAGTCCATAGTCTCTCATGGTTCACCTCCCCTTCCAATTTCCCTCAATTCCCTTCTCCTCTCTAACTCCTCTTGTCCTCCATGATATTTGTTATGCTCCACAAATAAGTGAAACCATATGATAACTTATTCTCTCTGTTTGACTTGTTTCACTCAGCATAATCTCTTCCAGTCCCGTCCATGTTGCTACAAAAGTTGGGTATTCATCCTTTCTGATGGAGCCATAATACTCCATAGTGTATATGGATCACATCTTCCTTATCCATTCGTCCGTTGAAGGGCATCTTCATTGGCAGATGAAGGGGATTGATGGAGGATTCTGATGGATTCCTGTCTCATTCCTTCCTCACTCATAGGCTGAGTGAGATTGTAAGCTAGGCTCCAAGACTAGGCTAGACCCAGGGTCATTGTTAGGTTATGCAGGCTAGAGGCTATGCTCAACAGTTGCACAGGGCTGCTGACTTTCAGTTTGTTTAGAGTGGAGTGTTTTTTTTTTTTATCATTTTTTTTCTGCTTTTACCATTTTGTCATTCTTTGAAAATCATTTTTTGTCATTTGATCAGGACAAGACTTCCTGGTCAAGCCCAACAGTGAATTTGGTTCCCTGCCTGGATGAGGTCAGAGAATAGAGTCCAAAGCTAGTAATGCCTATTTACTGGGGACTCAAATCAGGCAGAAGTGCCAGCTAAGCTCACTGGCCAGATGGATCCATGAGCTTAGCTCTGCAGATGGGGTGATCCACTGGCTGAGATCTCTACTCAGGTTCTACAGCAGGAAGGCTGTTCTCTAGCATCTGAACACTAGTTGTGGTAAACCCTTACCCCTGTTTTCCATCTCTATGTTATGCCCTGTATAACATGCAGATTAACTCATGATCCTTATGAGGCAAGACAGGAGTGGACCTCCCAGAAAGCACCCTGCAATGTTGGTGGAGGTGGATGTCCATACTGGGCTCTCCTTTCTTCCTGGAGAAACTGGATAGGACCTTTCAGTGCCATTCTGTGTTATCCTGGTAGAGGCACAAATCAGGCAAAGTGAAACCTCTCCTCTTACTCTTCTAAGGCAGTCTTTCTGGGTCTCTGTGGTCCAGGAGAATGCTACAGCCTCACCCTGTGATTATGGGATTTTCACAACAGTGTCTTGTCTATGGATAACAGTTTGTCTTCTTGTGAAGAGGACTAAGGTCAGGCAACTTCTGTTACCATCTTGATCATATCATCCCCTTTTCTGTTTGTCCTTGGTAAGTGCTATTAGGGCTTTTGGACTGACAACATGATTTACTTCTTCCCTCTCAAAGTTACTTTTTTTTTTTTTCTACATCTGCAGAAGTTATAGCTGTAAGTTTGTACCTTTGACCGCCTTCACCCATTTCTCCCACCCCACCCCCATACGCTGCCTATGGAAATCAACAATTTGTTCTCTGTTTCCGTGAGTATGGTGTTTTCTTTTTGTTTGTTTGTTTGCTTTTTTTTTTTTTTAAGATTTTACATACAATATTTCTTTTCTGACTTACTTCACATAGCATACTGCTCTCAAGGTCTATCCATGATGTTGCAAATGACTGGATTTCCTTTTTATGGCTAAAAAATAATCTATTGTGTGTGTATATTATATATATATTACATATATGGAAAATATATATCCCACAATATAGTATGCACCCCCCCCCACAGTTTGCTATTCATTCACCTGTTACTCATTCATCTATTGAGGAACACTTAGGCTATTCCCATGTCTTGCTATCATGAATTATGCTGCAATGAACCTAGGGATGCAGATATCTCTTTGAGATACTGATTTCATTTCTTTTGGATATATATCCAGCAGTGGGATTGTGGAATCATATGGTAGTTCTGCTTTTACTGTTTTGAGGAACTTCTATGGGGCTTTCCATAGTAGCTGCACTAATTTACAATACCCATTAACCAATTTATCAATTCCCACTAACAGCCCACAAGTGTTCCTTTTCTGGGACACCTGAGTGGCTTAGTCAGTTAAGCATCTGCCTTTGGCTCAGGTCATGATCCCAGCATCTTGGGATCAAGTCCTGCATCAGGCTCCTTGTTCAGTGGGGAGCCTGCTTCTCTCTCTCCTTCTGTTGCTCCCCCTGCTTGTGCCCTCTCTCTCTCTCTCTCTGACAAATAAATAAATAAAATATATTTTTTAAAAAGCTTCCTTTTCTCCACATTCTCACCAACACTTGTTATCCCTTGTCTTCTTGATGATAGCCATTCTAACATTCCATATCCACAAGAGGTGATACCTCATTGTGGTTTTGATTTGCATTTCTCTGATGGTGAGTGATGTTGAGCACCTTTTCATGCACCTGTTGGCCACTTGTAATGTCTATTCATTTCCTGTGCCCATTTTTATGGGACTATTTTTTTTCTATTAACTTGTATAAGATCTTCATATAATTTGTGGGTAATTTGTATACTAATCCCTTATCAGATATATGGTTTGCAAATATTTTCTTCAGTTCCATAGTTGCTCTCCACTTTGTTGATGGTTTCCTTGCTATGCAGAAGCTTTGTGGTTTGATGTTCTATCACTTGTTTAGCTTGGACTTTGATGCTTTTTCTCAAGATATCAAATCCAAAAAATCATTAAGAAGGCCAAAGTCAAAAAGTTTACCTCTTCTGTCTCCTTTGAAGTGTTTTATGGTTTCACGTCTTACATTCAGGTCTTTAATCCATTTTGAGTTGATTATTATGTATGGTGTAAGATTAGGTCCAGTTTCACTCTTCTGCATATGGATATCCAGTTTTCCCAACACTATATATTGAAGAGATAATCCTTTTCCCACTGTATATTTGTATTTGCCTTGTTCTAATTAAATTGTCCATATATGCATGTGTTTATTTCTAGAGACTTTATTCTGGTCCACTGATCTGTGTATAGGTTTTATGCCAATACTATATTATTTTGATTACTATCAAAACTATTACTATTACAAAACCATTAGCTTTGTTATATAGTTTGAAATCAAATGACTAAAGAGATACATAAATAATAATTCAATAACATTTCTAGAATATGGGGAAATATTCTAGGATTGGTTCAAATACTTTCAAATATTTCTGGAATTTATAAATCTACTGCATTGACTTTATAGAAAAATCAGAATGAAGAAATCTATAAACCAGGGAAGGTATGTATGTGTGGAGGGTAAATTATAAGTTAGGGAAAGGACTGGGGAAAGTTAAATCTCGATGCAGATGTGAAAAATGTTCTTAATAAGAGATTCAGGAGGTGGGAATGCGAGCTGATGCAGCCACTCTGGAAAACAGTATGGATGTTCCTCAAAAAGTTGAAAATAGAGCTACCCTATAACCCAGCAATGGTACTACTGGGTATTTACCCTAAAGATACAAATGTAATTATCTGAATGCTATGGAATGATGTCAATTAGATGCCCCCCCACTTCCTTTCTAGTAACATGAACTGGGTAAAGCTTACAAAAGGATTGTCATGATTAGTAAAATGCATCCTGTTTATATGTCATAATTAGTAAAGTTTACCCAAATGTTTATAGCAGCAATGTCCAGAATAGCAAAACTATGGAAAGAACCTAGATGTCCATCAACAGATGAATGGGTAAAGAAGATGTGGTGTATAGATATACAATGAAATACTATGAAGCCATCAAGAGAAATGAAATCTTCCCATTTGCAATGAAGTGAATAGAACTAGAGCATATTATGTTGAGCAAAATAGCAAAATAAGCCAGTCAGAGAAAGAGAAAGAAATACTCCAGAGAAAGACAAAATTATCATCTGATCTCTCTGATATGAAGAATTTGAGAGGCAGGGTGGGGAGTTGTGTGGGGTAGGGAGGGAGAAAATGAAACAAGATGGGATCAGGAGGGAGACAAACCTTAAGAGACTCTTAATCTCACTAAACAAACAACCGAGGGTTGCTGGGTGGAGGTGAGGAGGTAGGGATAGGGTGGCTGGGCTATGGACATTGGGGAGAGCAAGTGCTATGGTGAGTGCTGCGAAATGTGTGAGCCTGATGAGCCTGGACAAATAATGCACTATATGTTAATAGACTCTGCAAATTAAAAAAAAGGGATTCAAGATTCAAGAAATAATCCAAGTTTAGAATCGTTAGAACTGATAACAAATTGAAAGCCATAATTTAGTGACTTGATGAGGGAACTGTTTTTGTATTACCAGAGCAACTGGGTCAGTGCAGTCCTCTCTGTGCAAAATATGACAAGAAAAGTTAGAGCCAAAAAGCCCGTGTTAATATTAGGTTAAATGGATATAAGTTCAAACATTAAAATATTTTCATACTATTGATAAATGTTTAACATGGATAAGCAAGGAAATCAGGGAAGGCACAAATAAACACTGCTAGGAATGAAACAGGGGATATATGGGGATGTACTATAGCCAAAGTAGAAAATAAAACAGTAAGAAAATGACATAAACATTTTCTGATAGTAAAATTGAATGAGTAAAATAAACAGATTTTTAGACAAGAACTGAAAACCTTTTCAAAAAAAAATTCTAAAAGACATCCTTCAGGAAGAAAACATATCCAACCTGGATGGTCTGATAGGAAAAACATCTACTCATTAGGCTATATGTTAGTCAGCTACAAAAAGATTCTTCCCAAACATAGTGGCTTCACCCAGATACAAGTTTTTGTCCCGGGTTTAAGCCAAGGTGGTGGCCCAGATGGCATCAGGGACACAGGCTCTTCTATAGTGTTGCTCTGACAGCTTTAGCACACATTTCTATCTTTTTTTTTTTCTATTTAATTTAGTTCTCACTTATTTACATAAATTTACATTTCTAAATATAAATGTAATAAATTTATATTTTTATATTTATAAATTTACACTTTGTAAAAGTATTTGATAGCATAGCATTTGTTTTTCTTCTCTAATCCAATGATGATAGTATAATAAAATTTGTGTTTTTATTGCCTATAAGTTATTCTCCTAAGTTTTTTTGAACATGCCATAATTATATCCATATTTCTATCTTGTGGTCGAAGGAAGCTCTTCAGATCCCACCATCATACCCATATCCCAAGCATCAGCAAGTGGTGTAAATGGGAGGAGAGAACAAACCGCTACTTGGAATAACCTACCTAAAGTAAGTACCTCTAGGGCCATGACGGTTTTCCTGTGGATATGATACAAATAGAGCACAGCCTGGACTTCCCCAGGACAACTCACCAGAGTTCAAGTCCAGGCCTACAACCAAGCTGATGAGAACATGTAATTGCTCTTACAATAAGAGCTCATAGGACTCCTCTCTAATTCATCCACATGTGCCAACCAAACTGAAGACTTTATATTCCATCTCTGTACCTGAAACTATTCATTAGGAGTAAAATTTATCAAGAAAGAAGAAACTGGAACATTGACCCTTCCAGTCCCTCCTTTCAACCACTATGGAGTCTCAGGATAGGACCCTCTCAACACCAGAGCACTATAGCAAGGCAGCAATGACTTGCATCTTCCAGGACTGAATAAAATTTGTTGCTACATAGAAATACAAAAGAGTTAAGCCATATTTCAGGGCAACATCCCACAAACAGGATGCACTTTACTAATTAAGGCAATCATCTTGTGAGCTTTACCCAGTTTATGTTACTAGAAAGGAAGGGGGGGCATCTAATTGACATCATTCCATATCCACATTTTAGGAAGAGATATTCTTCTCCCAAGTGCCAAAACTACGTCTACATGTATCAATAAAGCTGTGTTTACCAGTACCAGACTCTAGCACATTTTATAGTTAATAAATAATAATACTTACCTGGGTGTTCTGCTTTATTAAATTAAGACTTATAAAACACACATATATTCAATACTGGTCATATTTCTTCTTTATCCTAATCAAAAAATATGAACAGATGAAAAATGCAAACAGAAATTTTAAAAAAGAAATCCATTCTACAATATACATTTCTTCCTTGAAAATAGTTTTGTATTTTATTTTTCTAAGAACCTATTTTAGTGTCTCCCCAATTAAATTAATTTAAATACATGACTAACAGTCATATTGTAACAAGAGGTGTTTTCTGACATATTGGCAGTATGAAATGATTTGAGAGACTCTGTTGCTACACAGAACCTGAGTGACCTAGAGCTAATAGCACTAACTTCAAGAGTGTGAAGACACTCTAAAACCAAAGACAAGCAAACACTGGGATTTCCCATTCCCTTACCAGATGCTGTTGTACACTTATTAGCTGAATCCAGAAAAAAAATGGCTTATACAAAGCTCTTTTCTCCAGTCCTCAAGTCCCCTCAACACAGGAATAGAGAAATGTTGGGATTAAAAGCAAAAGAAGCCATAGGAAAATAATTACAACTCCAGCTATCTAGGTAACCAAATTAGTGATGGAGCTGAGTCCCCAGCGGTGTTCTTTGCCATGAGACTAGCAGGACAGAAAGAACTCCTCACTGCAGAATGATCTCTATCCACAGAGTCTAGACCAGACAGGGACTCTTGGCTGTACCTTTGGCAGCAACCTCAGAAGAAAATAATGGGGATGTGTTCAGATCTGTCCTTTTAGGGAGAAAACCCTCATCACTCGCTGGCGGATCTGCCGGGTCTTCACCCCATAGACAAGAGGATTGAGTGCAGGTGGCACAAGGAGGTAGAGGGTGGCCAGAAGAATATGAACATGATGGGGTACATGGTGGCCAAAGCGATGAGTGAGAAAGGAGAACATCCCTGGAATATAGAAGATCAGAATGACACAAATATGAGAACCACATGTGCTAAAGGCCTTAAGACGAGCCTCTCCCCCTGGTACCTTCAGCACAGTCTGAAGGATGAGACCATAGGAAATACCAATGGCCACAACATCTACCCCAACCACAAGCAGGGCCACTGCCAACCCGTAAGCTCGGTTTACTGTGGTTTCTGAGCAGGCCAGTTTTACCACAGCCATATGTTCACAATAGGCATGGCCTATGATGGTGGCCCGGCAGAAGACGAGTCTCTGCAACAGGATAGGGAAGGGGAGGAGGAGGACCAATCCCCGTACCAGCACTGCCATCCCAATGCGCCCTATGATCCCTGGATGCAAGATGGTAGAATGGTGCAGAGGGTGACAAATGGCTACATAGCGATCCAGAGCCATAGCCACAAGTACACCTGACTCCATGGAAGAGAACGCATGGATGAAGAACATCTGGATCAGGCAGACAGTGTACCCAATCTCATGGGCATGAACCAGGAGTACCGCAAGGGTTTTGGGCGCAGTGGAGGAGGCCAGCACCAGGTCAATGCCAGAGAGCATGGCCAGAAAGAGGTACATAGGCTGGTGCAAGGATGAGTCAGTCCAGATGATGAAGATGATGCTCACATTGCCCATTACAGCAAGAAGATAAAGGGCACACAGTGGCAATGCTATCCAGTGCTGGCTTTCCTCCAAACCGGGGATGCCCATCAGGAAAAAAGAAGGATGGAGTAGCCTCCAGCTTGAATTACTAAGGGCCATCGTCAATGGCTTGCTTGGACACAGAAGAGAGAAAAGAATCCAAAATCATGATCTCTCCATTCCTGGTGGGTTATCCCAGTGTCTAGATCTGGCCACCATCTTCATGAGAAGAAAGAAGCTGAAAGTGAAACACAAGCAAATAAAGTGAGATACAAAGAAGAGAATCCCCTGGTCTTGAGATAATGTCTTTAAGGTGAGACATCCACATGTCTGAACTACAATGGGTCTAGTTTCATTTACAGATAAGAGTAAACACTCTGCTTTTAGGGAGATGTTTAAACTCTACCATTCAATTACTTCTCACTTGGAATGTCCACTGGAAAGGATCCTCTGCAGCCCCTCTTGCCATTGCTGAATGCTGTAAATCAATCTGTTCTCTTTAAAGTATTCTCCCTCAGTTTCCACAACACAGCAGCCTCCAGTTGTCCCTCCTATGTCTCCCATCCCACCCCCTTCTCCATCTACCTCTCTCTTATGTGGTGTTGATTCCAGGGTCCCATCCTCTCCTCTCTTCCCTGTTCTGTACATTATCTCTGATTGAGTTCATCCATTTATTAATATTGTAACCAATTACGTCCTTTAATTTCTTCCAAATCCAGGTTTCTGAGTCAAATACTTTTCTGCAACCCAGATCTATTTTGCATTTATCTATACCTAAGTATCTATACCACATGCTCAAGGAATTCAAGACTGAATTAATTTGCTTACTCTTTCCCAATCCACTCTACCTCCTTCATGCTCATAGCTTTGTATGTTAAATCACTATATGTACCTATTCAACCCAATGTAGAAACCTGAAAGGATCCTTTCTCATTCTTATCTCTCCTCTCTTTTACTTGTGACCAGTTCCTGTTGACTACAGTTTAAACCCTTTGATCCAGTCATTCTTCTTAGCCCCTAGTGTCACTGCTTAGTGACACACTCCTAACCTCTATCTCCTTAGATCTCTCTGACTTTGATTTTATACCTTTCAAACCAGTCTCCACGTAGTAGGAGGGTGTTTTGTAACATACAGATGTCATCTTCTCACTTCTGAGATTAAAACCCTTAGTCCATTAAACCCATGGAATGAAATCATACATTTAAGACTGGTGTACAAAATTTCAAAGTTTATCTGATATACATTACCTTAAATCAATTGTAGTTATCATTATTATTAACATTTATAAAAAACATTGCTAAATATGAGATTATGGCCTCTTTCCTTTTTACTTTGTCCACATGAATCTGTTTCTGTCTCAAATTTTTGCTGTTTATGTCTTACCATGAAGTCATGATGATTCAGTGTTCTTGAAACCCCCATATTAACAAGTCATACAATTAAACAGGTGTTCTGTTTAATCTTCTCCATGCAATTCACTTCTAGGGCATTAAAACAAACAACATGATACTGGATCTGTTTGCATCTATATGTTTGTCTTAAGAAACAGACATGGTCTGAAATAATTGTATTTTTATACATAAGGGAGAGGTTCACATGTATATCTATATAAAAAAGAGTCAGTAAAGACTCAGGTCCTTCAGATTGTGCATCTATAGATCACTCCTAGTGTCATTTTCATGAATCAATGATGACTACAATATTGTTCCCAATCTCTTAACATAGCAGTTACAAAATCTGAAATGACAGATAGGCACATAACTCCCAGTCTGTTTTCCTTCCATATTCAAATCCACTTATAACTGCAAGTAGCAGTAACATATTTTTATTCAGACCTCCAGGAAAATCCCATAATTACAAAAATTCACATTTTAGTACTTGACATTCTGTATGGTGAGAAAATTAAGTCTCTTTCTTAACTACACCCTCTCTGCTGTAGGTTTCAGCTCATGTCTCAGTTTTCAGCTGAGGAGTCAGAGAACAGTTCTCCGTTTGTGGGAGGTCACCCATTGTTTTGATAGGAGCAGTGTCAGCAGAGAAGTGGAGGATGGAGCCCAAAACAATGGGTAAGAAAGAGAGCAAACACACAGGTACCTGAGTACCACCTGCCTGGTTTATGCTGTAGTCTATAGCAAAAGCCTAGGGCTATTTCTTAAAAATTAATTGCTAAAGTCAACAAGAGGTGCCCCAGTGATTCTTAGAGGAAAAGCAGAACAGACTTTATTCCCAAGACCTAAGGGAAGATATATTTAGTTCTCTGAGCAGGAAGCAGAGGACAATTAGCGAAGAACTGTAGTTGTACATTCCTATTTATTCACGTAAATTCAGTCCAAGCAACCTGTCTTCTATGAAGCCATCCCTAAATTCTGTAAGGCGGCATGGCATGCCTCCTTTTCTTCCCTATCAAATCACTTTACCAGTCATGTCATTGCACTGACTCCCTTGTACTGGAAAACCTATCAGTGTGTTGGTGCTTGGAGACCAGGGGCTATGTCTTGCTGGGGGCAGCAGTCCTGGGGCAAGTTTCAGAAGTACAGAATCTAGCTAGTACTTAGCAATGTTTGCTTAATACTTTATGATTATATTATAATATTATATTATATAATGTAACATAAAATATTACAATATTATTTTACAAATAAATAGATGAATATATAAAACAACCATAGACAAAAACTTGAGGGATTAGCAGATGTGGGTATCTGTGAGGGATGAACTGATTGGGCCTCATGCTCCTCACCTGAAGTGATGTTCTGGGTGCTTCATGTCAGAAGGAACCCTGTTGAATCTCTATGCAAGAAAAGTCTATAGCAGGATCCCAGCTGTGTGTCAGAATTGAGGGCCACCTCTGGTCACTGCTGGTCACTTCTATCACTATCTCTGTTATTGCAGGCAGGAGTGCAGGCAGCCCTCTGTGGGCTATGGCTTGTCCCTGTTTCCATAATCTCTAAAGTGGCATGGACTTGATCATAGTGGTAAAAGAGAGATTCAGGGACACGGAGATTATGAGAGGGAATAGAAACAATGGGTTCACAATGATGACTTACTAGGAGAGGGAAAAACAAAAATCAAACCCTTAGAGGCAGCGTTCAGGTGTCAAATTCAAGACACATATACAATCAGTAAAATATGCCTGGTACAGGGGGACCACTCTCCTGATCTCCAGGCTACCTCTGAGTATGCATATCTCACAGTCTTGATTCAGGAGAAAACTGAGAAAAAGGAGAAAATTGCCAGACTCAAAGTTTCCATTATGGTCTTCTCTGCTCAGCCACAGAAATACCCTGAATCCCCAGTTTAGTCTACATGATGACCACCTGCCCCATGAGACTAACATGAGACTAACAGTGATGAAGGGGATTTTACATTCAAAAAAGCTATACAGAAATTTCTGAATACCAAAAAGGAAACCAAACACATCACTTGGGTTCAAAGATAAAGATTTCCAGGATGATCTTCTCCTAGCTCTGGCAAGACTTAGGTTAAATGGGTTAATTAACTATGTCTACATGCATCGTATATGATGATGAGGATGTCAAGCTAGGATGCTAAAGTACTCTGTGAATGACTATGAAGATTCAACCATGGCTTTCGTTAGTATTGGAAAACTCAAAGGTTACCTTACAGCAATGCATGGTCTGAAGGGCAGAAGCTAAGAGGAATTGAACAGAAAGGTTTAGTTTTGAGAAGTCAGACCTGGGGAGAACAGCTACTCTGAGGCAAAAGAAAATAAACTTAAGACAACAAAAGTTGTCAGACCAGAAGTATTGGAAGACTCAGAGCCACAGTAGCCAACCAAGACATAGCTCCTATCACAAGGGCTATGAGAAAGCAGAAGTCAGCTGTCAATAGTCTTCTCCAAAATGATAAGCCCCAAATGTGACCTCAATTCCCACACCTGAAATCCTGTGCATGGACTTTTAGTTGGTTCTCATCTTCACGCTAAAAGGTAAGTCCATTCTTGATACTTCTCCAAAGCAAAGCTGATGACTGTGAACAGGCACTGGGAAGTCAAGATATTATTACCATTTGACAGGTCTCAAAGGACACACAGATACACCTGGACAGAGCCCAAGTTAGCCTCCACATTAGCTGGAGGCACAGGGAGCTAAGTCTCTAGGGATAGCTGATTAGGCAGGAGAGTTGGTTATTTCCCTCAAATAACCATCCTGTCCTACATAAGTTAGGGGGAACTGAAAGACACTTGTGAAGTTCACAGTCCCATAATACTAAAATACTGAGATCTAACCACGGTACCTTAGAATACTTCTCCTTCCCCCGCAACCCATCACCATGTTACTAAGGTCTGTATACAGCAGCTTGAGGAGGGTTTTTTTTTTTTTTTTGCCTAACACATCATGTCCCACTATCAACAAAAAATTATAAGTCATATAAAAAGCAAAACACATGATTTAAAGAGACAAAGTATGCATCAGGCCCAGACATGGCAGGGTAGCTGGAATTATCAGACTGGGAATTTTAAACAATTATGAACAATAGGTTAAGGGCTCTAATGGACAAAGTACACATCATGCATATAGGCAATATAAGCAGGGAAATGGAAATACTAAGAAGAAAATAAAAAGAAATGCTAGAAATTGAAAACAACAACACTGTAACAGAAAGAAAAAATGACTTTGATGGGTTTATTAGTAGAATAGATATGGCAAAGGAAAGACTCTCTGAGCTTGAGAATAGATCAATAGAATCCTCCCAAACTGAAAAGCAAAGGGAACAAAGACAAAAAAAAATGAACAGAATATCAAATGTCTGTGGGACAACTAAAAGGGGTAACATATGCAAAATGAGGTTACAAGAAGAAGAAAGAGAGAAAGGAAGAAATATTTGAAACAATGATGACAGAATTCCCCCCAAATTATTGTCAGACACCAAACCACGTCCAGGAAGCTCAGAAAACACCAAACAGGATCAGTGCCCCCCAAAACTACATCTAGGCAATATCATTTTCAAACTAACAAACATCAAAGATAAAGAAAAAAATAATGAAAGAGGTTATGGGGGTAAAAACACCCTACATATAGAGGAATAAAGATAAGAATTACAACTGATTTCACCTCAGAAAATATGCAAGAAAGAAAAGAGAGGAATGAAATATTTAAACAGTTAAGAGACAGAAAACAATAACCCAGAATTCTCTACCCTGTGAAATTTTCCTTCAAAAGTGAATGAGATGAGGCTTAAGTGGGTAGGAGAAGAATCCATGAAACAAGATGGGATAGGGAGGGAGACAAACCATAAATGACTCTTAATCTCACGAAACAAACTGTGGGTTGCTGGGGGGAGGGGCGTTGGGAGAAGGGGGGTAGGGTTATGGACATTGGGGAGGGTATGTGCTTTTGGGTAAATTGGAAGGGGAGATGAACCATGAGAGACTATGGACTCTGAAAAACAATCTGAGGGGTTTGAAGTGGCGGGGGGGTGGGAGGTTGGGGTACCAGGTGGTGGGTATTATAGAGGGCACAGCTTGCATGGAGCACTGGGTGTGGTGAAAAAATAATGAATACTGTTTTTCTGAAAATAAATAAATAGGGAAAAAAAAAAAGAAGTGCAGGTAGGGTAGGTTTGGGAAAGTGCCCTTTCTTCTGATTATAAAAGAAATCATTACTTCGCAAATTTGGGGACAATTAAAAGAAAATAAAGAAAACAAAAGTCATCCACCAAAAAAAAAAAATGAATGAGAAATAAAGGTTTTTCTCAGACAAACAAAAATCTCACTGGGTATGACACATTACAAAGAGGACCACACATGTCTGTCCCACAGGCTCTGTTGCAATGTAACATTGACAATTCCTCACCAAGAGATTAAGTCTAATAAACACTCCCTTGAATCTGAGTGACCTTGGTGATCCACTGACAATAGAATGTAACAGAAGTTCAAGCCAGAAAAGGCCATTCAGCATCTGTCTGCATGTCTTGGAATGTTTCCTTCCTGGATGCTCCCTCCAAGAAGCACCTTCTTAGAATCCAGGTGCCATGCAATAAGAAGTCTAAAACCACATGAAGAGGCCTTGGGTAGGCCCTCTATTCAACACTCCCAATTAAGCACAGTCTTAAAATCATGCCAGCCCAGGAACAGACATATGAGTGAAGATACCTTCCACTGATTCCAAACCCTAGCCACATGATTATTTTTACCTGTTTGAGTAGAAGGACGCCACTGGCCTCTACTCCACTGTACTGCTTTTGAATTCGTGACCCATGGTATCCATGAGAATGATAAAATAGATGCTATATTATGCCACTATGTTTATGGTGGTTTGCTAAAAAGAGCAGATAACAAGAACACCATATTTTTCTGAAGTAATTTGGAATTTTACTTATGAGTCATTATTGATTATTTTTTAAAGCATATCACTTCTATTGAAATTTTTTTTGAATTTTTAATATAGTTCACAACTACACTAGCAAAATTCATTTCTATTTGGCTGTGACTCTTTACTAAATTCCTTGTTCATACCAATTTCTAGTATTTTTTTCAAATAAAATCTTTTTTATTTTTTTTAATTTAATTTCAATTAGCTAACATGTAGTACATCATTAGCTTTTGATGTAGTGTTCAGTGATTCATTAGTTGCATCTAACACTCAGTCCTCATCACATCACATGCCCTCCTTAATGCCTATCACCCTGCTACCCCATTTACAACCCTCAGTTTATTTCCCAGAGTCCAGAGTCTTCATGGTTTGTCTCCCTCTATGATTTCTTCCCATTGTTTTCCCTCCCTTCCCCTATGATCCTCCACACTATTCCTTATGTTCCACATATGAGTGAAACCATATGATAATTGTCTTTCTCTGTTTGACTTATTTCACTTAGCATAATCCCTTCCAGTTCCATCCATGTCAATGCAAATGGTAGGTATTCATCCTTTCTGATGGCTGAGTAATATTTCATTGTATATGTGAATCATATCTTCTAATCCATTTGTCTGCTGAAGGATATCTCACCTCCTTCCACAGTTTGGCTATTGTGGATATTGCTGCTATGAACACTGGGATGCATGGTCCCTTTTTTACACTACATCTATATCTTTGGGGTAAGTATCCAGTAGTGCAATTGCTGCATCATAGGTTAGCTCTATTTTTAATGTCTTGAGGAACTTCCCACAAACAGTAGAAGAGGATTCCTCTTTCTCCACACCCTCACAAACATTTGTTGTTCTCTATCTTGTTAATTTTTGCCTTTCTAACTGGTATAAGGTAGTATCTCATTGTGGTTTTGATTTGTATTTCCTTCATGGCTAGTGATGTTGAATATTTTTTCATGTGTCTGTTAGCCATTTGTATGTCTTTTTTTTTTCTTTTCTCCAATTTATTTATTTTCAGAAAAACAGCATTCATTATTTTTTCACCACACCCAGTGCTCCATGCAAGCCGTGCCCTCTATAATACCCACCATCTGGTACCCCAACCTCCCACCCCCCCGCCACTTCAAACCCCTCAGATTGTTTTTCAGAGTCCATAGTCTCTCATGGTTCACCTCCCCTTCCAATTTACCCAAAAGCACATACCCTCCCCAATGTCCATAACCCTACCCCCCTTCTCCCAACCCCCCTCCCCCCAGCAACCCAGTTTGTTTCGTGAGATTAAGAGTCACTTATGGTTTGTCTCCCTCCCTATCCCATCTTGTTTCATGGATTCTTCTCCTACCCACTTAAGCCCCCATGTTGCATCACCACTTCCTCATATCTTTAGAGAAATGTCTGTTCACATCTTCTGTCCAATTCTTGACCAGATTATTTGTTTTTTGGATGTTGAGTTTGAGAAATTCTTTATAACTCTTGGATATTAGTCCTTTATCTGTAATGTCGTTTGCAAATACCTTCTCCCATTCCATGGGTTGCCTCTTAGTTTTGTTGACTGTTTCCTTTGCTGTGCAGAACTTTTTATCTTTTTTTTTCCTCCAATTTATTTATTTTCAGAAAAACAGTATTCATTATTTTTTCACCACACCCAGTGCTCCATGCAAGCTGTGCCCTCTATAATACCCACCACCTGGTTACCCCAACCTCCCACCCCCCCCGCCACTTCAAACCCCTCAGATTGTTTTTCAGAGTCCATAGTCTCTCATGGTTCACCTCCCCTTCCAATTTACCCAAAAGCACATACCCTCCCCAATGTCCATAACCCTACCCCCCTTCTCCCAACCCCCCTCCCCCCAGAACTTTTTATCTTGATGAAGTCCCAAAAGTTCATTTTTGCTTTTGTTTCCCTTGTCTTTAGAGACGTGTCTTGAAATAGAAACTAGAGAAACAGTAGAACAGATCAATGAAACTAGAAGCTGGTTCTTTGAAAGAATAAATAACATCAATAAACCACTGGCCAGACTTACCCTCCCCCAAAAAAGAGGGGGCCCTTGGTGGTTCAGTTGGTTAATTGTCTACCTTCAGTCCATGATCCAAGGGTCCTGGGATCAAGTCCTCCATTGGGGTCCTTGCTTGTCAGGGAGCCTCCTTTTCCCTCTCCCTCTGCTCCTCCCCTCTGCTCATGCTCTCTTTCTCTGTCTCTGTCAATTAAATAAATACAAAAAAGAAGAAAAGAAAAAGGACCCAAATTAATAAAATTATGAATGAAAGGGGAGAAATCACAACTAATACTGAGGAGATAGAGACAATTATTTGAATTTATTACCAGCAGCTATCTGCCAACAAACTAAGCAGTCTGAAGAAATGGATGCATTCCTGGATATGTATAAGCTATCAATACTGAAACAGGAAGAAATAGATAATCTGAACAGATCAGTAACCAGCAAGTAATCAAAAAATTCCCTGAAACAAGAGTCCAGGGCCAGATGGGTTCCAAGGGAATTCTGCCAAACATTTAAAGAAGAAATCATACCTATTATACTGAAGCTGTTCCAAAAAACAGAAATGGAAGAAAAACTTCCAAACTCGATCTGTAAGGCCAGCAATACCCTGATCCCATTACCAGAAAGACCCCATCAAAAAGGAGAATTACAGACCAATATCCCTGATGAACATGGATGCCAAAGTACTCAACAAATCCTACTCAAATGGATCCAACAGTACATTAAAAGGATTATTCACCATGACCAGGTGGGATTTATTCCTGGGATGCAAGGGTCGTTCAACATTTGCAAATCAATCAACATGATAGATCACATTAACAAAAGAAGAGACAAGGACCATATGATCCTCCCAATTGATGCAGAAAAAGCATTTGACAAAATATAGCTTCTTTTCCTGATTAAAACTCTTCAAAGTGTAGGGCTAGAGGGATCATACCTCAATATCATAAAAGCCATCTATGAAAAGCCCACAGCAAATACCATTTTCAATGGGGAAAAACTGAGAGCTTTTTCCTTAAGGTCAGGAACACAACAAGGATGCTCACTCCCACCACTCTTATTCATCCTAGTACTAGAAGTCCCAGCCCCAGCAATCAGACAACAAAAAGAATAAAATGCATTCAGAGTTACAAAGAAGAAGTCTAACTCTCTCTCTTCACAGATGACATGATACTTTATGTGGAAAACCCAAAAGACTCTACCCCCAAATTACTAGAACTCATGCAGCAGGCCAACAACATGGCAGGATACAAAATCAATCCACAGAAATCAGTTGCATTTTTATACACTAACAATGTAACTGAAGAAAGAGAAATTAAGTTGTTCTAAATACACTGGTCAGATTATGTATGATCTTGATTTCATTAATTAGGTAAAAATATGTTGATCCTACTATATTCTAACAATGTGTGTTTAGAACACCACATTAATGGGGAACAAAACTGACAGTGATCTGTCTATCCAGTTCATGTGCAGTGTTAAGTAGTCCATATTAAGATAGCTAATATTATTTACTGAACAATTGGAAGCTACTGATACTATAATGTAATGTGAAAACTATAAAGGAATCTTGATAAGGGCAATGACCTTAACTACTTTATACACTGTTTTATACATGTGACTATTCTAGTGCTAGTTATATGTTTGATAATAATATGTAAATATTTATTGAATGTCTGAGATTTACATAAGGTAAATTAGTTGCTCACTCCATGTAGATATCAAATAGCAGAGTTGAATTCAGAATAATATAAAAAACAGGTAGTAGGATAATTTCATTAAGAAATTCTGGTAAGGTTCAATGTAACATTTCAGAACGTTGAAAGTGGTATAATATTTAGAAGGATGGTCTGTGGAGTCAGATATATCTATATTTGATAAATCTATATCTAAGCTGTTAGATATAGATTTGAATTTCAAGTCAGTTTCAAATCCTCTCAACAAAACAACAACAAAACATTGTACAAAATATACAAAATAATTGTTCTGAGGATGCTGGACCTGAGATAATGGAGGGCAAGGATTCCAAAGAGATGGGAAACAAAAGAGTTGAGTCCTGTTTATTGGAGAAATATTGTTACAACTTATTGGAGAGAGATTCCAAGCCATCTTGGAGTGAAGGTGAACTTAGGTGTAGCCTGGCAGTCTTCCTATGGTGAGAAGGACATGGGAATCAGGGAATTCCAAGGTAGCCAGAGTTCACAGGGTAGAGTACTAGAGGAGAGAGAACAGTATAGAAAGAGAATTCCAAAGATCTACAGAGGGCCTCCTAAAGTATTCAGCGGATGGGTTCATGCAGGTGTGGAAACCAACTAAAAATATTTGAGGGAACAAAAAACAAAAATAAGACTTACATAATTACATAAAAATTTCTGGTTGGCTTTTCAGAATCATCTAAGTTGAGACCTGTGTGCCAGACAGACCCTTTTACCCTCTTATCAACTAGTCTTTGGGTAGAATTGTCCCAGGGAGAGAGCAAAACCTTGGAGACTATTGCTCCCTTTTGCCAAAGGTAATGCCCCTTAAAAGAACACAGCTGAATGTCTTGTGGTCATCATTGATACACTTTAGGGTGAAAGAGGAAATCCTGGCTAACACAGTAAGTAAAGGAAGAAAGAAGAGTTCTAAGGATCATAGTAGTAATGGTTAAACTATGAGATACCACCTTACACAAATTAGAATGGCCGAAATTAACAAGACAGTAAACAACGTGTATTGGAGAGGATGTGGAGAAAGGAGACCCTCTTACACTGTTGGTGGGAATGCAAGCCGGTGCAGCCACTTTGGAGAACAGTGTGGAGATTCCTTAAGAAAGTAAAAATAGAGCTTCCCTATGACCCTGCAATTGCACTACTGGGTATTTACCCCAAAGATACAGATGTAGTGAAAAGAAGGGCCACCTATACCCCAATGTTCCTAGCAGCAATGGCCATAGTCACCAAACTGTGGAAAGAATCAAGATGCCCTTCAACAGATGAATGGATAAGGAATATGTGGTCCATATACACTATGGAGTATTATGCCTCAAGGATAAATACCCAACTTTAGTATCAACATGGACGGAACTGGAAGAGATTATGCTGAGTGAAATAAGTCAAGCAGAAAGAGTCAGTTATCATATGTTTTTGCTTATTTGTGGAAACAACACAGAGGACATGGGGAGATGGAGAGGAGAAGGGAGTTGGGGGAAATTGGAAGGGGGGATGAACCATGAGAGACTGTGGACTCTGAAAAACAATTTGAGGGTTTTGGAAGGGCTGGGGTTGGGAGGTTGAGTGAGCCTGGTGGTGGGTATTATGGAGTGCACGTATTGCATGGAGCACTGGGTGTGGTGCATAAACAATGAATTCTGGAACACTGAAAAGAAATTAAGAAAATAAATAAAATTTTTAAAAAAGTATTTAAATGAAAACCTGATTAAATGTAGAGATAAACCATGTACATGGAAAGGACACATGAGCATTTTAAAGATGTCTTCTACTAAAATAAAATCAATGCAATTTCAAGAAACATTCCAGCAAAGATTTTCAGAGGAATTTGGTGCAGTTATTCTAAACTGTAAAGTGTATATGTATGGTAAAAGTTTCACCAAATGGAACCGAGTTTTAAAAAAGATTTGTCACATCTTAACAGATAATAACATACTACAAACTCATTGCATATCTAATAGTTGTCCCTAATGCAACGGTATGGGATATAATAAAGAGTTTATAACAGGTTCATGTATTTAAGTTAAATTGATATGGGATAATATCATTTACATGTATATAAATTTAATATAAACATAGAAAAACACAGATGAAAAATATGCAACAGATTGCTTATATAGTTATTTCTGGTGAGTGACATTTTGCTGGACTTTAAATGATATACAGTATTATATAATTTGAATGTTAGAATGTCAGTGGATTATCAGAGGGAAGATTAAGAACTGCCATTGGTGGGCTGTATTGTTCAGAGTGAGAATTGAAAGGATGAGTATCAGATTGGGGAGAAAACTATCAGTTTACATAAGTAGAAAACAAATGTAAGAAGTCAGTGAATTGAGGGGCTCATTTAAAGGTCGCTAGTTAGGAACTTGTGGAGAAAGAGTAAAAAAATAAGTGTGGGAGAAGTGGGAACTACAAAGCAGCTCTTTCATTTTCTATCAGCTTGATTGTAGCATCCCTTTTGAATTTCAGTTTTGGCCATCAGTCTATTTTGGTGCTATCTTTGTACAGCCCTGTTGTGTTCCAGGTGTGTACTTTTCAGCACAAGTGAATAGAGCTGTATTATTGGATTCCCAGCAGAAACAGCTCATGCCCTGCTTGCCTGCTGAGTGGTTATCTCTTTGTTCTCTTCATTGCATCTATTTTGGTTGGGCCAATCCTCCTGTGCAATATAAAGCAACAGGAAGCTCCAGACTGCTAGAGTTACACCGATGCTCCAAAAATCTAGAAAGGTCACTAGGAGACAAGTTTCTGCCATTTTCTAATGTAAGGTAGCTGCCAGATGACTTATGTTTACAGGTGGATCAGATGAGAAAACAAGAAAATTAAATAAATTATTTATTACCTAACTAAATTGTCTAAAATCAGTGGGAGATACTATGGGCTAAAAATCGCATCTCAAATTATTTCTCTCTTGAACATATTCTTTGCTTGAATTCTAAGCCTTTCCTAAACTCCTCCCAGATGCATCCTTAATTTAAGTAACTAAACTGTATGTATCTTCTCCTATAATTGTTATTACTTTATGTATATGCATTTATTTTTCAGTGGAGTCTTATTGCTGGGAAAATGAAATATTTGAGTACTTAGATCAGCCTGTACTCAAAACTTAAACTTTTTTGCTTAAAATCTCCAATTTTGAGTTATTTTATTTTTGTGGTTGATGTATCTTTAATATATAGACTTGAAACATCTACTTTTGGCTATCACCTTCAACCTTCAGGCTCACATTTTCAACTATCCCAAGTACAGTCACAATTGTTGAATATCTAGTGTCACAAGCCATTGGCGGAATCCTCTTCATACTATCACTCATTCTTTCCTTGTTCTGGTTTTATTTTTTGTCTAGCCCTTCTATAGCCCATCATTTAAGTACATTTTTTGAAATAATCTAAACTCCTTCAGTCTCTCCCTCCATTGTAGTTGCTTGAAAAAACCCAAACTCTGTTTAAATCTAAATATCTGTCTCCTCTGTGAAAGATTGACATTTGCTAGGAAAAAAAAATAAACTTACTGATTTCATGTTAATTAATTAATTAAATATTTTATATATTTATTTGAGAGCGAGCACAAGCGGGGGCTGTGGAGGGGCAGAAGAGAAAGAAGAAGCAGACTCTCCAACCCTAAGCGGGGAACCCTAGGCGGGGCTCCATCCTGGGACTCTGGGATCATGCCCTGAGCTGAAGGCAGACTCTAACCGACTGAGCCATCCAGGCACCCACATTACATTTATTATTACAAACTTCAGATGTACACTCAAAAAACTCCAGAAATCTTAATGTGTGATGTCATTACAGTAAATGAACCCATAACACCAAGTTGTCCAAGATAGAATCCTAAGATTCATATTTGACTTCTAATTGAATAACTAATTTCTCATTTGTTATTCATCATTATATTGACTTGACTATTATTCCAAATTTGTTCATTCAAAGTCATTTCCTCTGCCACCAATCTGGTCCATGCCACCACCATCTCTTGCCTGGTTCAGATAATAGTCTGTCTGCCTTTTCTGTTTCTACCCTTGTTTTCCTTCCTATCCATACCTCTCTTTGTTAAGACCTTTTTGATCATCCTTACCTAACCTAATGCTCCCTTAGTAATGTTCCATGATGGTACATGAGAGGATTTTGTATATTTTCTTTTTGTATAATTACCAAAACTTTTAGCATTTATGTGTTTTATAATTTTGTCTGTATTACCAAAAGAATACCTTTTAAAAATATTTAATTAAAAAGTACTGGTAACAGTGTGGAGATTCCTCAAGAAATTAAAAATAGAACTTCCCTATGACCCTGCAATTGCACTCCTGGGTATCTACCCCAAAGATACAGATGTCATGAAAGAAGGGCCATCTATACCCCAATGTTTATAGCAGCAATGGCCACGGTTGCCAAACTGTGGAAAGAACCAAGATGCCCTTCAACGGACGAATGGATAAGGAAGATGTGGTCCATATACACTATGGAGTATTATGCCTCCATCAGAAAGGACGAGTACCCAACTTTTGTAGCAACATGGACGGGACTGGAAGAGATTATGCTGAGTGAAGTAAGTCAAGCAGAGAGAGTCAATTATCATATGGTTTCACTTATTTGTGGAGCATAACAAATATCATGGAGAACAAGGGGTGTTAGAGAGGAGAAGGGAGTTGCTACAAAAGTTGGGTACTCATCCTTTCTGATGGAGGCATAATACTCCATAGTGTATATGGACCACATCTTCCTTATCCATTCGTCCGTTGAAGGGCATCTTGGTTCTTTCCACAGTTTGGCAACCGTGGCCATTGCTGCTATAAACATTGGGGTAAATTGGAAGGGGAGGTGAATCATGAGAGACTATGGACTCTGAAAAACAATCTGAGGGGTTTGAAGTGGCGGGGGGGGGTGGGAGGTGGGGGTATCAGGTGGTGGGTATTATAGAGGGCACGAATTGCATGGAGCACTGGGTGTGGTGAAAAAATAATGAATACTGTTTTTCTGAAAATAAATAAATCAATTTAATAAAAAAAAGTACTGGTAAATCACAACATTTTATCAAAAACCAATGGTGTCTGTATCTTGGCTACTTGAATTTATATTAAAAAAAAGTAATGTGTGTACATGATTCAAAATTTTGAAAATTAAAAAAAAGTGTTCATTAAAAGTAATTCATCTCCCCTTCCAATTTACCCAAAAGACTATGGACTCTGAAAAACAATCTGAGGGGTTTGAAGTGGCGGGGGGGTGGGAGGTCGGGGTACCAGGTGGTGGGTATTATAGAGGGCACGGCTTGCATGGAGCACTGGGTGTGGTGAAAAAATAATGAATACTGCTTTTCTGAAAATAAATAAATTGAAAAAAAATAAATAAAATAAAATAAGGCAAAAAAAAGTAATTCATTATCTGTTTCAGTTAGTATATATCTGATTTTATGTAATAGGAACTCCAAGAATGGGGACCAACAAATTAGAAAATTCTTTTCCTTTCATATAGAAGAGTTTCAGAGGTGAACATCTAAGGCTGAAACCAGAGCTTCAGTTTCTCTCTAACCTCATTATCATACTTAAAAACTGACTTTTGTCCTCAAAGTTGCTGATGGTTTAAGTTAGAAATTCAGGTGTCAATCCCATGCCTGTTCCATGAGAAAAGACTGAGGGTTAATGACCTTCATTTCTCAACTGATTTAGTTCACCTTAGAGTCTTTTTGGAAACCCCACCAAATGACATCTATTAGTATTCAGAATCTGAGAGGTATAATATTTTGGCAGTATAGGTGGGCACCCAAATAAAATTGTGGTTTTTGTTAATAAGGAAGAATTGGGGCATTGGGTACGCAACCAGCAATCTCTAAGATACCATTCTATTCTATCTGCCAGGCACAGAATTTTCTTTCCTGGAAGCAACTTCTCTTATAGGTTTCTATATCCTTCCAGAGGTAATTTGATTTTACATAAGAATATATATAATAACATATATATATATATATATATATATATATATACTTATTTATGTGTATTCTTTGTATAGCATTAAAATAATGTGTGGCATTCTATGCACTGTTTTTGCATTTTGCTTCTTTGCTGAACAATGTATTTTAAAAATTATTCAATTAAGTACATTTATAGATGCCTATTTTCTTTTAACAACCACAGAAGTAGAATGAGCTCTTGGAGAATAGGAACCATGTTTTCCTTATTTGCCATTGTATACAGTGCCTAATACAGTTCGTGGGGCATAGGTGGTAGTTAGTATTTGTTTAATGGATAGGTCACACCAATAGCAAATGCCAGGGCTAGTATTCAAATCTGCTTGTGATTTGAATGGTTTTATTCCCATGACCTTATCTACAAGCTTGATATGTTAGGTGACAGATTTCCTTGTATTGAACTCTCTTTGCATTTTTCAAAAGATAAATATATTTGTCAGTTAAAAAACAGTTTCCTAAACTCAACTTGCTAGGATTTTGTTTAGGATATCAATACCTGTGGTCACATTCATCAGTAAATAGAAGGGTCATTTAGAACACAGACATTGGAATCAGATTGACATGGCTATGAATGTAGGCTAATTTTAGTGAGTTTGGGACAAGGTTTTATCTTTCTATTTATCCCCTACACAGTGGGATAATAGTTCCTACTTAAAAGAGTTGCACATTCATATCTAAGGGAGATGATTCAATGAGAAAAAATGTAAACGAACTTAAGTGGTTTAAGTCACTCAGAAGGGTCACTCAAAACTTTACAATTACTATTATAATAAAGGAGGTCTCTTTTCCTAAACAATTGACCATGTTTTGCATGTCAGGTTTGTGCACCAGATGATTGGCTTCTGGCTTCTGGGCAAGTTCTTACCTTAGCTTCAAATCATTTCATTCTTTACCTCCTAACTCCCTTCCTTCAGGAGCACCATAAGAGTTCCCAAAGGACTCAGCTCTTCATCCCTTAAGTCTGCTTTCCCAAGCCACCTTTCCCCATATGGGTCCAAAAAAGGGAAGATAGAAGAGGAATAGGAGCTCATAAAACTCTTCAGACTTATTTATTAAAGTCCCAGCATGGTTACCAGTACAGCTGATACATCATAAAGCACTCATCCTTTGACATCTTCTGTAAGTTCCAGGGTCAAGGGAGGGTAGGTAGCACAGACTGAATTGGATCTAGATGGGAAGAGTGACAAGGCAGGCAGAGATCTTTTCTAACAGCCAACCCCAATTAACAGGGAGAAAGGCAATGAATGAGGAGGTGGCAGATGTGGTGCCTCTGGATGCATTAGCATCCAGAAATCCCTAAGCACCTCTGTAAGGAGCATGCTAGGTTTTCTTTCTTCCCTCTGCCTTTCTAAAAGAGGATCCCATTTCCTTGCTTGGTTAGGAGACCTGAATTAGACTTCATCTTGTCTGACCAGGAAGAAAAATAGGAGATCTATAAATCCTACAGTGAAATAGGGGGTGTCAGTATACTGAGTTTAGTATGTCACTAGATACCTGGCACAGAGATTCAGGAAAAAAATGTTGACCAAGAAGCTTCTCCCCCAAACTTTGTTCCAGTAGAGCAATTTAAACTGCAGAGAGATAACTTTCTTTCATATTCAACCAGGCTTCATTTCTCTGATTTCTCTCTGATGGTCCTAGTTTTGCCCTTTCCCCCAAGATAGCCATTCCTATATTTTGAAGTTATTACTAATGTTCTTGTTTTTGGCAGTTCATACATCTGTAATTTGTAGATTTTTATCATTCTGTAATTTTTATCATCCTGTAACTCATATGACTTAATACAATGTACTGAATTGGATAGGATACTCCAGGTGAAGTAACCAGAATAGGGTTGAGAAAGATTCTCAGCTACACTGCTCTTGAGATTGTATGTTTATGAAATAAATTTATATACACACACACACACATGCACACACATAGACACACACACATAACATTTAGAAAAATGCCTGGTACATGCTAGACACTTGGTATATTTCAGCTAATATTGTCAATCCAGTTTTAGAGACCTAAATCAATGTTTACTCTATGTGCCACATCATTGACTTATGTTCATAGTGTGCACTTCTACCTTTCAGGATGTCTAGGGATCTGTTCTTTTATCCTTTTCTCCTATTCCAGATTTCTTACTCCCTCCCCCTGCCCTGTTCTCCTTAAGCTGTGAAGAAATGGCGTTGAACAGATTCTGAGCGGAAGTGGTAACACTGGGTGGCTGGAGGCAAGTGTCCTGGGCTTGATGAGTTTCAGGCAATAGAGATTTGACTTTTCCACAAGTTAATGACCAATACGTGAGGAACAGAAGCAGATACATAGGAGAATTGATCAGTGAGTGGCCTTTGAGAAGAAGCATAAACAGTTATGAAGATTATATCAAACAATGCTTGAAGAGGACAAAGTGCTAAAGAAGGTCATTCAACAGGGATGAGAAAATAGGATACAGTGAGGATAAGGGTCAAGGGGGAGAGGAAAGACTGATGCAGGGAGATAGATTTTGTATGGATAAGTTGGTAATGACTAGACTGGAGAAATTCAAGAAAATTCTAACCACCATTATTAGAAGCAATAGGGTTGTTTTGTGTTTGTATTAATTAGGGCAAGGGCAAAAATTTTCTTAAGTCAGAGAACTAGCTCAGGGTTTTACCATTAACCAAGGAACAGGCTCTTGAGGAGGACCAGTAAACTGTGGCATAAAGAAGCCCCCAAGTTCCAACAGGCATTCTGTGCCCTGCCCTGCCCCCTCAGTGACCACCATTTGTGGTATTGATCAGGACTTCTCTCTCTTCCTCAGTGTCCCCTTCAACACATTGAAACTCTGGCTAACTCACCTCTCTCACTTTCCCTTCCTTGGAATTTTTCATCAATGTAGAACACCAAGGCCCCAGTAATTAAAAAATCTTTCAACAGATTTTTTTATTAAGAATCTGTGGGGTGTTAGAGAACATTGGTGTGTATAAATGGAAAAGTGTACTTTGTCTTCAGATATTTCACAGGAGAGTGAAGAGAAACAAGGAAGTACAGAATCTATGTGCTAAGTGTGACAGAGAAAATAATAATAATAATAATAATAATAATAATAATAATAATAACTTTCTCAGTGAGCTAACTACTTCAGTTATCCTACTTTCCTTCTGAATTTTAACCTTTCCATAAACAAATAAGCATGCTGCAGCGTGTTTCATTCTTGTCTTGCCTTTTTCTTCACTTATGAACTTAAAATGAGGCTCTTTAGCTGTGTGTTCAATCCTCCCCACTTACATGTCCTCCCTTACTAACTTCATCACCCTTTGTTCTGGTTTCTCTTGGCACCAGTCCAATGACTTACTCTTGTCTAGGTCCCTATAAAATTTAATGTCTATTAATATTCTCATGTTATTGAACTTCTGCTTAACTGACAAGTTGGCCATATACTCCTTGAAGTTTTCTCCCTCATTTTTCCTAGGTCACCATATTCTTCTGATTTTTTTCATACTCTTCCAGACCCATCATTTATGCCTCTTTTTTCTTTTTTCACCCTTTTGGTGTTGCTGTTTTCCTAGTTTCAGTCTCAGCCTTATGCTATTCCAACTACTTCAGCTAGGTGCTAATGCTTTCTGAATTTATACCTTAAACCAGAATCATTCTAAATTGTTCAAACTCCTCATATCTGACAGTCCAAGATAAATTTCTATGTAGAGTGTAAATACCTCAGCCTTGATATATACTCAGACACACCAAACCTACTAATCCTCCTGTGTTTCACATCTTAGTGATTCTGTTTATTCAAACCAGAGAATTCTGGGCTTCTCATCTACTGTCTCTTTCATAACTGTCTACATTACTACCAGCATATGATGTTTCTTCCCATCTTCAGTGCTCAGACTTTGTTCATACAACACTTCTCATCTGGGCAATTGCAGCTTCGATTATTTTTGCTTCTGTTCTGTCTCCTTACTCAAATCATTCATAGCATTGCATCCAAAGTGATCCTCTCATAGCCCATACCTAGTCACCTTTCTCCCCTAATGAAAGTATTTCTGTCTTCTCTTTATATATAAGATTCATTCTAAAATTTTTAACATATAAAAGGTCCTTCATGATCTGGCTTTCTCTTATTTTTCAACTTTGTTTTCTGCTCTTTCTTTCAATTCCTCACCCTCTTGGCTCCAGTCAAATTAAATATTTCACAGAGTTTTCCTCTGAAGTTTTTCTCCAAGTTATTTCCATGCTTTTACATAACCCATTTCATGTATCTGAAAAGTAATACCCACAGTTTTTGTGCACATATTTTGTGCACACATTTTGTGTCTTCCACATTCATCAAAATCAGCCCAGGTGTTATTAACTCTGGAAAGTCTTCCCTTTTCTTCTCAGGCTGATTTTGGAAATTTTGTTCTATGCCCCTCTATCATTCTGCTTGTAAAACGATTAATTTATTTTACAAATATTGTTGTGCACCTCTTCATGTCAAGCACTGTGCCAGTTGGTGAGCATGGTCCCTATTATCATGGCATGAAATGTTTAAATGGACTTGGGAGAAGGAGTATATAATCACATTATTACACACATACAAACTGTGAGGGTGGAACACTGTGCTATGAGAACATAAAATAGAAGCTCTCGATCTTGGCTGGAGAGGGTTAGAGAAAACTGCTCAGAGAAGGGAATATTTGAACTGAGATGAATAGGATGAATAGAAAGTAAGTGGATGTGGAAGTATAAGTAGAAGCATGGGAGCACAGTCTTCCAAAAGAAATGGGAGCAGAAAGTGCATATTGTATTTGAGGATCTGAAAAGAGGACAGTGTGGCTGGAGCTCTGGGAGCAAGAGAGAGAGATAGAGAGAAAGAGAGAGAGAGAGAGAGAGGTATCAGATGAGACTGGAAAATGGGGAAGGAGGCAAATAATATATGACCTAGTATTCATTCATTCATTTACTTATTTATTAATTAATTCAATTAACTGAGAACCTATAAAGGAATCTACCTATACACTGTACGTGTAGTGTGAAAAACACCAGCAGACATCATTTCTTTTCTCATGAACTTGTGATTTAATAAAGTTAAGGATTTTGTTTTTATGCCTATTAATGATGAGAAGTCAATGGGATATTTTAAGCAAATGAGTATCAAGATTCTATGTGTATTTTAAAATTATCCTCTGACTTCAGTGTAGAGAAAGCTTTATAATGAAACCTAGCACACAGTAAATTTCACTTGAGAGACAGTGGTACTGTAGTCTTGGCTGGTAAAAGTGGTGATGGAGAAATAAGTGGACCCAAGAGCTAATTTAAAAGGAAAATTTAATTGATTTTCTTGGTGGGTTTGTGATGGGTGGTACTGGTGAAGGATATGTTCAAGGCAGTTTCTAGCCTTTGACTTTGAGATAGTCCAGATGCATATGCTATTCACTGAGACAGGAGATGCTAGAAAACCAGGCTTGGGAGAAAAATGGTAACTTAATTTTAAACCTGGTGAGTTTTGGTGAAAGACCCAAGTTGATATGTCAAGTAGGCATTTAAGAAGGTTTAGGCAAGAGATATGATTTAGTAATCACCAACATGGAGATGGTAATTGAGCATATGGACAAGGAAGTGGGAGACTGAGCAGAGCAGATTAGCACAGAGGAGAGAAGAAAATCAAAGAGAACCCAGGACTGAACCTTGAAACTTATGCCAGGGTGGTGGATGAAAAAAAAAAAAAACACACACATAAGAGGGTGCCTGGGTTGCTCAGTGGGTTAAGCCTCTGCCTTCGGCTTGGGTCATGGTCTCGGGGTCTGAGGATTGAGCTCCGCATCAGGTTCTCTGCTCAGCAGGGAGCCTGCTTCCCCACCCCCTCTCTGCCTGCCTCATTGCCTATTTGTGATCTCTTTCTCTGTGTCAAACAAACAAACAAACAAATAAATAAAATCTTTTAAAAAAAGCACATAAGAGAAAATGAGGAGACCAGGAGGTGTGAGAGAAACCAGGAGATTGTGATGCAAACCAAGTCAAATAGAGTGTGTCAGAAAGAGGATCTGATTGATTGCTTCAGCAAGATTTTTTTTTTAAGAGGCATTTTGTGGGTCTATAGGAGGAGGCCATGCCAGGAGTTGTGGAATGGATGTGAGGTGAGGACTGGAGACAGTGAGTGTGGCAGTGCTTGTGAGAAGTTTGTGTGTGAAGGGAGGGGAGGGGAGAAATAGCTGGAAGGAAAGAAAGAGGCTTTTTTTTTTTCCAATTTATTTATTTTCAGAAAAACAGTATTCATTATTTTTTCACCACACCCAGTGCTCCATGCAAGCTGTGCCCTCTATAATACCCACCACCTGGTACTCCAACCTCCCACCCCCGGGCCACTGCAAACCCCTCAGATTGTTTTTCAGAGTCCACAGTCTCTCATGGTTTATCTCCCCTTCCAATTTACCCAAAAGCACATACCCTCCCCAATGTCCATAACCCTACCCCCCTTCTCCCTCCCCCCCTCCCCCCAGCAACCCACAGTTTGTTTCGTTAGATTAAGAGTCAGCTTTTTAATTTTTATTTTTAAAGATGAAAGATACTGGAGAATGTATGAAAGACAAGGCAGATCCAGTGAAGAATGAAATCTGACTCAAAGTTAGGGAATTAGAACAAATAATTGATAGTATAACTGCTAGGCTAAGAAAGCTACAATTCAGAGTAGGAGGTGGAAGGTTTGACATTTCAGGCTGGGCAGACTCTCAGTGGAAGGAAAGAAGGCAAGTGTGGGAGAAAGTACAAGTAGGTTATTAAGTTTTATCTTGGGAAGTCGAAGAAAATATCACTAGATACCTCTTTTCTCTGCAAGGTAGTGTTTGATGCCATCTTCCCAGAGAGTTTGAAAAGAATGAAGAAGGTTTTTGAAAAGGCTTTGAAAGAAGGGACAGTTGATCAGGCAAGCTTTGTAGGATGGACAGGCAGCACTGAGGGCTCATTTGAAGTTGGTAACTAAAAATTTATAGCTTTTACTAAAATGAAATGGCTGTTTTACAGCCATTTCATTTTAGACTCATTCTAAGAACACTTGGTATGACTAGGTACAGGCCCTGGAAAGTGAATGGTTTATTCAAATAGGATTGGAGTTTTAGCAAAGGACTGGTTTAATCAATTTTGTATTCTATTTTCTTCTAATATATCATGAGTTTGGGGAAGGGATATAACAAAATTATAAATCAAAAATTATATTAGATAAGTAGGTGACTACCTAATTAAAGGTTTCCCAACCCACATCAATGTCAATAATTATCTCAAAAACACCTATTAAAGACCCTTCTCATGCTTCCTTCATCTTAGTACTGGATAGTTGTAAAAACTAGGTGTGTTTTGGCCTATATTGTTAACATTTTATTTTCCTCACTGGTACCATGCTGACATAATTTGTTGCACATTTTTAATGTTGTGAGGTTATTCCCTAGGATTATCCACCTATAAAATCTCAGTTTTTAGACTGATTCATTATTCTTTCATTGACCATAGCTTTATTTTTCAAATCTCACCAGTCTGTCTTTATGATATTGACTGGGATTTGCCTTTTGGGATGAGTGTCCTATATATCATTAGCTTCCTAAAGAGTGAGAGGCACACTTTAAAAAAAAAAACAAAACACTTTGGTTTTATTTATTTATTTTTCATTGTTCCAAGATTCATTATTAATGCACCACACCCAGTGCTCAATGCAATACGTGCCCTCCATAATACCCACCACTAGACTCACCCAACTTCCCAACCCCCACCCCTTCAAAACTCTCAGATTGTTTTTCAGAGACCATAGTCTCTCATGGTTCGTCTCCCCCTCCAATTTCCCCCAAATCTGTTCTCCTCTTCATCTCCCCATGTCCTCCATGTTATTTCTTATGCTCCACAAATAAGTGAGGCCATATGATAATTGAATCTCTCTGCTTGACTTACATCACTCAGCATAATCTCTGTTGATACAAAAGTTGGGTATTCATCCTTTCTGAAGGAGGCATAATACTCCATAGTGTATATGGACCACATCTTCCTCATCCATTCGTCCATTGAAGGGCATCTTGGTTCTTTCCACAGTTTGGCAACCATGGCCATTGCTGCTATAAACATTGGGATACAGATGGCCCTTCTTTTCACTATATCTGTATCTTTGGGGTAAATACCCAGTAGGGCAATTGCAGGGTCATAGGGAAGGTCTCTTTTCACTTTCTTGAGGAATCTCCACACTGTTTTCCAAAGTAGCTGCACCAACTTGCATTCCCACCAACAGTGTAAGTGGGTTCCCCTTTTTCCACATCCTCTCCAACAGACGTTTTTTCCGGTCTTGTTAATTTTGGCCATTCTAACTTGTGTAAGGTGTTATCTCAATGTGGTTTCTGATCTCAACGGGAAGGCTGCAAGCATTTTCCCATTGAGGATGATATTTGCTGTGGGTCTTTCATAGATAGATTTGATGAAGTTCAGGAATGTTCCCTCTATCCCTATACTTTGAAGCGTTTTAATCAGGAACGGATGCTGGATTTTGTCAAATGCTTTTTCTGCATCAATTGAGAGGACCATGTGGTTCTTCTCTCTTCTCTTATTGATTTGTTCTATCACATTGATTGATTTGCGAATGTTGAACCATCCTTGTAGCCCAGGGATGAATCCCACCTGGTCATGGTGGATAATCTTTTTAATGTACTGTTGGATCCTGTTTGCTAGGATCTTGTTGAGAATCTTAGCATCCATATTCATCAGTGATATTGGTCTGAAATTCTCCTTTTTGGTAGGGTCTTTGCCTGGTTTGGGGATCAGGGTAATGCTGGCTTCATAAAAAGAGTCTGGAAGTTTTCCTTCTGCTTCAGTTTTTTGAAACAGCTTCAGGAGAATAGGTGTTATTTCTTCTTTGGAAATTTGATAGGATTCCCCAGGGAATCCTTCATGTCCTGGGCTCTTGTTTTTTGGGGAGGTTTTTGATCACTGCTTCAATCTTGTTACTAGATATCAGTCTACTCAGGTTGTCAATTTCTTCCTGATTCAATTTTGGGAGTTTATAGTTTTCCAGGAATGCACCCATTTTATCTAGGTTGCTTAGCTTATTGGCATATAACTGTTGATAATAACTTCTTTTTTTAAATTTTAAATTTTTTTAAAATTTTCAGCATAACAGTATTCCTTGTTTTTGCACCACACCCAGTGCTCCATGCAATCCGTGCACTCTCTAATACCCACCACCTGGTTCCCCCAACCTCCCACCCCCCAATTGCTTCAAACCCCTCAGATTGTTTTTCAGAGTCCACAGTCTCTCATGGTTCATCTCCCCTTCCAATTTCCCCCAACTCCCTTCTCCTCTCCATCTCCCCATGTCCTCCATGCTATTTGTTATGCTCCACAAATAACTGAAACCATATGATAAATGACTCTCTCTGCTTGACTTATTTCACTCAGCATAATCTCTTCCAGTCCCGTCCATGTTGCTACAAAAGTTGGGTACTTCTGATGATTGTTTTTACTTCCTTGGTGTTAGTTGTGATCTCTCCCTTTTCATTCATAATTTTATTAATTTGGGCTTTCTCTCTTTTATTTTGGATTAGTGTGGCCAATGGTTTATCGATCTCATAGATTCTTTCAAAAAACCAGCTTCTAGTTTCAATGATACGTTCTACTGTATCTCTGGTTTCTATCTCATTGATCTCTGCTCTAATCTTGATCATTTCCCTTCTTATGTTTGGAGTTGGTTTGAGGTGTAGAGACAGCTGGTTTATTCTGGATTTTTCAATTTTTTTGAGGGAGGTATGTATTTTCCCCTTAGGACTGCCTTTACTGTATCCCATAGTTTTGGACTGAAGTGTCTTTATTCTCATTGATTTCCACGGATTGTTTAAGTTATTCTTTGATCTCCTGGTTGATCAATGTGGTTTTGATTTGAATCTCCCTGATAGCTAATGATGATGAAAATTTTTTCATGTGTCTGTTAGCCATTTGTATGTCTTTGGAGAATTGTCTGTTCATGTCTTCTGCCCATTTTTTGATGTGATTATCTGTTTTCTGTGTGTTGAGTTTGAGGAGTTGTTTATAGATCTTAGCACTTGTCTGTAGTGTCATTATAGATATAGGTATATAGATATCAGCCCTTTGTCTGTAGTGTCATTTGTGAAGGTCTTCTCCCAGTCCATGGATTGGAGAGGTACACTTTTGAAGCAAACTAAAAAAAAAAAAAAAAAATTGCCTCTTGTATTTGTTCACACAAATAGTCAAAAGAAGCCTCAAGATTCATTCCATGGCTTCACCCAGCAACTACTCCACTGCTCCAGTCTCTGAATTCCTCCTCATCTGCTTCCCTAACTACCAGAGTTGGCAGCACTGGCTGTCCCTGCCCCTCAGCCTCCTCTTCCTCCTGGCCATGGGGGCCAACGCCACCCTGCTGATCACCATCTGGCTGGAGGCCTCTCTTCATGAGCCCATGTACTACCTGCTCAGCCTCCTCTCCCTGCTGGATATTGTGCTCTGCCTGACAGTCATCCCCAAGGTCCTGGCCATCTTCTGGTTTGATCTCAGGTCCATTAGCTTCTCAGCCTGCTTTCTCCAGATGTTCATTATGAACAGTTTCCTCCCCATGGAGTCCTGCACATTCATGATCATGGCCTATGACCGCTATGTGGCCATCTGTCACCCACTGCGATACCGATCCATCATCACTGACCAATTTGTGGCCAAGGCTAGTGTCTTCATTTTCACTCGAAATGCCCTTCTCACTGCACCTATTCCTATTCTCACTGCCCGGCTCCATTACTGTGGGAAAAACGTCATTGAGAACTGCATCTGTGCCAACTTGTCTGTGTCCAGGCTCTCCTGTGACAATTTCACCCTTAACAGAATCTATCAGTTTGTGGCTGGTTGGACTTTACTGGGTTCAGATTTCATCCTCATCTTCCTCTCCTACACCTTTATTCTAAGAGCTGTGCTTAGGTTCAAGGCTGAAGGGGCTGCTGTCAAAGCCCTGAGCACATGTGGCTCTCACTTCATCCTCATCCTGTTCTTCAGCACCATCCTGCTGGTTGTTGTGTTGACAAATGTGGCCAGAAAGAGGGTCCCCATGGACATCCTCATCCTACTCAATGTCCTTCATCACCTCATACCTCCTGCCTTGAACCCTATTGTATATGGGGTTCAGACCAAAGAGATAAAACAAGGAATTAAGAAATTGCTGTGGCGTGGGTAGAAGAAGAATCCATGAAACAAGATGGGATTGGGAGGGAGACAAACCATAAGTGACTCTTAATCTCATGAAACAAACTGTGGGTTGCTGGGGGGAGGGGGGTTGGGAGAAGGGGGGTAGGGTTATGGACATTGGGGAGGGTATGTGCTTTTGGGTAAATTGGAAGGGGAGGTGAACCATGAGAGACTATGGACTCTGAAAAACAATCTGAGGGGTTTGAAGTGGCGGAGGGGTGGGAGGTTGGGGTACCAGGTGGTGGGTATTATAGAGGGCACAGCTTGCATGGAGCACTGGGTGTGGTGAAAAAATAATGAATACTGTTTTTCTGAAAATAAATAAATTGGAAAAAAAATAATAAAATAAAATAAATAAATAAATAAATAAATAAATAAAAGAAATTGCTGTGGAGACGTATGTAAATACATATAATAGATCTCTAATTCCTTTTCCTCGTTCTCCTCAGTGATTTTTCTAGGCAGTGAATTGAACAAAACCTTGGTGAGTATTTATTATACACTCTGAAGCTCACTTCTTAATTGACCCAGATTTCTTCCTTTATTCTCCTCGCCTGGTTTGGATGAAGGTAGACAAGAGGAAGAAACTTATATTTCTTGAGTAACTGCTTTGAGCCTAGGCAACTTTATTTAAGTAAATTTAATCTTTCACAACATTTCTGTAGGCCTTATTATTTCCATTTTACAGAGTAGGGGAAAAAAGATGCTTTTCAAAGTGAAATATGCCAAGAATCACATTCTCTGGGTAGTGGCAGAGATCGAAATCCAGAATCCAGAGCGTGGGTCCTATAAAAATGCCCCTTCAAGTGCAATTGAAGCTGGATACCGGGCCTCTATCTCCTTTGCTTGTGTTTTGTCGTTCTGGTTATCTATTTCCTGCATATACCTACTTTTTTGAGAACTGGCAGTTTCTCAGAGAAGGCACAGTCCTTCCTGGCAAAGCATCTGCAGGTCTATAGAAGAACATTCGTAGTAATATACAGCAATGCCAGCTTCCTGTTCTAGCTTACACAGTATCACAATTTTTAATGAGTCTTAGAATGGAGGATAGGTTGAGAGAGAGAGGTGGGGAGAAAAGAAGCCATTTCCAGAAAATGGGGAAACTGACTAGGACAGTGGGTTAGTCACTTCCCCTGAATGTTGAAGCTCCCTATCCACTGAATTGAAAATCAGGTCTTCTTTGATCTGTTGACTCTGCTCAAGAGCTCTAGTTGAAGGTGAGAAGACACAACAAAGGGTCAGGTTTTGGATAATAGTGAGTTTAGTCAGAAGAAGAGCAAAGAGATAGCACTGGGTATTTTCAGAGATTTAATGTAAGCAAATGATTTAATGGATGTTGGAAACTTGAAACTAAAACAGACAATGCTGAAGTAATTGCAGAGGTAGCACCTGTGGGAAGAATCTTACACTTGGGAAGAATTTGGTCATTGGAGCTTAGAAGGCTGAAGATAGGCCCATTGGACTGTATCTCACAGTTCTGAGGAGGGTGCTACCTTCAACTGGTACTGCTCACAGGAACTCAGAGGAGGTGCCCTCAGAGCTGGGACTGAAATCTCTGAGGGTGGGACTCTGTCCTGCTGCTGCTGGTACCTCAGAGGAAGTTTGGTGAGGCTGATTGGATCCTGGGAGTTCCAAACCCAAACCTAAATCAAACTTAAACCTAACCAACCAACAAATCCTGGAAACTAGAATAAATTCCACTGCCAGGTGAAGAGTCATTGCTCAGGGGTACTGAAGAGACAGGAATAGGAAGAAGCAAGTATTCCCTGGCCTGCTTTAGGCTTCCAGTCTTTTCCTGCTGTTCTCTGGGGGTGGAAACTAAAAGGGAGCCAGCTGACAAAGAAGAGTCCCAGAATCCAAGTCCCAGCATCCTAAAGTAGATCTGGATGTTGGGTCTGGGGCTGAGAGACAAGAGTTAATGACCGTGAGGCTCCTGTTAGTTCTGAGTCTGAGGGCTTGTGACCACAGCAGGGACAACTGAGGCAGCACCCTGCACTGTACACCAGCTCCCAGGGACTGGACACAGACTCAAGTCCTCCCATGTGGGTATGCAAAGAGACATGTCATCATAACATGCTGTCACAGGGGCAGCTTTCACAGCTATTACAGAGTCTGGAGTTAGCTCTGAGCAGGAACAGAGAATGAGCACATCACCTTGCAGGGATTCCTCAGAGTAACTGCAGCTCAGGGCTGCCTTGGGCTCCAGGGCAGACTCTTCCAAAGTTACACTCAGTAACAGCAGAAAAGGAAAATGACACCCGTTTGCCTACAAGAAGAGGCTCTTATTACCCTCCAGCTTAGCTCTCCTTTCCTCAAGCAGAGCCATAGGTGTGATTCAGCATTTGTCATTTTCCACAAGAGACTTCTCTCACAGGGCTCCCCTCCATCTCACAGCTGCTGGAAGAGTTTATCCACTACAGCCTTCCTCCCTCAGAGCCCAGAAGGGCCAACTTCAACACTGATGACCTAAAATGATACAAATAATCTCAACATCCTTGCATACTGATAATAGTGATAGTAATGACAATGAATAGGAAAGCTCAAATATTTTAAGCACTTGCAATATACTAGCATCTGTACACAATAACATTAATTTTCATAAGACCCTTGTGTGGATGATTATAAAAATTAGTTTTGAAAACATTTAATAGAAAGGACGCAGTTCCTAGGAATAGGATACATATTGTCAGGTGTTATCGCCCAGAATTTGGTCCACTCCGTGGGTCTCTCTAGGAGTGCTTTCTCCACCTCTGCTATGCTTCTCCCAGGTGCAAATCCAGAAGGGACTCAAAGAGAAATCCAGTTAGTTGGTCATATTCAGATCTTAATTCCTGCGCTAGGCTTCTCTAGATCAGTGCAAATAGCCACCATATTTATAAGACTCAATTATATTTTTATATTTTATATATATATTTCAAGTCGTCATGGCGGGGTATTGGGAAATGTTTTCAATTAGCATTAATTGTGCCTCGGATAAACCTCATTGGCTACGATCCTGCCACTATGCAAAGCTTATATTATATATATATAAAATATAAATATAAATGTGTATATATTTATATTATATATATGTATAATTATATAATCCAATAATTATATTGACTCAAACTGGGTGTACACAGTTCTAGAAACTACAGCTTGTGCTAGGGATTTGTAAGGGATCTAGGGACCAGCACACCTGTTGTCATCCCTCAGAGTGATGAGCATAGCTTCTGGCATATCAGGGGGCTCAGCAAACATCCCCTTGCTTATGAAATTGAAGCGACTAAGAGAAGAGTTAACCAATAGTGTCTATAATGCATCTTTCATTCCAAGTAGTAGAGCCTTAAGTATAAGAACAGATATGACATGTACTTGAGTCTGGCTCTGAACTTTGGTCTTTAGGAGACAGGTTAAGAGGACGACAGTTTCTCACAGAATTGTCAAGCCTAGTGTAGGTGGCTCAAGGATCTTGTCACAGTGGTTCTAAGATTTGGAGTGAGTCCTCCTATAGATAAAGGGGATGGAGGGACAGAATTACCCAAAGTGCCAGATCTTGAAGAGCAGAAACAGCTTTGCCATGAAGCTCCCTTTCCAAAAAAAAAAAAAAAAAAAAAAAAAAGTCCTCAAAGACTTCAAAAAGTCTTTGAACATGGAGAGGGAGAGGAGAAGGGAGTTGGGGAAAATTGGAAGGGGAGGTGAACCATGAGAGACTACGGACTCTGAAAAACAATCTGAGGGTTTTGAAGGGGTGGGGGGTGGGAGGTTGGGGGAACCAGGTGGTGGGTATTAGAGAGGGCACGGATTGCATGGAGCACTGGATGTGGTGCAAAAACAATGAATGCTGTTATGCTGAAAAGAAATAAAAAAAAAGTCAATGAAACCAGATGCTGTTGATTCTTGGAGAAAATCATTAAAATTGATAAACCATTAGCCAGACTTATTAGAAAAAAAGAGAGAAGACACAAATGACAATAACAGGAATGAGAAAAGTTCTCTCACTACAAATTCCACAGATACTAAAAGGATAATAAAGAACCATCACAAACAAATGTATGTGCATAAATTCAACAACTTAGAAACATGAAAATAACCAAAGCTTCAACAATAATTAGACTGAAGCCTTTAAGAAGTTACTCAAGTGACTAAGCATTGGTTTCTTTGTAAAATGGTGAGGTTGTTGAGGAGTAAATGAAGTTCTTAGCTGCTATCATCATCATCATCATCATCATTTTGAATTCAGACTTGTACTGTAAAAGAAGATCTGGATGTAACTGAGAAGAAACCATGTGACCCACAATCAGCATCCTTAGGAGCAGTTTGATTTGGTAAACCATTCTCTTTGGACTCTGATCTTATTTCAGTCTTCTCTTCCTACCTAAAAATTTTCCTGTTCACTTGAGGGTTCTTACTGGTGCTTTGTGCATTAAAAACCTCACTAATCACATCAATAAATTCTGCTGATTTAAAAAAAGTCCTCTTAGTACAGTCTTTGAACATGTCTTGAATGAATAGAATGAAGTAGTAGAAACTAAAGGCATTTTAAATGGACACTTTAAAGGTACAAACTTCCAGTTTTAAGAGATAAGTACTGGGGCTGTAATGTACAGCATGACAACTGTGGCTAAAACTGCTGTATGGTGTTTTTGAAAGTTTTTATGAGACTAGATCCTAAAAGTTCGTATCACATGGAAAAAATTTTTTTTCTTCTTTTTTGAATATACATGAGATACTAGATAGTAACTAAACTGTGGTAATCATTTCACAATATATATAAGTCAAGCTATTATGCTGTACACCTTAGACTTCTATGCTGCATATGTCAATTATATCTCAACAAACTGGAAGAAAAAACAAGATGTTTTGCCAGTTTAAGTGAAAGTCTGTGGAGTTACTTTGCTAACACAGAATGACTGTGGCCCAAGTGTGCTGGAAGGGGGTGTTTTTAAAAATGTGAAAAGGGGAGGAGTGCCTGGGTGGCTCAGTGGTTAAACCTCTACCTTCAGCTCCTGTCATGATCTCGGGGTCCTGGGATTGAGCCCTGCATCAGGTTCTCTGCTCAGCAGGGAGCCTGCTTCCCCCTCTTCCTCTCCCTGCCTCTCTGCCTACTTGTGATCTCTCTCTGTCAAGTAAATAAAGTCTTTAAAAAAAATGTGAGAAGGGGGACGGGAGAGGCCAACCAATAGCCATTTACCTCACTCCCTGTTTTGCACATTAGTCACATTTGCAAGAGGAATGCAGAGCCTTTTGGAAAAGAATATCTGAAACCATTGAACACTGCAGTGCAGATTTAAATGAAGAGCCAGGGGGCACCTGGCTCAGTGCAGATTTAAATGAAGAGCCAGGGGGCACCTGGTGGCTCAGTGGGTTAAAGCTTCTGCTTTTGGCTCAGGTCATGGTCCCAGGGTCCTGGGATCGAGCATTGAGCATCGGGCTCTCTGCTCAACAGGGTGCCCGCTTCCTCCTCTCTCTCTGCCTCTCTGCCTACTTGTGATCTCTGTCTGTCAAATAAATAAAATCTTTGGGGGAAAAAAAAAAAGAAAACCCTTTAAATGAAGAGCCAGTAGCAAGAAAGAGCAACAAATCTCCTGGAATTAAATTATCTGGAGGAAAAGGGAGTTTATGCTGGTGACCCGTGCTCAAAGCATAGACCTAAATACTGTTGAAGGAACAAAACTACATTTTCCACATATAATAAAGTAGAGTTTGGGATCCTTTGAGTACACAGTCATCCTGATACACTCTTGTTTTTTAGATATATTCTAAGCCTATGGGTGTTAGCAATGAGAGCTGTGATGTCAGAGGCCCCATGTGGGACATCAAATTGTGCAGCCAGGGAATCTATGAAGCCTTGTGTTAGAGCCAGGAGAAATAAATGCTTCATAGCCTGCAAGTCAACACTGCTCTCTCGTGGATACTAACAGGAATAGCAATACTAGGGTGAACCCCGTTTTCAAACCTCTGCTTGATGTTTGAAAGGTGACTGAAAATTCTGTTATGAAAACTCCTGGGATCTCCAACACTTAGGGAAGAGGCAGTGAGTGGCTTCAAGAAAATACTGTACTTCCTGCTCATAAGGCACATGGGAATTTAATGATTAACTTAAAAAAAGAAAAGATTATAACATTTATACTCTGGTTTTCTTTTCTTCAGTGACATCCAAAATTAATATCAAACCAATTACATGAGTCTGGAATTCATAAGAGTAGAATGTATCTTGGTATTTAATAAGATGTTACATTAGCAGTATAGGCCAAGGATTATGCATGGTAATGTTTATTCATTTCTTCATCTCCTCAGCCAAAAATTAGTTGAGTGCTTTGTGTGATTAACACATTAGTGATTAATATAGAGAGTTAGGAATAGATAAACTAATTTTAGAGAATTTATGGTCAAAAGAGTCCATGAACTATCATTTTTCCCAATTTTGCCAATTAGTCAATTGAACAAAAAGGTAAAATGCTAATGGTCACTCAGCTAACAGACTGGAATCAAGTGAGAAATCAGACGTGTTTGCTAAATAAATCCATTTTTCCTATTATGTTGTCTAGAGATTGAGGTACATTTTTAGACTTCACCTGGACAGCTTTGTAGCTTTCTGATATATTTGTGTCCCAGATTATGGATAGCAGAAGCAGTGCACATCAAAACCATCATATATCGAATTAGTCAATGCAAGTAAAGTTAGTTAATACAACAAGGATACCGCAGTAACTTAGCACAATACTATTTTACTTCTCATCCAAACCCATTCCAGTGCATGGGGGCTTTGCTTCATGTCAATACTTAGGAATCCAAGCTTCTTCCTTATGTAGATCCTCCACGTATTAAGCCCTAGGAATGTCCACAGATATTTCTGAATCTGGCTGATGTACAGATTTTTTTTTTAAGATTTTATTTATTTATTTGTCAGAGAGAGAGAGAGAAAGAGAGAGAGAAAACACAAGCAAGGGGAGCATCAGGCAGAAGGAGAAGCAGGCTCCTGCTGAGAAAGGAACCCAATGCGAGACTTGATCCCAGGACACTGGGATCTTGACCTGAGCTGAAGGCAGACACTTAACTGTCTGAGCCACCCAGACATCCCATTGTTCCAGATCTTGTAGGAGATTTTAGTGGCTCACTCCGAGAGAGATTTATGTCACTTTTTCTTTCATTCCATTGGCCACACTGCTCACATAGATCCAGCTGCCTATGGCTGAGACTGGGTCACTGAATAATCATTTCTTAAGAGAAATGATACAAGAGACTCTTGCATGTAAAATATACCTACCTTCTCCCCAAGGGAGACCACCCAGGCTCTCACACAGTCCAAGATCTCAAGCAGGGAGTGTCTTCTCCATCAAGTCCTGATGTGATTCCTTGTGGATCAGTCATTTTTCTCACCACATAGGTAATGGTGGAATACTGGTACCCATCATTAAGATTCCCATTTGGAGGGGAGGCATGGAATTCATTCAGTTGGAACTTGTCCATGGTAATGCTGGAATATTTTGAGGGCAGGCACTGCCACATTTTTACCCACTGAAGTGGTGGAAGTTCCTTGACTAGACACTGGTTATGTTCTCTGGGAGGAACTTGCCATTGTTTCTCTGGCCCCTTGTTCTGCCTTTGGGGGGGTGTGTCTTCTTCAATGTCCCCCATGGCATTATGACATGCAGGCACTGGAATATGTGACTTCTTTTGCATTACTGCATTTGGAGCCTGCTTCCAGCTCATAAAATATTAAGATCAATAATTGCTTTAATTATTTATCTTGATATTAAAGATATGGATACAATGCATATTTAATTAATTAAAGTTGAATTTGATAGACTGATCTTTACTATATTATTATGAGCATTCAATTATATGCACTAGTACTTCTGGAATTTTAGAAAAGGGTCAGCTCTTATTTTTCTCCTCATTAAGTTAAATTAATATACAATTCTTAGGTTTCTTCCTCTGCCCCAAGGAAAACATTCTTTTTTTTTTTTGAATTGTTTAGTGATTGATTTATTTATTTTTAAATTTAAAAAAATTTTTTTTCAATTTATTTATTTTCAGAAAAACAGTATTCATTATTTTTTCACCACACCCAGTGCTCCATGCAATCCGTGCCCTCTATAATACCCAGCATCTGGTACCCCAACCTCCCACACCCCTGCCACTTCAATCCCCTCAGACTGTTTTTCAGAGTCCATAGTCTCTCATGATTCACCTCCCCTTCCAATTTACCTCAACTCCCTTCTCCTCTCTAACACCCCTTGTCCTCCATGATATTTGTTATGCTCCACAAATAAGTGAAACCATATGATAATTGACTCTCTCTGCTTGACTTATTTCACTCAGCATAATCTCTTCCAGTCCCGTCCATGTTGCTACAAAAGTTGGGTATTCATCCTTTCTGATGGAGGCATAATACTCCATAGTGTATATGGACCACATCTTCCTTATCCATTCTTCCGTTGAAGGGCATCTTGGTTCTTACCACAGTTTGGCGACGTGGCCATTGCTGCTATAAGCATTGGGGTACAGATGGCCCTTCTTTTCACGACATCTGTTTCTTTGGGGTAAATACCCAGGAGTGCAATGGCAGGGTCATAGGGAAGTTCTATTTTTAATTTCTTGAGGAATCTCCACACTGTTCTCCAAAGAGGCTGCACCAACTTGCAATCCCACCAACAGTGGAAGAGGGTTCCCCTTTCTCCACATCCTCTCCATCACATGTTGTTTCCTGTTTTGTTAATTTTGGCCATTCTAACTGGTGTAAGGTGATATCTCAATGTGGTTTTAATTTGAATCTCCCTTAGGACTAATGACGATGAGCATTTTTTCATGTGTCTGATAGCCATTTGTATGTCTTGATTTTAGAAGTGTCTTAATTATTAAGAATTTTAAATTAGAAAGGTACAGCATAGGGGAATATAGTCAGTGGCATTGTAATAGTGTTGTATGGTAATGGATGGGAGTTACATTTTCAGTGAACACAGCACAATGTACAGACTTGTCAAATCACCACGTTGTACACCTGAAACTAAAGTAGCATTGTGTATCAACTATACTTCAATAAAAATATTAATAAGGAAAAATAATTGCTTTAATTATTAATCAAAAACTTTCTTTAAAAGCCAAGCTCAGAGGTTGGGGTACCAGGTGGTGGGTATTATAGAGGGCACGGCTTGCATGGAGCACTGGGTGTGGTGAATAAATAATGAATACTGTTTTTCTGAAAATAAATAAATTGGGAAAAAAAAAAAAAAGCCAAGCTCAGGTGTCTTTGTCAACAAACACCCTCAAAACCCAAACAGGTTTCTGATCTATTTGTATCAGGCAGTTCCATGCATTAGTAATCACACACACATATGTTCTTCAGTATAATTTAAAAAATTTTTCTTTTGTTTCTTTGTCTTTTCCAGTTCACCATGCCACTCCTTTTTAGGTAATGGTGTCTATCTAAGGCCACTGGACTTGAGTACAACAACTATGCACATAATCTACTCTTCTTAGTTCTGGTTTCTAGGAGTCTGTGTTTTTCAAAAACAGTCTAAAACTTTCTCTTAACCTCTGATGTCCCAAGCAGTAGGACAGTTTTTCAAGACTCCATATTTATGGACTTTCTCTATTATCATTAATTTCTGCTTGAAGATCATCCAGTTTCCTGCTAAGCTCATCTACTTATCATAATAACTTATCAATGAAATAAACAATTGAAAATATCCACAATTATTTTCAACTGTAACCAACCATTTCCCCCAGACTTACTATTTAGTAGACATGTCAGCTTTCCTTGTGGTGTGATCTTTCTAACATTGGTTGTCAATTTTCTCAGTGCCTGCAGTGTTAGTCAGGATATCTTGCTAGCTGATGAAATGAACAAGTCCAATGTGTTAGGGGTTTAACACATACAACTTTATTTTTTGAGGACATCCATCCAATGCATGTGGAAGAGGAGGCTCTCTTAACTTCTTCCATTGTGTGGTTACATAATTTCCAGGGCTTCTTGTCTTCCATGGATTAAGTTCAACTGGCCAGAGTGGTGGGGAGAGAGGGTAGAGGACATCAAGTAGGCTGTAAAGATTGTGCCTAGAAGAGGTATGTTCCATCTCCTTGGTCAGACTCAGTCTTACAGTCCCACTAACTATAGGTGAGACTTGAAAATGTAAATATATCTGTGTGTTTAGGAGGAGGAAGAACTCAGTTTAGTAAACATAGCCTTGTCTCTGTCATTTATATCCATTGATTGTCAGATGAACTTCAGGTATGCAGTGGGAAGGGGGAGAAGTGGTGGGAGAACTCAGGATATTTTGTGGCTCTCCTGGTCTCTCTGAGACACTGTGAGCGCTGGATCCTGGTTTGCTCTTTGTTTGCCTCTTTCAGAACCCTCATTAAGTAGATCATCAGGTTTTATTTTAGACTCATAAGAGAGAAGCAAATGAGCCTTTCTGAGTTCCTTCCATGTTTTCTAGTCATCCCCGTATCAGTAGTAAGGATGAAGAGAGGGACATTAGTATCTGCATCTTAGTGGATTGGTACAGAGATTTGAATGCCCTCCCTTCCAGACTCAGTCTGTGGCCCAGAACTGTCCAAACACATTCCTGAAAGCTGCCTTAAGATTTGCTGGGATGACATCAAGAACCTGACATGGAAATCAAATGAGTAATGCATTTTTTTGCTTATTCCTTGAGTTTGTACAGAGTTCTTCTGGCCTGTCAAGAGACATTGCTGTTAGGACACAGCAGGTGGGGGACCTGGTGAGTTAATCTTCCAGGGAAGGACAGATCTTGCTGGATTTATTCCACAAAGTCACTGAATTTATTGCCTTCACTTGGATGTTTATAATAGAATTAAGAACTGTGTCCTGTTTGAGAAAGAGGCTGTGAGTTTCCTTAGACTTATGCTTGTTTCTGAAAAGTAAATATTGATTTGTCTGTAAATGGAGCCGAAAGAGATCTGTTCATGGGTCCATGTCCTGAGAGCTGGGTGAGATCAGTTTCCTTGCTGCTGCCTTTGGAGGAGTCTGAGGAAGTCTGTGCACTCTATGTTTATCCAGCCAACTACTGCCCACTAGAACGTATTTCTGAGACTGTAAGATCACACTTTTCTACAAGTCTTTTTTCTGTTGTCGGGCAAATACTGCTTTGGTTAGTATCACCACCTTCACTTTCCTTTTGCACCATCATCTTTTTTCTCAGCCAAATGGATTACATAGTTCACCTACCCCCTCCTCATCCTGCAACTCCTAGTATTTTCTCCATATTTATGAGTCTGTTTCTCTTTTGTTGTTGTTGCTTATTTGTTCATTCATTAGCTTAAGTGTTTTTTTAGATTCCACATATAAATGAAATCATATGGTATTTATCTTTCCCTATTTGACTCATTTCACTTAGTATAATACTCTCTAAGTCTATTTGTGTTGTCACAAATGGCAAGATTTCATTCTTTTTTATGGCCAAGTCATATTCCATTGTGTAGATATATACCACATCTTCTTTATCCATTTGTCTATCAAAGGATATTTAGGTTGCTTCCCATCTTATATATTTATATATATTTATATAACATATATATATGTATAACATGCTATGTGCTCCATATGTCACATTATAGATGTTATATATGTACTTCATATTATGTTATATATATACTTTATATATCAAGTATATATATATATACTGTACTTTATATATATACATATGTGTGTATGTATGTGTGTATATATATATACACACATACACACATTTCCACAGCCTTCTGATATCTGTTGTTGCTGTTGATAAGTATACTACCAGTCAACTGCTATTCCTTTGTAAGTAATGAATCATCTCTCTTGCTGTATTCAGAGCACCTCATCTTTAAGGTTCTGGAATGTTAGCATATGTGTAGGTTGTTAAAAAAATAGATTTGAGAGCACAGAAATAAGCCCATGTTTATATGGTCAATTAATCTACAATAAAAGAAACAAAAACAAAAAATATACAATGGGAAAAGACAGTCTGTTCAATAAATGGTATTAGGACAACTAGCAAAAAAGTTCTTACATCATACACAAAAGTATAATCAAATTAGATTAAAGACGTAAATGTAAGACCTAAAAACATAATTCTACTACAGGAGAACATAGGCAGTAATCTCTTGTACATAACCTTAGCAATATTTTTCTGGATATGTCTCTCTACACTAGGGAAACAAAAGCAAAAATGAACAATTGGGACTACATCAAACTAAAAACTCTTGCACAGTGAAGGAAACCATCAACATTACAAAAAGGCAGCCTACTGAATAGGAGAAGATATTTGTAAATAACATATCCAATAAGGGGTTAATACCCAAAATACATAAATAACTCATACAACTCAAAATCAATAAAACAATCTGATTTAAAAATGGGGAGAGCTCTGCATAAAGAGCTTTCCAAAGAAGACATACAGATAACCAACAGACACATAAAAAGATGCTTGACAACACTAATTATCAAGAAAATACAAATCAGAACCACAGTGAGGTATCACCCTGCATCAGCCACGAGGGCTGGTATCAAAAAGACAAGAAATAACAAGTGTCAGCAAGAAAATGGAGAAAAAGGAACCCTCATACACTGTTGGTGGGAATGTAAAGTGGCAAAACCACTGTACAAAAGAGTATGGAAGGTCCTAAAAATTTTAAAATAGAAATACCATATATGGACCACATCTTCCTTATCCATTCATCCGTTGAAGAACTTTTGTAGCAACATGGACGGGACTGGAAGAGATTATGCTGAGTGAAATAAGTCAAGCAGAGAGAGTCAATTATCATATGGTTTCACATATTTGTGGAGCATAACAAATAGCATGGAGGACAAGGGGCGTTAGAGAGGAGTAGGGAATTTGGGTAAATTGGAAGGGGAGGTGAACCATGAGAGACTATGGACTCTGAAAAACAGTCTGAGGGGTTTGAAGTGGCGGAGGGGGTGGGAGGTTGGGGTACCAGGTGGTGGGTATTATAGAGGGCACAGCTTGCATGGAGCACTGGGTGTGGTGAAAAAATAATGAATACTGTTTTTCTAAAAATAAATAAATTGGAAAAATAAAAAAATTAAAAAAAAAAGAAATACCATATAATGTAATAATTCCACTTCTGGGTATTTACTCAAGGAAAACAAAAACACTAATTCAAAAAGATAGATGCACCCCTATTTTTTTTTAAATTTATTTTTAGCATAACAGTATTCATTATTTTTGCACCACACCCAGTGCTTCATGCAATCTGTGCAATTATATTATATAATATATTATATTATATAAGAGATTTATTATTAGATATTAGATATATAATATTAGATATTAGATATATGATATTAGATTTATTATTATGATTATTACTTGTGTTATTCTTGCTGTGACTTTATGTAAAGTTTTAGTCTCCCTCTGTAAGATGACAGAAGCCATTTTTTAATGTACATATTTCAGATGTAGTGCCTTGTCAAAGTAGGGTAAAAATATTTGTTCAATGAAAAAGTAAAAGTAATTTTATCCTTACAACAAATCTGTGTTGGAAAGTTTGTTATGCCTATATTTCAGGTGAGGGAATTGTGGTTCTGAGAGCTGATGAACTTTCTTCAAGGAAAAGCAATGAGAAAGTAGTAGAACAAGAGTTCAAATAGAAACCTCCAATTATCTCTTCCCAGTATCCCTATGATCTGACAGTGAAAAGGGATTATTCATTTATAAGAAACACGGGGGCCAGGGTATTTTGCCCAGAGTGAACTGTATGCTCGCTCTAGCAACATTCTTTCACTGAATGATGATTCACCCATGAAATAGTTTTCTTTATTTAGCATATCTATCACTCTATTTGATGCTGACAAGGTCCTTGGCACTTCAGGCAGGATCTCCAAGTAGCAAGGCAGAGGTGGGAGCAGAAGAGTAGTTAGTGCATGCAGGAAACAAGATTATATTCTATCTACATTCCTGTCCTGAATTCTCTTCCAGTAGTTGTGGGCAGGAAAGTCTAAGACCTAGAACCAGACTGCACTTGCTCTCCTCTCTGCAAAATTCCTGTGCTCAAAGCCTGAAAGATCCTACATTTAGCCTGAGAATCCCTATCATAAGACACATCTGGGAAGGTCCACAGGAGTGGTGATCTTTTAAGTTCTACTGTGCACTACTTCAGAGTGGGGGCTGTACTGGTGGCAGTTACACTTGTTTGCAAGGAAACAATGCCAAGTGTTTCTGTGTGGAAGGTAAAAATTGTTAATGGTTGATCTTTCTGCAACCACAGTTAGATAACAGAGTTTAGACCAAGAACGGCCATGAAGGTGAAACCTTGGACATGGGACCTATGTGTGTAAATGGCTCCGCCCAGGGATTTGCTTGGATGCAAACCATGGATGCTCCCACTGCAGGAGAAGGACTCACAGGAAATGTGCTCTCTGACCCCTTGGTTGCCCATGGTTCATGCTCCTCTGAGATCCATGCTCCTTTTATGGCTGGAGGTGTCCCTGTGTCACCTCTTCCACAGAGTTATAGGGCTGAGGAGAGTTTAGTCAGTTCTTCACCATAAGAGCATGCACATAAATTTTCCTGGAGAAGATTCTCATCACACAGTTTCCTTACCTTTCTTTTCTCAAGGTTTCTTTATTTAGACTTCTCAAGAACCTCCGACCTCTCTTTATTTTATTGACAGTGCTGAATCAAACCTTTTACAGTATATTCTCTTGGGAAACAGACCGTAGGACTTCAGGCCCTAGTGCTTAACAAGAAAACCAACTCCCATGAGCAATGGGGAGAGGGACCACAGTGGAGGCAGAGTTCATAATACCAGCATCCAGAGCCCTTGGAGGGGCTGGTTTAGTGCTTTCTCCAGCATCCAGAAACAGCAGCAGTGCAGCCTTCTGAAGCTGGTGAGTCTCAAGCTGGACCAAGCAGGATGATTGTGAGGAAGGAGATAATGAGGAGAGGAGGGACTCCAGGACCTTAGTATGCAAAGCAAAAAGAACTCTTTCAGTAGGACCTGGTATACATGCTCACCCTGCCAAGATGCTTAGATCTGGTATAAGGCTGAATGGCAGAAACTGACCTAATGCTGTTAGAGGTGAGGCTGAGTCATTTTGTGTCCATCCAGGTTTTTTTTTGAGTCTGTAGACTCAAAGACCCCCGCCCTCCACCAACCCCATATCGTGGCTGGGACACCAAGACCCCAAGACCTTCCTTTCTGTGCTCATCTAAATTCATCTATGAGCCAGGTGATGGGCTTGGGCTTGGGTATTCTGTTGTAATTTGTTTAGGCAAGGCTTATGTGATCTTTCCAGACTGTCAATATATCACTGGCAGAGACCATGTTTGTTCAATAGCACTTAGAACAAGGATCACCCGTCTGTAGATGTCAGTCTGCCAGTACAAATGAATGGAGCTTAGTATTGAATATCAGAGCAATGCCCCAGATGGCCAACGAGTCCTCATTTCTCAGATTAGGAGACCTCAGTGAAACTGAGGAGAATGCAGAGAGGAAGGATGGTCCCAGCTTTTAAGGAATTTACTAACAGAGATGAAAGTATATTACCACCTGTCAGAAAATATCAGTATTACAGGAGTTAAAAGGTCATTGGTGATGTTCTGGACTCCAATCTCTCTGCCCACTCAACCTCTCTTACACTAAACTCTGTAGGTCTCACCACACTTCAGATATATCCTTCTTCTTTGCCTGCAATAGCTTTCCTTCAGATGTTCATCACTTTTCCTTTGGACTCCTCAGGGCTCCTCAGAAGCTTCCACCCTTCTGTGTGATCCCCTGTGTCCAATCAACCACATCACTTCCCAGTCTCAAATCCTCTGTGCTTCCTTACAGTGTACATGATCATGCCTTTTCTCAGGCGGACCTCACACAGTTGCGCCTGCACACCTTACCCATGTCTCCTGACACTCTGCTCTCCTGCCTGCTTCCCCCAAGAACGTAGGATCTACCAGCCCCTAGCATCTTTCCACAAATATGTTTCTCCTCTTGCCATTGCCTACAAAGAGAGTCCTCCTTTCCCAGGAGAATGTGGCCTCATTTTTGTATCCTTCTCTGATGCTCTCAGCTAACAGTGTCTCTTGGCCCAATAGGGCCTCAGGAAATCATAGACCTTTTTTTCTCCCCACAACAACATCTGAAGTTAAATATCATTTATTGATTTCATGTGAGGAACATATACATCACAGAATTTAAATAGCTCTCAGGGTCCTTTAATGTGTGTAACAGGCTTCATTTCTGTTTGAAGCTAAATTTTCTTTCTTTTTTTTTGTTTCTTTTTGATTTGAAAATGACTTGTTTATTTAAAAAGTGATAAAAAACTGATAATTTTGTATCTCATGCCATTCACTTAACACTGTAGTATAGCCATTTTTATGTTGCTATAATCACCGTAACATTTTTTTAAAGATTTTATTTATTTATTCAATTTATTTATTTTTAGAAAAACAGTATTCATTATTTTTTCACCACACCCAGTGCTCCATGCAATCCGTGCCCTCTATAATACCCACCACCTGGTACCCCAACCTCCCACCCACCCCCCCCGCCACTTCAAACCCCTCAGGTTGTTTTTCAGAGTCCATAGTCTCTTATGGTTCACCTCCCCATCCAATTTACCCCAACTCCCTTCTCCTCTCTAACACCCCTTGTTTTCAATCATATCACATTGCTTTGTTCATCTGTGTATTTGCTCTTTCTGACTATTTGTAAGATCATCTTTATTACCACAAGTATACTGTCTTATAAGTGCGTGTAAGTCAGTTTTCCTCTATTAGTTTTTGCCTGATGCATACTATACATTTGTATGCCTAACATTAAGACTACGTATACGGAAGGGTATACGGAAGTCACTGACCATTTTCTTGCTTATTCAAGAGATCAGGTTATGCCAAGGATATAGACCTTAAGGTTTATGGAAAGGACAAGGCTTTACTGAAAAGGCAGTTATGTTTTCTATCCTTTTTATGTCTCTGATTCACATTGAGAGTCATTTCCTAATCACATATGAAAATACAAGGCAGAGTCGATGCATAATTGTCCCTACTTTATTTTAGTCCTTGAATCTTTGGTTTGTTTTAAAGCCCTTTAATGAGTAGAAAGTGTGTGAAGTGTGTTTTTGTGTGTGTGTTCACATGCTTACACGCACATGTGTGTGTATGTGTGTGTGTTGTATAACCTATATTTGGGAAGTCTGGGATATTCAAATATTCAAAATGAAAATCTTATCCAATCTATTGGCTCCTATCTTCTGTGGTAGCTAGTCTGATGCCTTGTTTTCCAAATTTATTCTTTTTGAAGAGATTTATCAGGTACCACGGGTGAACAGGATCAGTAATCCCACCTATACTGTTGAGTTGCTACCAGGGATCCCTCTCCTAGTTTACTCTGACTCCCTTGCTGTTTTCTGATTCTTTGGCTGGGACAGCCCTTACTGTTACTCTTCTTTGTACTTGACCACTCTGTTCTTTTTTTAATGGTGAGGGAAATAAGATGGTTTCCAAAGAAAGAAATAACTAAATAAAGCAGAGGAGTATATAGAGCATAGATTCCACACGGGTAGAATAATTGGATTTTGGCCACAAGGGATCACAGATAATGTTGCTTACCAGATAAATGAATTCTGTATAGGTTTATATACCTGAAGCATTAGTTCCAAATCTACTTTTGGTGAATCTACTGGTATACCCCTCAGTACTAACTGTCTGGTGTACCCCTCAGTACTGACTGTCTCTGTTACCAGAATATGAAATTTATAGGTGTTTCTAAAGAATCCAAGCCAAAGAAATACTCTAGAACATCACAAAGAGAAAACACAGCAAATAACTCAGGAAGAGTGATAAACTCTATGCTTTTAATAGTGAAATTCTCTTTGGGACTAGAAGATATTACTGCTTTTAGATAGAGTTAAGGGATGCCCTACCTTTAATCCAATATTCTTACAGAATGAAAATTAGAAACCCTGAAGTCAGGCCTTGTTTGAGTCAATGGAGTAGAGGCTGGGGTTTTCTGGAAACTTCAGTTCTGCTTAGTTCTGCTAAACAAAACCCTCATAATTTATTCCTTCTAAATTCCAAAGGAAGGTAGGGCTTAGTTAAAATTGTGCTTGAGGCTAAATAACGTATAGTGGCTGAAAGCAGAGAATTTAGTCAGACTCTTTTGTCATAGTCCTGGTTTCACCACTTACTGGCTGTCTAATTTTGATCGAACTACTTTGCTCCTCTGCCTGTTCCTTTTAATTACCTGGAAAATTAGGATAATGATATTATTTACTCTTAAGTGTTTTATAAAATTAAATGTGATAGTGAATATAAACTTTCAGCATAATGTGTAGCACGTGATAACTTCTCAGTTAAAGGTTAGCAATTATTGAGATGGGATGATGATGATGATTTGAAAACTTGAGCCGGGTTAAAAGCCCTGATGAAAACCCGAGTTTTAATACATGTAGAACACATATGTGATGAGCACTGGGTGTTATATGCAGCTAATGAATTGTTGAACACTACATCAAAAACTAATAATGTACTTACTATATGCTGGCTAACTGAATATAATAAGAAAAAAAGAGAAAAAAAGAACACATACTTGATATGATGATGTATTTTTGTCCTACTTTTTAAGGGACTCTGGATTTTTAGCTTGTTCAGGATACTTTATATGGCTTCACCCAGCAACTACTCCACTGCTCCTGTTTCTGAATTTCTCCTCATCTGCTTCCCTAATTACCAGAGTTGGCAGCACTGGCTGTCCCTGCCCCTCAGCCTCCTCTTCCTTCTGGCCATGGGGGTCAATGTCACTCTGCTGATCACCATCTGGCTGGAGGCCTCTCTTCATGAGCCCATGTACTACCTGCTCAGCCTCCTCTCCCTGTTGGATATTGTGCTCTGCCTGACGGTCATCCCCAAGGTCCTGGCCATCTTCTGGTTTGATTTCAGGTCCATCAGCTTTTCAGCCTGCTTCCTCCAGATGTTCATCATGAATTGCTTCCTTGCCATGGAGTCCTGCATATTCATGGTCATGGCCTATGACCGCTATGTGGCCATCTGCCACCCACTACGATACCCATCCATCATCACTGACCAATTTGTGGTTAGAGCTACCATATTTGTTGTGGCCCGGAATGGCTTCGTTTTTCTTCCTGTTCCAGTTCTTTCTTCTCGGCTCAGATACTGTGCAGAGAACATCATCAAGAATTGTATCTGCACTAACCTGTCTGTGTCCAAACTCTCCTGTGATGACATCACCTTCAACCGGCTCTACCAGTTTGTGGCAGGCTGGACCCTACTGGGCTCAGACCTCATCCTTATTGTTCTGTCCTACTCCTTCATCCTGAAAGCTGTGCTAAGGATCAAAGCTGAGGGTGCTGCAGCCAAGGCCCTGAGCACATGTGGTTCCCACTTTATTCTCATCCTCTTCTTCAGCACAGTCCTGCTGGTTCTGGTCATCACTAACGTGGCCAGGAAGAAGATTCCCCCAGATGTCCCCATCCTGCTCAACATCCTGCACCACCTCATCCCCCCAGCTCTGAACCCCATTGTTTATGGTGTGAGAACCAAGGAGATCAAACAGGGAATCCAGAAGCTGCTGAGAAGGTTGTAAGAGGTAAAATGGATCAGATCCACCTTTGGAAATGTTAGTAGAATTCAGGAATTATTTTTATGTTGGAAAGGAAATTTTACTATTTAATCCCAGAATGGATTCTGATTCTTTTTATCTCAGACAACAATGAAAAGATTCTGTGAATCCTTGTTTCCTCCTGCTTCAAAGGAAACCATCTTTCCTGGATTCTGTGGTCACTTGCAAATTTGCCCTGACTGACTCCTTATCTGAGGGTCTTGCCAAGCCTTAGCCAAGTGGAGCTGGATTGGAGTGGGAGTGTTCAGCCCCAAAGAAACAAACTTTATAGTTAAAGAAATCTGCCTGTCCCGATTTGCAAAGAACACAGATGACTCTCCTGCCTCCTGTTTCAGACATGGCTTTTGTGTTGTGAGGGGTTGATTGGGCTGAAGTAAGGACATTCAATCAGAATTTTGATCTTTGGCATTGAGTGCTTTATTGTGAATATCTCTGACTCTCTTTGTTGGCACCTGTGGCAGATGTGTCATCTCCTGGCTCCTCAGATCCTTAACAGGGATTGACCCTATTAAGATTTTCCATTTGTGCAACTTCCTTGGGAGCATCTTCTCCTACTCACCCTCCCTCCTTCCTTCCCTTCCTCCTTTCCATCCTTCCTTCCTTCCTTCCTTCTGTCCATCCTCTCTCTCTCTCTATCTCTCCCACTCTCTCTTTTTTTTCCTTCCTTCCTTCCTAAGATTTTTTGTTCAGATTTTTATTTGTAGAGGAGGTAGAAAATCTTTTAGGATTTTTTTTTGTGGGGGGGGGTAGACTTGTATTGTTTGAAGTGTCTTATGTTCTTTACTTCATTTTATTCATGACTCTGTAATCCTCACTTTATCCCATATACCTCCTACAAGGAACTTAGAATGCTACATCACATTTCAGACACCATCCCTCCCCAACTATGACCTGTGCATCCTAGGCACAACTCAGCTGTCCAGTTCATTCCTTCTATTGCCATATTTGCTTCGACCTTCAGCCTGGGCTTGTATAGCTGTTGACAGTTTTTCCAGGATGACATAGAAGCTCCAGACTCTGATTTTCATGAACAAATGTGTTCCGCTATTTTGCTATCCCCTTCATGATGCCACATGTTAGTCTAATGTTTCCAAGGAACATTTTATAATAACTACCTGTCTCTTTTGTGGATGAAAATTAAGAGTTTGTAGTCTGTTATTTTACCAAGCATCATTTTTTGTGACTGTCTTTATTTTTAATTTTTTTCCAATTTATTTATTTTCAGAAAAACATTATTATTTTTTCACCACACCCAGTGCTCCATGCAAGCCGTGCCCTCTATAATACCCACTACCTGGTACCCCAACCTCCCACCCCCCCGCCACTTCAAACCCCTCAGACTGTTTTTCAGAGTCCATAGTCTCTTCTTCTTTCTTTCTTCTCTTCTTTCTTTACCCCTTCCAATTTACCCAAATTCCCTACTCCTCTCTAACGCACCTTGTCCTCCATGCTATTTGTTATGCTCCACAAATAAGTGAAACCATATGATAATTGACTCTCTCTGCTTGACTTATTTCACTCAGCATAATCTCTTCCAGTCCCGTCCATGTTGCTACAAAAGTTGGGTATTCATCCTTTCTGTTGGAGGCATAATACTCCATAGTGTATATGGACCACATCTTCCTTATCCATTCGTCCGTTGAAGGGCATCTTGGTTCTTTCCATAGTTTGGCGACCATGGCCATTGCTGCTATAAACATTGGGGTACAGATGGCCCTTCTTTTCACGACATCTGTATCTTTGGGGTAAATACCCAGGAGTGCAATTGCAGGGTCATAGGGGAGCTCTATTTTTAATTTACCAAGCATCATTTGAAGAACATTCCCATTGGACTATCCTACTTTCTTTTGTGTCAGAACTTTTCTTGGGGTGCCTGGGTGGCTCAGTCAGCTAAGTTATGATCCCAAGGTCCTGGGATTGAGCCCTGCATTGGGTTTCCTGCTTCTCCTTCTCTCTCTGCCACTCTTCCTTGTTGTTCTCTCTTTCTCTCTCTCTCTCTGTCAAATAAACAAGTAAAATCTTAAAAAAACAGAAAAACTAAACAAAAAATATTTTCTTTGATGAATGACTTATATTTAAACTTAATACTTCTGTACTATTTTAAAAAGTTATATATTTTGCAGCTGTGATCCTCTTTTCTTCCTTAGAGACCTCTATGTTTTGGTTCTAACAGACTTTCAGACTTATCTCAAACTTTCTTTGTTTCCCCTACTGAGCTAAAGCAAACTGCTCACTTTTCCCTGAACATCCCCTTTTTGTGTTTGCTGTAATCATTATTCATTTGACCCTTTCAAGACGAACCTTCATTTACCAGTATCATTACTGCTGAACCCCATATTTCCCATGAGGTTGAAGTCAAGCAGCACTTTGCACAGGGGGACTTCTTTTAATGACTCTCACCTGGAATCGCTAGTCTAGCATCTTTAGTATCTATATGCCTTTCTCTGATGGTGTCATGAGTTTCTTTTTGGTTGAGAGACTATTTTATTCATCTTTTTATTCTGCATGTTTAATTTTATGCTTCCTTATGTAGAAGACGTTAGAATAAAGATACATCAAATAAGGTGGAACATTTCATTAGTGCATATCTTGTCCCTCCCGTCCTTTGAAAACTACTAAGGAACAATGATCAAATCTTATTGTAATATGTGTTTTTATAGTACCTAATACAGAGACTATTTTTAGCCAACAATAAATGGAATTTATATGAAGAATCACCCTCAGGTTGGAATAATCAGAGTAATTGGGATTTGATTCTTAGATAGACCAATCTGGCCAAATTTGCCAATTCACATTTTATGAGCTTTGGCTAAACTTCTTTCTTTACCTTGAAAATGGTGATAATGATCCTTATCTCTTAACATTGTCTTGAAGAGTAAATAGACTAAGTATGAAAAATTTTTCTCAGTACCTTGAATGTACATACCTTAATTACATAAACATTAAATGAATTGTTATTATTATTTTCCTAAGCACACTGCTTTCCCCGCTGCCCTCTGAGTATGAGGCAGGTTATTGTTTCACACCTCATTTTCCTTGAAGTAGCAGATATTTGTGTCATTTTGTCTTCCTCTAGCTTTATAGTCATTTTATTACTAATACATTTCCTTGAGAAATCTTTTATATATGCGACGGTTACTTTTGAAACTCCAAACTATTTGGTGCTCCATAAATCTGTCAGTCAGGAATATTCTATTCATATCTATTTCAATCTGGGTATGCCAAAAGGCTACCTACAAGTGTACCTTCTGGAACTGCAAAGGTCGCCATGGGTGATACATGACTATGAAACCATCTAGTGCTCACCTCCTTTGAGGCTCACTGGCTTCCAATGTCACCTGTCCCCCAAAGCTGCCTCCATGTTTCCATCTGGGACAGTGAAGGGGGAAAGGCTCTGGCACACCGGTCATGAAACAACAGTCTGCTTTCATCACACCCAGACAGCTGTTGTAGTACATTATCTTACTGACTTGCGGCCACATGGTATGCAGATACTTGATTGCTTTGCAGACCCAGGGCAGTAGAAAGGAATATCACTCTCAGTTTACCTGTAAAGTAACCAAAGAAATAAACAGAGCCTAAATTCTGTACCACTTATTTTCTACAGGTCCCACGGAGTTCTTACTTTAGTCCAATTCCCCTTTTCTAGGCTATAAGGCTCCTGCAATTTCTCTCAGAACCAGCTATGACTTGGCACTTCATCTGAGAAAAGCTGCAAAGCTATGATTCTCTGCTTTGGAGTTGTTCTCAGTAGAAAAGAGTGATGGTATCATTCTTTGGTCTCATCACCATTGTTTGTATGCCTTTCTCTTTTCTGTTATGATTTCATCTGTGTGTATTATATTTCCTAATTTAGACTCTTCCTGAGTGAGGGCTTCTGGTTCTGGCACATGGATGCTACATAAACCAGATGGTAGCAGGAATCTGGGATCTTCCCTTCTGTGCAGGAAGAGGTGGCAGGGTTAGAAGAATAAAGTAGAGCAGCATTACCTCAGTCCTAGGCAATAATCAGGGGCAGTGGTAGCATAGCTAGTGAGGTGAGGGTAATATCAAACCCAAGATTCCCTTTGGAAGAAATAGAGACAAGTTCAAAGCAAAAGAGGCAGTGTCTTACCCAGCTATGTCCCATCATCTGAAATGTGATGACAAACCCAGTCATGGAACTCAGACCTTGTGGAAGTGAGAGAGAGAGAACCGTGTCCAGCCTCTTCTCCAACTCCCTCACTCCTATTTCTGGTACCTAGAAGTTTTCCACAGAATTTCCCCTTTACTGCTGTGTATACTCAGATGAAGCCTATACTCATCAACAAGTTAGGTTTTCATGTTCTTATCATGCCTCTCATTAATAATAATTTTTTGAAGTGTCCATTTAATTGGCTATTTCCAATTAAGCCACTGCACTGTGGGTAATAGAGGAAATGATATGTCCATAACATGCTAGTTGCATGGCCCATTTTTGTACAGTGGCCATAATGAGATGACCCTAGTTTAAGGATAATATTAAACTCTCATTTAATCATAATTTTTCTAAGAGTATACTTAAGACCTGAAATAAATATCTCTCTGTTCTAAGTCTAGAAATATTTGTTTTTCAAATGTATGTGCTCTTTATTTAGAAGCACCCTTCTCCCAAAAGTTTTCCTCAACTCTGTCCTTGTTAACTGCTATTCCTATATTAGATTTTTCTTCTCTGTTTTCTCTGCTTTCTTCTCTGCCTCCTCTCCTGAGAATATGTACCTTAGGGTCTATGTTCAGATGGCTAAAATAGTTTTAACCTCTGTGGGCTGTGGGGAGGGAAGAGACAGGATGGGCCGTAGGGCCTTAAAAATAGCCTTCGGAGCCTCTGAAGGGCTTGGCTAGGTGGTGCAGTAAATAGTCATAAATAACAGCGTAGAGTACAGCCTCCTCAAGCTGGTAGGTCTGGTTTGGAGGCAGGAAAATCGTGAAGATACAAATGACACAGCATGTTGGCCTTCAGGTATTCAGTATTCAATATGAGCAGGGAGAAGGAATTCTTTTGGTAGAATTGTAGCAGGCCTGTTGCCACAGATTCCAGTTCTATCAAGTGGTCTGAATCTGGTGCATCACTGCTTTGAACCACTGCTTGAACCTAAGATCAAGACCTGAACTGAGATAAAGAGTTGGATGCTGACCTGACTGAGCTACCCATGTGCCCCCATATCATTGCTTTTATTTAGGAGCAAATTTTTTCTAGTATAAGCTATACCCTTCCCATTTAGAAAAGCTGAGATCAGGGTGAGTGCTCTTGAATGAAATCTATATCTTCATTATTGCTTATGGCAGCTAGAGGCCCAGAGTTGATTTCCTCAACTGCAATCCTGATTCCCTACAGAAGATTGCCATAGAAGCACTAAATTGGATAGGACTGGTAATCCCAGTTGCCTTGATTACTCCCTCTTAGCCATACGCTCTCATCCTGCCTTGTCTCCCAGTGCTCTTTCTTGCTTCTCTCACTGGGACAGAATAGATTTCTATTATTCATGTTACCATGTTCCCCAGAAGACTGAATGTGGAGTCAATTCCTCATTTTTGGTTCACTGTAAAGGAAAAAGAACATAATGACTGGAAATGAAGCAGATGAATTTATAGGAATAGATTTATTTCTTTAGGGTAAGTGGAATCTAGTCACAGGTAAGTTTGTATGGTCTAAGAGGACAAACAGTTTTGTCTGGATTTATGTTTGAAGCTATAGCTGTAACCTTGAGTCTACCCTCTGAACTTCCACTCCGTTGTCACCCTTTGTTAACAAAACCTAGTTCCAGGCCCTGAATATATCTTATGTGGAAGAATGGTGTTCCTATAGACCACATTTGGAGATACCTAGATATTATGGTATTATTTACTGACTAGTAACTCTGACTCAAAACAAAATTTGATCACCTCACTGGTTTAAGTTAGGGGTCAGGGCAAGAGTGACAATCTAACTTGAGTCGGGGAGGTAGGGGTTGCTGGAAAGTCCTAATCTCTGATAGAAGTATCTATGTTATCTAAGCTGGGAGCTCTGGATGTGTTGATTATCTCTGTCCTTAATCATTCCCATCCTGAAGTTTGAAAGATCAATTTACTAAATAATCTCTAAAGGAAATTTGATGGGGAGTATTGAAAAAGAAAATAAACTGTAAATTGAGCTGACCCAGGGTCAAATGAATGGAATTTCCATAAATAACCCAAGATATAGATACTATTTGCCAATACAAAAAGTGAATTCATGTTAAGCAAAATAGAAAGAGGAATGTTTAGTTTCCCAGAACTCTAGATACAATGTCCAATACAGTATACATCCAGTCCACATGTGGTGATCAGTGCTTGAAATGTGGCTAGTCAGAATTAGGATGTGCTGCATGTATAAAATGTGCCTGATTTTGAAGACTTTGAATGAAAAAACAAAAAGAATGTCAAAGCTCTTTAACAGGTTTTCAGATTGATACATGTTGAAGTGATAACACTTTGGATATATTGAGGTAAATAACATATTAAAATTAATTTCATGTATTTCCTTTGAGTTTTTTAAGGTAGCTACTAGAGATGCAAAATTATGTATGTGGCTCACAATGTATTTCTGTTGGAATTGCTGCTAGAGATTATATAGCAAATATAGAAACTGATAGGCAATGTTATTGATTAGGCAATATGGAGAAACAAATATATTTTTTCCAATTTCAAAATCTGCCTTCAAATATTTACACTTAATTTACCTTCTTACCTCTCAGGAAAGACAGGGAAGTTGGCTTTAGGAGGGTTGAACACTGATTAGGACCATTGTCCTTGTTTTTTTTTTTTTTTTTCTTTTTTCTTTTCAGCGTAACAGAATTCATTGTTTTTTTTTGTTTTTGTTTTTGTTTTTCCCAATTTATTTATTTTCAGAAAAACAGTATTCATTATTTTTTCACCACACCCAGTGCTCCATGCAAGAATTCATTGTTTTTGCACCACACCCAGTGCTCCATGCAATATGTGCCCTCTCTAATACCCACCACCTGGTTCCCCCAAGCCCCCACCCCCGCCCCGTCAAAACCCTCAGATTGTTTTTCAGAGTCCATAGTCTCTCATGGTTCACCTCCCCTTCCAATTTCCCTCAACTCCCTTCTCCTCTCCATCTCCCAGGACCACTGCCATTGTTGATAAAAACTGGCTTATTTTGGGTATCCTCAAAGCATGGAAAACAAAGTGTCACTGAACATGTCACTCAGCATTTTGAGATAAGCCTTAGCATGGCAGCCATATAAAGTTTATCTCAGAAATGTCTTAAATGCTCATAACTGGTTAGGGTGTACCAGGCCAGGAGTCCATGTGAACCTGGGTTCAGTGTTTGTGACTGGGTTTGTGACTGATGGATAATCCACATGGAATCAGATGAAGATAGCTGTTGTTACTACCCCTCACTCTTTGGTAGTAGTGTTGGACTAAAACTGCCAACTCCTGCAATTTCTTGTTCTTATCCCTACTGCTTGCCCAAGATATTATGAGACTTTTTCATACCTTCTTGTCTTAAAGTATATTCTTTTTTAGACTTCTCTAAGATGCTATTTCCTATATAAATGATAGCCATGACTCTACTGAAGTCTTTTTTTATTGTGTTATGTTAGTCACCATAAAATATATCATTAGTTTTTGATGTATTGAAGTCTTTAGGTATTTCATGTTGATGCATGTTGATTTCTCCTTTCCCTGTGATGTCATCTCTTGGAAGAGGAACGGGGGTATGCATTTGTGCAAGGCTTATGGTTGATCTGCTCTATCAATAGAGCCTGCATATGTGTCTTGTTATAATAGGTAGTACTAGTATAGTAGGTAGCTGTATATTCAGACTTCATAATTTCAAAGCATGGCTACACCACTGTGATTTTAATAAAATGACTTTACTTACTCTTGCCTTTGTTTCCTCATATGTAAAATTGGACTATCAATGGTGTTTTGTTATAAGGAGGATGATCATGTAATTTATCAACCAAGCTGGGAAACTATTAAGAGTGTGTAAGGGCTTAAATGGGAATTATCCCAGGCAAATAGGAAATATGGTCATTCTACTATCATCCTACTTATAGGATTTTTAACAGGATGGACAAGTTCATATTTATAAAGTACTTAGGAGGGGATTATACAAAGTGAAATAAGTCAAGCAGAGAAAGACAATTATCATATGGTTTCACTTATATATAGAACATAAGGAATAGTGTGGGGGACTAGCAGGGAAGGGAGGGAAAACTGAATGGGAAGAATTCTGAGAGGGAGACAAACCAGGAGAGACTCTGGACTCTAGGAAACAAACTCAAGGTTACAAAAGGCAAAGGGGTGCAGGGATGGGGTAGCCGGGTGTATGAAAAATAAGTTACTTCCCCATGGGTATTCTTATTGTTTGGATGGATTTATTCTTGTCTTACCCTTTAAGGTTTTCTGAAGTGTCAGTAATGAGTAGGACACTTTATATGGCTTCACCCAGCAACTACTCCACTGCTCCAGTCTCTGAATTCCTCCTCATTTGCTTCCCTAACTACCAGAGTTGGCAGCACTGGCTGTCCCTGCCCCTCAGCCTCCTCTTCCTCCTGGCCATGGGGGCCAATGTCACTCTGCTGATCACCATCTGGCTGGAGGCCTCTCTTCATGAGCCCATGTACTACCTGCTCAGCCTCCTCTCCCTGTTGGACATCGTACTTTGCCTTACTGTCATCCCCAAGGTCCTGGCCATCTTCTGGTTTGACAGTAAATCCATCAGCTTCTCAGCCTGCTTTCTCCAGATGTTCATCATGAATAGTTTTCTGACCATGGAGTCCTGCACATTCATGGTCATGGCCTATGACCGCTATGTGGCCATCTGCCACCCACTACGATACCCAGCCATCATCACTGACCAATTTGTGATTAAAGCTACGATCTTTGTTGTGGCCCGGAATGGCCTTCTTACTATGCCTATCCCCATACTTTCTTCCCAGCTCAGATACTGTGCAGAGAACATCATCAAGAATTGTATCTGCACTAACCTGTCTGTGTCCAAACTCTCCTGTGATGACATCACCTTCAATCAGCTCTATCAGTTTGTGGCAGGCTGGACCCTACTGGGCTCTGACCTCATCCTTATTGTTCTGTCCTACTCCTTCATCCTGAAAGCTGTGCTAAGGATCAAGGCTGAGGGTGCTATGGCCAAAGCTCTAGGCACTTGTGGTTCCCACTTCATCCTCATCCTTTTCTTCAGCACAGTCCTGCTGGTTCTGGTCATCACTAACGTGGCCAGGAAGAAGATTCCCCCAGATGTCCCCATCCTGCTCAACATCCTGCACCACCTCATCCCCCCAGCTCTAAACCCCATTGTTTATGGTGTGAGAACCAAGGAGATCAAGCAGGGAATCCAGAAGCTGCTGAGAAGGTTGTAAGAGGTAAAAATGGGTGAGAGCTAACCTGGAGAATTGAAATTGATGATGGGGAATAGTTTTCATGATGAATAGGGAATTTAGTTACTTCAGGAATAAGTTTAGATTTTTCATTCTCCAAATTTTCAGTTGATTATGGGGATATTCTTATCCTGACTCCTACTTTCCCTGCACTGACTGGAACTTTAGTTTTTTTGCATTCTGGTGTTATCTGGAAATTTTTTTTTAACCTCATCTGTGTGAGAGAGACTTGTCAAGTTATATATAAGTACAGGGTCTTAATTAGAGTGAATCTCTTTTTCAAATAAAGAAAAAATAGTATTCTAGTCACTTCCAGTGCCTCTCAGTTTCCTCAATTGCTTAATACTTAGATACGTATTAGACCACTTGGTTCTACCTGACACAGTTCCAAATGGTTTTGTGTCATGAATGGACCTCCTGTGAAGTTACAGAAGTTGGCTCTAAACCTTTGATTCTTACAGTGAGAGAATGATATGTATCACCCATTGCCTCCTGTAAGCCCTGCCAGATATTGTTAATATATTTATCTATTGCCACTTCTCTGGATTATGAATTTCCTGGAGTTCTTTACTTATTTTTAATGAATTAAAAAATACTAAGATGACTCATTTTTCTATGTGTGCATTTTGTTTTAAGTGAAAGTGTGTGTCCTGTTTTCAGATGTGCTTTACTAACTTGTGTCTACCTCCCCTCCTATCTCACTTTTCTGTCAGATTTCAGGAACTATCTATATCCCCAATTTTTCCTGCTTATCTTAGATATACAGTTAAGTCGACTTATTCATTCTACTTTCAGCTCTGTTGTGTCAATCCTCATAGTCTGTGTTGGTGCCAATATAACATCCTATGGGATCTGGACAACCATATTAGTGGATTATTTGAACAAGGACAGGTGTGTTTAATTCTTTTCAGTTTCCTTCCTGATCATGCCCTAAAAATGGTGGGGATTCATGTATTAGACAATATTTCTTGGGATTAATTTGCATTGGCAACAGAGTCCCCTCTTTATTATTATTTTTTAATTATTATCTTTTTATTTTTTAAACAGGCAATTAGATAAAGAAGGTATGGTCCATATTTACAATGGAATATTACACCTCCATCAGAAAGGATGAATACCCAACTTTTAAAAAAAATTAATTTTGAAGAATGCCGGTGGAATTTTGATCGGAATGGCATTAAAAGTATAGATTGCTCTAGGCAGTATAGACATTTTAACAATGTTTATTCTTCAAATCCAAGAGCATGGAATGGTCTTCCATCTATTTGTGTCTTCTTCAATTTCTTTCATGAGTGTTCTGTAGTTCCTCAAGTACAGATCCTTTACCTCTTTGGTTAGGTTTATTCCCAGGTATCTTATGGTTCTTGGTGCTATAGTAAATGGAATTGATTCTCTAATTTCCCTTTCTGTATTTTCATTGTTAGTGTATAAGCAAATGACAGTACAGACAAAAGGTTGATATCCAGGATCTATAATGAACTCCTCAAACTCAACACACATGAAACAGGCAAACACATCAAAAAATGGGCAGAAGATATGAACAGACACTTATCCAATCAAGACATACAAATTGCTATCAGACACATGAAAAAATGTTCATTATCATTAGCCCTCAGGGAGATTCAAATTAAAACCCCATTGAAATATCACCTTACACCAGTTAGAATGGCCAAAATTAACAGAACAGGAAACATGTGCTGGAGAGGATGTGGAGAAAGGGGAACCCTCTTACACTGTTGGTGGAAATGCAAGTTGGTGCAGCCTCTTTGGAGAACAGTGTGGAGATTCCTCAAGAAATTAAAAATAGAGCTTCCCTATGACCCTGCAATTGCACTCCTTGTTATTTACCCCAAAGACACAGATGTCGTGAAAAGAAGGGCCATCTGTACCCCAATGTTTATAGCAGCAATGGCCACGGTCGCCAAACTATGGAAAGAACCAAGATGCCCTTCAACGGATGAATAGATAAGGAAGATGTGGTCCATATACACTACGGAGTATTATGCCTCCATCAGAAAGGATGAATACCTAACTTTTGTAGCAACATGGACGGGACTGGAAGAGATTATGCTGAGTGAAATAAGTCAAGCAGAGAGAGTCAATTATCATATGGTTTCACATATTTGTGGAGCATAACAAATAGCATGGAGGACAAGGGGCGTTAGAGAGGAGAAGGGAATTTGGGTAAATTGGAAGCGGAGGTGAACTATGAGAGACTATGGACTCTGAAAAACAATCTGAGTGGTTTGAAGTGGCGGGGGGCTGGGAGGTTGGGGTACCAGGTGGTGGGTATTATAGAGGGCACGGCTTGCATGGAGCACTGGGTGTGGTGAAAAAATAATGAATACTGTTTTTCTGAAAATAAATAAATTGGAAAAAAAAACATATGATAATTGACTCTCTCTGCTTGGCTTATTTCACTCAGCATAATTTCTTCCAGTCCCGTCCATGTTGCTACAAAAGTTGGATATTCGTCCTTTCTGATGGAGGCATAATACTCCATAGTGAATATGGACCACATCTTCCTTATCCATTCGTCCGTTGAAGGGCATCTTGGTTCTTTCCACAGTTTGGTGACGTGGCCATTGCTGCTATAAGCATTGGGGTACAGATGGCCCTTCTTTTCACGACATCTGTATCTTTGGGGTAAATACCCAGGAGTGAAATTGCAGGGTCATAGGGAAGTTCTATTTTTAATTTCTTGAGGAATCTCCACACTGTTCTCCAAAGAGGCTGCACCAACTTGCATTCCCACCAACAGTGTAAGAGGGTTCCTCTTTCTCCACATCCCCTCCTTGTTAGTATTTTAATGATATATTTTTTTCCATTCTTTTGTTTTCAATCATTCTGAAAATATGTCTTTTTTAAGTAACATGAATATATTCAATATGATAGTCTTAGTCTTTTACTTAATACTTGGTCCACTTACATAAATGGAATTGCTGATTGCTTTATAGCTACCGTCTTATGATTTGAATATTATCTCACACATTTTAATTTCCTCCTTCTTCTTTCTTGTCATTCTTTGGATTAATGAAATTTTTATGCCTTTGGTGATTATCTCTTTTGGTGATTATTTTGGTGATAATCCCAGAATAAAAACTGATATTCTTGACTTACTGCAGTCTATTTAAACACACTGTTTGTAGCGTTCAGGATTCCATCTAGTTGTTTTCCTTTCAGTGACATATTTTCCCTGTGTGAAGATATTTCTAAAACTTAATGTAAGTCAATGATGAGATAAGTCATCATAAAGCACTAATTTTAAAAACTATTTTACTAGAATGTAGCTAATATGTAAGATGAAGTCATTTTTCTTCCTAAAGAGTGTTTTAACTCCATCTTCCTGATCCCTGTGATATTCCAGATACCCCTAGTGATATTCCTTTCCATTACAAGTAGTACATCTCAGTTTATGTAATTCTCAGACACCTCAAAAGAAGCTATGAGCTAATCACTGCTCTTACACTTACTCTGAGTATAAATATAGAAATCTCTTTTTAACATTAGAAATGTGTGTGTATCTGCAGGAGGCAGGAACCCATGGGAGCAGAATGCCCCAACCAACTCTTCATATTTCCAGCCACAGGAGAGTGGTGGCTATTATAGGGACAATATCTTCATAAAGTTGTCCAAAGTCACAATATTCTGGTTTCTCTTCAGGTCACATAAATCTTTTCCATTCAACCAAATCCATAAGGAGAAGTCATACATTGCCTGACAGCAGTTGGATGGTCAAACTGTCATTTGGAGCAGAATTTCTCTGTAAGTATTTTTGGGAACAGTACACTGAAAAGCCAAGCACAAGTGATACTTTGAATTTGGTCTTCAACTTAATTCACTATTTATTTAAAAGTATGTTATTGTGTCCTCAGATGTTAGTATGTGAAGACCCTGAAGATCACCCATGTCAGAAAAGTATAAGGATGTTAGGGTATGGGTCAGCTCAGCTTTGTCTCTGATTATTAGAGGCATATTTTAAGTGTCTGGATTTGTGCTAACTGCCACAAAGAAAAATTGTGCATACCTTGTTTCTGACCTTAATGAGCTTTGGTCCTCCTAGGAAAGGTGGCTAAGAACTATAGATCCAGGCAGAGAAATAAAACTGAAAAAGGAACCAACAGAATTCCCAGAGTGTCCCTGGAGGAAGACCATTCCATGCTCATGGATCAGAATAATATGCATTGTTAAAATGTCTATACTGTCTAGAGAAATCTATACTTTTAGTGCCATTCCGATAATTTTTCAAAGCATTTTTCAAAGAGCTGGAGCAAACAATCCTAAAATTTTTATGGAATCAGAAGAGACCCCGAATTGCTAAGGAAATGTTGAAAAAGAAAAATCAAACTGGGGACATCACATTGCTTGATTTCAAGCTTTACTACAAAGCTGTGGTCACCAAGACAGCATGGTACTGGCATAAAAACAGACACATAGACCAGTGGAACAGAGGAGAGAGCCCAGATATGGACCATCAATGCTATGGTCAAATAATCTTCAACAAAACAGAAAAAAATATACAGTGGAAAAAAGACAGTCTCTTCAATAAATGGTGTTGGGAAAATTGGACAGCTATGTGTGGAAAATAACTTTTGAATTAGGAGACCAGAGATTGGGCAGAACTGTGCTCAGTTAAGTAAAGATAATGGGAGAAGCAGCCAATATGATATTAAAGCTGAGCAGAGCTGAGGTTAGGACTGGCAGCACGAGGTGGCAGTCTTGGATTAGGGTAGCCTAAATCAGTGGTTAGGTCCATTACGACAGGTGGGTGTAGCTTTGTCATTCTCAAAGCATGGTCCCTGGAAAAGCAGTATTGACATTACCTGGGAACTTGTTAGAAATGTAAATTCTTGGCTTTCCCCCCCGCAGAACTATTGAATTGGCAATTCTGGAGGTTGGTATCAGCAATCTGCGTTTCAACTAGTTCTCCAGGTGATCTCATTTGAGATCCACTGGTCTAGATAAAGGAGAATCCTGATGAGACACAGAATGAATCTATCCTGTAGATTCAAGAAAAAAAAAAAAAAAAAAAACCAAAACAGCTCTAAACCTTGATTGGGAGATGTGTGTGTGTGTGTGTGTGTGTGTGTGTGTGCGTGCGCGCGCGCGCGCCTGTGCAAACGCCTGGGGGCACCCCAATAACATGCCACAAATTCCACCTGTGAGAGATGGTTTTTCCCCTGCCTCAGAGGAGAACACAGCAGACCCCTGCAACTTCTTCCCATCAGGGTCTGGAATGGTTAGGATACTTGAAAAGAACTGAAGCTCCAGTTGTGCAGTGTCCTGTCTTGGGGGCATATTTCAGTATTCCTTTAGTTCTTCTCTTGTTCTAGAGGCCTCATTTCCTTATTTTTTTTCCCTACCCAGGAAATATAGTGTTTTTTATTTAATTATTTTAAGTTACTTACCAAATATAGATGCAAGTAAGATACTTGCAAATAAGAGGCAAGTAAGATATCTTTTGTATTTATTATTTTCACCGTAAGGTTTTACCACTAATTTTTTTCCCATTCTGCCTTATTCAGCTTTTTACTGAGTGTTAAACAAAAATACTGGTGGTTCACAGTACAGAAAGATATGGAGATGCTAATTTAAAAGGGCCAAGGGTATTATGATGCTTTCAATAATCTGTCAGTTTCATGTATCTGACTTGTACTTATTGAGTGCCTGTGATGTCAGCAGATGAATGAGGTCCTTTTCTCCGAGCTATGATAAAAAGACAAGACTCCCTTGCTGACAGATGGAGCACTGAATGTTTGGAAAACAAATAGGAAATGTTATTTGTGTAGGAGAGTTTTTAAAAAATGTTTTAATAGCAGCATGCTCAGGATATTTAAGAATCATAGAGAAACAATGGAAAGGGAAAGCATCTAGATATGCATGCAGAAAGAGTAACAAGAAAAAGCATTCCTAAAAGCTGTAACTCTTGGTCCAGATAGGATGGGACAAACAGAAGTTAGTTATTTGAGGGCAAGAGAGTTGATGTAGGAGGAGGATATGACTTGTAAAAACACAGAGGTGAGACAAAGTGCAAAGCATGTTCTATCAGTGGCTCGGTCTATGTGTGGAGTTGGAATATACTTGTGAAGGGAGTTATTCTTTATTCATAAATTATGAGTGCTAAGGACATTGTTTTAACAAAGAGTAACTTGTACAATTTAAACTTTAGACAGATTTTATGTCAGCAGAACCATGGAGAAACTTGACAGCCTAGAACAGAGGCAGGTACATTGGTTAGGAGGTTACTAATGAAACAGTCAAACCCTGAATTCATGTCTTTTCTTTCAACCAGTTTCAGGCCCACTTGACCGTCATGGTACTATTTCTCAACAACACAGGCACCCAGGTGACTGAATTCCTGATGATCTGCTTCCCAGGAATGCAGGACACACAGCACTGGCTATCTGTTGTCCTGGCTCCCCTCCTGGTTTTGGCCATTGGGGCTAACTCTGTGTTGTTAATCACCATCCAGCAGGAGACATCTCTGCACGAACCCATGTACTACCTGCTTGCCATCCTCTCCATGCTGGATATCATCCTCTGCCTCACTGTCATCCCTAAGGTCAGACCCCACTCTAGATTCACTTCCAGGCACTCATTCATCTTTCTGTGAATAGTATTGTTTTGCTACTGTAAATCCTCCTACCCCTGAAGGCAAACCCTCAAAGAGTTGTCCATACCATCACACTGGGTCCATCACATCTCCCACACATGTCCCCCTTCTCATTCTCAGTGTCCACTTTTTTTTTAAGGTTTCATTTTTAAGGTTTCATTTTTTCCCAACTAATGAGTCCTCTCTCAATGTTTCAGTCAGTGATGTGCCAAGTTTTGACCTTCTTTTTACTTCTAGGGAGAGATTCTTCTTGACTCAGAATGACCCCACATTTACATCTAAGAGCTCTAGAATTTATTTTCTAAAAATGTAACTGGATATATGTTTACATCATATGCCGAGATAAGAATAATAATTGGAAGAGGTTCCTTCCTTCCTTCCTTCCTCTTTCTTTCTTTCTTCTTTTTATTTCTTTTTTTTTTTTTTTGGAAGAGGTTTCTTATGTGTACAGAGAGATTAGAGGGTATTCAAATATAAGTATTAGACTTACTGAGTTTTGATGTTCTTGTGATGCATTTAGGTGGGCAGATGTGTTCAGCTGGAGTTCGGATAAGAACTCTAAGGTTGACCAAGAGAAGACAGCCTAGAAACAAATACTTACAAGCAAAAGGCATGGTCTATAAATGGAGAGAAAAGGGTATAAATCTGGCTCTAATTGGGATGCCCTTAGAAGATACTTGAAATTAGAATATTGTACCAGCTGGGATTATGGGGATTATGGGGACTGTGGTTTGGGGATATAGATGGTTGTTGAAACCATGGGGGTTTCAACAGGTTAGGTACCCTGGGATGTGAATAGATGCAGTTTTTGAGAATAATGATTCTGGCAGGTCCTGCTCATCTTCTGGTTCAACATGAAGACCATCAGCTTTGCAGGCTGCTTTCTGCAGATGTTCGTCATGAATACATTCCTTCCCATGGAGTCCTCCACCTTTCTGGTCATGGCATATGACCGCTATGTGGCCATTTGCCATCCTCTACGCTACTCATCCATCATCACTGAAAAATTTGTCATTTATGCAGCCATCTTCATTGTCTTTCGCAATTTGCTAGCCACATTACCTACACCAGTTTTGGCTGCCAGGCTCAACTACTGTGCCAGCAATGTTGTAGAGAACTGTATCTGTGCCAACATTTCTGTAGCAAAGCTCTCCTGTGGGGATATTCACCTAAATAAGCTCTACCAGTTTATAAGTGTTTGGTGTCTACTGGGTTCTGACCTCGTGCTAATCTTGCTATCCTACTGCTTTATCCTGAGGGCTGTTATGCGTCTGCAGTCAGGAGGTACAGCCACCAAAGCCTTGAGTACTTGTGGTTCCCATCTCTTTCTTATACTTTTCTTCTATACGTTGCTGCTAGTATTTATCTTCACAAACAAGGCAAGAAAGAAGGTGCCCTCAGAGGTACCCATTCTTCTCAATGTCTTACACCACCTAATCCCACCAGCCCTGAATCCCATTGTTTATGGAGTACGAACCCAGGAAATCAAGCAAGGGATTATCAAGATACTCAAGTACCAGTTCTGAGAGGTACGAGTCAAAGACCAGGGATTATGGAAATTTGTTTTAGTGTTGGTTTCATCTGAATGCCACAAGGAACATATTTACATCCGTGATGCTACCCTCATCTTGAACTTAAACCTTCTCCAGCCACTATCACAATATTTACCCTCACAACTCCTCCTCAAACCCTCTTGAACACATGTTTGGGCTTCAAATGCCCTTTTATTCTAACCCCTTGCCATCACAATCCTTCAATTTTCGCTCACTAAATGATTACTTTTTACATACTTCTCAGTCTTTACATTCTGAGTCCCTGTCACAATTAATTCATAGGGCGAGGATGAGACAACACTTTAAATAGAACATGGGAAATATGACTCGGGTCAGGGCAACCAGTGAGGATGTAATTTGAATAGTCTAAATGAAAAGTAATAATGACTTGGATTAAGGTGGTGAGTAAAAATTGAAGTGATGGGTCACAAGATTTGCTGAGAGTCTGTATTTAGGGTATAAAAGATGGAGAGGAATAAAGGATGAATCCAGGCCTTTTTTTTTTTTTAAAGGTTTAAAAGGTTTTTTTTAATTTAAATTAAATTTAGGTAACATATAGTGTATTATTTGTTTTAGGGGTGGAATTTAGTGACTCATCAGTTACATATAACACCCTTGCTCATTGCCTCAAGTGCCCTCCTTCACCAGTTACCCCATCCAACCACCCACCTCCCCTGAAGAAACCTCAGTCTGTTTCCTATAAAGAGGCTCTTTATGGTTTGCCTCCCTTTCAGTTTTTTTCCCATTTTATTTTTCCTATGCTTTCCCCATGTGCATCTGTTTTGTTTCTTGAATTCCACACATGAGTGAAATAATATGATATTTGTCTTCTTCTGACTTATTTCATTTAGCCTAATACCCTCTAGTTACATCCATGTTGCTGTAAATGACAGGATTTCATTTTTTTTTTTTTTTAGATTTTATTTATTTGACAGACAGAGATCACAAGTAGGCAGAGGGGGAGGCAGAGAGAGAGAGGCAGAAGCAGGTTCCCTGCTGAGCAGAGAGCCTGATGTGGGACTTGATTCCCAGACCCTGGGACCATGACTTGAGCCAAAGGCAGAGTCTTTAACCCACTGAGCCATCCAGGCACCCCTTAGATTTCATTCTTTTTGATAGATGAGTAATATTCCATAATATATCTATACCACTCTTTTTTTTTTTAAGATTTTTATTTATTTGAGAGAGAGAGAGAGAGACAAAGAGAGACAGGGACAGAGAGAGAGAGAGAAAGGAGGGGAGGCAGCAGCAGAGCGGGGGAACAAACTACCCCCTGAGCAGGGAGCCTGACATGAGGCTCAATCCTAACACCCTGGGACCATGACCTGAACCGAAGGTAGATGCTTAACCAACTGAGCTATTTAGGTACCCCTATACCACATCTTCTTTATCCATTTATCTGTCTATGGACTTCTGGGTTCTTTCCATATTTTTTAAAGTTTTAATTTAAATTCCCGTTAGTTAACATGCAGTGTAATATTAGTTTCAGGTGTACAGTATACTGATTCAACACTTCTGCACAACACCCAGTGCTGATCACAACAAATACACTCCTTGATCTCCATTACCTATTTAACCCACTCTTCCACCCACCTCCATTCTGGTAACCATCAGTTTATTTTCTATATGTAAGAGTCTATTTCTCCAAGGCTTTTTTTCAAGAGTAGTTGGAAAGTCAAAAGTGCCATTAACTGAGGATCCAGTTTTATATGTGATATTAGAAGTTTAGCTTCAGACACTTAACTCTATTTCCATATTGAACTCCTACAAATGACACCCTTTAAAATGAATTTTATGACTACTAAATATCCAAATGGAGAAGTAAAAGTAAGCAACTGGACTTGTGGCACTGTTCAGGGACCAGGTGTAAGCCAGAGACAGAAGTTTGAGTCATCAGAGTATATTTTTAATTTTTATTTTTTTAAGATTTTATTTATTTATTTGACAGACAGAGATCACAAGCAGGCAGAGAGGCAGTCAGAGAGAGAGAGAGGAGGAAGCAGGCTCCCCGCTGAGCAGAGAGCCCGATGCGGGGCTCGATCCCAGAACCCTGAGATCATGACCTGAGCCAAAGGCAGCGGCTTAACCCACTGAGCCACCCAGGCGCCCCCAAGTCATCAGAGTATAAAGTATGTATTTAATCCCATTTAAATGTGTGATACAAATTATGTCAATGAATTATCCACTTATTCTTATCCCTTTCTTCAAGAAATTTGTTCACATGTTGGGTACTCTGGATGCATACTTGGCTGCCACCTCCCAAAGACTATAATCCCAGCAAGATCAGAGACTGTTTAATTTTTCTTTGTATCTAGCACTTTGTAGGTGCTTTTTCAATTAATAAATAATTTTGACTCTCAAAACTTTTGTTCTCACTATGTGGATCTGGATTATGGAGTCTTGATCCAAACAGTAGTATTTGTGGATGAAATTTCATATACTGTTATTAGTAAGCAATAAAAGTTATATAACTTTTTTAGGAAGAAAGGCATTCATTAGTATAGTTTAGCAGAGTAATGGGCTTCTTATATTCAAAATCAATGATAGAACTTTAAAGTAATATTTAAATAGTTGCAAAACATAAGCAGTAAGCTCCTTGATGTCAGCTTGGCAGTGATTTCTTTGGATGGATGATACCAAAAGCAAAGGCAACAAAAGCAAAAATGAACTATTGGGACTACATCAAAGTAAAAAGCTTCTGCACAGCAAAGGAAATCATCAACAGAATGAAAAGGCAATCTGTTAAATGGGAGAAAATATTTGCAAATCATATTACCTGATAAGGGGCCAATATTCAAAATATATAACAAACTTGTACAACTCAAAAGCAAAAAAAAAAAAAAAAAGGCAAAAAAGATAATCTGATTAAATACTGGATGGAAGATCTAATAGACATTTTTCCAAAGAAGACATACAGAAGGCCAAGAGGTATATGACAAGGTGCTCAACATCACTTATCATCAAGGAAATGCACATCAAAACCCCAGCAAGAGGGTTGCTGGGGGGAGGGGGGTTGGGAGAAGAGGGGTGGGGTTATGGACATTGGGGAGGGTATGTGCTTTGGTGAGTGCTGTGAAGTGTGTAAACCTGGAGATTCACAGACCTGTACCCCTGGGGATAAAAATATATGTTTATAAAAAATAAAAAAAATTAAATAAAAAAAATTTTTAAAAAAATCTTCTAACTGTGTATGGTGACAAATGTTAAGTAGACTTACTGTAGTGATCATTTCACAATATATTCAAATATCAAATCCTTATGTTGTGCACCTGAAACTAATATGTTGTGTCAATTATGCCTCAATAAAATTATGCCTTGTAATTACACCTCAATAAAAACACAAATTAAATAAAGACATTCACACAGGAGGATGTTATTAAACATGTTGTCAGTAGGAAAAAAACCTCTGACTGGGCAGGCTGAATGTGTTCCTGCCTCCACCACTCCAAGTGAGATCCCAGAATCCCTTGTAAAGTGTATGGGGAAAGATGATTGTTTTAGGTCTCCTTTATTTACAGCTACCCTGGCCAGATTTAATAACCTACTATTCAGCTCAGATCTGCCTCCACTGACATCCAGTCTAGGAGTAATGAGGATGAAATTATGCAATAAGTCCATATTTGAAGAAGATACTTCAAGTTGGGCACCATTGTAATTAAACTTGCCCAAAACATAGGAGTGTTCTCTCTGTTGTAAGCATTCCAGCTACTATACTATTATAACAATAGGGTCTAACCTTTAAACTCTGGCCTCTTCTGTATGTCTCTGGTTTGTAGGATTGGGTCCCTGTCTAGTTCTTTGAATGTGAGTTCCCCTTTACTAGTTTTGCATTGACCTCTAGTCTTTGTCAGGTCTTGGTATTCACCTGTTTTTTTGTTGTTGTTGTTTAAGATTTTATTTATTTATTTGTCAGAGAGAGAGAGCACAAGCAGGCAGAGTGTCAGGCTGGGGTGGAGAGAAAAGCAGGTTCCCCACTGAGCAAGGAGCCTGATGTGGAACTCCATCCCCGGACCCTGGGATCATGATCTGAGCCGAAGGCAGGGGCTTCAGTGACTGAGCCACCCAAGCATGCCTGATAATCACCGTCTTTTTTTTTTTTTTTAAAGATCTTATTTATTTATTTGACAGACAGAGAGATCACGAGTAGGCAGAGAGGCAGGCAGAGAGAAAGGGGGGTGGTGGTGAAAAGAAGCAAGCTCTCTGCTGAACAGAGAGACTGATGTGGGGCTCAATCCCAGGACCCTGAGATCATGACCTGAGCTGAAGGCAGAGGCTTAACCCACTGAGCCACCCAGGCCCCCCCAAGAAATAATTTTTTTTTAGTTTTTTTTCTTTTATTTATTTATACAATTTATTAAATAAATAAATAAATAGATAAATGATTCAATCATAAAAAAAGGAAAAAAAAAGAAATCACTTTAGATGATTGATGGAAAGATGCTGGTAAATATATATAGGTGTAAGTTTTATCTATTTCATAATAGTAGTTGATAAAATTTGCTTTTAGAAGTAAATCCCACTTTTATTTTCAGAAGTGTCACTGGTATTTAGTTACAAGTATTTTGCATTAAGGTCTTTCTCTGAAATAGCAATATTTCAACAGTGAAATTTTAGTTGGATATCTGGTCTATATAATAAAGGTGTATAATGTGAATGGAATTTAGACCTAATATTCCCTGCAATTATTGTTTATTATTAGGGTGATATACATGTATTTTCATTTTCAAGGATATACTAATAGGAGTCCGATAGTAGCAAAATGGAAGACTGTTAGAAGAAAGACTTATACTGAATGGAGGATTTAAAAAAAACAGACAATGTGTGGCAGACCAAACCTGACGTAGGTCAGTAATTTGTCAAATAGTTTCTTTCAAGACAAATGGCCTATATTTTGGGAACTGTACTGATAGTGGACTTTGAGGTACTTCCATCTTAGGGTCAGAAGGCAGGAACCCATAATTTTAGGTATAGTAGAACTTCCCGGAATTGATATCTCCCCCATCAGTAATTCTGGGAACATGTGAATCCTAAAGACCAGATGAAGACGCAGATAGTATGACAACTTTCTCATTGTGCTTTGTCTGTGGGCCCCCCCCCCGGATATTGGAAAAAGAAGTCAACATACATGTAGCCCTGCCATTAGGAAGGACCATAGATTTCCTTTGGCCAGGTGAATGCAGGCTGGGACCTGTAAATGATGTACATGTACAAATGATCTTATAGGAAGGCTTGAATTTCAACCTGTGAATGAAATCATGTATTGTGCTCTTTGGAAGTTATCCCCAATACAATGTTTATATTTCCCATTTAGTTTCAACTATCATGGTGGGGGGGATGTCAATAGGGGAAGTGTTCATGTCGATGCTTAAAGGCAAGAAATATGAAAACAAGACTCAATAGCAAGCATAATACCTATCTTAAGGCAGAACATGGTTTCATAGACCTTCATAGAATGAGATTTATATTCTAAAATAACTTGTTCATTGTTTTCATATAACAGAAGAAGATGCCGAACCTCAGTGAGGGTGCTAATTTGTTCCTGGTTACAAATCTCGTATGTGGCTATGCAAGTACTCGAGTGCAGAATTTCTAACTCACCATCTCAGGATTTTTCTCTTTTTCAAGTTGCTTACTGTACTTATTTATACCTCATTTCTTTATACCTAATTTCTACTTCGTTCTATGGAGAGGAAAATATGTCTTCAATGTTAGGGGGTCCAGATTGCATTATATTCTGTCAGCATATGTGTTCTTCAATAACTGTACATTTGTTCTGTGCATCTTTGTGCCCTTGAAATCTAACAAAGTTGCTATACCAGAGCAGTTGCCTAGAAAATCTTGGTTCAATAAGTAGTGGTCTTAGTATATTTAAGTTTCATTACTGGAACATCTGATGCTGTGACATATTTGTACACCAAGCAGAACCCTATATACATATCACACGTTTGAATCCTGAAGATGAAGCTTCATGCACACAATGGTGTGAAGAGAGTAAAGATGAGGCTTTGCGTGATAACTTCTCTGAAACCCAGGTAATCCCATTTCTCCACATGTGAGCAATTCTTGAAAGGGCTCTGCCCTTTTGAGGGTTGCACCAGGAGGACACAATATTTTCTTGAACAAGGATAGGAAGAGAAGAAAGTGATTGGCTTGTTTGGCAGTAACTGAAAGAACTTTACATATGAACTCTAGCTATGTTTTTGTCTTTCAGAGCTGACATTTAAATACTGTGGTCTTATTCAACATTTAAAATCCACAGTTATAAATATATGTATTTTAAGGATTTCTTTTTTGGAAAGAGAAAGAGAGAGCACAAGTGTAGTGGAGAGGGACAGAGAAAGAGGGAGAGAGAGAACGAAGCAGACTCCTAGCTGAGCACAGAACCAAATGCAGGACTTGATCTCATGACCCTTAGATCATGACCTGAGATAAAATTGAGTTGGATGCTTAACTGACTGAGCCACCAAACACCCCCACAGTTATATAATTTTTGAAAAATTACCTGTACAGAAATAGTAAATACGGTATTAACTGGGATTTAGTTTTCAACTAGAATTCATTCTCCTGAGTTTTCATGTTTTAGACAAAATAGAACTATAAGGATTGGGGGAAAAATTTAAAAATTCACAGAAATGCTACATTTTTCTTGGGGAAGTGTCAATACTTGAAGCATAGGAATAGAGTCAAGAAGTTGTTTCAGATTTAAACTTACTTCTTTCCTTGATCTTATATCTCAACTTAAGTGAAGCTATGAGTTTCAACCTAATTTTCCATTAACTGATTTATAAGTCACCCTAATTTAGGAATGCAGAGATCCAGTTGTCCTTATTGCCACCCTTTGTTCAGTATTCTCTGGATTCCTTGCTTGATCTCCTGGGTTCTTACTCCATAAACAATGGGGTTGAGGGCTGCAGGGATGACATGGTGGAGGACATTGAGCAAGACTGGCACATCCGGGGAGACTTTCTTCTTCGCCACATGAGTGAGCACAAAGACCAGAAGGATGGTGCTGAAGAAGAGGATAAGAATGAAGTGGGAACCACATGTGCTCAGGGCCTTGGCCACGGCACCCTCTGCCTTGAGTCTCAGGACAGCTCGAAGGATGAGGCTGTAAGAGAGGAAGATGAGGATGAGGTCAGATCCTAGCAGGGTCCAGCCTCCCGCAAACTGGAGGAGGCGATTGATGGTGACATCATCACAGGATAGCCGGGAAACAGACATATTGGCACAGATGCAGTTCTCAATGATATTGCTCCCACAGTATTTGAGCCGGGCAGAGAGGATGGGAATTGACACTGTAAGAAGTGCATTCCTGGCCAAAATGAAAATGGCAGCCTTGACTACAAACTGATCAGTGATGATGGATGGGTACCTCAGTGGGTGACAGATAGCTACATAGCGGTCATAGGCCATGACCATGAATGTGCAGGACTCCATGGCAAGGAAGCAATTCATGATGTACATCTGGAGGAAGCAGGCATAGAAGCTGATGGACCTGAAATCAAACCAAAAGATGGCCAGGACCTTGGGAATGACAGTGAGACAGAGCACCATGTCCAGTAGAGAGAGCAGGCTGAGTAAGTAGTACATAGGCTGGTGTAGAGAGACCTCCAGCCGGATGGTGATTAGGAGAATAGTATTAGCCCCCATGGCCAAGAGGAAGAGGAGGCTGAGGGGCAGGGATAGCCAGTGCTGCCAGCTGGGGGATCTGATGAAACAATTCAGAAGGAACTCTGAAACCCCATTGGAGCCATTTCTGTGAGGTGTCATCTTGTGGATTTTGTTTCTACAGATTCTCTTTGATGATCTAAAAAGATAGGATTAGAATTAGTTTCTGACTGTAGTTAAAATGGAAGATAAATTCAGCGTCATTGTAATCACTTTAGTGCTCAAGCAGGTTATCTTGCTTTCACTGGAGATTTTGCATGTTATATAGAGAAAGAAATTAATTTCAGTCTTTAGCAAATTTTATTTCTTCTCATTTCTCGAATATTTCTAATTCCTTAATGAAGCAATCTTATAAAATAGAATTAGCAATTTCAGTTAGCTGTGAGTCAGCATCCTCACTTTTGGAAAAATAGGCCCTCTGTTTTCAGTAGTGTGAAGGTGGTGAGATTGGTCTTCAGTTAGTCCTCTCTGTATCCCTTTACCCAGTTGCCCAGCTAATGTCCCCAACTTCCAGCAAGTACTGCAGAGTGTTGTCACTCCTTTCTTCCTATGTACCTTTTTTTCACCATTTATATACAGGAGACACAAAGATTAAGTATTATCCTTATTCTCAAGAAAGTGACAATCCATTGGGGATAAAAAAGATAGATAAGTATGAAGACAATGGTAAGTATAATGACAGAGTAGTATGCAGAATATTTTGGGAGTGTAGGTGAAGATTAACTTCATTCACGTGGAAGTTAAGTGTTACCAGGACTCCCCTCCTCCTGAATTTTTTTTTTGAAGATTTTGTTTATTTCACAGAGAGACACAGTGAGAGAGGGAACACAAGCAGAGGGAGTGAGAGAGGAGGAAGCAGGCCTCACCCGGAGCAGAAAGCTAGATGCAGGCCTGATCCCAGGAGCCCAGGATCATGACCAGACCCAGGCTGATGGCCAATGCCCAATGACTGAGTCACCCAGGTGCCACTCCCCTCCTGGTGAATATTAAAGGGAAGCCCAAAGAAGGCTGTGAAAAAGAGTTACCTTTTGCAGTGATTCAAGCCTGCAAAATGACATCAGCATTACTGGAGTCTTTCAAATCATGCTCTGTAGGGCCCCTAGATTTGTCCCTCTGGTACTGATGTTCTGCTCAGGTGTCATACCATGATTGGAAATTACTCTGCTTCATCAGGTTTAAACCACTGTTTTGCATTTGTTTAGCTAGCAGGAAAATAAAAATGTCTGCAGTGTATTGAATGAATTTCCAGTACTTAACAGGCACTGTGGTATAGGTACAATATCTCAGTTTACAATTAAAACAACTACATGAAATCTGTCTTAATATGACTTTGTGAGTGAGGAAAATGAGGTGAAGAAAATTCCAAGATCACAGATAGTAAAACTTTCAATCTAGATGCAAAATTCTATTTTATATTAAGCCCAGTTTTCAGTCACCTGTACTGTACTACATCTGATCAGCAATGGAACACAGAATTCCTCTGAGCCCTGGGACTCCTGGGTGGCTCAGTTGGTTAGGCATCTTCCTTCTTGTGATGAGTACTGGGTGTTGTACAAAACTACCGAATCTCTGAACACTACATCAAAAACTAATGATGTACTATATGGTTGCTAACTGAAAAAAAAAGTAATAATGGCATCCTCCTTTGGCTCAGGTCATAATCCCACAGTCCTGGGACTGAATCCTGTACTGGGCTCCTTGCTTGGCATGGAGCCTTCTTCTCTCTCTACCTATTTCTTCCTTTGCTTCTGCTCTCACAAATAAATAAATAAATAAACTCTAAAATAATTCCTCTGAGCCCTGTAATGCCATGATATTGTTTGGTTCCTCAATCTCTGTAAAATAAGAAATCTATACCTCCAGGGTAGCCACAATTTTTGAAAATTGATTACAGTAGTAGAGAGGTAGTTTTGAAATGGGGGCTTAGGAGATATGAAAATATTTTTAACAGAAGTATGAACAGAGAACTAAAAATTGCTTTCAATCATCAGAATCTATTTGCTGTAGCTGTTAAAATGGCACACTTGTTTCTGTGCATGTCCTTGCTCCTACACTTCCAGTGCTGATCACTTTGTAGTTTTTTGCTGTTGTTGTTGTTGTTTGTTAGTTTGTTTGTTTTTAAGACCTGGACCTTCTTACCAATGGCTCTGGGAACTGCTGGGTCAGAGAAAGATAGTGAGAATTACCCTCCTCTTCCCCGCACTCCTCTCTTCATTCCTTTTGAAATCCTGCTTTAAAGTCAAGCAAGTGCTGTCCTATTAGTGTATGGCAGAAACTGTGTGTCTCTCTATGAAGACAAAAGTAATTTCCAGACACTTGGAGAGTTTACCTTACCTCTCACTTCCTTCCCTGGTATTAAGCATAGCATATGTTAACAGTGCTTCCATAGATTTCAGAGTGGTTTCAAAGTTGTCTCTTTTGTGCCAGTGAGACACAGCACACAGGCAGATTTGCTAGTAGAGCAGCTAATTCCATCACAGCACATTCAAAAATTTCAATGTTACATTCTGACACAGTTTCTTCCTATCACGACTTGTCTTTTGCCCTTAATTTTTTATTTCCGCTTCTCCTCTGCTGACAACTTACACAGTAACATTATAGCACTTTCATTCTTAGCACAGCCTCAAATCTCACCTTAGTCAAGATGGATGAAGGATCCCTGCCTGCTTTCTAGAGGATCCAGACACATGGAAGCACCCCTGCTGCAGGAAGAGAGGGTCCATAAGGAAACCTAAGAGGAAGCAGATTTTTTTTTTTCAATTTTCTGAGTAGTCTTGGAAAGACCATTTCCATTGCTAGGATAGAATTTTTGGAGAGCACAAAAGAGGTATTTCCCATCCCTCCTTTACTTCCTTCTTTTCTTTTCTCTTCCTTCCTTTCTTTCTTTCTTTCTTTCTTTCTTTCTTTCTTTCTTTCTTTCTTTCTTTCCCCCTCCTGACTCTTTATTCAACCAATGATTTGTCGAGCTCAACTCTGGGCTAAAGTACTTGGATATACCTGTATGTTTTTCATTTCCTTTTTCAATCTTCCTCTGGAATCAGAAACCATCTATGGCAAGTAGGACTGAGACACCAAAGCTATGTCTTGCCCTCATTAAGGACAGGGTGTGGAATCCTGAAGTTGGAGACCAAGGCAGGGAATTTACTTAAGCCCTTTCCCAAGGATCTGCAGTTATGGTACCCTGGAAACACAGAGTTGGAAATTTGGAGGGGATGAAAAGGTCTCCTGGTCTCAAGATATTTGAAGAAACTTGTGAAATAGTCCCTCCGGTCTGCCCTTCAAATTATGGACTGGATCTAGAGATAGAAAGGAAATTACTTTTTTTTTTTTCTTGGCAGATTTTTCTAGTATTGGGATTCCAGCTTTTAGAAATTCTTTATCTTGAGCTAATATAAATTGTTCTCCCTCTCCTTGCTCTTATACACATCCTTATTTTCTGACCTTTGTCATGATACAGAGTGAGCTTATTTTTCCCTCTAAAGAATCCAGTACATATACACAGATTTCCTCTTGTATAGCTTCTAGATCTACCAACTTCACACTAAAAACATGAATTCATTTTACTGGGTCCTACGTTTCAGCTATCCCAAGACATTGGTTAATATTCCACGGACAAACTCCAGCTTAAGTATATTTGTGGTACATGAAGCCCCAGATTTGTTCAAGGAAGTTAAGAACATCCTTTCATCACACAGGACACACTCTCTGTTACCTCTGTTTAGACAACTCAAGCACCCTTGACTCGGAAAAGGACAGGAATACACATCTGGATTGAAGAGATGGGGCCCTGTCCTCTGGCAAATCTTGACATCTGTGTGGTGCAGGTGCCTCTCCAGGCTTTCCTTCACAGACTCACTTTCAGAGGATGTGATAGCATGGGTTCTGCCTCCATTGATGTTGGAGCTCAGACTCTAATAGCCTCAGTGGCCTTTGGGACCCTGCCACGGGGGAACCTGTCCATTCTTATTCCCTTGAGAGGGAGATGGAAATCAAGAATAGCAATCTCATAAGGCCCTACTAGGATGGATAGGCATGTAGTTAAGGAAGAGAATGGTTTTCTCTGCTTGAGAAAAGAGTCTTGGGGATCCCATCCCTAGAGGCACTATGTTGTGTCTATGACCTGCTTTGGATCATTTATCTGAATGTCAAGGATTTACCTTTACACCTGTGCATTCATTTGTGTACATGTATGGTATCATCTCCCTCCAAGGATGTGCAAAGTCATCTGCACGTTCTTATGGATTTCAGGCATGTGCCCAAGGAAGGACTGGTATTGTCTGTCCATGTTGTTGAATGAATAATCACTTATGGTGACTTAACCATGACATTATAATGATAAAAGGGACGTGAAACAAAAATTTTACCAATTGAGAAATGAAATGCATTTTCCAGAGAGGATATCCACATAGAAGTATTTTTGTTACAATGAAAATGTAATTTGATTTTAATTTTTACTCAAAAGTCTCTAAATAAAAACTGATCCAAGGTACAACATGCAAACATAGTTTATTTCTTTTAACTTTGAATGGTATTCTATTGTATTTATATAGCTTTTTATTAATACAAGCAACATTTCATTTATTTACTTATATTTAAATATTTTATTTTTTAATTTTTAATTTATTTTTATAGATTTTATTTATTTATTTGACAGAGAGAGAGAGCACAAGTAGACAGAGCAGCAGGCGGAGAGAGATGGGGAAGCATGTTCTCCACCAAACAGAAAGACTGATGTGGGCCTGGATCCCAGGACCCTGAGATCATGGCCTGAGCTGAAGGCAGAGGTTCAATCCTCTGAGCCACCCAGGAGCTCCTTGGTTTCAATTCTTAATCTACATCTTTGATCCATATGCATTTTATTTTTTAAATGATTTTACTTATTTATTTAGAGAGAGATCACAAGTAGGCAGAGAGGCAGGCAGAGAGAGAGGGGGAAGCAGGTTCCTGACTGAGCAGGGAACCCAATGTGGGGCTCGATTCCAGGACCTGAGACCATGACCTGAGCCAAAGGCAGAGGCTTAACCCCCTGAGCCACCCAGGTGCCCCATTCATCTGCATTTCGGCTTGCTTTGAGGTACGCATTAGGGATCCAATTTTTTTCTCTCTCTCTCACATGTGGCTACCCAATTAGATAAGGCCATTAAATGTATAATCTATGTTTTACAGACATGTCCATATTTAAACATGTCCTATAAATCGGCACATTCTCTAATACAACCACAGTAAAGACACTTGGGAAATTCAGCAGTTGATCACACAGTATTATATTCTACATATTCAAATTGCTCCTAATTGTCCCAACAATTCTTTTTAAACTTTTTTATTTTTATTTTTAAAATTTTATTTATTTCTTTTCAGTGTTCTAGAATTCATTGTTTATGCACCATACCCATTTCTCCATGCAATATGTGCCCTCATAATACCCACCACCAGGCTCACCCAACCTCCCACCCCTCTCCCCTCCAGAACCCTCAGTTTGTTTCTCAGAGTCCACAGTCTCTCATGGTTCATCTCCCCCTCCAATTTCCCCTGACTCACTTCTCCTCTCCATCTCCCCATCTCCTCCATGTTATTCCTTATGCTCCACAAATAAGTGAAATAAGTCTCTCTGCTTGACTTATTTCACTCAGCAAAATCTCTTCCAGTCCTGTTTATGTTGATACAAAAGTTGGATATTCATCCTTTCTGATGAAGGCATAATACTCCATAGTATATATGGACCATATCTTCTTTTTCCATTCGTCTGCTGAAGGGCATCTTGGCTCTTTCCACAGTCTGGTGACTGTGGCCATTACTGCAATGAACATTAGTGTACAGATAGCCTTTCTTTTCACTACATCTGTATAATTTTATATTTATTTATTTATTTGAGAGAGAGAGAGAAAGAGGTAGCACACTTAGAGAAAAAAGGAGAGGAAAAAGCAGACTCCCTGCTAAGCAGGGAGTCCCCATGTGGGACTTGATTCCAAGACACCCTGGGATCATGACCTGAGCCAAAGGCAGATGCTTAACTGACTGAGCCACCTAGATGGCCTATTATAGGCCACATTTAGGTTGGGACCTTGGTGTTAATACATAAGGAGGAATATTGTCATTTAGCATTTTCTTAATGGACATGTGAAAGTTTCCTTGTGGTGTATACCTAAGCATAGGATTACTGAATCAGAGGGTTCAAACAATTTTCTTTTAACTATTCTGGATACTTATGCAATCCTACCAGAATTAGATTAAGTATCTTGACTTGTTATATGCATGACAGTATTAGATATTATCCAATTTCTTCTTTACAGATATGATGGTTGAAGATAGTCCTCATTATTTTGTTTTAATTTTTGATTGCTTAGTGTTTATTTATTATTATTTTTCTTAGTGTTTTTTAAATAAACTTTTAGTCATTCTGGCTTTCCTTTCTCTGAATTATCTGTTTATTCTTGTTCTCTTCTTTCTTGATGACTTACAGAATTTTTTATTTAAATTTTAGAACATTTAATTCTAGTTTTAGATTTTGCTAATATTCTCTCCTTACCTCTCACAAATTTGTCTATTTTTGAACATGATGTCTTTTGTTAAGTAGGAGAGCAATCTGCTTTATTCAAATTCCACTGATTTAAATGTTAATCTCATTGAAAAACTCTCACAGAAACACCTGGAATATATTTGACCAAATATCCAGGCATTTCATGACACAGTCAAGTTGGCAAATAAAACTAACTATCACAATCCGTTTTGGTAATTTGTGTCAGTCAAGAATTTGTCCAATTTATATAGTTGTCAAATAGTTGTGAAATTTATTAGTAGGAAGTTTACAATTTTCTTTTATTATCTTTTTACATTTCCTGTAATGATGTCCTTTTTTTTTCATCCCAAATTTTGGAAATTTGCACTTTTTTCTATTTCTCTTTTTTTTAAGTGTACAAAGCAATGTTTCTTTTAAAATTTTTATTTAAATTAACTTTAGTTAACATATACTCTATTATTAGTTGCAGGGGTAGAATTTAATGATTCCTCAGTTACATGTAACACCCAGTGTTTATTACATCACATGTAGTCCTTAATGCCCATCACCCAGTTATCCCATCTCCCCTCACCTCCACTACAGCAACGCTCAGTTTGTTTCCTGTAGTTAAGAGTCTTATGGTTTGCCTCCCTCTCTATTTTAATCTTATGTTATTTTTCCTTCCCTTCCCCTATGTTTTTTCATCTGTTTTGCTTCTTAAATTCCACATATGAGTGAAATCGTGTGGTATTTATCTTTCACTTACTGACTTACTTCACTTAGCCTAATATCCTTTAGTTCTATCCACATTATTGTAAATGACAAGATTTCACGTTTTGATGACTGAGTTAATACCACATTGTGTGTGTTTGTGTGTATGTGTGTGTGTGTGTATACACACACATCTTCTTTATCCATTTATCAGTCAGTGGACATCTGGGCTTTTTCCATAGTTTGACTATTGTGGACATTCTTGCTATAAATATTGGGGTGCAGGTGCCCCTTCTGATCACTTTGTTTTTATCCTTTGGATAATTACTTGGTAGTGCAATTGCTTGGTCATAGGGTAGTTCTATTTTTAAATTTTTGAAGAACTTCCATACTGTTTTCCATAGTGGCTGTGCCAGTTTGTATTCTCACCAACAGTGTATGAGGGTTCTTCCTCTTTTTCCACATCCTCGCCAACATTTGTCATTTCCTGACTTGTTAGTTTTAGTCATTCTGACTGATGTGAGGTGATACCACATTGTGGTTTTGATTTGTATTTCCCTGATGCCAAAGATATTAAGCATTTTTTTTCATGTGTCTGTTGGCCATTTGCATGTCTTCTTTGGAGAGATGTCTGTTTATGTCTCCTGCCCATTTTTTGACTGGATTATATTTTGGATGTTGATTTGATAAGTTCTTTATAGGCTTTGGATACTAGCTCTTTATCTGATATGCCATTTGTGAATATCTTCTATTCCATAGGTAGACTTTTAGTTTTGTTGAGTGTTTCCTTTGTTGTACAAAAGCTTTTTATCCTAATGAAGTCCCAATAGTTCATTTTTGCCTTTGTTTTCCTTGCCTTTGGAGATGTGTCCTGTAAGTAGTTGCTATAGCCAAGGCCAAAGAGGTTGCTGCCTGTGTTCTTCTCTAGGATTTTGATGGATTCCTGTCTCATATTTAGGTCTTTCATTCAATTTGAGTTTGTGTGTGTGTGTGTGTGTGTGTGTGTGTGTGTGTGTGTGTAGTTTAAGAAAGTGATCCAGTTTCATTCTTCTGCATATGGCTGTCCAATTTTCCCAGCACCATTTATTGAAGAGACTATCTTTTTTCCACTGGATATTCTTTTCTGCTTGTCAAAGAATAATTGACTGTAGAATGGAGGGTCCATTTCTGGGTTCTCAATTCTGTGCATGGTCTGTGTGTCTGTTTTTGTGCCAGTTCCATGCTGTTTTGATGATTATAGCTTTAAAAAACAGTGTCAAGCCCAGAATTGTGATGCCTCCAGCTATAGTTTCTTTCTCAACATTCCTCTGGCTCTTTAGAGTCTTTTCTGGTGTAATACAAATTTTAGATTTATTCCAGCTCTGTGAAAAATGCTAATGGTATTTTGATAGGGATTGTATTGATGTGAGGTTGCTTTGGGTAGCATAGATATTTTATGATTATATAAATACTGATTATTCCAATCCATGAACATGGAATGTTTTCTCATTTCTTTGTGTATTCCTCAATTTCTTTCATAAGCATTCCATAGTTTCTAGAGTATAGATCTTTTACCTCTTTGGTTAGGTACATTCCTAGGTTTCTTATGGTTTTTGGTACAATTGTAACTGGAATTGATTCCTTAATATCTCTTTCTGCCTGCTTCTTTGTTAGTGCATAGAAATGTGACTGGTTTCTGTGCATTGATTTTATATCCTGTAACTGTGCTGAATTCCTGTATCATAGATTCTGGCAATTTTTTTATGGAGTCCTTAGGTTTTCTACATAGAGTATCATGTTGTCTGTGAAGAGTGAAAGTTTGATGACTTCTTTACAGATTTAGATGTATTTTATTTTATAATTTAATTTAATTTTGTTTTCTGACTGTTGGGGCAAGGACTTCTAGTATTATGTTGAACAACAGTGGTGAGAGTGGATATCCCTGTGCTGTTCCTGACCTAAGAGGGAAAGCTCTGTTTTCCCCCAGTGAGGATAGTATTTGCTATGGGTCTTCTTTATCCCTACCTAGTGGAGGGTTTTTATTAAAAAAGAATGTTGTACTTTGTCAAATGATTTTTATGCATATATTGATCAGATTATATGTTTCTTGTTCTTTTTTTAAAAAAAAAATTGGTGTGAAGGCACCTGAGTGGCTCAGCGGGTTAAGCCTCTGCCTTCGGCTCAGGTCATGATCTCAGGGTCCTGGGATCGAGTCCCTCATTGAGCTTTCTGCTTGGCAGGGAGCCTCCTTCCTCCTCTTTCTCTCTCCCTGCCTCTCTGCCTATTTGTGATCTCTCTCTGTCAAATAAATAAGACAAATCTTTAAAAAATTAATGTGATATATCACATTAATTGATTTGCAGATGTTGAACCATGCTTCAGGCCAGGAATATGTCCCTCTAGGTCATGGTGAACAATACTTTTTTTTTTTTTAATTTTCAGCATAACAGTATTCATTATTTTTGCACCACACCCAGCACTCTATGCAATCTCTGTCCTCTCTAATACCCACCACCTGGTTCCCCCAACCTCTGACCCCCTGCCGCTTAAAACCACTCAGATTGTTTTTCAGAGTCCATAGTCTCTCATGGTTCACCTCCCCTTCCAATTTCTCCCAACTTCCTTCTCCTCTCTAACTCCCCATGTCCTCCATGCTATTTGTTATGCTTCACAAATAAGTGAAACCATATGATAATTGACTCTCTCTGCTTGACTTATTTCACTCAGCATAATCTCTTCCAGTCCCGTCCATGTTGCTACAAAAGTTGGATATTCATCCTTTCTGATGGAGGCATAATACTCCATAGTGTATATGGACTACAGCTTCCTTATCCATTCATCCGTTGAATGGCGTCTTGGCTCTTTCCAGTTTGGCGACCGTGGCCATTGCTGCTATAAACATTGGGGTACAGATGGCCCTTCTTTTCACGACATCTGTATCTTTGGGGTAAATACCCAGGAGTGCAATTGCAGGGTCATAGGGAAGCTCTATTTTTCATTTCTTGAGGAATCTCCACACTGCTCTCCAAAGAGGCTGCACCAACTTGCATTCCCACCAACAGTGTAAGAGGGTTCCCCTTTCTCCATATCCCCTCCAACACATGTTGTTTCCTGTCTTGCTAATTTTGGCTATTCTAACTGGTGTAAGGTGATATCTCAATGTGGTTTTAATTTGAATCTCCCTGATGGCTAGTGATGATGAGCATTTTTTCATGTGTCTGATAGCCATTTATATGTCTTCATTGGAGAAGTGTCTGTTCATATCTTCTGCCCATTTTTTGATATGATTATCTGTTTTGTGTGTGTTGAGTTTGAGGAGTTCTTTATAGATCCTGGATATCAACCTTTTGTCTGTACTATCAATTGCAAATATCTTCTCCCATTCCGTGGGTTGCCTCTTTGTTTTTTTGACTGTTTCCTTTGCTGTGCAGAAGATTTTGATTTTGATGAAGTCCCAAAAGTTCATCTTTGCTTTTGTTTCCTTTGCCTTTGGAGACATATCTTGAAAGAAGTTGCTGTGGCTGATATCAAAGAGATTACTGCCTATGTTCTCCTCTAGGATTCTGATGGATTCCTGTCTCACATTGAGGTCTTTTATCCATTTTGAGTTTATCTTTGTGTACGGTGTAAGAGAATGGTCGAGTTTCATTCTTCTACATATAGCTGCCCAGTTTTCCCAGCACCATTTATTGAAGAGACTGTCTTTTTTCCACTGTATATTTTTTCCTGTTTTTTCGAAGATTAATTGACCATAGAGTTGAGGGTCCATATCTGGTCTCTCTACTCGGTTCCACTGGTCGATGTGTCTGTTTTTATGCCAGTACCTTACTTTCTTGGTGATCACAGCTTTGTAGTAAAGCTTGAAATCAGGTACTGTGATGCTGCCAGTTTTATTTTTGTTTTTCAACATTTCCTTAGCGATTCGGGGTCTCTTCTGGTTTCATACAAATTTTAGGATTATTTGCTTCAGCTCCTTGAAAATTACCAGTGGAATTTTTATTGGAATTGCATTAAAAGTATAGATTTCTCTAGGCAGTATAGACATTTTAGCAATCTTTATTCTTCTGATCCAAGAGCATGGAATGGTCTTCCATCTTTTTGTGTCTTCTTCAATGTCTTTCTTGAGTGTTCTGTAGTTCCTCGAGTACAGATCCCTTACCTCTTTGGTTAGGTTTATTCCCAGGTATCTTATGGTTCTTGGTGCTGTAGTAAATGGAATTGATTCTCTAATTTCCCTTTCTGTATTTTTATTGTTAGTGTACAAGAAATCAACTGATTTTTGTACATTGACTTTGTATCCTGCCACGTTACTGTATTGCTGTATAAGTTCTAGTAGTTTGGGGGTGGAGTCTTTTGGGTTTTCCATATAAAGAATCATGTCTTTTTTTTCAACATTTTGAGGAACCTCCATGCTGTTTTCCAGAGTGGTTTCACCAGCTTGCATTCCCACCAACAGTGTAGGAGGGTTCCCCTTTCTCCGCATCCTCGCCAGCATCTGTCATTTCCTGACTTGTTGATTTTAGCCATTCTGACTGGTGTGAGGTGATATCTTATTGTGGTTTTGATTTGTATTTCCCTGATGCCGAGTGATGTGGAGCACTTTTTCATGTGTCTGTTGGCCATCTGGATGTCTTCTTTGCAGAAACGTCTGTTCATGTCCTCTGCCCATTTCTTGATTGGATTATTTGTTCTTTGGGTGTTGAGTTTGTTAAGTTCTTTATAGATTTTGGACACTAGTCCTTTATCTGATATGTCGTTTGCAAATATCTTCTCCCATTCTGTCAGTTGTCTTTTGGTTTTGTTAACTGTTTCCTTTGCTGTGCAAAAGCTTTTGATTTTGATGAAATCCCAAAAGTTCATTTTTGCCCTTGCTTCCCTTGCCTTTGGCGATGTTCCTAGGAAGATGTTGCTGCGGCTGAGGTCGAAGAGGTTGCTGCCTGTGTTCTCCTCAAGGGTTTTGATGGATTCCTTTCTCACATTGATGTCCTTCATCCATTTTGAGTCTATTTTTGTGTGTGGTGTAAGGAAATGGTCCAATTTCATTTTTCTGCACGTGGCTGTCCAATTTTCCCAACACCATTTATTGAAGAGGCTGTCTTTTTTCCATTGGACATTCTTTCCTGCTTTGTCGAAGATTAGTTGACCATAGAGTTGAGGGTCTATTTCTGGGCTCTCTATTCTGTTCCATTGGTCTATGTGTCTGTTTTTGTGCCAGTACCATGCTGTCTTGATGATGACAGCTTTGTAATAAAGCTTGAAGTCCGGAATTGTGATGCCACCAACTTTGGCTTTGTTTCTCAATATCCCTTTGGCTATTCGAGGTCTTTTCTGGTTCCATATAAATTTTAAAATTATTTGTTCCATTTCTTTGAAAAAGATGGATGGTACTTTGATAGGAATTGCATTAAATGTGTAGATTGCTTTAGGTAGCATAGACATTTTCACAATATTTATTCTTCCAATCCAGGAGCATGGAACATTTTTCCATTTCTTTGTGTCTTCCTCAATTTCTTTCATGAGTACTTTATAGTTTTCTGAGTATAGATTCTTAGCCTCTTTGGTTAGGTTTATTCCTAGGTATCTTATGGTTTGGGGTGCAATTGTAAATGGGATTGACTCCTTAATTTCTCTTTCTTCTGCCCTATGACCCAGCAATTGCACTACTGGGTATTTACCCTAAAGATACAAACATAGTGATCCAAAGGGGCACGTGCACCCGAATGTTTATAGCAGCAATGTCCAAAATAGCCAAACTATGTAAAGAACCTAGATGTCCATCAACAGATGAATGGATAAAGAAGATGTGGTATATATACACAATGGAATACTATGCAACCATCAAAAGAAATGAAATCTTGCCATTTGCGACAACATGGATGGAACTAGAGCGTATCATGCTTAGCGAAATAAGTCAAGTGGAGAAAGACAACTCTCATATGATCTCCCTGATATGAGGGAGTGGTGATGCAACATGGGGGCCTAAGTGGGTAGGAGAAGAATCCATGAAACAAGATGGGATAGGGAGGGAGATAAACCATAAGTGACTCTTAATCTCACAAAACAAACTGTGGGTTGCTGGGGGGAGGGGGGTTGGGAGAAGGGGGGTAGGGTTATGGACATTGGGGAGGGTATGTGCTTTTGGGTAAATTGGAAGGGTAGATGAACCATGAGAGACTATGGACTCTGAAAAACAATCTGAGGGGTTTGAAGTGGCGGGGGGGTGGGAGGTTGGGGTACCAGGTGGTGGGTATTATAGAGGGCACGGCTTGCATGGAGCACTGGGTGTGGTGAAAAAATAATGAATACTGTTTTTCTGAAAATAAATAAATTGGGAAAAAAAAAGAATCATGTCATCTGCGAAGAGAGAGAGCTTTACTTCTTCATTGCCAGTTTGGATACCTTTCATTTCTCTTTGTTGTCTGATTGCTGTTGCTAGGACTTCTAATACTATGTTGAACAAGAGTGGTGAGAGTGGGTATCCTTGTGTACCTGATCTCAATGGGAAGGCTGCAAGCTTTTTCCCATTGAGGATGATATTTGCTGTGGGTTTTTCATAGATAGATTTTATAAAATTGAGGAATGTTCCCTCTATCCCTATACTCTGAAGCATTTTAATCAGGAATGGATGCTGGATTTTGTCAAATACCTTTTCTGCATCAATTGAGAGGACCATGTGGTTCTTCTTTCTTCTCATATTAATTTGTTGTATCACATTGATTGATTTGAGAATGTTGAACCATCCTTGTAGCCCAAGGATGAATCCCACCTGGTCATGGTGGATAATCTTTTTAATGTCCTGTTGGATACTGTTTGCTAGGATCTTGTTGAGAATCTTAGCATCCATATTAATCAGTGATATTGGTCTGAAATTCTCCTTTTTGGTAGGGTCTTTGCCTGGTTTGGGGGTCAGGGTAATGCTGGCTTCATAGAAAGAGTCTGGAAGTTTTCCTTCTGCTTCAATTTTTTGAAACAGCTTCAGGAGAATAGGTGTTATTTCTTCTTTGAAAGTTTGATAGGATTCCCCAGGGAATCCATCAGATCCTGGGCTCTTTTTTTGGGAGATTTTTGATCACTGCTTCAATCTCGTTACCAGATATCGGTCTATTCAGGTTGTCAATTTCTTCCTGGTTCAACTTTGGGAGTTTATAGTTTTCCAGGAATGCATCCATTTCATCTAGGTTGCTTAGCTTATTGGCATATAACTGTTGATAATAACTTCTGATGATTGTTTCCACTTCCTTGGTGTTAGTTGTGATCTCTCCCTTTTCATTCATAATTTTATGAATTTGGGCTTTTTCTCTTTTCTTTTGGATCAGTGTGGCCAATGGTTTATTGATCTTATTGATTCTTTAAAAGAACCAGCTTCTAGTTTCATTGATACATTCTACTGTATCTCTGGTTTCTACATCATTGTTCTCAGGTCTAATCTTGATGATTTCCCTTCTTATGTGTGGAGTTGGTTTGATTTGTTGTTGATCCTCCAGTTCTTTAAGGTGTAGAGACAGCTGGTGTGTTCTGGATTTTTCAATTTTTTTGAGCGAGGCTTGGATGGCTATATATTTTCCCCTTAGGACCGCCTTTGCTGTATCCCATAGGTTTTGGACCGAAGTGTCTTCATTCTCATTGGTTTCCATGAATTGTTTCAGTTCTTCTTTGATCTCCTGGTTGATCCAAGCATTCTTAAGCAAGGTGGTCTTTAGCTTCCAGGTGTTTGAGTTCCTTCTGAACTTTTTCTTGTGATTGAGCTCCAGTTTCAAAGTATTGTGATCTGAGAATGTGCAGGGAATAATCTCAGTATTTTGGTATCAGTTGAGTCCTGATTTGTGACCCAGTATTTGGTCTATTCTGGAGAAGGTTCCATGTGCACTTGAGAAGAATGAGTATTCTGTTGTTTTCGGGTGGAATGTTCTGTATTTATCTATGAGGTCCATCTGTTCCAATGTGTCTTTCAATGCTCTTGTTTCTTTATTGATTTTCTGCTTCAATAATCTATTTCTGAGAGAGGTGTGTTAAGATCTCCTACTATTAATGTATCCATATCAATATGAGTCTTTATCTTGATTAACAGTTTTCTTATATAATTGGCTGCTCCCATACAGTCTTTATTTTTTTTTTTTTTGCTCAGACTTCACTTTTTCTTTTTTTTTCCAATTTATTTATTTTCAGAAAAACAGTATTCATTATTTTTTCACCACACCCAGTGCTCCATTTAAGCCGTGCCCTCTATAATACCCACCACCTGGTACCCCAACCTCCCACCCCCCCGCCACTTCAAACCCCTCAGACTGTTTTTCAGAGTCGATAGTCTCTCATGGTTCACTTCCCCTTCCAATTTACCCAAATTCCCTACTCCTCTCTAACGCCCCTTGTCCTCCATGCTATTTGTTATGCTCCACAAATAAGTGAAACCATATGATAATTGACTCTCTCTTCTTGACTTATTTCACTCAGCATAATCTCTTCCAGTCCCGTCCATGTTGCTACAAAAGTTGGGTATTCATCCTATACAGTCTTTAGTTTAAAATCTAATTTTTCAGATATGAGAATTGCTACCCCGGCCTTCTTTCGAGGCCCATTGGCATGAAAGATGCTTCTCCAACCCTTCACTTTCAGTCTGGGTGTATCTTTAGGTTCAAAATGGGTCTCTTCTAGACAACATATGGATGGGTCCTGTCGTTTTATCCAATCTACAACCCCGTGCTGTTTTATGGGTGCATGTAGGCCATTCACATGAGAGTGTTTATTGATAGATATGTTTTTATTGACATCGTGTTACCTTTGAAGTCTTTCTTTCTGTAGATTGTCTCCATATTCTGTTCAATGCTATTCTTAGGATTTTTCCTCTTTTATAGAACTCCCCTTAATATTTCTTGCAGTGTCGGCTTGGTGTTTGCATAGACTTTTAAGCCTTGCTGGTTTTGGAAACTCTTTATCTCTCCATCCATTTTGAATGTCTTGCTGGATAAAGTATTCTTGGCTGCATGTTCTTCTCATTTAATGCCCTGAATATATCTTGCCAGCCCTTTCTGGCTTGCCAGGTCTCCGTGGACAGGTCTGACGTTATTCTGGTGGGCTTTCCTCTGTAAGTAAGGAGTATCATTGTCCTAGCGGCTTTTAAGAGATTATATCTACAATTATGTGGGACTCGATCCCAGGACCCTGGGATCATGACCTGAGCTGAAGGCAGAGGCTTTAACCTACTGAGCCACCCAGGCGCCCCTTGATGGTTTTTGTAGGTTTAGAGGAAAGCAAACTGCACCCTGACCTCCCTCTCAGAGAGAAGCCTCAGTCTGTTCTTCTGTGATGTTGCAGAGCCCATATAAATTTCCCCTTGGCTGCTGGCAGAGCAGATTCTGAGTCACCATCCCTGGGGACGCAGGATCTTCTGCTTGTACCCAAAACCAGAGCAGCAGCAGCTGTCAGGGCAGCTGTAGTCCACCAGAGAGATTCCAAGCAGCGATTCCACACTGTGATTTTCCTGCTGGCCTGGACTGGGAGTGCCTGGTCTTTCTGGGTTTAAGAGCACCTGGCTTGCGTGCACCTCTCTCAGGGGAGGCTGCGGGTCTTGTGCACATCTCAGTTTCTGAGATTAGGGTGCAGGTTCGAAAGCACAAAGCTGGGCCTTCGCGCACCTCTCTCGGGGGAGAGTTTGGGGCTCGTGTCTTAGGCTCTGAAACAATGACGGGGTCTAAGAGCACCGGGTGGGCCTTTGTGCACCTCTCTCAGGGGAGGATGAGGGGCACGTGTATCTCAGGCTCTGTAACAGGGCTCACACGTTCTGTCGTCTGGCGTGGCTCCCAGCCCCTCACAGGAGCCAGACCCCACGCAATCTCAGGTGCACTGGTGGCCCAGGGACCAAGACTTGGTTTCCTCGCTACATTCTCTCTGTCTCAGTGCCAGGGGAGGCTGTCCTGGGACTGGGGACTTAAGCCCCTGTCTCTGGCTACCCTGATTCCCACAATTTACCACCCCGTGATCCTTTGCTCTTTTGGAGTGCTTTCAACCAATCTCCACGTTAATGCTGGTCCCCAGATGCAGGGCACTCTCACTCATATTAGGAATACTACTTTCCAACTGGTCACCTCTGGTCACCTCCCCCTTTTGTTTATCTTCCGATATCAGTCCAATGTTCCCACTCTGCTTTACCTGCCCCCTGGCGTCCTCTGCCCCTGTAGAGATCCAGATGTGTATAATTCTGATCTAAGGCTGATTTCATGGGTGATTGGAGTTCTTTGGTTTAGGGTACAGGTTGAAAAGGTGCCTCCTCCTACTTCCCGCCATCTTGTCGTGAATAATACTTTTAATGTACTGTTAGCAACATACTATTGGCTAGTTTCTTGGTGAGAACTTTTGTATTCATGTTCATCAGTGATATTGGTCTATAATCCTCTTTTTTAGTAGTGTCTTTGGTCTTGTGATCAAGGTAATGTTGGTCTCATAGAACGAGTTTAGAGGTTTTCTTTCCATTTGTGTTTTCTAGAAGTTTCAGAAGAGTAGGTAGTATATCTTCAAATGTCGTCTTTTGTTTCCTCTGGGAAACCCTCTGGCCCTGGACTCTTGTTTGATGGGATATTTTTGATTACTGATTCAATTTCTTTGCTGGTTATGGGTTTGCTCAGGTTTTCTACCTCTTTCTGATTCAGTCTTGTTAGTTTATAAGTTTCCAGGAATGCATCCATTTCTTTCAGATCGTCTCATTTGTTGGCATGTAGTTGCTCATAATATGTTATAACAATTGTCTGTATTTCCTTGATATTGGTCATGATCTCTCCCTTTAGTTCATGATCATATTAATATGGGTCCTTTCTTTCCTTTTGGATAAGTCTGGCCAGAGGTTTATCGATCTTACTAATTCTTTCAGAGAATCAGCTTTTAGTTTTATTGATCTGTTCTACAATTCTTCTGGTTTCTATTTCATTGATTTCTGTTCTAATCTTTATTTTTTTTTTTCTGCTTGGTTTAGGTTTTATTTGTAATTCTTGCTCCAGCTCCTTTAGGTGGAAGATTAGCTTTTATATTTGAGATTTTTCTACTTTGCTGAGAGAGGCTTGTATTGCAATGTACTCCCCTCTTAGGACCATCTTTGCTGTATCCCAAAACTTTGAAGAGTTGTATTTTCATTTTCATTAGTTTCTATGAATTTTTAAAATTCTTTTTTTCCCCCAATTTTTTTATTTTCAGAAAAACAGTATTCATTATTTTTTCACCACACCCAGTGCTCCATGCAAACCGTGCCCTCTATAATACCCTCCACCTGGTACCCCAACCTCCCACCCCCCACCACTTCAAACCCCTCAGATTGTTTTTCAGAGTCCATAGTCTCTCATGGTTCACCTCCCCTTCCAATTTACCCAAAAGCACATACCCTCCCCAATGTCCATAACCCTACCCCCCTTCTCCCAACCCCCCTCCCCCCAGCAACCCACAGTTTGTTTCGTGAGATTAAGAGTCACTTATGGTTTGTCTCTCTCCCTATCCCATCTTGTTTCATGGATTCTTCTCCTACCCACTTAAGCCCCCATGTTGCATCACCACTTCCTCATATCAGGGAGATCATATGATATTTGTCTTTCTCCGCTTGACTTATTTCGCTAAGCATGATACGCTCTAGTTCCATCCATGTTGTCACAAATGGCAAGATTTCGTTTCTTTTGATGGTTGCATAGTATTCCATTGTGTATATATACCACATCTTCTTGATCCATTCATCTGTTGATGGACATCTAGGTTCTTTCCATAGTTTGGCTATTGTGGACATTGCTGCTATAAACATTTGGGTGCACGTGCCCCTTTGGATCACTACGTTTGTATCTTTAGGGTAAATACCCAGTAGTGCAATTGCTGGGTCATAGGGCAGTTCTATTTTCAACATTTTGAGGAACCTCCAAGCTGTTTTCCAGAGTGGTTGCACCAGCTTGCATTCCCACCAACAGTGTAGGAGGGTTCCCCTTTCTCCACATCCTCGCCAGCATCTGTCATTTCCTGACTTGTTGATTTTAGCCATTCTGACTGGTGTGAGGCGATATCTCATTGTGGTTTTGATTTGTATTTCCCCGATGCCGAGTGATATGGAGCACTTTTTCATGTGTCTGTTGGCCATCTGGATGTCTTCTTTGCAGAAACATCTGTTCATGTCCTCTGACCTCAACGTGAGACAGGAATCCATCAGAATCCTAGAGGAGAACATAGGCAGTAATCTCTTTGATATCAGCCACAGCAACTTCTTTCAAGATACGTCTCCAAAGGCAAAGGAAACAAAAGCGAAAATAAACTTCTGGGACTTCATCAAAATCAAAAGCTTCTGCACAGCAAAGGAAACAGTGAAAAAAACAAAGAGGCAACCCACGGAATGGGAGAATATATTTGCAAATGACAGTACAGAAAAAAGGTTGATATCCAGGATCTATAATGAACTCCTCAAACTCAACCCACACGAAACAGACAAACACATCAAAAAATGGGTAGAAGATATGAACAGACACTTCTCCAATCACGAAATACAAATGGCTATCAGACACATGAAAAAATGCTCATCATCATTAGCCCTCAGGGAGATTCAAATTAAAACCACATTGAGATATCACCTTACACCAGTTAGAATAGCCAAAATTAACAAAATAGGAAACAACATGTGTTGGAGAGGATGTGGAGAAAGGGGAACCCTCTTACACAGTTGGTGGGAATGCAAGTTGGTGCAGCCTCTTTGGAGAACAGTGTGGAGATTCCTCAAGAAATGAAAAAGAGAGCTTCCCTATGACCCTGCAATTGCACTCCTGGGTATTTACCCCAAAGACACAGATGTCGTGAAAAGGAGGGCCATCTGTACCCCAATGTTTATAGCAGCAATGGCCACAGTCGCCAAACTATGGAAAGAACCAAGATGCCCTTCAACGGATGAATGGATAAGGAAGATGTGGTCCATATACACTATGGAGCATTATGCCTCCATCAGAAAGGATGAATCCCCAACTTTTGTAGCAACATGGACGGGACTGGAAGAGATTATGCTGAGTGAAATAAGTCAAGCAGAGAGAGTCAATTATCATATGGTTTCACTTATTTGTGGAGCATAACAAATAGCATGGAGGACAAGGGGTGTTAGAGAGGAGTAGGGAATTTGGGTAAATTGGAAGGGGAGGTGAACTATGAGAGACTATGGACTCTGAAAAACAGTCTGAGGGGTTTGAAGTGGCGGGGGGGTGGGAGGTTGGGGTACCAGGTGGTGGGTATTATAGAGGGCACGGCTTGCATGGAGCACTGGGTGTGGTGAAAAAATAATGAATAATGTTTTTCTGAAAATAAATAAATTGGGAAAAAAAAAGGGTAAAAGTTAAAAAAAATTTTAGCAGAAGAAGAGAAAAAAAATGAAAAAGAAAAAAATTAAATTAACTGCAAGACTAAAAAATCACAGGGAGAAAGCCATGAGTTCCGTGGTTTGTTTTCTCCTCCTCTGGAATTCTGCTGCTCTCTCCTTGGTATTGAAACTGCACTCCTTGGTAGGTGAACTTGGTCTTGCCTGGATTTCTTGTTGATCTTCTGGGGGAGGGGCCTGTTGTAGTGATTCTCAAGTGTCTTTGCCCCAGGCAGAATTGCACCGCCCTTACCAGGGGCCGGGCTGAGTGATCCGCTTGGCATTTCTTTCAGGAGCTTTTGTTCTCTGAGCACTTTCCGTAGAGTTCCGGAGGATGGGAATACAAATGGCGGCCTCCTGGTCTCCGGCCCGGAGGAGCCGAGAGCCCGGGGCCCCGCTCCCCAGTGCACCCTCAGCGAACAGCTCCCAGCAACTCGCGTCTGCCTAACCTCCGGCCGCGCTCCGAGCTCACCGAGCCTTCGACCAGCTCAAGGCAACACCGAGCTGCGAGCTCACTGTCGGCTCTGTCTCTGTAGCCGGCTTTCCCGCTCCAATATCCGCAAGCTCTGCAACACTCAGACACCCCTGATCCTTCTGTGACCCTGTGGGACCTGAGGTCACGCCGACCCCGCGTGGGCTTCGCCCCGGTTTAGCCTCCGGAGCGATGTCCCTCAGTGGAACAGACTTTTAAAAGTCCTGATTTTGTGCTCCGTTGCTCCGCCTCTTGCCAGAAGCCGGCCCCTCCCCCCGGGGTCTATCTTCCCATCGCTTTGGATTCACTTCTCCGCCAGTCCTACCTTTCAGAAAGTGGTAGTTTTTCTGTTTCTAGAATTGCTGTTATTCTTCTCTTCGATCTGCCGATGGATTTGCAGGTGTTTGCAATCTTTAGATAAGCTCTCTAGCTGATCTCCTGCTAGCTGAAGTAGTCTCAGCCTGCTACTTCTCTGCCATCTTGACTCCTCCCCCCTAGCCACACATGTTTAAGTGAGTATGGATTTTCCATCACACCAACTCTAAAAGGAATTTAATCAGGAGAAGAGAGTGAAGTATGATGCTTGGCTCATGAAAATTTATAGCCCCTGGTCTGGGTACCATAATGAGACTTTTACATCTATATCCTTAGTCACTTCCTGAAAATGATGGAAGGTGAAATGTGTGATATGATATATCACATATGTGATATGTGATAGGTAAGGGGGAAACCATGCAGTTCAGATCTTCAGGCATGTCTAGAGAGAGGATTAGGACTGCAATTTTTTCTCCAAGTTCCTGCCTTTCAAATGTAATTAGAGCATTCATGGTTGAGAAAAGTCGAGCTAGAACACAATTAGTTGCTGCTCTTTCCCACTCTCCTCAGTATTTTCCCAATCCCCTCTTTAATCTCCTGGGTTCGTACCCCATAGACAATGGGGTTGAGAGCTGCAGGAATTACATGGTGTAGGACATTAAGTAAGATGGGGATATCAGGGGAAATTTTTTTCTTGGCAATATGGGTAAAAACAAAAACCAGAAGGATGGTGCTGAAGAAAAGGATGAGAATGAAGTGGGAGCCACATGTGCTCAGAGCTTTGGCAGCTGCCCCTTTTGCCTTGAGTCTAAGAACGGCTCTTAGAATTAAAGTATAGGAGAGGAAGATGAGGATGAGGTCAGAGCCCAGAAGAGTCCAGGCCACAATTAACTGGTACATTTTGTTAAGGACAACGTTATCACAGGAGAGCTTGGACACAGAGAGGTTGGCACAGATACAGTTTTCAATTATATGTTTTCCACAATAATGGAGCCGGGCAGAGAGGATGGGAATGAACATAGTAAGAAATGAATTCCTGGCCAAAATAAAAATAGCAGCCTTAGCTACAAATTGGTCAGTGATGATGGATGGGTACCTCAATGGGTGGCAGATGGCCACGTAGCGGTCATAGGCCATGACCATGAATGTGCAGGACTCCATGGCAAGAAAGCAATTCATGATATACATCTGAAGGAAGCAGGCATAAAAGCTGATGGACTTGAGGTCAAACCAGAATATGGCCAGGACTTTGGGGATGACAGTGAGGCAGAGCACAATATCCAGCAAGGAGAGGATGCTGAGTAGATAGTACATGGGCTCATGCAGAGAGACCTCCAGCCCGATGGTGACCAGGAGAACACTGTTGGCTCCCATGGCCAGAAGAAAGAGGAGGCTGAGGGGCAGGGACAACCAGAACTTCCAGCTGGGGGACTTGACAAAACAATTCAGGAGGAAGTTTGAAGCCTCAGTGGAGATGGTGCCATTTGGATGTGCTGTCATTTTTGTCTTTTTAGTGATCTGTAAAATTAAGGTAAAAATTAGCTACTGACTCAAGACCCATGAATTTACAATAATCTCCTTCACCTAGGTGATACTCATGACTCCTAGCAGGTTGTCCACAGCCATGTGAATTCATCTGTGATATAGTATTAGGACATTCCTATCACTTTAAGCAATATAGAGGACTGGGAAAATATGGCTTGTTTATACATGTTTGATTACTTTAAGGTTTATTTTTAAATGAATTGTTATTTCTTTTTTTTTTAAAAAAGATTTTATTTATTTATTTGAGAGAGAGAGAGAGAGAACAAGAGAGAGTGAGAGCATGAGAGGGGAGAAGGTCAGAGGGAGAAGGAGACTCTCCGTGGAGCTGGAGCCTGATGCAGGACTTGATCCTGGGACTCCGGGATCATGACCTGAGCCAAAGACAGTGGCTTAACCAACTGAGCCACCCAGGTGCCTCTGAATTGTTATTTCTTAACAGAAACTAAAGAGAAGGAATTACTTAGTAAACTACTTTTTGACGATTTTGTTCCCAGATTTGCATGTGTAAGTTTATTCCTTTTTGTGTTTTTAATGATAATATGGACTACCATATGACAATTTAACTATAGAAGTATGCTCAGATAAGTAACAGAGCCTGGCACAAATAGGGGCTCAAATCCATGTCCCTAGTTCTCTGTGCCATACCCATTCTGAGTTTCTGGCTGTAGTTTGCCTTCAGTATAGACCTAAAAGATGATACCCTGGTAATAAAGTTAGTTAGTCTTCATGATATCCAAGCAGTCATTTAATGAGGGAGGTGTGGATCCTAACAAATAATCCTATTTTCTCCCTCTCTATATCTTCATATTTGTAGGATTCTTAACTTTGGGAAGAAATAACCTTAAAAGGAGAAGGATCAGTTCCACACAGCTATGTGGAGCCATACCTGCCATTAGACAAGGTGAAAATTTGATTATTCTGCTTGTAGTAGTGTAAGGGTGATGAAGACTTATCTTTAAAGTTTTTGCATCCTTTTTCTATTTTATCTTTCCATCTTCAATTTAACAATCCAGGGACATATTCCCCTGCTACCAGGCACAGTTTAATGTTGCCAAGTTCTCTTATCACTTAACCTCCTCCCCTGGCATTCTGTTAGGTAACATTGACAAAGAAATTGTCCTTCCTCTCAGGAGGTAAAAGTAAAACCACTCAGGGGACAATCAGTAATAGTGAGAACAGATGACAGGATCTTGCACAAACCATGAGGAGAGTGTAGGGCTGGCTGAGTCACTCTGGTGTGGGACTCTAGCTGGTGAAAAAGGAATTGTAAATAAAGTGAGGTGATCCTCTCCTTTACATGAAGGGTGAAGGATTCTAAGGTTCTTGTTTCCCTGAATTGTGAAAGGAAGTTGAAAGATGGATGTAGGTTAAACAAAGGTAAGGGTCAGGTCTTTCTGGAGTCCTTCAAATCATGTAGTCCATTGTAGCTAAATCTGTGTACATGCACCAAGGCCTCTGTTTAAGTGTTATTTTCTGGATATAGAAACACTTTTTTCATTAGGAATTTAAGTACTTCCCTCTTTATCACTCTTTGGATTCATTATATAACATAATGTATATTAGTTCAGGAAATTTTTCCATTTCCTGTAGTTGTACTCAAATATGCTAGGGTTTTATCCCATTGAATTTTTGGCATCCAAAGAGATATGTTATAATATCACATTACCAACAAGGGAATTTTTGTCTCCCAATCTTGTCCACACATACTGTATCACTCTGATCTTACTACTTCTACAGTGGGTTGGGTTGGAGTAATTTCTAGGATTCCTCTGAATCTCATGAATAATTGTATGATAATTTGTGTACCAATCTTATAAAAAGAAAACAAACCACACCCATGATACAGTGAATTTTTTTGACCATGGAATTTGATGGAGGAGGGAGAGTATTGGAGTGGGGTTAGGGTGGTGAGAAAGGGGGTTTTATTAAAACTGTGAACCCAGATCTGAATGATATTTTATACCTTTGGGAACACTTTTTTTTTCCCCTTGCAGGGGTTCAAATAGTATTTTTTTTCCAGGTAAGGTTTTTCTCTCCCAACTGTTGTTTCAGTCCTGCTTAGCTGGCTCCTGTTAGGTTCTCCCCATGAAAGAGATCCTACTAGTGTCTGGGGCTTGCTCTCAGAGGAGGGAGGACTGGCATTCCCTTCCAGGGCTCCTCTCTTCACTCCTGATCCTCTGCCTCCCCAGGCAAAGTTTTGTGCAGCTGGTGTCTGCCAGGCATGGCTCCCATCTGATATGAGAAGAGATTTAGATGGCCTTCCAATTCTTGAGTTCTTGCTGATAAAATTTATTGGTAGTGACTTTGGTAAATTTGGGATGAATTTAAAACATATTTAATTTGTGACTGAAAGCACTGTGCAGTTGGTAGGGTAAGTTAACCTTTTTTTTTTTTTTCCTTAAAGATTTTACTTATTCATTCATGAGAGACAGAGGCAGACGCAGGGGGAGGAGCAGGCTCTCTGCTTAGCATGGCACCCAATGCAGGACTTGATTCCAGAAGCCCAGGATCATGACTTGAGCTGAAGGCAGGTGTTTAACAAACTGAACCACCCAGATGCCCCTTACGTTGACCATTTAACATTTTATCTTTTGAAATGAGCCGATTGAGATTCAGTGGTACTATATTTTTACTGTTTAATTATTAAGGTTTGATGAAATAAAATTTAGATCCAGAGCCAGTGAATATATGAATATATCTGCATCCTGTGTTACCACAATGATGTGGCCATGCATATCTTGGATGTCATTTTATATTATACATTTTTAGGTTTCTCTCTTTTCCTTCACAACCCCCCTCCCTTGCCCCCACACACATACAGTCTTTGAGCAGTTTTCCTAAAATCTGGAATTTATCTTTTTACTACATTTACCACTTTGACTCCTGCTTCCACTTATCAAAGTCCAATGTTCTTCTTTCTTTCCCTTTATTTTGTGTATCTAACTATTTTTTTCCCTCTAGGGAGCAACCCAGTCAGGGTTCAATTAATATTCTAAAACAATTTCCACAGGCATATTCTCTGTTTTATTTTTCTGTCACAAAACTGTATATCCTCTATTCCCTAAGTCAGCATCTTGTGTATTCTTTGCCTTGGTTGAGTGTCTTACAAAGACTGGGAGACACTGAACATGCAGTAGGTCATGAAGATTAAAACCCAGAGAAAAATGACATCTGGTTTTGAGTCGGTGACCAAAGAACCTCTGTATATCCTGGGCAACATGTTCATTCAACTCTGTCTTTTCCTTTATCATTCTTTTTGTATACTTTCACTTGTATGTTTGTGGCATAAACTGATAGCAGCTGCCCAACTCAGATCTTGCCAAGATGACCCTCCACATGTACAACCGCAGGCTGCCAAATTCCAAATATTTCATCTAAAATCTACTTTCATCATTTAGGTTTTGTCATTTTGTATTTGCCCATCACATTCTCTGTTCCTACTCTGCAAAGTTTTACATTTAATCCTTGTAAGTCATAGTCCCAGATCTCACCATCTCCAAGAAGCTTTCCTTCTCCAAGGTATTCAAAGTATTCTTGGAAAGAATTAGGGAGTCATTGCATGGAAATAGTGGAAATCTTGAAATGACTTTGGAGGGCACAGCCACATGGAAGAAATGGTAATTCAGACATGAATGTGCATGGAGAAGTACAGAGCAAGAAGTATATTCTCTTTGTCTCCTGAAGAACCTTAGGATAATTATTTCTAGCACCAGGATAAAATTTCTGAGTACAACTTAAGGGGATTATTTTATCTGTTTTTTATTTCCCACTCACTAACTCTTCCTTTCTCCTCTTTTATTTGGAATGTTCCAACATGTTCTTCAATGTATAATTCATCCAATAAACTTTAAACTACCTACTCGGCCTTAGAAGTAAAGCATCTGAGACCATATATGTCCTTTCTTCCCTCCCATTTCAATTTTGGATTGCAATCAGAGCTAGCAAGTGACATCACTAGGGCTGAGGATCTAGAGCTAATGACTACTGGTTCCAGATAGGGACAGGATGAAGAAGCCCATGAAGCTGAAGGGTAATGACAAAAACAGAGACCCAGCAGGACAAACTTTTCCCCAGGCTGCAGGACAGGCTCCCAGCATAGCACTATGAAGGCACTATGGAGGCCCTGTTTGAAGTAGAGGGGTTGTTAAGGACCACCTAGCTCTATAAACACACACAGATTTGTGAGACATCTCTCTGAAGTATCATTTCAGACATCATTGATCTGAACCAATCTCTGACAGAAACCTCAATGATGTATGCATTATTTTCCATTTTTACAGCATAGTTTAAAAAAATTCTTTAGATTGAGCTTAATTTGAGGAACTACTTTTGTACTCCTACTGACCCCCATTTGTCTCTGTCCTCAAGTTATTTAAGGTTCTCAATAAGTTACTTAGTTATTTAGATTAAATCATTAGTTATTAAGTTATTTAAAGTTACTAAATTATTAGATTAATGTGAAGTTATTTTAGATTAAAGTTATCTTTTTTTCTGGAATAATTTATTTATATATTTTTTTCAATTTATTTTTTTTCAAAAAAACAGTATTCATTATTTTTGCACCACACCCAGTGCTCCATGCAATCCATGCCCTCTATAATACCCACCACCTGGTACCCCAACCTTCCACACCCCTGCCACTTCAAACCCCTCAGACTGTTTTTCAGAGTCCATAGTCTCTCATGTTTCACCTCCCCTTCCAATTTACCCCAACTCCCTACTCCTCTCTAGATTAAAGTTATCTTAATCTTAAATTATTTAGATTAAATTTAGTTCCCACACCATGATTCAAATATCTGTGTACAGATTCTTTGCCCCAAAGTCCCTACATTTCAGTATGTATGGTTGAAAACCCCAAATCATCTAAACTAAGCTGCAGATGATGGACTTTCTAGGTTCCTAACCCCCACCCCATTTAATCTCCTATGGAAAATTTTCTGCTTCTCTGCAGGTCAGGTACCACCCAGCAAAAGATCTGAAAAGGCAAAAGAGTCCCAGAGCACAGGCTGTCACATGTATCTCTTTACCTGAGACAGGATGTAGTCTCCACTTCCCCATTTTTAGACTACTTCAGATCTAAACTGAAGAGAAAGGTTCCCCTTACCCTTACCCTTACCCTTACCCTTCCAACTAGCCACCCCATGTTTTGGCTAATATCTGTATAGCTAACATATATAGGTAGCTCTTAGCTACCCTCTACCCAGACACACTTACAGAGGATGTGAAGCACAGGTCCAGTGATATCGGATCTCTGGTTAGTTCCTGAAGTATCTGGTGCAGTTATAACTCCAGAGCCTCAGGGACTTTACGCTCTGGGAACTTCTCCATCCCTAATTCCTTGGGCCCATGAGGTCCTCTTAGGACAGATAAGTAGGCAGGTGTGAGAAGACAATGACTTTGGTTCTCTCTAAAAGCAAAGAGCTCTGGTAATCTGACCCTATGTTGACTATGTATCCTGTGAGCAGTTAGTCTTCTGGTTGTAGGGCTATTGATTGATGTTAACTTACGACTTTTATGATGGCATTATGAAAATAATGCAAGAAAAACTTGAAACAAATATTCCTGAGAAAATACATTGTTATTCAGAGAGATAGTCCTACAGAAATTTTTGTTGTACTAAAGATTTTTAAAATATGAGGCACATACAATTGTATACTAGGAAACATCACTTTCAAAAGCTTTAGCTTGCAACTAAACTTTGAACTTTGTGAATTAGTCATATCCCCACATTAAGGGAGCAAACGTCATTGGTTTCTTTATTTTTTATGAATTGTTTTACTTGAGTATGGTGGATATATGATGGTTTTTTTATAAAAATATTTTATTTATTGGGGTCCCTGTGTGGCTCAGTAGGTTGGGGCCTCTGCCTTTGGCTCAGCCCCGCATTGGGCTCTCTGCTCAGTGGGGAGCCTGCTTCCTCCTCTCTTTCTGCCTGCTTCTCTGCCTATTTGTGATCTCCATCTGTCAGATAAATAAATAAAATATTAAAAAAATATTTTAGTTATTTATTTGGACACATGATGTTACATTAGTTTCAAGTGTACAACATAGTGATTTACCAAGTTTATATATTATGCTGTGTTCACTGATGTAGCTACCATCTGTCACCATCCACTACCATTACATTGTCATTGATCATATTCTCTATGCTGTGCCATCATCATCAGTTTCTATAAAGTCCTTATTTTTCTTTATTTCTTTATTTTTTAAAAGATTTTACTTATGTATCTGAGAGAGAAAGAGAGCATGAGCAGGGGGAGGGGCAGAAGGAGAGAGACAAGCAGATTCCCCACTTAGCAGGGAACCTGAGGGGCTCTCTTCTAGGATCCTGAGATCATGACTTGAGCTTAAGTCAGGCACTTAACTGACCAAGCCACCTAGAAGCCCCTTCTTTTGGTTTCTTTTTCTTTTTCTTTTCTGCACATGTCAACATAGCTTCTTTTCTCTGACCTTCAGAGAAGTGTAAACTTCAGTGTTCTTAAAATATGCCTTTCTAAATAATCTCTATTGTTCTCATTTAGCTGCATGTTCATTAATAAGAGGTTTCAAAATTGAATTTATATTAAGTGGAATGGGTTATAAATGTGAGGTTATTTTTTGATTTCACTCACACTAAATTTTAAATGTCTGTCCATATTGCTCTGTGTAAGTCCACTTCATTATTTTTAACTGCTGTTCAGTTTCCATTTGTACATCTACCTTCTTTAGTGAGCACTTCAGTGACCCATTATTTATTGTTAAAGAAAAATAGTGTTGCTGTCAATAACCTTGTACACTTCTCTTTATAGACCTAAAATAGCTCTATGTGCAGGAGTTTCTTTTTTTCAGTTATGGTGTAAAAATATTTAATTTCACTAGCAATTATCAAATTTCTCTCCAAAATATCCCTAGAAATTCCCAAAGTTTTTTTTATTTTTCACATTTCTTAGATCATTTGATACTATATATTTTTTAAGCTTGCTGGATATAAAATAGTTATCTCATTATTTTAATTTGAATATTTCCTGATAACTGAGATTTTATTTCATATACCATTTAGTCATTTGGGATTTCCATGCTGTGAAATTTATGCCGACATTACTCGCCTTTTTTTTTTTTTTTAATTTCTTTCTTTCTTTCTTTTTCTTTTTCTTTAAATTTCTTTTCAACATAACAGTATTCATTGTTTTTGCACCACATCCAGTGCTCCATGCAATATGTGCCCTCCCCAATACCCACCACCTGGTTCCCCCAACCTCCCACACCCCCGCCCCTTCAAAACCCTCAGGTTGTTTTTCAGTGTCCATAGTCTTTCATGGTTCACCTCCCCTTCCAATTTCTTCAACTCTCTTCTCCTCTCCATCTCCTTATGTCCTCCATGTTATTTGTTATTTTCCACAAATAAGTGAAACCATATGATAGTTGACTCTCTCTGCTTGACTTATTTCACTCAGCATAATCTCTTCCAGTCCCATCCATGTTGCTACAAAAGTTGGGTATTCATCCTTTCTGAGGGAGGCATAATACTCCACAGTGTATATGGACCACATCTTCCTTATCCATTCATCTGTTGAAGGGCATCTTGGTTCTTTCCATAGTTTGGTGACCGTGGCCATTGCTGCTATAAACATTGGGGTACAGATGGCCCTTCTTTTCACGACATCTGTATCTTTGGGGTAAATACCCAGGAGTGCAATGGCAGGGTCATAAGGAAGTTCTATTTTTAATTTCTTGAGGAATCTCCACACTGTTCTCCAAAGAGGCTGCACCAACTTGCATTCCCACCAACAGTGTAAGAGGGTTCCCCTTTCTCCAATCCTCTCCAACACATGTTGTTTCCTGTCTTGCTAATTTTGGCCATTCTAACTGCTGTAAGGTGGTATCTCAATGTGGTTTTAATTTGAATCTCCCTGATGGCTAGTGATGATAAACATTTTTTCATGTGTCTGATAGCCATTTATATGTCTTCATTGGAGAAGTGTCTGTTCATGTCTTTTGCCCATTTCTTGACATTATCATCTGTTTTGTGTGTGTTGAGTTTGAGAAGTTCTTTATAGATCCTGGATATCAACCTTTTGTCTGTACTGTCATTTGTGAATATGTTCTCCCATTCCGTGGGTTGCCTCTTTGTTTTGTTGACTGTTTCCTTTGCTGTGCAGAAGGTTTTGATTTTGATGAAGTCCCAAAAGTTTATTTTCGCTTTTGTTTCCTTTGTCTTTGGAGACATATCTGAAAGAAGTTTCTGTGGTTGATATCAAAGAGGTTACTGCCTATGTTCTCCTCTGGGATTCTGATGGATTCCTGTCTCACGTTGAGGTCTTTTATCCATTTTGAGTTTATCTTTGTGTACGGTGTAAGAGAATGGTCGAGTTTTATTCTTCTACATATAGCTGTCCAGTTTTCCCAGCACCATTTACTGAAGAAACTGTCTTTTTTCCACTGTATATTTTTTCCTGTTTTGTCAAAGATTATTTGCCCATAGAATTGAGGTCCATATCTGGGCTTTCTACTCTGTTCCACTGGTCTATGTTTTTATGCCAGTACCATGCTGTGTTGGTGACCATAGCTTTGTAGTAAAGCTTGAAATCAGGTAATGTGATGCCCCCAGTTTTGTTTTTTCTTTTTCAACATTTCCTTAGCAATTCAGGGTCTCTTCTGATTCCATACAAATTTTAGGATTATTTGCTCCAGCTCTTTGAAAAATACCAGTGGAGTTTTGATCGGAATGGCATTAAAATTATAGATTTCTCTAGGCAGTATAGACATTTTAACAATGTTTATTCTTCCAATCCAAGAGCATGGAATGGTCTTCCATCTTTTTGTGTCTTCTTCAATGTCTTTCATGAGTGTTCTGTAGTTCCTCGTGTACAGATCCCTTACCTCTTTGGTTAGGTTTATTCCCAGGTATCTTATGGTTCTTGGTGCTGTAGTAAATGGAATCGATTCTCTAATGTCCCTTTCTGTATTTTCATTTTTAGTGTATTAGAAAGCAACTGATTTCTGTACATTGTCTTTGTATCCTACCACGTTACTGAATTGCTGTATGAGTTCTAGTAGTTTGGGGGTGGAGTCTTTTGGGTTTTCCATTTAAAGTATCATGTCATCTGCAAAGAGAGAGAGTTTGATTTCTTCATTGCCAATTTGGATACCTTTTATTTCTCTTGGTTGTCTGATTGCTGTTGCTAGGACTTCTAATACTATGTTGAACAAGAGTGGTGAGAGTGGGCATCCTTGTCTTGTTCCTGATCTCAACGGGAAGGCTGCAAGCTTTTTCCCATTGAGGATGATATTTGCTGTGGGTTTTTCATAGATAGATTTTATGAAGTTCAGGAATGTTCCCTCTATCCCTGTACTTTTTAAAAAATTTTTTATTTTTTATAAACATATATTTTTATCCCCAGGGGTACAGGCCTGTGAATCGCCAGGTTTACACACTTTACAGCACTCACCAAAGCACATCCCCTCCCCAATGTCCATAACTCCACCCCCCTTCTCCCAACCCCCCTCCCCCAGCAACCCTCAGTTTGTTTTGTGAGATTAAGAGTCACTTATGGTTTGTCTCCCCCCAGTCCCATCTTGTGTCATTTATTCTTCTCCTACCCACTTAAGCCCCCATGTTGCATTGAAGCATTTTATTTAGGAATGGATGCTGGATTTTGTCAAATGCTTTTTCTTCATCAATTGAGAGGACCATGTGATTCTTCTCTCTTCTCTTATTGATTTGTTCTATCACATTGATTGTTTTGTGAATGTTGAACCATCCTTGTAGCCCAGGGATGAATCCCACCTGGTCATGGTGGATAATCTTTTTAATGTGCTATTGGATCCTGTTTTCTAGGATCTTGTTGAGAATCTTAACATCCATATTTATCAGTGATATTGGTCTGAAATTCTTCTTTTTGGTGGGGTCTTTGCCTGTTAGGGGATTAGGGTACTACTGGATTCATAAAAAGAGACTGAAGTTTTCCTTCTGCTTCAATTTTTGATAAAGCTTCAGGATAACCTGTCATCTTTTTATTGTCTCTATAGTGTTGCCTTCTCCAGAATGCTATATGGATAGAATCATATAGTACGTGAACAGACACTCTTCCAAAGAAGACATACAAATGGCTAAAAGACACATGAAAAAATGTCCATCAGCATTAGCCATCAGGGAGATTCAAATCTAAACCACACTGAGATACCACCTTACATCAGTTAGAATGACCAACATTAACAAGACAGTAAACAACAAGTGTTAGAGAGGATGTGGAGAAAGGGGAACCCACTTACAGTGTTGGTAGGAATGCAAGTTCCAAAGTAGTGCAGCCACTTTGGAGAACAGTATGAAGATTCCTTAGAATATTAAAAATACAACTTCCTTATGACCCTGCAATTGCACTACTGGGTATTTACCACAAAGGTGCAGATGTAGTGAAAAGAAGGGCCATCTCTACCCCAATGTTCATAGAAGCAATGGCCATAGTCGCCAAACTGTGTAAAGAACCAAGATGCCCTTCAATGGGCAAATGAATAAAGAAGATATGGTCCATATATACAAGAAGTATTATGCCTCCATCAGAAAGGATGAATACCCAACTTTTGTATCAACATGGATGGGACTGGAAGAGATTATGCTGAGTGAAATAAGTCAAACAGAGAGAGTCAAGTATCTAATGGATTCACTTACTTATGGAGCATAAGGAATAACACAGAGGACATTGAGAGATGGAGAGGAGAAGTGAGCTGGGGGAAATCGGAGGGTGAGACAAACCATGAGAGACTGTAGACTCTGAGAAACAATTTGAGGGTTTTGGAGGGGTGGGGGTGGATGGTTGGGAGGGCCTGGTGATGGATATTAAGGAAGGCACGTATTGCATGGAGCACTGGCTGTGGTGCATAAAGAATGAATGCTGGAACACTGAAATAAAATAAAATAAAATAGAAAATAACAACAACAACAGCCAACCAACCAACCAACAAAAAACCAAGGCATGCACTTGCTGGATCAAATTGTAAGAGCATGTTTTGTTTTATAAGAAACCACCAAATCATCCTCTTAAGTGGCTGTAGCGTTTTATAATCCCATCAGTAATGAATGAGAGTTCCTGTTGCTCTACATCCTTTCCAGCATATGACATTGTCAATGTTCTCGATTTTGGCCATTCTTTTTTTTTTTTTTAAGATTTATTTATTTATTTGACAGGCAGAGATCACAAGGAGGCAGAGAGGCAGGCAGAGAGAGAGAAGGAATCAGGTTCTATGCCTAGCAGAGAACCCGATGGGGGACTCGATCCCAGGACTCTGTGATCATGACCTGAGCCAAAGGCAGTGGCTTAACCCACTGAGCCACCCAGGCGCCCCTCAATTTTGGCCATTCTAATCAGTGTATAATGGTATCTTATTTTGGTTTGACACAGGTATGACCTATGACATAGAGAAGTTTTCTTGACATAGGTATGATATATGTCATAGAGAAGTTTTCTTTTTCCTTTTGTAAAAGTAATTAATTTTTTGGGGGTCCATCTGTACATGTTCTTTGGTGAGGTGTGTGTTCTGTGTGTTCTTTGCAAATATTTTCTCCTAGAGTATGACTTATCATATTCTCTGGACATTGATTTTCTGAGTGGAAATTAAATTAAATTAATTAAATAATATGTTAAGTATCTATCTATTTATTTATTTATTTATTGGAGAGTGAGGGAGAGGTAAAGAGCACATGAGCAGGGCTAGGGTCAGAGGGAGAGGGAGAAGGAGGAAGCAGACTCCTGGGCATGGAGTCTAGTAGCAGTGCTCCATCTCAGGACACTGAGATCATGACCTGAGCTGAATTTAAGAGTTGGGCATTTAAAACACAGCCACCCATGCACCTTGGACGTTTTAATTTTAGTGAAATCCAGTGTATCAATACTTTCCTTTGTGGATTTTGTCTTTGGTATTGTATTTAAAAAGGAATCACCATACCCAAGGTTACCTAGTTTTTCTCCTATGTTACTTTCTAAGACTTTTATAGTTTGGCCTTTTATATTGAGATCCATGATCCATTTAGAGTGAATTTTTTTGTGAAAGGTACAAAGACTTTTTCTTGATGTATCAATCTGTTCATTTATTTGCAGATGGCTTTCCAGTTAGTCCAGCAGTGTTTGTTAATGACCTGCCTGTGCTTTTATATTGAAAGTGAATTTCTTGTAAATAGCATATAGATGAGACTTGGATTTTTCTTTCTTCCAAATCCCATATGTCTATTTGTGCTTTTTATTTATTTAGAACAGGGTTTCTCAGCTTGTAATTTCAGTTTGGTCAGACTGTGTGTGTGTGTGTGTGTGTGTGTGTGTGTGTGTACATGTGTGTCCTATATATTGTGGTATTGTGGGATATTTAACAGATTCTTGGCCCCCCAGTCACTGGTTGTCAGTAGCACCATTACACCCTAACTCTCCTCTGTGCCCACAGTTGTAATGAGCAAAAATGTCTCTAGACATTGCCAAATGAGTCCTGGGGGCTAAAATTGCCACCCTTCTTGATCCACTGATTTAGCCATATACATTTATTATATTGATGTGATTAATGCCCATGCATGGCTACTTTTCCTCTACGTGGCAGAGCAGTTGCAATAGAGACTATAAGACCTTAAAAACTTGGCTTTTTAAAGAAAATTTCTGCTGTTGTCAGTGGTAGTGTTTAAAAATGCATCTTTCTATTATCACAGTCAACCTTCTAATATTGTTCTATTCCATGTATAAAATATAAATTCATAAAAGTTTACTTCCACTTCACCCCTTCTTTTTTTCCCCTTTACCTCTTCTTATCATTACTTCATTTTTTTAAAAGATTTTATTTATTTTTATTTATTTATCGGGGGGGGGGGAGAGCGAGCACAGGCAGACAGAATGGCAGGCAGAGGCAGAGGGAGAAGCAGGCTCCCCGCCGAGCAAGGAGCCCGATGTGGGACTCGATCCCAGGACGCCGGGATCATGACCTGAGCCGAAGGCAGCTGCCCAACCAACTGAGCCACCCAGGCATCCTTCATTTTTTAAAAAGATTTTATTCATTTATTTGACAGACTGAGATCACAAGTAGGCAGAGAGGCAGGCAGACAGTAGGACACAGGCTCCCCACTGAGCAGAGATTCGGGACTCAATCCCAGGATCTGGGATTATGACCTGAGCTGAAGGCAGAGGCTTTAACCCACTGAGCCACATAGGTGTCCCTTATTATTTCATTTTTGCCATGTATTTTATAAACCCTTGTATGTTATCATTATGTTTTGCTCCTCTACTTTGTCTCTGCCTATGCCTTCGATTGCTAACTACACAAATGCTAGGTTAGGTAATATTATCTCATCAGTCATCAGGTCACTCTACATTGTTTAAAACATCATTTCTTTCCATTTTTTAGTTTAAAGAGTTTACATTTCTATGGCTTTCATTCCCCCCATCCCATAGTATGAAATATGCTCTTAAAGCCCTTGTATAGGCAGTACCTCTTTTTAAAGAATTAAAGCAGTCACTAGAATCATAGAGCATTGCCAGTAACCTAACCTTCATATATAAAAAATAGAGCTCAGAACACTCAAGCAAAATTTTCAGTTATGTAAAAAGAAAATGTGAAGAGATGTAAAATGTAAAAGAAAATGTAAATAAATATTTCATTAATAACCAGAACTAAAAAATTCTCTCTGACAAAAGACAGTGTTTCCTGAGTCATGGAATTAGATTGTTACTCTTTTCTTAGGTTCTACCAGATGCAGCAAGATTTGTATATCTATGATTGTCTCAGCTTTCCCCCATGTGACACCTAATCTAGGCATGCCGGAGTAATAAAGTAATATTTCATTGATATTGTAGAAAGCAGAGGTCTTAGTATTGAGTTATCATTTCCATTAGATTGCACTGTGATACATTTTCTCTGGATTGTGCCTGTTTTTCATGAAGGACCTCCTCTTTTTCAGTGCCAATATTTTCAGTTTATACGATTGTGTCATTTCTTTGGCTCAGACTGAATTTTCTATTATAATGTCCTGCTAGAACTTCAAATCCTATTCTAGATTTGGGTCCTAACTTTCTGCCAAGTGGCCACCTTCTTAGAACTCTACCTTAGCTTCTCTTTGGCTATGTCCTTCTTACATATTGATATTTCCCTTTGCTTCTTGGACCTCTGTCTTACCCAGGCACAAACAATTTGCTGTTATAAACATGGGCTTTGCCTATCCTGCTCACTACTTCAACCCTAGCACCATAACAAAGATTTGTCTATATTAGGTGTAAATGTATATTATGCAGATAGTATGATGTAGGCCTCAAGGGTTATGGCCATTCTCTGTATGTGCTCTTCTTTGTTCTCTTGGACCAGTATCTAGTGTCACTTGAGTCTGCCCTCAAATATCTGTCTCACTGAGTCAGATGCTTGAAGGAAGTATCCAATTTAGGGTATTGTGTGAGTAAACTGCAGAATGTACCCAAGAAAATCAGAGCTTTATCATTTTCTGGATATTGCTGTTTGGTTTGAAGAGACTGATTTCCTACTCATATGTTTTACTGAAAAATCATAACACTTTCACTAGTAAACATTCCATATAAAATATATTTTATTAAAATAATAGAGCAAAAAATAAATATTCATATGTACATGTAAAGAGTGTTAAGAAATTTTAAAGCATTACAAGGTTTGATTATTATCATCTTTTGAGAAATTTTTTTTTTTTACATTTTGATCATTTTATTTTATAATCTTCAAAATTTTCTGCCATGAGACAGGAATGCATGATAGAAATGGCTCAACATCTTCACATGAAACACTTGGTTTCATTTTCATTCACAAGTTTTCCTAAAAACATCTACAATTTCATAATCCCAACCACTTGCAACCATTATCACAGATTTAATTGACCATTAAACAGTAGTTGCCAGCAATAGAGAGCTGGGATGCTTTCTGCGCATTAGTAGTGTCTTGTGAAACTTCCACCCAAGAGTATCACGAGTATAAATCTCACTGTACACAGCAACCCCAGAGGTGACCGGTGTCCCTCAATAAACTCCCTGCTGGTCACAGAGAGCTGTATTGCCCAGGTGCTTAAAGAAATGCTTCTTCTTCTAGGACTACTTGTTCTTCTCAGTATTCTTCTTGCAGGGAGTAACACGTGCTGGTCTGATATTATTGATGCTCTCGGAAAATTATGTATAGAGCATACTGAAAAAAGATGGATTGCTTGGAATCTATCTCTCTCCTTCTGAAGAGAACTACTTTGAGGGTTTTTTTTTCCCTTGAAAAACTGTAAACAAAAGGAAAGAGATACACATGGACATATACCTATACACATAGAGGTATACGCTGAGTATTTTCAATGTGGCGTATATCTTCCTATATAGATACACACAGAGTGTCTACACTCACCCCTTCACACATACCCGCACCCTTACATACAGCATGTGAATATAAATATGAGTGTCCTTGGGAGTTCACTGGAGTTTCTATATTAATTACCAAATGATGATGAGATACCTGATTTGTATTACTCCTGAGAAGGTACTAGAAGGGTATGACAGTTCTGATGCACTTTGGAATGGCACAATCATGTAAACACTTGCATACTTATACTTAAGACTTCTGAACTCATTCAAAGTTTCTTTTTTTTTTTTTAAATTTTATTTATTTTGACAGAGAGAGAGATCACAAGTAGGCAGAGAGGCAGTCAGAGAGAGAGGGGGGAAGCAGGCTCCCTGCTGAGCAGAGAGCCCGATGCGGGGCTCGATCCCAGAACACTGAGATCATGACCTGAGCCGAAGGCAGCGGCCTAATCCACTGAGCCACCCAGGTGCCCCTCATTCAAAGTTTCTAAACATGATCTAACAACAACAACAAAAATTCAGCAAGTTAAAAAATAAATCCAGTTTTTTTTTATAATCAATGTATAAACAAATATATAGGAAATGCATATTTGTTGGTAATTATAGTAGAAAACATGTACTTAAGAAAAAAACAGTCTTTTGACAAGAAACAAAACAAAACTATCCAATGCACAAGACATGCATTGCCCAAAATAGCAGAGGACAGCCACATCAGAACTGCAAGGCTTACAGCAACTCTACCAGAGAAAAATTACCATATATAGCAAGTCTGTTAAGTATGCAATTTATAAAAAATTACTGTGACTGTTATTCATACTTCCATAGAAAAGAATTTGTAATTTTCAGTCTTACCCCCTCAATATAATCTGTATAAAAACAACTAAACTGATGAATTTCAAGCACCAATTCAAACTTACTGTATTTATATTTCTCCTATTATCAAAGGAACAAATTATGAGGAAGGCTAAGCTAAAATTAGCCAAGTAATTCTTACAGTTGAGTTTTATAGGCATGCGGTTTTTCTTCTTCCATTCACTTGAATGTCAAACATTGAAAAATGTTTTGGCCAGTATAGAAATCCTTGGAGCAATCCATTATTTCTGAGTATTAATGGTTTAATATACATTAAAAGCTCTTTAACAAACACTGCTTTCTTACTTCTAAGATAAGATTTGCACACAAGAAAGGAAGGGACTGTTCCTGCAACAACTCAGAAAAGGGCAGCACCAGGCGGCAGATGAGGCAGGCATATCTGGACAGCTAGTACTCGTGGGAGGAAACGGCGCTGGGACTCAAGGCAACCCCACTACTCGGGGCAATACTGGAGTTTTTATAAAAAATTTCCACTAGACATTTGGGGTGGGAGGATATCTCAGTTAGAGAGCATTTTTTTTTCTTCTGATTTTTTTGCATCTGGGGAAAAACAAAGTAGCACAGTCTGAGCCAGCAGATGAGTAACAGTGTTTGTGATGCCTCTGGTTGTTCCTGAAGAAAACTTGTTCAGATAACAAGGGGTTTATTTTAAATCCATACAACTGCTGTCTTTGTTTCCAGTATTTACATCATACCACTTACGTACGCGGGTAATTTCTGAGACAATGTTTCAGTCTTTCCTGCTGTTAAGTTTGGTTAATTCTCAACGCACAGCAAAGCCAGCCTTCAGCGGGGCGGGCCGGCGGCTCTTGAGAGACCGCAGGTAAGACTACTGAAAACAGATCGTGTGGAAACGCAGAGCTGCGAGAGTGATGTCCCTCACTCCCGGCCTGTTACCTGAACTGTCCCGAGATCACACGCAGCTGCAGGAGCAGAAGAGTCGCACTGAAGCCCTGTGGTTAAGACAAACCTGAGGGGTCTTGCTGGTGCTCGGGAAGAGTGGCCTCACTCCGCTCCTTGCCGCCCTCTGGAACGGCTCCTCATACACGGGCTCACCGAGGTCTTCACTGCCCCCTTCACTCTGCTCCTCGAGGTGGTCCTCACTGGGCGCTACAGTCTGTTCCAGGCTGTTCTCCAGAAGTATGGGAGAATTGCTTATTCTACTTTCTTCTTCAGCTGTCTCACTGAAGGGCTGGGAAGGAGGTGGTGTGGGAGTATCTGACTGTGGGACGCTTTCAATGGAAGACATGGGGGCTTTGGTTGGAGTACCATCGGCTACAATCTCATTTTGAGGCAAAGATAGCTTTTCTACAAAGTTTCCACTGAATGATGCTCATGTCTTTTCCACCAGATGAAATCAGGTGACTGTCATTATGAGTAAAACTGACATTGGTGACATGGCTGCTGTGGGCACTGTACTTGTGACTGGGAGCCTTTGCTTTGGAACAGGGATACTGAAACAGATGAACTTTGCAGAAGTCATCAGCAACAGCGATCACCTTCCTGTTGTGGGATCGCACCAGTGCATTGATATCGGTCCCATCGGATTCATCTGGCCAGACACCAAAGACTTGAAAGCCTAGTACGCAGGTATAGGTTGTCCAATCCGTGTCCTTACAATCAGATAGATTCCTGATTAGTTTGCAGCCATGTGTAATGTCCCAGTACAGTATCTCATAGTCTCCTGAGTTGGACATAATATACTTGTTGTCTGGGGACCAGTCAAGGTGTGTGATATAGCTGGAATGTCCAGTGCACTTTCCATATCTGCTATATTTTCTTCCATTTTCTGAGACTACATTGAAGTAAATAAAGTTGTCATGAGATCCGACAGCCAGGAGGGTGCCATCTACTGAGTAGCGCACCACGGAGAGCTGTTCATTCCCATCTGTGTGGATAGAAACTAGATCTCTGGTTTCTGCATCCAGAACAAACCACCGAGGCTGCTGGCGAAACCGTCCATCTTGCGGGGAAAGTGCCGGGCTCTGGGCTCAGTGGGGCGGGCACTTCATTCAGCGGACCCACAGAGTGGCCAACGCTGAGCCTGACCCGCTCGCTCTCTAAATTTCCCGGCTCGGTTCCTACCCCCCGCCTCTGTGATCCGACCGTTCATCTGACCCGGGGCAGTCAGTCACAGCCACCCGGACCACTTCCCCATCAGGTAGAGAGCCTCGCCGCTCTGCTGCTGCCCGGCCTCCCTCCCTTTTGAGAAAGGTTTGATGCTGACATCTACTCTGTCCCCCAGCACTAATATTCCTGCCTTTTCATGAATAAAGTCTTTATTTACATTTTCCCTTAGTTCTTTGACTTCCAAGGTTTATATATGGCTCTCTTTCAAATCTGTCACTGCAGGATTTGAGGGCTATGTGTTGTAAGAAGCCAAAAAATGCACTGGCTATGAAAACATTTAAAATTAAGTGAGTGGGGGCACCTGGGTGGCTCAGTGGGTTAAAGCCTCTGCCTTTGGCTCAGGTCATGTTCCCTGGGTCCTGGGATAGAACCCTGCATCAGGCTCTCTGCTTGGTGGGGAACCTGCTTCCCCTTCTCTCTCTCTCTGCCTGCCTCTCTGTCTACTTGTGATCTCTGTTTGTCAAATAAATAAATAAATAAAACTTCAAAATTAAGTGTGTGGCTCACATTGAATAGCACTTTCTATAGGAGATCCTTATTAGTATCAGTTATTTTGGGGAAAAGCCATCATTAATCTGTTCACTTTGTTTATGAAATGAATCTCTCAATAACACTTTTTGTGTTAAAACTGCCTTAATGGAAGCCATAAATGTGTAAAAATTGCATATAAACACAATACACAGCTTTAAAAATTTATGTTTTAAATACAAAGATCTTACTACTCTATTTTGGAAGACAAGACTTGTGTTAAATTTTCTTCAGTCTTGAGTGATAGATACGTCCTTTGGATACCCTGAAGTAGCCCTTTTTGTGCATTCGTGTTCAAGTTTTCTAACAGGTAACTGGGGAGATCTGGGTTTGTTGTACAATGTGACCCTGGCAGAGATTAGTCCTGAAGGTTCTTGGTCCCTTGACGAGTAGATGTTAAGATATGATAACATTAAAACTGGTAGACCTTTAATACACCCTAGGAGATTGTAGCTTATATTTACCTTCGCATATTATATGTTCACCTTTGTAAGACCTTCCTGTTGGTTTCATGTGCATGTTAAACCACGTCATTTTTTCTCTTTTCTGAAAATAAATAAATTGGGGTTTTCTTATGTTGAAATGTGTGAGAGAATGAGATTTTGGGGAATTCTTTTTGAAGTACCAAGGAAAAAAGGCATCTATTGTACGAACCTAATTGGATTTGGACATTCTGTTTTTACTATTGAGAAATATATTATTCCCAGTTCAAATGCAGATTATGTGCTTTTAGCTATTCCTTCTTAATTACATGAATTTATGTTTATTACTCAAATGTAGCTCACATTGATATCAAGGAGCAAAGGACTGAAATACCAATTTATTGTACTTCACTGTGAGATAGAGAAGATGAAGAAATGGATGGGGTTTTGCTGAATGAAACCTTAATTAATTCAAGGATGAAGTAGTGAAGGGTATAAGACCCAGATTTTGGTAAGAGTATTAGTTTTAGACTGTTGAGAGATTTTCCTTCCATGATGAAATAAGGAAACACACTTGCAGGTTGTTATTGAAGTACAGAATCTTATAATTAGAAAGGATCTTCTAAAACAAATGATTCACTGTTCTCAGATGGAGCAGATGAGTAATATGAAACATATGAGAACACTGTATTTGTTCCCTAGAACACACCATTTTGTGGTAGTTGTGCAAGTTTTACAGTTCAGACCTTTAACTCTATATCTAGTGGTTTCTTATATTGCCTGATACACTACTTCATGTAGGTACCTTATTCTATTTCTCAGTCTCATATATGTATGTATTCCTCCTAATCGAACTTTGGTCACCTAACAGCAGCAAGAATAACAAGAATAGCAGCAATATTCTATTTTTGTGTCTTAATTGCTAACAGAATTCCTAGAACACAAAGTGTGCTTAGAAATGATCCAATTGATATGACAACAATGTTCAAGGATTATGTTTTCCACATTTTAATTATTATTACTTAACCACGTATTACAATCCTTATGCAATCTTTTACTCAGTAGCACACATACATAAATGATAACAGCCTGGATCCAAAGATAAATGTCCAAAGCACAGACCCACTGGTGAGGAGAAATTAGGAGTCTCTTGAATCTACCAAACTCATTGCTAATTGCTGCTCAAATGAGAAATCCATGCAAAAACCCTCTCCTTGGGGTGCCTGGGTGGCTCAGTGGGTTAAAGCCTCTGCTATTAGCTCAGGTCATGATCCCAGGGTCCTGGGATCAAGCCCCACATCAGGTTCCCTGCTCAGCAGTGAGCCTGCTTCCCCCTCTCACTCTCTGCCTGCCTCTCTGCCTACTTGCGATCTCTGTCTGTCAAATAAATGAATAAAATCTTAAAGAAAAAAACCATCTCCTTTTCTCATCCATTTCCTAATGTCACCTAATTGTAGACCCAGTTACAGACCACTAGCAATCTTTCATCATTTGGGACTGAAATTTCACTCCCATTCTTTGTCTCCAATATGTTTCCTTCCATGGAAATAAGAATAAGAGTGCATTACATGTTACACAACCTTACCCCAAAGTAGCCACATTTGTATATTCACTAAGTAAAGTCATGACATATTAACAGGTGTTAATAAACATAAATTTCTGTTTAGAACCTTCCTTGAAGATCTCCAGTATTTCATCAAAACAGAAAAACATGTATGGAAAAAATCAAAAGAGTTTAAGTTTATTAAAGGAGAAATGAAAGGGAAATCATTATGGCACCTAAGTTTATTTAGGAAGAACAATATGCAATTTATGCATTTTGAGATTGTAACTCATAGATAATGAATTTCTGCCCACTCACCCATTGTGGATTCAAAACTCATCCTAAATTAGGAACGGAGAGATCCAGTTGTCCTCACTACCACCCTCTGTTCAGTAGCCTCTGGATTCCTTGCTTGATCTCCTGAGTTCGAACTCCATAAACAATGGGATTGAGGGCTGCAGGGATGACATGGTGGAGGACATTGAGCAAGACTGGCACATCAGGGGAGACCTTTTTCTTCACCACATGAGTGAGGACAAAGACCAGAAGGATGGTGCTGAAGAAAAGGATAAGAATGAAGTGAGAGCCACATGTGCTCAGGGCCTTGGTCATAGCACCCTCTGCCTTGAGTCTCAGCACAGCTCGAAGGATAAGACTGTAGGAGACGAAGATGAGGATGAGATCAGATCCTAACAGTGTCCAGCCTCCGGCAAACTGGTAGAGGCGATTGATGGTGACATCATCACAGGAGAGCCTGGAGACAGACATATTGGCACAGATGCAGTTCTCAATGACATTTCTCCCACAGTAATGGAGTCGTGATGATAGAATGGGGATAGGCACTGTAGAAATAATATTCCTAGCCAAAATAAAAATAGCAGCCTTAGCTACAAATTGGTCAGTGATGATGGATGGGTACCTTAGTGGGTGGCAGATGGCCACATAGCGGTCATAGGCCATGACCATGAATGTGCAGGACTCCATGGCAAGAAAGCAATTCATGATGTACATCTGGAGAAAGCAGGCATAGAAGCTGATGGACTTGAGGTCAAACCAGAAGATGGCCAGGACCTTGGGGATGACGGTGAGGCAGAGCACAATGTCCAGTAGGGAGAGGATGCTGAGTAAGTAGTACATGGGTTCATGCAGAGAGGCCTCCATCTGGATGGTGATCAGAAGAATACTATTGGCTCCCATAGCCAGGAGGAAGAGGAGGCTGAGGGGCAGGGAGAAAGAAAGCTGCCAGCTGGGGGATATGACCAAACAATTCAGGAGGAAGTCTGAAACCTCAATGGAGTTATTGCCATTTGGGTGTGCTATCATCTTTTGTCATGTATTTCTATAGTTTTCTTTTAGTGATCTGTAAAATTAAGGTAAAAATTAGCTACGGACTCAAGACAGATGAGTTTTTAAAATTTAAACTTTGTTTTATTTTTTCAGTGTTCTAGGATTCATTGTTTATGCATCACACCCAGTGCTCCATGCAATATGTGCCTTCCTTAATATCCACCACCAGGCTCACTCAAACTCCACCCACCTCCCCTCCAAAATCCTCCGTTTGTTTCTCAGAGTCCACCATCTCTCACGGTTCTTCTCCCCCTGTGATTTCCCCCACTCACTTCTCATCTTCTTTTTCCAATGTCCTCTGTGTTATTCTTTATGTTTCACAAGTAAGTGAGACCATATGATAATTGACTCTCTCTGCTTGACTTATTTCACTCAGCATAATCTCTTCCAGTCCCATCCATGTTGCTACAAAAGTTGGGTATTCATCCTTTCTGATGGAGGCATAATACTCCATAGTGTATATGGACCACATCTTCCTTATCCATTCATCCGTTGAAGGGCATCTTGGTTCTTTCCACAGTTTGGCGACTGTGGCCATTGCTGCTATAAACATTGGGGTACAGATGGCCCTTCTTTTCACGACATCTGTGTCTTTGGGTTAAATACCCAGGAGTGCAACTTGGAACTTGCTCTGCCAGCGGCCAAGGGGGAATTTATTCAGCTTCTGCACCCAGACTGAGGCTTCTCTCTGAGAGGGAGTACGGTAAGATGGTATCTCAATGTGGTTTTGATTTGAATATCCCTGATGGCTAATGCTGATGAACATTTTTTCATGTGTCTGTTAGCTATTTGTATGTCTTCTTTGGAGAAGTGTCTGTTCATGTCTTCTCCCCATTTTTCGATGTGATTACCTGCTTTGTAGGTGTTGATTTTGAGGAGTTCTTTATAGATCTTGGATATCAGCCCTTTGTACTGTCATTTGCGAATATCTTCTCCCATTCCATGAGTTGCCTCTTTGTTTTGTTGACTGTTTCCTCTGCAGTGCAGAAGCTTTTGATCTTGATGAAGTCCCAGAAGTTCATTTTTGCTTTTGTTTTCCTTGATTTTGGAGACATATCTTGAAAGAAGTTGCTGTGGCCAGTGTTGAAGAAGTTACTGCCTTTGTTCTCCTCTAGGATTTTGATACATTCCTGCCTCATGTTGAGGTCTTTTATCCATTTTGAGTTTATCTTTGTGTATGGTGTAAGAGAATGGTCAAGTTTTATTCTTCTATACTTAGCTGTCCAATTTTCCCAGCACCATTTTTTGAAGAGACAAGGCATTTAGAATTTAGAATTTGTTTCATTGAATGAAACCCATGAGTCCTAGCAAGTCATCTAGAGCCACGTGAATTAATGTGCCATCCTGCTCAGATATTCCTATCACTAAGCAGTATAGAGTAGTGAGGTAATATGGTTCATTTATACATTTTTTATTTGTTCAAGCTCTATTTTTTTATTAATTTTTAAAATTATTTTATAAACATATAAACATATAATGTATTTTTATCCCCAGGGGTATAGGTCTGAAAATCGCCAGGTTTACACACTTCACAGCACTCACCATAGCACATACCCTCTCCAATGTCCATAACCCCATCCCCCTCTCCTGACCCCCCTCCCTCCAGCAATCCTCAGTTTGTTTTGTGTGGTTAAGAGTCACTTATGGTTTGTCTCCCTCCTGATTACATCTTGTTTCATTTACTCTTTTCCTACCCCTAACTCCCCCCCCCCATGTTGCATCTCCACTTCCTCATATCAGGGAGATCATATGATAGTTGTCTTTCTCTGATTGTGTTCAAGTTCTATTTTTAAGAGAACCGTTATGTCTTTGCAGCAACTAAAGAGAAGGAAAAAATTATTTGGAAAACTACTTTGTGACTTAAAAGTTTCTTCCTTTTTGTATTTTGTACTTTAATGATCACCTAGACTAACAGATGACAATTTAACTATAATATACAGAAATGATAGCAGAGTCTGGCACAAAATAGGTACTCAGGAACATGTTCCTAGTTCTCCGTGACATTATTGTTCTGAGTTTTCAACTATAGCTGGCTTTAATGAGAGATCAAAAATATTATATCCTGGCTTTAATATTAGTTTATTTTCATTTTGTCTAAAAAAGCATTTTAAGGGGTGTCTGGGTGACTCAGTCATTAGGTATCTGCCTTTGGCTCAGGTTATGATCCCAGGGTCCTGGGATGGAGCCCCCATCGGGCTGTCTGTTCAGAAGAAACCTGCTTCTCCCTCTCTCACTCTGCCCTGTTAGTGTTCCTTCTCTTGCTCTATCCCTCTCTCTCTCTCTGTCAAAAAAGTAAATAAAATCCCAAAACAAAACAAAACAGTCATTTTAATTTGGTGCGTAGGGTTTCTGCCAAATAATTGCCAATGTATCTTCATATGTGTAGGCTATTTTCAACATTTTTAACAGTTGCCCTTTAATCTCATTTTACTTTTCCAAAATCAATGCACTGTCTTTAAGTTCTAATATATGACCCAGGTCCTTTTGTCTAGTGATTATGCTTTGCATTTGTGGAGTGGCTCACAAAGACTGGAGATGCTGCATGTATTGGAAGGCATAAAGATAAGAACCAGAAAGTAGAAAAATAATATCCAGTGTTGAGATTCCTCAAGAAATTAAAAATAGAGCTTCCCTACGACCCTGCAATTGCACTCCTGGGTATTTACCCCAAAGACACAGATGTAGTGAAAAGAAGGGCCATCTGTACCCCAATGTTTATAGCAGCAATGGCCACGGTCGCCAAACTGTGGAAAGAACCAAGATGCCCTTCAACAGATGAAAGGATAAGGAAGATGTGGTTCATATACACTATGGAGAATTATGCCTCCATCAGAAAGGAGAAATACCCAACTTTTGTAGCAACACAGATGGGACTGGAGGAGATTATGCTGAGCAAAATAACTCAAGCAGAGAGAGTCAAGTATCATATGGTTTCACTTATTTGTGGAGCGTAACAAATAACATGGAGGACATAGAGAGATGGAGAGGAGATGGGAGTTGAAGGAAATTGGAAGGGGAGATGAACCATGAGACTATGGACTCTGAAAAACAATCTGAGAGTTTTGAAGGGGCGGGGGGTGGGAGGTTGGGGGAGCCAGGTGGTGGGTATTGGGGAGGGGACGTATTGCATGGAGCACTGGGTGTGGTGCAAAAACAATGAATTCTGTTATGCTGAAAAGAAATTTAAAAAAATTCTACATATAAATGAAATTAAAAAAAAGAAAAATAATATCTAGTCTTAATTTGGTGAGCAAAGGACCTTCTTTTGTTTTAGGCACTATGTTCATTAAACTCTTCCTTTCTTTTAGTTTTTCTTGTTGGATACATTCATTTATAAGTTGAGATTTAACTAATATCATCTGCTTGGCCCAGATCTTGCCAAAATGATCCTCAGCATGTATAATTATTGCCCCTAAATTTGAGAAATACTCCTTCTAATCACCACTTTAATCATTTATGTTTTGTCTTTTGATCTTGCTTGTTGCATCTGCTGATCCTCCTCTATGCAAAATTATGAAATTTAATTCTTACAAGTCACAGCCCGAAATCTCACCATGTCCAAGAATCTTCTCTTCTTCAGGCACTTCAGAGTATTCTTGGGGGGAATTAGGAATTCACTGCATAGAAGGAGGTAAAATCTTGAAATGAACTTTGGAAGGTACAGCCAAATGAAAAAAATGGCAATTCAAACATGAGTGTCCATGCAGTATCCACAGAGGAAGAAGCACATTCTCTTTGTCTCCTGAAGAGCTTTGTGATAATTACTTCTAGCTCAAGGATGAAATTTCTGAGGACAACATAAGAGGGGTTTTTATCTGTTCTTTTCACTCACTAACTTCTTTTCTCCTTGTTTCTCTGGATGTTCCTAAATGCTCTTCAATCCATAATTTATCCAACAAGCATTGAACAATCTACTCAGCCCTAGAAGTAGAGCATCTGAAATCATGTATGTCCTTCTTCCCCTCTCCTATTTCAATCTTGAATTGCAATCAGAGGTAGCCAATGGCAATACTAGGCCCAAGGGTTAGAGTTAATGTCTACTGGTTCCAGGTGGGGACTGGATGTAGAAGCTAGTAAAATTGAAGGGAAATGACAAAAGCAGAGGCCCTGCAGGACAAGCTTTTCCCCAGGCTGCAGGATGGGTCCCCAGCATAGCACTATGGGAGCCCTGTTTGACGAAGAGGAAGAGTTGTTAAGGACCACCTAACTCCATAAGTGCAGACGCAATTGTGAAACATCTCTCCCAAGTATCATTTCAGACATCATTGTTCTGAACCAACTAGTGACAGATACCTCTATGGTCCATGCATAATTTTCTGTTTTCAAGCAGCAGTGGCTTTTAGAAATTCTTTATTGAGTTGAAATCTGAGAAGCTACCTTCTGAACCTTGGGGCCCCACCAACTGTGTTCTGCATCCTCAATCTCTGAAGTTGTATAGATTAAATTTAATTTCTATGCCATGATTCAAGTATCTATGGGCAGATTTTTTGCCTTAAGACTCCTAAATGTTCTTATTCACAGATGAAACCACTGAATTTTCCTGTCTGAGTTCCAGATGATACACTTCCCCCAACAACCCCTGCTCATTAATCTATGGACAAATTCCTGCTTCTCTGAATCTCTGACACCACCCAGCAAGAGATTAGAAAAGGCAAGAGGAGGACAAAAGGGAAGGTCTCAGAGCACAGGTTGTCACATGTGCCTCCTTACCTGAGACAGGATGCAGTCACTACTACCCCATTTTCAGACTACTTCAGCCATACTGATTCAGGAATGGAACAGAGCACATATCTGGACTGCAGAGGAACATCTACCCCATGTTCTGGCTAATCTTGGTATTTTTACCTCTCAGGCACCCTCTAAACAGACTCACCTCCAGAAGATGTGATCAGGGTGTCTGGCCCCACCGATATTGGAGTTCTAGTTAGTTCCTTAGGTATCTGGTATAGTTATAACTCCAGAGCCTCAGGGACTTTGCACTCTGGGAACTTCCCTATCCCTACTTCTTGGGCCCAAAATGCCCTCAGGGGACAGATAGGCAGGCAGGTGTGAGAAAAAAATGATTTTCTTTCTTTCTAAAAGTAAAGAGATCTGTTAATCCAGTCCTACATTGGCTATGTGTTTTGTAGGGAGTTAGTCTCCTGGGTGTAGGTCTGATATATCCATCTATCCAATGTTCACACTCAAGTGCACATGCACACTCAATGCCTTCCATGGTTCCAATAAGCTCACTCAGAAGTTCTCATAGGCTTCCTGCACATAATTATTACATAAGCTCTCCCAAACATGCTCTCAAATAGATTGATGTTAACTTGTCATGGTTTTATCATTGCGTTATAATGATAATAATGCAAGAGAACCTTAAAAAAGTATTCTTGTGAAAATGTAACGTGTTTTTGGAGAGAAAATATCATAGAAAATGATGTCATAGTGAAAAATGTTTTAAATGGGATGTATATACAATAGGAAACAATTTTTTTCCTTTTTAAAAAATTTCATTTTGAACTTCATGTAAATTATTCATATCTCTCCAATAATGGGAACAAACATGATCAGTTTCCTTATTTTTCTTAATTTGTTATCATTAATTTTTCTAGTATGTGTAGTTGATATACAATGTTACATTAGTTTCTGGTATACAACATAGTGTGTGAATGAGTCTATACATTGTCCACAGATGTAGCTACCATCTGTCACCATGCAAATCTATTACAATGGCATTAACTATGTTCCCTGTGCTGTACCATCACCATCAGTCTTTTTAAAGGCCTTCTTTTACTCTATTTTTACCTGTCTTTCCTCTGTATATCTCAATATCACTCCTATTCCTCTTGCCTTCAGGGAAGTGAAAACTCAGGTGATCTTAAAGTATGTCTTTCTAAATTAATCTTAAGGGTTTTTTTTTTGGCTTAAAATTTGAAGATGAATTTTTAATACAATATTAGGTATGCTTATTAATTACATGTTTGTTTATGGTATTAAAGTTGGAAATTGAATTTGTAAAAATGTCACTGATTTATAAATTTGATGTTATTCTTTGTTTACACTTAACACTAATTTTTAAATATCCATCCATGTTGCTCCATAAAAATCCATTTTATTCTTCTTGACTGTTGTTCAATTCCCATTATGTGCATATTTCCTTTTAATGTAGTAGTCTAGATCTCAATGGCCTATAATTAATTGTTATCAGAAATATTGTTGCTGTCGGGTGCCTGGGTGACTCAGTGGGTTAAAGCCTCTTCCTTCGGCTCAGGTCATGATCCCAGGGTCCTGGGATCGAGCCCCACATCAAGGTCTCTGCTCATCAGGGAACCTGCTTCTTCTTCTGTCTCTGCCTGCCTCTTTGCCCACTTGTGATCTCTGTCTATCAAATAAATAAATAAATAAATAAAAATCTTAAAAAAAATGTTTCTGTCAATATCCTTGTACACTTCTCCTTATAGACTTATACTAGGTATATATGGAAAAGTTTTTATTCAATCAAAGCATATAAAGTTTTTAATTTCACTAGAAATCACAAAGTTTTTCTCCAAAATATTTATAAAATCTCACTAGAAATTCCTACAGTTTCTTTATTTTTCACATTCCTTACACCATTTCACGTTATTGAGTTAAAAAAAAAAAGATTAAGGATATAAAGTAGTGAGCTGCAAGCAGAGGGTGAAACAGTCTCCCTGCTGAGCAAAGAGCCAGATGTAGGATTTGATCCCAAGACCCTGGTATCTTTCATTGAGGAAACCTCGAACTGATCTGAGCTCCAGATGACATACTTCGCCAACAACCCCTGCTCGTTAATCTCCTATGGACAAACTCCTGCTTCTCTGAATCTCTGACACCACCCAGCAAGAGATCAGAAAAGGCAAGAGGAGGACAAAAGGGAAGGTCCCAGAGCACAGGTTGTCACATGTGCTTCCTTACCTGAGACAGGATACAGTCACTGCTACCCCATTTTCAGACTACTTCATCCATACTGACTCAGGAATGGAACAGAGCACAGATCAGGACTGAAAAGGAACATCTACCCCATGTTCTGTCTAATCTCATTATATCTGCCTCTCAGACAGATGCTTAACTGACTGAGCCACCCAGGTGTCTCAGAATGTTACTATTTTTAACCTGATTTTCTCCCAATAAGAGAGCATTGTACATATACTGTTAAGCCATTTGTGGCTTTCATACTGTAAATTATATGTTGACATCCTTTACCTGCTTTTACTATTTTCATTTACTTGCATATTGAAAGAATCTCAATGCATATTTTATTTTTTAACATATAATGTATTATTTGCCCCAGGGGTACAGGTATGTGAATCATCAGCCTTACACATTTCACAGCACTCACCATGGCACATACCATTTATGTCCATAAAACAACCATCCTCTCCCTACCCCCACCCCCAGCAACCCTCAGTTTGTTTTATGATTTTAAGAGTCTCTTATGGTTTTTCTCCCTCCCAATCCCATCTTGTTTCATTTTTTCCTTCCTTACCCCCGACAATACCCCACCCTGCCTCCTGATATCAGAGAGATAATATAATAATTGTCTTTCTCTGATTGACTTATTTCATTTAGCATAATACCCTCTAGTTCCATCCATGTCATTGCAAAGGCAAGATTTTGTGTTTTTTTGATGGTTGCATAGTATTCCATTGTATATATACCTCATCTTCTTTATCCATTCATCTATTGATGGACATCTAGGTTCTTCCATAGTTTGGCTATTGTGGACATTGCTGCTATAAACATTTGGGTGTACGCACCCCTTCAGATCCCTACATTTGTATCTTTAAGGTAAATACCCAGTAATGCAGTTGCTGGGTCATAGGGTAGCTCTATTTTAAACTTTTTGAGGAAACTCCATACTATTTTCCAGCTTGATTTCACCAGCTTGCATTCCCACCAACGGTGTAGGAGGGTTCCCCTTTCTCTGAATCCTCACCAACATCTGTCATTCCTGACTTGTTAATTTTGGCCATTCTAACTGGTGAAAGGTGGTATCTCATTGTGGTTTTGATTTGTATTTCACTGATGGCAAGTGATGTTGACCACTTTTTCATGTATATGTTGGCCATTTGGATGTCTTTTTTGCAGAAATGTCTGTTAATGTCTTCCGCCCGTTTCTCAACTAGATTATTTGTTCTTTGGGTGTTGAGTTTGATAAGTTCTTTGTAGATTTGGATACTAGCCCTTTATCTGATATGTCATTTGCAAATATATTTTCCCATTCTGTCAGTTGTCTTTAGATTTTGTTAACTGTTTCCATTGCTGTGCAAAAGGTTTTGATCTTGCTGAAGTCCTGATAGTACATTTTTACCTTTGCTTCTCTTGCATTTGGCAATATTTCTAGGAAGAAGTTGCTGTGGCTGAGGTCAAAGTTGTTCTTGCCTGTATTCTTCTCAAGGATTTTGATGGATTCCAGCCTCACACTGAGGTCTTTCATCCATCCGGAGTCTATTTTTGTGCAAGGTGTAAGGAAATGGTCCAGTTTCATTCTTTTGCATGTGGAAGTCCAATTTTCCCAAGACCATTTGTTGAAGAGACTGTCTCTTTTTCCATTGGACATTCTTTTCCTGCTTTGTCGAAGATGAGTTGACCCTAGAGTTGAGGACCCATTTTTGGGCTCTCTATTCTGTTCCATTGATCTATGTGTCTGTTTTTGTGTCTTGATGATTACAGCTTTGTAATAGAGCTTGAAGCCTGGATGTGATGCTTCCAACTTTGGCTTTATTTTTCAACATTCCTCTGGCTATTCTGGATCTTTTCTGGTTACGTATAAATTTTAGGATTATATGTTCCATTTCTTTGAAAACAATTAATGGTGTTTTGATAGGGATTGCATTAAATGTATATATTGTTTTAAGTAGCATAGACTTTTTCACAAAATTTGTTCTTCCAATCCATGAGCATGGAACGTTTTTCAATTTCTTTGTGTCTTCCCCAATTTCTTTTATGAATACTCTGTAGTTTTCTGAGTACATTTTCTTTGCCTCTTTAGTTAGATTTATTCCTAGGTATCTTATAATTTGGGTGCACTTGTATATGGGATTGACTCCTTAATTTCTCTTTCTTCTGTCTTGTTGTTGGTGTATAGAAATGCAACTGATTCCTATGCATTGATTTTTATATCCCGACACTTTACACAATTCCTGTATGAGTTCTAGAAGTTTTGGAGTGTAGTCTTTTGGGCTTTCCACATAAAGTATCATATCATCTGCAGAAAGTGAGAGTTTGATTTCTTTGACAATTCAGATGCCTTTAATTTCATTTAGTTGTCTGATTGCTGAGGCTAGGACTTCTAGTACTATGTTGAATAGCAGTAGTGATAGTGGACATCCCTGCCATGTTCCTGACCTTAGGAGAAAAGCTCTCAGTTTTTCCCCATTTCAGAATGATATTCGCTGTGGTCTTTTCATAGGTGGCTTTGATGATATTGAGGTATGTACCCTCTCTCCCTACACATTGAATAATTTTGATCAAGAAAGGATGGTGTACTTTTTCAAATTCATTTTCAGCATCTATTGAGAGTGTCATCTTGTAGAGATGTAGAGATGTAGAGAACAATGGTTCTTGTTCTTTCTTTTATTAATGTATTTTATCACATTGATTTGCGGATGTTGAACCAACCTTGCAGCTCAGAAATAAATCCACTTGGTTGTGGTGAATAATCCTTTACTGTACTGTTGGATCCTATTGGTTAATACTTTAGTGAGAATTAACGCATCTGTGTTCATCAAGGATGCTGGACTGTAATTCTATTTTTTTAAATTTATTTTTTATTTTCAGCATAACAGTATTTATTATTTTTGCACCACACCCAGTGCTCCATGCAATCCGTGCCCTCTATAATACCCACCACCTGGTACACCAACCTCCGACCCCCCGCCCCTTCAAAACCCTCAGATTGTTTTTCAGAGTCCATAGTCATTCATGGTTCACCTCCCCTTCCAATTTCCCCCAACTCCCTTCTCCTCTCTAATTCCCCATGTCCCCCATGCTATTTGTTATGCTCCACAAATAAGTGAAACCATATGATAATTGACTCTCTCTGCTTGACTTATTTCACTCAGCATAATCTCTTCGAGTCCCGTCCATGTTGCTACAAAAGTTGGGAATTCGTCCTTTCTGATGGAGGCATAATACTCCATAGTGTATATGGACCACATCTTCCTTATCCATTCATCCGTTGAAGGGCATCTTGGTTCTTTCCACAGTTTGGCGACCGTGGCCATTGCTGCTATAAACATTGGGGGTACAGATGGCCCTTCTTTTCACGACATCTGTATCTTTGGGGTAAATACCCAGGAGTGCAATGGCAGGGTCATAAGGAAGTTCTATTTTTAATTTCTTGAGGAATCTCCACACTGTTCTCGAAAGAGGCTGCACCAACTTGTGTTCCCACCAACAGTGGAAGAGGGTTCCCCTTTCTCCACATCCCCTCCAACACATGTTGTTTCCTGTCTTGATAATTTTGGCCATTCTTACTGGTATAAGGTGATGTCTCAATGTAGTTTTAATTTGAATCTCCCTGATGGCTAGTGATGATGAGCATTTTTTCATGTGTCTGATAGCCATTTGTATGTCTTCACTGGAGAAGTGTTTGTCCATATCTTCTGCCCATTTTTTTTTAATATGATTGTCTGTTTTGTGTGTGTTGAATTTGAGGAGTTCTTTATAGATCCTGGATATCAACCTTTTGTCTGTACTGTCATTTGCAAATATCTTCTCCCATTCCGTGGGTTACCTCTTTGTTTTCTTAACTGTTTCCGTTGCTGTGCAGAAGCTTTTGATTTTGATGAAGTCCCAAAAGTTCATCTTCGCTTCTGTTTCCTTTCCTTTGGAGACATATCTTGAAAGAAGTTGCTGTGGCTGATATCAAAGAGATTACTGCCTATGTTCTCCTCTAAGATTCTGATGGATTCCTGTCTCACACTGAGGTCTTTTATCCATTTTGAGTTGATCTTTGTGTACGGTGTAAGAGAATGGTCGAGTTTCATTCTTCTACATATAGCTGTCCAGTTTTCCCAGCACCATTTATTGAAGAGACTTTTTTTCCCACTGTATATTTTTTCCTGTTTTGTCAAAGATTAATTGACCATAGAGTTGAGGGTCCATATCAGGGCTCTCTACTCTGTTCCACTGGTCTATATGTCCGTTTTTATGCCAGTACCATGCTGTCTTGGTGATCATAGCTTTGTAGTAAAGCTTGAAATCAGGTAACATGATGCCCCCATTTATTTTTGTTTTTCAACATTTCCTTAGCAATTCAGGGTCTCTTCTGATTCCATACAAATTTTAGGATTATTTGCTCCAGCTCTTTGAAGAATACCGGTGGAATTTTGATTGGAATGGCATTAAAAGTATAGATTTCTCTAGGCAGTATAGACATTTTAACAATGTTTATTCTTCCAATCCAAGAGCATGGAATGGTCTTCCATCTTTTTGTGTCTTCTTCAATTTCTTTCATGAGTGTTCTGTAGTTCCTCAAGAACAGATCCTTTACCTTTTTAGTTAGGTTTATTCCAAGGTATCTTATCATTCTTGGTGCTATAGTAAATGGAATCAATTCTCTAATTTCCCTTTCTGTATTTTCATTGTTAGTGTATAAGAAAGCCACTGATTTCTGCACATTGATTTTGTATCCTGCCACGTTGCTGAATTGCTGTATGAGTTCTAGTAGATTGGGGGTGGAGTCTTTTGGGTTTTTCATATAAAGAATCATGTCATCTGCAAAGAGAGAGAGTTTGACTTCTTCATTGTCAATTTGGATACCTTTTATTTCTCTTTGTTGTCTGATTGCTGTTGCTAGGACTTCTAATACTATGTTGAACAAGAGTGGTGAGAGTGGGCATCCTTGTCTTGTTCCTGATCTCAACGGGAAGGCTGCAAGCTTTTTCCCATTGAGGATGACATTTGATGTGGGTCTTTCATAGATAGATTTGATGAAGTTGAGGAATGTTCTCTCTATCCCTCTACTTTGAAGCATTTTAATCAGGAACGGATGCTGGATTTTGTCAAATGCTTTTCCTGCATCAATTGAGTGGACCATGTGGTTCTCTCTTCTCTTATTAATTTGTTCCATCACATTGATTGATTTGTGAATGTTGAATCATTCTTGTAGCCCAGGGATGAATCCCACCTGGTCATGGTGGATAATCTTTTTAATGTGCCGTTGGATCCTGTTTGCTAGGATCTTGTTGAGAATCTTAGCATCCATATTCATCAGTGATATTGGTCTGAAATTCTCCTTTTTGGTAGGGTCTTTGCCTGGTTTGGGGATCAGGGTAATGCTGGCTTCATAGAAAGAGTCAGGAAATTTTCCTTCTGCTTCAATTTTTTGAAACATCTTCAAGAGAATAAGTGTTATTTCTTCTTTGAAAGTTTGGTAGAATTCCCCAGGGACTCCATAAGGTCCTGGGCTCTTGTTTTTTGGGAGGTTTTTGATCACTGCTTCAATCTTGTTACTAGATATTGGTCTATTCAGGTTGTCAATTTCTTCTTGGTTCAATTTTGGAGTTTATAGTTTTCCAGGAATGCATCCATTTCATCTAGGTTGCTTAACTTATTGGCATATAACTGTTGATAATAACTTCTGATGATTGTTTCTACTTCCTTGGTGTTCGTTGTGATCTCTCCCTTTTCATTCCTAATTTTATGTATTTGAGCTTTCTCTCTTTTCTTTTGGATTAGTGTCGCCAATGGTTTATCAATCTTATTGATTCTTTCAAAAACCAGCTTCTAGTTTCATTGATACATTCTACTGTATCTCTGGTTTCTACTTCATCGAGCTCAGCTCTAATCTTGATTATTTCCCTCCTTATGTGTGGAGTTGGTTTGATGTGTTGTTGATTCTCTAGTTCTTTAAGGTGTAGAGACAGCTGGTGTGTTCTGGATTTTTCAATTTTTTTGAGAGATGCTTGGATTGCTATTTATTTCCTCTTAGGACTGCCTTTGCTGTATCCCATAGGTTTTGGACTGAAGTGTCTTCATTCTCATTGGTTTCCATGAATTGTTTCAGTTCTTCTTTGATCTCCTGGTTGATCCAAGCATTCTTAAGCAAGGTGGTCTTTAGCTTTCTGGTGTTTGTGTTCCTTCTGAACTTTTCCTTGTGATTAAGCTCCAGTTTCAAAGCATTGTGATCTGAGAATGTGCAGGGAATAATCTCAGTCTTTTGGTATCGGTTGAGTCCTGATGTGACCCAGTCCCCTTTAATTCTATTTTTTGATGGGATCCTTATCTGGTTTTGAGATCAAGGTGATGCTGGCCTCATAAAGTGAGTTTGCAAGTTTTCCTTCCATTTCTATTTTTTTGAACAGTTTCAGGATAATAGGTATGAACTCTTCTTTTAATGTTTGGTAGAATTCCTCTGGGAAGCCATCTGGCCCAGGGCACTTGTTTCTTGGGAGATTTTTGATGACTACTTCAAATCTTACTGGTTATGGGTCTGTTCAGGTTTTCTATTTCTTCCTGGTTCAGTGTTGGTAGTTTATATAGCTCTAGGAATGCATCCATTTCTTTCATATTGTAAAAATTATATAATTTCTCATCATAAGTTCTTATAATTGTTTGCATTTATTTGGTGTTGGTTGTGATATCTCCTCTCTCATTCATGATTTTATTACCTTGGGTCCTTTCTCTCCCTCCCTCTCTCTCTCTTTTTTTTTTGATAAGTCTGGTCAAGGGTTTATCAGTCTTATGAGGTCTTTTAAATAACCAGTTCCTAGTTTTGTTGATCTGCTCTAATATTCTTTTGGTTTCTAGTTCATTGATTTCTGCTCTGATCTTTATTATTTCTCTTCTCCTGCTGGGTTTATGTTTTCTTTGTTGTTCTTTCTCCAGGTCCTTTAGGTGTAAGGTTAGGTTGTGCACTTGAGACCCTTCTTGTTTCTTGAGAAAGTTTTGTATCGCTATATACTTTCCTCTCAGGACCACCTTTGCTGTGTCCCAAAGATTTTGAACTGTTGTGTTTTCCTGAGTTTTTTAATTCTTCTTTAATTTCCTGGTTGACCCATTCATTCTTTAGTAGGATGCTCTTTAGTCTCCATGTGTTTGAATTCTTTCCAACTTTCCTCTTGTCTTTGAGTTCTAGCTTCAGAACACTGTTTTCTGAAAATATGCAGAGAATGATCCCAATCTTTTGGTTCTGGTTAAGATCTGATTTGTGACCCAGGATGTGAATGTTCCATGTGCACTAGAGAAGAATGTGTATTCTGTTGCTTTGGGATTGAATGTTCTGAATATATCTGTGATGTCCATCTAGTACAGTGTGTCATTTAAGGCCTTTATTTCCTTGTTGATCTTTTGCTTGGATGATCTGTCCATTTCAGTGAGGAGGGTGGTAAAGTTGCCTACTATTATTGTATTATTGTCAATGTATTTCTTTAATTTGTTATTTATTGGTTAGTTGGCTGCTTCCATCTCAGAGGCGTAGATATTTAAAATTATTAGATCTTCTTGTTGAACAGACCCTTCGAGTATGATATATAGTGTCCTTCTTCATCTCTTATTATAGTTTTTGGCTTAAAATCTAATTGATCTGATATAAGGATTGCCACCCCAACTTTTTTTTTTCCAATTTATTTATTTTCAGAAAAACAGTATTCATTATTTTTTCACCACACCCAGTGCTCCATGCAATCCATGCCCTCTATAATACCCACCACCTGGTACCCCAACCTCCCACCCCCCCACAACTTCAAACCCTTCAAACTGTTTTTCAGAGTCCATAGTCTCTCATGGTTCACCTCCCCTTCCAATTTACCCAAATTCCCTACTCCTCTCTGACGCCCCTTGTCCTCCATGCTATTTATTATGCTCCACAAATAAGTAAAACCATATGATAATTGACTCCCTCTGCTTGACTTATTTCACTCAGCATAATCTCTTCCAGTCCCGTCCATGTTGATACAAAAGTTGGGTATTCATCCTTTCTGATGGAGGCATAATGCTCCATAGTGTATATGGACCACATCTTCCTTATCCATTCATCCGTTGAAGGGCATCTGGTTCTTTCCACAGTTTGGCGACCGTGGCCATTGCTGCTATAAACATTGGGGTACAGATGGCCCTTCTTTTCACGACATCTGTATCTTTGGGGTAAATACCCAGGAGTGCAATTGCAGGGTCATAGGGAAGCTCTCTTTTTCATTTCTTGAGGAATCTCCACACTGTTCTCCAAAGAGGCTGCACCAACTTGCATTCCCACCAACAGTGGAAGAGGGTTCCCCTTTCTCCACATCCCTTCCAACACATGTTGTTTCCTGTTTTGTTAATTTTGGCCATTCTAACTGGTGTAAGGTGATATCTCAATGTGGTTTTAATTTGAATCTCCCTGAGGGCTAATGATGATGAGCATTTTTTCATGTGTCTGATAGCCATTTGTATGTCTTGATTGGAGAAGTGTCTGTTCATATCTTCTGCCCATTTTTTGATGTGTTTGTCTGTTTCATGTGGGTTGAGTTTGAGGAGTTCATTATAGATCCTAGATATCAACCTTTTGTCTGTACTGTCATTTGCAAATATCTTCTCCCATTCCGTGGGTTACCTCTTTGTTTTTTTGACTGTTTCCTTTGCTGTGCAGAAGCTTTTGATTTTGATGAAGTCCCAGAAGTTTATTTTTGCTTTTGTTTCCTTTGCCTTTGGAGACGTATCTTGAAAGAAGTTGCTGTGGCTGATATCAAAGAGATTACTGCCTATGTTCTCCTCTAAGATTCTGATGGATTCCTGTCTCACGTTGAGGTCTTTTATCCATTTTGAGTTGATCTTTGTGTATGGTGTAAGAGAATGGTCGAGTTTCATTCTTCTACATATAGCTGTCCAGTTTCCCCAGCACCATTTATTGAAGAGACTGTCTTTTTTCCACTGTATATTTTTTTCCTGTTTTGTCAAAGATTAATTGACCATAGAGTTGAGGGTCCATATCTGGTCTCTCTACTCTGTTCCACTGGTCTATGTGTCTGTTTTTATGCCAGTACCATGCTGTCTTGGTGATCACAGCTTTGTAATAAAGCTTGAAATCAGGTAAGGTGATGCCGCCAGCTTTATTTTTGTTTTTCAACATTTCCTTAGTGATTCGAGGTCTCTTCTGATTCCATACAAATTTTAGGATTATTTGCTCCAGCTCTTTGAAGAATGCCGGTGGAATTTTGATCGGAATGGCATTAAAAGTATAGATTGCTCTAGGCAGTATAGACATTTTAACAATGTTTATTCTTCTGATCCAAGAGCATGGAATGGTCTTCCATCTTTTTGTGTCTTCTTCAATTTCTTTCATGAGTGTTCTATAGTTCCTCAAGTACAGATCCTTTACCTCTTTAGTTAGATTTATTCCAAGGTATCTTATGGTTCTTGGTGCTATAGTAAATGGAATCAATTCTCTAATTTCCCTTTCTGTATTTTCATTGTTAGTGTATAAGAAAGCCACTGATTTCTGCACATTGACTTTGTGTCCTGCCACGTTCCTGAATTGCTGTATGAGTTCTAGTAGTTTGGGGGTGGAGTCTTTTGGGTTTTCCATATAAAGAATCATGTCATCTTCGAAGAGAGAGAGTTTGACTTCTTCATTACCCCAGCTTTCTTTTGATGCCCATTAGCATGGTAAATGGCTCTCTACCTTGTCACTTTAAATCTGGAGGTGTCTTTGGGTCTGAAATGATTTTTTTTTGTAGACAGCATATTGATGATTTGTTTTTTTTAATCCACTCTGGTAGTTACCCTGAATGTAAATGGGCTAAATGCCCCCATTCAAAAGACACAGGGTATCAGAATGGATACAATTGGGGCATTTAGCCCATTCACATTTAGGGTAACTATTGAGAGATATGAATTTAATGCCATTGTATTGCCTGTAAGGTGACTGTTACTGTATATTGTCTCTTTTCCTTTCTCGTCGTTTACTTTTAGGCTCTCTCTTTGCTTAGAGGACCCTTTCAGTATTTCCTGTAAAGCTGGTTTGGTGTTTACAAATTCTTTTAGTTTTTGTTTGTCCTGGAAACTATTTATCTCTCCTTCTATTTTCAATGATAGCCTTGCTGGATATAGTATTTTTGGCTGCATGTTTTTATCGTTTAGTGCTCTGAATATATCATGCCAGTTCTTTCCTGCCTGCCAGGTCTCTGTGGATAAGTCTGCTGCCATTCTAATATTTTTACCATTGTATGTTACAGAGTTCTTGTCCTGGGTGCTTTCAGGATTTTCTCTTTGTCACTAAGACTTGTAAGTTTTACTATTACATGATGGGGTGCAGACCTATTTTTATTGATTTTGAGGGGGGTTCTCTGTGCCTCCTGGATTTTGATGTTTGTTCCCTTTGCCATATTAGGGAAATTCTCTACCATAATTTGATCCAAAACACCTTCTGCCCCCTCCCTCTTCTTCTTCTGGATTCACAATTATTCTAATATTGTTTCATCTTATAGTATCACTTATCTCTCAAATTCTTCCCTCATGGTCCAGTAGTTCCTTGTCTCTCTTCTGCTCAGCTTCTTTATTCTCTGTCATTTGGTCTTCTATACCACTAATTCTCTCTTCTTCCTCATTTATCCTAGCAGTAAGAGTTTCCATTTTGGATTACACCTTACACCTCATTAATAGCTTTTTTTGTTTCAGCTTAGTTAGATATTTGTCCTTTAATTCTCCAGAAATAGCTTGTATTTCTCCAGACAGATTTTCTCTAATATCTTCCATGCCTTTTTTGAGCCCAGATAGCACCTTGACAATCATTCTGATTGTCCAGTGTCTGTATTGATTAGGTCCCTAGCCTTCTGTACTGCCTCTTGTTTTGTGGTGAGTTTTTCTGCCTTGTCATTTTATCCAAATATGAATATATGAATGAGAATTTAAAATACAAGAGGGTGGCAAATACCCCAGAAATATGTCTTCTAACCAAATCAGAGAGACCCCAAATCAGGGAGAGAAGAAGGGAGCTAAAAAGTAGTAAAAAAAATTAAAGAAATTAAAAAAATATTTATGTAATTATATATATATTATATATATATAATAAGTGTAAACATGAGTGTAAGATGAAAATTTAAAAAAAATTCTAAAAAAGGAATTGATAAGTTGTTTGGAAAAGGAAAGAAAAATAAAATGGAGGGAATTTGCTCTGTCTGGAACCTGGAACATAGCCCTGTGCTAGATTCATAGTATATTTTGATCTATTAGAAGAAATTGTATCCCAAGATTTTAGAAGAAAAAACCGTATATGTATACAAAAAATAAAGGTAGATACAATGAAGGACAAAATATGACTATAATAATGAATGTTTAAAAAGATATGCTTTTGTGTAAATTGGAAGGGGTGGTGAACCATGAGAGACTATGGACTCTGAAAAACAATCTGAGGGGTTTGAGGTGGTGGGGGGGTGGGAGGTTGGGGGTACCAGGTGGTGGGTATTATAGAGGGCACAGCTTGCATGGAGCACTGGGTGTGGTCAAAAAATAATGAATACTGTTTTTCTGAAAATAAATAAATTGGAAATAAAATAAAATAAATAAATAAATAAAATAAAATAAAATAAAATTCCCAATCTGATCATTCTAAAATATATATATATATATATATTTTAGAAAGGCATTGTTAAGATAAACTAGTTAAAAAAACGTTAAAAGAGGAATGAGGAAAAGTTAAAAAATAGAATAAGAAAATAATAAAATTAAAAAAATTTAATTAGGGACGCCTGGGTGGCTCAGTTGGTTGGACGACTGCCTCCGGCTCAGGGCGTGATCCTGGAGTCCCGGGATCGAGTCCCGCATCAGGCTCCCAGCTCCATGGGGAGTCTGCTTTGCTCTCTGAACTTCTCCTCGCTCATGCTCTCTCTCACTGTCTCTCTCTCAAATAAATAAATAAAATCTTTAAAAAAAAAAAACAACTCTTGAAAAAAAAATTAATTAACTTTGCAAGACTAAAGAATCATGGGGAGAAATCCATGAATTCTGTGCTTTGCTTTCCCATCCTCTGGAATTCTGCTCTTCTCCTTGATCAGTGAGCTTGGTCTTGGTTGGATGTTCTTGCTGATCTTCCAAATGAGGGACCTGTTGTAGTGATTCTCAAATGTCTTTGCCAGAGGTGGATTTGCACTGCCCTTGTCAGGGGCCGGGCTAAGGAATCTGCTTGGGTGCTTTTTGGGAGCTTTTTTCCCTGAATGCTTTCCATAGAGCTCTGGAGGAGAGGAGTGAAAATGGTGGCCTCCCAATCTCCAGCCCAGAGGAGCTGAGAGCTTGTGGTCCCACCCCTCAGTGCGCCCTTGGATAAAAGTGGTCAGTCACTCCCATCTCCCTAGTCTCTGGTTGCGCTCTGAGCTGACCCACCCTGTGACTGAGCATTTCTATCTATGGTGTGCAGCTGCATTTTGAGTCTCCAAACTCAGAAGATTCCTGCCACACTTCTACTCCAGAGCAGGAAGGTGAGACTCTCCAGATCTGCCACTTGTGGGGGACCCTGCTCAAAGAGCTGATCACAGTTTAAGGTAACCCCTAGCTGAGAACTCACTCCTCTGCTCCATCTCTGTAGTCAGCTTCCCTGCTCCGATACTTGTGAGCTCTGCTACACTCACACACCCCTGATCCTTTGGTGACCCCGTGGGACCTGAGACCACACTGTCCCCATGAGGGCTTCACCCATGCTTAGCCTCTGGAGCAATATCCCTCAGTGAAGCAGACTTCTAAAAGTTCAGATTTTGTGCTCAGTTGCTCCACCACTTGCCAGGAGCCAGCCCCTCTCATCACAATCTGTCTTCCAGTGGCTTTGGATTTGCTTCTGTGCAAGTCCTACCTTTCAGAAAGTGGTTGATTTTCTGTTTCTAGATTTTCACTCTTCTCTTTGATCTCCTGTTGTGTTTGTAGGTTTTCAGAATGGTTTGATAACTATCTAGCTGAACTGCGACCCAATGTCACCTCAGTCTGCTACTCCTCTACTATCTTGACTCCCTTTTTTTGTTGGATACTATTTTTAAATACTGTGGTTATGGAGACTCAATGGACCTGAGGGAAGGAGCTATATGTCCAGAGGAACAACAAGCAAAAAGTTCCAGAGACAGGAATGTGGTTCATATTTTTAAGAATCTGTTAGGGAGGCAATTTTGACTGAAGGACTGAAGGAGATCAGATATATAAAGGAGTCCCCACCTACAGAAATGAATCCCCCTCTCCTCTGGGGTTATTTATGTGTTTTAATTAATTCTTATTACAGCAATTTTACATGTTTTTGGCTCCCACCTCCAGGACTTTAGAGTAATAGGATCAAGATTTAAGTATGTTAGAGTTCCATTTTCTAGTTCAATGCTGGACGTAAAATAACTTTCTATTTGAATGCCCAAGGGAAAGGTTAAAGCATAATGGTTATTTTCAACATTTTTTAAACAGCTGTTTTAAATCTCATTTTACTTTTTCAAAGTCAATTCACTGTCTTTAAGTTCTGATACTTCCCATAAGCCACACATCTTTAAGTGAGTATGGATTTTCCATCACACTGACTCTAAAAGGACTTCATTCAAGAATAGACAATGAAGTATGATGATCGCCTCATGAAAATTCATAGTCCCTGGTCTGGGTACCATGATGAAACTTTTACATCTATATCCTTAGTCACTTCCTGAAAAATGATGGAAGGTAAGAGATGTGATTTGACTGGAGGTAAGAGGAAACCATGCAGTTCATATCTTCAGGCCTGTCCAGAGAAATGATGAGGATTGCAATTTTATCTCCAAGTTCTTGCTTTGCAACTGTGATTTGAGTGGTTGTGGTTGAGAAAAGTTAAGCTAGAACACAGTTAGTTACTGCTCTTTCCCACTCTCCTCAGTATTTTCCCAATCCCCTCTTTAATCTCCTGGGTTCGTACCCCATAGACAATGGGGTTGAGAGCTGCAGGAATTACATGGTGTAGGACATTAAGTAAGATGGGGATATCAGGGGAAATTTTTTTCTTGGCAATATGGGTAAAAACAAAAACCAGAAGGATGGTGCTGAAGAAAAGGATGAGAATGAAGTGGGAGCCACATGTGCTCAGAGCTTTGGCAGCTGCCCCTTTTGCCTTGAGCCTAAGAACGGCTCTTAGAATGAAGGTATAGGAGAGGAAGATGAGGATGAGGTCAGAGCCCAGAAGAGTCCAGGCCAAAATTAACTGGTACATTTTGTTAAGGACAACGTTATCACAGGAGAGCTTGGACACAGAGAGGTTGGCACAGATACAGTTTTCAATTATATGTTTTCCACAATAATGGAGCCGGGCAGAGAGGATGGGAATGAACATAGTAAGAAATGAATTCCTGGCCAAAATAAAAATAGCAGCCTTAGCTACAAATTGGTCAGTGATGATGGATGGGTACCTCAATGGGTGGCAGATGGCTACATAGCGGTCATAGGCCATGACCATGAATGTGCAGGACTCCATGCCGAGACAGCAATTCATGATGTACATCTGGAGGAAGCAGGCATAGAAGCTGATGGACTTGAGGTCAAACCAGAACATGGCCAGGACTTTGGGGATGACGGTGAGGCAGAGTGCAATGTCCAACAGGGAGAGGAAGCTGAGTAGGTAGTACATGGGTTCGTGCAGAGAGGCCTCCAGCCAGACAGTGATCAAGAGGGTGGCATTGGCTCCCATGGCCAGGAAAAAGAGGAGGCTGAGGGGCAGAGACAGCCAGTGCTGCCAGCTGGGGGACCTGACAAAGCAATTCAGGATGAAGTCTGAGACTTCGACAGAGAGGTAGCTGCTGTTATAAGGTAACATCAGCAGTGACTTTAGTAAGGCAGATGTCTTTGAGTAACTAAAGAAGAGAGAAGGAGTTAACATATCATATACTCTGATGACTATGTACTTAGCTTATAAAATCTATGAGGGTAACACCTACCCCACCACCCTTTTCCTAGCACAATTTTTTTTGGCACATTAGAGATGGTTAATAGACATTTGGTGAATATACAATATAATGTTTCCTCATCTTTGTTCTTTCATCTGTATTTCATCTTACAGTTTCTCTTGCATGAGTGCATATTTTCAGTTTGATTGCCTGGTTAATATTAAATGAATCAAAAACTATTTAAGTATCAAATTTTATTTAAATGCAGCACACAAAATCAAATAAATAAAAAATAAATTTAAAAAAAGGCTGAGAAAACATTTTGGTTTAAGTTTTATAAGGTACAGAAATGTATTCCAAGAACTTGATGGGATCCACTATTAAGTTCCTAAGGACGTAAATGATGATAGTATCCAGTGTCAAGATGAACTGGGGTACTTAGAGCCAATTTCCCACTGAAGAAATATACAACTCATTTTTATGATTATTTTCTGTATCTAATCTCTTTTTATTAATACCTAGCTCCCTACTCATACATATATCTATACCTAACTTATACCTGTACCTATGCCTATATTTATATTTGAATGTCTTGGAGACACCCATAAGCTGGTCAAAAAGAGAATTGTCAGACTAAGGATTGAATGAACTTGAAACATTAAAATCAAATATTGATGTTGGCTTTCAACGTGAGGGCAGATGTAGCACTCCATGAACTTAAGCACTCATCTCCATTACCTAGGGGAGCTCAAAATCTAAAATGCAGGGACAGAAGGTAATTCTGGGCTGAAACAGGTGGAGAATGTAGTAGGAGATCTTCTACTATTTAGATAGGGCTTTACAAAATTACATCCTGAATAAAAAGTCATACATTAGAAATAAGCCCATTTCTTCATCTTTATCCCTCATTCCCACCTGGGACTTCCTATAAAACTGACTACCTCAAAGCTTCTAATATGGGGGAAATAGTCTCCATAAATATTGAACCACAGGCTGGTCCTCATAGGACTTTGCAGCCTGAGTTCACACCAAGTGCTTCTCTCAGAAAGGAATTTGAAGTTATCCTGGATTTGTAGTGGTTTCAGAAAATAACAGAAACAAACCTAAATCATTTCTTGAGATCCTCAAACTTCAACACAGAAGTTTCTGAAGAAACTGAGTTGTGGTAATGAAATGTACCAGAAGCAAGTGGTAAAAAGACAATTTATTTAAAATAGGCAGATTGTGAATAAAAGCCCATAAGGATGACAGATAGCCAAATATAAGCTACAAAAACTTAAAATATTGGAGTTATTTGATGAAGGATATTGAAAAGCATTATCTTTACAAGGTTTTAAGTAAAAAAAGTCTTGAAAAGATACATAACAAAATAAACACACTCAAAAGAAAAATCAGTCATATCTCTTAGAAAGGAAAAAAACCATAAATTTAACATTGAAAGAAGTAGATTTAAGGATAGAATAGTCACACTTGGAAAGATAATTAGTGATCTAGAAGATTGAACTTGAGAAATTTTTAAAAATGAATCTCCAACGGATATAGAGAAAAAGCAAATGTATAGTTAGGAGCAAGGACATGGGATTCTGATTAGACAGAGTTACTCTACCTTTTTATTTTCCTGGGATTAAGAAGATGAAGTCCAGAATTAATATTTTGATCAAGGCACTGGAGTCTTTAAAAAGTAACAGGGCAGATTTAAAAAAGAACAAAATATAGTTAAAAATAGAATATCAACAATAAGAACCCAGTGGTGATTTAAACAGTAGATTAGGACGAGCTATTGGGAGGGTCAGTTACTGTCAGAATGGTGGTCAGAAGAATCTACTGAGAATGAAGATGGGAAGAAAATGAAAACAGATGGAAAATACTGAAGAATATGTAAGAGAAATAGCAGGTGGATTGGGAATGTCTAACACAGAATCAGAGCTCCAGGTTGAAGAAGAAAGAGAATGAGACAGAGATATCTGAACTTTTCAGTTGAGATAAAATACCTCAATAACCAGATTCAAGCATTTCAATAAATTTGAAGTGGAATGAATAAAAATAAGTGCACACCTAGATACATCTAAATATATACATCTAGCTATCATGGTCTAACTTCAGGTACCAAAGACAAATAAATGATCTTAAAGATCAGTATGATTATTACAATCAGAAGAATGGGTGTGGGGGTCCCTGGGTGGTTCAGTTGGTTAAGTATGACTTTTGATCTCAACCCAGTTCTTGATCTCAGGATCATGAGTTTGAGCATGGCATTGGGCTCCACACTGGAAATGGAGCCTACTTTTTTAAAAAAAGGCAAAAAAAAAAAAAAAAAGAAAGAAAGAAAAGAAAAAGAAAAAAAGAATGGGTGCACGCAGAGCCACTGGTACTAGCATTCCAGGTTAAGGGTTGCAAAGTTGCCACAGGATTATTGGCTTTTTTTTTCTTTTAAGAGTGCTTTTGCTCTTGGGGTGCCTGGGTGGCTCAGTCGCTGAGTGTCTGCCTTCAGCTCAGTTCATGATCCCAGCAGCCTGGGATCGAGTCCTACATCGGGCTCCTTGATCAGCGGGGGGTCTGCTTCTCCCTCTCCCACTCCCCCTGCTTGTGTTCCCACTCTTGCTATCTCTCTCTCTGTCAAATAAATAAATAAAATCTAAAAAAAAAGTTCTTGCTCTCACAGCACCTTCACAATTTTCCTCCTAACTCCTTGTATTTTTATCATTCTGCACTCATTTCTCCAATTTTTTAAAATCTAGGTTAATAAGATCTCTATGCCTTTTTTGTGAACTGCTGTAGGTAGGTAGTCTTCAGACAGCCTTCTTGGGGCAGCAATTATGACCTCTAAGTGTCATAACTTACTCAACCTGTAAGATTGTTCTTCATGTCTAGAGGAGCCACATCTGTGCAGAGACTTTTCTATGTAATCTTTTTGTGTACTAAATTGGCATATATAGAAGGTGGATAAAAATCTGTGTTGATATTGAAAAATCACTTGATGCCAAAGTTGTCAATAGGACCTGAAGGCAAGAGAGAGGGATAAGGAGTAATAAATGATGATGGGGGGAGCAGAGAAAGTCATTGAGTAGAAAATGGTGCTCTAACCTTGCTTCCTTTGGGGAGTCTGTTGATCTGGAGGAAGCTATGCACAGTGACGTGAATAAAGATGGCGGATAGACTGAGAGAAAGTAGGAGTCAGGAGAACAGGAGCTTAGATGCCCTGAAAATAGAAGGTGGAGAGAAGATGGAAACAAACAAATAAACAAAAACCTGGAATTAAAACAGAAGAGATCAAGTGGAGATTGGATGAAGAGGACAAAGGAAGCAAAAGAAGTAAAGGACAGAGCAGAAAGAGGAGAAGGTACTTTTAGGAAATAAGAGTACAAGGCAGATTAGAGATTTCTAAGTAACAGCAAGCCCTGAAGTATGATTGGAAATTTTCTTTCCCTTCCAAATCTGCATTCTCCCCTGTATTTCCACAGAGTTCAGTGAAGGATGTTCAAGATTTCTGATCCCCCATCTTACTCTGGTGCCAATCCTCGAACCAGACCTTTCCCCAGAGCACACAGTAGTCTGGCTCAGCATGGGCACAGTCATCTCCATCTGGCCCTGCGCCATTCCTCTCTCCCACTTCTTTACAAGCTTCTATCCTCAAACTTCAACCCCGCAGCTTTCACAGTTGCAAGCCTGGCTTTAGTCCCACCACAAGCCCTGCTCTGGCCATGTGTCCAATACCAGAATGGTGGGTTGGTGCCTTCATTTTCTGGTGGAGACAAACTTACTGGATGAAGACAGTGATCTCTGCCTTGGAAGGATAGTTCTGGCTCTGTCCAAATCTCCTATACTCTGGCTTTCAAAAAGGAGGGTTTATGCCTGAGCTTCAGCTTCCTCTGCTTCCCCAGGGAAAGACTGCTTTGCTGGCCCTGGAAGAGCCAGATAATCAGAAGCCCAGTGTTTACTTAATCTTTAGGGAAAAAGCTTTTCTCTCAGCTCTTCATTCTGTGATCCCTAACTGGCGACAATGCTGCCCCTGAAGACAAAGGGAGAGGCACATAGCTAATTACCTTGCATGAGTTGGATGGGTAGAATGTGATCCTTAGGAAGTAAAAGTGTGGTTAATTACACAAACGTGAAACTGTAGGGCAAGAAAGATCAAGGCAAAATGTCAATACCAAGTTCTAATGTTCCAGAAACGTATTTTTAGAAAATCCATAATGGACATGAAACCAATCATGTGTACTTCTATACTGATACCTTGAAGTAACTATGAAACACTCAGATTCCCTCCCTAATTTTTTTGACTATGACCAGTAGTTCTTTTGGGAAATGTTTTCAAGAGCCCTTTTCTAGTGACACTATTCATGCAAAAGTCCAAGAGGATTGTTTATATCTAACTGCTTCCTTCATGATATACCCCATTAGTGTCTGGCAGGTTGAAGATATGGTTGATGTTGTGATAATGATTTTTTCTAACTGTTCCCCATCCCTGTGGCCAGTGGACCGAGGCTGGAGATTAAACAGAACAGACAAGTTCTCAGCTGTGCCACTTGACAAGTTGCTTAATTTTGACACAAAATTTATTATCAAAACCATTTTAATATACAGTTCATTGGCATTAAGTGCATTCATATTGCTGTGCAACCATCAACAGCATCCATCTGCAGGATTCTCTTCATCTTGCAAGACTTAAACTGTTCACCCATTAAACAATAACTCCTCATGACCCTCTCCCCATGATCCTAGAAAACACCATTCTACTTCTTTTGAAAACTGTTAAGATGTTAAATCATTATTATTGTTTACAGTGGTCACTATTTCATTATGTGCAAATAATCCTAATTTGTTATTTGTTATGAGGAGTAAACATGATCATGTTAGCAAAGCATATGGTAATTATTACATTGTTATTATTATTACTGTTACTATAAAATTTGGTTTCCTGACATTTTTTATGTATATGTGTGGAAAATCATTAGTCAACAATAAATTATTACATACCTGCTGCTATTTATCTTACTCCTATCAAAAGTTGTTTGATCTCAAATTAGTGCCTACTATTTGGAGAACCTTTATTCACAATTATTGATGTTGTTCTTGTTTTCTTTTTACAATTTTCTCTGTTCATAGCATCTTAATAAATGTGATTGTTTCAGATGCCAATAGTCACGTGCACCTCAGGTTTATAAAGCTACAGGTTTATCTCTTTTGTATTACTACCTGCCTCTTGGAGATGACCTTCTCATGCACCAACCTTCCAAAGTCAATTGTGTACATGCCAAATAGTTACTTCTTGAAGTCAGACATCTCAAAGCCTTGAAATACAGCTATTTTCATTTGGTCAGTAACCAGGATAATTTAATAAAATTTGTTACATAGGCTTTCTTTTTAAAAATTTTTTTTTTATTTTCAAGATTTTATTTATTTATTTATTTATATTTATTTAAATTTATTTTTTATTTATTTTCAGCATAACAGTACTCATTATCATGGAAACCAATGAGAATGAAGACACTTCGGTCCAAAACCTATGGGATATAGCAAAGGCGGTCCTAAGGGGAAAATACATAGTCATCCAAGCCTCCCTCAAAAAAACTGAAAAATCTAGAACACACCAGCTGTCTCTACACCTTAAAGAACTGGAGAATCAACAACAAATCAAACCAACTCCACACATAAGAAGGGAAATCATCAAGATTAGAGCTGAGATCAATGAGGGAGAAACCAGAGATACAGTAGAACGCATCAATGAAACTAGAAGCTGGTTTTTTGAAAGAATCAATAAGATCGATAAGCCACTGGCCACACTAATCCAAAAGAAAAGAGAGAAAGCCCAAATTCATAAAATTATGAATGGAAAGGGAACAATCACAACTAACATCAAGGAAGTGGAAACAATCATCAGAAGTTATTATCAACAGTTATATGCCAATAAGCTTAACCTAGATGAAATGGATGCATTCCTGGAAAAATATAAACTACCAAAATTGAACCAGGAAGAAATCGACAACCTGAATAGACCGATATCTAACAACGAGATTGAAGCAGTGATCAAAAACCTCCCAAAACAGAAGAGCCCAGGACCTGACGGATTCCCTGGGGAATTCTACCAAACCTTCAAAGAAGAAATAACACCTATTCTCCTGAAGCTGTTTCAAAAAACTGAAGCAGAAGGAAAACTTCCAGACTCTTTTTATGAAGCCAGCATTACCCTGATCCCCAAACCAGGCAAGGACCCTACCAAAAAGGAGAATTTTAGACCAATATCACTGATGAATATGGATGCTAAGATTCTCAACAAGATCCTAGCCAACAGGATCCAACAGCACATTAAAAAGATCATCCACCATGATCAGGTGGGATTCATCCCTGGGCTACAAGGATGGTTCAGCATTTGCAAATCAATCAATGTGATACAACAAATTAAAATGAGAAGAGAGAAGAACCACATGGTCCTCTCAATTGATGCAGAAAAAGCATTTGACAAAATCCAGCATCCGTTCCTGATTAAAACAATTCAAAGTATAGGGATAGAGGGAACATTCCTGGACCTCACCAAATCTATATATGAATTCTTCTTTAACTGTTTGGTAGAATTCCCCTGGGAAGCGATCTGACTCTGGGTTTTGTTTGTTTGTTTGGAGATTTTTGATGACGGTTTCAATCTTCTTACTGGTTATGGGTCTGTTCAGGTTTTCTATTTCTTACTGGTTCAGTTTTGGTAGTTTATATGTCTTTAGGAGTGCATCCATTTCTTCCAGATTGTCAAATTTGTTGGGGTAGAGTTGCTCATAGTATATTCTTATAATTGTTTGTATTTCTTTGTTGTTGTTTGTGATATCTCCTCTCTCATTCATGATTTTATTACTTTGGGTCCTTTCTCTTTTCTTTACGATAAGTCTGGCCAGGGGTTTTTCAATCTTATTAATTCTTTCAAAGAACCATGTATTAGTTTCGTTGATTTGTTCTATTTTTTTTGTTTCTTTTTTTTCCTCTTATTATTTATTATTTTTAATTTCTTTTCAGTGTAACGGTATTCATTGTTTTTGCACCACACCCAGTGCTCCATGCAATCCGTGCCCTCTCCAATACCCACCACCTGATTCCCCAACCTCATGTCCCCAACCCCTTCAAAACCCTCAGATTGTTTTTCAGAGTCCATAGTCTCTTATGGTTCATCTCCCCGTCCAATTTCCCTCAACTCCCTTCTCCTCTCTATCTCCCCATGTCCTCCATGCTATTTGTTATGCTCCACAAATAAGTGAAACCATATGATAATTGACTCTCTCTGCTTGACTTATTTCACTCAGCATAATCTCTTCCAGTCCCATCCGTGTTGCCACAAAAGTTGGGTATTCATCATAATACTCCATAGTGTATATGGACCACATCATCCTTATCCATTCGTCCGTTGAAGGGCATCTTGGTTCATCACAGTTTGGCGACTGTGGCCATTGCTGCTATAAACATTGGGGTACAGATTTCCCTTCTTTTCACTACATCTGTATCTTTGGGGTAAATACCCAGGAGTGCAATTACAAGGTCATAGGGAAGCTTTATTTTTAATTTCTTGAGGAATCTCCACATTGTTTTCCAAAGTGGCTGCACCAACTTGCATTCTCATCAACAGTGTAAGATGGTTCCCCTTTCTCCACATCCTCTCCAACACATGCTGTTTCCTGTTTTGTTAATTTTGGCCATTCTAACTGGTGTAAGGTGGTATATCAATGTGGTTTTTTTTCTTTTTTTCTTTATTTTTTAATTTATTTTCAGCATAACAGTATTCATGATTTTTTCACCACACCCAGTGGTCCATGGAATCTGTGCAGTCTATAATACCAATGTGGTTTTAATTTGAGTTTCCCTGATGGCTTGTGATGATGAACATTTTTTTATTGTGCCTAATAGCCATTTGTATGTCTTCATTGAACAAGTGTCTGTTCATATCTTCTGCTCATTTTTTTCCAATTTATTTATTTTTAGAAAAACAGTATTCATTATTTTTTCACCACACCCAGTGCTCCATGCAATCCATGCCCTCTATAATACCCACCACCTGGTACCTCAACCTCCCACTCCCCTGCCACTTCAAAACCCTCAGATTGTTTTTCAGAGTCCATAGTCTCTCGTGGTCCACCTCCCTATCCAATTTACCCCAACTCTCTTCTCCTCTCTAACACCCCTTGTCCTCCATGCTATTTGTTATGCTCCACAAATAAGTGAAACCATATGATAATTGACTCTCTCTGCTTGACTTATTTCACTCAGCATAATCTCTTCCAGTCCCGTCCATGTTGATACAAAATTATGTTGGGTATTCATCCTTTCTGATGGAGGCATAATCCTCCATAGTGTATATGGACCACATCTTCCTTATCCATTCGTCCATTGAAGGGCATCTTGGTTCTTTCCACAGTTTGGCGACCATGGCCATTGCTGCTATAAACATTGGGGTACAGATGGCCCTTCTTTTCACGACATCTGTATCTTTGGGGTAAATACCCAGGAGTGAAATTGCAGGGTCATAGGGAAGCTCTATTTTTAATTTCTTGAGGAATCTCCACACAGCTCTCCAAAGAGGCTGCACCAACTTGCATTCCCACCAACAGTGGAAGAGGGTTCCCCTTTCTCCACATCCTCTCCAACACATGCTGTTTCCTGTTTTGTTAATTTTGGCCATTCTAACTGGTGTAAGGTGATATCTCAATGTGGTTTTCTCTTCTTTTTTTTCTTTATTTTTTAATTTATTTTCAGCATAACAGTATTCATTATTTTTTCACCACACCCAGTGGTCCATGGAATCTGTGCAGTCTATAATACCAATGTGGTTTTAATTTGAGTTTCCCTGATGTCTTGTGATGATGAACATTTTTTTATTGTGCCTGATAGCCATTTGTATGTCTTCATTGAACAAGTGTCTATTCATATCTTCTGCTCATTTTTTGATATGATTGTCTGTTTTGTGTGTGTTGAGTTTGAGGAGCTCGTTATAGATCCTGGATATCAACCTTTTGTCTGTACTGTCATTTGCAAATATCTTCTCCCATTCTTTGGGTTGCCTCTTTGTTTTGGTGACTGTTTCCTTTGCTGTGCAGAAGCTTTTGACCTTGATGAAGTCCCAAAAGTTCATTTTCACTTTTGTTTCCTTTGCCTTTGGAGACTTATCTTGAAAGAAGTTGCTTTGGCTGATATTGAAGAGGTTACTGCCTATGTTCTCCTCTAGGATTCTGATGGATTCCTGTCTCACGTTGAGGTCTTTTATCCATTTTGAGTTTATCTTTGTGTACGGTGTAAGAGAATGGTTAAGTTTCATTCTTCTACATATAGCTGCCCAGTTTTCCTAGCACCATTTATTGAAGAGACTGTCTTTTTTCCACTGTATATTTTTTCCTGTTTTGTCGAAGATTATTTGACCATAGAGTTGAGGGTCCATATCTGGTCTCTCTACTCTGTTCCACTGGTCTATGTGTCTGTTTTTAATGCCAGTACCATGCTGTCTTGGTGATCACAGCCTTGTAGTAAAGCTTGAAATCAGGTAACGTGATACCGCCAGTCTTATTTTTGTTTTTCAACATTTCCTTAGTGAGTCTGGGTCTATTCTGATTCCATACAAATTTTAGGATTGTTTGCTCCAGCTCTTTGAAAAATACCTGTGGAATTTTGATCGGAATGGCATTAAAAGTATAGATTTCTCTAGGCAGTATAGACATTTTAACAATGTTTTTTTGGTTTCTAGTTCATTGATTTCTGCTCTGATCTTTATTATTTCCCTTCTCCTGCTGGGTTTTGGTTTTCTTTGCTGTTCTTTCTCCAGGTTATTTAGGTGTAAGGTTAGGTTGTGTACTTGAGACCCTTCTTGTTTCTTGAGAAAGTCTTCTATCACTATATATTTTCCTCTCAGGACCACCTTTGCTGTGTCCCAAAGATTTTGAAGTGTTTATTTTCATGAGTTTTTAAATTCTTCTTTAATCGCCTGGTTGACCCATTCATTCTTTAGTAGGATGCTCTTTAGTCTCCATGTGTTTGAATTCTTTCCAACTTTCCTCTTGTCTTTGAGTTCTAGCTTCAGAACACTGTGTTCTAAAAATATGCAGGGAATGATCCCAATCTTTTGGTTCTGGTTAAGACCTGATTTGTGACCCAGGATGTGGATGCTCCATGTGCACTAGAGAAGAATGTGTATTGTGTTGCTTTGGGATGGAATGTTCTGAATATATCTGTGATGTCCTTCTGGTCCAGTGTATTATTTAAGGCCTTTATTTCCTTTTTGATCTTTTCCTTGGATGACCTGTCCATTTCAGTGAGGAGGGTGGTAAATTTGCCTACTCTTATTGTATTATTGTTGATGTGTTTCTTTGATTTGTTATTTATTGGTTTAGTTGGCTGCTTCCATCTCAGAGGCATAGATATTTAAAATTATTAGATCTTCTTGTTGAATAGACCCTTTGAGTATAATATAGTGTCCTTCTTCATCTCTTATTATAGTCTTTGGCTTAAAATCTAATTGATCTGATATAAGGATTGCCAGCCCTGTTTTTTTCTGTTGTCTATTAAAATGCAAATTGTTTTCCACCCCTCCTTTAAATCTGAAGGTGTTTTTGGGTCTAAAATGAGTTTCTTGTAGGCAACATATAGATGGGTTTTGTTTTTTATCCATTCTGATACCCTATGTCTTTTGATTGGTGCATTTAGCCCATTAACATTCAGGGAAACTATTGAGAGATATTAATTTAGTGCCACTGTATTGCCTGTAAGGTGACCGTTACTGTATATTGTCTCTGTTCCTTTCTGGTCTACTACTTTTATGGTCACTCTTTGCTTAGAGGACCCCTTTCAATATTTCCTGTAGAGTTGGTTTGGTGTTTTTAAATTCTTTCAGTTTTTGTTTGTCCTGAAAGCTTTTAATCTCTCCTTCTATTTTCAGTGATAGCTTAGCTGGATATAGTATTCTTGCATGTTTTTCTCATTTAGTGCTCTGAATATATCATGCCAGCTCTTTATGGGCTGCCAGGTCTCTGTGGATAAGTCTGTTGCCAATCTAATATTTTTACCAGTGTATGTTATAGACTTCTTTTCCTGGGCTGCTTTCAGGATTTTCTCTTTGTCACTAAGACTTGTAAATTTTACTATTAGGTGACAGAGTGTGGACCTATTCTTGTTGATTTTGAGGGGGTTCTCTGCATTTCCTGGGTTTTAATGCTTGTTCTCTTTGCCATATTCAGGAAATTCTCTCCACTAATTCTCTTCAATATACCTTCTGCTCCCCTCTCTCTTTCTTCTTCTTCTGGAACCCCAATTCTTCTAATGTTGTGTCATTTATGGTGTCACTTATCTCAAATTCTCCCCTCGTGGTCCAGTAGCTGTTTGTCCCTCTTTTGCTCAGCTCCTTTATTCTCTGTCATTTGGTTTTCTATATCACTGATTCTTTCTTCTGCCTCATTTATCCTAGCAGTGAGAGCCTCCATTTTTTGTTCCAAGATTTTATGTATTTATTTGACAGAGAGAAATCACAAGTAGATGGAGAGGCAGGCAGAGAGAGAGAGGGAAGCAGGCTCCCTGCTGAGCAGAGAGCCCGATGTGGGACTCGATCCCAGGACCATGAGATCATGACCTGAGCCGAAGGCAGTGGCCTAACCCATTGAGCCACCCAGGTGCCCCGAGAGCCTCCATTTTTTATTGCACCTCATTAATAGCTTTTTTTATTTCAACTTGGTTAGATTTTAGTTCCTTTATTTCTCCAAAAAGGGCTCTTATATCTCACAAGAGGGTTTCTCTAATATCTTCCATGCTTTTTTCGAGCCTGGCTAGAACCTTGAGAATCATCATTCTGAACTCTAGAGCTGACATATAACCAATGTCTGTATTGATTAGGTACCTAGCCTTTGGTATTGCCTCTTGTTCTTTTTTTTTTGTGTGGTGAGTTTTTCCACCTTGTCATTTTGTCCAGATAAGAGTATATGAAGCACTGGGTGTGGTGAAAAAAATAATGAATACTGTTTTTCTGAAAATAAATAAATTGAAGAAAAAAAAAGAGTATATGAAGCAGCAAATAAAATACTAAAAGAATGGTCAAGACCCCAGGAAAATGCACTTTAACCAAATCAGAAGAGATCCCAAATAGTGGGGGGGGGGGGAGCAAGGGCATAATAAGAAGTTCAGGAAAAAAAAATTAAAAAAAGAAAACAAATAATGAAAAAATATAAAAAAGAAAAAATATGTATTAGATAACCTAGTTTAAAAAAAGGGTAAGCCTAGTTAAAAAAGAAAGGGGTAAAAGTTAAAAAAAATTAGCAGAAGAAAAAAAATAAAATTAACAAAAAATTAAGTTAACCACAAAACTAAGGAATCATTGGGAGAAAGTCATGAGTTCCGTGCTTTGCTTTCTCCTCCTCTGGAATTCTGCTGCTCTTCTTGGTAGGTCAACTTGGTCTTGGCTGGATTTCTTATTGATCTTCTGGGGGAGGGTCCTGTTGTAGTGATTCTCAAGTGTCTTTGCCCAAGGTGGAATTGCACCACCCTTATCAGGGGCTGGGCTAACTAATCTGATCGGGTTAGCTTTCGGGAGCTTCTGTCCCCTGTATGCTTTCTGTAGAGTTCTGGAGGATGGTAATGAAAATGGCAGCCTCCCAGTCTCTGGCCCAGAGGAGCCGAGAGCTTGGGGCCCCACTCCTCAGTGCACCCTCAGAGAAAAGCGCCCAATCACTCCCGTCTCCCTGGCCTCCAGCTGCGTTCTGAGCTCACCCAGCCTGCGACCGGTTCAAGGTAACCCCAACTGAGAGCTCACTCCTCAGCTCTGTCTCTGTTGCCAGCTTCCCTGGTCTAATACCTGTGAGTTATGTGACACTCAGACACCCCTGGTCCTTCTGTGACCCCGCAGGACCTGGGTCCATGCTGACCCCACGTGGGCTTCACCCCAGTTTAGCCTCTGAAGCGATGTGCCTCAGTGGAGCAGAGTTTTAAAAGTCCTGATTTAGTGCTCTGTTGCTCTGCCACTTGCCGGGAACCGGCCCCTACCCCCACAGTCTATCTTCCCGTCACTTTAGATTCACTTCTCCGCTGGTTCTACTTTTCAGAAAGTCGTTGATTTTCTGTTTCTAGAATTGCAGTTCTTCTTCTCTTCGATCTCCCATTGGATTTGTTGTTGTTCGCAATGGTTTGATAAGCTATCTAGCTGATCTCCTGCTACCTGATGTGGTCTCAACCTGCTACTTCTCCGCCATCTTGACTCCTCCCTGCTCCCTTGGAAAACAGTTATAATTCTAGCAACTATCTCAAGTTTATTGAGTATGTTAAGTAAGGTAACATATACAAGACTAAGTGTGGTGCCCGATATGTATTTCTTTATAAATATTATTTTTACCATTAGTAAGGGGTGTAATTGTATAAAGAAACTGGTAGGCATTGAACTATTTTTTTTTCAAGCATAACATCAACTTCATTCAAATCTAAATAATTGTGTTTTGTCATCTGAAGATAAATTGTTTTGTCATCTTTTTTTTTAATAAATTTTTTTATTTTTTATAAATATATATTTTTATCCCCAGGGATACAGGTCTGTGAATCGCCAGGTTTATACATTTCACAGCACTCACCAAAGCACATACCCTCCCCAATGTCCATAACCCCACCCCCTTCTCCCAACCCCCCTCCCCCCAGCAACCCTCAGTTTGTTTTATGAGATTAAGAGTCACTTATGGTTTGTCTCCCTCCCAATCCCATCTTGTTTCATTTATTCTTCTCCTACCCACTTAATCCCCCATGTTGCATCACCACTTCCTCATATCAGGGAGATCATATGATAGTTGTCTTTCTCCGCTTGAATTATTTTGCTGAGCATGATACGCTCAAGTTCCATCCATATTGTCGCAAATGGCAAGATTTCGTTTCTTTTGATGGCTGCATAGTATTCCATTGTGTATATATACCACATCTTCTTGATCCATTCATCTGTTGATGGACATCTAGGTTCTTTCCATAGTTTGGCTATTGTGGACATTGCTGCTATAAACATTCGGGTGCACGTGCCCCTTTGGATCACTACGTTTGTATCTTTAGGGTAAATACCCAGTAGTGCAATTGCTGGGTCATAGGGCAGTTCTATTCTCAACATTTTGAGGAACCTCCATGCTGTTTTCCAGAGTGGTTGCACCAGCTTGCATTCCCACCAACAGTGTAGGAGGGTTCCCCTTTCTCCGCATCCTCCCCAGCATCTGTCATTTCCTGACTTGTTGATTTTAGCCATTCTGACTGGTGTGAGGTGATATCTTATTGAGGTTTTGATTTGTATTTCCCTGATGCCGAGTGATATGGAGCACTTTTTCATGTGTCTGTTGGCCATCTGGATGTCTTCTTTGCAGAAATGTCTGTTCATGTCCTCTGCCCATTTCTTGATTGGATTATTTGTTTTTTGGGTGTTGAGTTTGCTAAGTTCTTTATACATTTTGGACACTAGTCCTTTATCTGATATGTCGTTTGCAAATATCTTCTCCCATTCTGTCAGTTGTCTTTTGATTTTGTTAACTGTTTCCTTTGCTGTGCAAAAGCTTTTGATTTTGATGAAATCCCAAAAGTTCATTTTTGCCTTTGCTTCCCTTTGCCTTTGGCGATGTTCCTAGGAAGATGTTGCTGCGGCTGAGGTCGAAGAGGTTGCTGCCTGTGTTCTCCTCAAGGATTTTGATGGATTCCTTTCTCACATTGAGGTCCTTCATCCATTTTGAGTCTATTTTTGTGTGTGGTGTAAGGAAATGGTCCAATTTCATTTTTCTGCACGTGGCTGTCCAATTTTCCCAACACCATTTATTGAAGAGGCTGTCTTTTTTTTCATTGGACATTCTTTCCTGCTTTGTCAAAGATTAGTTGACCATAGAGTTGAGGGTCTATTTCTGGGCTCTCTATTCTGTTCCATTGATCTATGTGTCTGTTTTTGTGCCAGTACCATGCTGTCTTGATGATGACAGCTTTGTAATAAAGCTTGAAGTCCGGAATTGTGATGCCACCAACTTTGGCTTTCTTTTTCAATATCCCTTTGGCTATTCGAGGTCTTTTCTGGTTCCATATAAATTTTAGGAGTATTTGTTCCAATTCTTTGAAAAAGATGGATGGTACTTTGATAGGAATTGCATTAAATGTGTAGATTGCTTTAGGTAGCATAGACATTTTCACAATATTTATTCTTCCAATCCAGGAGCATGGAACATTTTTCCATTTCTTTCTGTCTTCCTCAATTTCTTTCATGAGTACTTTATAGTTTTCTGAGTATAGATTCTTAGCCTCTTTGGTTAGGTTTATTCCTAGGTATCTTGTGGTCTGGGGTGCAATTGTAAATGGGATTGACTCCTTAATTTCTCTTTCTTCTATCTTGTTGTTGGTGTAGAGAAATGCAACTGATTTCTGTGCATTGATCTTATATCCTGACACTTTACTGAATTCCTGTACAAGTTCTAGCAGTTTTGGAGTGGAGTCTTTTGGGTTTTCCACATATAGTATCATATCATCTGCGAAGAGTGATAGTTTGACTTCTTCTTTGCCGATTTGGATGCCTTTAATTTCCTTTTGTTGTCTGATTGCTGAGGCTAGGACTTCTAGTACTATGTTGAATAGCAGTGGTGATAATGGACATCCTTGCCGTGTTCCTGACCTTAGCGGAAAAGCTTTCAGTTTTTCTCCATTGAGATTGATATTTGCGGTGGGTTTTTCATAGATGGCTTTGATGATATTGAGGTATGTGCCCTCTATCCCTACACTTTGAAGGGTTTTGATCAGGAAGGGATGCTGTACATTGTCAAATGCTTTTTCAGCATCTATTGAGAGTATCATATGTTTCTTGTTCTTTCTTTTATTGATGTGTTGTATCACATTGACTGATTTGCGGATGTTGAACCAACCTTGCAGCCCTGGAATAAATCCCACTTGGTCGTGGTGAATAATCCTTTTAATGTACTGTTGAATCCTATTGGCTAGTATTTTGGCGAGAATTTTCGCATCTGTGTTCATCAAGGATATTGGTCTATAGCTCTCTTTTTTGATGGGATCCTTGTCTGGTTTTGGGATCAAGGTGATGCTGGCCTCATAAAATGAGTTTGGAAGTTTTCCTTCCATTTCTATTTTTTGGAACAGTTTCAGGAGAATAGGAATTAGTTCTTCTTTCAATGTTTGGTAGACTTCCCCCGGGAAGCCGTCTAGCCCTGGGCTTTTGTTTGTTTGGAGAGTTTTAATGACTGTTTCAATCTCCTTACTGGTTATGGGTCTGTTCAGGCTTTCTAATTCTTCCTGGTTCAATTTTGGTAGTTTATATGTTTCTAGGAAGGCATCCATTTCTTCCAGATTGTCAAATTTGTTGGCGTAGAGTTGCTCATAGTATTTTCTTATAATAGTTTGTATTTCTTTGGTGTTAGTTGTGATCTCTCCTCTTTCATTCATGATTTTATTTATTTGGGTCCTTTCTCTTTTCTTTTTGATAAGTCTGGCCAGGGGTTTATCAATTTTATTAATTCTTTCAAAGAGCCAGCTCCTAGTTTCGTTGATTTGTTCTATTGTTTTTTTGGTTTCTATTTCATTGATTTCTGCTCTGATCTTTATGATTTCTCTTCTCCTGCTGGGCTTAGGGTTTCTTTCTTGTTCTTTCTCCAGCTCCTTTAGGTGTAGGGTTAGGTTGTTTACCTGAGACCTTTTTTGTTTCTTGAGAAAGGCTTGTACTGCTATATATTTTCCACTCAGGACTGCCTTTGTTGTGTCCCACCGATTTTGCACCGTTGTGTTTTCATTATCATTTGTTTCCATGATTTTTTTCAATTCTTCTTTAATTTCCCGGTTGACCCATTCATTCTTTAGAAGGATGCTGTTTAGTCTCCATGTATTTGGGTTCTTTCCAAACTTCCTCTTGTGGTTGAGTTCTAGCTTCAGAGCATTGTGGTCTGAAAATATGCAGGGAATGATCCCAATCTTTTGATACCGGTTGAGTCCTGATTTAGGACCAAGGATGTGATCTATTCTGGAGAATGTTCCATGTGCACTAGAGAAGAATGTGTATTCTGTTGCTTTGGGATGAAATGTTCTGAATATATCTGTGATGTCCATCTGGTCCAGTGTGTCGTTTAAGGCCCTTATTTCCTTGCTGATCTTTTGCTTGGATGATCTGTCCATTTCGGTGAGGGGAGTGTTAAAGTCCCCTACTATTATTGTATTATTGTTTATGTGTTTCTTTGATTTTGTTATTAATTGGTTTATATAGTTGGCTGCTCCCACGTTGGGGGCATAGATATTTAAAATTATTAGATCTTCTTGTTGGATAGACCCTTTGAGTATGATATAGTGTCCTTCCTCATCTCTTATTATAGTCTTTGGCTTAAAATCTAATTGATCTGATATAAGGATTGCCACTCCTGCTTTCTTCTGATGTCCATTAGCATGGTAGATTCTTTTCCATCCCCCACTTTAAATCTGGAGGTGTCTTCGGGCTTAAAATGAGTTTCTTGGAGGCAACATATAGATGGGTTTTGTTTTTTTATCCATTCTGATACCCTGTGTCTTTTGATTGGGCCATTTAGCCCATTAACGTTCAGGGTAACTATTGAGAGATATGAATTTATTGCCATTGTATTGCCTGTAAGGTGACTGTTACTGTATATTGTTTCTGTTCCTTTCTGATCTACCACTTGTAGGCTCTCTCTTTGCTTAGAGGACCCCTTTCAATATTTCCTGTAGAGTTGGTTTGGTGTTTGCAAATTCTTTCAGTTTTTGTTTGTCCTGGAAGCTTTTAATCTCTCCTTCTATTTTCAATGATAGCCTAGCTGGATATAGTATTCTTGGCTGCATGTTTTTCTCATTTTGTGCTCTGAAAATATCATGCCAGCTCTTTCTGGCCTGCCAGGTCTCTGTGGATAAGTCAGCTGCCAACCGAATATTTTTACAATTGTATGTTACAGACTTCTTTTCCCGGGCTGCTTTCAGGATTTTCTCTTTGTCACTAAGACTTGTAAATTTTACTATTAGGTGACAGGGTGTGGGCCTATTCTTATTGATTTTGAGGGGTGTTCTCTGAAACTCCTGAATTTTGATGCTCGTTCCCTTTGCCATATTGGGGAAATTCTCCCCAATAATTCTCTCCAGTATACCTTCTGCTCCCTTCTCTCTTTCTTCTTCTTCTGGAATCCCAATTATTCTGATGTTGTTTCCTCTTATGGTGTCACTTATCTCTCGAATTCTGTCTTCGTGGTCCAGTAGCTGTTTGTCCCTCTTTTGCTCAGCTTCTTTATTCTCTGTCATTTGGTCTTCTAGATCACTAATTCTTTCTTCTGCCTCATTTATCCTAGCAGTGAGAGCCTCCATTTTTGTTTGCACCTCATTAATAGCTTTTTTTATTTCAACTTGGTTAGTTTTTAGTTCTTTTATTTCTCCAGAAAGGGCTTTTATATCTCCTGAGAGGGTTTCTCTAATATCTTCAATGCCTTTTTCAAACCCGGCTAGAACCTTGAGAATTGTCATTCTGAATTCTAGATCTGACATATTGCCAATGTCTGTATTGATTAGGTCCCTAGCCTTCGGTACAGCCTCTTGTTTTTTTTTTGTGGTGAATTTTTCCGCCTTGTCATTTTGTCTAGATAAGAGTATATGAACAAGCAAATAAAATACTAAAAGGGTGGCAACAACCCCAGGAAAATATGCTTTAACCAAATCAGAAGAGATCCCAAATCGTGAGGGGAGAGAAAGGGGATAAAAAGAGGTTCAAAAAAAAAGAAAGGAAAAAAAAAAGAAAAAAAAAATAGGAATTAAAAAAAAGAAAACGAAAAAAGAAAAGTATGAAAAAGAAAATATATATATATTAGATAAACTAGTTAAAAAAACTTAAAAATGAAAAGGGTAAAAGTTTAAAAAAATTAAAAAAAAATTAAAATAATTAAAAAGAAATTTAAAAATTTAGCAGAAGTAGAGATAAAAATGAAAAAGAAAAAAATTACTTTAACTGCAAGACTAATAAATCACAGGGAGAAAGCCATGAGTTCCGTGCTTTGCTTTCTCCTCCTCTGGAATTCTGCTGCTCTCCTTGGTATTGAAACTGCACTCCTTGGTAGGTGAACTTGGTCTTGGCTGGATTTCTTGTTGATCTTCTGGGGGAGGGGCCTGGTGTAGTGATCTCAAGTGTCTTTGCCCCAGGCGGAATTGCACCGCCTTTACCAGGGGCCAGGCTGAGTAATCCGCTGGGGTTTGATTTCAGGAGCTTTTGTTCCCTGAGCGCTTTCCGTAGAGTTCCGGAGGATGGGAATACAAATGGCGGCCTCCTGGTCTCCGGCCCGGAGGAGCCGATAGCCCGGGGCCCCACTCCTCAGTGCACCCTCAGAGAACAGCGCCCAGTAATTCCCTTCTGCCTGACCTCCGGCCGAGCTCCGAGCTCACCGAGCCTGTGACCGGTTCAAGGCAACACCGAGCTGTGAGCTTGCTGTCGGCTCTGTCTCTGTAGCCAGCTTTCTTGCTCCAATACCTGCAAGCTCTGCAACCCTCAGACACCCCCAAACCTTCTGTGACCCTGCAGGACCTGAGTCCACGCTGAACCCGCGTGGGCTTCGCCCCGATTTAGCCTCTGGAGCGATGTCCCTCAGCGGAACTGACTTTTAAAAGTCCTGATTTTGTGCTCCGCTGCTCCGCCGCTTGCTGGGAGCCGGCCCCTCCCCCAGGGGTCTATCTTCCCGTCGCTTTGGATTCACTTCTCTGCCAGTCCTACCTTTCAGAAAGTGGTTGTTTTTCTGTTTCTAGAATTGCTGTTCTTCTTCTCTTCGATCTGCCGATGGATTTGCAGGTGTTTGCAATCTTTAGATAAGCTCTCTAGCTGATCTCCTGCTAGCTGAAGTAGTCTCAGCCTGCTACTTTTCCGCCATCTTGACTCCTCCCTCCGGCATTGAACTATTAAATACACATGTGGTCAGTCTTAAACAAGGAGATTTTCAGGGTGCTATAGAAGATGAAAGTGGAGTCAACTATAGTTGTAAAGATTATGTAAAGGCATCCTGAGTAAATCTACAAATGGAAAGAAAAGAGAAGTTAACATCAAATCAGGGTAAAAGAGTATCTCAGAAAGTGTCACCTGCACATAAGGAGGCTCTGTACTAAGAGAGAAAGTATGTTATGTTTTAGAAGAGCAGAGGACAAAATGGCTTTAAGTAGTACATAGTTTTGAGGCATATTCCCTTATTCATTGAAATTGACAACAATCAATTTGAGTCCTCATCAGGGAGAATAAAACAATTTTATATGTGGGCTCCTCTGATCCAACTATGCCCCCACGAATTCCATGTTTGTTCAAATACTCCAAAAATTTGTGAAATAGGAGACCCCTGGTAGGTTCAGGCAGTCAAAGACACTCCTCCAGTTACTAAGCAATATTTTTTCCTTGCAGTATTATAAATTTAAGTCATAAATCCCTTTCTCCTCATCTTTGTTCCACTACTTTTGTTTGTGAGGGAGTATGCACCACCTGTCCTTTTTCAGATTCAGAGTTACTATCTCTTGTAACCCCATATTCTCTACTTAGCATCAACTCTACAATGGTATAGGTTTTCTCAAAAGACAGGAAGGACCTTGACTTTCTCTCCTTGCCAATGAGCTAGTAGATGAATAACTATTAAGGATCTGATTGCTTATTTGGAATCAAGACAGTGATCAGGAGGATAACACCGACCCCATAGCCAGGAAGAATAGGGTGTGGAAAGTATTTAGTACTGCCAGTTGGGAACCTGACAAAACAGCTCTGTAAGAGCTTAGAGATCTCAATAGAGTGAGTGTTGCTGGAGAATAACATGATACTTGATCTTATCTTTGAAGATGTTACCAAGTAGCTAAAAAAAAAGTGTTATCTCAACAAATCATTTGAGTTTGTGGAGAACTATGTAAAAAGTTTTATGGAAAGTATTAGGGCACCAAAAATTTAAAAAAAAAAGCTGAGAAATAACATAATAATCTGTTTAGGGGCACCTGGGTAGCTCAGTAGTTGAACATCTGCTGTTGGCTCAGGTCATGATCCCAGGAGCCTGGGATGGAGCCCCACAATGGGATCCCTGCTTAGCAGGAAGCTTGCTTCTCCCTCTCCCACTATTCTGCTTGTGTTTCCTCTCTCAGTCTCTCTCTTTCTTTCTCTGTCAAATAAATGAATAAATATTATTATTATATTATATGTTATATAATATTATATGTTAGTGAGTGTCAGTCACCACATAAAGCTTTGGGAGAAAAGATCAACTATGACCCATCTCTGCCTTTATTCATTGAATAAAGTAGGGCACAGAAGTATCAGATGGGATAGTATCGTTAACAGTGTGGCTCACCATGGTAAGATGTGCTCATGGTGTGATGGAAGTACAAGACAGTGATTTCTTTCTCATTTTTTATTTTTTCAGTGTTCCAAGATTCATTGTTCATGCACCACACCCAGTGTTCCATGCAGTACATGCTCTCCTAAATACCCACCAGCAGGCCCACCCATTCCTCCAACCTCCTCCCCTCCAAAACCCTCAGTTTCTTTCTCACAGTCCATAGTCTATCATGGTTATTTGTACAAATTAGAGGTTCAAGAAGAAAAGTTCCATGCCTTAAGAAAGCAAAGTCTCTATTCCATGGTTTTGCTTGAAATGGAGGTTATATCTTGTGAGTTGGTCACTAAGATGCAGAACCAGGAAGATTGCTTTTGTCTAGAGTAGTAGCTAGCCATATTTTAATATAGGTTTATCAGTACTTAGAAGAAAAGTACAGCACTAATTATTTGTACTAGGAGAAGAAGTGTTTTCAAATTAATTAAATATGCATTACCTTTTAAAACTAGGAAAACACACTCAATGGAAGTTGAGGGAAAGAAATAAAAATAAGAGCAGGAATTGATGAAATAGAAAGTGAACAGAGAAAAGGGAAAAGTAAACCTAAAAGTGCTCTTTTGAAACAAAATCATATCAATACATATCTCTCCACAGTAAGCAGTCAAAAAAAAATTTAAGTATTAAAATATCAGTATCAGTAATGAAAGAGGAGATGCCATTTCAGGTTCTAGCCACTAAAATGATAGGAATTATTATGAAAAATATAGAATTTGTTATGTAAATAAATTTGAAAACTTAGGTGTTAAATGGACACATTCCCTAGAAGATATAAATTATTAAACTTGACTCAAGAAGACATGAAAATTCTTAATAACTATATGTCAATTAAGGAATATGAACTTATAACTAAATATATATGTAAAAATAGAAAATAACAAAAGCATCCAATTGCAGACGACTTCAATTATGAATATTATGACTATAACTAAAAGAGAAATAATTTTAATCCTGCCCAAAATCTTTGAGAAAATTAGCAAATAGATGAACTGCAAACAAATTTCAACTCATTTTATGCAGTCAGATTTATCCTGATACTGATAACCTGGTGACAACATCACAAAAGGGAAACCAGTGACTAATGTCCCTCAGAATAAGGACACAAAAAAATTTAACAAATTTTTGGAAAATTGAATCCTCCAATATATAAAATGGGTAATAGGTCATGATCAATTTTTCTGTTGCAAGTTTGTTTCCCATTAAAAAGCAAATTAATATAGTTAGTTAAGTCAACAAAATAGAGGGAAAATATGATTGTCTCAATAATAATAAGGAAAATATTTAGTAAAACTGAATACCTGATGGTAATAATAAATTATAGTACTCAATAAACAAGGAATAGAAAGAAATGTTTTCAAATTAAAAAAGGATAGATAACATCATATTTGATGATGTTTTCTTTAATATGGGAAAAAAAGAAAGAATGGCCACATTTACTTTTTTTTCCTCCAGAAACGTTATTCCATAGCATTTTAAAAAATTTTAAACACAATTAGCCAACATATAGTACATCATTAGTTTCTAATTAACATTGTGCTGGATTTCCTAAGCAGTGCAATAAATCAAGGTGAAATATTCAGTTTGGGAAGAATGAAGCAAAATTGTCTTTATTTAAGGAAAACAATAATGTATTTGGAAAATCCTACAAAATTAATTAAAATAAGTATACATACTAAAAAAATAAATACAGAGAGGTATCAGGATACAAGTTTAACATATAAAAAATCACATTTTTTTCTATATATTAGAAACAAACAATTGGAAAATGGACTTTCAAAACATTTAAAAGAGTGTTAAAATATAATATTAATGAATGAATTTTCAAAATATGTGCAATATCTTAAAAATCAACAACATGAACAACAGCTGTTGGCAGTGATGTGGACAAAAATGAGAACCCTCTTGTGCTGTTGACGGGAATGCAAATTGATGCAGCTACTCTGTAAAACAGTATGGAGGCTCCTCAAAGAGTTAAAAATAGAACTACCCCATGACCCAGAAATTGCACTGCTAGGTATTTACTCAAAGGAAACAAAAATACTGATTTGAAGGGTACATGCACCCCAATATTTATAACAGCATTAGCAACAATGGCCAAACTATGGAAAGAGATCACATGTCCATCAAATGATGAATGGATAAAGAAGAAATGATATAGATCTACAATGAAATATTACTCAGCCATGAAAATAATGAAATCTTGCCTTTTGCAATGACATGGATGGAGAGAGACTGTATTTTGCTAAAGGAAATATCAGTCAGAGTAAGACATACCATATGATTTCACTCATGTGTATTTTAAGAAATGAAACAGATGAACATGGGGCAAAAAAGAAAAAAAAGAGAGAGAGAGAGAGAAATCATAAAACCAGCATCTTAGCTATAGAGAACAAATTGAGGATTGCTGGAGAGTATGTGGGCTGGGGGAATGGTGATGGGCATTAAGGAGGGCTCTTGTGATGACCACTGTGTGTTGGATGTAAATGATGACTAACTAAATAAACTCCTGAAACCAATATAACACTATTTGTTACCTAACTGGAATTTAGATAAAGAGTTGAAATGAAAGAAAGAAAGGAAGAAAGAAAGAAAAGAAGAAAGAAAGGAACTAGCATGAAGCACAACAAACTAAGTTTCAGAAAATTTAAAACAAGCGAAAAAAGCACCTTTGCAATCTTGTGGAATGTTCCTAAACAGGATCCCCAGAGAAAATCTATTCACAGTAAAACAGAAAGTTTGACTTGAACAAGTTGAAGAATTTCTGCTGAATAATAAAATGTATGTACTAAAATTCACAGATATATGACTGACTAGAGAAGATACTAGTAGTATCTAACCAAAAAAAGGGGCTCTAAGATTTAAGATATACACAGAGGTTTTGTAAATATGCAAGAAAAACAAAAATTAATAGAAAAAGGCAAAGGGTGTCAAGATATAATTCACAATATGAGAATCACAAATGGATAAACAGTATATGAACACTGCTCAGTTATCAGGAGAAAATCAAATTAAAATAATGAGATACTACTTTACATCCATGAAGCTTTTTTTTCATTTATTGATTTTCAGCATAACAGTATCATTATTTTTTTCACCACACCCAGTGCTCCATGCAATCCATGCCCTCTATAATACCCACCACCTGGTACCCCGACCTCCCACCCCCCCACCACTTCAAATCCCTCAGATTGTTTTTCAGAGTACATAGTCTCTCATGATTCACCTCACCTTCCAATTTACCCCAACCTCCTTCTAACTCCCCATGTCCTCCATGCTTTTTTGTTATGCTCCACAAATAAGTGAAACTATATGATAATTGACTCTCTCTGCTTGACTTATTTCACTCAGCATAATCTCTTCCAGTCCCGTCCATGTTGATACAAAAGTTGGATATTCGTCCTTTCTGATGGAGGCATAATACTCTATAGTGTATATGGACCACATCTTCCTTATCAATTCATCTGTTGAAGGGCATCTTGGTTCTTTCCACAGTTTGGCGACTGTGGCCATTGCTGCTATAAACATTGGGGTACAGATGGCCCTTCTTTTCACGACATCTGTATCTTTGGGGTAAATACCCAGGAGTGCAATGGCAGGGTCATAGGGAAGCTCTATTTTTAATTTCTTGAGGAATCTCCACACTGTTCTCCAAAGAGGCTGCACCAACTTGCATTCCCACCAACAGTGGAAGAGGGTTCCCCTTTCTCCACATCCCCTCCAACACATGTTATTTCCTGTCTTGCTAATTTTGGCCATTCTAACTGGTGTAAGGTGATATCTCAATGTAGTTTTAATTTGAATCTCCCTGATGGCTAGTGATGATGAACATTTTTTCATGTGTCTGATAGCCATTTGTATGTCTTGATTGGAGAAGTCTCTGTCCATATCTTCTGCCCGTTTTTTGATATGATTATCTGTTTTGTGTGTGTTGAGTTTGAGGACTTCTTTATAGATCCTGGATATCAACCTTTTGTCTGTACTGTCATTTGCAAATATCTTTTCCCATTCCGTGGGGGGGGCATCACGTTACCTGATTTCAAGTTTTACTACAAAGCTGTGATCACCAAGACAGCATGGTACTGGCATCAAAACAGACACATAGACCAGTGGAACAGAGTAGAGAGCCCAGATATGGACCCTCAACCCTATGGTCAAATAATCTTCGACTAAACAGGAAAAAATATACAGTGGAAAAAAGTCTCTTCAATAAATGGTGCTGGGAAAGCTGGGAAGCTATAGATATTTGCAAATGACAGTACAGACAAAAGGTTGATATCCAGGATCTATAATGAACTCCTCAAACTCAACACACACGAAACAGGCAAACACATCAAAAAAAGGGCAGAAGATATGAACAGATACTTCTCCAATCAAGACATACAAATGACTATCAGACACATGAAAAAGTGTTCATCATCATTAGCCCTCAGGGAGATTCAAATTAAAACCACATTGAGATATCACTTTACACCAGTTAGGATGGCCAAAATTAACAAAACAGGAAACAACATGTGTTGGAGAGGATGTGGAGAAAGGGGAACCCTCTTCCACTGTTGGTGGGAATGCAAGTTGGTGCAGCCTCTTTGGAGAACAGTGTGGAGATTCCTCAAGAAATTAAAAATAGAGCTTCCCTATGACCCTGCCATTGCACTCCTGGGTATTTACCCCAAAGATACAGATGTCGTGAAAAGAAGGGCCATCTGTACCCCAATGTTTATAGCAGCAATGGCCACGGTTGCCAAACTATGGAAAGAACCAAGATGCCCTTCAACGGATGAATTGATAAGGAAGATGTGGTCCATATACACTATGGAGTATTATGTCTCCATCAAAAAGGATGAATACCCAACTTTTGTATCAACATGGACGGGACTGGAAGAGATTATGCTGAGTGAAATAAGTCAAGCAGAGAGAGTCAATTATCATATGGTTTCACTTATTTATGGAGCATAACAAATAGCATGGAGGACAAGGGGCATTAGAGAGGAGTAGGGAATTTGGGTAAATTGGAAGGTGAGGTGAACCATGAGAGACAATGGACTCTGAAAAACAACCTGAGGGGTTTGAAGTAGCGGGGGGGTGGGAGGTTGAGGTACCAGGTGGTGGGTATTTTTTTTTAGCATTTTTGTTTATTTTTTATTTTCTTAAAGATTGTAAGTATTTGTTTGCGAGACATTGGGAGAACACAAAGGGGGAAGGGAAGAAGGAGAGGGTTGAGCAGGGAGCATTTATATTTATTTTTAAAATTTATTTATTTATGTGGGTATTTATTTATTTATTTATTTTTCACTTACAAATGTATTTATTTATCTTTTTCCCCTTTTTTTTCCCAATTTATTTATTTTCAGAAAAACAGTATTCATTATTTTTTCACCACACCCAGTGCTATGCAAGCTGTGCCCTCTATAATACCCACCACCTGGTTAAAGATTTTATTTATTTATTTGACAGAGAGAGATCACAAGCAGGCAGAGAGGCAGGCAGAGAGAGAGAGGAGGAAGCAGGCTCCCTGCTGAGCAGAGAGCCCGAGGCGGGACTCGATCCCAGGATTCTGAGATCATGACCGGAGCGGAAGGCAGCGGCTTAACCCACTGAGCCACCCAGGCGCCCCCAGTTGGTGGGTATTATAGAGGGCACGGCTTGCATGGAGCACTGGGTGTGGTGAAAAAATAATGAATAATGTTTTTCTGAAAAGAAATAAATTGAAAAAAAAAAAAGCTTCTGCACAGCAAAGGAAACAGTCAAGAAATCAAAGAGGCAACCCACGGAATGGGAGAAGATATTTGCAAATGACAGTATCCATGAAGCTTAAAAAAAAAATCAAATAGTCTAAGGAATGTGAAAAATAAAAATTTTAAGTGAGATTTGGTTATATTAACAAAATATTTTGTTCATAGTTTGGAGAGAAATTTTGCAATTTCTAGTGAAACTAAATAATTTTATATCCCATAAGTGAAAAAAAGAAACCCAGTCCTATACACACTTATATTTTAGGATTGTAAGATAACTATGCAAGGATGTAGCATAACAGTATTTTTCTTATCAATTAATTATAGGTCATTTCGGTGTTGACTACTTACATTAAAAAAAGATGCATATCATGGGAATTGAACAGCAACCAAAAAGAATGGCTCTTGCAGAGCAACATGAACGGTGGTTAAGATTTAGTGTTAAGAGAAAACAAAGAATAGCATCTGATTTATGATCCAATATCATTTATAAAATTCAATATCCAAATCCTCCCATGGATGAACATGTAGCTACATAAGCTAACTTATGATCTATTAGAAAGACATATTTTAAGATGAATGGAGTTTTTACTTTTTTTTTTTTTAAAGTTTAATTTCTTTTCAGTGTAACAGAATTCATTGTTTATGCACCACACCCAGTGCTCCATGCAATATGTGCCCTCCACAATACCCACTACCAGGCTCCCCCAACCTCCCACCCCCCACCCCTTCAATACCCTCAGATTGTTTTTCAGAGTCCATAGTCTCACATGGTTCATCTCCCCCTCCAATTTCCCTCAACTCCCTTCTCTTCTCCATCTCCCTATGTTCTCCATGTTATTTATTATGCTCACAAATAAGTGAAACAATATGATAATTGACTCTCTCTGCTAGACTTATTTCACTCAGCGTAATCTCTTCCAGTCCCATCCATGTTGATACAAAAGTTGGGTATTCATCCTTTCTGATGGAGGCATAAAACTCCATAGTGCATTCCTGGAAAACTGTAAACTTCCAAAATTGAACCAGGAAGAAATTTACAACCTGAATAGACTGATATCTAGTAACAAGATTGAAACAGTGATCAAAAACCTCCCAAAAAACAAGAGCCCTGGATCTGATGGATTCCCTGTGGAATTCTACCAAACTTTCAAGGAAGAAATAACACCTATTCTCCTGAAACTGTTCCAAAAAATTGAAGCAGAAGGAAAACTTCCAGTCTCTTTTTATGAAGCCAGTAGTACCCTGATCCCCAAACCAGGCCAAGACCCTATCAAAAGAAAGAATTAGAGACCAATATCACTGATGAATATGGATGCTAAGATTCTCAACAAGATCCTAGCAAATAGGATCCAACAGTACATTAAAAAGATTATCCACCATGACCTGGTGAGATTCATCCCTGGGCTACAAGGATGGTTCAACATTCACAAATCAATCAATGTGATAGAACAAATCAATAAGAGAAGAGAGAAGAACCACATGGTCCTCTCAATCGATGCAGAAGAAGCATTTGACAAAATCCAGCATCCGTTCCTGATTTAAACACTTCAAAGTATAGGGATAGAGGGAACATTCCTCAACTTCATAAAATCAATGAAAGACCCACATCAAATATCATCCTCAATTGGAAAAAGCTCACAGCCTTCCCGTTGAGATCAGGGACATGACAAGGATGCCCACTCTCACCATTCATGTTCAACATAGTATTAGAAGTCCTAGCAATAGCAATCAGACAACAAAGAGAAATAAAAGGTATCCAAATTGGCAATGAAGAAGTCAAACTCTCTCTCTTCACAAATAACATGATTCTTTATATGGAAAACCCAAAAGACTCCACCCCCAAACTACTAGAGGTTTTACTTTTTTAAAGAAAAAAGAAATAGGAATGATGTTGAGATGCGGAGAAGACAGAAATATAAAAATAGGGCAAAAGAAACTGATGGTGATGGCACAGTATTGGGATCAGTTAATGGTACTGTAATAGCATTATATGGTGATAGATGGTAGCTACACTTGTGAGCATAGCATAACTATATACACTATTGAATCACCATGTTGCATACCTGAAACTAATGTAACATTGTGTGTCGACTATAATCAGTTTTTTAAAATAATGAAAAATAAAGAAAGAAAATAAAAAGAAATGGATGATGCCTGCTCCTATAATTTGAGAGATATGACTAATTCACATGAAGCTCAAAATGAAAATGAAAAATAAACAAATTGTGTTTTGTAGTTTACAGTTGTATATACATCCCATTTGAAAAATCTTTCATTATAGCAAAAATCACTATATGATCTTCTCTTTGAAAAACAAATTGCATTTTCTCAGGATAATTTTTTTCAAGTTCTTCTAGCATTATTATCATTATGATGCCATCATAAAAGTGATGATAACTTAACATCAATCCATTTGATAGCATCATTTGGGAGGTACTTATCTAACAATTGTGTGCTGGAGACATGAAAACTTGAGAGTGAGATTGTTGGACCCACTGAAGTCACCACTATACATGTGCAAAGATGTGTGAGCATGGGTGGATAGATGTAACACCCCTACACCCAGGAGATTAACTGACTACAGAACACACGGTCAGAAGCACCTAGGTAACTCAGTCATTTCAGCTTCTGCTGACCTGCTGAACTTCTGCTGAAATCATAATCCCAGGGTCCTGGATGGAGTCCCATGTTGGGTTCCCTGCTCAGTGGGGAGCCTGCTTCTCCCTCTCCCTCTGCCGTTTCCCCACTCCCCACTCCCCCGCCTTGCTTGTACTCTATGGCATTCTCTCTGTCAAATAAAAAAGCAAAAATCTTAAAAAAAATAAAAAGAACACACAGTCAGTGAAGGGCTGGATTACAAGAGGTCCTAGCTTTTAGAGAGAAAGAAAATAATTTTTTTTTCTCCTACCTTCTTGCTTGTCTGTCACAAGAAGGGCTTTGAGGCACAAGGAAGTAGGAATGGAGATTTCCCAGGGGGCTAAGTCTCTGAGGCTCTAGAGTTATAACTATACCGGATGTTTCAGGAACAAACCAGAACTCCAATATTGGTGGGGCCAGCCCCCCTGCACACATCCTCTGTAGGTGAGTCTGAGTAAAGAGTGCCTGAGGGGCAGTTATGCTAAGATTAGCTAGAACGTAGGGGAGACCTTCCTCTTCCATCCAGGTGTGTGCTCTGACCATTCCTGAATCAGTATGGCTGAAGTATTCTGAAAATGGGGTAGTAGAGACTGCATCCTGTCTCAGGTCAGGAAGCAAATATAAGAACCTATGTTCTGGGACCTTCCCTTTTGCCCTTCTTTTTCCTTTTCTGATCTTTTGCTGGGTGGTGCCAGAGATGCAGAGAAGCAGGAATTTCTCTGTAGGAGATTAATGGGGGTGTGGGTGGGGAGCCTGGAAAGTACATCTTGTGGAGCTTAGTTTAGATGATTTGGCGTTTTCTTTCTCCTTCCTTCCTTCTTTCCTTCCTCCTTTCCTTCTTTCCTTCCTTCCTCCTTTGTTTCTTTCTTTTCTTTTCCTTATTTAATATTTTATTTATTTATTTGAGAGAGAGTGAGCACAAGTCGGGGAGCCACAGAGGGAGGAGAAGTGGATTCTGGCTGAGTGGTGAGCCAGAGGTTGGGTTCAATCCCAGGACCATGAGATCACAACCTGAGCTGAAAAGTCAGTTGCTTAGGAGACACTCAGGCATCCCTAGATGATCTGGAGTTTTCATATGTACATATTAAAATTCCCAGGCTTTAAGGGAAATAATCTGCACACAAATGCTTGGGTTATGAGGGAAGAATTAAATTTAATCTAAATAACATTAGAGGTTGAAGACAGAGCTGACAGTTGGGTCACTGGAAGTCAGAAAGTAGTTCCTCAGCTTAAGCTCCATGTAAAGAATTTCTAAAAGCTATGTCATAAAAACAGAAAATTATGCCCAGAAGATCACTGAGGTACCCATTACTGGTTGTACTCAATAACGTCCTAAATAATATTTAAGAGAGCTCTCTCAAGTTCCTTCTGAGTTTTTGGGGTTAGGTAGTTCCGGGTCGCCTGGGTGGCTCAGTGGGTTAAAGCCTCTGCCTTCGGCTCAGGTCATGATCTCAGGGTCCTGGGATCGAGCCCCGCATCGGGCTATCTGCTCCGCAGGGAGCCTGCTTCCTCCTCTCCTTCTGCCTGCCTCTCTGCTTGCTTGTAATCTCTGCCTGTCAAGTAAATAAATAAAATCTTTAAAAAAAATAATAATCATTATCTTCATTATGATAATAAGGGACACAAACCGAAAGGAAACAGGAAGAAAATTATACTCTAAACATTGGAAGTAGGGGCAGAGTTATAAGTACAAGAAAAAGGGGAGTTTCCATATTTCTGGAAAACTGTCCAGGAATTGTAGGTACATGAGGGATTATGAGAGAAACCTAAAGCATATAAAACAAAATGCTAGATAGGATATGCATTTCCACATTACTGTGGTGACACAGGACAAAGGCATATTCATATATTCAGTGATTTGGTACTAATTTTTGTTTCTTCCACATCTGAACCCTATTAATTAAACTGGAAATACACATAGTATCACTGAATATCAATTTGTCCATTTTTTTAAAAGATTTTATTTATTTATTTGACAGAGAGGGACACAGCAAGAGAGGGAACACAGGGGGAGTGGGAGAGGGAGAGGGAGAAGCAGGCATCCTGCTAAGCAGGGAGCCTGATGTGGGGCTTGATCCAAGGACCCTGGGATTATGACCAGAGCCAAAGGCAGATGCTTAATGACTGAGCCACCTGGGTGCCCCTCAATTTGCCCATTTCAAAAGATACATTGTTTAAAGGATTGACTTTTTTTTTTTGAGCTGTCTTTTTTTTTTTTTTTTTTTTTTTGAGATGGGAAGTGGATGATAAAACTGAGAGGGGGAATTTAGTAGAGAAATATGGGAATCAAAGCATACTGACAGGAATAGACTCTTCACAAAATCAAGCAGTACTATTTTTACTGTAAACATCAGGAATACTTTATTAGATATCTATATGATTCTAAAAGAGACTGCTCTGTGTCAAGGAAAGATGAAAATATAATAATTCCTTCCCACATGGAATTTATAATTTGGTTTTGTTGTAATAGTTCAAGTAATGCTAGCTTCTGTTGATAAAATAAAGAAATGTATACTAGTAAAAAAAAATAAAAAAAATAAAATAAAGCCAGTATTTCTGTTTACAAAGGAAGTTAGTTTATAGATAGGCAAATAAGTAGATGATTGATTTTGAAGACTTTTCACATATCAAAAAATGGACTATAAAATTTAGGAATTTAACCCTAAAGACAAAGAATAACACATGACCATATGAACATGTCAGCTTACTCTAGGAGTATATCATCTACTCAGATGTTTGAGTCTATAGTTGTATTGGATTTAGTTCATTAAAACACATGGGCAGCCTACATCAGGCTCTTGTGCTCAGAAAATGTAATACCCTGTCATAAGTAATACAAAATCATTCATTAATTTAATCTCATTGGAATGTTCCATTTTATGGCAAAATTTCATTTGTGGAAAAACAAAGATCAGAAGAGATTTTTAACACTGTCAGTGTCAGCATTTTTAGTCATAGAAATAATCATTGTTTCATTCCAGTAAGGGCATTGGTAGATTGAAAAAATACAGAACATTGAGTTAAATTAATGAATTCACAAAATTCACACAAATTTTGTCTACTAAAACATTTTTTAATGCAATATGATAATTAAATTGAGTGATGGTTTCACTTCCTATCGCAAGGTAAGGAAGCTTCAAATAAAATTAGATCTAAGTATTTTAAATTTGAAATGATAAGGTGATAAAATTATAATTCTAAAATGTCAACTAATCAGGAATATGCATGACTCAGGTATTTGGACAATTTATCAACTGTCCATTTTCTTATAAACATTAAGGACTTAAAATTTTATTATTACTTATCAGAAATAAATCAATTTATTCAAATAAAAAAAATAAAGGATTAACTTAACCCTACCTATGACAGAATGTTACATGTCACAAATGAAATAATATGTTAAAATTCATCCAAAATTTCCAAAGTCACTACTCATGTATTCTATTAGCAAGAGAACAAGAATTGGAAGGTCATCTAAATCTCTTCTACATATCAGATGGGAGCCATGCCTGGAAGACACCAGCTGCACAAACACTTGCCTGGGGAAGCAGAGGATCAGGAGTGAAGAGAGGAGCCCTGGAAGGAAATACCAGTCCTCCCTCCTCTGAGAGTAAGCCCCAGACACTAGCAGGATCTCTATTGTGGGGAGAATCTAACAGGAGCCAGCTGAGCAGGACTGAAACAGCAGTTGAGTGAAATAAGTCAAGCAGAGAGAGTCAATTATCATATGGTTTCACTTATTTGTGGAGCATAACCAATAGCATGGAGGACAAGGGGCGTTAGAGAGGAGTAGGGAATTTGGGTAAATTGGAAGGGGAGGTGAACCATGAGAGACTATGGACTCTGAAAAACAGTCTGAGGGGTTTGAAGTGGCGGGGGGGGTGGGAGGTTGGGGTACCAGGTGGTGGGTATTATAGAGGGCATGGCTTGCATGGAGCACTGGGTGTGGTGAAAAAATAATGAATACTGTTTTTCTGAAAATAAATAAATTGGAAAAAAAAACAGCAGTTGGGGAATAGAAAATCATAACTGGAAACAAAAATACTATTTGAACCTCTCCAAGGGAAAAAAAAAGTGTTTCCAATGGTATAAAATATCATTCAGATCTAGGTTCATGGTTTTAATAAATCTCCCTTTCTTGCCATCCTACCCCCACTCCAATACTATTTCTTCTCCATCAAATTCTGTAGTCAAAACAATTCATTATATCATGGGTGAGGTTTGTTTGTTTGTTTGTTTTTATAAGACCGATGGGGCACACACATTATCATACAATTATTCATGAGATCCAGAGAGTCCTAGAAATTGCTCCAATCCAACCTACTGTAGAAGTAGTAAGATCAGTGTGATACAGTATGGGTGGACAAGATTGGGAGATATAAATTCCCTTGTTGGTGATGTGATATTATAATATGTCTTACCGGATGCCAAATAATTCAATGGTATAAAGCCCTAGAATATTTGAGTATAATTAAACTTCCCAAACTAATATGAAATTTATGTTATATAGGGAATCCAAAGAGTGAAAAAGAGGAAAGTACTTAAGCTTCCAATGAAAAAGTGTTTCTATACCCAGAAAATAACACTTAAACAGAGGCCTTGGTGCAATGCTTACACAGATTTAGCTACAATGGACTGCATGATTTGAAGGACCCCAGAAAGACCTGACCCTTACCTTTGGCCAACCTACATCCATATTTCAACTTTTTTTCACAATTCAGGGGGATGAGAACTTTAGAATCCTTCATCCTTCATGTGAAGGAGAGGACCAATTCACTTCATTTACAATTCCTTTTCACCAGCCAAAGTCCCACATCAGAGTGACTCAGCCAACCCTACACTCTCCTCATAGTTTGTGTAAGACTCTTGCATATGTTCTTACTATTACTTATTGTCCCCTGAGTGGTTTTACTTTTACCTCCTGAGAGGAAGGACAGTTTCTTTGTCAATGTTACCTAACAGAATGCCAGGGGAGGAGGTTAAGTGATAAGAGAACCTGGCAACATTAAACTGTGTCTGGTAGCAGGGGAATGTGTACCTGGATTATTATATTGAAGATGGAAAAATAAAATAGAAAAGGGATGTGAAAACTGTAAGTCTTCATCACCCTCATACTATTACAAGCCAAACAATCAAATTTTCACTTTGTCTAATGACAGGTATGGCTCTCACATTGCTATGTGGAATTTCTCCTTCTCCTCTTAAGGTTATATCTTCTCAAAGTTAAGAATCTTAGTAATATGAAGATGTAGAGAGGGAGGAAGTTGGGTTATTTGGCAGGATCCACACCTCCCTCATTAAATGACTGCTTAGAGATCATGAAGACTAACTTTATTACCAGGGTATCATCTTTTAGGTCTATAATTAAGGCAAACTACAGCCAGAAACTCAGAATGGGGGTGGCATGGAGATCTAGGGACATGGATTTGAGTCCTTATTTGTGTTAGGCTATGTTACTTATCTTGGCATATTGCTATAGCTAAATTGTCATATGGTAGTCTATGTCATCATTAAAAAAAAAAACCAAAAACAAAAAGGAATAAACTTACACTTACAAACTTGGGGACAAAACTGTCAGAAAGTAGTTTACTAAGTAATTCCTTCTCTTCTCTTTAGTTTCTGTTGAGAAATAGGAATTCTATTAAACACTTCTATTAAAAATAAACCTTGAAGAAATTAAACCTGTATAAACAAACTGTATTTCCCCCGTACTTTATACTGCTTAAAGTGATAGGAATGTCCTAGAATCATGTCACAAAGAATACACAGATGAATTCACATGGCACTGGATGACCTGCTAGGACTCATGGGTTTTACCCAAGTGAAGCAAATTATTCTAAATTCATGTGTCTTGAGTCAGTAGCTAATTTTTTAATATTTTAAAAAAAATTTTCATAAACATATAATGTATTATTAGCCTCAGGGGTATAGGTCTGTGAATCACCAGGTTTACACACTTTACAGCACTCACCATAGCACATACCCTCCCCAATGTCCATAACCCCATCAGTACCTAATTTTTACCTTAATTTTACAGATCACTAAAAGAAAACTATTGAAATTTATGACAAAAGATGATAGCACACCCAAACAGCACCATCTCCACTGAGGTTTCAGACTTCCTCCTGAATTGTTTGGTCAGGTCCCCAAGCTGGAACTTCTGGTTGTCCCTGTTCCTCAGCTTCCTCTTCCTCCTGGCCATGGGGGCCAATGGTGTTCTCCTGGTCACCATCCGGCTGGAGGTCTCTCTGCACGAGCCCATGTACTACCTACTCAGCTTTCTCTCCCTGTTGGACATTGTGGTCTGCCTCACTGTCATCCCCAAAGTCCTTGCCATCTTTTGGTTTGACCTCAAGTCCATCAGCTTCTATGCCTGCTTCCTCCAGATGTACATCATGAATTGCTTCCTTGCCATGGAGTCTTGAGCTTTCATGGTCATGGCCTATGACCGCTATGTGGCCATTTGCCACCCACTGAGGTACCCATCTGTAATCACTGACCAATTTGTAGCCAAGGCTTCTGTTTTTATTTTGGCCAGAAATGGTATTTTAACAGTGCCTATCCCCATTCTATCATCCTGATTGAATTACTGTGGGAGAAATGTCATTGAGAACTGTATCTGTGCCAGTATGTCAGTCTCCAAGCTCTCCTGTGATGATATCACCATTAATCGCCTCTACCAGTTTGCTGTAGGCTGGACACTATTAGGATCTGATCTCATCCTCATCTTCCTCTCCTACAGCCTCATCCTTCGAGCTGTGCTGAAACTCAAGGCAGAGGGTGCTGTGGCCAAGGCTCTGAGCACATGTGGCTCTCACTTCATTCTTATCCTTTTCTTCAGCATCATCCTTCTGGTCTTTGTGCTCACTCTTGTGGTGAAGAAGGTCTCCCCTGATGTGCCAGTCTTGCTCAATGTTCTCCACCATGTCATCTTCTCAGCCCTTAACCCCATTGTTTATGGAGTGCGAACCCAGGAGATCAAGCAAGGAATACAGAGGTTACTAAAGAAAGTGTGGTAGTAAGGACAACTGGATCTCTGCATTCATACTATAGGATGATTTTGAGTCAATAATGTGTGAATGGGCTGAAATACATATCTATGAGTTGTAATTCAACCTGGGTAATTCGGATATTGTGTCTTCTTTAATAAAACTTAAGATTCGTTGTAGTCCCCTTTTCTCTAACTTCACTTCTTCTTTAACAATATGCTTGACCCCATTTGCTTTTTCCTCATACACAATATCCTATCTTTACAAAAAGCTGGGATTCCTTGGGGTAGGCTTTACAGTGAAATAATTATGTTCCTGAATATACAGCTGTTATTAGGTCATGCATTTACATTCTTATATACACAACTATGGATATTTTGGATAGAGTTGTGCAAAGTGTAATGTGTTCTTATTCTTTTTTCCATATGGGGAAAGGGAACATATTTGAGACAAAGAAATTGGAATGAAATTTCAATCCTGAATGATGGAAAGTTGCTTGTGATTTATTATTGGTTCTGTAACTGGGTGGTCTTTGGAAATATGCATTGCAGGAGGACAGGGATTTGACATGGAGCATTGTGCAACAATTAGCAATGAGTTTGATTAGATTTAAGAGACTCCTAAATTCTCTGCAGTAGGTTAGTTTGTGCTTTGGACATTTATCTTTTGGATCCAGGGTTTCATAGTTTATGGTATGCACACATAGCTCTTCTAATGAGTTAAAGATGGTAAGGATTAAAATATGAGCCAGTAATAATAATTTAAAATATTGAACACATAATACCTGAGCATTGTTTGTATGAAATAGATTCTTTTTTTTTTTTTTTTTGAAGATTTACTTATTTGTTTGAGGTGAGGGGAGAAAGTGAGAGAGAGAAAGAGAGAGAGAGAGAGAGAGAGCCAGTAGGGGGCAGGGCAGAGGGAGAATCTTCAAGCAGACTCCTGATGAGTGTGGAGCTGGAAGAGGACTGGAGTTCACCACTCATGAGACTATGACCTGAGCCAAAACCAAGAGTCAGAAGTTTCACCAACTGAGCCACCAGGTGTCTCAAATTGGAGAGTTTCTAAGCCCTGAGAATTCTGTTAACTATTAAAACACAAATATAGATAGAACCTTGTTTTAAATCAGTCTCTTTTTAAAGATTATTTATTTATTTATTTGACAGACAGAGATCACAAATAGGCAGAGAGGCAGGCAGAGAGAGAGGAGGAAGCAGGCTCCCTGCCAAGCAGAGAGCCTGATGCAGGGCTCAATCCCAGGACCCTGGGATCATGACCTGAGCCAAACGCAGAGGCTTTAACCCACTGAGCCACCCTGGTGTCCCTAATCAGTCTCTTTTGAGTTCCTGATGGGATGGAGCAGTTGTTCACAGCAGTAACTTATTCATCAATGCATCCTATATTACTCCTGAACCAAAAAAGAGCAGTTCCCATGGAGTTTGTAGAAAAGACTTCACCAGAGAACTAGCCACCATTCAAAATATAGCTCCAACTGTCTGAGGCAAGAAATAATAAACTTGTACAGACATAGCAGTAACTCATTCTATCAAGAGAATAGTATTTTTGGAGTTGACTAGAGCAACTACAGATTGCACACATTACACTAGCTTTTGCCCCAGACCTTATTTGGCTTACCAAATTTACATGAATGTTAGGGCCAATTTAATGTTAAAACCTGTTTAACTATTAGGGCCTGCTTAGCCAGAACGACTCCACATTGCCATATTGTTTTTTACATCTATGGACTTCATTCCAGGAATAAACACCCCAGCAGTTCCAGGTATCATTTCTGGGTATCGATTCTAGGAGTAAATGCCTTAACAATAGAAGCCATGTACCTTGGGTCTGTGGTTATGTCCTATAAAACCAGCTGTGAAATTGGGATGGGGTCGCTCTCTTTGGAGGCAGCCCTGGCCGGTCAGTCTGACTTCTAATGCTTGGCATAGAATAAAGCTTTGCATAACTTTCACTTTGTCTCAGTCTTGTTCCTTTGATAACAGACCCCAACAATGAACACCTGTGGTCTCATGAAGGTTCCCTATGAGTATATAGAAGGGGAGGAAAAAATCTCAGGTTTATTAATAAATGAGTCAGTTCATGATGTGTAGGGTAGAAGTAGACTGTTGGCACATGCAGCCTCAATCATGGGTCACCCACGAAGATGGAGACAGTGCTCTGAGCAGTACAACTGGTCATCAACTTGGTGTAAAGAGAGGCTTAGTAAGATTTCAAAATCAGAGGTTAGGGGAAAATATGTGAACACCCTAAGGGGTATTCTAAGTCTAAGGGGATTTGGCACAAAACTTTCAGATCAAAAATGGCTTATATTAATGCCCACTTCAGAGGATGTGTCAGGGAAGAAGAGACAATGAACAATGAGGGCTAGAAGTTGTGACTTCTAGAAACTCTAATTGTATGTGGGAGAAATCTAGAATGAGTTGTAAAGGAGGGAGGTGGGGTACATTATTTACAGTTTCTGAACCAAATGTAGTAGCAGGAATATCTTAAATCTTTTCTAAGAGGGGCACCTGGGTGGCTCAGTCATTAAGCATCTGCCTTTGGCTCAGATCATGATCCCAGGCTCCTGGGATGGAGTCCAGCATCTGGCTCCCTGCTCAGCGGGAAGCCTGCTTCTCCTCTCCCACTGCCCTCTGCTTGTATTCCCACTCTCGCTGTCTCTGTCTCTGTCAAATAATAAATAAAATCTTTAAAAAAAAAAAGTTTCCTGAGAAATTGTGGTAGGCACCATCTTGAAGAACTAGTGGCAGGACAGAGCTAACTCACAGGAATGGGAAGAACTGACTAGTATAGGTGTAGGCTAATTATCAGTGCTCTGCCCTGTCCCTTCTGTGCTTTCGTTATATACCAACACAATTCTGCAGATACCTGGGATTCTGCTGGGAGTACCTTCTGTCTGGAGAAGCATGCTGGGCTCCTGGTTGGGGAAGGACCCAAGCATTCAGGAATTAAAAACTTGAAAAACAGTTTTCAAATAATGATGGATTGAAGTTATAGTGATATATTTCCAATTCTTTGGGTCATCACTTGTATCTGTCTACTACCAAAGTTCTATCCTGATTCATCCTGGTGACCATTGTTTTAATAATGGTGCTAGAAGCAAGTTATATTACAGAAGACCCCTGCATGTGTGATGGAAAAATATTTGAGAAGTTATTGAGTTCTCACTGGATTCAAACTTTTTAAAAAAGATTTTATTTATTTATTTGACACAGAGAGATCACAAGTAGGTAAAGAGGCAGGCATAGAGAGGGGGAAGCAGGCTAACTGCTGAGCAGAGGTTCCAATGCAGGGCTTGATCCCAGGACCCTGAGATAATGACCTGAGCTGAAGGCAGAGGTTTAACCCACTGAGACACCCAGGTGCCCCTGGATTCAATCTTTCTTTACCTCGATAGGTATTGAGGTATGTGGGTCACTTAGGAAGTACATAAGAAACACCGGAGGCCAGACTTAAGAGAATAATATTAACTTCAGAGATTAACATATAGTACATCATTAGTTTTTGATGTAGTGTTCAATGATTCATTAGTTGTGTATAACACCCAGTGCTCATCATAACACATGCCCTTTTTAATACCCATCACCTGGTTACCCTGTCCTCCCATCCCACCTCCCTTCTATAACCCTCAGTTTGCTTCCAGGAGTCCAGAGATATTTTCCTTTAGAAAGTCACACTTTTTGGTCACCTGAATGGAAAAATATATTTTTAAAAGTATATAAAGAAGTGTATAAAAAGTATATATATATATATGTATAAATCTCACATAACTTGTTATATATGATAATTCTCCTGGCACATAAGTTTCCATTTAAGTTTTTAGTTTCCTTTTGTGAATTGACTAATTCTCTTAGATTTCAGTTTAGTCAGTTTTGAAAAGTAAGTTTGAATCACATACATACAATAGTGGAGCAATGACCATGGACATGTAATGAGGGCAAGAACATAATGAGTGATGTCTCTGGTAAAGTTTTTGTCACGTTAGTTTAGAAAGTCATTAGGGGATAAAGCACAGGTATAATGCAATAGTACTTGAAAGTGTTTAGAATATAAACTCTGCATTGTGATTTTGTTTTTCCTTCTAGCTGAATCCAACTGCTACACACACATACACACACACTCTCTCTCACACACTATATAGTATGTGTGTGTGTGTGTTATATATATGTGTGTGTGTGTGTGTGTGTGTGTGTGTGTGTGATCAATCAAGGCTTGGGCAGCTGATGATCAAACAGCTTTAGGGTTATGAATTCTTAAGACTTACTCCTGGATCTGCTTTGTCCTGACCCCATAGATAACAGGGTTGAGTGCTGGGGGAACCACCATATATAGATTCACCAGAAATATATGAAAATATATAGCCAGGGATGCTATGACCAAAGCGGTGGGTCAGAAAAGAGAAAAATTCTGGGATGTAGAAGATGAGCATGACACAGATATGGGAGCCTCAGGTGTTGAGAGCCTTGAATTGGGCATTCCATGATGGTAAATGAAAGACTGTGTAGAGTATCTTCACATAGGAGAAACCAATTATGATAAGGTCAATAAATCCCACCGAAAAGGCAACCATCCCAAATAAACTATTGGTTCTGATACTGGTACGGGCAAGATGGGCAATGCCCATGTGCTCACAGTAGGTGTGGGGGACGATATGGGCACCACAGAATGACAACAGCAAGAGGAGGAACACACAAGGAATAACAAAGTTTAAAGATCTTACAATCATGACTATACTTAGAATGGTCACCACCTTGTTCGTAAGTATCATGGTATACCTCAGGGGATTGCAGATGGCAATGTAGCAGTCTATAGCCATGACTGTGAGTATCCCAGACTCTAGGCCAGTGCATAGATGAATCATAAACATCTGTGTAAAGCAGGCATCAAAAAGTATTTCCCTGAAATTGAACCAGAAGGTGCCCAGCATCTTGGAGATAGTGGCAGTGGATAGGCTTAGGTCAGTGAAGGCCAACATTGCCAGGAAGTAAAACATGGGCTGATGGAGACTAGGATCAGTCTGAATAATAAAGAGGATTATAATGTTCCCCAGGAAAGCAATCAGATATACAGTACAAAAAGGGAAACCAATATAGAGATGAAAATTTTCCAAGCCTGGAATCCCCAGAAGGACAAAGGAGGAAGGATGGGATTGAGTGGTGTTGCAATAGGCCATCTTCATAGTTGTTGGTTACTTTTTTCACACTGTGTTAGGACTCCAAACTCATCCATGTTATTCTTTCAGGTCATGGAGAAACATGGAATTAATTCTCTGCCTTAATATGTAGCAGAAGACCCTGGAGTGGAAAGTGAGAAATGGTTTAAAAACCTCCCAAATATAAACATAACAAATAGCATGGAGGACAAGGGGAGATGGAGAGGAGAGGGGAGTTGAGGGAAATTGGAAGGGGAGGTGAACCATGAGACTATGGACTCTGAAAAACAATCTGAGGGTTTTGAAGGGGCAGGGGGTGGGAGGTTGGGGGAACCAGGTGGTGGGTATTAGAGAGGGCATGGATTGCATGGAGCACTGGGTGCAGTGCAAAAACAATGACTACTGTTACGCTGAAAAGAAATAAAAATTAAAAAATAAATAAATAAAACCTCCAAAATATAGAACTGACCAGGTTCTGGACATCTTGTTTTTCTGTCCAAGACACATCCCAAACTTGATACCCTGTCAACAGTGCTAGGAATTATGTAAAATGTACTTGTGTTTTAGGGGAATTTCCATAATATCACAATGGAGAGTTGGTTGGAGGGGCATATTAGAGTTTGAAGTAAGCAGAGTGAAAGATGATGCTAGCCTGATCTAAACAAATAGTAGTGGGCATGGAGAGGCAATGGCATATACTGTTCCCTGTTCCACAGGGAACAGTGTTTGATGTGATTTGGGAGATGAAAGAGAGCAATAGGTCATGTTTAACTTCCAGGATTCTGTGTTGGGCAAATGGACAAATATTGGTGCTATTCAAGGAGATAGAGAACATAATGGGAGTGAGTTTTATTTTTGTGTATTTTAGTTGATGAGGGTAGGTGTTGACACCAGTTTTAAATATGTAGATAGTAAGTAGCAATTCTCAGCAGGCAGAATATCCATTAAACTCCTTTCACTATTTAAGCCCAGTTTTGGTGCGTCATTGAGTTTATAAAGAACCAAAAATTCCATGCATGTGACTGTAGGAACAACAGGATTCATGTGATTAAGACAGTGTCATATTTTGTCCCACCCCCATGTTCATAATATTTAATCTTTGGAGAGCTATATTGGAGGGAATATCATAAAAGTGAATGAATGTCTTTGTATCCTCAAAGCCCTCTCCAATAGCTGCTGTCCGCAGTAGAGGTAGACACAGGGGCCATTCTCAGAGAGGACAAATTAAATGTCTTCAGAAAAAAGTCTCATAAATATTGTATATGGGGATTTGTGGATTTGCTCTAATTATGCACCTGCCTGTGTTAAAATGTACTGTAAAATATTGAGTAAGTAAAACAAAATAATTAAACAGGTTGAATGTTGTCTATGGAACATTTCTATTTGGATTACTCATTTTCCACCTAGTGACATTTAGCAAAGCCTCAGAAATGAAAATCTACAGTGCAGCAGGAAAGTTCTTAAATGGTAGAAATTGCTAATGGATGATACCAAAATTGAGTGTTGGGGGGGTTAAACATATTTGTAAAGTATAGAGTAAACAAAATTGAAAATATTTTTCTGGAGCCTATTATAGACTTTAAGTGTTCATATGTAAATATTCAGACTTTAAGAAATAAGAACTTTATAATTAAAATATTAAATGAGACATTAAATTATAATTCAATATTAAAAAGAATTAAAGGGATTTTGAGAATATCCTTAAGTTAGGATGACAAGAAATCCATGTAATTAGGCATCTAGAATTTAATTCCAAGCAGAACAGATATTATAATGCAAAGACTTGAGTCTCTTGAGTCCTCAAAGTCCTATTGAGACATAAATATTTCAAGTATTTACTTACTTAGTAATTATCATTGACTTTGTAGTTGTTGTTATTAAATGTGGGAATAGCTGTGGGAATAGGTATATATAGTATATATGCTGCTGATAAAGAAATAGTCTTATTTTTGTAATGATTACATTCTAAGTTAGGAAGGAAGACAATAAGCAGGAAAAAATAATTAAATCACTCTAGATAAAAACAAGTGTTATGAAAAAAATTAAATATAATTAAAAATAAACAATAAGGATAGAAACAAACTAATTAAAAAAGGAGAAACCTAAACAGATACTTCTAAAAAAAAGATAAAAAATGTTCAATAGCAAATAAAGAGGTATTCACCATCATTAGTTACCATGGAAATGAAAATTAATATCCCAAAGTGATTCCATTTTACACTCCTGGAATGGCTAAATTTAAAATGATTCACATTATCTGTTGCTGAAGAGGACATGGAATAATGGAACTCATACAGTTGCTAGTAGGTGTGTGAAATGTGCAACTACTTTAGAAAACTCTTTGGCATGTTTCTTAAGATGGTAAAAATATATCTTCACTATTATTCAGCATCTCTATTCTTAGATATATACCAAAAGAAATAAATATCCAGTAGACTTGTCAAATAGACAATTAGATATATATGCTTGAAGCTCAAAAAGGACATAGTTGAATATATGAATACAAATACACACACACAGGAGTCATTGGTGTGTGATGTATTTAATACATGTCATCTTCATTGTATATATCAGTGGAAGAATGAAGAAGAAAAACTATAAAAACAAGAATTAACAATACATATTCTAATTTACAGTTTTTCTGCAGGTGGCATACCAATATTTTATGGTTCACCATGTGATAATGAAAAGCAAATAGAATATGGTTGGCAATTCAACTATATTTGGAGTCTGAGAGAGAGAGAGAAAAAATAAAGAAAATAAAAATTATACTATCACTTGGTCATTGGGTATAGGATATAACAGATGGACACATCCTAGTCTTCATAACAACTACTTATGCTTTATGTACTCTTTCTCCATAAATATATATATTTTTTAATTATTTATTTTCAGCATAACAGTATTCATTATTTTTGCACCACACCCAGTGCTCCATGCAATCCGTGCCCTCTATAATACCCACCACCTGGTACCCCAATCTCCCACCCTCCAACACTTCAAACCCCTCAGATTGTTTTTCAGAGTCCATAGTCTATCATGATTCATCTCCCCTTCCAATTTCCCCCAACTCCCTTCTCCTCTCTAACTCCCCATGTCCTCCATGCTATTTGTTATGCTCCACAAATAAGTGAAACCATATGATAATTGACTCTCTCTGCTTGACTTATTTCACTCAGCATAATCTCTTCCAGTCCCGTCCATGTTACTACAAAAGTTGGGTATTCATCCTTTCTGATGGAGGCATAATACTCCATAGTGTATATGGACCACATCTTCCTTATCCATTCATCCATTGAAGGGCATCTTGGTTCTTTTCATAGTTTGGTGACTGTGGCCATTGCTGCTATAAACATTGGGGTACAGATGGCCCTTCTTTTCATGACATCTGTATCTTTTTTTCCCCCAATTTATTTATTTTCAGAAAAACATTATTCATTATTTTTTCACCACACCCAGTGCTCCATGCAAGCCGTGCCCTCTATAATACCCACCACCTGGTACCCCAACCTCCCACCCCCCCGCCACTTCAAACCCCTCAGACTGTTTTTCAGAGTCCATAGTCTCTCATGGTTCACCTCCCCTTCCAATTTACCCAAATTTCTCCACATCCCCTCTAACATGTGTTAGAGGGGATGTGGAGAAATGGGAACCCTCTTACACTGTTGATGGGAATGTAAGTTGGTGCAGCCTCTTTAAAGAACAGTGTGGAGATTCTTCAAGAAATTAAAAAAAAAATTAAAAATAGAGCTTCCCTATGACCCTGCCATTGTACTCCTGGGTATTTACCCCAAAGATACAGATGTCATTTATCCATTTAGGGAATTTCGGTAAATGACATCTGTATCTTTGGGGTAAATACCCAGGAGTACAATGGCAGGGTCATAGGGAAGCTCTATTTTTAATTTCTTGAGGAATCTCCACACTGTTCTTCAAAGAGGCTGCACCAACTTACATTCCCATCAACAGTGTAAGAGGGTTCCCCTTTCTCCACATCCCCTCTAACACATTTTGTTTCCTGTCTTGTTAATTATGGTCATTCTAACTGGTGTAAGGTGATATCTCAATGTGGTTTTAATTTGAATCTCCCTGATGGCTAGTGATGATGAACATTTTTTCATGTGTCTGATAACCATTTGTATGTCTTGATTGGAGAAGTGTCTGTTCATATCTTCTGCCCATTTTTTGATGTGTTTGTCTGTTTCGTGTGGGTTGAGTTTGAGGAGTTCATTATAGATCCTGGATATCAACCTTTTGTCTGTACTGTCATTTGCAAATATCTTCTCCCATTCCATGGGTTGTCTCTTTGTTTTCTTGGCTGTTTCCTTTGCTGTGCAGAAGCTTTTGATTTTGATGAAGTCCCAAAAGTTTATTTTGGCTTTTGTTTTCTTTGCCTTTAGAGACATATCTTGAAAGAATTTGCTGTGGCTGATATCGAAGAGATTACTGCCTATGTTCTCCTCTAGGATTCTGATGGATTCCTCTCTCACATTGAGGTCTTTTATCCATTTTGAGTTTATCTTTGTGTACGGTGTAAGAAGATGGTTGAGTTTCATTCTTCTACATTGAGGTCTTTTATCCATTTTGAGTTTATCTTTGTGTAAGGTGTAAGAAAATGGTTGAGTTTCATTCTTCTACATATAGCTGCCCAATTTTCCCAGCACCATTTATTGAAGAGACTGTCTTTTTTCCACTGTATAATTTTTCCTGTTTTGTCGATGATTAATTGACTATAGAGTTGAGGGTCCATATCTGGGCTCTCTACTCTGTTTCATTGGTCTATGTGTCTGTTTTTATGCCAGTACCATGCTGTTTTGGTGATCACAGCTTTGTAATAAAGCTTGAAATCAGGTAATGCAATGCCCCCAGTTTTATTTTTGTTATTCAACATTTCCTTAGCGATTTGGGGTCTCTTCTGATTCCATATAAATTTTTGGATTATTTGCTCCAGCTCTTTGAAGAATACTGGTGGAATTTTGATCGGAATGGCATTAAAAGTATAGATTTCTCTAGGCAGTATAGACATTTTAACAATGTTTATTCTTCTGATCCAAGAGCATGGAATGGTCTTCCATCTTTTTGTGACTTCTTCAATTTCTTTCATGACTGTTCTGTGGTACCTCAAGTACAGATCCTTTACCTCTTAGGTTTATTCCCAGGTATCTTATGGTTCTTGGTGCTATAGTAAATGGAATCGATTCTCTAATTTCCCTTTCTGTATTTTCATTGTTAGTGTATGAGAAAGCCACTGATTTCTGCACATTGAAGCAGTGATCAAAAACCTCCCAACAAACAAGAGCCCAGGACCTGACGGATTCCCTGGGGAATTCTACCAAACCTTCAAAGAAGAAATATCACCTATTCTCCTGAAGCTGTTTCAAAAAATTGAAGCAGAAGGAAAACTTCCAGTCTCTTTCTATGAAGCCAGCATTACCCTGATCCCCAAACCATGCAAAGACCTTACCAAAAAGGAGAATTTCAGACCAATATCACTGATGAATATGGATGCTAAGATTCTCAACAAGATCCTAGCCAACAGGATCCAACAGTACATTAAAAAGATTATCCACCATGACCAGGTGGGATTCATCTCTGGGCTACAAGGATGGTTCAATATTCATAAATCAATCAATGTGATATAACAAATTAATATGAGAAGAGAGAAGAACCACATGGTCTTCTCAATTGATGCAGAAATAGCATTTGACAAAATCCAGCATCCATTCCTGATTAAAATGCTTCAAAGTATAGGGTTAGAGGGAACATTCCTGAACTTCATCAAATCTATCTATGAAAGACCAACAGCAAATATCATCTTCAATGGGAAAAAGCTTGCAGCCTTCCCGTTGAGATCAGGAACAAGACAAGGATGCCCACTCTCACCACTCTTGTTCAACATAGTATTAGAAGTCCTAGAAACAGCAATCAGACAACAAAGGGAAATAAAAGGTATCCAAATTGGGCAATGAAGAAATCAAACTCTCTCTATTTGCAGATGACATGATTCTTTATATGGACAACCCCAAAGACTCTGCCCCCAAACTACTAGAACTCATACAGCAATTCAGCAACATGGCAGGATACAAAATCAATGTGCAGAAATCAGTGGCTTTCTTTTTCTTTATATTTTAAACATCTATTAAGAATCATTTCCTTTATTCCATCCCCTTCTTTCATGGACTATGTAATAAATGTCTCTAAGTCATCTTACTCTTTTTGTGATCTCTTCTTCTGCACTTAGTTTCTATCATTATAGAAAATCCATTATGCCATGGGGAGCCAACTTACCAACAGTTTTAACAGATCTTCCATCTTCCAGAAGGGTCACTGTCTGGATGCTGCAGCCTCTAGAATTTGTGGAGTGATCATTTATAGTGATTAAGAATTTTAGTGATCCTTTATACTTCCCAGATGCATTTGTTTCTTGTGGCTCCTGAGGGCCTAGAGGATGGAAAAAGGACTTCCTAAGTAGTCAAGCTAAAGCTGACTATTTCCTTGGTGTCAGTTTGGCTCAAAACCATGGTTTTGCAGTGTTATGTGGGCTTTTTACTGTTAATGGTGGCACTGGGAGAGGTCACCTTACAGGAGCAACACATACTGGTCAGACTGGAATAAGGAAACACAAGTCCTCACTTTTATAAGTCATTTCATAATTTTTAAAAGTCCTCTGGAATATCAGGAATAGAACCTATTTACTATTTTATTTAACAGGAAGTCAAACTCAGAAGACTCAGACAGAATTCGGTCTTACCCAATCTCAGCCAGAGAAAAAACTAAAATCAAAGTCTACTAAATTCCTAACCCAGTGCTCTTTCTAATGAATGCTTCAGAGTATTCTCATTTATTCACAGGTTATGTGTGCAGATTTGGCCTCAAACTATGATAATAACAATGAGGCAGGGCTTCTAGTTAGTTTCCTATGATGTAATGTCTTAAATATCTTTGATGAGTTCTAGCCCAATGATAATATTAAGGATATTCAGAAAACCAGTGGTAAAATTCAGGTCCAACTCTGAAGGCCAGAGAATGAAAAGCTCTGATGGTGTAAGTCCTAGTTTAAAGGTAGGAGAAGACTGATGTCCAGTTCAAGCACACAGGCAGAGAGAGAGAGTGAGTGAGTGAGAGAGAAAGAGAGAGAGGATTCTCCTTTCCCTTACCTTTTATTTTCTTCAAATCCTCAATGGATTGAATGGGGAGAACATTCTTACTAAACCTACCAAGTAAAATCATAATCTCTTTCAGAAACACACTCAGGCACACAAGAAATAAAGTTTAACTGAATGCCTGGTGGCTCAATCAAGTTGACATGTAAAATTAACCATCAACTAGGTGGAAACCTAGGTAAAACCTAGACAAAAGGCCTTTGGAATAAAAATCAGTAGCATCAGGATATCTAATAGTTCCAGCATGACATATTGAAAAGGAAATTCCTTGCAATATCATACTTGTCACAAATCAGATTGCAATATAACCATTTTTTTTGTACTCCCCATTCTGACCAATGGGTCTATTTGCTGATATCACACTATCTTAACTTGGCAGTTTCATGAAAATTCTGGAAGCGTGTAATCATATACATCTTATTTGTTAGGTTCTTCAAATTAGCTTATGCATTTGAAAATCAGCTTGTCTGGTGGTGGATATTAAGGAGGGCACATATTGCATGGAGCTGTGGGTGTGGTGCATAAACAATGAATCTTGGAACACTGAAAAAATAAAATTAAGTTAAAAAGAAAATAAAATCAGCTTGTCAACTTCAACAAAAATAGCTGTTGACTTTTTCATTGGAATTGCATTAAATCTATATATCAATTTGGAGAGAATTAATACCACTACATTACTAAAACTTCTAACATGATATATCTCTTGATTTATTTAAATCTTGTTTAGTTTTTCTCACCAACATATTCTAGTTTCAATGTAGATAATTGGGCACCTTTATTCTAGGTGATTGATACTTTTGATGTAATTGTAAATAGTATTGACTTATGAATTTCATTTTCCATTTTTTTTCCAATTTATTTATTTTCAGAAAAACATTATTCATTATTTTTTCACCACACCCAGTGCTCCATGCAAGCCGTGCCCTCTATAATACCCACCACCTGGTACCCCAACCTCCCACCCCCCCCACCACTTCAAACCCCTCAGATTGTTTTTCAGAGTCCATAGTCTCTCATTGCTCACCTCCCCTTCCAATTTACCCAAATTCCCTTCTCTTTTTGTTTGTTTCTAGAGTTTGGGAATATAACTGATTTTTGTGTCATGAATTTTTATGTTGCAGTCTTACTAAATTTACTTATAAATTCAAATACTCTGTTTATTGGTACTTTTAGATGTTTCTATCTGCAGAATTAAGTTATTTGCAAACAACAAATTTACTTCTTTCTTTCCATTCTTTATGCATTTTTTCCCTTTTTTCTTAGAATTTACTATTTTACCACTGAGTATGATGTTGGCTGCAGATTTGGAGAAGATAACTTTTATTTCTTTATTTTTTATATTAACATATAATCTATTATTTGTTTCAGGGGTACAGTCCGTGATTCATCAGTCTTACATAATTCACAGCACTCAGCATAGCACATACCCTCCCCAAAGCCCATCATCCAGCCACCCTGTCCCTCTCACCATCCTCTCATCTAGCAACCCTCAGTTTGTTTCATGAGATTAAGAGTCTCTAATAGTGAGGGAAGAGTCAAGATGGTGGAGAAGTAGCAGGCTGAGACTACTTCAGCTAGCAGGAGATCAGCTAGAGAGCTTATCTAAAGATTGCAAACACCTGCAAATCCATTGGCAGATCGAAGAGAAGAAGAACAGCAATTCTAGAAACAGAAAAACAACCACTTTCTGAAAGGTAGGACTGGCGGAGAAGTGAATCCAAAGCGACGGGAAGATAGACCCCGGGGGGAGGGGCCGGCTCCTGGCAAGCGGCGGAGCAACAGAGCACAAAATCAGGACTTTTAAAAGTCTGTTCCGCTGAGGGACATTGCTCCAGAGGCTAAACCGGGGCGAAGCCCACGCGGGGTCAGCGTGGCCTCAGGTCTCGCAGGGTCACAGAAGGTTTGGGGGTGTCTGAGTGTTGCAGAGCTTGTGGATATTGGAACGGAGAAAGCCGGCTATAGAGATAGAGCCAATGGTAAGCTCACAGCTCGGTGTTGCCTTGAACCCGTCGCAGGCTCAGTGAGCTCGGAGCGCGGCCGGAGGTTAGGCAGACGGGAGTTACTAGGAGCTGTTCGCTGAGGGCGCACTGGGGAGTGGGGCCCTGGGCTCTCGGCTCCTCCGGGCCGGAGACCAGGAGGCCACCATTTGTATTCCCGTCCTCCGGAACTCTACGGAAAGTGCTCAGGGAACAAAAGCTCCTGAAAGCAAAGCCGAGCGGATCACTCAGCCTAGCCCCTGGTAAGGGTGGTGCAATTCCGCCTGGGGCAAAGGCACTTGAGAATCACTACAACAGGCCCCTCCCTTAGAAAGAAATCCAGGCAAGACCAAGTTCACCTACCAAGGAGTGTGGTTTCAATACCAAGGTGAATAGCATTATTCCAGAGGAGGAGAAAACAAACCACGGAACTCATGGCTTTCTCCCTGTGATTTTTTAGTCTTGCAGTTAATTTAATTTTTTTCTTTTTCATTTTTTTTTCTCTTCTTCTGCTAAATTATTTTTAACTTTTACCCTTTTCTTTTTTAACGTTTTTTAACTAGTTTATCTAATATATATATATATTTTTTATAATTTTCTTTATTCTTTTTCTTTTTTTAATTCTTTTTTTTCTTTCTTTATTTTTGAATCTCTTTTTATCCCCAAATCAGAAGAGATCCCAATCTCTTCAATCTCTTTTTTTAATTCTAAATTGAATTTTTAATTCAATCTCTTTTTTTAATTATTTTTTTTTCTTTCTTTCTTTTTGAACCTCTTTTTATCCCCAAATCAGAAGAGATCCCAATCAGAAGAGCTTGGGAGATCCCAATCAGAGGAGATCCCAATCAGAGGAGATCCCTCACCCAATCGTGATGGGGGAGAAATCCCCCCTCACGATTTGGGATCTCTTCTGATTTGGTTAAAGCATATTTTCCTGGGATTGTTGCCACCATTTTAGTATTTTACTTGCTCCTTCATATACTCTTAGCTGGACAAAATGACAAGGCAGAAAAATTCACAACAAAAAAAAAGAACAAGAGGCAGTACCGAAGGCTAGGGACCTAATCAATACAGACATTGGTAATATGTCAGATCTAGAGTTCAAAATGACAATTCTCAGGGTTCTAGCCGGGCTTGAAAAAGGCATGGAGATATTAGAGAAACCCTCTCCAGAGATATAAAAGCCCTTTCTGGAGAAAAAAAAGAACTAAAATCTAACCAAGTTGAAATCAAAAAAGCTATTAATGAGGATCAATCAAAAATGGAGGCTTTCACTGCTAGGATAAATGAGGCAGAAGAAAGAATTAGCGATATAGAAGACCAAATGACAGAGAATAAAGAAGCTGAGCAAAAGAGGGACAAACAGCTACTGGACCATGAGGGGAGAATTCGAGAGATAAGTGACACCATAAGATGAAACAACATTAGAATAATTGGGATTCCAGAAGAAGAAGAAAGAGAGAGGGGAGCAGAAGGTATACTGGAGAGAATTATTGGGGAGAATTTCCCCAATATGGCAAAGGAACGAGCATCAAAATTCAGGAGGTTCAGAGAACACCCCTCAAAATCAATAAGAATAGGCCCACACCCTGTCACCTAATAGTAAAATTTACAAGCCTTAGTGACAAAGAGAAAATCCTGAAACCAGCCCAGGAAAAGAAGTCTGTAACATACAATGGAAAAAGTATTAGATTGGCAGCTGACTTATCCACAGAGACCTGGCAGGCCAGAAAGAGCTGGCATGATATTTTCAGAGCACTAAACGAGAAAAACATGCAGCCAAGAATACTATATCCAGCTAGGCTATCATTGAAAATAGAAGGAGAGATTAAAAGCTTCCAGGACTAACAAAAACTGAAAGAATTTGCAAACACCAAACCAACTCTACAGGAAATACTGAAAGGGGTCCTCTAAGCAAAGAGAGAGCCTACAAGTGGTAGATCAGAAAGGAACAGAGACAATATACAGTAACAGTCACCTTACAGGCAATACAATGGCACTAAAATCATATCTCTCAATAGTTACCCTGAATGTTAATGGGCTAAATGGCCCAATCAAAAGACACAGGGTATCAGAATGGATAAAAAAACAAAACCCATCTATATGTTGCCTCCAAGAAACTCATTTTAAGCCCGAAGACACCTCCAGATTTAAAGTGAGGGGGTGGAAAAGAATTTACCATGCTAACGGACATCAGAAAAAAGCAGGAGTGGCAATCCTTGTATCAGATCAAGTAGATTTTAAGCCAAGGACTATAATAAGAGGTGAGGAAGGACACTACATCATACTCAAAGGGTCTGTCCAAAAAGAAGATCTAATAATTTTAAATATCTATGCCCCCAACGTGGGAACAGCCAACTATATAAACCAATGAATAACAAAATCAAAGAAACACATCAACAATAATACAGTAATAGTAGGGGACTTTAACACTCCCCTCACTGAAATAGATCATCCAAGCAAAAGATCAACAGGGAAATAAAAGCCTTAAATGATACACTGGATGAGATGGACATCACAGATATATTCAGAACATTTCATCCCAAAGCAACAGAATACACATTCTTCTCTAGTGCACATGGAACATTCTCCAGAATAGATCACATCCTTGGTCCTAAATCAGGACTCAACCGGTATCAAAAGATTGGGATCATTCCCTGCATATTTTCAGACCACAATGCTCTGAAGCTAGAACTCAACCACAAGAGGAAGTTTGGAAAGAACCCAAATACATGGAGACTAAACAGCATCCTTCTAAAGAATGAATGGGTCAACCGGGAAATTAAAGAAGAATTGAAAAAAATCATGGAAACAAATGATAATCAAAATACAACGGTTCAGAATCTGTGGGACACAACAAAGGCAGTCCTGAGAGGAAAATATATAGCGGTTCAAGCTTTTCTCAAGAAACAAAAAAGGTCTCAGGTAAACAACCTAACCCTACACCTAATGGAGCTGGAGAAAGAACAAGAAAGAAACCCTAAGCCCAGCAGGAGAAGAGAAATCATAAAGATCAGAGCAGAAATCAATGAAATAGAAACCAAAAAAACAATAGAACAAATCAACGAAACTAGGAGCTGGCTCTTTGAAAGAATTAATAAAATTGATAAACCCCTGGCCAGACTTATCAAAAAGAAAAGAGAAAGGACCCAAATAAATAAAATCATGAATGAAAGAGGAGAGATCACAACTAACACCAAAGAAATACAAACTATTATAAGAAAATACTATGAGCAACTCTACGCCAACAAATTTGACAATCTGGAAGAAATGGATGCCTTCCTAGAAACATATAAACTACCAAAATTGAACCAGGAAGAAATAGAAAGCCTGAACAGACCCATAACCAGTAAGGAGATTGAAACAGTCATTAAAACTCTCCAAACAAACAAAAGCCCAGGGCCAGACGGCTTCCCGGGGGAATTCTACCAAACATTGAAAGAAGAACTAATTCCTATTCTCCTGAAACTGTTCCAAAAAATAGAAATGGAAGGAAAACTTCCAAACTCATTTTATGAGGCCAGCATCACCTTGATCCCAAAACCAGACAAGGATCCCATCAAAAAAGAGAGCTATAGACCAATATCCTTGATGAACACAGATGCGAAAATTCTCGCCAAAATACTAGCCAATAGGATTCAACAGTACATTAAAAGGATTATTCACCACGATCAAGTGGGATTTATCCCAGGGCTGCAAGGTTGGTTCAACATCCGCAAGTCAGTCAATGTGATACAACACATCAATAAAAGAAAGAACAAGAACCATATGATACTCTCAATAGATGCTGAAAAAGCATTTGACAAAGTACAGCATCCCTTCCTGATCAAAACCCTTCAAAGTGTAGGGATAGAGGGCACATACCTCATATCATCAAATCCATCTATGAAAAACCCACCGCAAATATCATTCTCAATGGAGAAAAACTGAAAGCTTTTCCACTAAGGTCAGGAACACGGCAGGGATGTCCATTATCACCACTGCTATTCAACATAGTACTAGAAGTCCTAGCCTCAGCAATCAGACAACAAAAGGAAATTAAAGGCATCCAAATCGGCAAAGAAGAAGTCAAATTATCACTCTTCGCAGATGATATGATACTCTATGTGGAAAACCCAAAAGACTCCACTCCAAAACTTCTAGATCTTGTACAGGAATTCAGTAAAGTGTCAGGATATAAGATCAATGCACAGAAATCAGTTGCATTTCTCTACACCAACAACAAGACAGAAGAAAGAGAAATTAAGGAGTCAATCCCATTTACAATTGCACCCCAAACCATAAGATACCTAGGAATAAACCTAACCAAAGAGGCTAAGAATCTATACTCAGAAAACTATAAAGTACTTATGAAAGAAATTGAGGAAGACATAAAGAAATGGAAAAATGTTCCATGCTCCTGGATTGGAAGAATAAATATTGTGAAAATGTCTATGCTACCTAAAGCAATCTACACATTTAATGCAATTCCTATCAAAGTACCATCCATCTTTTTCAAAGAAATGGAACAAATAATTTTAAAATTTATATGGAACCAGAAAAGACCTCGAATAGCCAAAGGGATATTGAGAAACAAAGCCAAAGTTGGTGGCATCACAATTCCAGACTTCAAGCTCTATTACAAAGCTGTCAATATCAAGACAGCATGGTACTGGCACTAAAACAGACACATAGATCAATGGAACAGAATAGAGAGCCCAGAAATAGACCCTCAACTCTATGGTCAACTAATCTTTGACAAAGCAGGAAAGAATGTCCAATGGAAAATAGACAGCCTCTTTAATAAATGGTGTTGGGAAAATTGGACAGCGATGTGCAGAAAAATGAAATTGGACCATTTCCTTATACCACACACAAAAATAGACTCAAAATGTATGAAGGACCTCAATGTGAGAAAGGAATCCATCAAAATCCTTGAGGAGAACACAGGCAGCAACCTCTTCGACCTCAGCCGCAGCAACATCTTCCTAGGAACATCGCCATAGGCAAGGGAAGCAAAGGCAAAAATGAACTTTTGGGATTTCATCAAGATCAAAAGCTTTTGCACAGCAAAGGAAACAGTTAACAAAACCAAAAGACAACTGACAGAATGGGAGAAGATATTTGCAAACAACATATCAGATAAAGGACTAGTGTCCAAAATCTATAAAGAACTTAACAAACTCAACACCCAAAGAACAAATAATCCAATCAAGAAATGGGCAGAGGACATGAACAGACATTTCTGCAAAGAAGACATCCAGATGGTCAACAGACACATGAAAAAGTGCTCCATATCACTCGGCATCAGGGAAATACAAATCAAAACCACAATGAGATATCACCTCACACCAGTCAGAATGGCTAAAATCAACAAGTCAGGAAATGACAGATGCTGGCGAGGATGCGGAGAAAGGGGAACACTCCTACACTGTTGGTGGGAATGCAAGCTGGTGCAACCACTCTGGAAAACAGCATGGAGGTTCCTCAAAATGTTGAAAATAGAACTGCCCTATGACCCAGTAATTGCACTACTGGGTATTTACCCTAAGGATACAAACATAGTGATCCAAAGGGGCACGTGCACCCGAATGTTTATAGCAGCGATGCCACAATAGCCAAACTATGGAAAGAACCTAGATGTCCATCAACAGATGAATGGATCAAGAAGATGTGGGTATATATACACAATGGAATACTATGCAGCCATCAAAAGAAATGAAATCTTGCCATTTGCGACAGCATGGATGGAACTAGAGCGTATCATGCTTAGCGAAATAGGTCAAGCAGAGAAAGACAACTTTCATATGATCTCCCTGATATGAGGAAGTGGTGATGCAACATGGGGGCTTAAGTGGGTAGGAGAAGAATCCATAAAACAAGATGGGATAGGGAGGGAGACAAACCATAAGTGACTCTTAATCTCACGAAAGAAACTGAAGGTTGCCGGGGGGAGGGGGGTTGGGAGAAGGGGGGTAGGGTTATGGACATTGGGGAGGGTATGTGCTTTTGGGTAAATTGGAAGGGGAGGTGAACCATGAGAGACTATGGACTCTGAAAAACAATCTGAGGGTTTTGAAGTGGCGGGGGGGTGGGAGGTTGGGGTATCAGGTTGTGGGTATTATAGAGGGCACGGCTTGCATGGAGCACTGGGTGTGGTGAAAAAATAATAAATACTGTTTTTCTGAAAATAAATAAATTGGAAAAAACACCCCCCCCCAAAAAAATAAAGTTTCTATGAAAAAAAAAAAAGAATTCCCCTGGGAAGCCGTCTGGCACAGGGAAATTGTTTCTTGGGTTATATATTTTTTTAAAATTTATTTTTTATTTATTTTCAGCAAAACAGCATTCATTATTTTTGCACCACACCCAGTGCTCCATGCTATCCGTGCCCTCTATAATACTCACCACCTGGTACCCCGACTTCTTGGGAGATTTTTGATGACTGCTTCCAATCTTATTGGTTATGGGTCTGTTTGGGTTTTCTTTTTCTTCCTGGCTCAGTTTTGGTAGTTTATACAGCTTTAGGAATACATCGATTTCTTTCAGATTGTCAAAACTGTATAGTTGCTCATAATATGTTCTTATAATTACTTATATTTCTTTGGTGTTGTTTGTGATTTCTCCTCTTTCATTCATGATTTTATTACTTTGGGTCCTTTCTCTTTTCTTTTTGATAAGTCTAGCCAGGGGTTTATCAATCTTATCAATTCTTTCAAAGAACCATCTCCTAGTTTCATTGATCTGTTCTACTGTTCTTTTGGTTTCTATTTCATTGGTTTTTGCTCTGCTCTGTATTATTTCTCTTCTCCTGCTAGGTGTAGGCTTTGTTTGTTTTTCTTTCTCAAGGTCCCTTAGGTGTAAGGTTAGGTTGTATACTTGAGAATTTTCTTGTTTCTTGAGAAAGGCTTGTATCGCTATATACTTTCCTCTCAGAACCATCTTTGCTGTGTCCCAAGGATTTTGAACAGTTGTGTTTTCACTAACATTTCTTTCCATGAATATTTTTCAATTCTTGTTTAATTTCCCAGATGACCCATTCATTCTTTAGTAGGATGCTCTTTAGCCTCCATGTATTTGAGTTCTTTCCAACTTTATTCTTGTGATTGAGTTCTAGCTTCAGAACATTGTGCTCTCAAAATATACAGGGAATGATCCCAATCTTTTGGTTCTGATTGAGACCTGATTTCTGACCCAGGACATGATCTATTCTGGAGAATGTTCCATGTGCACTAGAGAAGAATGTCTATTCTGTTGCTTTGGGATAGAATGTTCTGAATATATCTGTGATGTCCATTTCATCCAGTGTGCCATTTAAAGACTTTATTTCCTTGTTGATCTTTTGCTTAGATGATCTGTCCATTTCAGTGAGAGGGGTGTTAAAGCCCCTTATTATTATCATATTATTGTCAATGTGTTTGTTATTATAATTGGTTTATATAATTGGCTTCACCCATGTTAGGAGCATAGATATTTAAAATTGTTAGATCTTCTTGTTGGACATACCCTTTGAGTATGATATAATGTCCTTCCTCTCCTCTTATTATAGTTTTTGGCTCAAAATCTAATTTGTCTGATATAAGGATTGCAATCCTAACTTTCTTTTGATTTCCACTAACATGGTAAATTGCTTTCCACCCCCTCACTTTAAATCTGGAGGTGTCTTCGGATCTAAAATGTGTTTCTTGCAGGCACCATATTGATTTTTTTTCCCCATTCTGATACCCTATGTCTCTTGATTGGGGCAGTTAGTCCATTTACATTCAGGGTAACTATTGAAAGGTATGAATTTAATGCCATTGTATTGCCTGTAAGGTGACTGGTGCTGTATATTGTCTCTATTCCTTTCTGATCTGTTACTTTAAGGCTTTCTCTTTGCTTAGAGGACCCTTTCAATATTTCCTGTAGGACTGGTTTGTTGTTTGCAAATTCTTTTAGTTTTTATTTGTTCTGGAAAATTTTTATCTCTCCTTCTATTTTCAATGACATCTTATCTGGATATAGTATTCTTGGCTGCATATTTTTTCTCCTTTAGTGCTCTGAATATATCATGCCAGTCATTTCTGGCCTTCCAGGTGTCTGCGGATAGATCTGCTACCAATCTAATATTTCTACCATTGTATATCACAGACTTCTTGTCCTGAGCTTTTCTCAGGATTTTCTCTTTGTCTCTCAGACTTGTATGTTTTACTATTAGAGGACGGGATGTGGACCTATTTTTATTGATTTTGAGGGGGGGTTCTCTGTGCCTCCTGGATTTTGCTTGTTTCCTTTCAGAAATTAAGACATTAAGAAATCCAGAAATTAAAGAAGTTTTTCTGCTATAATTTGCTTCAGTATACCGTTTGCATCCCCCTTTCTTCTTCTGGGACCCCAATTATTCTAATATTGTTTCATCTTATTGTATCACTTATCTCTGGAATTCTCCCCTTGTGATCCAGTAATTGTTTTTCTCAGCTTCTTTATTCTCCATCATTCGGTCTTCTATATAACTAATTCTTTCTTCTGCCTTATTTATCCTAACTGTAAGAGCCATATTTTTTATTGTACCTCATTAATAGCCTTTTAAATTTTAACTTGGTTAGATTTTAATTATTTTATTTATCCAGAAAGGGATTTTATTTCTCCAGATAGGGATTCTTTAGTATCTTCTATGCTTTTCTTAAGCCCAGCTAGCATTTTTATAATTGCCATTCAGAACTATAGTTCTGACACTTACTAATGTCCATATTGATTATGTCCCTAGCTGTCAGTACAATATCTTTTTTTTTGTGGTGAGTTTTTCTGCTATGTTGTTTTGTCCAGAGAAGAATAGATGAATGAGAGAACAAAATGCTAACAATGATCCCAGGAAAATATATGCTAACCATATCAGAAGAGATCTGAAATAGGGAGGAGAAAAAAGGAAAAAAAATATGATTAGGGTATTAGGTAGAACAGAGTCACACATTTGATTTTGGGTGTATTTTGGTCTGTTAGAAGCAACAGACTCCCAATATTGGAAAGAAAGAAAAAAGCATATATATATATATATATATATATATACACATACATATACATACACACATACATGCATATATATGTATATATATATATATATATATATATATGGGTAAGTATGATGAAGGAATGGAATATGAGTCTAAAGATTAAAATTTAAAAAGAATTTTAAAAAGGAATTGATTAAGATAAGCAGTTGGTTGAGAAAAAAAAAAAAGAAGAGCATGTTCTTCTAGAGGCTAGAGACTAGAACAAAGCCATGTGCTAGATTTAGGGTATATTTTAGTCTGTTAGAAGAAACTGTATCCCAAAATTTCAAAGAAAAAACAACTTATATGTATATACAACATAAGGTTAAATACAATGAAGGGATAGCATATGACTATAAAAATGATAATTAAAATATTTTTAAAAGGTATTGATAACAAATAGCATGGAGGACAAGGGGTGTTAGAGAGGAGAAGGGAGTTTGGGTAAATTGGAAGGGGAGGTGAACCATGAGAGACTATGGACTCTGAAAAACAATCTGAGGGGTTTGAAGTGGCGGGGGGGTGGGAGGTTGGGGTACCAGGTGGTGGGTATTATAGAGGGCATGGCTTGCATGGAGCACTGGGTGTGGTGAAAAAATAATGAATAATATTTTTCTGAAAATAAATAAATTGGAAAAAAAAGTATTGATAAGATAAAATAGTTAAAATAGGATAAAACAGAAAAGAGGAATAATTTAAAAAAATAGAAAAAGGAAAAAATTTAAAAAATTTAACTTTGAATGACTAAAGAATCATGGGAAAAAAGCCATGTATTCTATGTGCTGTATTTCCCTAGCCCTGGTATTTTGCAGTTCTCATTGATTGATAGAGTTGGTCTTGGTTGGATGTTCTTGCTAACCTTCTCTGGGAGGGCCCTGTTGCAGTGATTCTCAAATGTCTTTTCCCAAGGTGGAATTGCACCACCCTTGCCAGGGGCCAGGCTGAGCATCTGCTCTGGTTTGTTTTCTGCAGCTATTGTTCCCTGAACAGTTTCCATATAGCTTTGGAGGAGGGGAATGAAAATGGCAGCCTCCCAATCTCTGGTTAATAGGAGCTGAGAGCTCAGGCCCACCTCTTCAGTGAGCCCTCAGAGAAAAGTCAATCATGCATGTCTCTCTGGTCTCTGGCTGTGCTCTGAGCTCACCCAGCCTGTGACTGAGCATTTCTGTCTCTGGTGCACACCCCTGTTTGGAGTCTTCAAACCCAGCAGATTCCCATAGCATGCTCCTGTGCTTCTCCTCCTGGTGGAAAGAGTAGGGGATCTCTCCAGATCACCACTTGTGGGGTTCCTGCTCAAAGAGTAGTGGCCCAACTGTGTTTTGAATCATGCTTTATGGTGACTCCAAGTGGAAAGCCCACTCCTCCGCTCCATCTCTGTAGCTGGCTTCACTCCTCTGATACCTGGGAGCTCTGCCACACTCAGACACCCCCGGTCATCCTGTGACCCTGATGGTCCTGAGACCACACTGAACCAGCAAGGGTTCCACCCTTACTTAGCCACTGGATTGATGTCCCTCCACTCAGCAGACTTCTAAAAGTTCTGATTATGTGCTCTGTTACTCTATCACTTGCTCTAAGCTGTCCCCACCCCCTGCAGTCTATCTTCCCATAAATCCCCTTGGATTCACTTCTCTGCACATACTACCTTCCAGAAAGTGGTCACTTTTCTGTTCATAGAATTGCTGCTACTCTTCTCTTCAATATCCTTTTGAGTTTTAGGTGTCTAGAATGGTTTGACAACTATCTAGCTGAATTCCTGGAACAAGAGGAAATTTAGGTCTCCTATTCCTCTGCCATCTTGCTCTTCCTCTTCAAGTTAGAAGATAACCTTTAACAGGTAAGGCAATTCCCCTCTATTTGTACATTCCCGAGGTTATTTTTATTACCAATGCATGGTGAATTTTGCTGCATGATTTTCCTGAATCTATTGAGAAATTTGTGTTTTTCCCTCCATTAAGGTTAATAAGGTGAATCAAATATAGATAAATTTTCAGTGATTAAAGTGACTTTTCATTCCATAATCAACCTCACTTGTTCATAATATATTTTTTTGTTGTTTTTGTATTCAATTTCAAATATTTTGTTTAGAATTTGTATATCTATGTTCATGAGAGATGTTGGCTTATAATTTTCTTGTAAACCCTGGGAGTGTTTGATGCTGAGTTTGTGATAACCTCAAGAATATTGGAAAATATTCCCGCTATTCCTGCTTTCTGAAAGTATTTATGTAATTTCTTGTTTCACTCTTGAGAAGATTTCACCATGAAGGTATCTAGGACCAGAGTTTTCTCTAGGGAAAAATTTTCAGTTATGATTTCATCATCTTTAACACATACGGAATAATCAGGCTTTTTTTTTTTAAATTTCTGTTCAGTGTAACAGTATTCATTGTTTTTACACCACATCCAGTGCTCCATGAAATACATTCTCTCTTATACCCACCACCTGGTACCTCCAACCTCTCACCCCCCGCCCCTTCAAAATCCTCAGATTGTTTTTCAGAATCCATAACCTCTCATGGTTCACCTCCCCGTCCAATTTCCCTCAACTCCCTTCTCTCCATCTCCCCTTGTCCTCCATGCTATTTGTTATGCTCCACAGATAAGTGAAACCATATGATAATTGAATCTCTCTGCTTGACTTATTTCACTCAGCATAATCTCTTCCAGTCCCGTCCATGTTGCTACAAAAGTTGGGTATTCATCCTTTCTGATGGAGGCATAATACTCCATAGTGTATTGACCACATCTTCCTTATCCATTTATCCGTTGAAGGGCATGTTGGTTCTTTCCATAGTTTGGCGACCGTGGCCATTGCTGCTATAAACATTGGGGTACAGATGGCCCTTCTTTTCACGACATCTGTATCTTTAGGGTAAATACCCTAAAAGCGTGCTGCCTTTCCGTTGAGATCAGGAACAAGAAAAGGATGCCCACTTTCAACACTCTTGTTCAACATAGTATTAAAAGTTCTAGCAACAGCAATCAGACAACAAAGAGAAATAAAAGGTATCCAAATTGGTAATGAAGAAGTCAAACTCTCTCTCTTCGCAGATGACATGATTCTTTATATGGAAAACCCAAAAGACTCCACCCCCAAACTACTAGAACTCATACAGCAATTCAGCAACGTGGCAGGATACAAAGTCAATGTACAGAAATCAGTCACTTTCTTATACACTAACAATGAAAATACAGAAAGGGAAATTAGAGAATCGATTCCATTTACTATAGCACCAAGAACCATAAGATACCTGGGAATAAACCTAACCAAAGAGGTAAAGGATCTGTACTCGAGGAACTACAGAACACTCATGAAAGAAATTGAAGAAGACACAAATAGATGGAAGACCATTCCATGCTCTTGGATCGGAAGAATAAACATTGTTAAAATGTCTATACTGCCTAGAGCAATCTAAAATTTTAATGCCATTCCGATCAAAATTCCACCGGCATTCTTCAAAGAGCTGGAGCAAATAATCCTAAAATTTGTATGGAATCAGAAGAGACCCCGAATCGCTAAGGAAATGTTGAAAAACAAAACTAAAGCTGGCGGCATCACGATACCTGATTTCAAGCTTTATTACAAAGCTGTGATCACCAAAACAGCATGGTACTGGCATAAAAACAGACACATAGACCAGTGGAACAGAGTAGAGAGCCCTGATATGGACCCTCAACTCTATTGTCAATTAATCTTCGACAAAACAGGAAAAAATATACAGTGGAAAAAAGACAGTCTCTTCAATAAATGGTGCTGGGAAAACTGGGAAGCTATATGTAGAAGAATGAAACTTGACCATTCTCTTACACCGTACACAAAGATAAACTCAAAATGGGTAAAAGACCTCAACGTGAGACAGGAATCCATCAGAATCCTAGAGGAGAGCATAGGCAGTAATCTCTTCAATATCAGCCACAGCAACTTCTTTCAAGATATGTCTCCAAAGGCAAAGGAAACAAAAGGGATAATAAACTTTTGGGACTTCATCAAAATCAAAAGCTTCTGCAAAGCAAAGGAAACAGTCAAAAAAACAAAGAGGCAACCCACGGAATGGGAGAAGATATTTGCAAATGACAGTACAGATAAAAGGTTGATATCCAGGATCTATAATGAACTCCTCAAACTCAACCCACACGAAACAGACAAACACATCAAAAAATGGGCAGAAGATATGAACAGACACTTCTCCAATCAAGACATACAAATGGCTACCAGACACATGAAAAAATGTTCATCATCATTAGCCCTCAGGGAGATTCAAATTAAAACCACATTGACTATGGACTCTGAAAAACAGTCTGAGGGGTTTGAAGTGGCGGGGGGGTGGGAGGTTGGGGTACCAGGTGGTGGGTATTATAGAGGGCACGGCTTGCATGGAGCACTGGGTGTGGTGAAAAAATAATGAATAATGTTTTTCTGAAAATAAATAAATTGGAAAAAAAAAACCACATTGAGATATCACCTTACACCAGTTAGAATGGCCAAAATTAACAAAACAGGAAACAGCATGTGGTGGAATAGATTTGGAGAAAGGGAACCCTCTTACACTGTTGGTGGGAATGCAAGTTGGTGCAGCCTCTTTGGAGAACCATGTGGAGATTCCTCAAGAAATTAAAAATAGAGCTTCCCTCTGACCCTGCAATTGCACTCCTGGGTATTTACCCCAAAGATACAGATGTCGTGAAAAGAAGGGCCATCTGTACCCCAATGTTTATAGCAGCAATGGCCACGGTCACCAAACTATGGAAAGAACCAAGATGCCCTTCAATGGAAGAATGGATAAGGAAGATGTGGTCCATATACACTATGGAGTATTATGCCTCCCTCAGAAAGGATGAATACCCAAGTTTTGTAGCAACATGGACGGGACTGGAAGAGATTATGCTGAGTGAAATAAGTCAAGCAGAGAGAGCCAATTATCATATGGTTTCACTTATTTGTGGAGCATAACAAATAGCATGGAGTACAAGGGGTGTTAGAGAGGAGAAGGGAGTTGGGGTAAATTGGATAGGGAGGTGAACCACGAGAGATTATGGACTCTGAAAAACAATCTGAGGTGTTTGACGTGGCGGGGGGGTGGGAGGTTGGGGTAACCAGGTGGTGGGTATTATAGAGGGCACGGCTTGCATGGAGCACTGGGTGTGGTGAAAAAATAATGAATACTGTTTTTCTAAAAATAAATAAATTGGAATAAAAATTTTTTTAATGAAACAAATACATAAAATTAACAAAGTGATTTTTTTGTAATGTGGTAATACATGAAACAAGGATATGTCTCTTCTCAGCAACCATATTGAGGCTTAACTTCTGCCATAAACATCTGGGAATCAAGTTAATATTTATAGTGTGCCTACTAAGTACCAGACACTAAGCTTGGACTGGGGATATGAGAAACTTAGGATGTAACTCAAGAGTTTTTTATAACTCATAGGTTATGCTATTGCATAGCCAAGGTTGGGACCAGTAGTGTGGAAAGCGCCTAGGTTTCAAAAACCCAAGTAGCATAAATTTATCTTGGCTCAATTGCTGTAATCTTAGGCATCATTAGACTTCTGTGAGCTTTAGTTTTTTCATCTAGGGCAATAGAAAAACTTCACAGGGCAAATGTGTATGTAAAATAAGAACATATAAAAAGTGTCTGGTACACAGTAGATATTCAATTAAAATACCTCTGTGGAAAGGAGAAATTAGAAGGAATGAAAGAAAAAGAGAGATCAGCCAACTTGATCCCTTGATATTTTGATGAAATCAGTGTTGTGAAATGTGATATAATAGACCCTAAAGAAGGGTCTTTCAAAACCCAGCAATTCAAAAATGCATGCAGAAATGCAGCACCTTCCCAAAACAGACAAGTACCAGTTGCCTAGTGCCAAAGAGGCAGCCACCCTCAAAAAAAAAAAAAGTTCTCATCACAAGAAAAAAGTTGTCATAACTGACTTGATGGATATTAACTAAACACATTATGGTAATCATTTTGAAATACACAAATATCAAATCATCATGTTGTATACCTGAAACTAACACAGTGTTATGTGCCAATTATATTTAAACAAAACTGGAAAAATAAAAGATAAAATGATACATAAGGAAAAATACTGTAGAAATATTAAATTTCAATACTAGTCATTCATCAAGGACAAATTTCAATACAAAAGAAAGTAGGATAATCCAGCTGGGAATGTTATTCAAATGATATTTGGAAAAATTATGGACTTCAAAGTCTCAGGTTGTTTCTACAAAAATATTCCTTGGAAACACTGAACAAATGCATGGGGATTGCAAAATAGTTCAATGCATTTATCTGTGAAAATCAAACCCTAAAGTTTCTATGTCTGGAAAACTGTTGAAAGCCATACCAGCCACATCTCAGAATGGAGGCTTAGTGGGCATATTAGAGTTGTGGAGGGATGTCACCTGAGATCTAATGGAAAGTTCCTTGTAGGAGGTATATGGGATAAAGTGAAGATTATAGAGTCACGAAAATGAAGATAATGAAGAAAAGGACACATACCACAGCAAATAGTGCAATTCCTCCCCTCCCCAAGGATGCCCTAAAAAAGTGTCAATCTTCTTTATAAACAATAAGAAGAATAACAAAAACAAAATTGAAAAAAGAATCTTAGTAGGAAGGAAGGAAAGAAAGAAAGAAGAGCAAGAAAGAAAAGCTACCCAGAGAGGTTTCACAGATGGAAAATCTTTTTTTTTTTTAGATTTTTTATTTATTTGTCAGAGACAGAGGGAGAGAGTGAGCGAGCACAGGCAGACAGAGAGGCAGGCAGAGGCAGAGGGAGAAGCAGGCTCCCCGCCGAGCAAGAAGCCCAATGTGGGACTCAATCCCAGGACCCTGGGATCATGACCTGAGCCGAAGGCAGCCGCCCAACCAACTGAGCCACCCAGGTGTCCCCACAGATGGAAAATCTTAATAGATTCTGGAAAGATCTGAGGAGTGAAACAATGACCACAGGTGCCAAAATAAAAAGAGTCAGGAATGTTCAGAGTAAAGGACTTCACCCCAAAAGCCAAAGTTCTGGAGTAACATATATACTTCCACCCAATCAACCCTTCACAACGCAAAAGCTATCTCTGAAGCAGGAAGTAGGCGAATTGTCTATGTTCCTTGCAAATCAGGGGACAGGCAGGTTTCCTTAAGTACAAAGTTTGTTTCTTTAGGGCCAAACACTCCCACCCCAATCCAGTTCCACTTGGCTAAGGCTTGGCAAGACCCTCAGATAAGGAGTCAGTCAGGGCAAATTCGCAAGTGACCACAGAATCCAGGAAAGATGGCTTCCTTTGAAGCAGGAGGAAACAAGGAAACAAGGATCCAAAAATATTTCCATTGTTGTCTGAGGAAAAAAGAATCAGAATCCATACTGGGATTAAAAAGTAAACTTTCCTTTCCAACATAAAAATAATTCCTGAATTCTACTAATAATTCCAAAGGTGAATCTGATCCATTTTACCTCTTACACTCTTCTCAGCAGCTTCTGGATTCCCTGCTTGATCTCCTTGGTTCTCACACCATAAACAATGGGGTTCAGAGCTGGGGGGATGAGGTGGTGCAGGATGTTGAGCAGGATGGGGACATCTGGGGGAATCTTCTTCCTAGCCATGTTAGTGATGACCAGAACCAACAGGACTGTGCTGAAAAAGAGGATGAGGATGAAGTGGGAACCACATGTGCTCAGGGCCTTGGCTGCAGCACCCTCAGCCTTGATCCTTAGCACAGCTTTCAGGATGAAGGAGTAGGACAGAACAATAAGAATAAGGTCAGAGCCCAGTAGGGTCCAGCCTGCCACAAACTGGTAGAGCCGGTTGAAGGTGATGTCATCACAAGAGAGTTTGGACACAGACAGGTTAGTGCAGATACAGTTCTTGATGATGTTCTTTGCACAGTATCTGAGTCGAGAAGAAAGAGCTGGAACAGGAAGAGAAAAGAAGCCATTCCGGGCCACAACAAATATGGTAGCTTTAACCACAAATTGGTCAGTGATTATGGATGGGTATCTCAGTGGGTGGCAAATGGCCACATAGCGGTCATAGGCCATGATCATGAATGTACAGGACTCCATGGTCAGAAAACTATTCATGATGAACATCTGGAGGAAGCAGGCTGAAAAGCTGATGGACTTGAGATCAAACCAGAAGATGGCCAGGACCTTGGGGATGACTGTCAGGCAGAGTACAATGTCCAGCAGGGAAAGGAGGCTAAGCAGGTAGTACATGGGCTCATGCAGAGAGACCTCCAGCCAAATGGTGATCAGGAGGGTGGCATTGGCCCCCATGGCCAGGAGGAAGAGGAGGCTGAGGGGCAGGGACAGCCAGTGCTGCCAACTCTGGTAGTTAGGGAAGCAGATGAGGAGAAATTCAGAAACAGGAGCAGTGGAGTAGTTGCTGGGTGAAGCCATATAAAGTATTCTGATCACGCTGGAAATTCAGAGTTTCTAAAAATGTAGGACAAAATATATTTTAAAAACTACATGTTCTAGAGTAGTAAAACTTGGTTTTCCATTGAGGCACTTAACCTGCCTCAGTGAAGTTCTCAAACCATCATTATTATTGCCAGCTTCATCATCACTATCAATCATTGCTGACACTTAGCTGAACACTCCAGCTCTAAGCTGAATGCTTTAAATTATTATCTTATTTCATCCTTAAAAAAAGCTTAAGAATATTTAATAATGATATCTTAATTTCACAGTTAATGAAAGGGTATAGGCAAAAGGGGATAAAACAGTTTATTCAAAATTAAAGACCGAGACAAGGACTGTGACAAGAGTCTGACTCTAGAGTCTCTGTTTTCAGCCCCTACACATTATTTAGTCTCACCAAGCACAATTAATTAACTAAGCCCTAGTTTAGAAGGGTTAGGGTTACTATTTTAGCTGACTGTGTGGAAGTCCTAGAAAAGTCTACTCCCCTACTCCATAGATATGGACAGGGTCTGACTTTGGAGTTCCTTGCTGTTATTCAGAAAACAATTGAATTAGAGGTAGAACATCCTTGACTGCACCCAACAGCAATTATTTCTTCCAGCCCCAGAGGGGATTTCACTTTGGACATAGTGTTTATCACTTTTACTGGATTATTTGCTGTTATTTCTCTTTGGAAGTTTCAAGTTTCTCTTTTCAAGTTTCAAATTACTTTCTTTTCTTTCAAGAGTGTTTTATTTGGTTTGGACATTTTAAATGAGACTGCATTTTATATTCTGGTGACAGAGACAGTTAGTACTGAGGGGTACACTAGGAGAGTATAAAAAATTTTAAGTGCTGGTTTATTTTTATTTATTTTTTATTTATTTATTTTTTAAAAAAGATTTTATTTATTTATTTATTTGTCAGGGATAGAGGGAGAGAGAGCGAGCGAGCACAGGCAGACAGAGAGGCAGGCAGAGGCAGAGGGAGAAGCAGGCTCCCTGCCGAGCAAGGAGCCTGATGTGGGACTCGATCCCAGAACGCTGGGATCATGACCTGAGCCGAAGGCAGCCGCTTAAACCAACTGAGCCACCCAGGAGTCCCTTAATTGCTGGTTTAAATAGGTGATGGGAATTAAGGAGTATACTTGTTGCAATGAATACTGGGTAATGTACTGAATTCTTGAATCACTGTATTGTACTCTTGAAACTGACATAACACTAAATGTTAACTATCTGGAATTTAGATAAAAACTTAAAAATTTGTACCCCGGGGGATAAAAATATATTATATGTTTATAAAAAATAAAAAATAATTGTAAGTGCTATGAGTGTTTTTTAAATAAAAACAAGTCCTTCATGGGGTCCAAAAGAGGAACACATTTTGAAACTTAGAGGAAAAGAAAAATATCCCATTAGCTTAGGCAGGAAGGAGAGGCCTGCAGGCTACAATGATATCAAGGGTTTGAGCCTAAGAGTAGCTACCATTCTGTGACTGAAGGATTGAGTACTGTAATGTTATCTTCAGTTCTCCCATGTAGGTTCCTTGACTTGGACTACTCTAGAAGGACTTTGGGAACCCTTGCTATAGTTAGGCAATAAACTAACCTGTCCCAGGAATTCTATCTAAAATTGAGCCACTCTAATCATGGGGGCCTTGACTGATGCGCTGTTAAACCTTTCCTTTTCCACTCTGAGGGAGTACAGGCTTAGACAGTTTACTCTGCCAAAGATTGTAGACCAAGAACATCTTGGATCTTTCTGGAGGCCACTTCCTGTTCTATTTTCTGGTTGAGTCAGTAGAGTCCTCTGAATTATCCTATGTTGCTGAAACTGCACCAAATACCTATCTGCTCCTCACATGGTGATCTTTTCTTTATACCAAGAACTATTCCTCGTTTCAGGATGGACAGGAAGCAATGGATTTGACAAACATTTCAAAATCAGAATCAGTAAGAATTACATGTAGGGGATGAGTAAAGAAAAGCATCTGAAGTTTCAGTATCCAAAAATAGCCCAAACATGTACCTACTCTTCACTGTTGGGCAAAATGATAGGTAACAAAATGAAGAAAATTGAATAAAACAGGGTCTTGAATCCCAAGTCACAGTGTTAGGAATGACTTTATGCTTTTGAACTTGAGTGACAGGAAGAATGAAATCTTTACTGAAAAATTGGAAAAGGGGAATAAAGAAAAAGGAAGGGGTTTTCAGAGCAAGAATATGAATTTATATTTTAAGAGTTACACAGGAGCTATTTGTAAAATATACAGGTAGAGTTTTCAAGCAATCATTCAAAATAATAGCCTAAAATTCAGTAGGAAATTCAAGTCTGAAAATGAAGATTAAAAAGAAATAAGGAAAGCTGTGCCCTCTATAATACCCACCACCTGCATGGAGCACTGGGTGTGGTGAAAAAATAATGAATACTGTTTTTCTGAAAATAAATAAATTGGAAAAAAAAAGAAATAACAAAAAAAGGCAGTGAATATAGCCTAATGTTTAAACTTGTGGGGTCACTATATTGTATGCCTGAAACTAATGTAACATTATATGCCAAGTATACTCAAATAAAAAATAATTTTAAAAAAGATAACTCTCAGATAAGAGATATCTTGAGAAATAGAGCTAGGGGTCTTTAGGAAAAGTGTTCAAAACAGTTGAGGTTCACCAAAGTAACATGGAAGCTAGCCAATAAGTCAGTTTTAGGCATATAAATATATATAGGATTTTTTTTAACCTGGTAAGCAGAATTGTCTGTGGTTCCTGTGGCTCAGATTGAATTATCCTAGCATGTGCGATCTATATTCTGTAAACTCATCCGCTTTGATGAGGTTTTTGTTAGTTAGTTTAGTTTAGTTTTGTTTTGATACTCTTTTTCCCCCTCACTGCTAAACAAAGGGCGAAGGGGTCAAGATGACAGTAAGTGCTGTCATAGCCAAAGAAGCAGAAGTGACCTGGAACGTCATGGCAGACTGAGAGAGGGATCTTAGGAGGCAAATAATTAGTATAGTTGGGATTACTGATCCTGCTCACCTCTCTCACAGGCAAGTCTCTTCTAGGAGAGTGAAATGTGCATGAGAAGGTATGAGACTACTTCCAGAGAAGATAATGAAGGTATTGCTTTGATCCAAGGACTTTCACTTTGAATATCCCAGATTTTCCAAATACAGATTATTAACACACACACTCCTTTCTACCTTTGTATATTTTCAAGACAAACCAAGGATACAGGGGTAAAAGTGGGGTAGGGACAGTTATTTAATGCATTTTTACATATATATGTGATCAGGAAAATGACCCTCGGTATGAAATAGAGAAATAGAAAACATTCCCACTTTTTTGGAAAAGACTTGTCCTTTCCATAAACTTTAAGTTCTATAAACTTGGCATGACCTAATCTACTTGAATAAGCAAATTAATAGTCAGTGCCTTCCCTAAACCTGGTCTTAATGTTAGGCATACAAATGTATAGCATGCATTAGGCAAGAACTGGTATCTTTATTAATAGATGAAAATTGACCTACAAACACTTATAAGACAGTATAGTTGTGGTAATAAAGATGATCTTACAAACAGTGGGAAAGAGATAAATACATAGATGGACAAAGCAATGTGATATGGTTTAAAAGTTGGCTTTGGAAAGAAATGAAGCCTGACTATTAAACCCATAGAAGACCTTGAGAGCGATTTAAACCCTGTGATACATACATTCCTCATTTATGAAATAGAAAAATGATATTTAGCTTCAGATGTTATTGTGGGTAGAAAAAAATTCTATGATTTCCTGAGGCCCTATGAGGCCAAGAGACACTATTAGCTGAGAAGGATACAAAAATGAGGCCACATTCACCTGGGAGAGGAGCACTCTGTAGGCAATGGAAAGAGAAGAAACATCTATGTGGTTGTTCAGCATGACCAGTAAAAAGGTGCTAGGGGCTGGTAGATCCTAAGTTCTTCAGGGGAAGCAGGCAGGAGAGCAGAGTGTCAGGAGACATGGGTAAGATGTGCAGGTGCAAACATGTGAGGTCCACCTGAGAGTAGGCATGATCATGTACACTGTAAGGAAGCACATAGGATTTGAGGCTGGGAAGTGATGTGCTGTAGATGGGACACAATGGATCACACAGAAGGGTGAAAGATTCTGGAGAGGCCTGAGTAGTCTGAAGAAAAAGCGATGAACATCTGAAGGAAGGCCATTGCAGAAAAGAAGAAGAAGAAAAAAAAGAAGGTTATATCTGAGGTGTAGGGAGATCTACAGGGTTTAATGTAAGAGAGGATGAGAGGACAGAGAGACTGGAGTCCAGAACATCACCAAGACCTTTTAACTGATACAGAACTCCTGTAACACTGATATTTTCTCCCAGGTGGTAATATAATTTCATTTCTGTTAGTAAATCCCTTAAGATCTGGGACCATCCTTCCTCTCTTTCTGCATTCTCCTCAGTGAAATTGAGGTCTTCTAATCTGAGATATGAGGACTCATTGGCCATCTGGGGCATTGTTCTGATATTCAATATTCAATTCCATTCATTTGTACTGACAGACTGACATTTATGGAGGGGTGAACCTTGTTCTAAGTGCTATTGAATAAACATGATCTCTGCCAATGATATATTGACAGTCTGGAAAGATCAGACATGACTTGCATAAACAAAATTACAACAGAATACCCAAGCCCAGATGAGAAAACAGACTGATCACCTTGGCTCATAGATGAATTTAGATGAGCACAGAAAGGAAGATTCTGACCAACCAGGCACAGGGTCTTGGTGTCCCAGCCATGATATGCAATGGGGGCAGCAATCTTTGAGTCTAAAAAGTTTGCAAACCCTGGATGGATGCATAATGACTCAGCCTCATCTCTAACAGCATTAGATCAGTTCCTGCTACTCAGCCTTATACCAGATCTAAACATCTTGGCAGGGTGAGTATATATACCAGGTCCTACTGAAAGAGTTCTTTTTGCTTTGCATACTAAGGTCCTGGAGTCCCTCCTCTCCTCGTTATATCCTTCCTCAAAATCATCCTGCTTGGTCCAGCTTGAGACTCACCAGCTTCAGAAGGCTGTACTGCTGCTGTTTCTGGCTGCTGGAGAAAGCACTAAACCGGCCCCTCCAAGGGCTCTGGAGGCTGGTGTTATGAACTCTGCCTCCACTGTGGCCCCTCTCCCCATTGCTCATGGGATTGGTGCTCTTGTTAAGCACTAGGGCTTTGAGGCCCCAATGGTCTATTTCCCAAGAGAACAAATTGTAAAAGGCTTGTTTCAGCACTGTCAATAAAATAAGGGTAAGAGAGGTCAAAGGCTCTTGAGAAGTCTAAATAAAGAAATCCTTAGAAAATAAAGGTAAGGAAACTGTGTGATGAGAATCTTCTCCAGGAAACTTTATGTACGTGCACCTGTGGGGAAGAACTGACTACTCTCCTCAGCCTTATAACTCTGTGGAGAGGTGACACAGGGACACCTCCAGCCATAAAAGGAGCATGGATCTCAGAGGAGCATGAACCATGGGCCACCAGGGGGCCATGGAGCACATTCTCTGTGAGCCCCTCTCCTGCAGTAGGAGCATCAGCAGTCTGCACCCAAGCAAATCCCTGGGTGGGGCCCTGTTTGCACACATGCGGTCTCATGTTCAATATTTAACCTTTGTGACTGTTCTTGGTCTAAACTCTGATACCAAAGTATGGCTGCATAAAGATCAACCATTAACAATCTTCACCTTCCTCACAGCAACACTTGGCATTTTTTCCTTGGGAACAAGTGTAACTGCCACCAGTGCAGTCCCCACTCTAAAGGGATGCACAGTAGGACTTAGAAGATCACCACTCCTGTGGACCTTCCCAGATGTGTCTTATGATAGAGATTCTCAGGCTAAATGCAGTCTCTTTTGGGCTTTAGGCACAGAAATTTTGGAGAGAGGAGAGCAAGTGTGAGTCTAGTTTTCATACTTTCCTACCCACAACTGGAAGGGAGATATTAGAGCAGGAATCTAGGTGGAATATAATCTTGTTCCCTCTGCAAACTAATTACTCTCCTACTCCCACCTATGTTTTGCTACCTGGAAGTCCTGGTATCCTTGTCAGCAGAAAATAAGCTTGATGGACACACTAAATTGAAGAAAACTATTTCATGAGTCAATTATTGTTCAATGAAAGAATGTTGCTAGAGCATACAGTTTACTCTAAGCAAAATGTCCTTATTCTCAGAATTTCTTAGAAATGATTATTCCATCTTCACTGTCAGGTCATAAGGAGGTTGAGAAAAGATGATTAGAAGCTCAAGTTTGAATTCTTGTCCTACCACTGCCTGGTTGCTTCTCCTTGTATAATTTTCCCAAGTCCACACTTTCCTCATCTGAAATATGGGGATCATGAACGTTCTGAGAGAGGGTCATTGCAAGGATAAAATTACTTTCTCATTTAACAAACATTTTGATCCTCCTTTTTAGAGAACACCACACACTTTAAATATTATCAGAAAGGGTTTCTTTTACTCTAGAGAGGGAGACCAAAACTTTACATAAAGTTACACCAAGGGTAACTAGTAATAATAATAAATCTTCAGAGTTCTTAATGTGTTATATTATTCTTATCATCTGATATTTCATTTAACTCTCATAACAACCTAATGAGGTGCATATGATTATAGTCAACAACCATAGTTAACAATTCCTGGTGCAGAATAAAAAAAATATATGTTATGGGTTGAAATGTGTTCACAGAGATTTTTTTTAAGATTTTATTTATTTATTTGACAGACAGAGATCACAAATACACAGAGAGTCAGGCGAGAGGCAGGCAGAGAGGTAGGGGAAAGCAGGCTCCCCACTGAGCAGATAGCCCGATGCGGGACTCAATCCCAGGACCCTGTGATCATGACCTGATCCGAAGGCAGAGGCTTTAACCCACTGAGCCACCCAGGCACCCCGTTCACAGAGATATTTTGAATATCTAACCCCTCAGGTACATGTGAATGTGACCTTATTTAGAAATAATGTCTTTGTAGATCTGAGCGAGAATTACCACTTAACATATATTGATGTATTTCAGTTCAACCATACCTTGAGAGTGTATATAGCCCAAGGTTCTATTTTATAATGTGTGCTGCTATAAACATTGGGGTACAGATGGCTCTTCCTTTCACTACATCTGTATCTTTGGGGTAAATACCCAGGAGTGCAATTGCAGAGTCATAGGGAAGCTCTATTTTTAATTTCTTGAGGAATCTCCACACTGTTTTCCAAAGAGGCCTCACCAACCTGCATTCCCACCAACAGTGTAAGAGGGTTCCCTTTCTCCACATCCCCTCCAAGACATGTTGTTTCCTGTTTTGTTAATTTTGGCCACTCTAACTGGTGTAAGGTGATATCTCAATGTGGTTTTAATTTGAATCTCCCTGAGGGCTAGTGATGATGAATATTTTGTCATGTGTCTGATAGCCATTTGTATGTCTTCATTGGAGAAGTCTCTGTTCATATCTTCTGCCCATTTTTTTATATGATTGCCTGTTTTGTGTGTGTTGAGTTTGAGGAGTTCATTATAGATATTGGATATCAACCTTTTGTCTGTACTGTCATTTGCAAATATCTTCTCCCATTCCGTGGGTTGCCTCTTTGTGTGTGTGGGAGGAGGATTACCAGAGTCTGTTTTTAGTGGGTCCTGGGCTTTAACTTTTATCTTCTCATGTCAGGAAATTGCCAGATTTTTGCCTTCTTTCATACTGATTATTTTTTTTTTTCAGTGTTGGCAAAGTCCTCAGAGCAGAAGTAGCTTTAAATCCAGGGTTTATCTTTCTTTTTTACCTTCTTTTAGATTTTGACTTTTCCTTTTTAACTCTTTAGTGTGCTTAAATATATGTATTTGTTTTATTAGTTCAAAAAGGTTTTATTAGTGACAATTTAGCTGGTTAAAATTTGAATATCAAGAAATACTTTTAACATATATTAATTGAATAATAAATATTATATAGTTGTATATAATATATATATCATATATATTTCCACAACTTCTTTTTATTTCCTTATTTGTGTTTTTTTTTCTAATTTATTTATTTTCAGAAAAACATTATTCATTATTTTTTCACCACACCCAGTGCTCCATGCAAGCCGTGTCCTCTATAATACCCACCACCTGGTACCCCAACTTCCCACCCCCCCACCACTTCAAACCCCTCAGATTGTTTTTCAGAGTCCATAGTCTCTCATGATTCACCTCCCCTTCCAATTTACCCAAATTCCCTACTCCTCTCTAACGCCCCTTGTCCTCCATGCTATTTGTTATGCTCCAAAATAAGTGAAACCATATGATAATTGACTCTCTCTGCTTGACTTATTTCACTCAGCATAATCTCTTCCAGTCCCGTCCATGTTGCTACAAAAGTTGGGTATTCATCCTTTCTGATGGAGGCATAATACTCCATAGTGTATATGGACCACATCTTCCTTATCCATTCATCCGTTGAAGGGCATTTTGGTTCTTTCCATAGTTTGGCGACTGTGGCCATTGCTGCTATAAACATTGGGGTACAGATGGCCCTTCTTTTCACGACATCTGTCAAAATTCCACCGGCATTCTTCAAAGAGCTGGAGCAAATAATCCTAAAATTTGTATGGAATCAGAAGAGACCTCGAATCACTAAGGAAATGTTGAAAAACAAAAATAAAGCTGGCGGCATCACCTTACCTGATTTCAAGCTTTATTACAAAGCTGTGATCACCAAGACAGCATGGTACGGGCATAAAAACAGACACATAGACCAGTGGAACAGAGTAGAGAGCCCAGATATGGACCCTCAACTCTATGGTCAATTAATCTTTGACAAAACAGGAAAAAATATACAGTGGTAAAAAGACAGTCTCTTCAATAAATGGTGCTGGGAAAACTGGACAGCTATATGTAGCAGAATGAAACTCGACCATTCTCTTATACCGTACACAAAGATTCAGTATTTTGAACTTTTTGACTAGCCTCAAAATTTATGGGGTTTATAATATTGATGCATTTATTTATTGATGTAGTGGATTCAGTTTATATATTTTCATGTGTCTGTTAGCCATTTGTATGTCTTCTTTGGAGAAGTGTCTGTTCATGTCTTCTGCCCATTTTTTGACATGATTATCTGTTTTTTAAATTTTCTAATATTGAACCATTGTTCTCATCGTAATTATTCCATATAGGCAGTTTATGATATAGGTGCAGAACTTGGGGAGTGTGAAATTACAGAGACAATTATTAGCTACATGATATTAGTGACAAAATTTATCATTTGAACTCTTAATTTTCATTTACCTAAGCTAACATTAATACTAGTGTGTTTTAAGAGTATTTTGAAAATTGAACAAGGTAATGAAAATAAGGCACTCAGCAGTCAGTATATACTCTTCTAATAATATCTATCAATTTATTTAAAAAACATATAACCAAATTTATTTTTTAATTTTATTTACACTTTTTTTATCTGCATTTGTATGTGGGGTTGACCTGTATTTTTCTTTCTTCTGAATTTTTTCTTATATGCTTACTTTCTTATCTATTTTCTGATTTTGCCATTATGATAATATTAATTTTCTAAAATGATTTTGAAAGTTCTGCAATTTTTTTAGTATTGAAAAACAGTTAATATAATATAAGAAACATGAAAAATTATATTGGAAGAAAATCTACAATGACTTTCTTGTCATCTTTCTCACCATTTTGATCTGTTTAGTTTTTCTAAATCAAGTTTGTGTCAATTTCATGATTGTTTCTTAGAAAATGATCACTTGATCACTTTTTTCTTTTATTTGTTTATTTAAGTACATTTGACACAAAATGTCATTTCTTCCATTCAGTTCCTCCATCAGTTACATTACCATTACCTTATCCCATTCTCTGCATATTTCTTGCTCACCTTACCTAGAGTTTCAGCCAGGGTCCCATTTTCAAACAGAAGCCAACTTAGTATTTTTGTGACTTCCAGAATACCCAGAGAAATCAATGGTCTTATTTAGCTTATATACTCTGATAAGAATGACTTTATATTATGTCAGCAGCCACTCTATTACAGCCTGCCCTAAAGCTCACTCTAATAAGAACTGTGCATGAGGGGCACCTGGGTGGCTCAGTGGATTAAAGCCTCTGCCTTCAGCTCAGGTCATGATCCCAGGGTCCTGGGATCGAGCCCCACGTCGGGCTCTCTGCTCTGTGGGGAGCCTGCTTCCTCCTCTCTCTCTCTGCCTGCCTCTCTGCCTACTTGTGATCTCTGTCTGTCAAATAAAGAAATAAAATCTTAAAAAAAAAAAAAAAAGAACTGTGCATGATAGGGTTTCCCTAAGGTTCAACTCCTGATAGGGCCCCTTTTTTTTCTCAATTTATCAAAATGGCTTTATTTATTTATTTTTCAGATTTTTATTTAAATTCTAGTTAGCATGTAGTGTAGTATTGGCTTCAGATGTAGAGTTAAGTGATTCTTCACTTAAATAGAACACACAGTGCTCATCATAAGTACCCTCCTTGATGGCCATTACCCATTTGGTGCATCCCCCACCTATCTCCCTCCGTCAGCCCTCAGTTTGTTCTCTATAATTAAGAGTCTCTTATGGTTTTCTTCCCTCTCTTTTTTTTTCCTTCCCCTATATTCATCAGTTTTGTTTCTTAAATTCCACATAGGAGTGAAATCACATGGTATTTGTCTTTTTCTGATTTATTTTGCTTAGCAGAATACACTTTAGCTCCATCCATGTCATTGCAAATGGCAAGATTCCATTCTTTTTGAAGGCTGAGTAATATTCCATTATATATATATATATCAAGAATGGAATATATATATATATATATATATATATATATGGAACACACACACACACACACACACATGAACACGCATATACACATACACCACATCTTTATCCATTTATTAATCAGTGAACATTTGGGCACTTTCCATAATTAGCCTGTTGTTGATAATGATGATATAAACATCAGGGTGCATGTGCCCCTTCAAATCAGTATTTTTTTGTCTTTTGGGTAAGTACCTAGTAGTGCAATTGCTGGGTAGGGTAGTTCTATTTTTAACTTTTTGAAGAATATGACATAATGTTTTCCAGAGTTCTTCCTCAGTTTGCATTCCCACCAATAGTATAACAGCATCTTAGGTTGGGCCCTCTTAATTCTTTGGGTTTTCTAGTCTCCTGATAGACCCTCTGATCAAGGTAAGGGCTGAGGGTCCTAAAAGGCCCCTAACATTGGGGGTAATACGGAGTTAGCACCCTTACTTCATAATAGTGACTATATATTAGAATTGGGTTTAGTAAGCTAAACCTACATATGGTAGAAGTAACAACTGTGCTAGAAGCACATTTGTTTGTTTCCAAATATTTTCATGTTTTACAATCTGCAAATATTTTTTCAATCTTTTTTTTTCACAGTGACAGATTAATATTGCTTTATAGCATTTTATTGGCAAGGATATTGAAGTTCAAAGAGCTCTAAGTGAAACTGTCAGGTAAATCTTCCAAGCAAGGCCAGAGCCTGAATTTAAATGTAGATCTTATGACTCCAAGTTAGTTTCTCTTGCTACTAGATACTGATGAAACCCCAGATCATTTCAAGACATGAACTTCTTCTGACATGTGAATGAAGAGAAACTCCATGTGGAAAGAAGTTATTCAAGGCAGTTACCAGGGCCACACCTTTTTGTAAACCTTTTTCTCCCTTTAGGAATTTTGTAATATCACTGTGGTTTAAATGTGAGTATTATGTTTTGTTTTGCTTTGTATTCTTTTTGTGGCAAAGTAGAGATAGTTTTAGAAGCTTTGAACTATGCCTTCCAGTAGGTGTACAAATAGGAGAAATGGGGGAAATACAGTGTGATTGGCCTGTGTGGGAGTGCTGGAGTTTTACAAAAATATTTCCACTGTTTACTTCTGCTTTGATCTTATTATTATTTCCCTTAACTGTCGTGGAAAATGCTCCTGGGGCAAAATGTCAATAGCCTTTAGGGTTAATCATCCTTAGTACACGTTCTCTTATCTGTTTTGTCCTGACCCCATAGATAACAGGGTTAAGAGCAGGGGGAACAACCACGTACAGATTGGCCAGAAGAATGTGGCTGTAATGAGGGATGTTGTGGCCGAAGCGGTGTGTCATGAAGGAGAAGAGGGCTGGCAGGTAGAAAGCTAACATGACACAGACATGGGAGCCACATGTGCTGAGTGCCTTGAGCCGGGCATCCCAGGAGTGGAGGTGGAAGACTGCTCGGAGGATTTGGACATAGGAGAACCCAATCACAGAAAGATCAATGTATCCTACTGAAAAAGCAATCAAGCCATAGACAATATTGACCCTAATATTAGCACAAGCCAACTTTGCCAAGCCCATGTGTTCACAGTAGGTGTGCAGGATAACCCGGACACCACAGAAAGGCAATCTCAGGATGAGAAATATGAATGGAGTCACAAACACCAAGGTCCTGACTATGATGACTATGCTCAGGATAGCTATTACCTTACTGGTGAGGATCATGCTATATCTCAGGGGGTTGCAAATGGCAATATAGCGATCTATAGCCATGACCATCAGCACCACAGACTCCAGGCCAGTACATATATGGATAGTGTACATCTGTGTGATGCAAGCACCAAACCCAATCTCCCTGAGATTGAACCAGAAAATTCCCAGCATCTTGGGGATGGTGGCTGTGGAGAGGCCAAGGTCAGTGCAGGCCAACATGGTCAGGAAATAAAACATGGGTTGGTGGAGGCTATGTTCAGTCTGGATCACAAATAGGATAGTGATGTTCCCCAAGAGTGCTATCATATACACTGCAAAGAAGGGGAAGCCAATCCAGAGGTGCACATCTTCTAGCCCTGGAATCCCCACCAGAAGGAAGGAGGGAGGGTGGAACTGTGTATTGTTGGAACGCAGCATATTGCTGGGAGTTGGTTATAGACACATTTCTTGCAGGACTTTTCTTGTTTCCAGAGAGAGACCCTGGCTTCTTTCATAGCATGTTGCCTATTTTCTGGAGAAACAGAAAATCCATTCTTTAATTCCATAATATAGCAGAGGAAACCTAGAGAGGGGATATGAGGCACAGTTAAAAAGACACTCTCACTTCAAAGCATTTGTCTGACCTACATAGAAAGTCATGTAGAACATTTCCAAATACAGCAAATTCCTGCATGTCTCCCATCTTTCTTCCCTTCATTCTTTAAGGAAGAACCTGCACATGGCAAATATTTATTATTATTTGTGTCTGTTAATCAGGATATAAAGCATAAACAAGAAGGTGTGTGTGTGTGTGTGTGTGTGCGTGTGTGTGTGTGTATGCACATGTGTAAAATATCACAGGACTGAGAGTGAGATGGATGGTTCAGGGAAATGATACTTGCAAAGCAGACCTGAAAAATTAAGGAGATGCTATGTGGGAGGGAACCGCCTAAATGTGGAGGATTGGATAGCTGGTGTTTGGATCTGAGCTAAGGAATGGAGTTAGCAAGACAGGAAACAACATGTGTTGGAGAGGATGTGGAGAAAGAGGAACCCTCTTCCACTGTTGGTGGGAATGCAAGTTGGTGCAGCCTCTTTGGAGAACAGTATGGAGATTCCTCAAGAAATTAAAAATAGAACTTCCCTATGACCTTGCCATTGCACTCCTGGGTATTTACCCCAAAGATACAGATGTAGTGAAAAGAAGGGCCATCTGTACCCCAATGTTTATAGCAGCAATGGCCACGGTAACCAAACTGTGGAAAGAACCAAGATGCCCTTCAACGGATGAATGGATAAGGAAGATGTGGTCCATATACACTATGGAGTATTATGCCTCCATCAGATAGGATGAATACCCAACTTTTGTGGCAACATGGACGGGACTGGAAGAGATTATGCTGAGTGAAATAAGTCAAGCAGAGAGAGTCAATTATCATATGGTTTCACTTATTTGTGGAGCATAACAAAAAGCATGGAGGCCATGGGGAGTTAGAGAGAAGGGGGTTGGGGTAAATTGGAAGGGGGGTGGTGAATCATGAGAGACTATGGACTCTGAAAAACAATCTAAGGGGTTTGAAGTGGCGGGGGGGTGGGAGGTCGGCATACCAGGTGGTGGGTATTATAGGGGGCATGGATTGCATGGAGCACTGGGTGTGGTGAAAAAATAATGATACTGTTATGCTGAAAATAAATACATTAAAAAAATTAAAAAAAAAGAAATATAGACACATTGGGAGACTATTATGTGATTCTAGAGAAGTAATACCCCTCCTAGAACTGCCAAGTCTTATCACTCACTGGGTTGTATTACATTCCCATTCCTGAACAGCTTAACACCGGTTGTTCCCAGAAATTTTAAAGGGTCTTTTGTGGCTTTTAAACTTCTTTTCTGCCTTCTTCACACTATATTATATTGATGGATAATCCTTCATGCAGCCTGGATAGTTATGATATGTCTCTCTTTCCTAAAGTTAGAGCAATACCAAGGCCAGATACTTGCCTCAATTTGGGAACAGTGTAGGTTATATTAAGGCTACAGGTAGTTTCCCTGATACAGTGATCACGGAAGCTAATGTTTTGAAGTTGGCAGTGGGCTTGTTTACTATAAGAGTGGAATCCATCTGGTGTGCCATGTGGTTGAGTCAGGTTGTAACTGACCCTGTGCCATGGACGTAATCTATAACATGGTAGATCCTGTGGGATTATCAGATGTGTGCAACCATTAGAAACTGTGCTGTTACTGGATATATTCTATGGGGTGCGCTGTGCCTTGGGTGGGATACCTACAGGGCCTGGGCTTGTTGCATGTAGGCAGTGCTACATCTAAGGCAGTGCTGCATGTTTTGCCTTGGTATTTTTTTTGAGTGCAATGGGTTCTAATATGGTGGTACCAATTTTAAAGAAATAAAGTTCTCGTGACATGACCTCTTGAGAGGGATCAAGAACTGCTGTGGATATGTCATTTGGATTGGCATTTCCTCATTGCAATGAGCAAAATAATGTACTGTGGAGTTGCTTCCAAAGATGTGCTACAATTCTGCTGAAGGAAGGAAAATGTGTTATGAGGTGTTCACCCCCTTGGTTGTGTTAGTCCAGTTTTTTCCTTCTAATGGAGTCTGATCCCATGGAAGTCAGTATGCACACCATTCACCCCCCTCCAATGACACTTAACTAGATTCACCTGTCTATGCCCCTCTACTCCCTGTCTGATATTTCATCTGTCAGAGAATTAATGTCATTTTGCATTCTAATAAGAAGAAAAATAACTCAGGTTGTTAGGAAGAAAAATGTCTGGCCAACATTATACACTAAGTACTTGCTCAGGGCTTTGCAAGTATTATTTTCTATAAAGGTTAAAACAGGTCCAAGATTGGTACCACTATTGTCCCCACTTAAAGAGGGGGAAAATGAAGCTCAGGCCAAGGGATTAAAAACTACATCTGAATCATACACTGTATGTTAATTAAAAAGAAACTATATCCGAATCAATAATTGCTTCTATTAGTCATCAACTTTTAAAATATGTAAATTGGGAATGACAACACCTATCATGTGGGCTGTTCTGAGAATTCAAAGTTGTAGACATGTATCACCCCTACTCTGCCCTGCATAGATTCTACATAAATGTCAGCACTGAGGAGGAAGAGGTGGAGAAGGAGAAATATTTCCCAAGACCACCATTTTCTATGCTTCTTGCCACTTCCTGCCATTAATTTCCTATTACTTCTCATGCAATGTATTTCTTATTTCTATTAACATGTAACATCTTTCCAATTACAAATATTAGAAAATTTTGAAAAAGTTTTTATTCATTCTAAGTACTTCTAATTATTAAGCCCTGCTGCTTCTGTTTTTGAAATTTATACATATTTGTATTTCTTTAATTAATCTATTTATTTGTTAAAGAGAGACAGCACGAGCAAGGGAAAGCTGCAGGCAGAAGGAGAAGCAGACTTCTCACCTAGCTGGGACCCTAATGAGGGACCCTAATCTCTGTCCTCTAGGGACATAAATTATGACCTATAAGCCAGTTCTGACCCAGCACCTGTATTTGTAAATAAAGGGTTTTTTTCAGAACATGAGCATTTCCATTAATTTGCATGTTTTCGATGGTTGTTTCCACTGTACAATCTCAGAACTGAGCAGTTGTGATCAAGAACTCTGGCCAGCAAAGCTTAAAATTTGTATTCTCTCTCCCTTTAGGGAAAGTTTGCCATCTCTGATCTATAAGAATAAAACCAGAAATAATGCCCAGGACCCTGGGATCATGACCTGAGCCAGACAGACACTTAACTGACTGAGCCACCCAGGTGTCCCTACATATTTATATTTCTATCTACATTTTTATTCCTATTTTCTCCCTATTCTTATTTTTTTCAAGATACCTTGATTGACCAACATTGTGAAACTGATCTATTACTAATTGTCTTACTTGGTTTTTCAGTTTTTGTGTTTCCTCCCATGTGATGCTTTTAGAGGACCAACCACAAATACCAATATGATAATCATACCACTAAATGTGGAATGCAGTTAGTATTAGTTAAAATATTTAATTCCTCCATGGATATTTTGAAAATTAAAGAAAAATAGAGGTTATATATCACAATAGTATTAATTATATTAATTAGGAAACTATAGAGAAAATGTCATTGGTACAAAACTTAAACTACAGGGCTAACTGATTTAATCTATTCGTGAAATAGGAAGGAATAAGGAATATTTACCACAAGAATGCAATGGGAAAGAATTAGTGAAAGGAGCAAACTCATGCTTAAGTTTAATTTTATGTATTCACTGGTTCCTGTGACATAAACACGGGTCTTTGGGACATGCAGCTTCCAACCAAATGATTGTTATTTCTAACCTTAAGACCATTAGCTTGTTTAAGAAATTATGTTTTCTAAAATGTTGTCTCTGGAGAATTATATTGTTCACTTATAGTTTTAAACTTCTTGTTTAGGGATTTGAATTTATTTACTAACATTGCCATAATTAGCCAATTATCTCATAATGACTTAAATGTTCTTATCATAATTAAGCTGAACAACTGAAAAATTGTGTAGGTTGTCCTGTGAGTGAAGAAAATAATTTATAGACTTAAAGTATAAGCTAGCTTCTCCTTTTTAGTGAATGCACAAATAAAATAAAAATTCTATTTTTATCAGATTCATTATCATAAGCAAGTGAAATCTCTGTCCTCTAGGGACATAAATTATGACCTATAAGCCAGTTCTGACCCAGCACCTGTATTTGTAAATAAAGGGTTTTTTTCAGAACATGAGCATTTCCATTAATTTGCATGTTTTCGATGGTTGTTTCCACTGTACAATCTCAGAACTGAGCAGTTGTGATCAAGAACTCTGGCCAGCAAAGCTTAAAATTTGTATTCTCTCTCCCTTTAGGGAAAGTTTGCCATCTCTGATCTATAAGAATAAAACCAGAAATAATGCCCTATGTGAAAAAAGTCAATTATTTTATAAAATGGCACCAAAGACTCTTAAACTTCAACTCTGACCTACCCATGTCGTCTTCTTACCTCCATGCCTCAGTCAAACTGAACTTCAGATTTTTTGCAGTTTTATTTCCATGTCATTCTTCTTATTTCTCCTGATGAGAAAATCTACTCTACCAGCTCCCGTCAGCAAAATATTTCTTAGCCCAGATTTAATGACATACCATCCAGAGAGCCTTCCCCAACTGGTTTATTTCAGGATTATTCTTTTTGATATTTTTCCAGAGGTCTATTTATCTGTCATATTAATTATCACTGATTATCAGTGCTTCTTAAGTCATGTCCCTAGGCCAGGAGTATTGGCATCATCTGATAATTTGTTATAAATGCAAATTCTTAGACACTACTCCAGATTCACTAAACCGATAACTCTGGGTGTGGGGCCCAATAAATGCTAATAAACCCTTCAGGTGATTCTGATGCTTGCTCCAGCCTGGAAAACTGGTAGATATCTACTACTGTAATTTCCTTGGGGTCAAAACCAATGTTAGATTTATCTCCATGGTATCATGATACATGATATAATGATAGGCAGTGATCATTAATTAGTGGAAGGCGCTAATTAGCAAATGAAAGTTGAGTAGAAATAACATTCTTTCTTATTATTATATATAGTGTCTCAAATTGAATTCTGTTGATACAGGTATAGCATGGTGTGCAGAAGGAGGTTTGAGTTCTTTAGGGAAATATATCTGTAAACAAGTCAATAAGGTAAGATTAATTCAAAGGAGAAATTGACCTTTCATGAGGTTGCATCTGATACCTCCAATGATACAATGGAAGCTCTAGAGCTGGAATAGCCCTTCTAAGTTAACCCACAATGAGGCAAGGAAGCCAGTTATTTGTATTCCTGTGGTATCTAGTCACTGGCCATAGGCTACCCTGTGTGATGGGGCACAACTTTGGATGAGGTAGTTCCTTCCAGGAAGGAGTACAGATGTGAACTCTCAGCATCTGATATTTCCAGCAGCTGAAGGATAGGGGAATAGGCCTTCAAAAGCAGATCTCAGAGGGATACCATAGTATATACTACAGATGGCTTTGTGCCTTTGTTCTCCCTTGGCCTTATCTTATACTTTAGCCTCGGGAAACTTAGTCTTTCCTTACTTATTTTTCTGCATTTGAGCTTCACATCTCACTTTGTCTTTTTTCTCCACTACAAATGTTCTCTCTTTTCTATGGTTGGGATAAAACTTTAATTTTCTGTTGGCTGTGGGTTGGTGGAAACTGGAGGGGGAGACAAACCATGAGAGACTGTGGACTCTGAGAAGCAAACTGAGGGTTTTGGAGGGGAGAGGGAATTGGGGGTAGGGTGAGCCTGGTGGTGGGTATTATGAAGGGCACGTATTGCACGGAGCAGTAGGTATGGTGCATAAACAATTAATTTTGGAACACTGAAAGAAAATTAAATTAAATTAAATTTTTAAAAACTTGCTACTGTCTGTGGCTTGGAATAAAATTCGTGTTTATCCCTCGTTCAACAAAAAATCCTTTGGTGATGCACTAGAAATAATGTTCACTCCCCAATGCAGCACATATACAGATACACACACACACACACACACACACACACACACACACAGAGAGTTTAGTATATTGCAGTAAAGCTTACAAATTTTAGTCCATTGCAAGTAACTACTGTTTGAGAATGCATGCTCTGATTTTTTTTTTTCTGGACTTGAGACTGCATCTCATGCAGACCTTATAACTCCAGCTTTCCCATTGCCTGGAGACTAGAAATAACTAAAGATAGTTAACTGGTTGTGGCATGGCTACAACCAGGGAGTGATAAATTCTTCATCTATTAACATCCTTCTCATCTTCATGAAATCTTCTCTCTTAGGTTTTTGTTGTTGTTGTTGTTGTTGTTGTTATTCTCTTATACATTCAGCTACACATCCCCTCAGCCATCTCTTACCAAAATGACTAGGAGGAGGAATGCCCAACAGAGGAAAAATTCAGAGACTGTGTCCTCTCCACAATATGATATAGATCATATCTATTGGATATGGACATAAACAGAATGTCAGAAAGGGAATTCAGGCTAACAATTATCCAGGCAATGGCTAGGCTGGAGAAAACCATTAATGACAAAATGAAATTGATTAAGGCAGAAGTGAAAGCTACCAGGGAAGATGTTAACAATGCTATCAATGAGTTCTAATCTAATCTAAATTCTCTAGCAGCTAGGGTAACTGAGGCAGAAGATAGAATTAGTAATCTAGAGGACAAACTGATAGAGAAAAAGGATCAGAAGGAGGCCTGGAACAAACAGCTTAGAAGCCATGAAAATAGAATTAGGGAAATAAATGATGCTATGAAACATTATGACATCAGAATTATTGGAATTGCTGAGGGGGAGGAGAAAGAAAGAAGATAGAGGATATAGTTGAACAAATTCTCCATGAAAATTTTCCCAATCTGGGGAATGGAACCAGCGTTCATGTCCTAGAGGCAGAAAGGTCTGCCCCCAAGATCATAGGATCTAGAAAGACCTCGAGACACCTGATTGTGAAAATGATGAATCTTAATTTTAGACAGGAACTCTTGAAAGCAGCTAGGGGGGAAAGAGTCTATACATATGGAGGAAGGCCCATCAGAATAATGTCAGACCTGTCCACAGGAACCTGGCAAGCCAGAAAGGCCTGGCAAGATGTATTCAGGGTGCTAAATGAAAAGAACATGCAGCCAAGAATACTTTATCCAGAAAGACTGACATTCAAAATGGATGGAGAGATAAAGAGCTTCCAAGAATGGCAAGGTTTAAAAGAGTATGTGACCACCAAGCTGGCACTACAATAAATATTAAGAGGGGTTCTATAAAAGAAGAAAGAACCCAAGAGTGTCATTGAACTGAAATTTATGGAGACAATCTATAGAAACAAGGACTTCAAAATAAACACGATGTCAAAAAATATGTATCTCTTGATAATCACTCTCAAAGTGAGTGGCCTAAAAGTTCCCATAAAATAGCACAGGTTACAGATTGGATAAAACAACAAGACTCTCTTGGCATTTAAAACACTTCTTCCTTCCGTTTTCATTCTAACTCTCATAATACTCTTTGAAATGTACTTGCTCCCATCTTCCTTCATTTTTCCTTTAAGCATTATTTTGTCCTTGTCTGTAGGGTCTACTCACCCAGGAGCCTCCTAAGGATAATTCCATTAATTTTTCTAACTGCAAGTGCTACATCTTTTCCTGGTGATTCTCAAATATCTGTTTCTACAAGATTTCTTTCCAAATTCTCTATATATCTCCATTTACTTTACAAGATGTCTCTCCCACATATAACTGAGGCCCATCTTATCCAACAAGTTCTGTAGTAATGGTCACCTCTACTCTGAAATCTTTTCTGCTCCTTTTCCTCAATTTTGGGTAATGGTGCTATATACCTATTATCCCAGGCAAGAGATCTTGGAGACATCCCTTTCTCTTCTCTCTATTCTCTCATGCTTCAAATTCAGTCATCAATTCCTGACAATTCTCCATTTGAACATGATTAACTATAATTGGACAAATATGAGGTTCCTAGTATTAGTGCTTAAAGTACTAGGTGACCAAAACCAAATCCAGGCCCTGCTTTCATGGGTCATGTAGTCTGATGGGAGAGACCAACGTTAATCAAATACATTTAAATAAGTGAAAAGTAACAATTGGGCTCAAAGAAGAGTCACTGAGCACTCCAAGGTTATCTAACCAGGACAGGGTTCATAGGGAATGTTTTCCTGAGGAAGCATTAACTCAATTGATAGCTGAAGGCTAAGAACCCAGTAATAGTAAGTGGAAGAGAGGAATAAGTGGAGAAAAATATTTCTAGTCAATGGGAAAGGTGGTACAAAAAACGAGGAGTGATGGGATCCTGTAGGCCCTTGTGGTTAATTTCAAGTTTTTCTCTCTGTCCTAGAAACAATGAGAAGAAACTGTAGGATTATAAAGTGCAGTGTAACATGACCTGATTTGCATTTAAAAAAATCACTTTGGTTCACTGTCAAAATGTATTATTAAAGGGCGCTTGGGTGATTTGGTTGGCTAAGTGGCTGCCTTCGGCTCTGGTCATGATCCCAGGGTCCTGGGATCAAGCCCTGCATTGCGCTCCCTGCTAAGTGAAAAGCCTGCTTCACCCTCCCCCTCTACCTGCAGCTCTGCCTACTTGTGCTCTCTCTCTCTCTGTCAAATAAATAAATAAGACCTTTTAAAAAATGTATTATTAAAGGCATCAAGTGCATTTGTAGTCAGGTCAGTTAGAAGTTTATCGCAGACATCCAGGTTAGGGATGATGTTAGTGATGAAGATAGATTGTAGTAGGCCAATTTTATAACTGTTTAATAGGGTTAGCCTTCAGAAACAGTTGTCAAATTTATTTTTCCTCCCCTTTACAACAACTGAGTAGAGTAAAACTTCCGTAATCTTCTCTCTTACTTTTTCCATAATTCATTCCTCTTCACCAAAGGCTCTCGGTATTTTTCCTTTTGAAAAACATGTATCTAATTAATATAATTCTATTAATAAAATGTGACTATTAATAAATGTGACTGTTAATAAAGTGTAAGTAGTGATTCACATCTTAAGAGAAGGGAACAAGGGGCTCTGTGCAAGACTAGGGGAAAGGGATTGAGGACTCATACACAGTTTGAGATGTCCTCCATTAACTCCTCATGCATGGCACTTAGGATGAGCAGGGGTATGGAGGTTATTTCACCTAGCTGGGTTTGTTGTACCATTCTTAAAATAAAAGATTAAGCTTATGTATTAAGGTTCTAAAATCTTACAGATTGTTATATGCTCTAATAACTTCTCCCAATCATTTGTTTTTTACCTTCTATATTTAATAATGTTGGCAAACTTATCACTACTACCACCCTCTGCCCTCATCCATTATATAAGTTCCCAGTTCTGAGTCCTTTAATTCATTTTACAATTATTTATAGAGTTCTTACTATCCACCAAGCATTGCTCCAGATGTGGGCATGCAGTAGGGATTGAGTTGAATTCCCCAATTTCATGGAGCTTAAATTCTAGTAATGCCAGAATTTTGCTTCTTGGTTTATACAAGGTTTCTGCTGTTGTAGTTTTCCTTCCATTTTTCTTAAACCAGTATTTATAGGGAAACTTTCCAAAATGTGCTTTGGTATTCTAAATATACTATGGATTCAGAATGTTCCTGGTCAACAATCTTATTGTTACTGCCAAAAATTATTATCTGTTTAGGTCATTGCCTCTACTGTAACCATTATCATTGCTTAAGCAGTCACCCTCACCTTTTGGGTGCTTAATAATTTTTCTGTTTAATGAGAACTTCCATGTATATTTTCCAAATTTATCTTCAGAGTAACTCTGGGGCACTGTCTTCCTCTCCCTTTCTGAAGTTCTCTCTTTTTTCTTTCAGACACTCAACTTTCTGGTAAACTGTTGGGCTTCTACCAGGGACTGGCTTCTATTCTTTGTTGCAGAATTAAATAACTTCTGTATCGGGTTCCCAGGCTTCCCTTCTTTCAACCTGTCTGTTCTGCTTTCTTGGATATGCTGTAACCTCTTCCCACTAGGATCCCTGTTCCCAGTGTAGGAGGTTCACCTCTGAGATGACAAAATACAAGGATGTAGGGAAGGGAAGATTTCATTTGGGCCAGGTAATGAGACTTTCCATTGGCATCCCTTCATGTTTGTACATGACATTCTTTGTTAAATGTTTGTACTTATATATAGGCTCTTGGGTTCACTGATGTCCTTCTGTCATTTAGCCCTGTGAGTATTTTGTTGTGTATTTTTCTGTGAGTCACTAACGTGCAGCTATGAATCCAAGTTGTTCTTTACACAACTCCTCTATCTTTTGCTGCACCACTTGGAGATGGCTCCAACTACAAAGACTGCCTGAGCCACCAGAGCTCCCTTGTCCCATGGGCCACTTCTGTAACTGCCACTGTGAACCCAGCTCAAGTAGTGACTTACTCACCTACCTCTGCCCAGCATCTGAGAAATCGTTTACCAAGAACTGGATACCACAGACTGCAAGCTGCTTGTGACAGAGTTTCCAATAGCCAGGGTCAAAGATTTATATAAGAACCTAGTCCTCTGGGAAGAACCTCTCACAGTGGTCCATGTCCCTGGACCTGGAGTATGGGACAGAAAATTTCCATATCCCTGTGGGTAGAGCTCTATTTTTTTAAAAATTTATTTTCAGCATAACAGAAATCATTGTTTTTGCACCACACCCAGTGCTCCATGAAATATGTGCCCTCTATAATACCCACCACCTGGCTTTCCCAAACTACCACCCACCCCCCCTCCCCATTCAAAACCTTCAGGTTGTTTTTCAGAGTCCATAGTCTCTCATGTTTCATCTCCCCTTCCCATTTCCCTCAACTCCCTTCTCCTCTCCTTCTCCCTATGTCCTCCATGTTCTTTGTTATGCTCCACAAATAAGTGAAACCATATGATAATTGACTCTCTCTGCTTGACTTATTTCACTCAGCATAATCTCTTCCAGTCCCGTCCATGTTGATAGAAAAGTTGGGTATTCATCTTTTCTGATGGAGGCATAATACTCCATAGTGTATATGGACCACATCTTCCTTATCCATTCATCTGTTGAATGGCAAGTTGGTTCTTTCCACAGTTTGGTGACTGTAGCCATTGCTGCTAGGAATATTGGGGTACAGATGACCCTTCTTTTCACTACTTCTCTATCTTTGGGGTAAATACCCAGTAGTGCAATGGCAGGGTCATAGGGAAGCTCTCTTTTTAATTTCTTGAGGAATCTCCACGCTGTTCTCCAAAGTGGCTGCACCAACTTGCATTCCCACCAACAGTGGAAGAGGGTTCCCCTTTCTCCACATCCCCTCCAACACATGTCATTTCCTGTCTTGCTAATTTTGGCCATTCCAACTGATGTAAGGTGGTATCTCAATGTGGTGTTAATTTGCATCTCCATGATGGCTAGTGATGATGAACATTTTTCATGTGTCTGATAGCCATTTGTATGTCTTCATTGGAGAAGTGTCTGTTCATATCTTCTGACCATTTTTTGATATGATTGTATGTTTTGTGTGTGTTGAGTTTGAGGAGTTCTTTATAGATCCTGGATATCAACCTTTGGTCTGTATTGTCATTTGCAAATACCTTCTCCCATTCCGTGGGTTGGCTCTTTGTTTTGTTGACTGTTTCCTTTGCTGTGCAGAAGCTTTTGATCTTAATGAAGTCTCAAAAGTTCAACTTTTCGCTTTTGTTTCCTTTGCATTTGGAGACATATCTTGAAAGAAGTTGCTGTGGCTGATATCGAAGAGGTTACTGCCTATGTTCTTCTCTAGGATTCTGATGGATTCCTGTCTAACATTGAGGTCTTTTATCCATTTTGAGTTTATCTTTGTGTACGGTCTAAGAGAATGGTCGAGTTTCATTCTTCTACATATAGCTGTCCAGTTTTCCTAGCACCATTTCTTGAAGAGACTGTCTTTTCCCCACTATATATTTATTCCCGTTCTGTCAAGATTATTTGACCATAGAGTTGAGGGTCCATATCTGGTCTCTCTACTCTGTTCCACCGGTCTATGTGTCTGTTTTGATGCCAGTACCATGCTGTCTTGGTGAGCACAGCTTTGTAGTAGAGCTTGAAATCAGGTAACATGATGCCCCCCCCCCCCCGTTTTATTTTTGTTTTTCAACATTTCCTTAGCGATTCGGGGTCTCTTCTGATTCCATACAAATTTTTGGATTATTTGCTCCAGATCTTTGAAAAATACCTGTGGAATTTTGATCAGAATGGCATTAAAAGTATAGATTGCTCTAGGCAGTATAGACATTTAAAAAAAAATTTTTTTAATTTATTTTTTATTTTCAACATAACAGTATTTATTATTTTTGCACCACACCCAGTGCTCCATGCAATCCATGCCCTCTATAATACCCACCACCTGGTACCCCGACTTCCCACCCCCCGCCCCTTCAAAACCCTCAGATTGTTTTCAGAGTCCATAGTCTCTCATGGTTCACCTCCCCTTCCCAATTTCCCCCAACTCCCTTTTCCTCTCTAACTCCCCATGTCCTCCATGCTATTTGTTATGCTCCACAAATAAGTGAAATCATATGATAATTGACTCTCTGTGCACTCCTGGGTATTTACCCCAAAGATACAGATGTCGTGAAAAGAAGGGCCATCTGTACCCCAATGTTTATAGCAGCAATGGCCACGGTCGCCAAACCGTGGAAAGAACCAAGATGCCCTTCAACGGACGAATGGATAAGGAAGATGTGGTCCATATACACTATGGAGTATTATGCCTCCATCAGAAAGGACGAGTGCTGAGTGAAATAAGTCAAGCAGAGAGAGTCAATTATCATATGGTTGATATCATATCAATTATCACTTATTTGTGGAGCATAAAAAAAGCATGGAGGCCATGGGGAGTTAGAGAGAAAGGGGTTGGGGTAAATTGGAAGGGGGGGTGAAGAGATTATAGACTTTTTAACAATGTTCGTTCTGCCGATCCAAGATCATGGAATGGTCTTCCATCGTTTTGTGTCTTCTTCAATTTCTTTCAAGAGTGTTCTGTAGTTCCTCGAGTACAGATCCTTTACCTCTTTGGTTAGGTTTATTCCCAGATATCTTATGGTTCTTGGTGCTATAGTAAATGGAATCGATTCTCTAATTTCCCTTTATGTATTTTCATTGTTAGTGTATAAGAAAGCCACTGATTTCTGTACATTGACTTTGTATCCTGCCATATTACTGAATAGCTGTATGAGTTCCAGTAGTTTGGGGGTGGAGTCTTTGGGTTTTCCATATAAAGAATTATATCTTCTGTGAAGAGAGAGAGTTTGACTTCTTCTTTGCCAACTTGGATACCTTTTATTTCTCTTTGCTGTCTGATTGCTGTTACTAGGACTTCTAATACTATGTTGAACAAGAGTGGTGAGAGTGGGCATCCTTGTTATGTTCCTGATCTCAATGGGATCTCAAGCGTTTTACCATTGAGGATGATATTTGCTGTGGGTCTTTCATAGATAGATTTGATGAAGTTGAGGAATGTTCCCTCTATCCCTATACTTTGAAACTATTTAATCAGGAAGGGATGCTGGATTTTGTCAAATGCTTTTTCTGCATCAATTGAGAGGACCATGTGGTTCTTCTCTCTTCTCTTATTGATTTGTTCTTTCACATTGATTGATTTGTGAATGTTGAAGCCCAGGGATGAATCCCACCTGGTCATGTGGATAATCTTTTTAAAGTGCTGTAGCATCCATATTCATCAGTGATATTGGTCTGAAGTTCTCCTTTCTGATAGGGTCTTTGCCTGGTTTGGAGATCAGAGTAATGCCGGCTTCATAGAAAGAGTCTGGAAGTGTTCCTTCTACTTCAATTTTTTGAAACAGCTTCAGGAGAATAGGTGTTATTTCTTCTTTGAAAGTTTGGTATAATTCCCCAGGGACTCCATCAGGTCCTGGGCTCTTGTTTTTTGGGAGGTTTTTGATCACTTCTTCAATCTTGTTACTAGATATCTGTCTATTCAGGTTGTCAATTTCTTCCTGGTTCAATTTTGGGAGTTTAGAGTTTTCCAGGAATGCATCCATTTCATCTAGATTGCTTAACTCATTGGCATATAACTGTTGATAATAACTTCTGATGATTGTTTCTACTTCCTTGGTGTTGGTTGTGATCTCTCCCTTTTCATTCATCATTTTATTAATTTTGGCTTTCTCTCTTCTTTTGGATTAGAGTGGTCAATGGTTTATTGATCTTATTGATTCTTTCAAAAAACCAGCTTCTAGTTTCATTGATACGTTCTACTGTATCTCTGGTTTCTACCTCATTGTTCTCAGCTCTAATCTTGATTTTTTCCTTTCTTATATGTGGAGTTGGTTTGATTTGTTGTTGGCTCTCCAGCTCTTTAAGGTATAGAGACAGCTGATGTGTTCTGGATTTTTCAGTTTTTTTGAGAGAGACTTGGGTGGCTATGTATTTCCCCCTTAGGACCGCCTTTGCTGTATGCCATAGGTTTTGGACTGAAGTGTCTTCATTCTCATTGGTTTCCATGAATTGCTTCAGTTCTTCTTTGATCTCCTGGTTGATCCAAGCATTCTTAAGCAAGGTGGTCTTTAGCTTCCAGGTGTTTGAGTTCCTTCTGAACTTTTCCTTGTGAATGAGCTCCAGTTTCAAAGCGTTGTGATCTGAGAATGTGCAGGGAATGATCTCAGTCTTTTGGTATCGGTTGAGTCCTGATTTGTGACCCAGTATGTGGTCTATTCTGGAGAAGGTTCCATGTGCACTTGAGAAGATTGAGTATTCTGTTGTTTTCGGGTGAAATGTTCTATATATATCTATGAGGTCCATCTGGTCCAATGGGTCATTCAATGCCCTTGTTTCTTTATTGATTTTCTCCTTCGATGATCTTTTTATTTCTGAGAGAGACGTGTTAAGATCTCCTACTCTTAATGTGTTCATATCAGTATGACTCTTTTTCTTCATTCACAGATTTCTTATGTAATTGGCTGCTTCCATATTGGTGCCATAGATATTTACAATTGTTAGGTCATCTTGGTGGATAGTCCCTTTAAGAATGATGTAGTGTCCTTCTGTATCTCTGACTACAGTCTTTAGTTTAAAATCTAATTTGTCTGCTATGAGAATCGCTACCCCAGCCTTCTTTTGAGGCTCATTGGCATGAATGATGCTTCTCCATCCCTTCACTTTCAGTCTGTGTGTATCCTTAGGTTCAAAATGGGTCTCTTGTAGACTACATATGGATGGGTCCTGTCATTTTATCCAATCTGCAACCCTGTGCCATTTTATGGGTGTATTTAGGCCTTTCACATTGAGAGTGATTATTGATAGATATGTTTTTATTGACATCGTGTTTACCTTTGAAGTCTTTCTTTCTGTAGATTGTCTCTATATATCTGTTCAATGCTATCCTTAGGATTTTTCCTCTTTTATAGGACCCCCCTCCTTAATATTTCCTGCAGTGTCAGCTTGGTGGTTGCATAGTCTTTTAAGCCTTGCCGGTCTTGGAAACTCTTTATCTCTGCATACATTTTGAATGTTAGTCTTGCTGGATAAAGTATTCTTAGCTGCATGTTCTTCTCATTTAGTGCCCTGAATACATCTTGCCAGCCCTTTCAGACTTTCCAGCTCTCTGTGGACAGGTCTGACGTTATTCTGATTGGCTTTCCTCTCTACATAAGGAACTTCTTTATCCCGGCTGCTTTCAAGAGGGTCTGCCTACAATTATAATTCTTCATTCTTACTATTAGGTGTCTTGAGGACTTTTGAGAATCCATAATCTTGGGGGGAAACCGTTCTGCCTCTAGTACATGAACGCTGGTTCCTTTCGTGAGATTGGGAAAATATTCATGAAGAAATTGTTCCACTGTATCTTTTAGACTTCTTTCTTTCTCCTCCCCTTCAGGGATTCCAATAATTTTGATGCTGGAACATTTCATGGCATCATTTATTTCCCTGATTCTTTTTTTGTGGCTTCTAAGCTGTTTGTTCCAGGATTCCTCCTGATCCTTTCTCTTTGTCTTCCAGATCACTAATTCTATCTTCTGTCTCAGTTACCCTAGCTTTGAGAGAATTTAGATTAGATTGGAACTCATTGAGAGCATTTTGAACATCATCTCTGGTGGCTTTCAGTTCTGCTTAACATTGTGAACATCATCCCTGGTGGCTTTCACTTCTGCCCTAATCAATTCCATTTGGTCACCCACGGTTTTCTCCAACCTAGCTATTGCCTGGATAATTGTTAGCCTGAATTCCCTTTCTGACATATTGTCTATGTTGATAGCCATTAGCTCTGTTGCAGAAGGCCCACCCTCTGTATTTTTCCTCTGTGGGCATTCCTCCTCCTAGTCATCTTGGTGAGTGATGACTGAATGGATGTACCTGGATATATGGACCGTGGTGCAGTCAAGGTGCACCCTGGAACGCTTCTGAGTAATCAGGATTCCTCACCCAAATGAGAGAAAAAAGAAAAGAAAAAGAAAAAGAGAGAGAGAGAGAATCAGGAAAAACAAGGGAAGATAAAAGAAAAGGCTCAACCCAAATGGGCCCCAAGGTAAGATTTATGAAGTATACAAACAAAAACAGACAAACAAAAAGACTGATAAAAGTATGTGACACGAGAAAAAAAAATATATATATACATATATAGCAAAAAAAAAAGGAAGAACCTCGTCAAAAAGAACCCCAAGTATAAGATTTATATATTATCAGGACAAACACAAATACATAGAAACACTGGCTAAGGGAAAAGATGGAAGAGTGGTTATAAATTCTCAGTGTGGGCGAGGAAGATTATTTTGATTCTTTTTGGATGTATCTTGATATCTTTGTTAAAGGACTCAACTTTCCTAAGATTAAGGGAGATTAAAAATTGGTTTACCTATAGGGGTAGCATTGATTGGGAAAAGGGGGTTACCTTGAAGTTTAACTCTATATGAATATTTGAAAATAAAAATAAAAAAAGAATAAACTAGACTAAAATAAACTAAAATTAAAAGAAATTAACAAAATAGAAAAGAAAAAGAAAAACATGGGTGTATGTATCAAAAAGTTCAGGTTAGAAGGCTATTATGGAATTTGATGTACTGGACATCTCACTGTGATGGTAAATGGGCAAATTATCTATATTTAAAAAAATGAATGAGGATAGTGGGAATGAGTTAAAATAATATTTGTATCTTTGAAGTATTGGTGGTTGTTTTCTTGTTGTTGTTGTTTTCATTCCTGGTTGGTTTTCTGGGGGAGGGACCTGCCACATGGGTTTTCAGTCAGTGATGTTCCCTGAGTAAAATCCCTCGCCCCCCTCAAGGGGGTGGGCTCTGAGGAAATCGTTTTTTTGTGTGTGTTTTTTTGTTTTTTTTACTTTTACTTTTTTATTTTTTGAAAGTTAATTCCAGTATAGTTAAGGTATAGTGCTATATTAGTTTCAGGCATAGAATATAGTGATTCAACAATTCCATACATTACTCAGTGCTCATCCTGACAGGAATACTTTTAATCCCCTTCACCAATACAATAACTCATCCCCGCACCCACCTTCCTCTGATGACCATCAGTTTGTTCTCTATAGTTAAATCTAGGAAACCGTTATTTCAGGCTTTTGTTCTCTGGAGGTTTTTATTTATTTTTTTTTTTTTTTCGTTTTTTGTTTGTTTTTTTCTCTCGCCTTGACAGCTTTTGATGGTTTTTAGAAGTTTAGAGGAAAGCAAACTGCACCCCGACTTCCCTCTCAGAGAGAAACCTCAGTCTGCTCCCGTGTGGGTGCTGCAGAGCTGCTGGCAGAGCAGGTTCCGAGTTGCAGTCCCTGGGGATGCAGGATCTCCTCCTTGTACCCAAAGCCATGGCAGCGGCAGCTTTCTGGGCAGCTCCAGACCACCAGAGAGGTTCCAAGCAGCGATTGCACACTGAGATTTTCCTGCTGGCCTGGACTGGGAGTGCCTGGTCTTTCCAGGTCTGAGAGTACCAGGCTGGCACCTGCCCGCACCTCTCCCAGGGGAGGGTGTGGGACCCAAGCGTCTCAGGCTCTGATAGCACAGTGCAGCATTCTGCCCTTTGGCAAGGCTCCCAGCCCCTCACAGGAGCTGGACTCCCACGTGTTCTCAGGCACACTGGCGGCTCAGGGACTAAGACTTGGTTTCTCTGCCGCACTCTCTCTGGCTCAGCACCAGAGGTGGCTGTCCTGGGTCCGGGGACTTAAGCCCCTGTTCCTAAATGCCCCAATTCCCACAACTTCCACCCCACAATCCTTTGCTCTTTTTGAGTACTTTCAACCAGACTCCAAGTTAATGCTGGTCTCCAGAAGCAGGGCACTCTCGTATAGGGGTATTACTTTCCAATTGGTCACCTCTGGTGGCTCCCTCCCCCTTTTTTTAATCCTCCAATATCAGTCCAATATTCACACTCCACTTTACCTGCCCACTGGCATCTTCTGCCCTTGTAGAGATCCAGACGTATATAATTCTGATCTCAGCCTGATTTCATGGGTGATCAGAGTTCTTTGGAAGGTAATCAGCTCACTTTAAGGTACAGTTTGAAACCGTGCCTCCTCCTACTTCCCCGCCATCTTGTCTCCTCTCAATGTGTTTTTTTTTTTTTAAGATTTTTTAAAATTTTATTTTTCATTTTCAGTATAACAGTATTCATTATTTTTGCACCACTCCCAGTGCTCCATGCAATCCGTGCCCTCTATAATACCCACCACCTGGTACCCCGACCTCCCACCCCCCACCCCTTCAAAACACTCAGATTGTTTTTCAGAGTCCATAGTCTCTCATGGTTCACCTCCCCTTCCATTTTCCCCCCAATTCCTTCTCCTCTCTATCTCCCCATGTCCTCCATGCTATTTGTTATGCTCCACAAATAAGTGAAACCATATGATAATTGACTCTCTCTGCTTGACTTATTTCATTCAGCATAATCTCTTCCAGTCCCGTCCATGTTGCTACAAAAGTTGGGTATTCATCCTTTCTGATGGAGGCATAATACTCCATAGTGTATATGGACCACATCTTCCTTATCCATTCATCCGTTGAAGGGCATCTTGGTTCTTTCCAACAGTTTGGCGACTGTGGCCATTGCTGCTATAAACATAGGGGGTACAGATGGCCCTTCTTTTCACTACATCTGTATCTTTGGGGTGAATACCCAGTAGTGCAATTGCAGGGTCATAGGGAAGCCTCTTTGGAGAACACTGTGGAGATTCTTCAAGAAATTAAAAATAGAACGTCCCCATGACCCTGCAATTACACTACTGGGTATTTACCCTAAAGATATAAATTTTATTTATTTATTTTTTAAAAGATTTTATTTATTTGACAGAGAGAGACAGCAAGAGAGGGGAACACAACAAGGGAGAGTGGGAGAGGGAGAAGCAGTCTTTCTGCTGAGCAGGGAGCTGGATGCAGGGCTGGATCCCAGGACTCCGGGATCTTGACCTGAGCTTAAGGCAGTTGCTTAACTTAACCCAGGCATCCCTGATTCCCCTTTTTTTTTTTTTTTTTAATTTAACCCTCAAAGAAAACATACTAGATTGGATTTCAAAGTGTATTTGTCCACAAGATTTTTTTAAAAATCAGCATTATTTTGGATAACTCTTGGTTTTGCTATAAGGATGAAAGGAAATTCAAATCTCCTCTAAAGGGGACCCTGGGCAACAAAAAGCGACAGTATCTAATATCACAGATATAATCCTGAAAAAAAGAATATAGAGCAGAAATTGAAAGGAGAATATATAAGAATGCAGGCTCTCAAGATTTTGTTCAGAATTTTCCTCCAGCTCTTTATTTTTGTGATACAGTTATTGAATGTCTTCTCTGCCTCTCCAGGACCACTCCATAATCTGTATCCTGGATAACTCATAAGTAGGCACTGCATCAATATCCTTTTTTGCCCTTTGGTATCTGGTTGGGTTAAAAAAATAGGAAAGTACCATCTGAGAGAGTAGGGCAGGAATCAAGTCAGGATATTCTGGGTTCTACCTGCTCTCTCCTTTCTGGTAACCTGTCAGTCATATGGGATGAGGGATTCCTTCAAAATAAGTTGGAGTTCCTCTCAGTAGCCTTCTTCATAATGCTCTCTGAGTCTCTAGATTCCATGAACTACTTCTTGTCTTCAGGTCAAAAAACTGTAAATATCCCTCACTTGTACTATCTTTATTATTCCTTGTGGTTTCCCCACAGTGTGCCTAACATTTGTTGTAATACAAGGAACCTAGCCCGAGTTTGCCAACTACTTTTTCCTAAACCCTAACAATATAGCCAATAAGCAGCCCTATCTTTTCCTGAAGATTCATCTACTTAAACTTAATTTCACTTTATATAATAATACACAATACATAATACATAACATATGATATTTAACATATATGTATATATAATTATATATAATATTTACATATAATTATACATATATAATCATATATATAATTTTATTGGTTTTATTGTTTAACTTTTGAGATAAGCAGTTATTCCTTGGAACTCCAATTTCTCAAAGACTTTAAAATTATACTCAAATATGTCTCAAAGTAGCTAATTTTGTAGTTGGTGAAAAAGAAGAAGACATACTTCACAAAAGATTTAAAAATGGTCAATAAGTGCTGGTTATATGAACAACATTATTAATCGTGAGTAAAGGGAAAACTGAAAACCTAGAAGAACTGATTCTCACTCACTAGAGTAGCTAAAATTCAAAAGACCAAGAGACCAAAAGACCAAAAGATGAAAATGTGTAGCATTTGGAACTCTCATATTTGTTGGTAAAATTATAAATATCACAAACCACTGAGGAACACTGTTGGGAATTTTCTTAAAACTTGGCATGTGGAATATGGAAGGTTCTCTAAGCATTTGGAATTTATTTGGAAATTTGTTTTGTTTTGTTTTGGATTTTTTTTTTTTTTTTTGAGGGGGAACCAAGATACTATCAAAGCTCTGACTAAATATCATGACTTTTGGATTAAAAACCACTTAGTAGGTTAATGTTGGAACAGATTTGAGAAGACAGTGAATTTGGATTAAATTTCATGAATGTTTAGTTCTTTAGGTGTAACTGAATTATGCCTACTCCTAGGGCACTGATAGATAACAGAGTTAGAGACAAGAAGCACTAATATTCAATGAGCTAGACTGGTTTCTACATTCTGTAAAGTACCAAGGATGCATAAAGGATTCCTTTATGGGAGGCAGAAGAGGTTTATAGAAAATAGCAATGTCTTGGAATATCTAATAATAATAATCTAATAAATAATCTTGGAATAATCTAATAAAATATAATTAAATGTGGAGGTGTAATTTTCTCATTTCCTCAGCTATTTTTTTCTTTTGTATATTTTTTCCTCTTAGCTCATAAATATTTGCTATTAACTAGCCTGTGTGTAAATGTGGTTAATGCTTGCAGACACTAGTAAATGTATGCCATATTTAACACAAACATAAGCATGTGTATAGACATACATATACACACAGCTTCATACACAAACCAATTCTCAAACTGCATACAGATTATTCCCAGGACACTGAGTCCATGCTCCAGGTCCAGCACAGCATTACTTTGACACAGATCACGAGTGAGAAGGGAAGTTAGAAATTGCACTGAGACTGGACGTAAAAATGTATGCAGGGAAGATGGCGGGGAAGTAGGAGGAGGCACCATTTCAACCTGTACCCTAAAGTGAGCTGATTACCTTCCAAAGAACTCTGATCACCCACAAAATCAGCCTGAGATCAGAATTATACACGTCTGGATCTCTACAGGGGCAGAAGACGCCAGTGGGCAGGCAAAGTGGAGTGTGAACGTTGGACTGATATCAGAAAATAAACAAAAGGGGGGGAGCCACCAGTGACAACTGATTGGAAAGTAATACCCCAATATGAGAGTGCCCAGCATCTGGGGACCAGCATTAACTTGGAATCTGATTGAAAGCACTCAAAGAGAGCAAAGGATCACGGGGGGTGGGGATTGTGGGAATCTGGGTGGCTAGGGACAGGGATTTAAGTCCCAGGACCCAGAACATCCTCCCCTGGCGCTAAGCCAGAGAGAGTGCAGTGGAGAAACCAGGTCTTGGTCCCTGAGCCACCTGTGCGCCCGAGAACACGCCGGGGTCTGGCTCCTGTGAGGGGCTGGGAGACATGCCAGATGGCAGAACATGGAGCCATCCTACAGAGCCTGAGATGGGCGTGCGCCCCTCACCCTCCCCTGAAAGAAGTGTGTGAAGGCCCAGCCTGGCACTCTTAGAACCCCGCCATTCCACCAGAGCCTGAGATGCTTGCACGACCCTACCCCCCCCCCCCGCCCCCGAGAGAAGTGCGAACAAGCCCGGAGCTTTTAGACCCAGAAAGACCAGGCACTCCCATCCCGGGTCAGTGGGAAAATCTCAGTGTGCAATCACTGCTTGGAACCTCTCTGGCGGTCTGGAGCTGCCCAGACAGCCACTGCTGCTGTGGTTTTGGATACAAGCAGAAGATCCTGTATCCCCAGGACCGTGGCTCAGAACCTGCTCTGCCAGCGGCCAAGGGGGAATTTATGTGGGCTCTGCAGCACCCACAGGAGAGCAGACTGAGGCTTCTCTCTGAGAGGGGGATCAGGGTGCAGTTTGCTTTCCTCTAAACCTACAAAAACCATCAAAAGCGGTCAAGGAGAGAGAAAGGAAAAAAAAAAAAAGTGAGCAAACATAAAAACCTCCAGAGAACAAAAGCCTGATAAAACCGGTTTCCTCAGAGTCCACCCCCTTGAGGGGGGCGGGAGGACTTAACTCAGGGAACATAACTGACTGAAAACCCACTTGGCAGGCCCCTCCCCCAGAAAACAAACCAGGAAAGAAAAAAAAAAATGACAAGAGAACAACCACCACCACTTCATAGGACAACTTTTATTTTTAATTTGTTCCCACTATTCTGGCTCATTTTTTTGTATAGATAATTTTTAACCTATTTACCATCACAGTGAGATGTCCAGTACATCAAATTCCATAGTAACCTTTTAATCTGAACTTTTTGATACAGACACCTGTTTTTCTTTTGCATTTCTACTTTTAAATTTCTTTTTTTTTTTAATTTTAGTTTAGTTTAGTCTAGTTTATTCATTTTTATTTTCTAATATTCATATAGAGTTAAACTTCAAGGTAATCCCCTTTTCCCAATCAATGCTACCCCTATAGGGAAACCACTTTTTAATACCTCTTAATCTTAAGAAAGTTGAGTCACTTAACAGAGATATCAAGATACATCCAGGAAGAATCAAAACAACCTTCCTCACTCACACTGAGAATTTATAACCACTCTCCCATCTTTTTCTTCCACCAGTGTTTCTGTGTTTGTCCTGCATATACTTTTATCAGTCTTTTTGTTTGTATACCTCATAAATCTTACCTTGGGGCCCACTTGGGCTGGACCTTCACTTTTATCTTCCCTTTTTTTCCTGTCTCTCTCTCTTTCTTTTTTTCTTTTCTTTTTTTTTCTCATTTGTGTGGGGAATCCTGATTGCTCAGAAGCATTCCAGGGTGCAACTTGACTGTACCACGTTCGATACATCCAGGTACATCCATTCAGCCATCTCTCACCAAGATGACTAGGAGGAGGAATGCCCAACAGAAGAAAAATACAGAGGATGGACCTTCTGCAACAGAGCTAGTGGCTATCAACATAGACAATATGTCGTAAAGAGAATTCAGGCTAACAATTATCCAGGCAATAGCTATCTATGTTGGAGAAATCCATGGGTGACCAAATGGAATTGATTAGGGCTGAACTGAAAGCGACCAGAGATGATGTTCATAATGTTAGGGCAGAGCTGAAAGATACCAGGGATGAGGTTCACAATGCTCTCAATGAGTTCCAACCTAATCTAAATTCTCTCAAAGCTAGGGTAACTGAGACAGAAGATAGAATTAGTGATCTGGAGGACAAACAGATAGAGAGAAAGGATCAGGAGGAAGCCTGGAACAAACAGCTTAGAAGCCACGAAAAAAGAATCAGGGATATGAATGATGCCATGGAAAGTTCCAACATCAGAATTATTGGAATCCATGAAGGGGAGGAGAAAGAAAGAAGTCTAGAAGATATAGTAGAACAAGTTCTTCATGAAAATTTTCCCAATCTCGCGAATGGAATCAGCGTTCATGTACTAGAGGCCGAACGGTCTCCACGCAAGATTATAGATTCCAGAAAAACATCAAGGCACCTGATAGTCAAATTGAGGAGTCATAATTGTAGATATAATCTCTTGAAAGCTGCTAGGACAAAGAGGTTCCTTACTTACAGAGGAAAGCCAATCAGAATAACGTCAGACCTGTCCACAGAGACCTGGAAAGCCTGAAAGGGCTGGCAAGATATATTCAGGGCACTAAATGAGAAGAACATGCAGCCAAGAATACTTTATCCAGCAAGACTGACATTCAAAATGTATGCAGAGATAAAGAGTTTCCAAGACCGGCAAGGCTTAAAAGACTATGCAACCACCAAGCCGACACTGCAGGAAATCTTATGGGGGGTTTTATAAAGGAGGAAAAATCCTAAGAATAGCATTGAACAGAAATATAGAGACAATCTACAGAAAGAAAGACTTCAAAGGTAACACGATGTCAATAAAAACGTATCTATCAATAATCACTCTCAATGTGAATGGCCTACAAGCACCCATAAAATGGCACAGGGTTGCAGATTGGATAAAATGACAGGACCCATCCATATGTAGTCTACAAGAGACCCATTTTGAACCTAAGGATACACACAGACTGAAAGTGAGGGATGGAGAAGCATCTTTCATGCCAACGGGCCTCAAAGAAGGCTGGGGTAGCGATTCTCATAGCAGACAAATTAGATTTTAAACTAAAGACTGTAGTCAGAGATACAGAAGGACACTACATCATTCTTAAAGGGACTATCCACCAAGATGATCTAACAATTGTAAGTATCTATGCCCACAATATGGGAGAAGCCAATTACATAAGAAAACTGTGAATGAAGATAAAGAGTCATACTGATATGAATACATTAATAGTAGGAGATCTTAACACGCCTCTCTCAGAAATAAAAAGATCATCGAAGGAGAAAATCAATAAAAAAACAAGGGCATTGAATGACCCATTGGACCAGATGGACCTCATAGATATATATAGAACATTCCACCCGAAAACAACAGAATACTCATTCTTCTCAAGTGCACATGGAACCTTCTCCAGAATAGACCACATACTGGGTCACAAATCAGGACTCAACCGATACCAAAAGACTGAGATCATTCCCTGCACATTCTCAGATCACAACGCTTTGAAACTGGAGCTCAATCACAATGAAAAGTTCAGAAGGAACTCAAACACCTGGAAGCTAAAGACCACCTTGCTTAAGAATGCTTGGATCAACCAGGAGATCAAAGAAGAACTGAAGCAATTCATGGAAACCAATGAGAATGAAGACACTTCAGTCCAAAACCGGTCCTAAGGGGACCAAAGGCGGTCCTAAGGGGGAAATACATAGCCACCCAACTCTCTCAAAAAAACTGAAAAATCCAGAACACATCAGCTGTCTCTATACCTTAAAGAGCTGGAGAGCCAACAACAAATCAAACCAACTCCACATATAAGAAAGGAAATAATCAAGATTAGAGCTGAGAACAATGAGGTAGAAACTAGAGATACAGTAGAATGTATGAATGAAACTAGAAGCTGTTTTTTTGAAAGAATCAATAAGATCGATAAACCATTGGCCACACTAATCCAAAAGAAAAGAGAGAAAGCCCAAATTCATAAAATTATGAAGGAAAAGGGAGAGATCACAACTAACACCAAGGAAGTGGAAATCAGAAGTTATTATCTACAGTTATATGCCAATGAGTTAAGCAACCTAGAAGAAATGGATGCATTCCTGGAAAACTCTAAACTCCCAAAATTGAACCAGGAAGAAATTGACAACCTGAATAGACTGATATCTAGTAACGAGATTGAAGAAGTGATCAAAAACCTCCCAAAAAACAAGAGCCCAGGACCTGATGGAGTCCCTGGGGAATTCTACAAAACTTTCAAAGAAGAAATAACACCTATTCTCCTGAAGCTGTTTAAAAAATTGAAGTAGAAGGAACACTTCCAGACTCTTTCTATGAAGCCAGCATTACTCTGATGCCCAGACCAGGCAAAGACCCTATTAGAAAGGAGAATTTCAGACCAATATCACTGATGAATATGGGTGCTAAGATTCTCAACAAGATCCTAGCAATCAGGATCCAACAGCACATTAAAAAGGTTATCCACCATGACCAGATAGGATTAATTCCTGGTCTACAAGGATGGTTCAAAATTTGCAAATCAATTAGCAATAATCATGCCTCGGATAAACCTCATTAGCTACAATACTGCCACTGTGCAAAACTCAACATTTGCAAATCAATCAATGTGATAGAACAAATCAATAAGAGAAGAGAGAAGAACCACATGGTCCTCTCAATTGATGCAGAAAAAGCATTTGACAAAATCCAGCATCAGTTCCTGATTAAAAAGGTTCACAGTATAGGGATAGAGGGAACATTCCTCAACTTCATCAAATCTATCTATGAAAGACCCACAGCAAATATCATCCTCAATGGGAAAAAGCTTGCAGCCTTCCCTTTGAGATCAGGAACATGACAAGGATGCCCACTCTCACCACTCTTGTTCAACATAGTATTAGAAGTCCTAGCAACAGCAATCAGACAACAAAGAGAAATAAAAGGTGTCCAAATTGGCAATGAAGAAGTCAAACTCTCTCTCTTCAAAGATATGATTCTTTATATGAAAAACCCAAAAGACTCAACCCCCAAACTACTAGAACTCATACAGCTATTCAGTAACATGGCAGGATACAAAGTCAATGTACAGAAATCAGTGGCTTTCTTATACACTAACAATGAAAATACAGAAAGGGAAATTAGAGAATCAATTCCATTTACTATAGCACCAAGAACCATAAGATACCTGGGAATTAACCTAACCAAAGATGTAAAGGATCTGTACTCGAGGAACTACAGAACACTCATGAAAGAAATTGAAGAAGATACAAAAAGATGGAAGACCATTCCATGCTCTTGGATTGGAAGAATAAACATTGTTAAAATGTCTATACTGCCTAGAGTAATTTATACTTTTAATGCTATTCCAATCAAAATTCCACCGGTATTTTTCAAATAGCTGGAACAAATAATCCAAAAATTTGTATGGAATCAGAAGAGACCCCAAATCTCTAAGGAAATGTTGAAAAACAAAAATAAAATGGGGGCATCACGTTACCTGATTTCAAGATTTACTACAAAGCTGTGATCACCAAGACAGCATGGTACTGGCATAAAAACAAACACAGACCAGTGGAACAGAGTAGAGAGACCAGATATGGACCCTCAACTCCATGGTCAAATAATCTTCGACAAAGCAGGAAAAAATATACAGTGGAAAAAAGTCTCTTCAATAAATGGTGCTGGGAAAACTGGACAGCTATATGTAGAAGAATGAAACTCAACCAATCTCTTACACTGTATACAAAGATAAACTCAAAATGGATAAAAGACCTAAATGTTAGAAAGGAATCCATCAGAATCCTAGAGGAGAACATAGGCAGTAATCTCTTCGATATCAGCTACAGCAAGTTCTTCCAAGATATGTCTCCAAAGGCAAAGGAAACAAAAGCGAAAAAATGAACTTTTGGGACTTCATCAACATCAAAAGCTTCTGCACACAGAGGAAACAGTCAACAAAACAAAGAGGCAACCCACTGAATGGCAGAAGATATTTGCAAATGACAGTACAGACAAAAGGTTGATATCCAGGATCTATAACGAACTCCTCAAATTCAACACACGCAAAACAGACAATCATACCAAAAAATGGGCAGAAGATATGAACAGATACTTCTCCAATGAAGACATACAAATGTCTATCAGACACATGAAAAAACGTTCATCATCACTAGCCTTCAGGAAGGTTCAAATTAAAACCACATTGAGATACCACCTTACACCAGTTAGAATGGCCAAAATTAGCAAGACGGAAACAACATGTGTTGGAGGGGATGTGGAGAAAGGGGAACCCTCTTACACTGTTGGTGGGAATGCAAGTTGGTGCAGCCTGTTTGGAGAACGGTGTGGAGATTCCTCAAGAAATTAAAAATAGAACTTCCCTATGACTCTGCCATTGCACTCCTGAGTATTTACCCCAAAGATATAGATGTAGTGAAAAGAAGGGTCATCTGTACCCCAATGTTCATAGCAACAATGGCCACGGTCGCCAAACTGTGGAAAGAACCAAGATGCCCTTCAATGGACAAATGAATAAGGAAGATGTGGTCCATATACACTATGAAGTATTATGCCTCCATCAGAAAGGACAAATACCCAACTTTTGTATCAACATGGGTGGGACTGGAAGAGATTATGCTGAGTGAAATAAGTCAAGCAGAGAGAGCCAATTATCATATTTGTGGAGCATAACAAATAGCATGGAGGACAAGGGGAGATGGAGAGGAGAAGGGAGTTGAGGGAAATTGGAAGGGGAGGTGAACCGTGAGAGAGTATGGACTCTGAAAAACAATCTGAGGGTTTTGAAGGGGCGGGATGGGAGGTTGGGGGAACCAAGTGGTCGGTATTAGAGAGAGCACGGATTGCATGGAGCACTGGGTGTGGTGCAAAAACAATGAATACTGTTACGCTGAAAAGAAATTAAATAAATAAAAAATAAAAATTCAGAATGAAATTTAAAAAAGAAAATCATATGCAGGGACTACCCTACATTGTATGTAGTGCCTGGAGAAATATTTTTGTGGGGTTCCTGAATATATTAACAGTTTGACCACAAATGTATTATAATAGTCATGGATCTATTTGATATTAGTAATTTATCAGTGAAGATTTAGGATAATGGGTAGAGAATTAATTATATACTTGTAGTTTTCCAATCATTGCACATAAAGATTCTTTGTAGTTTCCAGGTAATTTCTTCTTTCTCTTTGGTTCCATGAGCTATCTTTTTTTTTTTTTATTTTTTTGAATTGTCAAATAGGCCATTACTTGCTGTTTCATATCTCCTGCCACAGAGGGAAGGTACTAACACTGTTATCACTTATAATGCCATGCTCTTCATAACAACGTAGATTATCTTGCCTCTAGCATTTCCAAATTCCATTTATTTAATGCTGATTGAATCACTACTCAAGATGCTGCATCATACATTTTACTACTTATGAAGAGCAGCTTCCAATGACTCTTTTTAAGGTTCTAGATGGTGATCTTTTTCAATTCTTATCACATTGCTCCCTTTCACAAGTGTCACCCGCTTGGAGTATAGGTGAGGCACATGGGAAGAATGAGAAGAGTACTTCCTTTCATACAAGGAATGCACCTACCTCATCTGACATTACTTAGCATTAACTCAGGAAAGCATGTCATCATATCAGTTGGAGATAAAATAAGACATAGATTGAAAGTACCTTGTGACATTGTCGAACAGTGGTCTCAAAAGCCACTGGAGTAGGTAGATGCAACCACCTCTGGAGGAATACCTGATGAGTGGTGTGGAGCTTGTGGAGGGGGTGGGATGATCAGTCTAGTTACCAGTGCCAAGGTAGGGAAGGCACTGAGGTAGACAATATCTGCTGCTCCCACTGCCATGCTTGGGTGCTGTAGCTATGAGGCAGCAGGATAAGTTGAACACAGATGGGTGGGAGTCAGTGAGTAGCTTTAACATGTAGCTCAAGCCTAAGGTTCAGGAGAGGAACAATGGTTAAATCAGAGGCCTGAACTCCTATGTCTGGCATAAGTGATGAGTGAGTGTCACGTCCAATCAATATGGCAGCACTACTGTGCTGGCTCCATCTCATGAACTTCCATGAGAGAAAAAACTTTTTTCTAGAAAAATATTACACGCTCATCACCAAGCCACTCTACTGAAACCAAGTCTGAGTCATGAGATCTCAGGACAACCCCAAAGATGTGGGTCACAGAGCTCCTTAGGGCAAATGACTGATTTCACAAGCTGGGAAAAGGAGAGTCATAGAATTCTCTAAAGAAGAGAATTCAGGTCTGGGTCCAAATGTGCTTTGTCTAGGCTCAGGGCAGCCTTCCCAAACAATATTGCTGTTCCTAGCTAGTCCCATGTACCAGAAGAAGACTTAGAAAATTTTGAGGAAGCTTCTCCAAAGCAGAGAGGTGCACTGGGAAGGGAACATAAGACAGGGCTTCTGCTGAGTGAGGTCTAAGTAGTGTGCTCATGATCCATCGCAGGGCCAGCATTATTGTGAACCCCAATCCACATTGTGTACACTATTACTTTTATACTGAATTTCCCCAATATCATATATAGATTTAACCAGAAAGTTACTTTAATATGCCTTTCTTATGATTGACAGAAGAAGAAGCTCTGTCTTTAGTGAGCTTATACATGGTACAGATATGGATGAGCAGGAAACTAACCAATCTTTACCACTCACCACCAATGGACCACACAGGTGAGGACTGTACCAATTTCAGTCACTCTGTTAACTTTTCTACTTCCTCCTGCACTTAGAGTTTCTTTAGTCACCTCTTTCTAATCACCAATACCAATCCTAGGCTACTTGCTCTCTCTCCCACTTTCCTAGATATCTCCACATGGAACCAATAGTGGAGCCTCTCATACATACACACATAAAATGTATTCAGCTTAATTGTCTTAAAAGGCTAAGAGTTTGTGGTCAAAGAGATACGTATATATCAGTGATATACTCTTGTTACATCAAAATGATGCTAAAAGTACATTTATTTTGTGTATACAAGTTCCTGCTTTTCTTTGGACCTTGGTTTTCTTGTTTGTAAAATAAAAGAGAAAGATTAGGAAAATTTTAATGACTTTCCAACATTAAAATACTTTGTTCCCACAAAATTTTAGGGCCATGAGATAGGCTAAAAAAACCTAAACAAACAAACAAACCACTTATTCATGCTCCCATGATGAAGGAAATTTCATAGGGTGCTATAGAACGTAAGAATTTTGCTTTGCCAGTGTCAAATCTCAGACCAAGAGCTGGCCAGATTCAGAGAAATTGACCAACTTACAGAAACTGAAATAGGTATTGTTGCTGTCTTTGTATTCTTGCCTATATCTGCATGATTTTCTGATATTCCTGATATGCTTTTGAGTATTTCACTTATTGTCATGAAAAACTAGAGAATGGTTCTAAAACAGAGGATATAATGGAAACTTCTGATTTCTTAGGAAGAGTGCCATGGTCAGTCACAAATTAAAGCTCAGTGCTCCTTTGATCTAGTTTGAAGCAAACCACATTCTTTAACTATAGCTGGAGTTTAGAAATGGAACTATGTATAGGAAATCTACAGGATTAACAAATTATACTGAGATTTTTCTGAACTTGATATCAAGACTGCCTTTGTGCTTAACCAAGGAATAATTCTGATTTCTATTTCCAAATTTTCTGAAATCTTGTATATATGAAGGTAAATGATACAACATACAAGATAAATATTAGGTAGAATTCAATTGGAACTAGACACAGAACATATACAATTATTGATATCTAACATGACTTAGTGTCAAGTGAGAAAATATCATGTATCCTTGATCCTAAGCTGTAGTCTCGCACATTCTTCAAGTCACAGATACTTAGTTTACTGGAGAAACAGTGACAATGAGATAGAAAGAGATAAAGAGATTGAGAAAGAAGGCAGGAGGAAGAAGGTGGGAGAAAGAGTGAGGGAGGGAGGGAGGAGGGATGGAGATGGGAGGAATCAGATTAGAAAGAAGAAAGAGAGCAAGAATAACAGCAAGAAAGGGAGCATTAAAATGCAAATGAGTAATGACTCTGGAGAAGGAAGTCAAAGCTTGAGGATTAATATGCAGAATATACATCTATGGAAAAGATATTCTAATTCAAAAATTGTCTCTCAGCCATGGCTTGCACTTTATTTTCTTCATCTACAGAATGACATTGTTGGATCAGTGTCCCTTCAGGGTCTAAGCTTAGCTAAAGAGAAGACACAGAGTAATGAGGAAAGTTCTCACCCTTTCCCATCAGGCATTCTACTCCCAAACCACTGCTTCCTCCAGAACACCTTCCTTTTCCATCAGCGCTTTCCCTTTGTCTGGTTACATGGGGTGGGTGAGCAGAGTGGGCAGCAAAGGTGACTTTACCTTAACTGCCAACTCTAAAGGAATTCCAGTAGCAAATAAAAGTCTGGCTACTACTACCTACTCTAAAGGAAATCTAAAACAGAGGTGATATTATTAAAATGTGGGTGGTATGTGCCTATGTTTTCGAAGTGTTGTCACAGAACTCTTATTTCTGTACAAATATCTTCACAACCCTCTCTCGGATCTGCTTGGTCCTGACTCCATAGATGACTGGGTTCAGGGCAGGTGGGACAACCACATAGAGATTAGCCAAAAGGATGTGGATATAGCGGGGAATGTTTCGACCAAAACGATGTGTCATAAAAGAAAAAAATGCTGGTGTGTAAAAGCACAGCATGACACAGACATGAGAACCACAGGTATTGAGAGCCTTTAGGCGGGCGTCCCGAGAAGGAAGGCGGAAAACAGCTTGAAGGATAAGCACATAGGACGAGGCAATCAGGATCACATCCACAATGATGTTGGAAATCACCATGAGCCCATAGATAATGTTGACCTTGATGGGTGCACAGGCCAACCGGGCAAGACCCATGTGCTCACAGTATGTATGAGGGATGATATGATGCCCACAGAAGGGCAGCCTCAGGATGAGAAACACAAACGGAGTCACCAGAATTAAGTTTCTTCCAACAACAACAGAGGCCAGGATGCCAATGGTTTTATGCGTGAGGATCATGGTGTACTGGAGGGGGTTGCAGATGGCGACAAAGCGGTCATAAGCCATGGCCACCAGGAGAACAGTCTCCATGCCTGTGAACATGTGGATAAAGAACATTTGAGCAAGGCAGCCCCCAAAGCTGATCTCTTGGAGCTTGAACCAGAAGATGCCCAGCATTTGGGGGATGGTGGATGTGGACAGACCCAGATCGATCATAGACAACATGGCCAGGAAGTAGAACATGGGCTGGTGGAGACTGTGTTCAGTCTTGATCACAAAAAGAATGGTGATGTTCCCCACGAGGGCAATCAGGTACACGATACAGAATGGGAAAGCAATCCAGATGTGGACAGTTTCCAGTCCTGGGATTCCTAGCAGGTGAAAGAAGGGGGGATGGAACTGGGTGTCATTGGTGGAAGTCATGCTCTGAGCAAGTGTCACTGAATTCCTGTCAAAGTGTAGGGATCTTATTCTCTTTATGGTCTTTTTCTTATCAAGGTCCTGAGAAATGAAAAGAACTTTAATTCGTATGCTAGAGGCAAGGGCAGAAGAGGTTGGTTACAAACATTAGACAGTCTCTTCTTTCCAGAGGGTAACTGAATAGAGTAGTGCTCTTCATATACATTATTATTCTGAGATTCATTATAGGGCTATTAAGTGTGTCTTTAGGTTTTGTAATAATGTGAGATCTTTGAAGGAACTGACAGTATTTCACATTATAGTGTATACTTACTGTTTTGGTATTCTTTTCCATTTTTAAAAAAAATTATTTATTTTTTTAAATTTCTTTACAATGTTCCAGAATTCATTGTTTATGTACCACACCAGTGCTCCATGCAATTCATGTCCTCCATAATATCCACCACCAGGCTCACCAAAACTCCCACCGCCCTCCCCTCCAAAACCCTCAGATTGTTTATCAGAGTCCACAGTCTCTCATGGTTTGTCTCCATTTCTTTTCCAAATAGTCCATTGTTTACTTTTGTGAAATTGCTATACAAATTGTTAAAGAATCCAAAGTCAAATGAAAATGGCTGACTCATACCATTGTCTGTCTTTTGATCTAATATAAATGTAAGGATTTGCCTCATGGATCTCACATAGTCACATGACATAAGGGAGGTTAATCAGATGACCTTTGAATTTTCCTCATTCTATCTTTACTCTGAGACCTTTGTTGTTTTTGATGCTTTCTAATCTTATGGAAAAACTTGGTTTTCCACCCCATACCTCCAGAATCCAGTTTATTCTGCCCTGATATTCTTCTAATAAATCGCCTTTTGCTAATCAGTTAGATTATGTTCATCTTCCTTAAAATATATAACATGAATAATGACCATACGGAATTACACATAGTCCTGAAATTTTGCCTAGGTTCTTGTATGAATAGATCAAATAACTAACAAATTTCAATAACTCAGAAATGAAGGTGTTGTGAATGATTCTTCACTGATCCCTAAAATGAATAAAGAAAAATTATTTTCTTTTAAGTTTTGTGTTGCTAGTATATTTTACAATTCTGATGCATCCAGTATAACATGACTTTATGTATTTACCTATTCTGTACCAATAGAAATGTTACTGCTTTGGGGCAAAGAAGCAGGGGTTATTCATTTTAATATTCCTAACAGTGCCTTAGGAAGGTATGGTTCCCAGTTTACAATTTAGCTGTTGGGATTGGGAATTGGGATTGTGTGTGTGTGTGTGTGTGTGTGTGCGTGTGTGCAAGTGAGAGAGAGAGACAGAGTTAGTTATTAAAACTAATTCTTCTCATGTATGTGGTTGTATATATCTTTGCTGGCTAGTTATTGCAGAGTAGTAACACCCAGGCAAGCAAGTTAATAGTCTCCCATTCTATGTGAGAAAGAGGAGCCTTTCTGGTCCCCAAAGAAGCTAGAGATAACATTGATCATGTATAGGGAGAAAACAATGTTTACCAGTGTTGAGGGGTCAATACAAGGCTGAGAACCAGAGAGCAATGGTTGCTGGAGCTTAGAAGAGTCTGAGGAAGCAGCTAAGGAGGACACAATAGATTTACAGTTTGCAGTCAGCCCCATCTTCAGGGCAGCTGCTTTATAAGGACTTCCAGCTGAGGAGGAGTTTTCCAGGGGAGTGGCAGAGGGAACTCTTTCTGTCAGCAGAGGTCAAATTCAAGAGGACATCTACCCTCTCACAGTTTTGGTCAGAAAGCTTGACTTCCTTCCGCTGCAGCTGTGTGCCACAAATAATGGCAAATAGTGTGGGGCCAATAAGCTCAAGGATTATTCCTGGAGGGCAAGACAGTATAAGTTCATCTTTTTCTAGATGTGCACATTGACAAAGAGCCCAGACCCAAAGTCCACTTTAAAAGCTTAATTGATACTGGTTAGAGATCTTTCTGTTTAAGTGCCCACCAACTCTCAATGTATTGAAGTTGTGATTTTTATTTTAACCTGCTGGCTCCTTTTCCATTGCATCTAATAATATAATATTATAGATGATTTATCTGGGCTTCAGATTCATTCAAATATGTCTTGAAATCTTGCTATGTCATCTGTTAACTGAGGCTCCTTGGACAAGTTACTTTTTAGTCAGTTTTATTTTCTGTAAAATTGGGTGAATAAATTCTATATAATGTGATTTGTTTTAAACACAAATAAGATCAATGCATGTAAAGGACTAGCTCTTAGGTTATATTCAGTAAATTGTAGTTATTTAAATTATTAGTCTTTCCCCAAATTTTATTTTTCTTTTAAATCTAAACAGCTAAAAATGTTACCTATTAAATATTAAAACATTAAAAAGTTACCTATTACCTATTTTACTTGATCGTAAAAAGTTTATTATTTCTAAATAACTCATGGTGTCTATAAGGTGAAATTAAGAAAGTATGGAGGGAGGGATGACACAGAATATCCCAAAGTGAATGAGTAGGATGGGGCTTCACATTTAGACATATTTTCTAGAACTCTAGAGAAGCACACATAAACCAATACAGTTCAGTTTGAAAGCAAACTTTTCTTTCTCATTCTTACAGAGTTGTCAAACTGGGTGGAATTAAGAGTTGATGGGTGTGGGTACCTTCTTTCAGGCACTGTCATGAATGGGCCACTTGGCAGAAAACATTGGATATGGCTGAGCTAACAGATATATTGGGCTCTAATAAAAAAGCTTGGATATGTTGCCATAAAGTAGTGGGCCCACGAGGTGGCCACGTTAGAACTGACAATCTCTAAAGCAGGATTATGTGGGAGAAAAAATAAGATAATAATGCAGAGCAAATGTATAATGCCAACATCATTTCATTTGGATGTGACATCAGTCACACTTCCACATCTAAACTCAAACACAAGATAGTGGCCTGCAGTAGCTTCCTTCTGCTTCTGATGAACCACAGCAAGCCTAGTTGCTTTGTCTGCTTCCCTACCAACAATTGGTTAATCAGAGCTGTCTTCATTTCTTTGGTGATAGCAGATGAGGTTATGCTACTGTAAAGCTATCTGTGGCTTTCTAGCTATGAGGAGTATACTATGTGAGCTGTATGTGTGTGAGTGAGAGAGAGACAGAGACAGAGACAGAGAAAGAGAGAGAGAGATAGGGAGACAGAGACAAGAGAGAGATTCTGCATATTACTTGTTGGCATATCTCTGTGCTCAATCTTGATGTCTGTTCCAATCCCATGTGCTCTGTTGTGCTCTTTTGTGACGACAATAGACAATGAGGCTTTGGAGAACTTCTAAGCAGAGGAGAGGCCATGGTCCTCTCTGTCCTCATTTACCTTTTCTCCTCCTCACTGTAGGATCTCATCCCCCCTATCCATGTATCCTTACCTTTCTAATATTTCCTCTCCATGTATCCTTACCTTTCTAATATTTCCTCTCCCAGCCCTTGCTTGGAGCAGTAGCACAGCATGAGCCCATGTGCTTACACATGGTGATGGGAGCCCCTTCAGGCCTCTGGGTCCAAAGACCATCCTATCACATGGAGAGAATCTTTATAAGGAAGAGGACATCCCTAATTCTAGGCATGATCCAGAATCCCCGAGAGTCCTCTGGGCATAAACTTGGGCTCATGGGTCATTAAGCCTATCTCTTTGTTCCTCCCTACTGCTTTTGCAGAGACAGATCACCAGACCAGATATAACTCCTAGCTCAGGGGAGATTATGTCTCCTGAGCTGTTAGGAAGGGAAATAACCCAAAAGGGAGTCTGTATGGGGAATGATATTGATTCTGCTCCCTTCAGAAGCCATGAAAATACTAAGTTTTACACCATTAAGCCTTCAAAGTGTGTCTTCTTAGGAAACTGCCACTAGTGACACTTCTGCTTTGCTAAATATAATAAATGTGTGCATCCTGCCGAAGTTAGGGGTTATGACTGTGGTTTCAAAAGATGAGGACCCCTAAAATAAATATATTAGACTGTGGCAGCAACTCTATTTTATTTAAACAGTGTTTGTACCTGTAGATAATAGTATCAACTCTCTTCCAAGTCAACAAGAGTTCCTTTACAACGTCTAACTAATTGTAAACAGTCTTTGGAGGGGGGATTTCATGTGTTTTAGCTCTTTTGGCAGAAGGTGAAGGAAACTACATTCTCCTGAGAAAACAGAATCTAGCTAGAGCTCAAAGTCTAGTTTACTTGGAGTCTCCTGCCCTGGATGATGATGGAGTAGACCTGCTAGTACCATAGGCCATAACGCAGAATTCTCCTGAGTACAGACAGGAAGACTGGAGGACAATTGAATACATTAGAAAGCCAGTTTCTTATCTTATAATTTCAGATAATTTTCAGTGGTTAAGAAAGAGAAGAAAATATCTGTGGTCCAAAAGAATTCTGGTTAGATCTGCTGCTATGTTCTCCTTTGCATTTCCTCTCTTTTTGATGAATGAAAACCTTACTCCCTAGCCTCTCTCTGGTCACTCCTTCATCATATCCATCCTTCCTACTGATCAACATTTATCTTTCCAAATCAAATCTAATTTCTACTTAACATTTCTTTTTATGCTTTCTGTGGATCCATTATATACTCTGGGATTTAAATGATAAATTATGAACACCACTGTTGGGAAAGTCCTTCAGTGAATGTCCACATACCCTTTAATTCTACTTCATGACTCTCCAAGCCATTACACCATCTCTGGTGATCAAAAGTCCTACTTAGGAAATAGGCTGCTGCTCATTTCCACTTTCCTTTTGCTTTCTCCCCAATTCCCATGCCCTCTATGATGACCTTTTTAAAAAATCAACCAGATACCATCTCTAGGTCTCTTATTTTTATATCGTTGTGTACTGCTATTATAACATACTCATTTTTTCCTTGGGTTTTAGTGTTTCCTACCTTTCCTAATTTTTTCCAATTTTTTATTGTAGTAGAATATATGTAACATAAAATTTACTATCTCAACCATTTTTAAGTGTACAGTTCAGTAGTATTAAGTACATTTATATATCATTGCACATTCATAACCACCATTTATCTCCAGAACTTTTTCATTTGCAAAGATTAAAACTCTGTATTCATTCAATAATGACTCCCCGATAGCCCCCTCACCCTTTCACCTGACAACTACAATTCTACTTTTAATTTTTTTGATCTCTCCTTTTACCCCAACCCCATTTTACTTTCTGTTACTGTGAGTTTGGCTTTTTTTTTTTTTAAATTCCATATAAAACTGAGATCATGCAGCTTTTGTCTTTATTTTTTTTCTTCTTTTAATTTTTTATTTTTTATAAACATATATTTTTATCCCCAGGGGTACAGGTCTGTGAATCGCCAGGATTACACACTTCACAGCACTCACCAAAGCACATACCCTCCCCAATGTCCATAACCCCACCCCCTTTCTCCCAACCCCCCTCCCCCCAGCAACCCTCAGTTTGTTTTGTGAGATTAAGAGTCACTTATGGTTTGTGTCCCTCCCAATCCCATCTTGTTTCATTTATTCTTCTCCTACCCACTTAAGCCCCCATGTTGCATCATCACTTCCTCATATCAGGGAGATCATATGATAGTTGTCTTTCTCCGCTTGACTTATTTCGCTAAGCATGATATGCTCCAGTTCCATCCATGTTGTCGCAAATGGCAAGATTTCATTTCTTTTGATGGCTGCATAGTATTCCATTGTGTATATATACCAGCAATGTCCACAATAGCCAAACGATGGAAAGAACCTAGATGTCCATCAACAGATGAATGGATCAAGAAGATGTGGTATATATACACAATGGATACTATGCAGCTTTTGTCTTTATATGACTGTCATAGTTCACTTTAGCATGATGTCCTCAGGTTCATCCGTGCTCTTTCAATCTCAGGATTACCTTCTTTTTTTTTATTTCTTTTTTTTAATTTAAATTTTAGTTAATATACAGTGCAATATTTTTTCAGGAGTAGAATTAAGAGGTCCTTCTTTTTTAAGGCTGGGTAAGATTCCATGTATGATTTAGTTTCATACTAGGGACTGACCAGAGAGAATCCATGGTTAAGTCAAGGGGTATTTGGTACCTCATTACTTTAAGGAATAAAGAATATGAAACTAACTCCTACATGTAAAATTAATTGGATGATTATAAAAACTTGTGGACATGTTAGTTCTTATTGTTTCTCTTCTACTGTTACCTCAATATTAACTCATTTCACTGAGATTGAATGATCATCATTAGTAATATACTTTAAAAACATTTGTTTTGTATATTAAATTAACAAAAATCACTGGGAATAGCATAGAATTTTGTGAAGTGATTAGTATGGTAACTCCTGGAGTAAAATTTCACTGTATTTGATCTTATTTATCATTTTTTTCCTTTTCCATTGCTGTTTTTGAAAACCAGGATTGCATTTTTTTATACTGCCTTCATCCATTTCAGAAACCTCTCAGACTCTGTTATACTCAATTTTAAACATTCCAAATTTTCTAAGGTCCTTTACAGTCCAGTTTATTTTTCCATCCCATTTTTTATGTTTGCATTTTTTATGTTCATGAATAATTTTCTTTCTTCTTCTTATATATTTCAACGCCCAGCAAAAGCCATCCTGTTAAAAATGGGTAAATAAGGGGCAACTGGGTGGCTCAGAGGGTTAAGCCTCTGCCTTTGGCTCAGGTCATGATCCCAGGGTCCTGGGATCCAGCCCTGCATCTGGCTCTCCGCTCAGTGGGAAACCTGCTTCCTCCTCTCTCTCTGTCTGCCTCTCTGCCTACTTGTGATCTCTATCAAATAAATAAAATCTTTTTTTAAAAAAGGGTAAATAAGTATTCATCCTTGCTGTCTCCAGCTACTTTGTAGCTAAAGGATATGCTATGTCTCCTATTTCACACCAGAAACCTCATCTTCATTTGCATTACCACTATCCAAATTCTAGTTCTTCCTGATTCACAAAGAACCTGAACATTAACTTTGTGCTTCACTAATTTCGATATCTTATCCTTCCCAAATCTAGTGCAAGATAAGACTTTCTAAAATTCCACACAATCATTTTACTCACCACTTCATAAACTTCAGTACTATTCAATTTTCTATACAATAAACTTCAGACAACTGTATGCTTTTTTTTTATGCAATATTTTTTTTTATTTCTTTTCAGTGGAACAGAATTCATTGTTTTTACTCCACACCCAGTGCTCCATGCAACACATGCCCTCTTTAATATCCACCACCTGGCTCCCCCAACCTCCCACCCCTCTGCCCCTCCAAAACCCTAAGATTGTTTTTCAGAGTTCATAGTCTCTCATGGTTCACCTCCCCTTCCAGTTTCCCTCAACTCCTTTGACTTGACTCTTTGCTCTTGTTTTCTTGGGTCTTATTGCTAATGATATTTTCCTATATCCAGAAGGATAGATTTATTGTGTTTATTAATTTTCTGGAGTCTGTCTTTTCCAATAATTCTATTTCAAATGATATGTAACATACATTCTGTTGCATTACTGTATGCTTTTAATCCAAAATATGACTCTAATTGTTAAGTAATATTATCTATTTTTATTGTCTGTGTTTTAAACTAAATTACTTTATTAGTTCTTGACAAATATTCCCTTTTACAATTTTCCTTTGTTCCATAAGTATTTGTTAACTCCAAGAAGGGCTATCCATATGACATGTATTAAATTTGCCAGTTCAAGAATGAGAGTATATGATATAGGATTAAGCTAATAAGGAACTTCATAGAATCAGTAACCTGAAAGCACAGAAAGGGAAAAAATAAATACCAAAAGGTCTAGTCTAATTTCCATCTTTTGCTTCCAAAGTCTTTAGTAAAAATTATACTACTTATTTTTAGGCAATACTTTATTACTTATAGAAAATTCTTGCATTTCACTCAATACCTGTCATTGACTATGTGATCTCTAGTTGAACACCTGTATGAAAGAAGTCTTATTACTTGTAAGATATCTAGAACACCAAACAGTTTTAACAGAAAGTTATTTCACTGAATCAAAGTTCTCCCCCTTCAAATTTACTCTTGTATGTAATATTCTATGCCAGGGGTCAATAGAGGATATCATTGCAGGTACACGGTTAGACAGACATATACATGCTTCGAACAACTACAAACAATATGCTTTTCTGATTATACACACACAGACACACACACAAATAACTTTGGTGAAAGAAATTTATATTAATTTTATCATAAATGTTTGTTTTTTCAGACCCTATGCCTTCATAAACTGAATGAATTACCCCTCATTCAATCATTTTTCAACAAACAGACTCTGTACCCGCTGCTGGATCTGCTTGGTTCTGATGCCATAAATGACTGGGTTGAGGGCAGGGGGTATGACTACATAGAGATTAGCCAGAAGGATATGGATATACTGGGGGATGCCATGACCAAAGCGGTGAGTGAGAAAGGAGAAGAGAGCTGGACCAAAGAAGGCAAAGATGACACAAATATGGGAGCTACAGGTATTCAGGCGGGCATCTTGGGAGGGGAGGTGGAAGACAGCATATAAAATCTTACCATAAGAGATAATGATGAGAATCACATCCATAAACAAGATAGAAATATTCCCAAGCCCATAGTAGACATTGGCATTAATGCTGGCACAAGCTAGACGTGCCACTCCCATGTGCTCACAATAGGTATGTGGGATGATTCTATGTCCGCAGTAAGGCAGCCTCAGGAGGAGAAAAATGATGGGCGCAATCATGCATAAGCTTCTTAGAACCACCACCACAGAGATCACACCAATGACTCTGTCAGTGAGGATCATACTGTACCTGAGGGGCTTGCAAATAGCCACATAGCGATCAAAACCCATGGCAAGAAGTACAATGCTCTCCATGACTGTAAAAAAGTGGACAAAAAAGACTTGAGCAACACAGCACCCAAAGCACAGCTCCTGAAGGTTGAACCAGAAGATACCCAGCATCTTGGGGATAGTAGTAGTAGAGAGACTTAGGTCAATCACTGACAGCATGGCCAGAAAGTAGAACATGGGTTGGTGAAGGCTACGTTCAATCCAGATAACAACCAGAATGGTAACATTTCCAACAAGAGCAATTAGATACACAGCACAGAAGGGAAATCCAAGCCAGATTTGTGCAATTTCCAACCCTGGAATCCCCAGCAATAGGAATGAAGAAGGGTGAGAGTCAGTGGCATTGAAAGAAGACATTCTTCTGTGGGCTGACGATAGCATGATTTTCAAAAGTTATTGCTGTTTCCCATTGGACAATGCATTCACGTTGAACTGAGATCTACAAAAATTAAAAATAAAAATATTTCCTAACAAAAGATTGGTTTTGGAAATAAGTTTTTCTAAAAACCTTTGATTCTTTCGCCTTTTTCAGCTCTCCATAAGTAATTCCAGTATCACTCCTGATGTGCACCACAAGTGAGATAAGCTAATGAGCCAGGTAGAGGCTAACACTGTGTCTTTTTTGAAATTATGGGTTCAGAGGAATTAAACGAGCTAAATAAACAATATTAGGAGATAATAAAATTGAGAATAATAAAAACTGCCACAATAGTCATGGCTATCATTAATTTGGCATTGTTGTCATTATTTCCAATATTATCTCATTTAGTTCTCCCCCACAGTTCCATAGCATAAGTTCTGCTGGTGTCTGGTTTATGGAAGAGTGAGATTTTGACAGGTTCATTAACTTCCCATTACTTACTACACTAATACGCAGCAGAATCAAGATGTGAAATTAGGTGAAACTAAGCTTTGTGACACTGATGTGGATCTGTCTTTGCAAACTTGTTCATTGAAATAGTGAAAGGAGGGAGAAGGAAAAATAAGGAGTAGGGAAACAAAGGACCTAGAATAACCAAACTACCTCAGAGCTAAGAATTGCGAAGATTTGCCATATCATCTATTGAAATTTTCTACAAAACTGTGATGATTATGGCAGTGTTACTGTTAAAAGAAGAAAAAGAAAAAGAGACAATGGAACAGAACTGAGAATCTAGCAGCAGACCCACAAAATTCTTAGGGTTCAGATATCCAAAATTAAGATAGTCCCAAGTAGGAAGTTAAGATAAATTGTCAAGGAGGAATGATAATCTTTCCCAGATGAAGTTCTTTCTGAAGAACCTGTTGACTTCTATAGCTGTTGAGAGGAAAATGTGATAATTAAATCTGATCTGCGCTCTGGAGCTGGCTACACAGCAAACTTTGAAGGCATAATTCCTGATACTGTCTTCACTTCTGACATCAACTGCCAGTTCACGAAGTTTCCCAAACTGCCCCCAAGTTTAGTAATCTACTAGAAGGACTTCCAGAACTCCCTGAAAATTATTGAACTCATGGTTACAGTTTATTATAGGGAAAAATTAAAATCAGACAAAGGAAGAGATGCTCAGGGCAGAGTGTGATGTTTGTAAATATGAAGCATCCATTGTCCTTCTGCATGGAGTCAGGATGAGTTACCCTCCTGGCATTAATGTGTGACAATATGTATAGAGTCGTATTGCCAACCAGAGAAGCTCACCTTAGTTTTGGTGTCCATAGTTTTTACTGAAGCTTCATTATGTACACATGATTGATTAATTGCACAAATGGTTGAACTCAATCTTCAGACTGATGCCACATGAACCAAAGTCTTACTCCTAAGTTATATTGTTGTTATTTATGGTATGGCCAGTCCCTTCACACTAAGATCTGGTTTGAGCAGCCCCCGCCCTAAACTCCTATCAGATATGACAGATTACTTCCTAGAAGCCAAGAACAAAGACCAGACCTTTCTTAGGTAAAGCAAAATTCCTTACTATACATCTATTCATTTAGTTCCAAAGACATTTTTTGTTTTTGCTGTAGCTATGATTTTCACCTCTTCTCTTCTCTTGGGTCATGGTATGAGTTGTAAAGTCAGGTCTCCCAATAATCAAGGTTGAATTCAGTTTAATCCTTTTGAAATGTAAAGTATAGAGAGAGACCAACAGCTGATCAGCATATTGTATCCTTTTTTATATCAGGGATATGTGTGGAATCAGTCTCACTATAAGGGAGTTCAAGCTCATTACTCTATCCTTAATTGCCTACTATGACTTTTTTTTTCTTTGTATCTCACTCACTATGAAGGTAATATGTATAGGAAAAAGAAGCAAAAGTAATAGCATTTAATATCACTGGCATTGTGGTATGGAATGGATTCTGATTCTATTCTTGCTGGATGAGGTTTTGTGTGTCTGAAAGAGTGTCGGTGCCTAGCAGATATTTCCTTTCCAAATTTTTCCCAGCTTAGTCTTCTTCCTACATCTCCCCAGACCAGTGATCTGTGCCATTTCATTCCCTGCCCCAATATTCAAGGTCTTAACTCAATTTCCATGAAACCAGTTGCAATCTTAAACATATATTGCAGACTCACTGATCAGAAAAACTTACCAAGTTTTTTTGGGTAAATTGGAAGGGGAGGTGAACCATGAGAGACTATGGACTCTGAAAAACAATCTGAGGGGTTTGAAGTGGTGGGGGGGTGGGAGGTTGGGGTACCAGGTGGTGGGTATTATAGAGGGCACAGCTTGCATGGAGCACTGGGTGTGGTGAAAAAATAATGAATACTGTTTTTCTGAAAATAAATAAATTGGAAAAAAATTTTAAAAATTAAATTAAAAAATTAAATTAAAAAATTAAAATTAAAATTAAAAAGAAAAACTTACCAAGTTCCCTATCTTCCATCTTAGGGAGTCATTTAACAACTCTGAATTCAGATGCTGAAATTTACAGATATATATATATATATATATATATATATCACCTCAATACACACTAAGAAGTATTAACAAAATGTTGTGTGTGTTGAGGGGATTTGTAACGAAGTCTTCAGGTGGCAGGTAGTCTGAGACATTGAAATGAAAATGAATAGGGATTCCCTTTGGTCATTACACCAGCCAAAGAGAAAGCTCTAGGGAAATTTCAGTGAACCTTGCTGTCTGCTGCTCAGTCAATTGCCAGTTTTTGTTATCTCACATAATATTTATAATCATTAATATTTTATCTTTTTCTCTCCTTCCTTCTTCCGTATTTTGTTTTCAGTCTATGAAATGCTTGGACTAATTCTTTGGAATATACCTATATCTATATCTATATCTATATCTATATCTATATCATCTATATCTATCTATATCTATCTCTCTATATCTATATCTCCAGCAACTCTCGTTCTGTTTTCAGTCTATGAAATGTTTGGACTAATTCTTTGGAAGATAGGTATATATAGATATATATATAGATATATCTGTATATATATCCAGCAACTCTATTTTATTGTGAAATACACATAAAAGTTAGCATTTCAGTCATTTTAAAGTTTACAACTCAGCAGCACTCAGTACATTTACAACACTGTGCAACTGTTACCACTATATAGTTGTATAAAATGTCATCACTCCAGAATGAAATCCTGTGTGCATTAAATAATTACTTCCCATTCTTCCAGCTCCAGGCATCAGATCAGATTTGCTGTCTCATTTCTCTCATTGGTTGCAGAAGTCAACAGCTATGGGGAAGAAACTTCACAGTTTAACCTTTACTTTTGCCCACTTAAATTCCTATTTGGGGATAGAAAATTTAAAATTGTACACTATGCATACCATAGGATATTATTTAGCCTTAAAAAAGAAGGAAATCCTGCCATTTCAACAACATGGATGAACCTAAAGACATTGTACTAAAGTAAAATAAGCCAGTCACATAGATAAATATTGCATGATCTCAGTTTTATGTGGAATCTCAAAAAAAAAGACAAAACTAACAGTAACAAAGTAGAATGGTGGTTACCAGACCTTAGCACATGTGTGAAAAGGGGATATTTTAAAAAAATGTATATTGGTAGTGTCTAGAGATGGTGAGAGGGGACCATAGAGAAATTACTGTAAATGGGTACAGATTTTCAGCTTTTGCAAAATGAAGAAAGTCTGGAGGTAGTGGTTATGGTGTACAAAACAAGAATATCCTTAATAATACTGAAACTTAGACTTAAAAATGGTGAAGATAGTAAATTTTATGTTATGTGTAGTCTATCATAATAAAAATTGAAAAAAAATGGGGAAAATGGAAAGGAAAAATATGTATGTTATATGAAACTACAAGAGATGTAGAGATCATATCTGAATGTTTCATACAGAAGACTATCATGGAGGACCTGGTATTGAAGGAGAGTAGATATGTACTGCAATGTGAAGTATTTTTAGTTCCTACAAATATCTCATATTATGATTAATTTAAGACACAGATAATATTGCCAATAAAAAAATCTCAGAACAACAATGTGTATGAAGAGCACTACTTTATTCAGTTACCCTCTGGAAAGAAGAGACTGTCTAATGTTTGTAACCAACCTCTTCTGCCCTTGCCTCTAGCATACGAATTAGGACCTTTCTTAGGACCTTGATAAGAAAAAGACCATAAAGAGAATAAGATCCCTACACTTTGACAGGAATTCAGTGACACTTGCTCAGAGCATGACTTCCACCAATGACACCCAGTTCCATCCCCCCTTCTTTCACCTGCTAGGAATCCCAGGACTGGAAACTGTCCACATCTGGATTGCTTTCCCATTCTGTATCGTGTACCTGATTGCTCTCGTGGGGGAACATCACCATTCTTTTTGTGATCAAGACTGAACACAGTCTCCACCAGCCCATGTTCTACTTCCGGCCATGTTGTCTATGATCGATCTGGGTCTGTCCACATCCACCATCCCCCAAATGCTGGGCATCTTCTGGTTCAAGCTCCAGGAGATCAGCTTTGGGGGCTGCCTTGCTCAAATGTTCTTTATCCACATGTTCACAGGCATGGAGACTGTTCTCCTGGTGGCCATGGCTTATGACCGCTTTGTCGCCATCTGCAACCCCCTCCAGTACACCATGATCCTCACGCATAAAACCATTGGCATCCTGGCCTCTGTTGTTGTTGGAAGAAACTTAATTCTGGTGACTCCGTTTGTGTTTCTCATCCTGAGGCTGCCCTTCTGTGGGCATCATATCATCCCTCATACATACTGTGAGCACATGGGTCTTGCCCGGTTGGCCTGTGCACCCATCAAGGTCAACATTATCTATGGGCTCATGGTGATTTCCAACATCATTGTGGATGTGATCCTGATTGCCTCGTCCTATGTGCTTATCCTTCAAGCTGTTTTCCGCCTTCCTTCTCGGGACGCCCGCCTAAAGGCTCTCAATACCTGTGGTTCTCATGTCTGTGTCATGCTGTGCTTTTACACACCAGCATTTTTTTCTTTTATGACACATCGTTTTGGTCGAAACATTCCCTGCTATATCCACATCCTTTCGGCTAATCTCTATGTGGTTGTCCCACCTGCCCTGAACCCAGTCATCTATGGAGTCAGGACCAAGCAGATCCGAGAGAGGGTTGTGAAGATATTTGTACAGAAATAAGAGTTCTGTGACAACACTTCGAAAACATAGGCACATACCACCCACATTTTAATAATATCACCTCTGTTTTAGATTTCCTTTAGAGTAGGTAGTAGTAGCCAGACTTTTATTTGCTACTGGAATTCCTTTAGAGTTGGCAGTTAAGGTAAAGTCACCTTTGCTGCCCACTCTGCTCACCCACCCCATGAAACCAGAAAAAGGGAAAGCGCTGATGGAAAAGGAAGGTGTTCTGGAGGAAGCAGTGGTTTGGGAGTAGAATGCCTGATGGGAAAGGGTGAGAACTTTCCTCATTACTCTGTGTCTTCTCTTTAGCTAAGCTTAGACCCTGAAGGGACACTGATCCAACAATGTCATTCTGTAGATGAAGAAAATAAAGTGCAAGCCATGGCTGAGAGACATTTTTTGAATTAGAACATCTGTTCCATAGATGTATATTCTGCATATTAATCCTCAAGCTTTGACTTCCTTCTCCAGAGTCATTACTCATTTGCATTTTAATGCTCCCTTTCTTGTTCTTGCTGTTATTCTTACTCTCTTTCTTCTTTCTAGTCTGATTTCTTCCATTTCCATCCCTTCCTCCCTCCCTCCCTTCCTCTTTCTCCCTCCCTCTTCCTCCTGCCTTCTCTCCCTCTCTCTTTATCTCTTTCTATCTCTTTTTTTTTTTTACTTTTTTTATTTTCTATCTCATCGTCACTGTTTCTCCAGTAAACTAAGTATCTGTGACTTGAAGAATGTGCAAGACTACAGCTTAGAATCAAGGATACATGATATTTTCTCACTTGACACTAAGTCATGTTAGATATCAATAATTGTATATGCTCTGTGTTTAGTTCCAATTGAATTATACCTAAAATTTACCTCATTTGCTATACTGTTTGCATTCATGATTTTAGAAAATTTCGAGAAGGAAATTAGGATCATTATATGATAAAGACAAAAGCAGTATTGATATCAAGTTCAGAACAATCTCAGTATAATTTATTAATCCTGTGGATTTCCAATATGTATTCCCATTTCTAAACTCCAGATATAGCAAGGGGATAGAGTTTGCTCTCCTTTAGCAGTATGTCATAGCTTTTAATATAAAAATATCACACTTCCTTGGTTAAGTTTATTCCTTAAAATATATTATTTTTTGATGGTGTTGTAAATGGAATTTAGTTCTCAATTTCTTTTTTAGATTATTCATTGCTAGTATATGGAAATACATCTGATTTCTGTATGTTAAAACTATATTGTGTAATTTTGTTGAATTTATTTATTACCTCTAATACATTATTTGTGTGTATTCTTTACAACAGATTATATCATTACTCCTTCCTTTCATATTTGAATGAACTTTTCTTGCCTAATTTCTCTAGCTAGAACTCCCAGTACAATGTTAGATAGTAATGTTGAAAGCAGGCATTCTTGTCTTGGTATGATCTTAGGGAGAATGTTTTCAGTCTTTCATCATTGAGTATGATACCAACTGTAGTTTGTTGTTTTTCCCCCAATGAATGCCCTTTATCATTTAAGGAAATTTTCTTTTATTCTTAGTTTATTGAGTATTTGAAAGGTTTCTAGGTTTTGTCATTTGTTTTTCTGCATCAATTGAGAGGTTTATGTGCCTTTTTCTTTATTTCATTAATGTTAGGTAATATATTTATTGATTATCCTGAACCACCTTGCATTTCTGGGATAAACTATAATTAGTCATGGTATATGATCCTTTTACCATGCTGTTGCCTTTCGTTTGCTAGTAGTTTGTTGATTTTTTAAAAATTTACTTTCAGCATAACAGTATTCATTATTTTTTCACCACACCCAGTGCTCCAAGCAATCTGTGCCCTCTATAATACCCACCACCTGGTACTCCAACCTCCCACCCCCCGCCACTTCAAACCCCTCAGATTGTTTTTCAGGTCCATAGTCTCTCATGGTTGACCTCCCCTTCCAATTTCCCCCAACTCCCTTTTCCTCTCTAACTCCCCATGTCCTCCATGCTATTTGTTATGCTCCACAAATAAGTGAAGCCATGTGATAATTGACTCTCTCTGCTTGACTTATTTCACTAGTTTGTTGATTTTAAAAAATCTTATTCTTAGGGATATTTTTCTGTTGTTCTTTTGTGAAAAAAATTACATTCTGCAATGTAACGACAACCCCACACACCCCTTATTTTTGTATGTGTGTGTGTGTGTGTGTGTGAGAGAGAGAGAGAGACAGAGAAGGAGAGAGGTTGGAGGGGGGTGGAAATGGCTTCTTGAATGCACCAGGTATTTTCTAGTATAATGAACTGTATTCTGTATTTTAATATTATTTCTTCAAGGTCAGGCAGAGATGACAGATTAGGGATTTTTCAGGTCCTTCCTGGACATGTACATGGTCATTGCATGTATGTGGCTTTATAGTTTTGGAGTATTTGGAACTTTGAAAAACTCTGTATGGTCAATACATTCCCCAATTTTTCCTTTTATGTCAGTCTCTTTTTAGGTCCAACTAATATTCCTGCTTCAGGAAGCTGCAATGTTAAGTAATTTCTACTTGTTTTTGAGTAATAGCCCAGGGAAAAGGCTGCTCATATTAAATGAGATTTGAATCAGGTCATATAAAGATACACCCCATTAAGGGGTATTTCCTGGCAGCTGTCAGACAGGTTCAATAGTTACAGGTCCATGGGAATGGATCTCCAGGATATTATTTATCCCCATCCCAGGGGAAGTGGGGCTGTAAGAAAAATATAAACATCTTCTTTTCAGCATAATAAGAGACATGTCCCAAGAAAATGCCACAGAATGTTTCTTGGAGATTTAGAGAACAACGTAAGTCATATCATGATTAAATTTTAAAAAACAGCAAAAGGGATGGGGAAAGACCTTATGGCAATGTAGTATGGAAAGATAGTATGGAGAGATGGAGGAAAGATGAAAATGAAAACAAGATAGAGAGTGTACACTCATATTCCTAACCTCCTGAGGCTACACTTTTGCCTGTGTGTGTTTATACTTTTGACCGTGCAAAATCTCACATGTAAAACTAAAATGTGAGATGTGGAAAGAGATGCAGAAATGCAACCTGTATCAATTTACCTATTGTTTCTGACTCTTCGTATGTCTGCATAACTGTGAGTATCAAAATGGTGAGGACTTGCTTTCTCTATTTCTAGAACTGTGTCAGGAATAGTAAAGGTGAATGACTAATCAGTGTTTCTGAATTAATGAATTTGTGAATAAAGGAATCTTGATGGATGGCCCTGAGGGATATACTTCTTTTGGAAATGAGACTTAGATTGGTGAAGCATCTGAGAAAATTAATAAGGGGCATGAAAGCAGGATAGCCATGAGGCTGCAAGATTAGGCGAGTATGGGAAAGTAGGTGTCCGCCATCTCTCTTCCTTCTGCCAGCAGTTCCAGGAATGGGAAAGTGGATACAGTGGGTATAGTGGAGGTTGGTGGAATAATGTAGAATAAAGAGATGACACACGAAGGAAATGGCTGCTGGATTGGTGGATATAATTCCATGTAGCACCTTACAGTTAAGAGGTTAAATGAGGGACTGAGACCCGCTTTTATTTCTAAATCTAGGAGAGATTGGAAGAGATATGAATAGATGTTGGTGTAATTACAGAATGGTAAGTGATTGGTTGTTTTGACCCATGTTTACAGACTGAAAATGAGGCTTTTTCAGAGGCACCAATTTTCAAGCCTTCCTAAAAATTCTACAGAAATATGTAGGATAAGTTGATTTTCTAGAAGATGTAGCCCTATTTTATCCTCTTAGTTTCTGTTGTATGGAGCCCCAAGAGTGACCAAGATACCAGACAATTATGAATCTGGTCACCAATGTACTGAATTTCTAGATACGGTCATCAGGATAATATCAGAATCCTTTTTTGTGCCCCCACTGGCCACTCTGCTTGTATTTTCAATTTCTCCTTGCTCTTCACTCCATCTAGAATAAAATATATTGCCTTCTTGAGCTGAAGAATTGTTCTGTGAGCAATCTCTGTGAGGAGATTAGCTTCAGAACTAATCTCCTTCATGGAATTTTTCTCGCTCCACCTCCACACTCACAACATTCTGTGCACACTCCTAACACACACTTGCAATGCAATATTTAAATTTCATCTTTGGAATTTTATCTCTCTTACCACTTAGTGGCCTCCTTGAAGCTTTATGATAAGTTTTATTCAAACTTGTAACCATATTTCCTAATCAATGCCGGTGCATCGAGGACCTCCTAAATATTTGATGGAATAAATTGTGAAGAGTTCTCCACTAATCAAAGGCAGAACACTGTCTCTGATAGTTTCACATCACAAAATGGAGAATGTCAACTGTCTCCTCCCTAACCCTAGCAGACCAAGTTTACTTACACATGCATACACATAAAGAGATCTATTTCTTGAACTTCCCAATTATGAAATTATCTCTCATTTTCTGCTATTCTTCATAGGTTTCAAATGGCATAGTTAGCAAGGCATTTTTCTTGGGCATGCGTTTAAAATAGAGTGTACTGACCTTCATATGCATTTCTCTCTACTGGAGGCTTGCCAGTTTTTTTTTTCCAATTTATTTATTTTCAGAAAAACAGTATTCATTATTTTTTCACCACACCCAGTGCTCCATGCAAGCCATGCCCTCTATAGCTTGACAGCATTGACTTACACCAAAACCCAAGTATTCCTAAGGTTGAATCAAAGCTTTCTGCACAATTGCACGCATCACATTCAATCAGCTCTACATTTTCTGTGGGACTAGTTTTTCCCAAATAAACTGTGAAATAATGAACTTCTTCCTTTTTGTTTTAAATTTTTAATTTACTATAAATAAGTTCAGAGTTCCCACATATTCTGAATGAGTGCTATAAAACGAAATCATTTGATACTTCCTCTTTCAATGTAACTTTAAGGGAGACATCACTAGGGCGCCTGGGTGGCTCAGTGGGTTAAGCCGCTGCCTTTGGCTCAGGTCATGATCTCAGAGTCCTGGGATCGAGTCCCGCATCGGGCTCTCTGCTCAGCAGGGAGCCTGCTTCCTTCTCTCTCTCTCTCTCTCTCTCTCTCTGCCTGCCTCTCTGCCTACTTGTGATCTCTCTCTGTCAAATAAATAAATAAAATCTTTAAAAAAAAAAGGGAGACATCAGTAAAGACATTAGAGCTAGGATAGACTCTCAGTAGGGACTGAATTTGACGATGTCTCAGATGTTCCTGCCTTCTCCCCGTGGGTATAAAGCAGAGATATATTTGAAACTTTGCCCAGAATATTTAGTTTTCCCTCCCCCAGGTTGCCTATATCTGGACATTTTGTTTACTGGATATATTTACTCTCCTGATGATAAATTTACCTAGTTTAAAATAATCTCTCAAGTCATGTTTAACCATAACTGTAAAATATTTTTGTCAACTATCTCCCTCTCCTAGTCATTATTTTTCAAATCTGGTAAGTAATATTTTTTTCCAGAACAAATTATGATGGGAACTGAGTTGTTTATCTTCTGAAATATGACACAAATTGTTTGCTCTTCTGTCTCTTCTTCTTTAAGATTTTATTTATTTTTTTGAGAGAGACAGGTAGAGTGCATGTGCATGTGTGGACATACAAGCACAGGGGATCAACTGAGTCACCGAGGTGCCTCTCAGCCTGTCTCTTTTTAATTAGTTCCTCTATTTCAGAATTTCTTAAATTGACAACTTTTATGTGGTGGAGTTTTTTTCATGCATATGAATAAACTAAGATAAATTGTTTCTTCTGCTCTAAGAACCAGACCATCTAGTATTCACAAGTGCCCATAGAAAAGTATAAACACAAATATATACACAACATGCATATGAACACAGAGGATTATGTACACTACATTTTGGGGTTTTTAGATTCCCTAATAGGGGAATGACTGGGATTACAAACACCAAACAAAGCACTATAGACATTAAGTAAAAATATGTGGAACATGATCAGATACACAGACTATGGAATTTAACCTTTCTCATTTGTTTCTGGTTACACTCCAGAGTTTGAATTTAAACTGTACCTCTTGTCTTTATGTCAGTTTTCTTATTAGGGACAGTGGCAGCAGATTAAGGCTGGTTCTGCTTCTGGTACCATTCGATGTTCAGGAGAGGATTACACAAAGTGAGGAGTGTCTTTAATCTTCTTTCCTTTTGCAAAAAATGTAGTTATAACTGACATTAAAACTGTAAATTCAAGGTATATGGTGTGTTGATTTGATGCATTTATATATTACAGTATGATTACCACCATAGTTTTTTCCTATCACATTACATAATTATCAATTTTTGGGGGGATGAGAACACTTAAGATATAGTCTTTTAGCACTTTCAAAGTATATAATATTGTACTGTTGACTAAAATAATTACTTCTTTCTGAGCTAGAATGAGGGAATCAAAATTGAACATAATAATAGAAAGTTTAAAAAAATGTTCTTTTGCATTTTATCAGAAATCTGGACTTAGGGAGAAGAGGAGAAAATTTCACTACTGTGAAGTCAATAATTGCATCCACAACAGAAGTGTGCAAAAATTGTGTCAGAAAGAATGGCTATACTTAACAACACCCAGTTCCATCCTTCTTCGTTCCTCCTCTTGGGTATCCCAGGGCTAGAAGATGTGCACATTTGGATTGGATTTCCCTTTTTCTTTGTGTATGTTGTTGCACTCCTGGGGAATGCCACTGTCCTGTTTGTGATCCAGACTGAACAGAGTCTCCATGAGCCCATGTACTACTTTCTGGCCATGTTGGACTCCATCGACCTGGGCTTGTCCACAGCCACCATCCCCAAAATGCTGGGCATCTTCTGGTTCAGGATCAGGGCTATATCTTTTGAAGGCTGCCTTTCCCAGATGTTCTTCATCCATTTCTTCACTGCCATGGAGAGCATTGTGCTGGTGGCCATGGCCTTTGACCGCTACATAGCCATTTGTAAACCCCTTCAGTATACCATGATCCTCACCAGCAAAATTATCAGCATCATTGGAGCCATTGCTATTCTGCGGAGCCTGTACATGGTGGCCCCACTGGTGGTTCTTCTCCTGAGGCTGCCCTTCTGTGGCCACCGTATCATCCCTCATACCTACTGTGAACACATGGGCATTGCCCGTCTGGCCTGTGCCAGCATCAAAGTGAACATTCTGTTTGGCCTTGGCAACATTTCTCTCTTATTATTAGATGTGCTGCTTATAATTCTCTCCTATGTCAGGATTCTCCATGCTGTGTTCTGCCTGCCTTCCAGGGAGGCTCGACTCAAAGCGCTCAACACCTGTGGCTCCCACATTGGTGTTATCTTAGCTTTTTTCACACCAGCATTTTTCTCTTTCTTGACACACCGATTTGGCCACAATATTCCTCAATATATCCACATTTTTTTGGCCAACCTATATGTGGTTGTTCCACCAGCCCTGAATCCTGTAATCTATGGGGTCCGGACCAAGCAGATTAGGGAGCGAGTCCTGAGGGTTTTCCTCAATAAGACAGAGAGCTAACAAGTTAGAGCTAACCATACATCTTGGAAGGTCTGTGTTAGATTTCATGTTTCCTGCATTATAAAAAGTAGAGTTACCTTATGTCTAACTCAGTAGTCTTTTAAAGAGGAAAAATTGAGTAGGGGTGTTGAGAGAAGTATCATTATCATTGAATGGCAGGTTTTATATTTAAAGTTAATAATATGTAGGTTGATAATATCAGATCGGGACAATTGGATATCCACATGCAAAAAGATTAATTTAGATCCTTACTTTGCACCATAGAAAAATTAACCTATAATGGACCAGAGAGCTAAAGTATAAAAACCAAAATTAAATTATTTGTAATATTGCTCACACAAAATTTTAGATCTGACAACAAAAGAAAGAAATATTTTTAAATGATTGATTGGACTTCACTAAAATTAAAATTATATATATATATAAAATATATATATATCTTTGAAAGATACTAGCAATAGAATGAAAAAGGAAGCCATAAGATGAGAGAAAATTTTTACACCTCTTGTGGATGATAAAGGGCTTGCATAAAAATATACTAATAACTTTTGTAATTCAATTATAAGTGTCAAATTACTTGCTTTAAATAAAAAATACATACATTTGTTAAAACATAAATAACTAGTCAGTAAGTACCTTAAAATGCTCTATAATTCATCACTATGGATATGAATATTAAAACCATAGTGTTGTACGTCAGCCCCTCTCTCTGTCCTATACAAACTTCCTTAAAGGTGTATTTCCTGAGAGTAATTCTGAGTGTATATTCTGTATGACTCTCCATCTCAGAAGCTATTTGAAACAAGTTAACAAAGATATTTATTTTTTAATGTATTTTCAACATTTTTTAAGATGATAGGAATATCAATTTTAATTTGTGTTATTTTTTTTTCAATTTATTTATTTTCAGAAAAACAGTATTCATTATTTTTTCACCACACCCAGTGCTCCATGCAAGCCGTGCCCTCTATAATACCCACCACCTGGTACCCCAACCTCCCACCCCTCTGCCACTTCAAACCCCTCAGATCGTTTTTCAGGGTCCATAGTCTCTCATGGTTCACCACCCCTTCCAATTTACCCAAAAGCACATACCCTCCCCAATGTCCATAACCCTCCCCGCCTCTCCCAACCCCCCTCCCCCCAGCAACCCACAGTTTGTTTCGTGAGATTAAGAGTCACTTATGGTTTGTCTCCCTCCCTATCCCATCTTGTTTCATGGATTCTTCTCCTACCCACTTAAGCCCCCATGTTGCATCACTACTTCCTCATATAAGGGAGATCATATGATAGCTGTCTTTCTCTGCTTGACTTATTTCGCTAAGCATGATACGCTCTAGTTCCATCCATGTTGTCGCAAATGGCAAGATTTCGTTTCTTTTGATGGCTGCATAGTATTCCATTGTGTATATATACCACCTCTTCTTGATCCATTCATCTGTTGATGGACATCTAGGTTCTTTACATAGTTTGGCTATTGTGGACATTGCTGCTATAAACATTCGGGTGCACGTGCCCCTTTGGATCACTACGTTTGTATCTTTAGGGTAAATACCCAGTAGTGCAATTGCTGGGTTATAGGGCAGTTCTATTTTCAACATTTTGAGGAACCTCCATGCTGTTTTCCAGAGTGGTTGCACCAGCTTGCATTCCCACCAACAGTGTAGGAGGGTTCCCCTTTCTCCGCATCCTCGCCAGCATCTGTCATTTCCTGACTTGTTGATTTTAGCCATTCTGACTGGTGTGAGGTGATATCTCATTGTGGTTTTGATTTGTATTTCCCTGATGCCGAGTGATATGGAGCACTTTTTCATGTGTCTGTTGGCCATCTGGATGTCTTCTTTGCAGAAACGTCTGTTCATGTCCTCTGCCCATTTCTTGATTGGATTATTTGTTCTTTGGGTGTTGAGTTTGTTAAGTTCTTTATAGATTTTGGACACTAGTCCTTTATCTGATATGTCGTTTGCAAATATCTTCTCCCATTCTGTCAGTTGTCTTTTGATTTTGTTAACTGTTTCCTTTGCTGTGCAAAAGCTTTTGATCTTGATGAAATCCCAAAAGTTCATTTTTGCCTTTGCTTCCCTTGCCTTTGGCGATGTTCCTAGGAAGATGTTGCTGCGGCTGAGGTCGAAGAGGTTGCTGCCTGTGTTCTCCTCAAGGATTTTGATGGATTCCTTTCTCACATTGAGGTCCTTAATCCATTTTGAGTTTATTTTTGTTTGTAGTGTAAGGAAATGGTCCAATTTCATTTTTCTGCATGTGGCTGTCCAATTTTCCCAACACCATTTATTAAAGAGGCTGTCTTTTTTCCATTGGACATTCTTTCCTGCTTTGTCAAAGATTAGTTGACCATAGAGTTGAGGGTCTATTTCTGGGCTCTCTATTCTCTTCCATTGATCTATGTGTTGGTTTTTGTGCCAGTACCATGCTGTCTTGATGATGGCAGCTTTATAATAGAGCTTGAAGTCCGGAATTGTGATGCCACCAACTTTGGCTTTTTGTCAATATCCCTTTGGCTATTTGAGGTCTTTTCTGGTTCCATATAAATTTTAAAATTATTTGTTCCATTTCTTTGAAAAAGATGGATGGTACTTTGATAGGAATTGCATTAAATGTGTAGATTGCTTTAGGTAGCATAGACATTTTCACAATATTTATTCTTCCAATCCAGGAGCATGGAACATTTTTCCATTTCTTTGTGTCTTCCTCAATTTCTTTCATGAGTACTTTATAGATTTCTGAGTATAGATTCTTAGCCTCTTTGGTTAGGTTTATTCCTAGGTATCTTATGGTTTGGGGTGCAATTGTAAATGGGATTGACTCCTTAATTTCTCTTTCTTCTGTCTTGTTGTTGGTGTAGAGAAATGCAACTGATTTCTGTGCATTGATCTTATATCCCGACACTTTACTGAATTCCTGTACAAGATCTAGAAGTTTTGGAATGGAGTCTTTTGGGTTTTCCACATAGAGTATCATATCATCTGCGAAGAGTGATAATTTGACTTCTTCTTTGCCGATTTGGATGCCTTTAATTTCCTTTTGTTGTCTGATTGCTGAGGCTAGGACTTCTAGTACTATGTTGAATAGCAGTGGTGATAATGGACATCCCTGCCGTGTTCCTGACGTTAGCGGAAAAGCTTTCAGTTTTTCTCCATTGAGAATGATATTTGCGGTGGGTTTTTCATAGATGGCTTTGATGATATTGAGGTATGTGCCCTCTATCCCTACATTTTGAAGAGTTTTGATCAGGAAGAGATGCTGTACTTTGTCAAATGCTTTTTCAGCATCTATTGAGAGTATCATATGGTTCTTGTTCTTTCTTTTATTGATGTGTTGTATCACATTGACTGATTTGTGGATGTTGAACCAACCTTGCAGCCCTGGGATAAATCCCACTTGGTCGTGGTGAATAATTCTTTTAATGTACTGTTGAATCCTATTGGCTAGTATTTTGGTGAGAATTTTTGCATCTGTGTTCATCAAGGATATTGGTCTATAGCTCTCTTTTTTGATGGGATCCTTGTCTGGTTTTAGGATCAAGGTGATGTTGGCCTCATAAAATGAGTTTGGAAGTTTTCCTTCCATTTCTATTTTTTGGAACAGTTTCAGGAGAATAGGAATTAGTTCTTCTTTAAATGTTTGGTAGAATTCCCCCGGGAAGCCATCTGGCCCTGGGCTTTTGTTTTTTTGGAGATTTTTAATGACTGTTTCAATCTCCTTACTGGTTATGGGTCTGTTCAGGCTTTCTATTTCTTCCTGGTTCAATTTTGGTGTTTATATGTTTCTAGGAATGCATCCATTTCTTCCAGATTGTCAAATTTATTGGCATAAAGTTGCTCATAGTATGTTCTTATAATAGTTTGTATTTCTTTGGTGTTAGTTGTGATCTCTCCTCTTTCATTCATGATTTTATTTATTTGGGTCCTTTCTCTTTTCTTTTCGATAAGTCTGGCCAGGGGTTTATCAATTTTATTAATTCTTTCAAAGAACCAGCTCCTAGTTTCATTGATTTGTTCTATTTTTTTTTTTTTTTTGGTTTCTATTTCATTGATTTCTGCTCTGATCTTTATGATTTCTCTTCTCCTGCTGGGCTTAGGGTTTCTTTCTTGTTCTTTCTCCAGCTCCTTTAGGTGTAGGGTTAGGTTGTGTACCTGAGACCTTTCTTGTTTCTTGAGAAAAGCTTGTACCGCTATATATTTTCCTCTCAGGACTGCCTTTGTTGTGTCCCACAGATTTTGAACCGTTGTATTTTCATTATCATTTGTTTCCATGATTTTTTTCAATTCTTCTTTAATTTCCCGGTTGACCCATTCATTCTTTAGAAGGATGCTGTTTAGTCTCCATGTATTTGGGTTCTTTCCAAACTTCCTCTTGTGGTTGAGTTCTAGCTTCAGAGCACTGTGGTCTGAAAATATGCAGGGAATGATCCCAATCTTTTGATACCGGTTGAGTCCTGATTTAGGACCGAGGATGTGATCTATTCTGGAGAATGTTCCATGTGCACTAGAGAAGAATGTGTATTCTGTTGCTTTGGGATGAAATGTTCTGAATATATCTGTGATGTCCATCTCATCCAGTGTATCATTTAAGGCCTTTATTTCCCTGTTGATCTTTTGCTTGGATGATCTGTCCATTTCAGTGAGGGGAGTGTTAAAGTCCCCTACTATTACTGTATTATTGTTGATGTGTTTCTTTGATTTTGTTATTAATTGGTTTATATATTTGGCTGCTCCCACGTTGGCGGCATAGATATTTAAAATTGTTAGATCTTCTTGTTGGACAGACCCTTTGAGTATGATATAGTGTCCTTCCTCATCTCTTATTATAGTCTTTGGTTTAAAATCTAATTGATCTGATATAAGGATTGCCAATCCTGCTTTTTTCTGATGTCCATTAGCATGGTAAATTCTTTTCCACCCCCTCACTTTAAATCTGGAGGTGTCTTCGGGCTTAAAATGAGTTTCTTGGAGGCAACATATAGATGGGTTTTGTTTTTTTATCCATTCTGATACCCTGTGTCTTTTGATTGGGGCATTTAGCCCATTCACATTCAGAGTAACTATTGAGAGATATGATTTTAGTGCCATTGTATTGCCTGTAAGGTGACTGTTACTGTATATTGTCTCTGTTCCTTTCGTATCTACCACTTGTAGGCTCTCTCTTTGCTTAGAGGACCCCTTTCAGTATTTCCTGTAGAGCTGGTTTGGTGTTTGCAAATTCTTTCAGTTTTTGTTTGTCCTGGAAGCTTTTAATCTCTCCTCCTATTTTCAATGATAGCCTAGCTGGATATAGTATTCTTGGCTGCATGTTTTTCTCGTTTAGTGCTCTGAAAATATCATGCCAGATCTTTCTGGCCTGCCAGGTCTCTGTGTATAAGTCAGCTGCCAATCTAATACTTTTACCATTGTATGTTATAGACTTCTTTTCCCGGGCTGCTTTCAGGATTTTCTCTTTGTCACTAAGGCTTGTAAATTTTACTATTAAGTGACGGGGTGTGGGCCTATTCTTATTGATTTTGAGGGGCGTTCTCTGAACCTCCTGAATTTTGATGCTCGTTCCCTTTGCCATATTGGGGAAATTCTCCCCAATAATTCTCTCCAGTATACCTTCTGCTCCCCTCTCTCTTTCTTCTTCTTCTGGAATCCCAATTATTCTAATGTTGTTTCGTCTTATAGTGTCACTTATCTCCCGAATTCTCCCCTCATGGTCCAGTAGCTGTTTGTCCCTCTTTTGCTCAGCTTCTTTATTCTCTGCCATTTGGTCTCTATATCGCTAATTCTTTCTTCTGCCTCATTTATCCTAGCAGTGAGAGCCTCCATTTTTGATTAAACCTCATTAATAGCTTTTTTGATTTCAACTTGGTTAGATTTTAGTTCTTTTTTTCTCCAGAAAGGGCTTTTATATCTCTGGAGAGGGTTTCTCTAATATCTTCCATGCTTTTTTCAAGCCCGGCTAGAACCTTGAGAATTGTCATTTTGAACTCTTGATCTGACATATTACCAATGTCTGCATTGATTAGGTCCCTAGCCTTCCGTACTGCCTCTTGTTCTTTTTTTTGTTGTGAATTTTTCCGCCTTGTCATTTTGTCCAGCTAAGAGTATATGAAGGAGCAAGTAAAATACTAAAAGGGTGGCAGCAAACCCAGGAAAATATGCTTTAACCAAATCAGAAGAGATCCCAAATCCTGAGGGGGTATTTCTCCCTCCTCACGATTGGGTGAGGGATCTCCTCTGATTGGGATCTCCCAATCTCTTCTGATTGGGGTCTCTTCTGATTTGGGGTTAAAAACAGGTTAAAAAAGAAAGCAAGAAAAAAAAAGAAAAAAAAAGAATTAAAAAAAGAGATTGAATTAAAAATTCAATCAAGAATTTAAAAAGGAATTAAAAAAAGAGATTGAAGAGATTGGGATCTCTTCTGATTTGGGGATAAAAAGAGGTTCAAAAATAAAGAAAGAAAAAAGAAAAAAAAGAATTAAAAAAATGAATAAAAAAAGTATAAAAAAGAAAAAATATATGTATATATATTAGATAAACTAGTTAAAAAAGAAAAGGGTAAAAGTTTAAAAAAAAATTTTAGCAGGAGAAGAGAAAAAAAATGAAAAAGAAAAAAAGTAAATTAACTGCAAGACTAAAAAATCACAGGGAGAAAGCCATGAGTTCCATGGTTTGTTTTCTCCTCCTCTGGAATTCTGCTGCTCTCCTTGGTATTGAAACTGCACTCCTTGGTAGGTGAACTTGGTCTTGCCTGGATTTCTTGTTGATCTTCTGGGGGAGGGGCCTGTTGTAGTGATTCTCAAGTGTCTTTGCCCCAGGCGGAATTGAACCGCCCTTAGCAGGGGCCGGGCTGAGTGATCCGCTCGGCTTTGCTTTCAGGAGCTTTTGTTCCCTGAGCGCTTTCCGTAGAGTTCCAGAGGACTGGAACACAAAATGGCGGCCTCCTGGTCTCTGGCCGGGAGGAGCCGAAAGCCCGGGGCCCCGCTCCCCAGTGCGCCCTCAGTGAACAGCTCCTAGTAACTCCTGTCTGCCCAACCTCCAGCCGCGCTCCGAGCTCACTGAGCCCGCGACTGGCTCAAGGCAACACCGAGCTGCGAGCTTACTGTCGGCTCTGTCTCTGTAGCTGGCTTTCCCGTTCCAATATCTGCAAGCTCTGCAACACTCAGACACCCCCGATCCTTCTGTGACCCTGCGAGACCTGAGGCCACGCCGACCCCGTGTGGGCTTCGCCCCGGTTTAGCCTCTGGAGAGTTGTCCCTCAACGGCACAGACTTTTAAAAGTCCCGATTTTGTGCTCCGTTGCTCCGCCGCTTGCCGGGAGCCGGCCCCTCCCCCCGGGGTCTATCTTCCCGTCGCTTTGGATTTACTTCTCCGCCAGTCCTACCTTTCAGAAAGTGTTTTTTTTTTTCTGTTTCTAGAATTGCTGTTCTTCTTCTCTTCAATCTGCCAATGGATTTGCAGGTGTTTGCAATCCTTAGATAAGCTCTCTAGCTGATCTCTTGCTAGCTGAAGTAGTCTCAGCCTGCTACTTCTCCGCCATCTTGACTCCTCCCTATTTTCAACATTTTTGTGTCATGCTTTACATTTTCACTTTGCGTTTTTTGTTCTTTTGTTGTTGTTGTTTACTGGTTTCTGTTTTGTTTTATATTTCTGTCTGGACTTTTAAAAAATTTCCACTGCAGTTTTAATGAGTTAAGCATAAAGCTACTCCCAGATGCTACTACACATAGTTTACAAATGCTTATGGGCCCAACATGCTAGTTTGCTTATATCTTTTCTTGGTAGTTTTATTTTTATTTTTTAAAGTTTTTACTTGAATTCCAATTACTTAATATACATTGTAATATTTCTTTCAGGTGTATAATATAATGATTTAACACATCCATACAACAAACTGTGCCCTGCTACTTACTCCCCATAACCTATTTATAAAGCCCATACCCCCACCCATCTACCTTTGGGTAACCATTAGTTTGTTCTCTATAGATAAGAGTCTATTTCTGTGATACAGGCACCTTGATGTTTATAGCAGCATTATCTACAGTAACCAAATTATGGAAAGAGCCCAAATGTCCATCAATTTATTAATGGATAAAGAAGTTGTGGTACCTATTGTTTCCTGCATTGTTGATTCTAACCATTCTGGAGGTTGTGAGGTGATATCTCATTGTGGTTTTCATTTGCATTTCTCTAATGATTAGCGATGGTGAGTATCTTTTCATGTGGTTATTGTCCATTTGTATGTGTTCTTCTTTGGATAAATGTCTGTATTTTCTGCCCATTTTTAAATTGAATTTTTGTGTGTGTATGTGTTGAGTTGTATAGCTTTTTTATGTATTTTGGATATTTAACTCTTATGGGATATGTCATTTGCATCCCATCCAGTAGGTTGCCTTTTTGTTTTATTGATGGTTTCTTTTGCTCGCTTAAATAAATGGTGCTTGGAAGTTTGAAAAAATAATAAAAGAGAATGAGACTGGACCACTTTCTGACACCATACACAAAAATAAACTCAAAGTGGATAAACACCTAAATGTGAAAATTAAAACCCAAAAACTCTTAGACAAGACCATAGACAGTAATTTCTTTGACATTGGCTATAACAACATTTTTCTAGATATGTCTCCTAAGAGAAGGGAAACAAAACCAGAAAGTAAATCATTGAGATTACATCAAAATAAAAAGCTTTTACATAGTAAAAGAAACCATGTAGTTTAAATGAGATTATGTCATTTTTTAATGAAATTAGTCTTTCTATAGTTTTTAAATTTTTTTTAAAATTTATTTATTTTCAGAAAAACAGTATTCATTATTTTTTCACCACACCCAATGCTCCATGCAATCCCGGCCCTCTATAATACCCACCACCTGGTACCCCAACCTCCCACCCCCCCCACCACTTCAAACCCCTCAGATTGTTTTTCAGAGTCCATAGTCTCTCATGATTCAACTCCCCTTCCAATTTCCCCCAACTCCTTTCTCCTCTTTAACACCCCTTCTCCTCCATGCTATTTGTTATGCTCCACAAATAAGTGAAACCATATGATAATTGCCTCTCTCTGCTTGACTTATTTCACTCAGCATAATCTCTTCCAGTCCCGTCCATGTTGCTACAAAAGTTGGGTATTCATCCTTTCTGATGGAGGCATAATACTCCATATTATAAAAATAAATATGTAGCAGAAATCCTTTAAAATACTGCTTCTATATCATTTTCCATTTCCTTGTCTCACATGAGACAAAGGGGCTTGGTGACTTATTACTGTTTAATCAACTTTCTTTTTAGAGGCATGAAGGCATGAAATAATCTAACTCTTGTTTCATTTATTCTTCTCCTACCCCCTTAACCCCCCATGTTGCTGGGGGGAGAGGGATTGGGAGAAGGGGGGGTGGGGTTATGGACATTGGGGAGGGTATGTTCTATGGTGAGTGCTGTGAAGTGTGTAAACCTGGTGATTCACAGAACTGTATCCCTGGGGATAAAAATATATCATATGTTTATAAAAAATAAAAAAAAGAAATAAGCTAACTCATCTCATAAGTTTTATTGACTGGGAACTCAGAAAGGTTAAGCTGGGGCTGTTCCCTGCTTCATAGTGTTTAGGACCTCAGATGTAATCATTCAGATTTCTGAAAGTGACCCATATGACTGGTAGCTGGAACTAGTGGGTTTTCAAGTAATTACAACTCTCATGTCTGTCTGGCTTTTAGGCCAGGATAGTTGGAGGGCTCATCTAGGACTCTTGCCCAGAGAACCTACATGTGGTTTCTTCAGTATGGTGGTCTAAGGATCAACTTTCTTTCAAGGGCCCAAACAAGTAGTTTTCCCAGTAGTATAAGATGGAAGTTGCATGGTCTATTAAAACCAATTCTGACAAATTACATAGCACTGCCTTCACCATACTGTGTTGTTTTAAACAGCCATCTGCCTCCTCAAACTCAGAGAGAGAAGAATCAGACACTTTTTGATGAGTGTAGTGTCAGTACTTTTTTAAAGAGCAAAGGCCACCCTTTCATAATAAAATGCTCAGCAAACTAGGACCATAAAGGACCATAAAGGACATTTATGAAAATTCCACAGCTAATGTATTCAGTGATAAAATGCTGAATAGTTTTCCCCTAATATTAGGAACAGGAATACCAAGAATGAGAACAGAATGCTTGAGATGCAAGCATTCTGTTCTCATTCTTGGTATTCAACATAGTACTGAAAGTCCTAGCCAGAGCAATTACCAATATGTACAAAAAACCCATTAAAGTGAATGGCCACATTAACATATTCATATTTATCTATAATAAAATATTCAGCAAAATTGCAAGAAAAAATGAAACACACAAAAACAATAAATATATTTCTAAACACTCTCAATGGGGAATACAAAAAGTAAAAAACAATTCCCCTTATATTAACATTAAAAGAATAACATACTCAGAAACACATTTAACCAAAATTTGCACAATGAAAATGATAAAACATTGATAAAGAAATGATAGAACTAGACAAGCAGTGAGTGGGGAGCCTGATTCAGGGCTCCAACAGAGGAGCCAGAGATCACAACATGAGCTGAAGTCATGCTTAACCAATTAAACCAACCAGGTCCTCCACTAGGACCTTCTCTTGACTCTCCCAAGCACTATATCAAGCACACAGACAGCCTTCTAGACTACCAGAAATGTTCGGATTATTATCAAAACTTGTCATGCCCTGGTGACAAGATGGCGGGGAAGTAGAAGGAGGCGCCTTTTCAACCTGTACCCTAAAGTGAGCTGATTATTTACCAAAGAACTCTGATCACCTATGAAATCAGCCTGAGATCAGAATTATATACATCTGGATCTCTACAGGGGCAGAAGACGCCAGTGGGCAGGTAAAGTGGAGTGGGAATGGCAGAATGATATTGGAAGATAAACAAAAGGGGGAGGGAGCCACCAGAGGTGACCGGTTGGAAAGTAATACCCCTAATAGGAGTGAGAGTGCCCTGCGTCTGGGGACCAGCATTAACTTGGAGACTGGTTGAAAGCACTCCAAAAGAACAAAGGATCGCAGGGGGAAATTGTGGGAATCGGGGCGGCTAGGGACAGTGGCTTAAGTCCCTGGTCCCAGGACAGCCTCCCCTGGCTCTGAGCCAGAGAGAGTGTGGTGGAGAAACCAGGTTGGTCCCTAAGCCGTCAGCGCGCACGAGAGAGCCAGAGGGGCTGGGAGGCACGCCAGATGGCAGAACGTGTGAGCCCTGCGATAGAGCCTGAGATGGGCATGCCCCTCATCCTCCCCTGAGAGAGGTACAAAGGCCCAGCTGGTGCTCTTTGACCCGCGCCATTGTTTCAGAGCCTAAGACGTGTGCCCCAAACTCTACCCTGAGAGAGGTGCACGAAGGCCCAGCCTGGTGCTTTCGGACCTGAGCCCATTCTCAGAGCCTGAGAAGTGCCCGAGACCCACAGCCTCCCCTGAAAGAGGTGCGCTCAAGCTGGGCGCTCTTAGACCCAGAAAGACCAGGCACTCTCAGCCCAGGCCAGCGGGAAAATCTGTGTGCAATTGCTGCTTGAAACCTCTCTGGCAGTCTGGAGCTGCCCAGACAGCCGCCGCTGCCCTGGTTTTGGTTACAAGCAGAAGATCCTGCATCCGCAGGGACCGCGACTCAGAACCTGCTCTACCAGCGGCCAAGGGGAAATTTATATGGGGTCTGCAACACCCAAAGAACAGACTGAGGCTTCTCTCTGAGAGGGAGGTCAGGGTGCAGTTTGCTTTCCTCTAAACCTACAAAAACCATCAAAAGCGGTCAAGGTGAGAGGAAAAAAAAAAAAAGTGAACAAACATAAAAACCTCCAGAGAACAAAAGCCTGAAAAAAAAAGTTTCCTCAGAGCCCACCCCCTTGAGAGGAACGGGAGGACTTAACTCAGGGAACATCACTGACTGAAAACCCACGTGGCAGGCCCCTCTCCCAGAAAACAAACCAAAAAAAAAAAAAAAAAGACTACAAGAGAACCACCACCACTACCTCATAGGACAACTTTTATTTTTAATTTGTTCCCACTATTCTGGCTCATTTTTTTTATATAGATAATTTTTTAACCTATTTACCATCACAGTGAGCTGTCCAGTACATCAAATTCCATAATAGCCTTCTAACCTGAACTTTTTGATACATACACCTGTGTTTTTCTTTTGCATTTCTATTTTTTGAATTTCTTTTTTTAATTTTAGTTTAGTTTACTCTAGTTTATTCCTTTTTTATTTTTATTTTCTAATATTCATATAGAGTTAAACTTCAAGGTAATCCCCTTTCCCCAATCAATACTGCCCCTATAGGTAAACCAATTTTTAATACCCCTTTATCTTAGGAAAGTTGAGTCCTTTAACAAAAATATCAAGATACATCCAGGAAGAGTCAAAACAACCTTCCTCGCACACACTGAGAATTTATAACCACTCTCCCATCTTTTACTTCCACAAGTGTTTCTGTGTTTTTGTGTTTGTCCTGATAGTATATAAATCTTACACTTGGGATTCTTTTTGACGAGGTTCTTCTTTTATTTTCATACTTTTATCAGTCTTTTTGTTGGTCTGTTTTTCTTTGTGTACTTCATAAATTTCACCTTGGGACCCATTTGGGCCGAACCTTCCCTTTCATCTTCCCTTTCTTTACTGTCTCTCTCTCTGTCTCTCTTTTTTTCTTTTTCTCTCGTTTGGGTGGGGAATCCTGATTGTTCAGAAGTGTTCCAGGGTGCACCCTGACTGCACCAAGGTTGATACATCCAGCTACATCTGTTCAGTCATCTCACCAAAATGACTAGGAGAGGAATGCCCAACAGAAGAAAAATACAGAGGATGGACCTCTTGCAACAGAGCTAATGGCTATCAACATAGACAAGGGGTGTTAGAGAGGAGTAGGGAATTTGGGTAAATTGGAAGGGGAGGTGAACCTTGAGAGACTATGGACTCTGAAAAACAGTCTGAGGGGTTTGAAGTGGCGGGGGGGTGGGAGGTTGGGGTACCAGGTGGTGGGTATTATAGAGGGCACAGCTTGCATGGAGCACTGGGTTTGGTGAAAATATAATGAATACTGTTTTTCTGAAAATAAATAAATTGGAAAAAAAAAACATAGACAAAATATCAGAAAGAGAATTCAGGCTAACAATTAAACAGGCAACAGCTAGGTTGGAGAAAGCCATGGATGACCAGATGGAATTGATTAGGGCCAAGCTGAAAGCGACCAGACAGGATGTTCACAATGTTAGGGCAGAGCTAAAAGCTACCAGGGCTGAGGTTCACAATGCTCTCAATGAGTTCCAATCTAATCTAAATTCTCTCAAAGCTAGGGTAACTGAGACAGAAGATAGAATTAGTGATCTGGAGGACAAACAGATAGAGAGAAAGGATCGAGAGGAAGCCTGGATCAAATAGCTTAGAAACCACAAAAACAGAATCAGGGAAACAAATGATGCCATGAAATGTTCCAAGGTCAGAATTATTGGAATCCCTGAAGGGGAGGGGAAAGAAAGGAATCTAGAAGATACAGTGGAACAAGTTCTTCATGAAAATTTTCCCAATCTCGCGAATGGAACCAGCGTTCATGTACTAGAGGCCGAACGGTCTCCACGCAAGATTACAGATTCCAAAAAAACCTCAAGGCACCTGATAGTCAAATTGAGGAGTCATAATTGTAGATATAATCTCTTGAAAGCTGCTAGGACAAAGAGGTTCCTTACTTACAGAGGAAAGCCCATCAGAATAATGTCAGACCTGTCAACAGAGACCTGGAAAGCCTGAAAGGGCTGGCAAGATATATTCAGGGCACTAAATGAGAAGAACATGCCACCAAGAATACTTTATCCAGCAAGACTGGCATTCAAAATGGATGGAGAGATAAAGAGATTCCAAGACCGGCAAGGCTTAAAAGACTATGCAACGACCAAGCCGACACTGCAGGAAATATTAAGGGGGGTTCTATAAAAGAGGAAAAACTTTAAGAATAGCATTGAACAGAAATATAGGGACAATCTACAAAAAGAAAGACTTCAAAGGTGACATGATATCATAAAAACGTATCTATCAATAGTCACTCTCAATGTGAATGGCCTAAATGCACTCATAAAATGGCACAGTGTTGCAGACTGGATAAAACGACAGGACCCATCCATATGTTGTCTACAAGAGACCCATTTTGAACCTAAGGATACCCCCAGACTGAAAGTGTAGGGATGGAGAAGCATCTTTCATGCCAATGGGCCTCAAAAGAAGTCCGGGATAGCGATTCTCATAGAAGACAAGTTAGATTTTAAACTAAAGACTGTAGTCAGAGATACAGAAGGACACTACATCATTCTTAAAGGGACTATCCACCAAGATGATCTAACAATTGTAAATATCTATACCCCCAATATGGGAGCAGCCAATTACATAAGAAAACTGTTAATCAAGATAAAGAGTTATATTGATATGAATACACTAATAGTAGGACATCTTAACACGCCTCTCTCGGAAATAGACAGATCATCAAAGCAGAAAATCAATAAAGAAACAAGAGCATTGAATGACACATTGGAACAGATAGACCTCATAGATATATATAGAACATTCCACCCGAAAACAACAGAATAGTCATTCTTCTCAAGTGCACATGAAACCTTCTCCAGAATAGACCACATACTGGGTCACAAATCAGGACTCAACCGATACCAAAAGACTGAGATTATTCCCTGCACATTCTCAGATCACAATCTTTGAAACTGGAGCTCAATCACAAGGAAAAGTTTGGAAGGAACTCAAACACCTGGAAGCTAAAGACCACCTTGCTTAAGAATGCTTCAATCAACCAGGAGATCAAAGAAGAACTGAAACAATTCATGGAAACCAATGAGAATGAAGACACTTCAGTCCAAAACCTATGGGATAGAGCAAAGGCGGTCTTAAGGGGGGAAATACATAGTCATCCAAGCATCCCTCAAAAAAATTGAAAAATCCAGAACACAGCAGCTGTCTCTACACCTTAAAGAACTGGAGAATCAACAACAAATCAAACCAACCCACACATAAGAAGGGAAATAATCAAAATTAGAGCTGAGATCAATGAGGTAGAAACCAGAGATACAGTAGAACGTATCAATGAAACTAGAAGCTGGTTTTTTGAAAGAATCAATAAGATCAGTAAACCATTGGCCACACTAATCCAAAAGAAAAGAGAGAAAGCCCAAATTCATAAAATTATGAAGGAAAAGGGAGAGATCACAATGAACACCAAGGAAGTAGAAACAATCATCAGAAGTTATTATCAACAGTTATATGCCAATAATCTAAGCAACCTAGATGAAATGGATGCATTCCTGTAAAACTATAAACTCCCAAAATTGAACCAGGAAGAAATCAACAACCTGAATAGACTGAAATCGAATAACGAGATTGAAGCAGTGATCAAAAACCTCCCAAAAAACAAGAGCCCAAGACCTGATGGGTTCCCTGGGCAATTCTACCAAACTTTCAAAGAAGAAATAACACCTATTGTCCTGAAGTTGTTTCAAAAAATTGAAGCAGAAGGAAAATTTCCATACCCTTTCTATGAAGCCAGCATTACCCAGATCCCCAAACCAGGCAAATACCCTATGAAAAAGGATAATTTCAGGCCAATATCACTGATGAATATGGATGCTAAGATTCTCAACAAGATTCTAGCAAACAGGATCCAACAGCACTTTAAAAAGATTATCCACCATGACTAGGTGGGATTCATCCCTGGGCTACAAGGATGGTTCAACATTTGCAAATCAATCAATGTGATACAACAAATTAATAAGAGGAGAGAGAAGAACCACATGGTCCTCTCAATTGATGCAGAAAAAGTACTTGACAAAATCCAGCATCCATTCCTAATTAAAATGCTTCAAAGTATAGGGATAGAGGGGCTATTCCTGAACTTCATCAACTCTATGTATGAAAGACCCACAGCAAATATCATCCTCAATGGGAAAAAGCTTGCAGCCTTCCCTTTGAGATCAGGAACATGACAAGGATGCCCACTCTCACCACTCTTGTTCAACATAGTATTAGAAGTCCTAGCAACAGCAATCAGACAACAAAGAGAAATAAAATGTATCCAAATTGGCAATGAAGAAATCAAACTCTCTCTCTTCACAGATGACATGATTCTTTATATGGAAAACCCAAAAGACTCCACCCCCAAACTACTAGAACTCATACAACAATTCAGCAACGTGGCAGGATACAAAGTCAATGTACAGAAATCAGTGGCTTTCTTATACACTGATAATGAAAACACAGAATGGGAAATTAGAGAATCGATTCCATTTACTATAGCACCTAGAACCATAAGATTCCTGGGGATAAACCTATCCAAAGAGGTAAAGGATCTGTACTTGAGGAACTACAGAAAACTCATCAAAGAAATTGAAGAAGACACAAAAAGATGGAAGACCATTCCATGCTCTTGGATCGGAAGAATAAACATTGTTAAAATGTCTATACTGCCTAGAGCAATCTATACTTTTAATGCCATTCCAATCAAAATTCCACCAGTATTTTTCAAAGAGCTGAAGCAAATAACCCAAAAATTTGTATGGAATCAGATTCCATATAGGATCTCTACCCTGAATCGCTAAGGAAATGTTGAAAAACAAAAATGAAACTGGGGGCATCACGTTACCTGATTTCAAGCTTTACTACAAAACTGTGATCACCAATACAGCATGGTACTGGCATAAAAACAGACACATAGACCAGTGGAACAGAATAGAGAGCCCAGATATGGACTCTCAACTCTGTGGTCAAATAATCTTCGACAAAACAGGAAGAAATATACAGTGGAAAAAAGACAGTCTCTTCAAGAAATGGTGCTGGCAAAACTGGACAGCTATATGTAGAAGAATGAAACTCGACCATTCTCTTACACTGTATACAAAGATAAACTTGAAATGGATAGAAGACTTCAATGTGAGACAGGAATCCATTAGAACTCTAGAGGAGAACATAGGCAGTAACCTCTTCAATATCAGCCACAGCAACTTCTTTCACTTGTGCTCTCTATCTGTCAAACAAAAAAAAATAAAATCTTAAAAAAAAAACCTTAAAAAAAAAAGTAATGATAGAACTAAGTAACACATCCTTTGTCCGTAGATCGAAGACTTAATATTGTTAAGATGGCAATATTCTCCACAACAATCTATAGATTCAATGCAATTGCTATTAAAATTTCAATAACCTTCTTTGGAGAATTAGAAACTCAGATATTAAAATTCTTATTGAATTGCAAAGAATGCCTAATAGTCAAAATCTTTAAAAAAAAAAACCAAAAAACAAAAAAACAAAGTTGAAAGATTCACACTTCCTACAAAGCTTTGGTAAAATGCATTGTGATGCTGGTGTAAGGATAGACATACAGATGAAAGGAGTAGAGATTAAATTTAAGAAAGAGTCTCAAGTACATATATTCAGATATCTGTGTTCATAGCAATTCAAAAGAGGAACAAATAATTTTTTTAAAAAATCATAATGGACGGGCACCTGGGTGCTTCAGTAGGTTAAGTGTCTACCTTCCACTCAGATCATGAACTCAGGCTGCTGGGATCAAGCCCTGAACTGGCCTTCCTGCTCAGTGGGGAATCTTCTTCTTCTCCCAACCCTGTTCATGCTCTCTTTTTCTCTCAATAAATAAATAAAATCTTTAAAAAAATTGTAATGGAGAAACCAGATATCCACATGCAAAAGAATAAAGTTGGACCTTTACCTCATATTACATACACAAAGAGAATGAAATTGAATCAAAGACCCAAATACCAAAATGATAAATATGAAAATATTAGAAGAACAAAAAAAGACTAAGCTTTTGTGACCTTGAATTTGGCAATAGTTAATTAGATATAATGACAAAAATAAGAAATAAGAAAAGTTGGATTTTATCAAAATTTAAAAAGTACATGAAATGACACCTCAAGAGAGTAAAAAGAGAAACTGTAAAGTGGGACAAGATGTTTGTAAACCATATATTTGGAAAAAGTCTAGTACCCAGAATATATAAACTACTCTTCCAAGTCAACAACAAAAATACAAGCAACTTGATCAGAAAATGGGCAAAAAGCTTGAATAGACATTTCTTTAAATAGAATATATAAATGGCCAACATGCCCTTGAAAAGGTACTCAGTAACATTAGTCATTAGTGAAATGTAAATCAAATAAATGAGACTTCACGAGATATACAATGAAAGCTATAATAATGATCTTTTAAGATACAAAATAAGCAAGTATTGACAAGAATGTGGAGAAGTGGGATTCCTCATATACTTTTGTTTGGAATGTAAAATAGTGCAGGTGCTGTGGAAAATAACTGAGCAATTCCTCTAAAACTCAAATTTATACTTACATAGGACCCATGAATTCTATTCTGGGATATACACTTGGAAGAATTGCAAACAGGCATCTGAAAAAAGAAAAGAAAAGAAAACTAGCATCTCAACAAAAAATTCCATACTAATGTTTTTAATGGTACTACTTACAATAGCTAAAAGGTGAAAACAACTCAAGTGTTAATCAGCTAAAGAATGGATAAACAATATGTAGTATAACCATAGAAATGAATAATATTCAGCCATAAAAATTAATGAAATACTGGCATATCTTGCTACTCGTATGAACCTTAAGACATTATGGAAAGTATAAGAAGCCAGATACAAAAGGCCACACATTGTAAGAAACCCAGAATAGGAAAATTAACAGTGATGAAAAGCAAATCAATGTTTTCCAGGGCCTGGGGAAAAGGTGGAAATATGCAATGGCTGCTTCATGAGTACAGGGTTTCCTTTTGAAGTGATAAAAATACTCTGGAACTAGATAGTGGTGATCAGAGCAAAACATTGTATATGTTCTAAATGTCACTAATGATAAAGTTCATGTGTATTTTCCTACAATTAAAAAAAACCTAAATAACAACACAGTCTATCTTCTGGCCACATTATTTATATTCCTCGTTCATGTAAAACAACAAATGAACACAAGTTTCTATCCCATTATACTATCATGCTTAGTCTCAAGGTACATTATCTCACCAGTTTCAGATGCACCTGAGACTCTGTATTTGCTTCATTGAGTATGATTTATCTTTATACAGAGACCTGTGAATTCATGCAGAAAGTATCCTGCACTATACACATTCAACATACAATAATGAAATAGGCACAGCATAAACATATGAGCTATTGCAACTCAATAAAGGGAAAATGAGAGGGACACAGTAATCACTGGCCCATAGCCATGGAGAATGTGTTTGCTGTTATTGCTCTGGAAGTGATGCCTTATTGCACTTGGTTTTACCTGTGGGCTCTTCATCCCACCATATGAGTCATACTTCCCTTTTTTATATAATGCAGCTCATGGTGCCTCTTTGGTAAATGTTTTCCACTTCCTTCTTGTTTGTCAAAATTCAGTTGTCCAATGTCTTCTTTTTCTTTAGTACTATTTCTTTCTTATTCATTCCAAGCTGGTCTAAGTTCTTTAAAATTTTGTGGGTTTCCTGTGTGTCACTTTATAAATTTGGTCCATTAAACAAAAGCTGTAATTAGAATTCCCTTCAAGATACATCTTTCTTTACTTTAGACCTTCTATGAGGCTTCTTTAAGGGTACTGCCATTAAGATTTTAGTAGCTTTACAGATTTTTAAAATTAACATATAATGTATTGTTTGTTTCAGGGGTACACACCTGTGATTCATCAGTCTTACACAATTCACAGCACTCACGATAGCACATACCCTTCCAAGTGTCTATCACCCAGACACACCATCCCTCCCACCAACTCTCCCCTCCAGCAACCCTCAGTTTTTTTCCTGAGATTAAGAGTCTCTTATGGTTTCTCTTCCTCTTTGGTTTCATCTTGTTTCATTTTTCCCTCCCTTCCCCTATGATACTCTGTCTTGTTTCTAAAGTTCCTCAGATCAGTGAGATACTATGATAATTGTTTTTCTCTGATTGACTTATTTTGCTTAGCATAATACACTCTAGTATACACTTGCAAATAGCAAGATTTCATTTTTAATGGCTGCATGGTATTCCATATATGTATATGTGTGTGTGTACTATACATAAATAGAGGGGAAAAGCATATATATATATATATGCATATATATGGTCATTGACTCCTTTCCCTGCATATATATATATATATATACATGTATATATATATATATCCCAAATCTTCTTTATCCATTCATCTGTTAATGGACATCCAGGCTCTTTCCATAGTTTGGCTATTCTGGATATTTCTGTTATAAACATTTGGGTGCATGTGCACCTTCGGATCACTACATTTGTATCTTCGGGATAAATGCCCAGTAATGCAATCTTTACAGATTAATAAAGAGAGTCAGTGAGGCATACCCTTAATATCCTGTCAGAAATGATGTATGAGAAACTAACATATTTAAGTATTTGAGATCTTAAAAATTTTATAGTCATACTCTTAGTGTGATCTTTGGCTTGGAGCTCTTTCTTATTTTGAGAATGCTTTGTAGTGAGGAGAGTGTAAGAATGAAAATAGTCTTGATTTTAAAAACCAGTACATCCCTATTTTCTCTAAATTTTGTTTGAAAACCAAATAATCCCATCTTTAACTCCTCTCTTTATTCAGATTTTATCATATATAGCTAAAAGAAACTACCTGGCCCTTCTGACATTCTGCCTGGAAATCTCTTTAGCCAAATCCACTAGTTTACTATAAATATATATTTTTTAATTTTCCCATTTTACTGAATGCAACAGTTTGACCAAATTTTATATCTCTATATAGAAAAGATCCTTTTTACCTAAACTTTCAATTCTGTCTTCCTCACTTTTCTTCTGCCCTCACCAGCAGTCTTCTTAAGGCCCATCAATCTTCCTCCCTATGCACAGCTCTCAAACCAATGACACATGTTTTTAGATTTTAATAAGATGGAACCTGGTTAAAGGTAGTAAATTTTCTCTTAGTTTTTTTTTTTTATTCTTGTGTATAAATTATCCTGAAACTTAATGGTATGAAGCCAAGAAATTATATATTTTAATATGTTCATAGGTTTTATAGGTCAGGAATTCAGAAAAAGCATACCAGGGAAAGTTCTTTATTTTCTTTACAAAACATGGAGTATCAGCTGGGATATCAAAAATGGATAAAACTCCTTTAAAGAACTGCAACAGGTGGAGTAGGCGACCCTAAGCTGGTCTTTTTACTTTGGTGTCTGGAGCCTAAGCTAGGAAAGTGAATGGATGGGCTCAGCTAACACTCTTGTATGGAGCTAAGCTCTGTAAGTTTCCTTGTATCTGAGTGGCTTTCCTCTGCCCTGGTCATTGACTCCTTTCCCTGCTCCTCTAATCATTCAACAACTAGTGGGGTAACGATGAGTAAGAAGTTGGGCTCACTTTATTGAACTTCCTTCTTTCCTGAATCTTGTCTCTTCATACCCTTGTTGCTTTAATCTGGTATTTTTTTTTTAAAGATTTTTATTATTTTTATCTAGTTGAAAGAAAGTGAGAGAGGGAGAGAGCAGAGCAGGGGGCAGCAGCAGGCAGAGGGGGAAGGAGAAGCAGGCTTTCTGCTGAGCAGGGAACCTGATGTGGGGCTCGATCCCAGGATTCTGGGATCATGACCTGAACTGAAGGCAGACGCTTAACCAACTGAGCCACACAGGTGCCCCTTAATCTGGTCTTTCATCAAAATAGGTCATGAGGAGTAGGGCAAAAGAATTACAGACAATCAGATTTAAGCTATAACACAGATGATGTAGAACCAAAAGAGCAAGGGCAGACTGATGGAAGGAACATGTCATTGAAGAAGGCAGCTGATAATCATCTTAACAGCTCAAGTATTAATCAGGAGCTTAGACTTTTAATTTGGAAAGCAGAAAAGATCTAGAATCTCATCGGAAAAGAAAGAGTAGATGACTCTTGCCCCATAGTTCCAGTGAAAGTGGGGAGGTCTATTACAACTCTCCAGTGAATATCACAGTCGATGCCAAGAACGCAGGGACAGCTCGATATACAGCTCGATCTCCCTGGAAGCCAGGCAGCTGCATCAATATAAATGCATATTCCTTGCCTAGGAAAGTGTGGACTTAAAGAAATATCAGATGATGTTTCCAGAGTCTGTCCTCTCAGAGTCATTTGGAAAGCAAGGTGAGGCTGTATTGTCCTTGGTTAGAGCTGTGGGAAATAGCATGACAAATGGGGAATGAGTTTATGCTAACCCAGGATAAGGAGAGGGAAGGAAAGTAAGTGCATAAAAATACAGATAAATACAGGAAAAAGGATAAAGAGAATACACAGACAAGCTTTGGACATTACAAATTTTATACTCATAAACTGTAATGGCCACAGAAATTCCTACATGTATATTTATCTCTTTGCATTTATAGTCCCACGCATGCCACCCCAGGTGACATGCAGAAGAAAACTCTGTATCAGTTCAGCTACTTTTTCTCACCTTATATACTAGGGACCAAATATGAACATCTAGAGATCAAGGACCATGGTCTCTTGGTAACTGGCACATTGCCAGGCCTAATAAATTAGATAAACAGGTATGTTTTTAACAATGGAATTCACACATGAAACATCATGAAGCATAATTATGCATGCTGGTAGGGTTCGTTTCATTTTGTTTTGTTTTATTTTGAATAGGACTTAAAACCAAGGTGAAAAGATAGCTGAGAAATGGGACAGCATGTGAGCAGTTCTTATTATTTCAGAGTAGTGTATGCCATGGGACTGGGGTTAGACATAGAGAAGATAAAAAGGTGAACAGCAGAGTTTCTCAACCTTGGCACTACTGACATTTTGGGTCAGGTTACTCTCTGTTCTAGGAGGGGGGCTTTTATGGGCACTATGGGATGTTAGCAGCATCTCTGTCATGTACCCATTAGACACTGGTAAAAATTCCCTCAAATTCTGACAGTCAGAAAAGTTTCCAGGCATTGCCAAGTATACCCTAGGGGAGAAGATGGCTGCTGGTTGCAAAACACTGGACTAAAGAATCATTCCTCCTTTCCTTATCATTTAAAGGACATGAAATGGTGTTTATGTGTGTAGGGAAATGTGAGTGGGTAGGTGAAGGCTGTGAAATATGGTTAAGTAATGAGTAACATGATACAGAAGTGAGACAACGTCTGGTGTAATTCATTTCAGAACATTAGAAATCACAGTACCCAAGGGGAGAGGCTGGGGCCCAGTCTCATCACTGTACCTGGCAAAGATTTGGGAATATGTGAATGTATAGCAATAGACTAGATCAACATATACTTATGAAATAAAGAAGCAACTGGTTGGCTAACTGATTTGGAAATGTGACTCTTAAAGCACTCAGGAGGGTACCAACTTGAAGGAGGTTAATGCTCCTGGAAAATTAGGGCTCAGAAAGAGATTAGCTTCCTTCTTTGGATCTAAAAATAAAATAATCCACAATCTCATGCTCTAGTGCATATAAGTGGCCCCGATGCTTTTCATTTAAAGATAGAACCATTATTCTCCAAAGTCTGGAAAAGGTTGCTAAAAGGGCCACAGAGCCCATGTCTTAAATGGTAAACCAGTGAACTCACCCTATGAGGTAGTGCCAGTAATAATTTTGATTATTATGTTTATTATTATGTTTTTATTAGTATGGTCTCAAAACATACATGTGTCTCTCTACCTAGAGTAAACTTCTAATGCATGTCCTTCCTGTGTACAAAGTCGCCCTTGATCCATTTTACTGCCTCCATAGAGTTTCTTTTGTCTTAGTTATACCCATAGCATTTGCTCTATTTTTCTACCATAATGCAACATTTTATTCAGATTTCATCTTTTCATTTGTATTTACCTCACTCCACTGTGAAAGCATCATTTGGGTCTTAAACAAATTTTCTTTTCTTTTCTTTTCTTTCTTTCTTTCTTTTTTTTTTTAAGATTTTGTTTATTTATTTGACAGAGAGAGATCACAAGAAGGCAGAGAGAGAGAGGAGGAAGCAGGCTCCCTACCGAGCAGAGAGTCAGATGTGGGACTCAATCCCAGGACCCTGAGATCATGACCCGAGCCAAAGGCAGAGGCTTAACCCACTGAGCCTCCTAAGCGCCCCTTATTCAAATTTTCTATCTAAATTTCTATTCCAGTTTTTTTTCCAATTTATTTATTTTCAGAAAAACAGTATTCATTATTTTTTCACCACACCCAGTGCTCCATGCTCTATTCCAATTTATCCCTTCTTTCTGCCACTTCTAATAGGCCAGGGGACCACTTTCTTCTCTAGAGGCTGTGATAATGCTTTTTCTTTGCATCTATTTCTGATGAGTACTACTCAAGTATGAACTCCTCCAATTTCCAGCCATTGATACTCAGAGTCTAGCATTTTCACATTGTTTTCATTTTATCTACCACATCATTTTATCTCAGGAAGTTACCCAATAAAGGACGCTTCCTGTTTTCTTAAAATATTAATTCAGGATAAATAACTGCAATATTTTGCTGCTCAAGGTAGTTACTATATACCAAATACTGTAATAAATTCCTTTTTATTTAGTCCTTAAAAGGAAATATCCAGGAAGATCAAGATCTGAAACAGAGGACAGTTTGTTGGACTTTAATTTCAAAGGTGTTCAAAGTAATACTCTCTTTTCCTTGTATAAATAGGAATAGATAGGATTTGAATGGGATGTATCTCAAAAAATTAGAAGCTCTTAAGTATCCCTGATTAGACATCCCAAAACAGCTTCTTAAATTAACTTGGAGTTTTATGGATTCAGTGTATAATGAGATCATTTCTATTTAAAATATTTTATAAATCCAAGTTTCACTCTCACATTAAAAGTTCCTGTGTTATTATATTGAATTTAAATTTAAAAAAAAATTAAAAATTTCTTGTGCAAAGTCTCTTTTGTTATCTTTGTTCATGATCCAAAGTATTTTGGGTGAAAATAATTTTTGGAAGACTTAGTTAAGATGGAATTGTGTTACTAATCATCTGGGGCATGTTGGCTGTTATTATGCCTGCATTCTGACTTACTCATTTAACACTTTTTTTCCCCCTGACAATTTGTATGTGTGAAGTGGTTTCAGGTGCGTGAATAAACAAAACTAAGTTCATTGTCTCTTTTCAGAATTAAACAGAGGTATATGCATAGTCAAATATACATGAAAATATGTATATTTACATATATACATATATACGTATGTACATACACATGCATAATATACATATACATAAACATACACACACAAATGGTTCTCAAATTCCCCAGTAAGAGAGTTGGTTGAATTACATATGGTAAAGCATTTTTTATATAAATTAAATGCAATGTATGTAATACCATGAGATACAAAGAATGAAAGCCTGTATTATTCCTACTCTTTACCTTGCATATCTGAGAGATGTATACTTCTCCCCTCTCTTGTTCAATCTTTGATATATGGGAATGATCTGGGGAAAAGAGAGATTGTCTCTATTCCTGGAGCCTTCTGATATTCTGATGCTGATTTTATACCTTACTACCTTACTGAATTCATTTATCAGATCTCGTAGGTTTTTGTTTTTGTTTGTTTGTTTGTTTGTTTGTTTTTGGTGGAATCTTTAGGATTTTCTATGTATGGTATTACATCATGTGAAAATATTACTTCTTTCTTACCAATTTGGAGGTTTTTTATTTCTTTTTGTTGTCTGAGAAGTTTTGATACCGTTGGAAGAAATGGGAGAAAATGAATATTACAAACATTTTCCATTTAACCAGGAGTCAGAAAAAGAGGGAAGTGGAGCAAGAATCACTACCAGGAAGCTGACATCTAACACTGTTATATGCAGTCACCAACAGTGGCGGAGACAATGTCCATTCTTAATGACACCCAGGTCCATCCTTCTTCGTTCCTCCTCTTGGGTATCCCAGGGCTAGAAGATGTGCACATTTGGATTGGATTTCCCTTTTTCTTTGTGTATGTTGTTGCACTCCTGGGGAATGCCACTGTCCTGTTTGTGATCCAGACTGAACAGAGTCTCCATGAGCCCATGTACTACTTTCTGGCCATGTTGGACTCCATCGACCTGGGCTTGTCCACAGCCACCATCCCCAAAATGCTGGGCATCTTCTGGTTCAGGATCAGGGCTATATCTTTTGAAGGCTGCCTTTCCCAGATGTTCTTCATCCATTTTTTCACTGCCATGGAGAGCATTGTGTTGGTGGCCATGGCCTTTGACCGCTACATAGCCATTTGTAAACCCCTTCAGTATACCATGATCCTCACCAGCAAAATTATCTGTATTATTGGAGGCATTGCTATTCTGCGGAGCCTATGCATGGTGATCCCACTGGTGTTTCTTCTCCTGAGGCTGCCCTTCTGTGGCCACCGTATCATCCCTCATACCTACTGTGAACACATGGGCATTGCCCGACTGGCCTGTGCCAGCATCAAAGTCAATATAATATTTGGTCTTGGGGATATGGCTATTTTACTTTTGGATGTGCTTCTTATTGTACTTTCCTATGTCAGGATTCTCCATGCTGTGTTCTGCCTGCCTTCCAGGGAGGCTCGACTCAAAGCTCTCAATACCTGTGGCTCCCACATTGGTGTTATCTTAGCTTTTTTCACACCAGCATTTTTCTCTTTCTTGACACACCGTTTTGGCCATAATATCCCCCAGTGTATCCATATCCTTTTGGCCAACCTATATGTGGTTGTTCCACCAGCCCTGAATCCTGTAATCTATGGGGTCAGGACCAAGCAGATTAGGGAGCGGGTTTTGAGATTTTTTTTTTAAAGTCAGTTAACCATTGGTATTCCTAGAATTATAGTTCATATTTACTCCATTTGCTCATTATAAAGGGGTTATTTTCTAAAACTACAGAAGAGAAGTAGCAAAGATAAATATAAGCAGAAAAAACATTTTTTTCTGTAATCTTTTATTATTACAGATAATAATAAATTTGTTGGTGATTATATTACAATTTTTAAGGAGTACATCTTTTACAAAGTGCTTGTTTTTATCCTCTTTGATAATCAAGGTAGTCCTATAAAATCATTATTATATTCACAAGTTTTCAGATGAGAGTATGATGCTTAGTATTGCATTCACCTTCACAGGAGGGCAGGCAGAAGACAGCATGGATTTTCTTTCCTGTAAAAGAAAAACAAAGCTGGAGGCATCACAGTTTCAGACTTCATGTTATATTACAAAGCTATAGTAATGAAAACAATATTGTACTGACACAAAAAATAGATAAATAGGTCAATAAAACAGAATAGAAAACACAGAAGTAAGCCCACAATTATATGGTCAACTAAACTTTAACAAATGAGGAATGAAAATATAATGGGAAAAAGAATCTCTTCAATGAAGGGTGTTAGGAAAACTGGACAGCTACATGCAAAAGGATGAAACTGGACCACTATCTTTCAGTGCTAGAAGAAAAAAAATGGTTTCAGGTCTGCTGCTAATCTTTTGCTTCTTTTTGCAGGCAAGTGTTAGAAATCAGGATTGTGGTTATTTTTGCTTTCATTTCCCTTACCTCTGAAGACTGATCTAGGAAAACGTTGCTATGTCCTATATCAGAGAAATTACTGCCTGTGCTCTTTTCTAGGACTTTTATGGTTTCAGGTCTCACCTCAGATTTAGGTTTTTAATCCATTTTTTTTAAAGATTTTATTTATTTATTTGACAGAGAGAGATCACAAGTAGACGGAGAGGCAGGCAGAGAGAGAGGAGGAAGCAGGCTCCCTGCTGAGCAGAGAGCCCGATGCGGGACTCGATCCCAGGACCCTGAGATCATGACCTGAGCCGAAGGCAGCGGCTTAACCCACTGAGCCACCCAGGCGCCCCTTTTAATCCATTTTTAATTTATTTTTGTGTATGGTGAAAGACAGTGGTACAGTTTCATGCTTTGTTTTTCTTTTTCAAGATTTCTTTGACTATTCACTGTCTTTTGTGGTTCCATATAAATTTTAGGACTGTTTGTTTCAGTTCTGTGAAAAATGCTGTTGGTATTTTGATAGGGATTGCATTAAATCTGTAGATTTCTGAATAACAATATTTCTTCTTCCAATCCATGAGCATGGAATGTTTTTTCATTTCTTTGTGTCATCTCCGTTTCCTTCATCAGTGTTTCATAGTTTTCTGAGTACAGGAATTTAACCTCTATGGTTATGTTTATTCCTATGTGCTTTATTATTTTTGGTGCAATTGTTAAGTGGGGATTTTTTCTTAATTTTGTTTTCTGCTGCTTCTTTATTAGTATATAGAAATGCAACAAATGTTTGTATGCTGATTTTATATCTTGCTACCTTGTATTTATCTGTTCTCATAGTTTTTTGGGGTAGAATCTTTAGGGTTTTCTATGTTTAGTATTATATCATGTGCAAATAGTGAAAATACTACTTCTTTCTTACCAATTCGGATGCCTTTTATTTCTTTTTGTTTTCTGATTGTTGTGGCTAGGACTTCTAGTACTATGTTGAATAAAAGTGGTGAGAGTGGGTATCCCTGTTTTGCTCCTGATCTTAGGGGAAAAGCTCTCAGTTTTTTCCCATTGAGTATGATGTTCACTCTGGGTTTTTCATCTAAGACCTTTATTATGCTGAAGTGTGTTCCCTCTAAACCTACTTGGCAGCCACTGTGGAAAAAGGATGGAGGTTCCTCAAAAAGTTAAAAATAAAACTATTATATGATCTAGTAATCTCACTACTGAGTATTTATGCAAAAATACAAAAATATTAATTCAAAGGGATACATGCACCTTGATGTTTATAGCAACATTATTTACAATAACCATATTATGGAAGCAGCCAAAGTGTCCACTGATAGAGGAATGGATAAAGAAGTTGTGGTATGTATATATATATATATATATATACATAAATATATATATATATATATGTATATATATATATATATATATACATAATTATTATTCAGCCATAAAAATAATGAAATCTTGGCATTTGCAACAACACAGATGAAGCTAGAGAGTATTATGCTAAGTGAAATAAGTCATTCAGAGAAAAACAAATATCATATGATTTCACTCATATGTAGAATTTAAGAAATAAAACACATGAGCAAAAGAAAAGAGAGAGAGAGAATGACAAACCAAGAAACAGACTCCTAATGGTAGAGAACAAACTACTGGTTACCAAAGGGGAGGTGAGTGGGTGAAATAGGTGGTGGGGATTATGGAGGGCATTTGTGATGAGCACTGGGTGTCATATGAAGTGTTGAATCACTACATTGTACACCTGCAACTGATACAACACTGTATGTTAACTATACTGGAATTAAAACCTTAATGTGCAAAACATATACATTGTATATGTATAAACATATACATATACATATACATTGTGAAAGACATATTCAAAATATACAAGAACTCTCAAAACTCAGGAATAAGGAAACAATGCAATTTAAAACATGGAGAAATGATTTGAACAGACACTTCACCAAAGAAAATTATATGGATAGCAAATAAATATGTAAAAAGATGCTCAGCATCATTGGACTTCAGGGAAATGTACACTAAAACACAAGAAGGCAACATTAGAGCCTATTCAGATGAAAAACACTGAGAACACCAGTTACCGATGAACATGCAGACCAACTGATAGTCTTCTACATAGGGGATATCATGGCTTTCTAGCCAACAGTCACCAGGAATACAATTACAGTCTTTAAAATAGGAGGACTCATCACCTGCTCTAACGAGAGACACCACACACAGTGGTGAGTTCAAGGAAGAGTTCAAGGAAGAGCTTGATATTGGATTTGGAGTTGTGAGAGGATATTTTCCAGAAGCAGATGCTTTCAGGATGCTCATGCTTGGGTGCCTGGGTGGCTCAGTTGGTTAAGCGACTGTCTGTGGCTCAGGTCATGATCCTGGAGTCCCGGAATCAAGTCCTGAATCAGGCTCCCAGCTCTGCAGGGAGTCTTCTTCTCCTGCTGATCTCTCTCCTCTCATGCTTTCTCTCTCTCTCTCTCTCATTATCTCTTTCTCAAATAAATAAATAAAATCTAAAAAAAAGATGCTCATACTTAGTGAAATTGTTTATACTAAGTGGACGTCCTCAATCAAGATGTTTGTGCCAGAAAAAATATTAGCTGACAGATATTAGAGCTGCTTTCTCCTTTCTCAGAAGAAAGTCAGTATCTCATGATTTTATACTTCTCTAGGCTAACCACAGTACATAATCTTTCTGTGATGTCCTCAAATGATGTATGTTTCCATTTTACCTTGCAGTTTTTATTGTACCAACTTCTAAGCCTCTTCTAAAGGAAATTGAGTTAGGAAGCCTAGAAAACTCACCAATTCCCTAAATTTCTGCAGCTCTGAAGTTGGCCCCATATATGTTAAAATGTAGTTATTTGCATATTCATACATGGTTAGTATTAACTATGCAACCAGAATATAAGCTTCTTGGGTAAGAGATTTACAGATGCAAAACATTACTGACCACAAACTTAATTTTAAATAAATGTTCAGTGGCTGACCTAACTTCTAGATCAAATAAATTATATGTGCTGGAAAAGAGTGGTACCATCATCAAAGTGTAGACCAACCATGGATAATGAGTTGGAGAAATTATGGGTTGGCTCAGATATTATTCTTGTAGGACCGATGGCAACAGAATAATGAGAAAAAATGGGTTATTAGAGAATGAGCAATTCTTTCAAATTGGAAAGCTAAGGGGAGAAACTTGAAAGTCCAAAGGGATTCCCTTGTCCCTGTGCTTTTTTCTTTGCCTATAAACCTACGGTGATAGCTTCTGAATTCATTGTCATTCATGTTCTCATCCCATGTGGCTGCAGAAGAACAGCTACTCCCGGTCAGGGAGAGGATTTTCAATCTTATGATAAACTTGTGTCCTTGAACCCCAGTTATAGTGCTAAGACATGCTCGGAGCAGTTCTTGGTCAGGATTGTAGATTCTTTTAATATTGGCTATTCCTGAAGACGGTGAGTTGGATATAGGCTTGGCTGCTGTATGTATTTAAACATATAGGTTGGGAAGGTTTGAGTTTGGTTCTAGTGATTAAATCCCTTCATTAAATTAATGACACACATTTATATATGATACAAATATTAATTTGGAGGACATAAGCCAAAATATTTTATATTAAATTTCTAATTGGTAGAATTTCAGGTAATTTTGCATATTTTAGTGTTTTTTAATTTTTTTTTCACAACAAGCATACCTACTTTAATGATAAGGAAAATTTTTTTAAAAACTAAGCAAACAACTTATTTTGAGATATTATGGCATTCATTTCTCTCTCTTCTGTTTTTCCCACTCTGTTCTGTTTTGCCTCATTTCCCTCTCTCTCTCCCCTCTCTGTTCTGTCTTTCCTCTTCTCACTCTCTTTCTTTCCTTCCCATTTCTAACTCTTTCAGCCTAATTCTACTGAACTTTGTCATGTGAATGCTTATTTCAGAATTTCTTTTGTATTTAATATCCAAAAAATTGACATTCTCATTTTTTTTCCAAATCAAAGTAATACATTTTCTATTTTTATTTCATTGTCACTAATAGGGAAGAGCAGCAATTGTTTAATACCTTCAGCTTCCAAGCGGTATGCAGCTTCTTTTTTTTTTTTTTTAAGATTTTATTTATTTATTTGACAGGCAGAGATCACAAGTAGGCAGAGAGGCAGGTAGATAGAGAGAGAGGCGGGAGCAGGCTCCCTGCCGAGCAGAGAGCCCCATGCAGGGCTCGATCCCAGGACTCTGGGATCATGACCTGAGCCGAAGGCAGAGGGCTTAACCCACTGAGCCACCCAGGTGCCCCCGGTATGCAGCTTCTTAAAAGTACAGTGGACTTTTTCATTCTGATTTATGCATACTATATGGCTACATGTTTACATATATATTCACTCTTTCTTTAGTCTTCCTTATTATCAAGCACTTTTAACATTACATATATAAGCTGTAGATAAGAATGCAAAACAATTGAAAAAAATGATAAATTTATTTAAAGACATCACTTTCCTGTCAGCAGAACTCACTCACTTTTTACTTACTGACCCTTCCAGTCTATCTATCATTTACTATTTTCCTAATGCTAGGGCCTAGTTAGATAAAACTAAGATGATATTCGTTCTGTCTCCACATCAGGAACATGTATGTATTTATTTAACTCTCCACTTGCCTGTTTGATCTGGATTGGGAGAGTGGATCCCATTTGGGTTGATGTGAATCTGGCATTTGGCCATTACTCCTGAACGAGTCCTGCTCAGTGGTTTGCAAAGACATAGCTCTGCTTTAAGAAAAGGCTCTCCCTTTACTCAGCACTGCAGAGTACCTGGTGGAATGTGTTTTGTTTTTAACACAGTTCTTGAGGTTTTGTTGTTCCATCTCTGCAAAGATAAAGATCTGGTCTGCATAGACAGCAGAAGCATCTTCTGGCTAGCTGGCATGGAGAATGAGGCTGCCTTTCAGCTGTTTCTTTTCTTCCTCCTGTCCTAATCTATTTTTCTTACATGAGGAGTCCTCAATTCCTTTGCAAGTCTAGGGCTTTGATTACAGATTTCACAAGTCTCTGCTCTCATCTTTTTGGCCCTTGAAAGATTCTACTTATTTAGGCACTCTATTATAGAGTAAATAGTGATTTTATGTGAAAACAAGTTGGCATTATAAAAGATTGAATAACTCAGATTTTGGAAAATGCACTATTATGAAAGCTTTCTATTGATATTTCATTAATACCATAGAGCAATAAAAGAGTCAAGGGTTTCCATGAGAAAAATAAGATATACATAAATCAATCAATCATTTGTTGCTGCCTATTTCTGATTGTCATACCACCTGCTTTTGCTAAGTCTTACCTACAATGTCTGCTTTGTATTCTCCTTTTGTTACACCAGAAGCCCATTAATAGACCCCTTGTCAGGAAAGCATCTGATCAAGGCTTTACATGTATATTCACAGTTTTAATTCATGGTTTTGATTCTCATTTCTCTGTGCTTAACTGCCACATACACTGTGTGATTTATGTTCCTGTGCTCCTAACATGAGGATTTTTGACCAGGAGTTAGAATTAAAAATTACCTACTTATCCAGTCTTTCATTCACAAATGTTTTGAGTGGCAACTATCTGCCAGATGTTGTGCTAGAGAAACAATGATGAACAAAAGTGCTCACTGGCCTCTTCCGCAACTCTGTGTGAATCTTACAATTCAATGGTAACTCAGACATTGGTTAAGTAGACATACAGAGAACTATGTAGAAGAATAAGAAGGTCTTAGGAAAGGCTATCACCAGCCAATACACTGAATATCAGTTTAGAGAATGCCTTTTAGAGAATGGGTAACTTGAGTAAGATATGGAGGGTTAATTGGAGGATGATGCTGGTTCCTCCTCTCTTTTCCTCACACCTGTCTTGAGGATCTCTCTTACAGGTATATTTCCACTTTTAGAGATTTCATCTTCTTCTTTTTCTCTCACAAGGCATTTCTCTTTCATTCTTAAAATCTACTTTGTCTACAGTCTCAAGTGCATAGTATATTGTGCAACATCCTAACTTCCTTGCCTTTTAGAAAGAGGTCGTGTCTTATATTAATGCTATTCCATCCTCTTCAAAAGGCTATTCTTCTTTTTTTTAAATTTTATTTATTTATTTGATAGAGAGAGAGAGATCACAAGTAGGCAGAGCGGCAGGCAGAGAGAAAGGGGAAAGCAGGCTCCCCACCGAGCAGAGAGCCCGAAGCAGGGCTCAATTCCAGGACCCTGAGACCATGACCTGAGCTGAAGGCAGAGGCTTAATCCTCTGAGCCACCTAGGTGCCCCAGGGCTATTCTTTACTCTAATTAAAAGACACTCATTTTGGTTCCCAGTTCTTTAGAAATGTAAATTTAGAACTATTATATTAGAAAATACGCAAGAAGTAGTAGAGAATGAAGAACTGGAAAATAGGAGGAAATTTGGGGTGCTGTTTATGAGGGCATGTAACTCAAGAAGCCCAATAGAGGGCTAAATTTTTATTACTATACGAGAATTCCATAAATACGTGCATTTGGATAGACTCCTAGGAACACCAGAAGGTCAGAGGGCTGATGACTGCAAGCAAGCAGTGATTTTGAGGATGGAGACATGCTTCTGTGATCCAGACATAAAAGAAATCCACTAATTTAGGAGTCAGAATCTGTCCTGTTTTTTCCATGTGGCTGATGTGAGTAGCAAGTGGTATAATTCGTCTGAAATTTCTTTGTAAAACTGAAATAAATAATATTAAATGCTTATATAACACTATTATTTCTGTAGTTGTTTTTTCCCTTCTAATAGCAATGACAATAATAATGATGACATTAATCATGAATTCCCATATAGGAACAAAGTTGGAAATGATATGCATAGTTAAGAAGTAAAGTGAACTACTTTTGATCTCTGTCAAATAAATAAATAAAATATTTAAAAAAAAAGAAGAAGTAAAGCCAGTTTGTCTTCTATGAGGATTACGGGACATAAATGGGAAGCCTGAATGGTATAGTCAGTGCTTTAAGCCTCAGTTAATCTTTCTAAAAATGGTGGTTTTATATCTAAGATTAATTATGTTACATTGAATTTTGTGAACTCTGTGGCCTCATTAAGCAAGGTCTTTGTTTTGAAGAATGAAGCAAATGTCTTCATCCCTTGATACAAAAGTAACACAAATTAGAAAAAGCAAAAAATGTGCTTAGATTTTGAGGAAAGTTATTTACAAACAAGTTGAAGAAGAAAGGCCATATTAATTAGCAAAAATAAAAGTCCTTTGGTTATAAGAGGAAATGCACAGAGGAATATATTGGATTCATATTTCTAGTTAAACAAATGATCTTTAACTTTATTATTATTATTATTTTATGGATTATTTTATAGAAGTATAGTTGATACACAATGCTACATTAGTTTCAGTTATACAACATAGTGATTTGACAAACTGATTCATTATCCCATGCTTACCATCTGTCACCGTACAACACAATTATTGTACCATTGACTTTATTCCCTATGCTGTAACTTTTATCCCTGTGAGTTATTCATACCATAACTGGAAAGCTGTATTTCCCATTACCCTTCATCCATTTAGTGCATTCTCACATACCTCTGCCCTATGGCAACCATCAGTTTGTTCTCTGTATTTATGGGTATGTTTTTGCTTTTTGTTTTTAAACAAGTGATCTTAAAAGATGCTTCTGAAATCTACAATATTGCCAGTACTCACAGATTATAGTCTTTTATCAGTGGGATATCAATATGTATATCTTACATATACATATCAATATGTATATCTTCTCCCATCATAATTAAATATTTTTAAAAGAGTCTAAAACAGGATCTTATATCAACTGGCTTAATCAGTGTTCTTACTAAAATTAACTTAGACGATCTCATCTAATTTGTAAATATCCATTAATAGTTCTTAAGGAATATTCTACTTCATTCATCATATGTATGTTTCAATGAAAGTAAAAGAGAAGAAAAGATGTATGAGGGAAAACATGATCTTTCTTCTGTATTCCTAGAAGAAATATAGTAATTACATCTTTTTTTGTTCTTATTCAGTATAAGCAGTATTGATGACATTGGAAAGCCTTATATAGTACTAACGATTCCTTCAGATGAGGAGAGTTTGAGCATTAGAAGGCTTTGCTAGCATGTCTCCAGCCAATACCTCATGTATTCACCCCTCATCCTTCCTGCTTTTGGGAATCCCAGGACTAGAAAATATGCAGTTCTGGCTTGGTGTCCCTTTTGCTACAGTGTATCTGATTGCCCTCCTGGGGAATGTCATCATCCTCTTTGTGATCCAGACTGAGCACAGCCTTCATCAACCCATGTTCTACTTATTGGCCATGTTGGCGCTCACTGACCTGGGCCTCTCTACTGCCACCATTCCCAAAATGCTGAGCATTTTCTGGTTTGGGCTTAGTGAGATTGACTTTGGGGGATGCTTAACTCAGATGTTCTTCATACACCTGTTCACAGGCTTTGAAACATTCATGCTTGTAGCCATGGCTTTTGATCGCTATATTGCCATTTGCTACCCTCTTCGATACAACACAATCCTCACCAACAGAACTATTTGTATTATTGCTGGAGTAGGAATGTTGAAAAATTTTGCGTTAGTATTTCCACTTGTGTTTCTCCTTCTAAGGCTTTCATTCTGTGGACATAATATTATACCCCATACCTACTGTGAGCACATGGGAATTGCCCGCCTGGCCTGTGTCAGCATAAAGGTCAATATATTATTTGGACTAATCCTCATCTCTATGATACTTTTGGATGTTGTTTTGATTGCTATCTCCTATGTGAAGATTCTACATGCTGTCTTCAGACTCCCATCCTGGGAGGCCAGGCTCAAAGCGCTTAATACCTGTGGTTCCCATGGATGTGTCATCTTAGCTTTTTTCACTCCAGCATTTTTCTCCTTTATGACTCACCGATTTGGACACAATATTCCACGTTATATCCACATACTCCTGGCTAATTTATATGTGATCATCCCCCCTGCTCTTAACCCCATTATTTATGGAGTGAGAACCAAGCAGATCCGAGAGCGGGTAGTGACAATCTTCCTTTTTAAGGAAGTTTGACTCCAAACACTTGATTTGGAAAGAGACTTGAAATCTTTTTCCTTTTCATCCATAAAAGAAGCAAGTGTTGTTAAGCTTTTATAGAGTAACTGCTTTCCAGTATGTGATTTTAAACACTTTTATGTGCAGTATCAAATTAGAGATAAATTGACATAGTAGATATTGTTCCTAGACTAACTATGAATATTACTGTTAAATAAATATGGATCACTTATTTCTGGAACTCATGTTAAAATCTGGATCCAAGAATAAAGTCTTAGTGCAACTCTAGCACTATTTTTTTTCAAGTACTATTAAATAGTCTCTCTACAGAATTTACTGATTATGGTAAAGGAGTGCTAAGCTATGAAGAACTGTCATAGCAGTAATTGTACGGACCAGAGAAGTCAGAGTATATGAATTCCAGGAGCAACAATTAAAAAAATCAAACACCAATTTTATTTCTCCCGTGGCCCAGTTGACATCCTTAATCTTGTAACCACAGGGAAAAATAATCAATAAAACACCATAGAGGTGCAAACCCGGAAGTTCAACAGACCTGTACTCCTGGGGCTAATAATATATTATATGTTAATAAAAATAAAAAAACAAAAAACAAAAAACCCCACCATAGACATCATTGTATACTCATTGTATAAGTTTTGAAATAGCAACTACATAGAGGTAAAAGGATTTGAAAGGATTCATGGGGTTCCACAAGGTATACTCATTTTAGGCTTTAAGTAAAGTCAAGGTAAAATAAAAAGTTTGATATCCAGGATCTGTAATGAACTCCTCAAACTCAACCCACACGAAACAGACAAACACATCAAAAAATGGGCAGAAGATATGAACAGACACTTCTCCAATCACGAAATACAAATGGCTATCAGACACATGAAAAAATGCTCGTCATCATTAGCCCTCAGGGAGATTCGAATTAAAACCACATTGAGATATCACCTTACACCAGTTAGAATGGCCAAAATTAACAAAACAGGAAACAACATGTGTTGGAAAGGAGAGGGGAACCCTTTTCCACTGTTGGTGGGAATGCAAGTTGGTGCAGCCTCTTTGGAGAACAGTGTGGAGATTCCTCAAGAAATTAAAAATAGAGCTTCCCTATGACGCTGCAATTTCACTCCTGGGTATTTACCCCAAAGAAACAGATGTCGTGAAAAGAAGGGCCATCTGTACCCCAATGTTTATAGCAGCAATGGCCACAGTCGCCAAACTATGCAAAGAACCAAGATGCCCTTCAACGGATGAATGGATAAGGAAGATGTGGTCCATATACACTATGGAGTATTATGCCTCCATCAGAAAGGATGAATACCTAACTTTTGTAGCAACATGGATGGGACTGGAAGAGATTATGCTGAGTGAAATCAGTCAAGCAGAGAGAGTCAATTATCATATGGTTTCACTTATTTGTGGAGCATAACAAATAGCATGGAGGACAAGGGGCGTTAGAGAGGAGTAGGGAATTTGGGTAAATTGGAAGGGGAGGTGAACCAGAGAGACTATGGACTCTGAAAAACAATCTGAGGGGTTTGAAGTGGCGGGGGGGTGGGAGGTGGGGGTACCAGGTGGTGGGTATTATAGAGGGCACAGCTTGCATGGAGCACTGGGTGTGGTGAAAAAATAATGAATACTGTTTTTCTGAAAATAAATAAATTGGAAAAAATAAATAAATAAATAAATAAAATATTAGAAATAAAAAAAAATAAAACAGGAACAAGAAATAGAACAAGTAAACACAGAAAGATCTAAAAAAATTCAGGCACAACACTTAGGACATTTTCTCAATTGTGCAGAATGAAATTTATCTTCATTGTGAGCCACTAAAATGTGGAAAGATAACTTTGTTTCACCTAAGTCAACACAGAAGGTTAATGAGAGGAATTTTTTTGTTTTTTGCTTTTTGTATCTTGTTTTTATTTATTTATTTATTTATTTATATTAATTTTTTAAATTATATTTTATTTTAGGCATAACAGTATTCATTATTATTGCACCACACCCAGTGCTCCATGCAATCCGTGCCCTCTATAATACCCACCACCTGGTACCCCGACATCCCACGCCCCACCCTTCAAAACCCTCAGATTGTTTTTAAGAGTCCATAGTCTCTCATGGTTCACCTCCCTTTCCAATTTACCATAACTCCCTTCTCCTCTCTAACTCCCCATGTCCTCCATGCTATTTATTATGTTCCACAAATAAGTGAAACCATATGATAATTCACTGTCTCTGCTTGACTTATTTCACTCAGCATAATCTCTTCCACTCCCGTCCATGTTGCTACAAAAGTTGTGTATTCGTCCTTACTGATGGAGGCATAATACTCCATAGTGTATATGGACCACATCTTCCTTATGCATTCGTCCGTTGAAGGGCATCTTGGTTCTTTCCACAGTTTGGCAACCGTGGCCATTGCTGCTATAAACATTGGGGTACAGATGGCCCTTCTTTTCACAACATCTGTATCGTTGGGGTAAATACCCAGGAGTGCAATTGCAGGGTCATAGGGAAGTTCTTTTTTTAATTTCTCGAGAAATCTCCACACTGTTCTCCAAAGACGCTGTACCAACTTGCATTCCCACCAACAGTGGAGAGGGTTCCCCTTTCTCCACATCCTCTCCAACATATGTTGTTTCCTGTCTTGCTAATTTTGGCCATTCTAACTGGTGTAAGGTGATATCTCAATGTAGTTTTAATTTGAATCTCCCTGATGGCTAGTGATGATGAACACTTTTTCATGTGTCTGATAGCCATTTATATGTCTTGATTGGAGAAGTGTCTGTTCATATCCTCTGCCCATTTTTTGATATGATTATCTGTTTTGTGTGTGTTGAGTTTGAGGAGTTCATTATAGATCCTGTATATCAACCTTTTGTCTGTACTGTCATTTGCAAATATCTTCTCTCATTCCATGGGTTGCCTCTTTGTTTTCTTGACTGTTTCCTTTGCTGTGCAGAAGATTTTGATTTTGATGAAGTCCCAAAAGTTCATCTGTGCTTTTGTTTCCTTTGACTTTGGAGACATACCTTGAAAGAATTTGCTGTGGCTGATCTCAAAGAGATTACTGCCTATGTTCTCCTCTAAGATTCTGATGGATTCCTGTCTCACGTTGAGGTCTTTTATCCATCTTGAGTTTATCTTTGTGTATGGAGTGAGAGAATGGTCGAGTTTCATTCTTCTACATATAGCTGCCCAGTTTTCCCAGCACAATTTATTGAAGAGACTGTCTTTTTTCCACTGTATATTTTTTCCTGTTTTGTCGAAGATTATTTGACCATAGAGTTGAGGGTCCATGTCTGGGCTCTCTACTCTGTTCCACTGATGTATGTATCTGTTTTTATGCCAGTACCATGCTGTCTTGGTGATCACAGCTTTGTAGTAAAGCTTGAAATCAGGTAACGTGATGCCCCCAGTTTTATTTTTGTTTTTCAACATTTCCTTAGCGATTCGGGGTCTCTTCTGATTCCATACAAATTTTAGGATTATTTGCTCCAGCACTTTGAAGAATACCGGTGGAATTTGATCAGAATAGCATTAAAAGTATAGATTGCTCTAGGCAGTATGGACATTTTAACAATGCTTATTCTTCCAATCCAAGAGCATTGAATGGTCTTCCATCTTTTTGTGTCTTCTTCAATTCTTTCATGAGTGTTTTGTAGTTCTTCGAATACAGATCCTTTACCTCTTTAGTTAGGTTTATTCCCAGGTATCTTATGGTTCTTGGTGCTATAGTAAATGGAGTTGATTTTCTAATTTCCCTTTCTGTATTTTCATTGTTAGTGTATAAGAAAGCCACTGAATTCTGTACATTGACTTTGTATCCTGCCACGTTGCTGAATTGCTGTATGAGTTCTAGTAGTTTGGGGGTGGAGTCTTTTGGGTTTTCAGACGAGATCGGGCGCGTTCAGGGTGGTATGGCCATAGACTCTTTTGGGTTTTCCATATATAGAATCATGTCATCTGCAAAGAGAGAGAGTTTGATTTCTTCATTGCCAATTTGGATACATTTTATTTCTCTTTGTTGTCTGATTGCTGTTGCTAGGACTTCTAATACTATGTTGAACAAGAGTGGTGAGAGTGGGCATCCTTGTCGTGTTCTTGATCTCAACGGGAAGGACGCAAGCTTTTTCCCATTGAGGATGATATTTGCTATGGGTCTTTCATAGATAGATTTTATGAAGTTCAGGAATGTTCCCTCTATCACTATACTTTGAAGCATTTTAATCAGGAACGGATGTTGGATTTTGTCAAATGCTTTTTCTGCATCAATTGAGAGGACCATGTGGTTCTTCTCTCTTCTCATATTAATGTGTTGTATCACATTGATTGATTTGCGAATGTTGAACCATCCTTGTAGCCCAGGGATGAATCCCACCTGGTCATGGTGGATAATCTTTTTAAAGTGCTGTTGGATCCTGTTTGCTAGGATCTTGTTGAGAATCTTAGCATTCATATTCATCAGTGATATTGGTCTGGAATTCTCCTTTTTGGTAGGGTCTTTGCCTGGTTTGCAGATCTGGGTAATGCTGGCTTCATAGAAAGAGTCAGGAAGTTTTCCTTCTGCTTCAATATTTGAAACAACTTCAGGACAGTAGGTGTTATTTCTTCTTTGAAAGTTTGGTAGAATTCCCCAGGGAATTAGTCAGGTCCTGGATTCCTTTTTTGGGGAGGTTTTTGATAACCACTTCAATCTCAATACTAGATATTGGTCTATTCACGTTGTCAATTTCTTCCTGGTTCAATTTTGGGAGTTTATAGTTTTCCAGGAATGAATCCATTTCATCTAGGTTGCTTAGCTTATTGGCATATAACTGTTGATAATAACTTCTGATGATTATTTCTACTTCCTTGGTGTCTTTGTGATCTCTCCCTTTTCCTTCATAATTTTATGTATTTGGGCTTTCTCTCTTTTCTTTTCGATTAGTGATGCCAATGGTATCGATCTTGATTCTTTCAAAAAACCAGCTTCTAGTTTCATTGATACGTTCTACTGTATCTCTGGTTTTTACCTCATTCATCTCAGCTTTAATCTTGATTATTTCCCTTCTTATTTGTGGAGTTGGTTTGATTTGTTGTTGATTTTCCAGTTGTTTAAGGTGTAGAGATAGCTGCTGTGTTCTGGATTTTTCAATTTTTTTGAGGGAGGCTTAGATGGCTATGTATTTCTTCCTTAGGACCGCCTTTGCTGTATCCCATAGGTTTTGGACCAAAGTGTCTTCATTCTCATTGGTTTCCATGAATTGCTTCAGTTCTTCTTTGATCTCCTGGTTGATCCAAGCATTCTTAAGCAAGGTGGTCTTTAGCTTCCAGGTGTTTGAGTTCCTTCCAATCTTTTCCTTGTGATTGAGCTCCAGTTTCAAAGCATTGTGATCTGAGAATGTGTGGGGGATAATCTCAGTCTTTTGGTATCGATTGAGTCCTGATTTGTGACCCAGTATGTGGTCTATTCTGGAGAAGGTTCCATGTGCACTTGAGAAGAATGAGTATTCTGTTGTTTTAGGGTGGAATGTTCTGTATATATCTATGAGGTCTATCTGTTCCAATGTGTCTTTCAATGCTCTTGTTTCTTTATTGATTTTCTGCTTCGATGATCTGTCTATTTCTGAGAGAGGCGTGTTAAGATCTCCAACAATTAGTGTATTCATATCAATATGACTCTTTATCTTGATTAACAGTTTTCTTATGTAATTGGCTGTTGCCATATTGGGGGCATAGATATTTACAATTGTCAGATCATCTTGGTGGATAGTCCCTTTAAGAATGATGTAGTGTCCTTCTGTATCTCTGACTACAGTCTTTAGTTTGATGTCTAATTTATCTGATATGAGAATCGCTACCCCAGCCTTCTTTTGAGGCCCATTGGCATGAAAGATGCTTCTCCATCCCGTCACTTTCAATCTGCGTGTATCTTTAGGTTCAAAATGGGTCTCTTCTAGACAACATATGGATGGGTCCTGTCGTTTTATCCAGTCTGCAACACTGTGCCATTTTATGAGTGCATTTAGGCCATTCACATTGAGAGTGATTATTGATAGATACGTTTTTATTGACATCGTGTTACCTTTGAAGTCTTTCTTTCTGTAGATTGTCTCTACATTTCTGTTCAATGCTATTCTTGGGCTTTTTCCTCCTTTAAAGAAGCCCCCTTAATATTTCCTGCAGTATCAGCTTGGTGGTTGCATAGTCTTTTAAGCCTTGCCTGTCTTGGAAACTCTTTATCTCTCCATCTATTTTGAATGTCAGTCTTGCTGGATAAAGTATTCTTGGCTGCATGTTCTTCTCATTCAGTGTCCTGAATATATCTTACCAGCACTTTCTGGCTTGCCAGGTCTCTGTGGACCCGTCTGACGTTATTCTGATGGGCTTTCCCCTGTACGTAAGTATCTTCTTTGTCCTAGCTGCTTTCAAGAGGTTCTACCTACAATTATAATTTTTCATTCTTACTATTAGGTGTCTCGAGGACTTTCGAGAATCTGTAATATTGGGGGGAAACCTTTTGGCTTCTAGTACATGAACGCTGGTTCCATTCACAAGATTTGGTAAATTTTCATGAAGAACCTGTTCCACTATATCTTCTAGACTTCTTTCCTTCTCATCCCCTTCAGGGATTCCAATAATTCTGACGTTGGAACGTTTCTTGGCATCATTTATTTCCCTGATTCTGTTTTCATGGCTTCTAAGCTGTTTGTTCCAGGCTTCCTCCTGATCCTTCCTCTCTATCTGTTTGTCCTCCAGATCACTAATTCTTTCTTCTGTCTCAATTACTCTAGCATTGAGAGGATTTAGATTAGATTGGAACACATTGAGAGCATTGTGAAGCTCATCCCTGGTAGCTTTCAGCTCTTCCCTAATATTGAAAACATGATCTCTGGTCCTTTTCAGTTTGGCCCTAATCAATTCCGTTTGGTCACCCATGGCTTTCTCCAACCTAGCTATTGCTTGGATAATTGTTAGCCTGAATTCTCTTTCCAACATTTTGTCTATGTTGATAACCATTAGCTCTGTTGCAAAAGATCCATCCTCTGTATTTTTCTTCTGTTGGGCATTCCTCCTCCTAGTCATTTTGGTAAGAGATGGCTATAGCTGGGTGTATCGACCGTGGTGCAGTCAAGGTGCACCCTGGAATGCTTCTAAGCAATCAGGGTTCCCCACCCAAATGAGAGGAAAAAGAAAAGGAAAAGAAAAAAAGAGAGAGGGAGAGAGACAGGAACTAAAGGTGAGATAAAAGAGAAGGTTCAGCCCAAATGGACCCCAAGGTAAGATTTATGAATTATACAAACAGACACAGACAAACAAAAAGACTGATAAATGTACATGACAAGAGAAATAAAATAATATATATAATTTGCATATATATATGCAAATAAAGCAAGTACCTCGTCAAAAAGAACCCTGAGTGTAAGATTTATATAATATCAGGACAAACACAAAAACACAGAAATACTGGTGGAAGAAAAAGATGGGAGAGTGGTTGTAAATTCTCAGTGTGGGTGAGGAAGGTTGTTTTGATTCTTCCTGGATGTATCTTGATATCTTTGTTAAAGGACTCAACTTTCCTAAGATCAGGGGGGATTAGGGATTGGTTTACCTATGAGGTGGCATTTATTGGGGAAAGGGGATTACCTTGAAGTTTAACTCTATATGAATATTAGAAAATAAAAATTTTAAAAAGGAATAAACTAAACGAAACTAAAAGAAAAAGAAATTTAAAAAATAGAAATGCAAAAGGAATACACAGGTGTATGTATCAAAAAGTTCAGGTTAGAAGGTTATTATGGAATTTGATGTACTGGACATCTCACTGTGATGGTAAATAGGCTAAAAATTATCTATATAATAATAAAAATTAACTATATTAAAAAAAATGAGCCAGAACAGTGGGATTGAATTAATAATAAAAATTGCCCTGTGAATTAGTGGTGGTTGTTCTCTTGTCGTCTTTTTTTTTTTTCCCCTTTCCTGGTTGGTTTTCTGGGGGAGGGGCCTGCCACATGGGTTTTCAGTCCCTGAAGTTCTCTCAGCTAAGTCCTCCCGCCCTCCTCAAGGGGGTGGGCTCTGAGGAAACTGGTATTTTCAGGCTTTTGTTCTCTGGAGGTTTTTATATTTGTTCACTTTTGTTTTTCTCTCTCGCCTTGACCACTTTTGATGGTTTTTGTAGGTTTAGAGGAAAGCAAACTGCACCCTGAACTCCCTCTCAGAGAGAAGCCTCAGTCCAGCTGTAGAGCCCATATAAATCCCCCCTTGGCCACTGGCAAAGCAGGTTCCCAGTCGTGGTCCCTGGGGACTCAAGATTTTTTTTTTTAATTTTATTTTTATTTTATTTTTTTCACAGTAGCATTATTCTTTTTTTTTTCAATTTGTTTTTTTTTTTTCAGAAAAATATTATTCATTATTATTTCACCACATCCAGTGCTCCATGCAAGCCGTGCCCTCTATAATACCCACCACCTGGTACCCCAACTCCCACCCCCCGCCACTTCAAACCCCTCAGATTGTTTTTCAGAGTCCATAGTCTCTCATGGTTCATCTCCCCTTCCAATTTACCCAAATTCCCTACTCCTCTCTAATGCCCCTTGTCCTCCATGCTATTTGTTATGCTCCACAAATAAGTGAAACCATATGATAATTGACTCTCTCTTCTTGACTTATTTCACTCAGCATAATCTCTTCCACTCCCGTCCATGTTGCTACAAAAGTTAGGTATTCATCCTTTCTGATGGAGGCATAATAATCCATAGTGTATATGGACCACATCTTCCTTATCCATTCATCCATTGAAGGACATCTTGGTTCTTTCCATAGTTTGGCGACTGTGGCCATTGCTGCTATAAACATTGGGGTACAGATGGCCCTTCTTTTCACAACATCTGTATCGTTGGGGTAAATACCCAGGAGTGCAATTGCAGGGTCATAGGGAAGCTCTATTTGTAATTTCTTGAGGAATCTCCACACTGTTTCTCCAAAGAGGCTGCACCAACTTGCATTCCCACCAACAGTGTAAGAGGGTTCCCCTTTCTCCACATCCTCTCCAACACATGTTGTTTCCTGTTTTGTTAATTTTGGCCATTCTAACTGGTGTAAGGTGATATCTCAATGTGGTTTTAATTTGAATCTCCCTGAGGGCTAATGATGATGAACATTTTTTCATGTGTCTGATAGCCATTTGTATGTCTTGATTGGAGAAGTGTCTGTTCATAACTTCTGTCCATTTTTTGATGTGTTTGCCTGTTTCTGGTGGGTTGAGTTTGAGGAGTTCATTATAGATCCTGGATATCAACCTTTTGTCTGTACTGTCATTTGCAAATATCTTCTCCCATTCCGTGGGTTGCCTCTTTGTTTTTTTGACTGTTTCCTTTGCTGTGTAGAAGCTGTTGATTTTGATGAAGTCCCAAAAGTTTATTTTCGCTTTTGTTTCCTTTGCCTTTGGAGACGTATCTTGAAAGAAGTTGCTGTGGCTGATATCAAAGAGATTACTGCCTATATTCTCCTCTAGGATTCTGATGGATTCCTGTCTCACGTTGAGGTCTTTTATCCATTTTCAGTTGATCTTTGTGTACGGTGTAAGAGAATAGTCGAGTTTCATTCTTCTACATATAGCTGTCCAGTTTTCCCAGCACCATTAATTGAAGAGACTGTCTTTTTTCCACTGTATATTTTTTCCTGTTTTGTCAAAAATTAATTGACCATAGAGTTGAGGGTCCATATCTGGGCTCTCTACTCTGTTCCACTGGTCTATGTGTCTGTTCTTTTTTTTTTTTTTCTGTAAGCTTCTTCATTACACATGTCACACTGGTACGTATACTGGTTTAGAGTTAATTCATAAGTATGCCTATCTCTTTTTTTTCCAATTTATTTGTTTTCAGAAAAACATTATTCATTATTTTTTCACCACACCCAGCGGAGGTTGGGGTACCAGGCGGTGGGTATTATACAGGGCACGGCTTGTATGTGTCTGTTTTTATGCCAGTACCATGCTGTCTTGGTGATCACAGCTTTGTAATAAAGCTTGAAATCAGGTAAGGTGATGCCGCCAGCTTTATTTTTGTTTTTCAACATTTCCTTAGCGATTCGGGGTCTCTTCTGATTCCATACAAATTTTAGGATTATTTGCTCCAGCTCTTTGAAGAATGCCAGTGGAATTTTGATCGGAATGGCATTAAAAGTGTAGATTGCTCTAGGCAGTATAGACATTTTAACAATGTTTATTCTTCCAATCCAAGAGCATGGAATGGTCTTCCATCTATTTGTGTCCTCTTCAGTTTCTTTCATGAGTGTTCTGTAGTTCCTCAAGCATAGATCCTTTACCTCTTTGGTTAGGTTTATTCCCAGGTATCTTATGGTTCTTGGTGCTATAGTAAATGGAATAGATTCTCTAATTTCCCTTTCTGTATTTTCATTGTTAGTGTATAAGAAAGCCACTGATTTCTGTACATTGACTTTGTATCCTGCCACGTTGCTGAATTGCTGTATGAGTTCTAGTAGTTTGGGGGTGGAGTCTTTTGGGATTAGGAGGAAGCCTGGAACAAACAGCTTAGAAACCACGAAAACAGAATCAGGTAAATAAATGATGCCATGAATCGTTCCATCGTCAGAATTATTGGAATCCCTGAAGGGGAGGAGAAAGAAAGAACTCTAGAAGATATAGTGGAATAAGTCCTTCATGAAAGTTTTCCGAATCTCGCGAATGAAACCAGCATTCATGTACTAGAGGCTGAACGGTCTCCACCCAAGATTATACATTCCAAAAAACATCACGACACCTGATAGTCAAACTGAGGAATTATAATTGTAGGTATAAACTCTTGAAAGCCTCCAGGGCAAAGAGGCTCCTTATTTAGAGGGAAGCCCATCAGAATAACGTCAGACCTGTCCACAGAGACCTGGCAAGCTAGAAGAGGCAGGCAAGATATATTCAGGGCACTAAATGAGAAGAACATGCAGCCAAGAATACTTTATCCAGCAAGACTGACATTCAAAATAGATGGAGACATAAAGAGTTTTCAAGACCGGCAAGGCTTAAAAGACTATGCAACCATAGTGTTCCAAGCCTACACTGCAGGAAATATTAAGGGGGGTTCTATAAAAGAGGAAAAATCCCAAGAATAGCATTGAACAGAAATGTAGAGACAGTCTACAGAAAGAAAGACTCAAAGGTAACTCGATGTCAATAAAAACGTATCTATCAATAATCACTCTCAATGTGAATGGCCTAAATGCATCTATAAAATGGCACAGGGTTGCAGATTGGATAAAACGACAGGACCCATCCATATGTTGTCTACAAGAGACCCATTTTGAACCTAAAGATATACGCAGACTGAAAGTGACGGGATGGAGAAGCATCTTTCATGCCAATGGGCCTCAAAAGAAGGCTGGGGTAGCGATTCTCATATCAGATAAATTAGACATCAAACTAAAGACTGTAGTCAGAGATACAGAAGGACACTACATAATCCTTAAAGGGACTATCCACCAAGATGATCTGACAATTGTAAATATCTATGCTCCCAATATGGGAGCAGCCAATTACTTAAGAAAACTGTTAATCAAGATAAAGAGTCATATTGATATGAATACACTAATCGTAGGAGATCTTAACACGCCTCTTTCAGAATTAGACAGATCATCGAAGCAGAAAATCAATAAAGAAACAAGAGCACTGAAAGACACATTGGACCAGATGGACCTCATAGATATATACAGAACATTCCACCCTAAAACAACAGAATACTCATTCTTCTCAAGTGCACACGGAACCTTCTCCAGAATAGACCACATACTGGGTCACAAATCAGGATTCAACCGATACCAAAAAACTGAGATTATTCCCTGCATATTCTCAGATCACAATGCTTTGAAACTGGAGCTCAATTACAAGGAAAAGTTCTGAAGGAACTCAAACACCTGGAATCCAAAGACCACCTTGCTTAAGAATGCTTGTATCAACCAGGAGATCAAAGAACAACTGAAACAATTCATGGAAACCAATGAGAATGAAGACACTTTCCAAAACCTATGGGATACAGCAAAGGCGGTCTTAAGGGGAAAATACATAGCCATCCAAGCCTCGCTCAAAAAAATTGAAAAATCCAGGACACACCAGCTGTCTCTACACCTTAAAGAACTGGAGGATCAGCAAGAAATCAAACCACTCCACACATAAGAAGGGAAATCATCAAGATTAGAGCTGAGATCAATGAGGTAGAAACCAGAGATACAGTAGAACGTATCAATGAAACTAGAAGCTGGTTTTTTGAAAGAATCAATAAGATCGATAAGCTACTTGCTACACTAATCCAAAAGAAAAGAGAGAAAGCCCAAATTCATAAAATTATGAATGAAAAGGGAGAGATCACAACTAACACCAAGGAAGTAGAAACAATCATCAGAAGTTATTACAAACAGTTATATGCCAATAAGCTTAGCAACCTAGATGAAATGGATGCATTCCTGGAAAAATATAAACTACCAACATTGAACCAGGAAGAAATCGACAACCTGAATAGACCAATATCTAATAACGAGATTGAATCAGTGATCAAAAACCTCCCAAAAAACAAGAGCCCAGGACCTGACAGATTCCCTGGGGAATTCTACCAAACCTTCAAAGAAGAAATATCACCTATTCTCCTGAAGTTGTTTCAAAAAATTGAAGCAATTTACCCAAAAGCACATACCCTCCCCAATGTCCATAACCCTACCCCCTTCTCCCAACCCCCCTCCCCCCAGAAACCCACAGTTTGTTTCATGAGATTAAGAGTCACTTATGGTTTGTCTCCCTCCCTATCCCATCTTGTTTCATGGATTCTTCTCCTACCCACTTAAGCCCCCATGTTGCATCACCACTTCCTCATATCAGGGAGATCATATGATATTTGTCTTTCTCCGCTTGACTTATTTCGCTAAGCATGATACGCTCTAGTTCCATCCATGTTGTCGCAAATGGCAAGATTTCGTTTCTTTTGATGGCTGCATAGTATTCCATTGTGTTTGGGTAAATTGGAAGGGGAGATGAACCATGAGAGACTATGGACTCTGAAAAACAATCTGAGGGGTTTGAAGTGGCGGGGGGGTGGGAGGTTGGGGTACCAGGTGGTGGGTATTATAGAGGGCACAGCTTGCATGGAGCACTGGGTGTGGTGAAAAAATAATGAATACTGTTTTTCTGAAAATAAATAAATTGAAAAAAAAAGACAAAAAAATTGAAGCAGAAGGAAAACTTCCAGACTCTTTCTATGAAGCCAGCTTACCCTGATCCCCAAACCAGGCAAGGACCCTACCAAAAAGGAGAATTTCAGACCAATATCACTGATGAATATGGATGCTAAGATTCTCAACAAGATCCTAGCCAACAGGATCCAACAGCACATTAAAAAGATTATCCACCATGATCAGGTGGGATTCATCCCTGGGCTACAAGGATGGTTCAACATTCGCAAATCAATCAATGTGATACAACAAATTAATATGTGAAGAGAGAAGAACCACATGGTCCTCTCAACTGATGCAGAAAAAGCATTTGACAAAATCCAGCATCCGTTCCTGATTAAAATGCTTCAAAGTTTAGGGATAGAGGGAACATTCCTGAACCTCATCAAATCTATCTATGAAAGACCCACAGCAAATATCATCCTCAATGGGAAAAAGCTTGCAGCCTTCCCATTGAGATCAGGAACAAGACAAGGATGCCCATTTTCACCACTTTTGTTCAACATAGTATTAGAAGTCCTAGCAACAGCAATCAGACAACAGAGAGAAATAAAAGGTATCCAAATTGGTAATGAAGAAGTCAAACTCTCTCTCTTCGCAGATGACATGATTCTTTATATGGGACTCAGGATTTTTTGCTTGTACCCAAAACCATGGCAGCAGCGGCTGTCTGGGCAGCTCCAGACTGCCAGAGAAGTTCCAAGCAGCGATCACATACTGAGATTTTCCCGCTGGCCCTGGCTGGGAGTGCCTGGTCTTCTGGTCCAAGAGCAAGCGGCTGGCGTTTGTGTGCACCTCTCTCAGGCGAGGGCACAGTGCAGGACTCGGACTCTGATGGCACAGCAGGCCACTTGTGTGGGAACTGCAAAAAGGCTGTGCTTTTGTTGGCTGTCGAGGCTCCCAGCCCCTCATGGGAGCCAGGCGCCATGCACTCTCAGGTGCGCAGGTGGCTCAGGGACCAAGACCTGGTTTCTCTGCCTCACTCTCTCTGGCTCTGCACCAGGGGTGGCTGTCCTGGGTCTGGGGACTTAAGCCCCGACCCTAACACCCCTATTCCTGCAATTTCCCCCTGGTGATCCTTTGCTCTTTTTGATTGCTTTCTACCAGACTCCCGAGTTAATGCTGGTCCCCAGGCACAGGGCACTCTCATATTGGGATATTACTTTTCAACGGGTCACCTCTGGTGGCTCTCTCCCCCTTTTGTTTATCTTCCGATATCAGTCCATCTTTCCCACTCCACTTTACCTGCGAACTGGCGTCTTCTGCTCCGGTAGAGATCCAGACGTGTATCATTCTGATCTCAGGCTGATTTCGTGGGTGATTGGAGTTCTTTGGAAGGTAATCAGCTCACTTTAGGGTACAGGTTGAAAGGGCACCTCCTCCTACTTCCCCATCATCTTGTCTCCAAGGCCTGTTTTTTGTTATTAAATCTTAGTGGTTACATAGCAAAAACTGGGGCCTCCATAATATGTGTGGGCCTTACACAATCAGTTGAAGGCTTGCATAGAACAAAGACAGACTTCATGGAGCAAGAGGGATTCTTCCAGTTGCTGAGTATATCTATTTCAATTTATTCTGTAACTGGAGAAATAACTACAGGATGATTTTGGAGACCCATTGATCACCTGAGCTACAAAGTTCCTACTATGACTGTAAGGACTTCATCAAAATAAAAAATACGTATACTTATTTTTAAAAGGAGTGAACTTGGTGATGAGCATTGGATATTATATGGAAATGTTGTATCACTATATTTTACACCTGAAACTAATATTATGCTGCATGTTAACTCTCTAGAATTTAAATAAAAAATATTGACTATGAAGAATATTGAAGAATATTGGAGGTAACATGAAAAAATATCTTCATGTGATGAAGGTCAACAAAGATTTCTTCAACAGGACACAAAGAGCAATAATTTAATGTAAGATATTAATAAATTTGATCTCATTGTGCATGAAAACTTGTATTCCTTAAAAAACACAATGTAAAGAGTGGAAAGTCAATTTGCATAGTGGAAGCAGATATTTGAAAGATATATATCTGTGAAAGGATTTATACACAAACTATAAAAAGAACATTTACAACTTCCTTAGGTGAAGAAAACAATCCTGAAGACATAGGCACAGATTTTAAATTAAATATTGGTGTTCCACTAGAAAGAACATCCAAATGGCCAATAGCTATAGTTTTTACATCATTAGTGGTAAGGTAACACATATTAAACCCATATCACAATAGCATTACATGATTATGACAAATAATGGCAACAAATAAACATAAACATACACACCCACCCCTACACCAACATACACAAAACCAATAGTGCTGATGAAGATATGAAGCAATTGACTTCTACTACACTGGTCAAAATGTAAAATTATACATACAATTTTGGAAAACTGTTGGGACTTTCTAATAAAAATTTTAAAAAATCCTCCCAATCACTCAGCAATCATACAGAGGAATTATTACAATGGCAAATGTCTCTTAAACAACATATAGAGAAATAATAATAACTTTATTCAAAATAGTAAAAAAATGAGATGAGACTCCAATGTCCATCCACAATAAATAATTAAATTTGGTACATTTACAAAGGAGAATACTGTGCAACAAAAAAAGTAACAAGCTACAGTTAAAATTAATCACATGGATTAATCTCACAGGCATAATTTTGAGTGAAGCAAGCCATTACACAGGATATATATCACATGTTTAATTAATATTAATACTAATTAATGTTACAGCCATAAACTATCCAATCTGTAGTACTAGATATAAAAAATGGTGAACTCTGGAAGTTATTCATTTGTAGGGTCATGAAATCTTCTTTTGGGTTGTTGGTGTGCCATGTGTTTTCATCTGAGCAGTAGTTACCTAGGTTCTGGGCTGTCCACAAGGTGTATAGGTACTCCACAAGTACTTTCTATGGGGCCTCTGACCACTTATGCAATTTGAACCACTCTAAGTCATCATGCCAGCCCATTCTGGTATCCTAGCCTTTAGCAATCCCATGAAATAAATACTGCACCACCCAGTAGAGCAATCTACTTTCCTGGCCATCATGTTAGAATAGAGACCATGCAAAAGGCCTTGAGAAATTATAGGCATTATCCCTGAAGCTCTTTGGGCATCTGTACAAGACCATTAATGCAGAATATTGGGTTAGGGAGTGTCCCAAAAGGGAATTTCCTAAACTTGAGAAACAGAAAAGCTCTTAAGAGGGTTACTTTGAGCTTGGGGAAGGGTAGCTAGTCCCAGCCAAAAGGGACTTAGAAACTTTCAAGAATGGAATTCTTTATATAGTCTGTGCATTCATAAAAAACCATCAAGTGGTATGTATGTTATATTTGATAATTTTTTAATATATTTTAAATGTTTAATTTAATTTCTTTTAAATTTTAATTTAATTCCTTTACAATTTTTATTTAATTTATTTAATTTTTAAGTTTTAGTTTTAAATTTTTTATTTAATTGACTTATACATTTTATTAATTTTAGGTGAACAACATAATGGTTTGAAATTTGAGTATATTGTGAAATGATCCCACAATAAGTTTAGTTCATCACATGGTTATACTATTTTTCTCGAGATGAGAACTTTTCAGATCTATTAACACCTCTTAAATATATAATACAATGTTAATTCACTATAGTCCCTATGCTGTACATTACATCCCCATGACATTTATTTTATAATTAAAATTAGTTCTTTTTGGCTCCCTTCACCCACTTTACTCACTCCCCCATCTCTAGCACCCAACAATCTGTTCTCTGTATCTATGAGTTCTTTTTGTTTTGTTGTTTGTTTTTCAGATTCTACAAGTAAGTGAGATTATACAGTATTTGTCTTTCTCTCTTTAACTTATTTCACTCAGCATGATGCTGTCAAGGTCCATCTGTATTGCCACAAATGACAAGATTTTCTTCTTTTTTATGGCTAAATAGTATGCATATGTGCATATGTGTGTGTGTGTGTGTGTGTGTGTGTGTGTATTACATTTTCTTTTTTGTTGTTGTTTTTTTTTTGTTTTTTGTTTTTTTTGTTTTTTTTGGTTTATTTTTTGGTGTATTACATTTTCTTTATCAACTCATTGATGGATGAACATATAGTTGCCACATATCTTGGCTATTGTCAGTAATGTTGCAATGCACATGGGGATGCCAATATCTTTTCCAGTTATCATTTTCCTTTCCTTCAGGATCCCAGGGTAGTTCCGTTTTTACTTTCTTGAGGAAACTCCATGTTTTTACTTTCTTGAGGAAACTCCATACTGTTCTCATAGAGGCTGCAGCAAGTTACATGAACCAAGAGAGCAAAAGTGTTCCCTTTTCTCCATATATTCACCAACACTTACTATTTCTTGTCTTTTTGATAATAGTCATTCTAACAAGTGTAAAGTGACATCTTACTGTAGGTTTTTTTTTTTTTTTTTAAGAGAGAGAAAGAGAGAGCATTAGCAGGAGAGGGGTAGAGGAAGAGAATCCTCAAACAGACTTCCTGTTGAGAATGGAGCCTGATGTGGGGCTTGATCCCATGAGCCATCAGATCAAGACCTGAACTGAAATCAAGAGTCAGAGACTCAAGCAAATGAACCACCCCACACCCCTACTTCATTGTAGTTTTGTTGTTCATTAACCTGGTGATTAGTTATGCTAAGCAAATTTTCATGTACCTGGTGGCCATCTGTATGTCTTCTCTGGAAGATAAATTTTTTTAAGTAAAAAATTATTAAGCACCTAATATATGAGTGGCAAGACACCACGAAGTAAACATTGGCCAAATACATATCATTGATCAAAAGCTATAAAATGTGGATAGGGTACTAGGGTTCATCTGATAAGCCACAAGGAGGAAGTGCAAATTTAAAAAGTACTGGACAAGCTACTTAGTAAATAACGAATGAATAACTAAAGTTTGTGAATCCAAGAGTAATTACTATCTATGGCATTAGATTCAACTTTTGAGAATGTAACTTACATGTTTAGAAATGCACTCGTTTAGAGGTGCTCATTCATGAGTATCCTAAGTTCCTTATCATACTGATGTGTCTATGAAATTCCCCTTTACCACTAGATAAAGATAGAAATATATTTTTATTTCTATAGGTTTTGCAGTTTTGCAGATACTACATTAAGGACAGACTGGTTCACTTTGAACAGTAAGATGTTTTTGGGAGATCTGCATAGATGTAATGAGCCTGGGAATATTCCACACAGAGTCAGTCATAGCAAAATTTCTCTAAATTCTTCTTCCTTTAAGACCTTGAAATGTTGTGTATATTTTTATTTTTATATTTCTATGACTAATCAGTTTCTAACATATAATAAAATGTCAGTAAAATTATGGATAACAACAATTAAGCAATTAAGAAAGGAATGAAAGAATCTGTCACAAGTATTAAATACCTATATTCCTTGATGTAGATATATTTATATATGTAAATTTAGTAATGTGGCCAACACAAAACTATTTGCAAATAAAAAGCATTTTATGCCATAGTTCTGTCTATAATACATGCTCTGTAGAATTTATACTGGAGAGTAATAAAGTCTTATAATTAAGTTGTCCAAAACTTTTAGGTGTTCCATAAAATTCACACTGATTATTTTGACATTAATCTTGTTATATGTTCAAGATGGGAGAGCTAGGGAAATTATGAATGACATAATACTAAGATCCATGTCTTTTTTTCTGTTATAGGATTCTGTAGTTGAGAAAAATAATCTCTTTCCCCTAGATTAAAGTGAGTTATCTCTGAGACAGTTTCTGTCAGTCTTTTTTCAGAAAGATTCTTGAAACCTTTTCTCGAATCTGCCTAGTCCTCACTCCATAGATGATAGGATTGAGGGCAGGTGGAACAACCACATATAGATTGGCCAGGAGAATGTGAATGTATATGGGAACATTCCTGCCAAACCTGTGGGTCAAGAAGGAGAAAAAAGCTGGAGTGAAGAAGGCTAGGATAACACAGATATGGGAGCCACATGTATGAAGAGCTTTGAGTCTGGCATCCTGAGAAGGAAGGCATAATACAGCTCGGAGTATTCTCACATAGGAGATAACAATCAGTACATCAACAAACACCATTGATATAAGAATTAATCCAAATATCATGTTTACCTTTATATTGGCACAGGCCAGCCGAGCAATTCCCATGTGCTCACAGTATGTGTGGGGGATTATATGGTGTCCACAGAAGGGAAGTCGCAAGATGAGGAACACCAGAGGGATTACCAAAATGAAATTAACTCCAAACGCTACAACAAGGATGAGACCAATCATCCTATTTGTGAGAATCAGGCTGTATCTCAGAGGATTGCAGACGGCAACATGGCGATCAAAGGCCATCGCCACCAACACAACAGTTTCCATGGCAGTGAATATATGAATAAAGAACATCTGGGTGACACAGCCTCCAAAGCTAATCTCCTTTAAATTAAACCAGAATATTCCCAACATTTTGGGGATAGTGGATGAGGACAGGCCTAGATCAATGGAGGCTAACATAGCCAAGAAGTAAAACATAGGCTGATGAAGACTCTGTTCATTCTTGATCACAAACAAGATAGTGATGTTCCCCACAAGGGCGATCAAATACACAGAACAAAAAGGAAACCCAATCCAGACGTGCATCTCTTCAAGGCCAGGAACTCCCAGCAGGAGGAAATAGGAGGGGTGGAACTTGGTATCATTTGAAGGGGACATCCTCTCTCCTTTCTTTTGAAATTGCAGATAAAACAAATTATCAAATATTTAAAAGGTCAAACCACATCCAATAAAGAATACAGTAAATTTTGGGTGATGATCAACAGGAAATCAAGAAGGAGGTTTTATGCCAGCCCTTAATATATGGATTGATTCAGATATTAAAAATATTAATTCTGCTAAGTGTAGTGAACAAATGTGAGAAAATCTGATTTTATAATATTATTATTTGGGGGATGAGACATATAATATTCAAATAAAAAAGTGTGGGGGGTACAGATATCATATATGTGCATATTCAAATATGTATACTGGGAAGATAAGGGATATAAGATATAAGGGATATAAGACATATAGGTGATATAAGAAAAACAAAGCATGGCATTGGATAGTAATAAAGTTGGTGTCTATTTAAATTTATTGTGAGGGAAGTTCCCTCTAACAAGGTGATACTAAGCAGATAAATGAATACAACGTTGGGATGATTTAGTGTAAAATTAATGAACACTAAATATGTTTTTTATTTGAGTATAGTTGACACAATGTTACATTAGTTTTAAGTGTTCATCTTCTATACTGATCACAAGTGGAGCTACCACCTGTCCTGTTTCATCACTATTACAATATCATTAGCTATATTCTCTGTTTTGTGCTTTTTAGTCCTGTGACTTAGTCATTCCATAACTGGAAACCTGTACTTCCTAGTCCCCTTCACCCATTTTGCACATCCCCCCCCATCCCTCTCCCCTCTGGCAATGATCAACATCAAATACATTTGAGACATGGGATGACCCTTGGATTTGAATCTGGAAAGGAGGCTCCTTCAGCCTTGTGGGTCATGAACTGAAAGTGATAAATGCTCTTCTCTGATAAGTCTGTGAAATAGGATTTTAGGAAAGTTGCTGACTCTCTAGGATATCAGGTAGTAGGTTTGAAAGGAATAAAGAAAATGAACTTCTTATTTAGTTTATTTTCCTCTTTTTCTATAGTCCATGGTTAGTGTGGTAAGTTGGAGTGAGGTGATTCTGCTTGGGAGGTTCCCCAAGCCCCTCAGTTCAGTGAGAATCCAGGTAAGATGGACAGATGAAGGAAGTACTTATTTCTAAGGGCTTTCTCAAGTTTTCTATCCCCAGTGTATCTCCCACAGAACCCTTAATCCCTAGGGTCTGGAGGGTTTCTCTTCCCGGAAAAAAAAAGACAGTTAATTCTCCTATGACTCTATTTCTGAACTCTGGGATCTAGGGTTGTTGCCTTGCATTATTAGTCTCTACTAATCTCCACAGATTCTATCCCCCAGCTTTACCTTTGGCCTAACAACATTAAACTTTTCAGAAGTGTTGATTTTGATTTACAATAATAGAAGCAAGGTAAAATAATTAGGAAAGTATACATAGGCTGGAGAAATAACAAGTATAAAAATAATACTAACACCATGATGTGTATAAGTGGTACGGAATAACAGTGAGGAAGAGGGCTCTAAGGCCTTTTGAGTCATCCTACTCTAGCTCAAATTAGGGGGAGTGGCTAAACAATGCAAGTGCCAAATCTTTTAGAATTGTGTAGTTAGTGGAATTTCATAGACATTGGAGCTGTAGCTGGATTTTAGGTCCTCCATTACATATTGCATTTTGGATTCATACATAGAGATGCAGTATCTCCTTCCCTAGGATCCAACATCACTGTGACCTGTAAGTAGCAGCCCTACTCTACCAAGTCAGAATTGAGAGCTCAGATGTTCCTTCTCATGCTGTCCAAGCTGTATGTCTTTTTTGTTCAGATCAGCATATATTAGGTTTGCAGGGTCTAGGCTAAACCACAAGTGAATAGTTTTACCCAAGCAGGACAGTAGAATAATGTTGTAAAGAGGCTACAAATCCTTGATATATGAGTAGATACAGGTTAGTTAATGCAATATGGAAATCTGAGAAACCCATAAGAACTGTGAGAATTAAATGAGGGGAAGGGATTGGGGAGAACTAAATAATTTACTGCTATATGTGATGTGGTGAGCTGCTAACATGATCCACCTTTCAACACTCTTCTAGAATTGAAGTTATGACTTATCTATAGCCAGTTTTCTTGGTATTCTGTAGGAAACCAACTGCCTATCCAAGGGGCCAACCTGTAAGGAATCTGAAAGATTAACCGCTTCTTATCAGTCTAATCACTTACTCCAAAGAATGGCTTCTATTTGTCCTACCCAATGCCATCAGAAACTCAGGCCATTTAAATCCATAATACTGAGTGTGTCCTCACCGAAATCATTGAAGATAATACTGGTGGATGGTGATGAATGTACTCTGAATACCACCAATGGGTAGTTTATAAAAAATGACTTTATTTGCTCTGGGTCTTTTATAGATAGATTTTATGAAGTTCAGGAATGTTCCCTCTATCCCTATACTTTGGAGTGTTTTAATCAGGAACGGATGCTGGATTTTGTCAAATGCTTTTTCTGCATCAATTGAGAGGACCATGTGGTTCTTCTCTCTTCCCTTATTAACTTGTTCTATCACATTGATTGATTTGTGAATGTTGAACCATTCTTGTAGCCCAGGGATGAATTCTGCCTGGTCATGGTGGATAATCTTTTTAATGTGCTGTTGGATCCTGTTTGCTAGGATCTTGTTGAGAATCTTAGCATCCATATTCATCAGTGATATTGGTCTGAAATTCTCCTTTTTGGTAGGGTCTTTGCCTAGTTTGGGGATCAGGGTAATGCTGGCTTCATAGAAAGAGTATGGAAGTTTTCCTTCTTCAATTTTTTGAAACAACTTCAGGAGAATAGTTGTTATTTCTTCTTTGAAAGTTTGGTAGAATTCCCCAGGGACTCTGTCAGGTCCTGGGCTCTTGTTTTTTGGGATGTTTTTGATCACTGCTTCAATCTCGTTACTAGATATCAGTCTATTCAGGTTGTCAATTTCTTCCTGGTTCAATTATGGGAGTTTATAGTTTTCCAGGAATGCATCCATTTCATCTAGGTTGCTTAGCTTATTGGCATATAACTGTTGATAATAACTTCTGATGATTGTTTCTACTTCCTTGGTGTTCATTGTGATCTCTCCAAAGGCAAAGGAAACAAAAGCAAAAATGAACTTTTGGGACTTTGTCGTGGCTGGCGTGACAAATTGACCGGGAAACGTGAGGGTAAGAGGATGGTGAAAAGAAATTAAGAGACAAAGAGATGGGAGCAGGAGGGACACTGAGGATGAGGTCCAACAGTGCTGATTTTATTCCACATCTTAAAAACATTTATAAGGCAGACCACAATAGAAGGAGTAATACATCAGTACCTAGTCAGATGACTAGTTTCTATAACAAGTTTCTATAACAAGTTTACATTAACTACAAGCAAACCTTGTAATGCCAGGTACTCTCAGCTAAAGCCATTAGCAAGACAATCAACCAGGGAGTGGGTTATGGGAGGTACAGGAACAACAAGGACCAACTAAGAATTCATGACCTTGACCACATTGTTCCCTTCTGTAGGTAGAGTGTGTGGGAAGTCACGGAGGCGAGCGCACGACACCTAGCACAGACTCTTTCTCAGTGTAAAGTTGAACCTTACTCAACTTTCCTGTCCTTGACTCCTTATCAAGGTGTCCAGACTTTGAAGGAGACACAAGTCAGGGCCTGGTTTGATCCAGGACTCCAACCATGCCGTAGCCTCCAACAGACTTCATCAAGATCAAAAGCTTCTGCACAGCAAAGGAAACAATCAAGAAAACAAAGTGGCAACCCACAGAATGGGAGAAGATATTTGCAAATGATAGTACAGACAAAAGGTTGAGATCCAGCATCTATAAAGAACTCCAGAAACTCAACACACACAAAGCAGACAATCCTATCAAAAAATGGGCAGAAGATATGAACAGATACTTTTCCAATGAAGACATACAAATGGCTATCAGACACATGAAAAAATGTTCATCATCACTAGCCATCAGGGAGATTCAAATTAAAACTACATTGAAATATCACCTTACACCAGTTAGAATGGCCAAAATTAGCAAGACAGGAAACAACATGTGTTGGAGAGGATGTGGAGAAAGGGGAACCCTCTTCCACTGTTGGTGGGAATGCAAGTTGGTGCAGCCTCTTTGGAGAACAGTGTGGAGATTCCTCAAGAAATTAAAAATAGAACTTCCCTATGACCTGCCATTGCACTCCTGGGTATTTACCCCCCCAAAGATACAGATGTCGTGAAAAGAAGGGCCATCTGTACCCCAATGTTTATAGCAGCAATGGCCACGGTCGCCAAACTGTGGAAAGAACCAAGATGCCCTTCAACGGATGAATGGATAAGGAAGATTTGGTCCATATACACTATGGAGTATTATGCCTCCATCAGAAAGGACGAATACACAACTTTTGTAGCAACATGGTTGGGACTCTAAGAGATTATGCTGAGTGAAATAAGTCAAGCAGAGAGAGTCAATTATATGGTTTCACTTATTTGTGGAGCAAAACAAATAGCATGGAGGACATGGGGACTTAGAGAGAAGGGGTTTGGGGCAAATTGGAAGGGGAGGTGAATCACGAGAGACTATGGACTCTGAAAAACAATCTGAGGGGTTTGAAGTGTGGGGGGGTGGGAGGTCGGGTACCAGGTGGTGGGAATTATAGAGGGCACAGATTGCATGGAGCACTGGGTGTGGTGAAAAAATAATGACACTGTTATGCTGAAAATAAATAAATGAAAAAAATACTATCTTAAAAAAAACAATGAATACTATTATGCTGAAAATAAATTTAAAAAATGAATGGATACCTAAATAAGTAAATAGCTATAACATATCACTTTCAAATGCTTAATAAAATAACAGGTGAAGGTATAAATAGGTAATGCACATAAAAATCAATTATAAGCATTTTTTAGTATGCTTAATTTCATTCAAAATAAGAAAATGTATAAATTCATCATCATCATTAGCCCTCAGAGAAATTCAAATTTAAACCACATTGAGATATCACCTTACACCAGTTAGAATGGCCAAAATTAACAAAACAGGAAACAACATGTGTTGGAGAGGATGTGGAGAAAGGGGAACCCTCTTACACTGTTGGTGGGAATGCAAGTTGGTGCAGCCTCTTTGGAGAACAGTGTGGAGATTCCTCATGATCTCAGAGTCCTGGGACCGAGTCCCGCATCGGGCTCTCTGCTCAGCAGGGAGCCTGCTTCCTCCTCTCTCTCTCTGCCTGCCTCTCTGCCTACTTGTGATCTCTCGCTGTCAAATAAATAAATAAATAAATAATCTTTAAAAAAAAAAAAGAAATTAAAAATAGAGCTTCCCTATGACCCTGCAATTGCACTCCTGGGTATTTACCTCAAAGATACAGATGTCGTGAAAAGAAGGGCCATCTATACCCCAATGTTTATAGCAGCAATGGCCACAGTCGCCAAACTATGGAAAGAACCAAGATGCCCTTCAATGGATGAATGGATAAGGAAGATGTGGTCCATATACACTATGGAGTATTATGCCTCCATCAGAAAGGATGAATACCCAACTTTTGTAGCAACATGGAGGGGACTGGAAGAGATTATGCTGAGTGAAATCAGTCAAGCAGAGAGAGTCAATTATCATATGGTTTCACTTATTTGTGGAGCATAACAAATAGCATGGAGGACAAGGGGTGTTAGAGAGGAGAAGGGATTGGGGTAAATTGGAAGGGGAGGTGAATCACGAGAGACTATGGACTCTGAAAAACAATCTGAGGGGTTTGAAGTGGTGGGGGGGTGGGAGGTTGGGGTACCAGGTGGTGGGTATTATAGAGGGCACGGATTGCATGGAGCACTGGGTGTGGTAAATAATGAATACTGTTTTTCTGAAAATAAATAAATTGAAAAAAAAAGAAAATGTATAAATTACAAAGGTACACTGTTTTACCTCTCCAAATGGCAAATATTTGAAAACTTACTAAAACAAATTTTAATAGACATAGGAAAAAAGTAGAGTTTGTGCTTTATGGGGATACACATTGATATGAGCTCTCTGAAGAAAGGGAAGATGCCCTAACTAAGATCGAACAGTTCCTCCCAGAAATAATTTTAAAGTTTCCATTTAAAATTAAGTGGAAAAAATGAGGTTTGTAAAGCTTATGCTCCCCAACATTGTTTAGATATACTCCAAATGTAGAAGAAGGAAATTATCATATAAAGAGGAAAGAAGTTGTATATAAAGAGATATGGGATATAGGAATAACAACATATATTATAAAATAAAAAAAATGGGAAGTATTGAGTATGCTACCATTTAGATTTTTAAAAGTCCAGGTACATGGAGGAATCTGCAGGAACACATTAAGATCTGATGATGGTGATTGCCTCCAGAGAGGAGTTTTATGTTGTATGAGAGTTTGTTTTGTTTTGTTTCAGATTTTATTTATTTATTTGACAGAGAGAGAGAGACAGCAAGAGAGGGAACACAAGCAGGGGTAGTGGGAGTGGGAGAAGAAGGCTTCCCAGAGAGCAGGGAACCCAAAGTGGAGCTTGATCCCACCCTAGGATCATGACCTGAACCGATGGCAGATGCTTAAAGGCTGAGCCACCCAGGCACCCCAAGTTGTGAGAGATTTTATGTCATTGTATAGTGTTTGGTAAACTTGAGTCTTGAATTTCATGCATATATGATCAATATGTATGAAACTAAAGGAAACCAGAATATTTAAGCTCAAAATATGCCTCTTTGGCATAAAAAAATTATTTTGAGCTGAAGGCAATTAAGAAGTAAATACAGAAAAAGTTTCCGTCTTTTTGCCTGGAGGCAAGAAATAAATTCTTTCAGTGGAAACAGACTCTCACCAGCCCAGCAATGGAACCAAAGTAACCTACAAACAAATGTTGTTACACTGTTATCTTCTTAGTTATTTCTTTACTATTTACTTCCCCTAAACCAAACTTCTGTGTCAATTCTTCCCAAGTCTATTCTTTGAAAAGTAAAAAAGCTTCCTGCTCTGGTCATTTCCTCACTTCATTTTCTTAGGAAGGCTCCCACATACATGTAAAAATTTGAATCGATGTACAGGCTTATCTTCTGTTAGTCTCTCTTTGTCAGTTAAAATTTCGGACCAACCAGGGACCCTAGGAAGAAAGGTTTCCATCCCCTGCAAAACAAAATATATGATCACTATCTAGGACAAAAATTATAAGTTGGGAGCATACTTATTGGCATGAAAAATGTTCATAATATGTTATAAAATAAAATGAGCTACAAAAATTTTACAGTGTGACCACCTAAGACATGTCAGTTACAGATCTTTTTTTCTCCCCTTTGTCTAGTTGGCTTTTTCCTCTACTTTCACATAACAATTTAAATGCCTCCTTCTCAGCATAGAATACCTACTCACCTTTTCTAGATTAAGTCCCTGGTGAAATGCTTTCATTGCATCTATTATGTGAACAGATAATCAATGTAGAGTTTGAGGTACATCAGTAAACAAATAAGGTAAAGATCTATAGTCAGGATACTAAAATCCTAAAGAGTAGAGTTGGAGAGGGCATCCAATAAATATTAACATAATGACTAGGTAAGATGTATTATAAAATAGAAGGGGCTATGCACTATGAAAAAAATGAGAGCAGGACAAAGAAAATCAAGAGTACTAGACAGGACTTGTTAGGGTGGATATCTTTGATGTAACTGCACTTGAGCAAGAAATTGATATTTCCATTCATGCTAGGAGAAAGTCCAGAAGTTACAGGGAAAAGTATTTAATTGCTAAAATTTGTCCGCAGGCCCTTTGTAGTAGTCATCTGTTAGCGTAAATTAGAAAAGAGGCAATAAATCCAACTTTTGTAGCAACATGGACGGGACTGGAAGAGATTATGCTGAGTGAAATCAGTCATGCAGAGAGAGTCAATTATCATATGGTTTCACTCATTTGTGGAGCATAACAAATAGCATGGAGGACAAGGGGCGTTAGAGAGGAGTAGGGAATTTGGGTAAATTGGAAGGGGAGGTGAACCATGAGAGACTATGGACTCTGAAAAACAGTCTGAGGGGTTTGAAGTGGCGGGGGGGTGGGAGGTTGGGGTACCAGGTGGTGGGTATTATAGAGGGCACAGCTTGCATGGAGCACTGGGTGTGGTGAAAAAATAATGAATACTGTTTTTCTGAAAATAAATAAATTGGGGAAAAATTATATAAAAATGAAAAGAATGAGAATAGTGGGAAAAAATTAAAAACAAAAGTTGTATCTATGAAAAAAAAAAAAAGAAAAGAAAAGAGGCAATAATAGTGTTTGCTCATGAGACCATACAGTGAGGGACCTTGAAGAATCTGATGTCCAACTTCTATATTTTAGTAAGCCATTAAGAAAGATCCTTTGGAGTGATACAGGATCATCAGGGAGGGGACTTTTCACCATTGCAGTCATGAAGAGTGGGCCACAAGCAATTCTCAATCTCTTAGAGAAACCATGAGTATATTATAGACATTACAGTCAAAAGCCCTGGAACCAAACTGGCTGGGTTAAAATCCATGCTCTATCACTTACTGGATATGTGACTTTCATTTAGTCATTAACCTCTCAGTGCCTCAGTTTGCTTGTCTGAAAATGGGACATAAGATAGCATCATCCTCATAGTTATTTTTAGGATCCAATAAGTATACAATTCTTGGAAAAGTACTTGGAAAATAAATGCTGTGTATCTTTCTTCTTGTTACTACTATTTCCTGCAAAACCATTTTCTGTGGAAGCAAGCTATCCACCCTTTGATAGAAGGTTACTCAGGGGAGTACACAAGGAATCTCCACTCTGCCACGAGTCAAAGGCTCAGAAGCTGAGATGGGGCGCTAGAGAAGTGAGTAGCCACTAAGAAAATTGGATTGCTAGGGATGAGAGAAAAAAATTGGAGGAGGAAGAAGGAGAGGGAGATAGGCTTCAGGGGCAGAAGGTATGATAGAGATCTGAAGAGTCCAGGCAGGTGACAAAGGGGGCTGCAGCTATTTTTAGTTCAAGGGCAATTCTAAGAACTTGGTATCTCTCAAAATCCAAAAGCAGAGGGTGGCATGCCTGAGATCATGCAGAAACTCACAGACATGGAACTTCCAGATACCACTTCTATCTATTTTTCTGAGTCTTTTGTTCCTTGTCTTTTCTCTTTCCTCTCCAGTCACCCCAAAACATTTCTAGGCTCGAACTGGCTGTGCTTGATATTGGCCTCAAAATTTTGCATATGTTGTTTCATTTTTAAGAATAACAATCCCTACCCATCCTTTCTTTTTAAAATACTTACACATATATCAAGATTCATCTCATCTCCTACCTTCTCTATAAAATCTTTACTTACCACCCACAATGGCCTTTGAGAATCATTTAGTTTTCATGAATTTTGTAATAATTTTTTTGTGCAATGACCCTGTTACCATTTTATAATAATGATTCCATTGCATTTTATATCTTGTACTAAACTAGAAATTCATTAGTGTGTTTGTACTCACTTCTATCTTTCAGTGCATGACATGGAATCAGTCACATAGAAGGTATGCAGAAAACTTTGTGGGCTGATTTTGATGACATGTTTGGGAGATGAAATAAAACTGATTCTCTACTACCTATATAATTGGAAAGATTTCTTCTCAAACTACAATGTTCAGAATGAATCAGAGTTGAAAAATATAGTTTATAATAATAATGATCTCAGCTCTAATTTATTAAATGGTTAGTACATATTAGAAATTATGCTAAGTGCTTTTTTGTTTTTCATTAGAGCATTTAATCAGCCAGATAATCTTTGTGGTATGTTTTCCCCACATTTGATAAAAAGTATAGAAGCTGAAATTTAGAGAGATTAAATGGCCTGTTAAAGTCTTACGGCTAAAAATGAAGACATAAGATTTAAATCTTGGGACTATCTGGATCCAAAACTCATGTTTCCCCCAACTCTTTCCTAACTAACATTTTATTTTCTCCATACTGCATCCATTTGTATCATCTCTTTTCTTTCTTTCCTTTATGTTTCTTCTCCTGTGTCCCTGACCAGAGTCCATGTTCTAAGCAGCCCGAGGTTAGGGATTGCTTCCATTCAACTCTGCCTTTCTCTCTCGCATTAAACCTGAGGTATGACCAATAATATGACCTAAAAAAGTATCTCAAAATGAATGAATAAGTGAATGAATTATAACACATACTAGTCATTTAATTATTGCTTTTTTCTGTTTCACTGATAACATCACAATTATATTTTGTAGGTGCATTTTAAAGATTTATTTATTTGAGAGGGAGAGCATGTGGGGAGTGGGCAGAGGGAGAGACAGAGAGAGAGACTCTCAAGCAGATTCCACACTGAGCACTGGGCCTGATGTTAGGCTCGATCTCATGGTCATGAGATCATGACCCGAGCCAAAACCAAGAGCTGGATGCTCAATTTACTGTCTCACCCAGGCATCCCTGTAGGTACATTTTAAATGGATGTCCTAAACTGATGAAATGGGAAAAACAAAAAATTCCTAGACATGCTCTACTTGCTCCCCATTAGAGGGTCTCCCCTTCCCACACACAGAACATGCACCAACACCAGGCCTGCATCCCTCGTTTTATTACCTGCCTGTTCTTACTAGACACAGAAGTCTATAACCCTTTTGTCAAACATAAAAACTGTAGGGAATGGGTACATTACTTTTTTTTTTATTCTGCATTTGTTTCTTTGGCAAATCTTTACACAGAAGAACTATTTCATAATAGTTACAAAAGCTTTAGAAAATCTACATATTAGAGGGACTTGTGTGTTTAATACCATTTTACTCACAGCATTTACAAAGGTCTTCTCCACTCCCTTTTAACCCCCCTTTCCCCTAAGCAATATGTCTACTTTATGACTTATTTGTCTTGGCTAATGACAACCTATCTCCAAATAAAAACCTGATCATAATTTCCCGGATCTGCTTGGTCTTGATTCCATAAACAATTGGGTTCATTGTAGGAGGCAGTAGCAAGTAAATGCTGGCTACAATGATGTGTGCATGGTGGGGGATACTGTGTCCTCCAAAACGGTGGGCAAAAAATGTGAAAAAAGCTGGAACATAGGTGATCACAATGGCACAGATATGAGATGTACAGGTGCCGAAGGCTTTCTGGCGAGCATCTGCAGAGGACAAACTCACCACTGCTCGCAAGATCATAGTGTAAGACAGAGAAATACAGAACATATCAAAGCCCCCAATCAAGAGGGCTGCCAAGAGACCATAGATAGCATTGACCTTGAAGTTGCCACAGGACACCTTGGCCACGGACATGTGGTCACAATAGGTGTGGGGAATGAAGTTTCCCCGGCAGTAGGGCAGACGCTTGGTGAGGAAAGTGAATGGGAGGATGAGCAGCACACCCCTCAGGAAGGTGGCAAGACCAGCCTTGGCGATGACAGGGTTGGTGAGGATGGTGGAATAACGTAAGGGGTAGCAGATGGCGACATAGCGGTCCAGGGCCATGAGCATGAGCACCCCAGACTCCATCCCGGTCAGCGTGTGGACAAAAAACATCTGAGCCAGGCAGGCGTTGAAGTCAATCTCCTTGAGGTTGAACCAGAATATGCACAGCATGTTGGGTACAGTGGTGGTGCACAGGGTGATGTCCGTGAAGGAGAGCAGGGCCAGGAAGTAGTACATGGGCCTGTGCAGGGCCTCCTCATGGCTGATGAGGTAGATGAGCCCACAGTTCCCCAGGACAGCAATGATGTACATGAAGCAGAAGGGCAGGGCGATCCAGGTGTGTGCAGCTTCCAGGCCAGGGACACCATTCAAGATAAAGAATCCTGGGGTCAGGCTGGAGCTGTTTCCCCCACACATAGTGGCTCATAGGAGGTGGGCATGTTATGTTCCTTAAAAGTGGTGATTTCCTGGACAAGAAAATAACTTGAAGGTGAGTAGGGGGCTCAGAAACCAAATATAGAAAGAATATATTTTTTAATGAAAAGTGGTTTCCCTAAGGTCTTATTATCTGTCATCACGTTCCATCTCTGGTTCTTAACCTTGCACATGACATGGACAACTAGTCATTTCATGCCTCTGTTTTCTAAATCTCAAATGATTATAATCATTGTGCCAGCCTCAGAAATTTGTTAGAATTATTCCATAATAATTTATATAATGTGCTATAACTGTGCATAGAGTATAGTGAATGCTCAATAAATATTAGCAGTAATACTACTGTTGTTATTACTGTTCCTATCTCAGTATAAGGTACCCCATGTGATAGAACTTACCATGTTTAATATACATAAATTCAAATGGAGCTGTTGAGAGCTGCTGTTATTCAAGTGTCCCTGTGCACTTAGGGTGCAAAAGGTAGTATTAGATTTTGAGAGCCTTAATTTTATTGGGTGATTGAGAATTGAACTTTACAGACAAACCATGAGAGACTCTTGACTCTGGGAAACAAACTGAGGGTTGTGGAATGGAAGGTGGGTGTTGGGTTGGGGTAACTGGGTGATGGATATTAAGGAGGGCACGTGATCTGATGAGCACTGGGTGTTTATGCAACTAATGAATCATTGAACATTATATCGAAAACTAATGATGTACTATATGTTGGCTAATTTAATTAATTAAGTAAGTAAATTTATTTTATTTGATAAAGAGAGAGAGCACAAGGATGGGGGGAGCAGGCAGAGGGAGAGCAGAAACAGGATCTCCGCTGAGCAGGGAGCTTGATGTGGGGCTCAATCCCAGGACCCTGAAATCATAACCTGAGCTGAAGGCAGATGCTTAACGGAGTGAGCCACCCAGGCTCCCTGGCTAATTGAGTTTAAATTTAAAAAAATAATAATAAAGTCGTACTCTATGTAGAAAAAAAGAGAGAGAGAGAGAGAATTGAACTTGAGAAAACAAATGCTTGCTACCAGGGCCTTCAAGAGAGGAAAATATATTCTCTTATCTTGAATTTATATTTTAGGCTGAAAAAATGATAAATATCTCTTGTTATTCAAATGATATCTAGGGGCATCTTATTCAGCTAAGTCCTCACAAGTCTTCTGCTAATTCTAGGTCACTCAGCAGTTGGCCATTGGAACCTCTGCAGAGAGAATCGTGTGGATAGGAGGCCACTACTGATGTCTGCTTCCTTCTAAGAGAACACTATAGCCACAAGACTAAAAGATCAGGATATTAAGATAACAAAGGAGAATATTTCATTCTGAATAACTGGCTTAAAAACTAAAACAGATTGCCTATCATGGAAAATTCTCAGGCTCTTCCAAACAGCAATAACATACAACTCAGCAATTAATCTAACTCATTAATCATAAACAAGCAGAGTGCCAGCTCTTTTTCTCTCTCAGTATAAGATTTCTGTCTACACTATCCCTCTCAGATGATTCCCCCAGAGGCATGTGAATTCTGCTATTGAGTGGGCTACTTTTAAACTTAGATATAAAAAGGAAAAAATCTAGATAGGTATGTCTGCCCTCCGAAAATATGAAAATGGAGTCTTATTGTATGCTTACTCATGGAAATATAGACACTGAGGCTCCATGAGTTTCCAACACTAAGTAGCTGGATAGACTTGAACAATTTCAATGCTTTTAAAGGGAAGGTAATAATAGTATAGACTATAGAGGTTAAATGAGAGTTGATTCTTTAAGTGTTGTCTGGCATTTAGTAATAATCAGTATATGTGATCTATTGTAATAATAGACAATAATTGCCAGATTATGCATTAAAACACATATTATTTACTTAACAGGTATTTATTGATTGATTATATGCCAGGTATCAGTCTACTTTTGGGGACTACCTTAGTGAACCAAAAACACCAGAATCTGTTCCACTACTGGGTACAATTTCAATGGTGTCGACTCCTGTATTCAAATTTATATTAATGTCATGAATACATATAATTAACCTCATTTTATATATAAGGGAATGTAAGTGCAAGGTAACGCAATTAAAAGTCTAAGTTGGCAACACTTAAAAACTGGGAGAATCAAGATGTACGATGGTTTGACATTGAAGTCATGTGTTTAATCACTCTCTGTCCATGGTCCTAAATTAGTGAAGGAATAGCTCTTGGGCATAACTAGCTGAAATAATTCATTATGACATTGGAAGAGGAGAAAACTTGTTCTTAACTGTGTCCTAGGGAAAAAAAAGAATAAATGTGTAAAGTAACAGAAAGTCAGTCCTTAGCCAAGGGAGGTATCCTTGCAGAGAAACTCATTCTGTGAGAGAGAACCTGTCTGCAAGATAGCTGGAACCCTACAACTGGACTTGTTCACATATACACTGTACAGCACCTGGAAGTAGGGTTGTATGGGAAGATTTCTATAGGGAAACCCCTCTCAGGAATTCCTCTTAATGCCTTTTCAGATTCAGCTACTTTCCACCTGCTCACAAAGACCATTTCTGCCAGAAGCAGTTCTGAGTACAGATATCTATAAAGGCAAAAGCTTTTGTGTTCTTCCCATTGGAGCCCCTTATTGTCCAAACTTCTTATTCAATGAATTCTGAGGTAGCTTTAAATTTATTTCACAATTAGGGGTATGCTGTTTTCCCTCTTAGTCCCTAAATAAGTGGTCATCCATTCTGATTGGAGTCAAGAAGAAATACTAGGCTTCCAATCAACCACATCTCAAACACTTGTATTTCTTGTACTATAAGCGTTACATTTTGGGAAAATACAAGTCTTTGGGAATCATCCAAACTCACCTCAGTGTCAGCAAAGACTGGGTTTATAGACATGACTGAGACTTCTGAGCATCTAACACTTCTGTAACAACCAGTTTCCACCTCTACATAGTATTGCTGTACCCTTTGAGGATTCCCCAGACTTGAGTGTCTATGCCTGATTGGATCTCTACAGTTGATGTCTCAAAGGACTCTGGTTGAAGTTAAGATCCTTTGGGACTTTTGAGATTATTTTATATTGATTAGCTTTTTAAGCAGGAGTGAAACTATAAAACAATAAGTGTGTCAGAGGTAAATGTCTTCCTACCCTATGTGGATTCAAAGCAATCTGATAGTCATAAGAATTATGCATTTTCCATTTTTATTAATTTATAAAATGATGGTCTAAGTACATAATTATAAAATTCCAAAAAATGTATTAAAGCACCTACAATATCAATCTTTCCTCTTAGCTACTAAATAAATGGTTCATTTCACCACCCTGAATATGTATGTATGTGTGTGTATGTATATACATGTATAAATGTATGTATATAAATGTAAAAACATATAACATTTATAACATTTATTACATATATATTTTCTTTCTCTGACTGACTTGTTTCACCTAGCATTATATTCTCTAGTTGTATCCATGTCATTGTGAATGGAAGAATTTCAGTCTTTTTTATGGCTAAATAAATCTCTCTCTCTCTCTCTCTCTCTCTATATATATATATATATATATATATATATAACCTCTTCTTTATCCATCCATCAGCCAATGGGAATTTGGGGTCTTTCCATAATCTGACTATTTAGATAATGCTGCTATAAACATTAGGGTACGCGTATCCCTTTGAATTATTATTTTTTGTATTCCTTGGGGAAATACTTAGCAGTGCAGTTGCTGGATCTTAGGGTAGTTTTTGTTTTTATTTTCATTTTTGTTTTTAACATTTTTAGGAACCTCTATATGGTCTTCAGTATAGTGTGCCAGTTTGCTTTTCCATCTACAGTGCAGGAGGGTTCCTTTTTCTCCACATCCTTATCAATACCTGTTGTTTCCTGTGTTGTTGATTTTAGCCATTCTGACACATGTGTGGTGATATTTCATTGTAGATTTGATTTGCATTTGCTTGACGATGAGTGATGTTGAGCATCTTGTCATGTGTCTGTTGGTCATCTGTAGATCTTCTTTGGAAAAGTGTCTATTCCAATTCAGCACTTATTCATTTATTCATTATTTTAGGTGTTGAGTTTTATAAGTTATTTATGTATTTTGGGTTCTAACCCTTTATCAGATATGTCATTGGTAAATACCTTCTTCCATTCTGTAGGTTACCTTTTAGTTTTTTCAATTATTTCCTTCACTGTGTAGAAGGGTTTTATTTTGGTGTAGTCCCAACAGTTCATTTTTGCTTTTGTTTTCCTTGCCTCAGGAAACATCTAAAAAGAAGTTGCTACAACTGATGTCAAAGAGGTTACTGCTGTGCTCTCCTCTAGGATTTTTATGGTATCAGTTTTTTCTTTTAGAGTGACAGCCTCTGGACCTTGCTATCTCTGAGGTGGGACTCAGGAGAAGAGCACCAGTTTTGGAGTCAGAAGAGCTCTCGGGTTTCAGTTTGGTTCAGCCTCCTAGCAACTTAGGTGACCTTGTCAAGTCAATAGGCATCTTCCAAGTGTGGTTCCTTCATCTGGTGAAATGAATGCAGAAAAGGGGAAGAGACAGGAAGTGGGAAAGGGCATTCAAGGACTCTGAGTGGAATGGTTGTTATTAAAATAATATTAGCCACCCACACAAAAATCAGCTCTTAGTTTCATTGGTCTTTCCAAATGTTTTTATACACTTTAGTTCATTTATTTCTCCTTTGATTTCCATTATTTCCTTCTTTCTGCTAACTTTTATCATAATATATTCTCCTTTATCTAGTTCCCTCAAATGTGAAGTTAGGTCATTTATTTAAGATCTTTCTTTTCCTTTCCTCTTTTTTTTTTAGATTTTCTTTTTTTATTTGACAGACAGAGATCACAAGTAGGCAGAGAGGCAGGTGTGGTGGGGGGTAAAGCAGGCTCCCTGCCAAGCAGAGAGCCAGATGATGTGGGGCTCCATCCCAGGACACTGGGACCATGACCTGAGCCAAAGGCAGAGGCTTAACCCATTGAGCTACCCAGCCGCCCTTAAGATCTTTCTTTTTTCTTAACATAGGCATTTATCGTTATAAATATCCCTCTCAGAACTGTTTTTTTCTGTTTCACAAAAGTTTTGATTATTTGTGTTTATACTTTTTCTTGTTTCCAAGCATGTTTTGGCTTCATTTTTGGCTCACTGCTAATCAGGAGTATATTGTTTAACTTCTACATATTTGTGAATTGTCTAGCTTCCTCCTGTTACTGATAACTAGTTTCATGCCATTGTGCTTAGAAAAGATACTTCATGTGATTTAAATTTTCTTGTAATTTTTAAAAAAGATTTTATTTATTTATTTGACAGAGAGAGACAGGGAACACAAACAGGAGGAGTGGGAGAGGGAGAAGCAGGCTTCCCGCTGAGCAGGCAGTCGGATGTGGGCTCGATCGCTGGATCCCAGGACCTTGGGATCATGACCTGAGCTGAAGGCAGACGCTTAATGACTGAGCCACCCAGGTGCTCCTCGATTTTCTTGGTTTTTTTTTTGTTTTTTTAATTTTTATCTATCTGAGAGAGATAGCATGAGCATGGGGAGGAGCAGAGGGAGAATCAGGCTCCCCATGGAGCATGGAGCCAGACATGGGACTGGATCTCAGAACCCTGGGATCATGACCTGAGCTGAAGGCAGATGCACTTACTATGTGTTGGCTAAGTGAACACAATAAAAAAATCATAATAATAAAAAAGAAACTAATATTGCACTGTATGTTAACTATCTGGATTTTAATAAAAACTTAAAAAATAAAAATAAATAAAAATTGGACTACAATAAGATAAATAAATTTTTTCTCATAAAAAATTTAAGGTAATAAAATGGAACAGGTTAGAAGAAAATATATGGCAATATATGTAACTGACAAGCCTTATTCCAAATATATAAAGAAATTTTATACTTCAATAATGAAACAAAAATTTTAAGAGAAAAGAGCACAAGTCTTAACTGCCATCCCCCTCAAGTCATCTAAATAGTGGAGAGCTTATAAAAATATATCCAATCTTCTTTGTCATCAGGAAAATGCAAAATAAAATGCCACAATACTTGCAATAGCAAGTGTTGGAAAAAATGTAGAGTGAATAGTTTATAGTCTTGGTGGGAGTTCAATTTGGTACAACCACCTTGGAATATAGTTTATACTGTACAACAAGAGTGAACCTAAACTACTGTATGATCCAGAAATCCCACTCCTGCATAGTAAACTAAAAGAATGTACAAATATTTGCTCCCAAAGACATATAAAAGAATGTTCAGTGTACTGTTATTTATAGGAGTCCAACAAAAATGTTCTTCACGAGTGTAATAAATTATTATGTATTCTGTATTCATAAATTGGCATTTTATTTAGGAAAGACATTGATCAAACAAATGCTTTATACAATACGGGTAATTTTAAATATAATCATGGTCTTATAAAAAATTCTAAACAATTCATCTCAGTCTCCTGAAAATTGCAGCATATAAGTAGACATTTATTTATTTCATCTGTCTCCTCTCTTTTCCTTCCCTTCTCTTCCTTCTCCTCTCCTTCCCTCTTCTTTTGTTTCTCTTTTACCATAATTTTCTCTTATCTCAAAAATGGGCAGAAGACACAAACAGATACTTCTCTAAAGAAGACCTGCAAATGGCTAAGAGACACATGAAAAAATGTTCATCACCATTAGCCATCAGGGAAATTCAAATCAAAACCACATTGAGATGCCACCTTATACCAGTTAGAATGGCCAAAATCAACAAGAAATAAAACAGCAAGTGTTAGAGAGGATGTGTAGAAAGGAGAACCCTCTTACACTGTTGATGGTAATGCAAGATGGTGCAGCCACTTTGGAAAACAGTGTGGGGATTCCTTAAGAAATTAAATACAGAGCTACCCTATGACCTTTCAATTGCACTACTGGGTATCTACCCCAAAGATACAGACATAGTAAAAAGAAGGGCCATCTGTACCCCAATGTTCATAGCAGCAATGGCCATGGTCACCAAACTGTGGAAAGAGCCAAGATGGTCTTCAAGAGATGAATGGATAAAGAAGATGTGGTCCATATATACAATGGAGTATTATGCCTCCATCAGAAAGGATGAGTACCCAACTTTTGATTCAACATGGACGGGACTGGAAGAGATTATGCTGAGTGAAATAAGTCAAGTAGAGAGAGTCAATTATCATATGGTTTCGCTTATTTGTGGAGCATAAGGAATAACATGGAGGAAACTTGGAAGAAGGAGAGGAGAAGTGAGTTGGGGGAAATATGAGGGGAAAACAAACCATGAAATACTGTGGACTCAGAGAAACAAACTGAGAGAAGGGAGTGGGGGTTTGGGTGAGCCTGGTGGTGAGTATTAAGGAGGGCACGTATTGCATGGATCACTGGCTGTGGTGCATAAACAATGAATTTTGGAACACTGAGAAAAAGTAAAATAAAATAAAATGTAAAAAAATTTCTCTTATCTCCTTTACATGTAACCTGATATTTCCTGTTTACATGTGAACTGTATTTGTTTTCTCTATCATTATTGTAGTTCAGATATTTAACTATTGTAATAAGTCTCTTGGAGTGCTTTCTTTCCTGTTGTATGTGATAGACACTTTAAACTTGCATACATACGTCAATATTAATTTTATACCTGTTATTTTCTTTATGGAATTGCATATTTTTTGTTCTAGTATTCTGAGCTCTGCATTCTTTACACCACATTTATTTATGTTTCCTCTTCAGGCATCCTTCTAATATATGGTAATTACTAATTTATAATAACTACTGATTGAAAATTTTAACATTTTCCTTACTCTTTAATCATAGATTTTAATTTTTTTCATGTTTTTACCTTCTCAATTAAGCTTTCTTTTACTCATTTATCATTGTTTGGTTCCATTCTGCTACCGTATCTCATTCTCTAATCTGTCCACTAAGGCATTTCTGTCCTTATGATATTTTTCTCCTTTTTCATAGATTATATGAAATCACCACCACTTTTGAAACATTTTTTAGTCTTTTTAATCTAACAGTGTATAATTTAGACAACTGTGATACTTGTCATTTCCTTCTTGCTTACTAGGATATTACTATAGACACAAAAAAATTATTTTCTGTGATGGTGTTGCTTCTTCATTTGCCATCAACCAGAGTTGGATTTATCTATTCTCAGTGTTTTTCAATAAACACAGATTATAAATATCTTTTTTCCTTTCTCTCTCATCTTTTTCATATGCAGACACAGAGAAGAGAATAATATACAAATTCCTACACCTATACTTTTTAGCCAAGTTTGATCAGTGTCTCTCTCCTTCGGAGGGAGCATTCTTCTCTTACCATGCTGCTAGTGTACAATATACAATTCCCATAAGTTACTGAAATCAAGGTCCATCCCACCCATAACCTCACCTACAGTAATTATTAGTAAAGATTTGTGGAATAAATGTATTAATATATACCTTTATATATTTATCCCTCCCTTTTAATACCTACTTCCTGTCTGATTGTTTTCTATATTTGCAATTTTTCTCATTATGTTGAAGATGGGTATATATGTTTCTCAATGTGGGGGGGTAAGCAGTTAAATGAGACAGAATGAATGTATAGGGAAAAATAATTTTTCCCTATACAAAGACAGAAAATGTCTTTGTATGTTTTTATCTTTTTTGGATTCATCTATAGTGATATGTGTTGCACTCGTGTAGTCTCAGATTTTCATAGTGGTAGTAGATAGATTTCATAGCAATACATAAATGGCTTGATCATTATGTAAACTTTCTTTGGCAATCAACTTCACTTTGGAGTCAAATTATAGAAGATTTTTAGGGCATCCTAGTGGTTCAGTTGGTTAAGCATCTGCCTTCAGCTCAGGTCACGGATCCCAGGGTCCTGGGATCAAGCTGCACACCGGACTCCCTGCTCAGTGGGGATTCTGCTTCTCCCTCTCTCTCTGCCTGCTGCTTCCCCTTCTTGTGCTCTCTCTTTCTCTGTCAAATAAATAAATAAATCTTTTAAAAAATTATAGAAGATTTTCAGCTGTGGTGACTAAGGTTGGAAAAAAAGTCTATGAAGTCACCCAAGCCTAAATGTCTATCAATTTTTCTGGTGAATTCCCTCTGTTTTTTTTGTTTGTTTGTTTGTTTTGTTTTGTTTTTACTACCACTTTACAACCATCTATAAGACTTATTCTCTGTCTACTTCAAAAATCTCCTAAAATTATCTTTAGGAAATTGATTTAAGATTTTGTGGTTTATTCCCTTGCTATCTTTCCATCTTTTATTTAGGTAGTATTGATAGAAATACATGAAAATCATTCTCCTTGATACTGGAAATTCAACATAGCTTAGATAAATATGAGATAGTTTACACAACTGAAACAAGTTATACTAAATTATGCAGCAAAAGGAATAGAGGGTTAATGAAGTCACTAAAACATGAGTGAAGGGTCTTAAGAAACAGATGCTGACTTCTTTTTATAATGGGTTTCCTGCCACAAATGGGTGGATACCAAATATGGGATCAGGATTTTTTTTTCTCATGTGCATCCCATTTGCAATTTGTTTCATGGTAAAAGCACATTAGGAATCTAAGCAATGCAATGAATTCCAAGCAGCTTTGAGATTACATTGATGTGAAATTCCTTTCGAGAAAAAAAAAATCCTCAAGTTTAGGAGACATTCTTTTTTTATTTAATCAATTTTTATCATTGATGAGTTTTATGAAAAAGAATTCAGTTATTATAGTAGATATTCAATGCATACTGTTTTCTGCAATGAGCCCACTGACGTTAAAGTTATGCTCAAGAATCTCCTCTGAAACATTTCTTGTCTTTCCTTGATTTTGGATTTAACTCGTGAATTTATTTCACAACTAAGACATCTTTCTCTTTAAAAAATAACTTGATGACTCCTTCCCGGATCTGCTTGGTCTTGACTCCATAAACAATGGGGTTCAGGGTAGGAGGCAACATCAAATAGAGATTAGCAATCAGAATATGGACATGGTGGGGAATGTTTTGTCCCCCAAAACGATGAGTAAAAATGGTGAACAGGGCTGGAACATAGGTGATGACAATAGCACATATATGGGATGTACAGGTGCCGAAGGCTTTCTGGCAAGCATCTGCAGAGGACAAACTCACCACTGCTCGCAAGATCATAGTGTAAGACAGAGAAATGCAGAACATATCAAAGCCCCCAATCAAGAGGGCTGCCAAGAGACCATAGATAGCATTGACCTTGAAGTTGCCACAGGACACCTTGGCCACGGACATGTGGTCACAATAGGTGTGGGGAATGAAGTTTCCCCGGCAGTAGGGCAGACGCTTGGTGAGGAAAGTGAATGGGAGGATGAGCAGCACACCCCTCAGGAAGGTGGCAAGACCAGCCTTGGCGATGACAGGGTTGGTGAGGATGGTGGAATAACGTAAGGGGTAGCAGATGGCGACATAGCGGTCCAGGGCCATGAGCATGAGCACCCCAGACTCCATCCCGGTCAGCGTGTGGACAAAAAACATCTGAGCCAGGCAGGCGTTGAAGTCAATCTCCTTGAGGTTGAACCAGAATATGCACAGCATGTTGGGTACAGTGGTGGTGCACAGGGTGACGTCTGTGAAGGAGAGCAGGGCCAGGAAGTAGTACATGGGCCGGTGCAGGGCCTCCTCATGGCTGATGAGGTAGATGAGCCCACAGTTCCCCAGGACAGCAATGATGTACATGAAGCAGAAGGGCAGGGCGATCCAGGTGTGTGCAGCTTCCAGGCCAGGGACACCATTCAAGATAAAGAATCCTGGGGTCAGGCTGGAGCTGTTTCCCCCACACATAGTGGCTCATAGGAAATCTGCATTTTACATCCTTTGTCAGCAATTGCTTTCTACATAGGGGAAAAGTGGGGTTAGAAACCAGACAAGATAGAGTGGTTTGGATAATAATACCCACAAATGTCATTAACCTTGCATTGATAAGACAGTATTTTTCCTCACAGTCTAGCAAGAGAGTCTTTGAACTATTGTACTAAAAACTACTGTATCTAAAAATAATTAAACAGTACTATTTGATGTCTCTTGTCCATTTGGATTGTCTAAATAACTATCTTCACTTTCTAAACCTCTCCTCAGCACACCTCTTCTATTCTATCACATTCTGGTAAAAAGTAGTGAACTGAGCTGTAATTATCTCTTCCTTCCAAAAAGCCACTTCTATTTTCTCCTCTTGGATTCTTCATGAGTTATCACTAAAATCATGTTTGTATATTTAGAGGATCACCTTGAGCTGACTCATCCTTATTAGTAGGAATTTTGTTCTGCCTTGAAGATAACAAAGAAAACTATAATGCATGTAAAATTTGCCAGTAATATTCCATATAACTTGCTTAAGATGATACATTGTAGATGCTCAATAAAATATATATGAATAAATGAATGTTTGAATTAGTAAGGACTTAATATCTGACATCAGTATCATGCTTTTTTACACTATGAAATTTTAGAGGAATATTTTGAGAAGAAAAAAGTACTTATACTTCTAAAATATTGGCAAGTTTCATGGAATTTCATTAAAAATGTTATTAAAGGGGTGAATTCAATCAGATATAGCATCTTTTCTATTTGCCCTTCTGCTTTTGCACTTTTTCTTTATTAGTTTCCTATCCATTTTCAATATAAGATTTGCATTTAAGAAGCCCTTGAAGTTCTAAGATCACTAATTGTTAATAATGTTTTAATTTAAATAGTATTTCTTTTGTAATAACTGGACAGGTTATCAGTACAAAAGATAATACTATATTTTTGGATTGCAATTTCTTGTAAACTTAACAGAAAGAACTGAATGATGGTTGAAGGAATTTACAGATTCAGGGATGTTTGAGAAAGCTTGAAGTCACCAAACAGTTAAAAAATTTTTTTTTTTCATCTGAGGAAAATAAAATGGCCCTTAAGGTCTGGATGGGCACCTTTCCATGCAGCAATGCCAATGCCAAACATTCCCACCACCTGGTAGAACTACAGAGATACCTGCAATGTGACAACATGTATTACATAGCTGTGAAGATGCCAGACATAGATTCCTGTCACCTAAATAATCTGGAAACCATTGTTGTGTCCTCCCTCTGCCCAGGGTACATAGAAGTCACCATGGAAAGATTATACAAAAGAATACAAGTTACACAGGTTCATGGTCTCTGGTTCCTAAGGTGATTGTCTTATAAGAGAGTTCTCTCAGACATCTCCAAAAATGTCCCCACATGGAGGAGCCATCATTTCATAGTCCTAGACCAGAGAAATGTAAAGATTACAGTCTCTGATGTCTGCCATCTTTTATGTGAACACCACATTGATGAATGGGTGACTGGAAAATGAGACTAAGTCCACCCAGGAAGAAAGAGACCCATTACCTCTGCAGAAGTGAAAGGAAAAAAGAAAGGCATTGCCTCTTGCAAATATAGCCTTTTTTAAAACCATCTGCATATTCTAGGCTATTGTATTCTTAGCCATCAATATTCTTACTTTCCTTAAAATAGCTATTTTTGAGAACTCCCCAAACTCACCTCAGCATTCAGCACGATTCTATTCATGGCTGAGAATACTTGGGAGTTCTTCAGAATCTGGTATGGCATCTTCTTACATAGGATTTTCAGTTTCCCTGGAGAATCTCCAGCAGGATGTCCCAGGAGGACTGAGTCTCCAGAATTATATGTCTCAGAGGAATTCTCATGGAAAGAGAATAAACTTTCAGCCTGGTGGTAACAGATATATATTTAGAAACTTTTGAGTAGAAAAGGAAAGAACAAAAACAAATATTAAGGCTAGTCACCACCAACCCTGGTGGAGATTAACATCATGTAAATTTTTTTTCTCTTATTACAAAAGAAATAATATCCTTAATGTGGAAAATCTGAAAACCGCAAAAAAAATGAAAAAGTTGAAAAATCACTTGTAAATCCAATACAGAGAAATAACCATTCTCAAAATATCTTCTGTACTTCATTTACTCATTTTGTAATTATTATGTTTAATATTCTGGTTTTGTATAAATTTCAGAGTATATGGAGTTTAAAATACTTTTCTTCTTTTCCCAATATTATTTTGTTAACATTTTCTTATGTCATTCTGTATACCTTGAAATCAAAATTTTCAATAGCTAAACTTCTTTCACCCAATAGCTATACCAAATTTAATTATTTCACTACTTTTGAATATTTAAATTATTTCCTCATTTTTTCTATCAAAACTAATTCTTCTATGGATATTGTAATCCATTCTGCATTACTGATTTTTCCCTCCTACAAGAATAAGAAATAAGGGGGTCCTAAGTGGCTTAGTTGGTAGTATCTGACTTCAGCTCAGGTCATGATCCCAGGGTCCTGGAATTGAGCCCCACATCAGGCTCTCTGCTGGGTGGGGGGTCTGCTTCTCTCTCTGCCCCTCCCCCCACTCTTGTTTTCTCTCTCTCTCTCACTCTTTCAAATAAATAAATAAAATCTTTTTCTTTTATATTTTATTTATTTGTCAGAGAGAGAGAGCGAGCATGCACAAGCAGGCAGAGTGTCAGGCAGAGGCAGAGAGAGAAGCAGGCTCCCCGCTGAGCAAGGAACCTAATGTGGGACTCGATCCCAGGACCCCGGGATCATAACCCGAGCCAAAGGCAGTGGTTTAACAAACAGAGCCACTCAGGTGTCCCAATAAAATCTTTTTTAAAAAGAAAAGAAGAAATAGAACTGTTAAGTTTGTGGGATCAAAAGGCATGGATAATTTTAATTATATTTATAAGTGTTGGAAAAAATCATCTCCATAAAATTGTGTTGCTTTTCATTTCCATACAGCATTGGGAGTATTGGTTATTATATGTTCTCTTTTCCCCAGCTGGACTGGTGAGAATACATCTCTTTGGTATTTTAACTTCAATTAAAATTAACTTCATTTGTAGTGGTTATGAACTTTTTTTCAAGTGTTTTTTTTTTTTTTTCAAGTGGTTCAAGTGGTTTTATCAGGTGTTTTCTTCATATTTTGATTATTCATTCACCTCCTTATTCATTTTTTTCTTAGAGTTTTTATCTTATATTACTTTGAGAAAGAGTGACAGAGAGAGATGCAGAGAGAGAATGAGCAGGAGGGAGGGGCAAGAGGAGAAGGAAAGAGGAAATCACAAGCAGACTCCATGCTGAGCATGGAGCCAGCTCGGCTTGATCTCCTGACCCTAAGATCATGCCTGGAGCCAAAACTAAGAGTTGGGCACTCAACATACTGAGCATATCCTCCTTTCCATTTTTAGTGGAGGTGTTAGTCTGTATTTTATTGCTTGCTGGGCACCTTCAATACTAAATATAAGCCCATTTGTTGTCATACTTTGCAAACATTTTTCCAAGAAACTATTTGGCCTTAAATTTTATGATTGACAGAAATTGAATTGATTTCCCTTTCCTTTCTTTTATTGAGGAAAAAATCTTTCCGTATTTCAACCCTTCCATGGGAAATGACATACTGTAGAAAACGAAGTTGTACTACTCCATACACTCACGTTTCACCTAACCCCTCAACTAAAGGCAATTAGAGCTTAAATTCTGGTGTAAATATTTCCAGAAGTTTTTTTTTAGTATTAAGCATTTCATACAATTTTAATGCATGAACTGTGGTGTTGATGTTGTTTTGTTTAGCTTTTTGCTTTAGCGATATTTCTAGATAAGAGTACCAGAGATCTCCCCCTTATCTATAGTTTTGCTATCTGTTATTTTAGCTACTTGTCAACTGTGATCAGAGGCAGATGACCCTCAGAAGATCAGTAGTAGCCAGACAATGTATCACTGTGTATTTTATCGTCTCATATAATCACAAGAAGGGTAAGTACTGTAAAATAAGACATTTTGAGAGAGAGACCAGATTCTCATAACTTTTATTACTGTAGATTGTTATAATTGTTCTCCATAATTATTATTGTTAATGTCTTACTGTGCTTAATTTATAAGTTAAACTTTATCATCAGTATGCATGTATGGGAAAAAACATAGTATATATAGAGCTTGGTACTATCTATGGTTTCAGGCATCCACTGGGGCTCTTCAAACATATTCCCCTGTGGATAAGTGGGGACAACTGTCAGAGACTCTCAAATTCACTACTTGGGAAGACTTTCAATTACATAAAAATTTGGTTTTGTAAAAAAAAAAAATGGAATACACAGAAAATTATTTTGATATAATTTAAATAAATGCAACTATATATACTCCAAAATTACAAATGGGACTCAGTATAAATTTTCTCCTTTTAGATTTGAAATTTAGGGAAATAAGAATTGATATGAATTTTAGTTAAACATAGAGCAGGGGTTCTTAACTTGATCCCCAAACTGGTTATACTAAACTGCATCAGATATTCTAGGGGACTTTTTTTTTTCAATTTATTTATTTTCAGAAAAACATTATTCATTATTTTTTCACCACACCCAGTGCTCCATGCAATCCGTGCCCTCTATAATACCCACCACCTGGTACCCCAACTTCCCACCCCCCGCCACTTCAAACCCCTCAGATTGTTTTTCAGAGTCCACAGTCTCTCATGGTTCACCTCCCCTTCCAATTTACCCAAATTCCCTACTCCTCTCTAACGCCCCTTGTCCTCCATGCTATTTGTTATGCTCCACAAATAAGTGAAACCATATGATAATTGACTCTCTCTGCTTGACTTATTTCACTCAGCATAATCTCTTCCAGTCCCATCCATGTTGCTACAAAAGTTGGGTATTCATCCTTTCTGATGGAGGCATAATACTCCATAGTGTATATTGACCACATCTTCCTTATCCATTCATCCATTGAAGGGCATCTTGGTTCTTTCCATAGTTTGGTGACTGTGGACATTGCTGCTATAAACATTGGGGTACAGATGGCCCTTCTTTTCACGACATCTGTGTCTTTGGGGTAAATACCCAGGAGTGCAATTGCAGGGTCATAGGGAAGCTCTATTTTTTAATTTCTTGAGGAATCTCCACACTGTTCTCCAAAGAGGCTGCACCAACTTGCATTCCCACCAACAGTGGAAGAGGGTTCCCCTTTCTCCACATCCTCTCCAACACATGTTGTTTCCTGTTTTGTTAATTTTGGCCATTCTAACTGGTGTAAGGTGATATCTCAATGTGGTTTTAATTTGACTTTTTAAAAAGGAAGATAATAGGGTGTCCTACAATCTATCACTTTTGCTTATAAACATTTACACTGAGTTTAGGAATCGACAGAGCTAAGCATTCTTAATAAAGTAATTTTTAATTTCCTTTTTTAGGAATTTCATTTTTATATTTAATTATATATATCAGAAGTATACGATATGAAGCCAAAATTTAACTTATATCTATTACAAATATTTTTAATATATTTCCTATATGCTTAGCCATTCTTGTCAATAGTTTATTTTGAAAAAAAATTGCCTCAACTTTCTGTATCGCAGAAAAAATTGTTATTCCAAAATGGAAAGGCTATGTCATTCATCTGTTTAGGACTTTTGTTCTCTCTTGTTTTTAACCCTGGAGTCTAAAAACGACTCCATGAAGTCGCTTGACTTCATAGATGTATGATTTTTTTTTGTATGAAAGAAAGCAAAAGCAATAACCAAACAACAGAAAGGTAATGCATTAGATTAAAAAATGTTTATATGCTATAAATTCATGAAGAACTGGCCCCTGCTTTAGCCCACTTACTCTTGTTTCCTGTCCCTTGGGTGTGGTCCATAGTTCCCTTCAGACCTTCATTCAGGCCATTCCCTCTTTCTGGATCACTTGTTACCTCCTATCCTCACTCTACCTAATTACCACCTAATTAGCACAGCATCAGTTTCAACACTAATTTCTTCTGGAAACCTCTTGTGTTTGTAAGTTGTGCTGGAGACATCATTGTACCTACAAAATTTAATTATGCAGATCATACTTATGCTTTTTTTGATTTTTCCTTTCTCTTATTCACATATCTTTTCATGTTGTCCTAATTTCATTTTAAATCTTGGGTTTTGCAATGGCCTCTTTATCAAAATGTCAACAATTTTATTATGTACATAACTGGAGGTTTTCCTGTTCAGAAGCAAGAGATTTAGAATGAAAAGTTAAGATGTTAATCTAAATGGTGTCCCTATACTTGAAGCAATAATAAGAGGAGTATAATTGCACCCCTCCTCTAAATCTCTCCTTTGCCTTTCCTTAAAATTATTGTTATCTGTTCCTTCTCATCATACCATGTCTTTCTGTATAATATTCAGATTGTGATAGCCTTTCCTCCATTTCTTTCTCTTCCTATCCTTCTTTCTCCTTCTCTTCTTTCTGTTTGATTTTCCTCTTCTTTGACCCCCAAATACCAGCTTTCATTGCAACCAGAGTTCATTTTTAATTTATTTTTATTTTTTATTAATGTACAATGTATTATTAGCCCCAGGGGTACAGGTCTGTGAATCGCTAGGTTTACACACTTCACAGCACTCACCATAGCACCTACCTTCCCCAATGTCCATACCCCAACCACCCTGTCCCTACCTGCCTCCCCTTGGCAACTCTCAGTTTGTTTTGTGAGATTAAGAGTCTCTTATGCAACCAGAGTTCTTATCACTACAGCAGGTTGCAGTATTTTACCCTTGAGAATCATCCTTAGCAAAATGCCCCCCTTCACATCAGCTCATTCTCCGCAGCCAGCCGGCATCAATTTGCACCTTCAGTACTGTGCACATTAGCCTACAAACTCCTGATGCCTTCTTGTTTTCCAAAGTTTCGGCTGTATTCAAGTGCGTGAAGATGGCATTGCCTGGATAAAGCAAACTTTGCCTTGATTATTTAACATAGAAGTACCCGATAGGTAGATTGACTGAAATGCCTTTGACTCCCTATTTCAAATATAAAGATATTAAATTCGGGGCACCTGGGTGACTCAGTGGGTTAAAGCCTCTGCTTTCGGCTCAGGTCATGGTCCCAGGGTCCTGGGATCAAGCCCCGCATTGGGCTCTCTGCTCGGCAGGGAGCCTGCCTCCCTTCCTCTCTCTGCCTGCCTCTCTGCCTACTTGTGATCTATCTGTCAAATGAATAAATAAAATCTTTAAAAAAATATTAAATTCAAAGTTCTCATGTATGCTCATACATGCCACAAAATAATTAAGCTAATTTTGTGCAGTCTTGTTTATTTTTTATAAAACTGCTTTGAAAATAGTTTTAAGTTATTTTGAAACACAAGCTATGTCTGGTATTCACTTCAAAGAAAAGTAAATTTGTTGTTCATTGGTACTGTGAGACAGAACTCGAGGAATATTAGTAGGAATATTAATATCTCCTACTTTGAAAAGGAGTTTGATTTAACTAAATTGTAATCTAATCGTGAGTATTTTATACCTGATACCTTGGTTCTAGAGCTAATCAAATTGTGTGAGGTTGATGTGGGAGGGCTGGGCCTTTCCACCAAGCCCATTGAGCTCTGCTCCCAACTTGGTCTCTAGGGCAGGAGAAAGAATCTGAACTGAAGTGTCTTCCATCATCTTTTTTTCCAGTCTTTTCCTTTCCTCTTTTTTAGTCCTCTTCTTTCTCTCTCTCCCATGAATACTAAATAGATTTTCCTTCTATCAAGTCTACCTTATAACTAAAAAAACACCTCCATTATTCTAGCCTGCTTGTTCTAATTCAGTTGTGTCTTAGTTTTCAGAGTTATGTTGTTATTACCATGAAACCCATTTTGGAGTTTATAATGGTGAAGATGACATAAAATTAATTGGGAATTGTTACTGAAGTGCCTTAAATAAATGTTGTTTATTACATTTTATTTCTTCAGTGAGGCATTGGTGGTTCAGTGGTAGAATTCTCGCCTCCCACATTTTATTTCTTCATATTTTTAAATTTATGTTCTGGTTTTGCTTTGTTGCTATTGCTGTAGTTGCCCCCCCACCCTCCTCCCCATAGCATAGTCCTATCAACATGATTGTATTTACATTTTAGTCTTAGTGTTCTCAGATTCATCCAATCTTGCTGTGTATCATATTCCTCTTCTATAAAATGGGGATAATCATAGCTATTCCATAGCTCTGACTTAGAAGTTCAATGTGTTACTATATATGAATCATTATACCTGACACTATATATATAGCTATATATATTTAAAAGTATATATAAATATATATATTTTAAAATATACATATTTAAATATATATGTATATTTAAATGGAAGTTTAGGAAAAGCAATTTTGTGATCTTTTTGCTAGTATTTTATTGCTAGTATTTATTGCTTAAAGAAAATTTCTTAACTGGGGCATCTAGGTGGCTCAGTCAGTTAAACATCTGCCTTCAACTCAGGTCATGATCCCAGGGTCCTGGGATCAAGCCCTGCATCAGGCTCCTGCTCAGCAGGGAGTCTGCTTCTCCCTTTCCCACTCCTATTCCCCGTCTCTCGCTGTCTCTCTCTCTGTGTCTAATAAATAAATAAAATCTTTTAAAAAATTTTTAAAAAGAAAATTTCTTAATTAAGTAAAATTTACAAAATCCAAAAACATGATTCAAAGACATAGCAATTTTGCTGATTATAAGTTCATAATTTACATTATATAGAGGCAATTTTATAATGTTAGAATTAAAAACAGATTTTTACTCTTAATGTGAAATTATATTGCAAAAATATATGATGTGATTTGCACATTTTATAATGATTTCACTATATACATAATACTGAAATATAGTTATCATATTAGCAGGTAATAAGAATATAATCTTAATATAATTAAGATTTCCACCTAACTATCTACTTATATCCATTTCCTGGTCATATTCTATTACTCCAATTACCTCTTGTGTTATGCTCTTATTATTTTTCACTTCTCATTCAGTCTTCCTATTTCTGAATACCACATTTATCATTCTACTTCTGTAATTTTTTTCACTGTTATTTCTTTTTTTTCCTCTGTTATTTCCAGAACTCTAAATAAAGTACTCCTTTCTTCACTGTCCCTAGTCACTTAACTATTTCTCCCCTTGCATTAAAGTCAAGTAAAGCAGTAAAGCCCAGACATCTTGATTGGAAAATTACATGGATTTTCTTTAAGTCTCCTTTCCTCTACTCATAAAACCTTTACTCAAATACCCATCAAATGTGTCCACTGTGTTTCTCAAAATTCTGCTTGATATCAACTCTAAGGGATATTTCTCAGATTATAATGAATGTCAGTGATCATGTCTATTCCAGCTTCATTTGTATGTACATGACTACATGGATAAGAATCCAAATAATTACCCAGGAAGAAATGAGCAGACAAGGAGAATTATTTTTTATACAGGTTTCAAATAAATATGGAATAAAAAAGATGACAGAACCCATGGAATTCAGCACAAACCTTATTTTTTATACAGGTTTCAAATAAATATGGAATAAAAAAGATGACAGAACCCATGGAATTCAGCACAAACCTTCTGGGGAAGGGTTTCTGGCTTCCCTGCAACACTTGAGACAGTTTACATAGGTGTCTTCCCCAATCTTCAGGAGTCTTTCAGCTATTTGACCTGCTTTGCTCTTTTCTATATACTCCCTCAGAGTGCCCTAGATCAAAGAGCATTAATCATTAAGAGTTCTCTTCAAATTCTAGACTCCTGTTCTATGAATTCATTCTACCAGGTATGTCCAAAATTAAACTGTGTGGAAAACACAATTGTTTCCTGTCTATTTTTTTCTATCAAATTAGAGGTCTCAGGTTAAAAATTTTTTGTGATTGTTTCATAAATATTATAACAGAATATTGACAGGTATTTTTTCCTGATGTTCATGGTTATGAATTTTGCATCTGTTCTTTTCCCCTATAACTTCTTTCTCTACCTTTATGCTGCATACAGAATCATATACTATAAACTTAGCTCACACTCAAAATATCTTTCTCGCTAAAAACAATTTGATCACTCCTTCACAAATCTGCTTGGTCTTTACTCTGTAGACAATTGGATTCAGGGTAGGAAGCATTAACAGGTAGAGATTGGCTATAAAAATGTGAACATGGTGAGGTATGGTGTGTACCCAAAATGATGAGTGAAGTCGAAGAAGGTTGGGACATAGGTAATGGCAATATTACATATGAGAGATGTACAGGTGCTGAAGGATTTGCAGTGAGCATCTGAAGATGACAGACTCACTGCAGGACCGATAATCATGGTGTAAGACATGAAAATACAAAACATATCAAATCCTCCAATCAATATGGAAGCTTTGAGACCATAGATGGCATTAATCTTAATGCTGCCACAGGACAGTTTGGCCACAGACGTAGGTCACAGTAGGTGTGGTGGAAAAGGTTGCCCCTGCAGTAGGGAAGGTACTTGACCAGGAAAGTGAGCAACACACTTTGACTGAAGGCAGTAAACCCAAACTTGATAATTACTGTGTTCGTGAGGATGCTAGAATAGCAAAGAGGGTAGCAAATGGCCACATAGTGATCCAGGGCCATAAGCATGAGCATGCCAGACTCCATATCTGTCAACGTGTGGATGAAAAACTTCTTCACGAGGCAGGCATTAAAGTCAATCTCTTTGAGATTGAACCAAAAGATACATAATATATTAGGGACAAATGAAGTGAACCCACTAATATCTGTAAGAGACCAAAAGTCTAGAAAGTAGTACATAGGCTGATGCAGGGCTCATAGATGAGCCCACAGTTCCCCAGGACAGCGATAATGTTTATGAGAGGCAGAAGGGCAGGGAGATCCAGATGTGTAAGTTTTCTAGTTCAGGAATCCTATCAAGAATGAAATATCTTGGTGTCAGGCAGGAGATGTTGGCTTCATGCATGATGGTCAATTGCAAAGCATGTTACTTTTATACCAGTAAAGACATCCTACAAAAGAAGAGGGTAGTGAGGTTGGTTTCAGTCAGAGACAAAAGATGAACAAGTATTTTGCATGATCTAAACAATAAATTGAGGAAAAAAATAATCTTTTTGTACCCACGCATTGTTATTTGATCCTACTGAGTAGTCCCGGGACTCTTATTGAAGGACAAGAATGCTAACATGGTGCAAACATTATAACAGATACCTGATCTCTTTTGGTTTTATACTGTATACTCTGTCTATGTGTATGTGTTCATATTCTCAGGTGATAGTTTGATGGGCTAAAAATTACATAATAATTTACAACTTACAAATCTTGGCCATGTTCATTTTGTATTATATTTCTAATTGTCTTTTGCTGGTAAGCATAAAAGATTTTAGTATTTACATTTAACTAATGACATTGTTAAGCTCTGTGCAGTGCTCAACAGTTTTTCTTGATTCTCCCAAATTTCTATGTAGATAAGCATATTACGTCAATAATCACAATTATTTTAATTTCTTTTGGTCTATTATTTTTAGCCACAAATAACTATGAAAATCATATTAGATAGGTTGAAAGCTTTCTTAATTAATTTTTTTTGAAATAATTAGATTTCTAACTTTCTTCTACGTTCTGGGACATGGATTTAACCTGAAAGCACTTTGATTAAAATCATGACTCCAGGATATCTTTCCCTAATTTATTCTGAGAAAATTAATATTTATCTTATATTTTTAAAAGTCCTTCCTTAGTTATTGTTTGCAGTTTGAATTATTCATTTTCACATAGCATTGCATTGTCTATTTTATTGCATTTTTAAAAATTATTTTATATATGTTTTTGTTATATTTTAATCTCCCCAATATGTTTTTTCCAAAATTCCAATTTTGATTGCTTCTATTTTCTCTCTCCATTGTGTGTGACTGTGTGTGCATGTGTGCTGTGTTTGTGTATGTGTGAAAGAGAGAGAGAAAATTTACCTTAAGATTTTTCTATACAAGTGGTTAGTTAGTTTGTTTTTATACATGACTTTTAATAAGTGGAAGATATTTCAAATGACGCTATATGAACAATTTCAACATATAAAAAAGATAAAAGCATTTTTTTCTAAGAAAAAGGAAAAGATTCGAACTGACAGTTTGTTAAAGCAATTTGCTCAACTGCAAATTGAGTGAGCCACAGAAACATTAAGTAAACCATGGAAATTTTCACCACAACTTGGGCAATAATAAGCAAGATATATATATAGTACTATCATAATTATTATTAGTATTATTACCTTATTTTGTTTCACAAAATAAATGAGACAAAACAATGTCTAGCCATCCCTTAAACCTCTAATATCCTTACATCGCACTGAGAGCAAAAGCCAGCATCTCTATATTTGTTTACAACATCCTGTATAATCAGAACTCTTTTGAATCTCTAAGTGGTCTCCCACTGCTCTAACTCTGATTCTCTCAGTCTATCCATCCATACTGGAGATTTCCCAAACTCAGCAATCATAAACGCAGTTCAGGCATTTCCACTTGCCACTTTCACTACCTGCTTTGTTGTTCCCCAGATAATATCATGGTGCATACATTCAACAGTTTCAGGTCTGCATTCAGTGTCAGACCCAAAGTAAGGCTTTCCCTTTGCTTAATTCAAAATTGCAAGCCCCAGACCTCTGCCAAGCTCGGCATAAAATCCTGCTTTCCAGATTTTCTTTACTCCACAGCAATTAGTATTGTCCTTTGTCCCTCATTAGAATGTAAAATCTATATGCACAGGAATTGCTGTCTATTTTGTTCACTGCTGTGTCTCTTGCACTTAATGTACTGTCACAAGAAAGGAATCTTTGAATGAATGAATGAATGAATGAATTTCAAAATTTCCTTTTTGATTGGTTTCCTTGCTTGTATAATTTATATATCTTAATAAATTGTGTTCATATTGGAAAATCAGAGAATCTGGAGGATAGCTAAAATGGTTTCAAGATATCTAGAATCTGAAAGGGTTTTTTTGTTTGTTTGTTTGTTTGTTAGTGAAATTGGAGATACTTAAAACTGGCATGAGTACATGGAGTATAGGCAAGTAATTGCATTTGTGTTATTTTACATATTTTAATCACACATATGATGAGTAAAAAAAGTTATAGGAAAGTAGGTTTGGGATCAAGTATCATTATTCATTCATGCAGACAGAGATCTCTAGTAAGATAACTAGAGATAACTTTTGTCAGATGTAGTCAAGCAAAGGGGGAATAGTATGTATCATGAATGTTGTTATCAGGAAGTTGGAGTACATGGTCACTGGCATTCCTTTCAACTCTTACAGTAATGCATTTTCACCTATAGAGGTATTATCACTTTCTAAGAAAGATTCTTCCATCTACAGAGAGAAGAATTTTTCTATTATTGTGCAGATATTTGCTTGCCCAAAACATTATCTCTTTAGTCCTTAGAACACGGACACTATGGTGCTATTAACTACACTTAAATTTTTCACCACTTCTCCTCCCTCTTCCAAGCAGTTTGTGAATCCCTTCAGAAGTCAAAAGAGTGAGATAATTTAGTCCTTCACATTCAACCACCCTCTGACTCAAATCCCTGCTATTTAGCTGCAGATTTTCTGTGCATCTTACATATTTTTTTCTTCTGAATTGCCCAAACTCACCGGATGCCTGATGTTTTTAAATCTCCATTCATAACTGGTATTGCTCAGGAAATTGTACAGCATTGGTTAGGAATCCTCCATATCAACACTTAGTGGTTTCTCTGTGATTTTCCAAGCCAAAGAAAACTTTTTTTTGACACTTCACAAATATATGTCCCATAGGTCTTTAGTGGGACAGGAGGTAAATTTAACTTTGTTGAAAAGATCTAAACACATTTCCCCTGTTATCTGAACATAGAGTATTCCAATGAAATGGCATAAAGCAAAGAGGCTATTACCATCAATTTATATAGAAAATTTTGTGAACATTTCCAGACACAAAACAATGCCTCTTGGGCTTTTCTTATACTTTAAGGTATATCTTGTTAATGTATGCACAAAATAAATGTACATAAGGCACAGATGCTCACAGACATAGTTCAAAGCTATGAGGGCTTGATGCTGAGATGCTGAAATGCTGAGTGTGGTTCCTGGGGAAGGAGCCTGGTGGCGTGCTCTGGCTGCTCAGGTGTGCTCTGTGCTTATAACACTTCATTGTACAACAAACACTGTTGGCTAGTTTTACTTTTAGCCTTTTTTTTTTTTTTTTGTACAAGGGAAAATCTTCAATTTATTTCATTTAGCAAAAATAGTACTAATGTAGGTCTTTTGTAAAAGTCAAGTGACATAACAAAAACTCTCAAAAAGTGGGGATACCTCATATTTAGACTATACTTGACTCAGGGGAAAAGTCTTCAATAGTTATCCTCAAATTTTAACAACTTTTCTCCAATGGAACATATGAGCTGTCTGGTATCCATTACAGTATAAATCTAGAACTATTCTTAACTCCCCAGAGTGTCTCAATTCTAGCTTCAAAACCTAAACATGCATCTATTATATGACGCAACAATTCCATTCCTGGATTTTTCCATAAGAAATCTGAAAATATATGTCTATCCACAGACTTTCCCATAACTGTCTAGAGCAGGTTTACTCACACCAGAAAGGAAAAAAAATGTCCAACAATGCACACGAGTGAATAAATGAATCATAATAAATCCATCCAATGATATACTAGAAGCAAAGTAAAAAGAATAAACCACCAATACTGATTTCAAATTATATCACAAAATGGAATACTCAAAACAGTATGGTATTCATATAAAAACAGAACAGACCAATGGGACAGATCAAGAGCCCTAGACCCCTATCTTATACCACTTGCAGAAATTAACTCAAAATGAATTAAAGACTTAAATAGAAGATGTGAAATCATAAAACTTCTAGAAGAAAACTGGGGGACAATCTTCTTAGCTTCAGTCTTGGCTGTGTATTTTTGGATATGACACCAAAGGTACTAGGGCAAAAGCAAAGATCAAGTGAGACTGCGTCGAACTAAAAAATTCTGCACTGCAGGGAGGAGTCAAGATGGTGGAGAAGTAGCAGGCTGAGACTACTTCAGCTAGCAGGAGATCAGCTAGAGAGCTTATCTAAGGATTGAAAACACCTGCAAATCCATCGGCAGATTGAAGAGAAGAACAGCAATTCTAGAAACAGAAAAACAACCACTTTCTGAAAGGTGGGACTAGAGGAGAAGTGAATCCAAAGCGATGTGAAGAGATACCCCGGGGGGAGGGGCCGGCTCCCGGCAAGCGGCAGAGCAACGGAGCACAAAATCAGGACTTTTAAAAGTCTGTTCTGCTGAGGGACATCGCTCCAGAGGCTAAACCAGGGCGAAGCCCACACGGAGTCAGCATGGCCTCAGGTCCCGCAGGGTGACAGAAGGATCGGGGGTGTCTGAGTGTCGCAGAGCTTGCAGGTATTGGAACGGGAAAGCTGGCTACAGAGACAGAGCCGACAGTAAGCTCACAGCTGGGGGTTACCTTGAACCAGTCGCAGGCTCGGTGAGCTCGGAGCGGAGGTCAGGCAGATGGTAGTTACTAGGCGCTGTTCTCTGAGGGTGCACTGAGGAGTGGGGCCTCGGGCTCTCCACACCTCCGGGCCAGAGACCAGGAGGCCGCCATTTGTATTCCCATCCTCCGGAACTCTACGGAAAGTGCTCAGGGAAGAAAAGCTCCCGAAAGCAAAGCCCAGTGGATTACTCAACCCGGCCCCTGGTAAGGGCAGTGCAATTCCGCCTGGGGCAAAGACACTTGAGAATCACTACACCAGGCCCCTCCCCCAGAAGATCAACAAGAAATCCAGCCAAGACCAAGTTCACCTACCAAGGACTGTGGTTTCAATACCAAGGAGAGCAGCAGAATTCCAGAGGAGGAGAAAGCAAAACATGGAACTCATGGCTTTCTCCCTGTGATTTTTAAGTCTTGCAGTTAACTTAATTTTTTTCTTTTTCATTTTTTTTCTCTTCTTCTGCTAAAATTTTTTTAACTTTTACCCTTTTCTTTTTTAACGTTTTTTTAACTAGTTTAATATATGTATTTTTTCTTTTTTATACTTTTCTTTATTCATTTTCTTTTTTTAATTCTTTTCATTTTTTTTCTTTTTTTCTTTCATTCTTTTTGAACCTCTTTTTATCCCCTTTCTCCCCCCTCACGATTTGGGATCTCTTCTGATTTGGTTAAAGCATATTTTCCTGGGGTTGTTGCCACCCTTTTAGTATTTTACTTGCTCCTTCATATACTCTTATATGGACAAAATGACAAGGCGGAAAAATTCACCACAAAAAAAAGAACAAGAGGCAGTACCGAAGGCTAGGGACCTAATCAATACAGACATTGGTAATATGTCAGATCTAGAGTTCAGAATGACAATTCTCAAGATTCTAGCCGGGCTCAAAAAAGGCATGGAAGATATTAGAGAAACCCTCTCGGGAGATATAAAAGCCCTTTCTGGAGAAATAAAAGAACTAAAATCTAACCAAGTTGAAATTAAAAAAGCTATTAATGAGGTGCAATAAAAAATGGGGGCTCTCACTGCTAGGATAAATGAGGCAGAAGAAAGAATTAGTGATCTAGAAGACCAAATGACAGAGAATAAAGAAGCTGAGCAAAAGAGGGACAAACAGCTATGAGGGAAGAATTCGAGAGATAAGTGACACCATAAGACGAAACAACATTAGAATAATTGGGATTCCAGAAGAAGAAGAAAGAGAGAGGGGAGCAGAAGGTATACTGGAGAGAATTATTGGGGAGAATTTCCCCAATATGGCAAAGGGAACGAGCATCAAAATTAAGGAGGTTCAGAGAATGCCCCTCAAAATCAATAAGAATAGGCCCACACCCCATCATCTAATAGTAAAATTTACAAGTCTTAGTGACAAAGAGAAAATCCTGAAAGCAGCCCGGGAAAAGATGTCTGTAACATACAATGGTAAAAATATTAGATTGGCAGCTGACTTATCCACAGAGACCTGGCAGGCCAGAAAGAGCTGGCATGATATTTTCAGAGCACTAAATGAGAAAAACATGCAGCCAAGAATACTATATCCAGCTAGGCTATCATTGAAAATAGAAGGAGAGATTAAAAGCTTCCAGGACAAACAAAAACTGAAAGAATTTGCAAACACCAAACCAGCTCTATAGGAAATATTGAAAGGGGTCCTCTAAGCAAAGAGAGAGCCTACAAGTGGTAGATCAGTAAGGAACAGAGACAATATACAGTAACAGTCACCTTACAGACAATACAATGGCACTAAATTCATATCTCTCAATAGTTACCCTGAATGGTAATAGGCTAAATGCCCCAATCAAAAGACACAGGGTATCAGATGGATAAAAAAACAAAACCCATCTATATGTTGCCTCCAAGAAAAACTCATTTTAAGCCCGAAGACACCCCCAGATTTAAAGTGAGGGGGTGGAAAGAATTTACCATGCTAATAGACATCAGAAGAAAGCAGGAGTGGCAATCCTTATATCAGATCAATTATATTTTAAGCCAAAGACTATAATAAGAGATGAGGAAGGACACTACATAATACTCAAAGGGTCAGTCCAACAGGAAGATCTACAATTTTAAATATCTATGCCCCCAACGTGGGAGCAGCCAACTATATAAACCAATTAATAACAAAATCAAAGAAACACATCAACAACAATACAATAATAGTAGGTGACTTTAACACTCTCCTCACTGAAATGGACAGATCATCCAATGGACAGCAAAAGATCAACAAGGAAATAAAGGCCTTAAATGACACACTGGACCAGATGGACATAACAGATATATTCAGAACACTTCATCCCAAAGCAACACAATACACATTCTTCTAGTGCACATGGAACATTCTCCAGAATAGATCACATCCTCGGTCCTAAATCAGAACTCAACCGGTATCAAAAGATTGGGATCATTCCCTGCATATTTTCAGACCACAATGCTCTGAAGCTAGAACTCAACCACAAGAGGAAGTTTGGAAAGAACACAAATACATGGAGACTAAACAGCATCCTTCTAAAGAATGAATGGGTCAACCGGGAAATTAAAGAAGAATTGAAAAAAGTCATGGAAACAAATGATAATGAAAATACAACGGTTCAAAATCTGTAGGACACAACAAAGGCAGTCCTGAGAGGAAAATATATAGTGGTACAAGCCTTTCTCAAGAAACAAGAAAGGTGTCAGGTACACAACCTAACCCTACACCTAAAGGAGCTGGAGAAAGAACAAGAAAGAAACCCTAAGCCCAGCAGGAGAAGAGAAATCATAAAGATCAGAGCAGAAATCAATGAAATAGAAGCCAAAAAAAAAAAAAAAATAGAACAAATCAACGAAACTAGGAGCGGGTTCTTTGAGAGAATTAATAAAACTGATAAAGCCCTGGCCAGACTTATCAAGAAGAAAAGAGAAAGGACCCAAATAAATAAAATCATGAATGAAAGAGGAGAGATCACAACTAACACAAAGAAATACAAACTATTATAAGAACATACTATGAGCAACTCTACGCCAACAAATTTGACAATCTGGAAGAAATGGATGCATTTCTAGAAACATATAAACTACCACAACTGAACCAGGAAGAAATAGAATGCCTGAACAGACCCATAACCAGTAAGGAGATTGAAACAGTCATTAAAAATCTCCAAACAAATTGGAAAAAAAAAAAAATTCTCCAAACAAAAGCCCAGGGCCAGACAGCTTCCCGGGGGAATTCTACCAAACATTTAAAGAAGAACTAATTCCTATTCTCCTGAAACTGTTCCAAAAAATAGAAATGGAAGGAAAACTTCCAAACTCATTTTATGAGGCCAACATCACCTTGATCCCAAAACCAGACAAGGATCCCATCAAAAAAGAGAGCTATAGACAAATATCCTTGATGAACACAGATGCGAAAATTCTCACCAAAATACTAGCCAATAGGATTCAACAGTACATTAAAAAAATTATTCACTACGACCAAGTGGGATTTATTCCAGGGCTGCAAGGTTGGTTCAACATCTGCAAATCAGTCAATGTGATACAACACATCAATAAAAGAAAGAACAAGAACCATATGATACTCTCAATAGATGCTGAAAAAGCATTTGACCAAGTACAGCATCCCTTCCTGATCAAAATGCTTCAAAGTGTAGGGATAGAGGATAGAGGACACATACCTCAATATCATCAAAGCCATCTATGAAAAACCCACCGCAAATATCATTCTCAATGGAGAAAAACTGAAAGCTTTTCTGCTAAGGTCAGGAACACAGCAGGGATGTCCATTATCACCACTGCTATTCAACATAGTACTAGAAGTCCTAGCCTCAGCAATCAGACAACAAAAGGAAATTAAAGGCATCCAAATCGGCAAAGAAGAAGTCAAACTATCACTCTTCGCAGATGATATGATACTCTATGTGGAAAACCCAAGAACTTGCTAGAACTTGTACAGGAATTCAGTAAAGTGTCAGGATATAAGATCAATGCACAGAAATCTGTTGCATTTCTCTACACCAACAACAAGACAGAAGAAAGAGAAATTAAGGAGTCGATCCCATTTACAATTGCACCCCAAACCATAAGATACCTAGGAATAAACCTAACCAAAGAGGCTAAGAATCTATACTCAGAAAACTATAAAGTACTCATGAAAGAAATTGAGGAAGACACAAAGAAATGGAAAAATGTTCCATGCTCCTGGATTGGAAGAATAAATATTGTGAAAATGTCTATGCTACCTAAAGCAATCTACACATTTAATGCAATTCCTATCAAAGTACCATCCATCTTTTTCAAAGAAATGGAACAAATAATTTTAAAATTTATATGGAACCAGAAAAGACCTCAAATAGCCAAAGGGATATTGAAAAAGAAAGCCAAAGTTGGTGGCATCACAAATCCGGACTTCAAGCTCTATTACAAAGCTGTCATCATCAAGATAGCATGGTACTGGTATAAAAACAGACACATAGATCAATGGAACAGAATAGAAAGCCCAGAAATAGATCCTCAACTCTATGATCAGCTAATCTTTGACAAAGCAGGAAAGAATGTCCAATGGAAAAAAGACAGCCTCTTCAATAAATGGTGTTGGGAAAATTGGACAGCCACGTGCAGAAAAATGAAATTGGACCATTTCCTTACACCACACACAAAAATAGACTCAAAATGGATGAAGGACCTCAATGTGAGAAAGGAATCCATCAAAATCCTTGAGGAGAACACAGGCAGCAACCTCTTCGACCTCAGCCGCAGCAACATCTTCCTAGGAACATCGTGAAAGGCAAGGGAAGAAAGGGCAAAAATGAACTTTTGGGATTTCATCAAGATCAAAGGCTTTTGCACAGGAAAGGAAACAGTTAACAAAATCAAAAGACAACTGACAGAATGGGAGAAGATACTTGCAAACAACATATCAGATAAAGGACTAGTGTCCAAAATCTATAAATAACTTAGCAAACTCAATACCCAAAGAACAAGTAATCCAATCAAGAAATGGGCAGAGGACATGAACAGACGTTTCTGCAAAGAAGACATCCAGATGGCCAACAGACACATGAAAAAGTGCTCCATATCACTCGGCATCAGGGAAATACAAATCCAAACCACAATGAGATATCACCTCACACCAGTCAGAATGGCTAAAATCAACAAGTCAGGAAATGACAGATGCTGGCGAGGATGCGGAGAAAGGGGAACCCTCCTACACTGTTGGTGGGAATGCAAGCTGGTGCAACCACTCTGGAAAACAGCATGGAGGTTCCTCAAAATGTTGAAAATAGAACTGCCCTATGACCCAGCAATTGCACTACTGGGTATTTACCCTAAAGATACAAACGTGGTAATCCAAAGGGGCACGTGCACCCGAATGTTTATAGCAGCAATGTCCACAATAGCCAAACTATGGAAAGAACCTAGATGTCCATCAACAGATGAATGGATCAAGAAGAGGTGGTATATATACACAATGGAATACTATGCAGCCATCAAAAGAAACGAAATCTTGCCATTTGCGACAACATGGATGGAACTAGAGCGTATCATGCTTAGCGAAATAAGTCAAGCGGAGAAAGACAACTATCATATGATCTCCCTGATATGAGGAAGCTGGTGATGCAACATGGGGGCTTAAGTGGGTAGGAGAAGAATAAATGAAACAAGATGGGATTGGGAGGGAGACAAAACATAAGTGACAATCTCACAAAACAAACTGTGGGTTGCTGGGGGCAGGGGGGTTGGGAGTAGGGGGGTGGGGTGATGGACATTGGGGAGGGTATGTGCTTTGGTGAGTGCTATGAAGTGTGTAAACATGGCGATTCACAGACCTGTACCCCTGGGGATAAAAATATATGTTTATAAAAAATAAAAAATTTAAAAAAAATTCTGCACTGCAGAAGAACAATCAGCAAAATGTAAAGGCATCCTGAATACTGGAAGAAGATATTTGCAAACCATATTTCTGGTAAGGGATTAATATCGAAAATAAATGAGCAATTTCCATAACTCAGTAGCAAAACAAAACAAAATGAAATTCTGACAATTTTATTAAAAATATACAGAGGATAAATTGATTTTTTTAAAAGAAGACATACAAATGGCCAACAAGAACACAAAAAGGTGCTTAACATCACCAATCAACAAGGAAGTGTAGTTCAAAACTACAAGGCAATCACCTTTAATCTGTTAGCATGGTTGTTATAAAACAAAACAGTAGATAACAAACATTGGAGAGGAGAAAAGGGAACTCTGGTGCACTATTGGTGAGAATACATATTGGTTCAGTCATGGAACATATTGGTTTCAGTAATGGAAAACAGCATGAAGTTACCTCAAAAAATTACAAATAGAAATACCATATGATCCAGAAATCTCACTTCCAAATATATATCTGAAGAGATAAAATTATTATCTCAAAGAAATATCTGTACTTCCATGTTCATTGCAGCATTAACACAACACACCAGGACATGGAAACAAGTATCTATAGATGGATGACTATGTAAATAAAATGTGGTATCTATATTGGACAGAGTATTATTCACCCATATGAAAGAGGGAAATATTGGCATTTATGACAAATGGATGGACCTTGAGGGCATTATGCTGAATGAAGTAAATCAGGCAGATCATACTGTATGATCTCACTTAAGTGTGGAATGTAAAAACATCAAACTCATTGAAACAGTAGAATGGTGAATGCCAGGGGGATAAGGGTAGGGAAAATTGGGAGATGTTGATCAAAGGATACAAACTTGCAGTTATAAAATGAATATAAGTATTAGAGAGTCTAATGTATAGCATGGTGACTACACTTAACAATATTGTATTATACACTTGAAAGTTGCTACCAGAGTAGAGTTCTAATGTTCTCACCGTAATAATAGAGTGGTAACTATGTAAGGTGAAGAATGTTAAATAACAATATTGTGGCAAATATTCTGTATCAAATCATCACATTGTACACCTTAAACTTACACAATGTTATATGCCAATTATATCTCAATAGAGCTGTAAAAAAGGTACCTATAAAAAATCTAGGGGCACCTGAGTGGCTCAGTGGGTTAAAGCCTCTGCCTTCGGCACAGGTCATGATCCCAGGGTCCTGGGATGGAGCCCCGCATTGAGCTCTCTGCTCGGGGGGAACCTGTTTCCTCTTCTCTCTCTGCCTGCCTCTTTGCCTACTTGTGATCTCTGAGTGTCAAATGAATAAATAAAATCTTTAAAAAAATCTATAGCAAATATGGGGAGTGCTGTGAACTATGTAAGCCTGATGATTCACAGACCTGTACTCCTGGGGATAATAATACATTATATGTTAATAAAAAATTTAAAAAAATAGAAATGTTTTTCTGAACTTCAACAGTTAAAAAATGAATAAAAGTCGGCTAAAGATAGTTTTAAAAACACTGTTCTGAGATGGGGCACCTGGGTGACTCAGTGGGTTAAAGCCTCTGCCTTTAGCTCAGGTCATGATCCCAGGGTCCTGGGATAGAGCCCTGCATCGGGCTCTCTGCTCAGCGGGGACCCTGCTTCCTCTTCTCTCTCTATGCCTGCCTCTCTGCCTACTTGTGATCTCTGTCTGTCAAATAAATAAATAAAATCTTTAAAAAAAACACCGTTCTGAGAAATATGTATCTTTAAAAAATAATTTCCCAAAATAAAATCATAAATGCATTTTTACAACTGAAAAAAATCTAGAGCAGATATCAAACATGTTGGTGAGTTATTTGATGTTAGTCCAGAATTATCTTCCAAGCAATGAATTACACTTTCCTGAACATCCCAAATGTTTATTTCAAGGTAAGTGTGGGGGGTGGGGGTGGGGGAGCAGTACACTGAAAGTCCAAGTAAATTTTATCTACCAGCAAGCACAGGCATATTATTATAAATTATTATATGTTACTATAAGCAGTTAGCCAGGTAAGATTTATTTCAAGCAAGTGACCACTTTTTATTTCATAATAACTGTTACGATTGCACTGCTGTGCTTTTTTAAAAAATTCAATTAGCCAGTTTATAGTACATCATTCGTTTCAGATGTAGAGTTCAATAGTTTATCAGTTGCACTGCTGTGCTTTTGCATTGTGGCATAAATCCATGTTTTCACCTGATTGTTTAGAATTGGTTTCTGTATCCCTAGTAGGCTTCACTATGCCCAATCATCAGTAATGAAACAAAGATGTCCCTGATCACTCTTCCTGTTAAACATTGCACAAGAAGGGTGTTGTAGCTAGTTAAGAAGGCAAGAATAAAATGCCAAAAAATACAGGAAAGGGAGAACAAAATGTTTTTAATTCACAAAGGGATGCTATATGTCTAGATAATCCAAAGAAATTTATATAAAAATGTTAACATTAATGAGTGAATTTACCAAGAACACTAACTGCAAGATCTAATCTAAAGCTCAATTTTTTAGACCAAGATTATTTAATTTTTTCAGCAAAATATTTTTTTCAGTACCAATTTTGTGTGTGATGTTATTCTAAGTTTTGGAAAAGGTAGTAGACAGGTCTGTCTCCCACAAATATTTAATTCCAAAGTCTAAATCATTCTAGATCTGCACATGCTCTGTTTTACCTTTATTTATTTTTGTTGTTGTGGTCTCAGACCATCTAATTGTACCTCTAAAAAATATGCTTCAAAAGTGCTAGATTTTGATTTGGGACAAAATAATTCCTAAGACAATTTCCAGTGGCTGAGCTGGAGTCCTTAGGACCCAGATATATCTGATTCCTAAGTCTCTTTTTCCTTACAAACACACAAAGGAAATCAGCTCTCCTCTGAGACTATAGTAGAAAGATATTGTAGCAATTAAGTTTCCCCAGCTCCCAACTTTAGAATATCACACACACACACACACACACACACACTACATGCACATACATGGACACACACGCGCGCACACACATACACACACACACAGAATAGAAAAGTTCCCTCCTCCACTTGCCTCCTCATGGTCTCAGTATAGGTTTTAGATCACTCTTGCAGGACCAAAAGCATCACATAGACATGAATATGACTTAATCTGTGGATATGTCTTCAGCTACGTGAGGAACTCCTGCAGCTTTCAGGGTGAGCAGATTTCTGAATTGGGGCTGCGTTCTTTTTATTAAAGGAGTGGGTGCAAATTATGATAGCTGAGCTGGGAAGAGGCATAAGAGTTGTCATACACGGTTCTTCTCCTTACCTTTGGAAAAGACCCAGTGTACCCTACTATATAGCTGCCTTTATATACTGGCTTACGTACTCCATTTTCACTTTGGATAAAAATGTTAATGTTTCAGATACTGAAATATAATCCTTGTGGGGAATATTCTAAAGAGAAGTCATCAATCTCACTGGCTGTGTAAGCTAAAATGAGCATTTTCAAGATGCAGTGGAAAAACAAAACAAAACACGGAAGAGTGAAGACAGCCTTATTCCATAGTTTTCTGTTTCTCATCCACTTTTCCTTCCAGGCAATTGCTTCCATTTTATTTCATAGTTATAGTTGAAATATTTCTCAATTTAAAGTGCTTCTAGATTTCATTTCCTCAGCTTTAATATTTAAAAAATAAAGATATAAAATTTTATAAAAGACATAGACAAGCAGAACCAAGTTTATGTAGTCTTAAATTTCAGAGACACCTGGGAAGTGGCAGGGAGGTCACCTCTCATATGTCCAGGAGGTACTACTAATGTTGGCATTGATATTTTTTATTCAAAGAGACTATTTTCCTTTCAACAGCCCTCTATAGGACTATCCTTATTTCACTACTGGCACATTTTTTTTTCTAAATTATCACATTCTAGTCTAACATAGCCCACTTCTTCAGACTTTTGCATCTTATTTGCATCCATCTTATGCTCAAAACTTTGTTCCTACTTCCTCACATATACTATCACACCAAATAAATATTATCCTCCTTACTATTCATAAATATTTTGTTCATAAATATTTTCTATGGGCTTTAAAAATGTATTGAATATCTCTCTTTTATCCTAGAAAAATTTGTTTTGGAGCTTATGCAGGCTGGTAAATATTCATTTCTATGGCTCCCTGAAATTGTGATATAGGGTGAAAAAAAGGTACTCTGTTCTAAAAGAAATGTCAGTTGTTTTAGTTTAAGATGATGAGTATCTCCATTCACATTGGGCTAGACTCTAGAGTCCATTGGAAGAGACTCAGAACAACATTAATGTCTCATAAGTTACAACATTCCCAATGATTCTTCGCCCACTATTTATAGTGGTAGTGACCCAAGAACAGTAATCAGGGGCCATTTGATGATGTTAATAAAGAGATTATTATGTTTTTACATTTAAGACCATTCTATGATTCTTAGTTTTCTGAATTTAAGTTTATCCCAAACCAAAAGTGAGACATTTGTGCTAAAATTAACCATTTTAAATCATTGTAAGGTTAGTCCTCTAGTAAAAATGATTACCTGAGAAAGGTGAGCCCACAAGAACCATTGAAAATTGTTAACATTTTAGAATGGAATATGTATCCCTGACTATGATGATGAGCCCTTAGCCCTTAGGGCATATTTTATCAATTCTTGATCATACAGTTGGTGAGTTTGTGACCAACTTCAGCCTGGATAATGGACTGCAAATTATGATCACAAAACCATGAAATCCTAGACACAACAAGATCCAGCACATCCACTAAAAGTCAGGTTATCTGGTCAGAGTCTAATGCTTAAGACATGGACCCAAATAGTGTATATGTCACATAGTCAACATAAAAGACCTTATCCAGTGACTGATCTACAAAAAGACAAATTAGCCATTATAAAGAAAGAAAATCCTGCTGGTCAGTTACTCTTTGAGCCTTCTCCTCCTCCCCACCCTCCTCTTCCTCCCACTCCTCCTCCTCCTCTTCCTTCTCTTCCTCCTCCTTCTTTCTCCTTCTCCTCCTCTCCTCCTCCTCCTTCTTATTCTCCTCCTCCTCCCCCCTTCTTCCTTTTTCTTTTTCTGCTTACAGAACAATTCTATAACTGCTGTACCATGAACTTCCAACAGGTGTTATGTCATTCATAAATGGCACCAGTCTAACTCCAGCTTCATTCATCTTAAATGGCATCCCTGGGCTGGAAGAAGTGCATCTGTGGATCTCCTTCCCACTCTGCACCATGTACAGCATTGCCATCACAGGAAACTTTGGCCTTATGTACCTCATTTACTCTGAAGAAGCCTTACACAGACCTATGTACATCTTCCTCTCCCTTCTTTCCTTCACAGATGTGCTCATGTGCACCAGCACTCTTCCCAATACCCTCTGCATATTGTGGTTCAGCCTCAAGGAGATTGACTTTAAGGCTTGCCTGGCCCAGATGTTCTTTGTGCATACATTTACAGGGATGGAGTCTGGGGTGCTCATGCTTATGGCACTGGACCGCTATGTGGCCATCTGCTACCCCCTGCGCTATACTACTATCCTCACTAATGAAGTCATTGCCAAGGCTGGACTCCTCACTTTTCTTAGAGGTGTAGTACTTGTTATCCCTTTCACTTTCCTCACCAGGCGCCTGCCATACTGCAGGGGCAATGTCATACCTCACACCTACTGTGACCACATGTCTGTGGCCAAGATATCTTGTGGAAATGTTAGGATCAATGCTATCTATGGTTTGATGGTTGCCCTATTGATTGGGGGCTTTGATATCTTGTGCATCACAATCTCCTACACCATGATCCTTCGAGCAGTTGTGAGTCTCTCTTCAGCAGATGCGCAGCAGAAGGCCTTCAGCACATGTACTGCCCACATCTGTGCCATTGTCATCACCTATGTTCCAGCCTTCTTCACGTTCTTTACTCACCGGTTTGGGGGACACACTATTCCTCCACATATACACATTATTATGGCTAATCTGTATCTGCTGATGCCTCCCACAATGAACCCTATTGTGTATGGGGTGAAAACTAAGCAGATACGAAAAAGTGTCATTAGATTCTTGCTTAAGGGAAAAGATAATTCTCATAAAATTTAAGTAGAATCTTCTGAGACGTTAGAATTCTCTTAGCCAGGTTAAGATCAGCAAGACTGTAGGGAACTCTCCAAATGAAAGCAGGTATCTGGCCACAGGAAAGTTCCATGGGACTTTAATTCTTCTACCTCTTTTTAACGGGTATCACAATGCCCATTAGGCAGAGACTTTCTCTCCTGAAACCCCATGTTCTTCAAAGAATGAGCACACAGGGAGAGCAGCAGAGGGAGATTCAGAAGCAGGCTCTCTGCTGATCAGGGAACCTGATACCAGACGTGGGAACCTGATCACCAGACCCTGGGATAATGACCCCAGCTGAAGGGAGATGCTTAACTGACTGAGCTACCCAAGTGCCCCTTCTTCGAATACTTTTACTCATAGGGGACAGTTGTTGGATCACTAGGACTAGAGTTGAACTTTCTAAAAAAATTTAAATCTCTGGCAAACATGAGCCATGTTCTTCAATATCTGTGCTAGTTTATTTATCATAACGTTTTCTTCACCATTTGTAGTTCATTCTTCTTTCCAAGTTATTGTTTCATGCTTTATTTCCCAAGTTTGTCAACTGTATATCTAGCAGTGCATACATATGTTCATTAGAAAACTTCTAAACGATATTAAGTTATAGCATATTCATAATACCCAGAACGTATATCCTTCAATAACCAAGCTGAATAAATAAATAATTATGGTCTATTTCAAATATAATGTTGAGTGAAAGAGACAAAATAATATGTGTAGTGTTATTTCATTTAGATGAAGTTCACAAGCAGACAAAACTAATTTTTGGTGTTAGAAATGAGGATGGTGTTTAACTTCGGGAATGAAAGCCCAGATAATGATTGGACAGGGTATGAGGAATGCTTCTGAGGAGCTGCCAAGGATTTAGTTCTTGACCTGAATGGTAATTACAAAGTGTCCACTTGGTGATATTTAATGAGGCTGTACACTTACGATGTGTGCTCTTTTTTGCATGCATATTATAGTTCAATAAAATATTTATTTAAAATAATATGTCTTGAGAATGCTCTCTGATTTCTCTAAATTGTGAAACATTATCTTCCTTGCCTCCTGTTCTTTCTGCCTATGGCTTACAAGTATATATATTTAACTTCTTTCCATGGTATGCTAAATTTAGTATCAATAATATGTATATTTGTACAAATTATGATCAAATAACCCAGACAAGATAATCATTAAAAAAATCAAAACTTCCATCTTGAAAATCTCTTCCATCTACTTCCTTTCCAGAGATAACCTCTTAAAAATATTGTGTGTGTATGTGTATGGCTTTTTTCTTCTCTTTGGTGATTTCTTCTTTTACTACAAGTTATATTTGAACTTTAATTTGACTACAAACTCCCCTTTTATAGACAATGGGGATTGTAACTCAGTTGCAGTATCTGTCACCTGTGTGATTTATATATACATATGTGTGTGTGATTTATGTATGTGTGTGTGCATATAGTGTATACATGTACCTACATTTTATATATATATATATATATATAATATCTACATATATAGATATGTGTGTGTCTACAGTTTCCTTATCTCCCTACTACTTCCAACCTCAATGTTAATCAGATATATTTTTAACTTCCTGCTCTTTTTAAAATTTTATTTATTAGAGAGACAGAGAGAGAGAGAGAGAGCGCGCACAAGCAGGGGTAGCAACAGAGAGGGAGAAGTAGGCTCCTTGTTGAGCAGGGAGATCGAAGTGGGGCTCAATCCTAGGACCCTGGCATCATGACCTTTGCTGAAGGCAGACACTGAACCTACTGAGCCTTCCAGGCACCCCTTTAATTTCCTATACTTAAGATTATTATCACTAGCTATGAGTCTAGAAATCTTCCTAGATTTGTTTATCATTTCATTGCAATAGCTGAAAACTAATAAACAGTATTTGAATTATTATAGTTATACAAATATTGATATGATTATTGGGTATGAATGTATACTACTTTACAAACAGGTCAGGATTATATTGTTTTCTGTATCTGTTCAATGTCACCATCTTTATTATTTTTGCAGGAGAACATTTCCAATATCAATACTTTCTAGAGATATCTGATAATATATTTCATCCATAAAACAATGAACGATTTTCTATGGAAAAGAGGCAAGCAGAGAATTAGAAAATGACTTATAACAGAAAAGAATTACGATGGCAAAAATACGTAAGGGAAGGAAAATAAAGTTACAAAAATCTCACAGAAAGAGAAAAAAGGTAAGGCAATATAAAATATGAAAGAAAAATAAAGAAATATGGAAGTTCTTTCCAGGACAGCAGAAGTCTCACTTTTAAGATTTACATTAAAAGTGAAAACTGTTCAGGCAAAGAGAATTTTTCCAAATAACTACATAATAATATTTCCTATAACAAAATTAAAAATTTGTATTTTAAGAAGTAATCAAGCTATACCAAAATACCTAGAAAATTTGTAAAAGAGTCATACCTTAACATGCTACTGTCAAAGAAGATAAAGATAATGAAAAAATCCTTAAAAATTTCAGGTGGAAAACAAACATTAAAATACTAAAAAATTCAATTCATATTTCCATAATTGAAAGGGATCCCTACTAATAAATATTGATGCTGGAGGATCATAGAGCAATTTTCTTCCTTATGAAAAGAAGTAATTATTAGGCTGTAATCATGTTCTCAAAATAATAGTCAATCAAATATGTGAATGATAAAGTTAGTTTAGATATGCAAAAAATGAAGAAAGATGATCTACATAACAGCTTTTCTTAGTTATTTGAGGATGTGGTCCAGCAAAATCACAGAATAAACCAGAAGTTGCTAATACACGGAATTCAGACATTAGTGGTTTCAGTCTAGGAAAGGAATAAAAGAATTTCCACCACTCTGAATAAAGAAGATTGAAGATGAGAATAATTTCTTGTAGATCAGCTGTCAACAATTATTCTTGTGTTCATTAAATTTCTTCTGATTATATTAGTAGAAACTTCCACATTCATACACATTCTTTCTCTCTCCCTTCCTCCCTCTCTCCATATCAAGATTAAGTATCATTTACTTAGACACTACTAGCAGTTAACTTATTCTGGATGCTTTACATGCATATCTCTGATTTTTGAATCAATTCTGTAGATAGTCATTATCCACTGCATTTTATTTTTAGGGAGACTGAAATTTGGATGGGTTCTTTAATTTGTCATAGGCTACAAAGATTTTAGGTAGAGATCTGGAATTTGAACCTAGAAAACTCGTGTTATTTCTTTTTAAATTGTATTTCATTGAGGTAAAAATATTTCACATGAAATTTATCCTCTTAAAACATTTTAAGTGTATAATACATTTTGTTTATTGTACATACAATGTTGTACAACAGATCTCTAGCCCTTATTCATCTCACTTAACTGAAAGTTCATGATGGCTGTTTAGTAATTTTCCCCTCTCCCCTGTCTTGGGAAACAAACTTCTCCTCTCTATTTTTATGAATTTGGCTATTTCAGATACCTCATATATATGGAATCATGAAGCATTTGTTCCGTGACCAACATTTTTCACTCAGCATAATATCTTCATAGTTATCCATGTTGTGCATATTGCAAAATGTGCTTCCTTAAGGTTGCACTGTATTCCATTATACATATATACCACATTTTTTTTTATTCAACTGTCAATGGACATTTACGTTGTTTCCACATTTTGGTTATGATGAATAATGATGAATACTTATCTCTTTGAGATCCTTATTTCAGTTCTATTGGATAAATCAGAAGCAGGGTTGCTGTATCTTGTGGTGGTTCTATTTAAAAATGTTTGAGGAATGTCCATATTCTTTTCCATAATTGCTGAAATATTTCACATTCCTAGCAACAGTGCACAAATGTCCCAATATCTCTACATTCTTGCCAAGACTTTTTGTCTCTTGTTTCTTCAATAACAGCAATCCTGATAGATATCAGGTGACATGTCATTGTGGTTTATATTTGCATTTCCCTTATCATCTGATGATTAGTGATGTTGAGCATCTTTTCATATACTTGTTAGCCATTTGTATCTGCTCTTTGAAGAGACATCTATTAAAGACCTCAGCCCATTTTCTAACTTTCTGCTCAAATTGAGTTGTAGGAGTTCCTTATACATTTTGTATATTATCTTATGGTTTGCAAGTATCCTCTCCCATCCTGCAGGTTACCTTTTTGCTCTGTTGAGTCATCCTTTCATTCATTAACACCATTCCATGTTACATCTTCCAAAGATGGTATCTTATTTCTTCCAATGGTTAAAAACTTTTATCCATCCCTAGTCACTTCCTTTTCCTACTTTTCTTAAATATATGTTACTATTAGTATCTTCTTGAAATTTAATAGGAATGTCAGAAGGACAACAGAAGTATCTTCTGTATTATCACATAACCACATCATTTTTTTTTATTTTCAGCATAACAGTATTCATTATTTTTGCACCACACCCAGTGCTCCATGCAAGCCGTGCCCTCTATAATACCCACCACCTGGTTCCCCCAACCTCCCACCCCCGCCCCTTCAAAACCCTCAGATTGTTTTTCAGAGTCCATAGTCTCTCATGATTCTTCTCCCCCTCCAATTTCCCCCAACTCCCTTCTCCTCTACATCTCCCCATGTCCTCCATGTTATTTCTTATGCTCCACAAATAAGTGAAACCATATGATAATTGACTCTCTCTGCTTGACTTATTTCACTCAGCATAATCTCTTCTAGTTCCTTCCGTGTTGATACAAAAGTTGGGTATTCATCCTTTCTGAAGGAGGCATAATACTCCGTAGTGTATATGGACCACATCTTCCTTATCCATTCATCCGTTGAAGGGCATCTTGGTTCTTTCCACAGTTTGGTGACTGTGAACATTACTGTTATGAACATTGGGGTACAGATGACCCTTCTTTTCACTACATATGTATTTTGGGGGTAAATACCCAGTAGTGCAATTGCAGGTCATAAGGAAGCTCTATTTTTAATCTCCTAAGGAATCTCCACACTGTTTTCCTAAGTGGCTGCCCCAACTTGTATTCCCACAAACAGTGTAAGAAGGTTCACCTTTCTCTGCATCCTCTCCAACACACGTTGTTTACTGTCTTGCTAATTTTGGCCATTCTAACTGGTGTAAGGTTGTATCTCAATGTGATTTTGATTTGAATCTCCCTGATGGCTAATGATGATGAACATTTTTTCATGTGTCTGTTAGTCATTTGTATGTCTTCTTTGGAGAAGTGTCTGTTCATGTCTTCTGCCCGTTTCTTGACATGATTATCTGTTTTGTGTGTGTTGAGTTTGACCATAAGAAACCTGGGAATAAACCTAACCAAAGAGGAAAAGGATCTGTACTCAAGGAACTACAGAACACTCATGAAAGAAACTGAAGAAGACACAAAAAGATGGAAGACCATTCCATGCTCTTGGATCAGAAAAGTAAACATTGTTAAAATGTCTATATTGCCTAGAGCAATCTATACTTTCAATGTCATTTTGATCAAAATTCCACCAGCATTTTTTAAAGAACTGGAGCAAACAATCCTAAAATTTGTATGGAATCAGAAAAGACCCCAAATTGCTAAGGAAATGCTGAAAAAGAAAAACAAAACTGGGAGCATCACATTGCCTGATTTCAAGATTTACTACAAAGCTGTGATCACCAAGACAGCAGGGTACTGGCACAAAAACAGACACATAGACCAGTGGAACAGATTAGAGAGCCCAGAATATGGACCGTCAACTCTATGGTCAAATAATCTTTGAGAAAGCAGGAAAAAATATACAGTGGGAAAAAGTCTCTTCAATAAATGGTGCTGGGAAAATTGGACAGCTATGTGTAGAGGAATGAAACTCAACTGTTCTCTTACACCACACACAAAGATAAACTCGAAATGGATAAAAAGATCTCAATGTGAAGCAGGAATCCATCAAAACCCTAGAGGAGAACATAGGCGGTAGCCTCTTTGACATTGGCCACAGCAACTTCTTTCAAGATATGTCTTCAAAGGTAAAGGAAACAAAAGAAAAAATGAATTTTTGGGACTTCATCAAGATCAAAAGCTTCTGCTCAGCAAAGGAAACAGTTAGCAAAACAGAGTCAACCCAGGGAATGGGAGAAGATATTTACAAATGACAATACAGAGAAAGGGCTGATATCCAGGATCTATAAAGAATTCTTCAAACTCAACACACACAAAAGAGATAATCATGAGTGTTTCATAGTTTTCAGAGTACAGATTTTTCACCTCTTAAGTCAAGTTTATTTGTAGGTTGTTTTTTTTTGGTGCAATTGTAAATGGTTTTTTTTTTCAAATTTCTGGTAATTTGTTATTAGTATATAAAATGTTATCTATTTCTGCATATTAATTTTCTACCACATAACTTTGCTGAATTAATTTATTACTTCTCGTGGTATTTTGGTGGAGTCTTTAGGACTTTCCATGTATAGTATCATGCCATCTGCAAATAGTGAAAGTTTAACTTCTTTTTCAATATTGATACCTTATAGACCAATGGGTTTTAATGCAACAGAGTACCAAAGTTCATCGGCAACTTTTAAGATTTTACATTGCAACTAATCTTTAGAAAACTATCTAAAAAAATTTGGGGTATAGTATCAAAGAAGAATATCCACAATTAACTGAAAAATGTATTAAAATCTCAACTCCTCCCTCTTACAACTATATATCTACATGAAATCATACTTTCTTTATAAATATCAAATAAAATCATTTCAGCAGGTTACATGCAGAACCAGATTATGAGAATCTAGTTGTCTATTAAGCCAGGGATTAAAATACTGGCAAAAATGTAAAATAATATGACTTTTCTTACAATTTTATGTTCAAAAATATGTTTTTTTAATAAAATATGGTTTATGGTACATAGATTTATTATTGCTATTTTTAAATTACTTCCAAATTTTTTGCTTTAATTTTGAACATATACAATATATTTTTTCAATTTATTTATTTTCAGAAAAACATTATTCATTATTTTTTCACCACACCCAGTGCTCCATGCAAGCCATGCCCTCTATAATACCCACCACCTGGTATCCCAACCTCCCACACCCTGCCACTTCAAACCCCTCAGATTGTTTTTCAGAGTCCATAGTCTCTCGTGATTCACCTCCCCTTCCAATTTACCCCAACTCCCTTCTCCTCTCTAAAGCCCCTTGTCCTCCATGCTATTTGTTATGCTCCACAAATAAGTGAAACCATATGATAATTGACTCTCTCTGCTTGACTTATTTCACTCAGCATAATCTCTTCCAGTCCCATCCATGTTGCTACAAAAGTTGGGGATTCATCCTTTCTGATGGAGGCATAATACTCCATAGTGTATATGGCCCACATCTTCCTTATCATTCGTCCGTTGAAGGGCATCTTGGTTCTTTCCACAGTTTGGCAACCGTAGCCATTGCTGCTATAAACATTGGGGTACAGATGGCCCTTTTTTCACTATATCTGTATCTTTGAGGTAAATATCCAGTAGTGCAATTGCAGGGTCATAGGGAAGAGAATTTCAGACCAATATCACTGATGAATATGGATGCTAAGATTCTCAACAAGATCCTAGCAAACAGGATCCAACAGCACATTAAAAAGATTATCCACCATGACCAGGTGGGATTCATCCCTGGGCTACAAGAATGGTTCAACATTCGCAGATCAATCAATGTGATAGAACAAATTAATATAAGAAGAGAGAAGAACCACATGGTCCTCTCAATTGATGCAGAAAAAGCATTTGACAAAATCCAGCATCCGTTCCTCATTAAAACGCTTCAAAGTATAGGGATAGAGGGAACATTCCTGAACTTCACCAAATCTATCTATGAAAGACCCACAGCAAATATCATCCTCAATGGGAAAAAGCTTGCAGCCTTCCCATTGAGATCAGGAACAAGACAAGGATGCCCACTTTCACCACTCTTGTTCAACATAGTATTAGAAGTCCTAGCAACAGCAATCAGACAACAGAGAGAAATAAAAGGTATCCAAATTGGTAATGAAGAAGTCAAACTCTCTCTCTTCGCAGATGACATGATTCTTTATATGGAAAACCCAAAAGACTCCACCCCCAAACTATTAGAACTCATACAGCAATTCAGCAACGTGGCAGGATACAAAGTCAATGTACAGAAATCAGTGGCTTTCTTATACACTAACAATGAAAATACAGAAAGGGAAATTAGAGAATCAATTCCATTTACTATAGCACCAAGAACCATAAGATACCTGGGAATAAACCTAACCAAAGAGGTAAAGGATCTGTACGTGAGGAACTACAGAACATATACAATATTTATGGATATGAACCATAAAAACAAAAGCTCTTTAGAGTTTCAGTAAAGTTTAATAGGGTAAATTGGATAGTAAGACAAATGATTTTAAGAATCACTGATCTAATACATAAGAGTAAATTCAGCTATATCAATAATTTCCATGTGGTTTTTGTTTGTTATATCTCTTCTCTAAATTAAAATATAACTTATACAGAGTACAGCATAGAAATCTTAAGTATACCTATCTTACTGACAGACCCAACTATAGATTATTTCTATGGCTTTCATATGGTCCCCAAAGGTAACAACAATTTTGACCTCAGCATCATAGACTTCCTTGTATTTTTTGAACTTAATTTAATAGTAATAACACAAGATTTGCTCTCTTTTTTTGACCTATTGAATATCCGTTTTTATAATTTTTTATTAATATACAGTGCAATATTATTTTCAGGTGTAGAATTTAGTAGTTCATCACTTACATACAACACCCAGTGCTCACCACAATAACTGCCCTCCTCAAAACCTGTCACCTATTTAACTCATCACCCCACCCACTTCCCCTCCAGTAATCACCAGTTTGTTCTCTACACTTAAGAGTTTGTTTTTTGGTTTGCCTCTCTTTCTCTCTCTCTCTCTCTGCTTTTTTTTCCCCTCTATATTCAGTTTTTTTGGTTCTTAAACTCCATATATAAGTGAAATCATATGGTACTTGTCTTTCTCTGACTGACTTGTTTCACCTAGCATAACTCTCTAGCTATGTCCACATCATTGCAAATGGCAAGATTTCTTTCTTTTTTAATGGCTGACAAGTAATCCAGTATGGGGTGTGTATGTGTGTGCATGTGTGTATGCCATCTCTTCTTTATTTATTCATCAGTTGATAGACATTTGGGCTCTTTCTATAATTTAGCTATTATTGATAATACTGCTATTAATATCAGGGTGCATGCATAATTCAATTATGAATTAATTTTTTTATCACTTGGGTAAATCTCTAGCAGTGCAATTGCTGGATCAGGTTGTAGTCCCTTAGCAAATTTGTTAATTACAAATGATGTAAATAAAGGGGAGAGAAAAAAGTAATGACTCAGGCTACTATGAGTCTGATACCACCCAAGCTTTACATTCTTACTGACTATAAGATCATACACAAATAAAATAATAATTTCATAACCATATGTCTATATCTGTGTACTTGTATGTGAAAAGTGTACCTGGGGTTGGTAATGAAAACAAGATAATATTAATGAATATTAACAGTTTTAATATTTATTGAGAATTTTGTTTCTTTCTGTGTAAGGACATTTAGGATACAAATTGAAAGTATTTAAGAATGTCTCAGAAAGTTTCAATTACTCACACATTCATAGGTACTTTTATTAGTTTATTTCTTTTTCTTTTAAGTGAGGTTGGTGATGGATATTACAGCATTGTACAAATTCATCAAAAGTTCAGCTGTGTAATGCCTACATATCAAGAATATTTAGATACCCAAATTTTGAGATAAAAATGATGATGGTGATGATAACAGTGATAATAAAACACATGACTAATTATAAATGACTTTAATTACATAATGAGTCATGTCTATATATTTTTATTAATTTGGAAAAGAAAATTAGTTTGGAAGAAGATAAATAGAACTCTTAAATTCCATAATTTAGAGGTAACTTTTGATATGTCTTAAATAATAAATTCATATGTTTTGGAAAAAATGTTTGTATAATACCATATGAAAACATAAATTCTGCCATTTTCAGTTGACATAAGTAAGTGTTAACAGGATTATTCAGTAATATTATAACTAAATTAAAGTGCATCACATGCATTTATATAATTGACTTAACTATTTTCCTATTTTTATGCATATACCTACATTTTTTCTTATGATAAAAACTTTATTGTCTTAAATATCAAATGGTTTATACATCACTTTTTTCTTCAGAAAGTTCCAATTAAAAAAAGAAAAATTAAGTGTTTCAATTATTTAGGGCTGACTTAACATTTCAGTATGTGACAAAAACTCAAACCCAAATTCATCTAGTTCACTCAGCTGCAGACAGGTCCTATGTCCAGCACCTAAACCAAGGGCACAGTGCAGCCAAGAGTGGGATTTCTGAGTTTGGTTTAAAGTTCTCAGAGTTTTCCCAACTCTCAAAACCAAAGCACTATGGGAGTGACTAAGCTACTGGCAAGCCTATTTTGCCAATCTGCCTAGTTTCTTAAAGATGCAGTAGTCTCAAAGCTTAAAGAAAGTTCAGAAAAGCAATACATGAGCAATTCCAAGAACAAAGGGGGGAAAAGAAGGGTTTCTATTTGCTAAGATTTGCCAGATATGGCTACAAAACTGATAAACAAACCTTACTCGAGAGTGAAGGTCATTAGCCCAACTTGCCAGGACGACAAGATTTTGAATAAAAACGAGCAAATCAATTTTCATTGCAGGTACACCGTGAAGAAAGCAGTATGATCAGTACACTGAACTGCTTTGAGTGCATCACTATTTCTAAAGGACGATGGAGAGAACAGAGAACGGAATATAATCGTTCAGAGAGACAGAGATCTCAGACAGGAGGCAGAAACTCAGAAAGCTGCAGGGCCTTCGGGGAAAAGAAAAGAAGTCCGGACAGCATCAGGTCATCTCAGGCTGAAGGAATCTCGAAACCAATGGGCTGATCTGACTGCCTGGGGTGGGAGAGTGAGAGAGGTCTCCTCCTTTAAGTCACAGACGCATTCATTCAAGGCTGTATGTAAAGCAAGCCCCTGATGAAGACGATCTTTTCCCAATAGACACTGATTTTCCCAGGGGAAAAAAACATCCAGCACACCCCTCTCCAAGTGGGCTAATGAAAACCTTCATACGGTACACATTTAAAGAAATATGGTTCTGCAGAAGTTCTAATTTTGTGTTCTACGCACCCGCCCCGCCCCCCGGTCTTCTGTCATCTGCCTTTTTTCGGTAAAAGAAACATTCTCTAACTCCTACATCCTTGAACCATTTTCTCCATGGATTTCATTCCTTAAGACTGTTCCCTGAAGCTTACCAGCTAGATCTCTCTCGCCTTTTACAGCCCCCAGGGTCTCGATTACCAATCACCAATATGGAGCTGATAAACTTGTGAGTTCTCTAATTATAAGCCTCAGAAGTCACTAGTAGGCAGGCCCAGAACTTCTACCTGTATGCCTCAGAATTACAACATATGTGGTGACATTTTAAATAATGGGTTGAAGAACGTCCTTTTAATGGAGCTAGCCTGTCAAAGATTAGGTAGAGGCTGGAATTCTCTTGTCAACAGTCCTGCCCACCATCAGGTCCCCCCGCTCACTACATCTTCTGCTCTGGATTCCTACCGCCACACCTTGCACTCAGCTTCTTTAAAACAGCAAATCCTACAGGATCCTCTGCTAAGTTCTGTTGGTCCACATGGTCAGCATCCCAGGGAAGCCATGCTCAAATTTTACTTCCCACCAAAATGTGATGTTTTTGCTATTTGGAGAAACTACCCCTAAATTATTTATTCACTGAACTCCTAGGAACACCTAACACTGAGAGGCCTCTAATGTATAGAACTGAAGCCATGATTTTACATTTCTAGTTCTCAAAGACACACTTCGAATTTACCTTATTGTTAAGAGGAACTGGAGTTTTTAATTCTTTCAGGGAAAAAAAGCTATTTTTATTTTATGGAACGCCTAACACAAAAGGTTTACATTCCATCTTCTGGGAAGGGAAACTCCTAATAACTTGTTTCTTTCTAGTTCAGCTGCAGACTATACTAAGTCACCAAATTCGAAGGGAAGTTTGGCTTTTTGGTATTTGTGCTAGAGAATGGAAAAATGCATCATCTAATCAGCTTTTCTTGGGATAAGTCACCAGTGATAACAAGTCTGAAATACATCGCAGTTCAATTATCCTGCTTGCACTCATTACAGGTGGCAAACAGGTAAGAAAAGGAAGTCAGAATGCACTGTAACTTTCCTGGCCAGTTATTTACAAGGATGTTTTTATATACATGGTGGGATAAAAGCCACCGTAAGTGGAGAATATATCTGTAGATACAAAAATTGTTTGCTTTTCAGTCTATGTAAAATTAACTGTAGAATACTTGTCAGTCACACATGTCTAAATAAACATGAGCTGATGGTTAAACCAACCAAGTTTTTATGGATTTTACTAGAGATAGAAAGCTGTTCTAAGGAAGAACAGGCAGGTTCCATTTTAACTAGTTATCATAAAATCGGTGACACAGAGTCTCATGTATCTTTCCATTTTTATGCAATCTTCTCTCGCTGGAGAAATGCTTTGGGGGAAAAACTCATGGGTTGTGTCTTCCTTTAGTACACATGGAGACAAGGAGCTCTGGGAGGTTTCAGAGGCTCCAGGGCAAAACAATTTTAACACCCACCCACCCACCATCTATCCAGTTCTCTTTGCCAAGCAACTGGTTATCTTTTTATGTTAATGGCTAAGGCCCTACATGTAGGATGAAGGCAACTGGCTGATGTCAGGAGGCCTACACAGGTACAAGTTTGGAAATCATTTTTATCAGCTCCAGTGGGCAAAACCTACAGGCTAGCCATTAGCTGTCTGGTCACAAAGCACACTGCTACACACCCGAATCGACTTAGGGTAAACCACAGAAAAGTCATACAGGATAATTTTCTTCTCTCTTTGGTGAATAAACAGAGACCACCGTTGAAGGTGAGCGCTGACCACAGAAGCGTCCATGATTGGTCGTGGCAAAGAAGCTGTCCAGTAAAGTGGCCCATTACTGTCTAGGGCTGACCAGTATCAGTCTTGTTGGCAACCTGAGGAGCTCAGGATGATTTTATCTTATTTTAAAAGAAGTTAATCTTGAATTTATTCACTTTTTAAAGTAAGTCTAACTTTTTTTTTTTTTTAAGTCATCTCTACACCCAACGTGAGGCTCTAACTCACGACCTTGAGATGGAGAGTTGCACATTCTTCCGACTGAGCCAGCTGGGCACCCTGAATTTCTGCACTTTCAGTAAAACTGACCATGAAGGTTCACTAATGTTATGTTCCTTAATTCCCTTTGTGTTTTAAGAACTGCAAAATTTAAAAATGATTCAAAATCCTACAATGTCAACGACTTCACTTTCATACAAATAATGGAGCAGGAAATACGGTTTTGAAAAATCTAAAGCAATTATACGTTGAAAAATAAATGATGACAAAGGACAAGGATATTTGGCAAGTGGGTTCAGCTCATTCATTCAAAGGAATCCTAACAAGAATACATGTACAGCTATAGGCCTATTCAATTTTCTCCTAAAAATAAATATACAGGCAACATATCGAAAAATGGGCAGAAGATATGAACAGACACTTCTCCAATCAAGACATACAAATGGCTATCAGACACATGAAAAAATGTTCATCATCATTAGCCCTGAGGGAGATTCAAATTAAAACCACATTGAGATATTACCTTACACCAGTTAGAATGGCCAAAATTAACAAAACAGGAAACAACATGTGTTGGAGAGGATGTGGAGAAAGGGGAACCCTCTTACACTGTTGGTGGGAATGCAAGTTGGTGCAGTCTCTTTGGAGAACAGTGTGGAGATTCCTCAATAAATTAAAAATAGAGCTTCCCTATGACCCTGAAATTGACCTTATGATCCTATGACCCTTGGGTATTTACCCCAAGGATACAGATGTTGTGAAAAGAAGAGCCATCTGTACCCCAAAGATTATAGCAGCAATGGCCATGGTCACCAAACTATGGAAAGAACCAAGATGCCCTTCAACAGAGGAATGGATAAGGAAGATGTGGTCCATATACACTATGGAGTATTATGGCTCCATCAGAAAGGATGAATCCCCAACTTTTGTAGCAACATGGATGGGACTGGAAGAGATTATGCTGAGTGAAATCAGTCAAGCAGAGAGAGTCAATTATCAAATGGTTTCACTTATTTGTGGAGCATAACAAATAGCATGGAGGACAAGGGGTGTTAGAGAGGAGAAGGGAGTTAGGGTAAATTGGAAGAGGAGGTGAATCATGAGAGACTATGGACTCAGAAAAGCAATCTGAGGGGTTTGAAGTGGTGGGGGGGTGGGAGGTTGGGGTACCAGGTGGTGGGTATTATAGAGGGCACGGATTGCATGGAGCACTGATTGTGGTGAAAAAATAATAAATACTGTTTTTCTGAAAATAAATAAATTGAAAAAATTAAAATATATATATATAACATTATATAATACTATATTACTAATTTAGTTTATTATTATACTCAATATAAAGTATATTATATATACTTTATAAAGTATTTATAATATTTTATTATAAAAATATTATAAATACTTTTTATTACAATAAAAAACTAATAAAAAGCACAAATTAAAAAAAATTTTAAAAACAGAAAAATAAAAAAATATTAAAAAAAAGAATTATTTAAAAATTCTACTAGTCATTGGGAAGGGAGGAATAATAACGGTCAATCTAAAAAGAGGCAAGAGAGGAAATATAAATGGGTATCAGATGTAGAAGAGGAGTTTCACTTCCACTGACAGCTTAGAAACCTGGCTTATCTGAGTCAGACCTCAGAGAAGGGAGTCGGACCTCAGAGAAGGAAGTCAGAAGCTATACACTGATTGAGAAGAACTCAACTAAAATGTGTACCAACTTTTCCAAGCCTGAGTATGAGTGAGTCTGATAGTATGGGGGCGCCAGGTGGCTCAGAAACTGGACTTCACTTCCACTTGAATGTCCTTCTTCCTGTTTATCCACTGTGTGCTTGTGAGAAATGATGGCAATGGGGAAGTGAAGTAAAGAATGTCTCCCTCAGTGGTACTGACATAGGGGAGGGGAACAACCATCACTGTAAAGGTACAATGTCCCGCTAAGACCCTTCTCCTCCTTGGAAAATAAGAACCTTAAGGTACTGGGAAAGGGCAGCGAACTCTGTTGCCCCAAGTGCACACATAATGACCCATTGTGGCTGGGGAAAAAAAAATAGAAGGAAAAGATCCTCCACTCCCAGAGGAGATTGAGGAAATGTCTTACATCCAAATTCCTATACCAGTATCATTAGAACTATCATCATCATCATCGCCATTATTAGAGATATTCACTAGGTGAGGGCAGAAATTCTTTCTCACATAAGAGCTAATATCAGGAAGAGTTTGATCATCACAAGAAGGAGGTACAGGATCACTGAGAAAGCCCTATACTCAAGACACAGGCTCTTGAGGCTTACCTGACACTGAGGAAGAACCAGGACAACAGACAATGCCCTTCAGCCCCACCAAGTAACACCCAGCTGTCATCTACACTAGAGGAGATAAAAGCTCAGAAAGAGACCACCTCTGTGGTTTAAGTGCACCAGAAAGGCCCAAAGCTGAGGGTGGAGTAGGAAAATTAAGGAAACCTTCCATAGTCCCAGCCATCACCTTAGAAAAATTTGGGATAGGATACAATTAGGATAATTTGAAACCTGTGGTTCACAGACATAACTATAGAAATAAAAAATCCTTGATTCACCTCAACTCCTTAGTAAATGGATTCACTCACCATACTAACAGGCTAACAGAAGAGGCATGCCATTTTTTGGACATAAAAACTGCTTACCTAAGACAATAAAAAAAGATATTTCAAAAATAAGAAAAGATCAAGCTATCAGGAAATATAACAATTCTTTTATTTTCCTTTTTAAAAAATTTTCTATTTAAATTCAATTTAATTAACATATATTGTATTATTAGTATCAGAGGTAGAATTTAGTGATTTATCAGTTGTATACAACACCCAGTGCTCATCACATCACTTGCCATCCTTAAATGCCCATCACCCAGCTGCTCCATCCCCCCACCCACCACCCCTCCAGCAAACTTCAGTTTGTTTAATATGGTTAAGAGTCTCTTAACTGTGTAAGACTGATGAATCACAGACCTGTACCCCTGAAACAAATAACATATTATATGCTAATTTTTAAAAAGTCTCTTATGGTTTGCTTCCCTCTCTGTTTTTATTGTATTTTATTTTTTCATTTTTTCCATTTCATGTTTTTAAAATGCATGTAGAAACAAATAATACACTATATGTTAATAAAAATAATAAAATGCATGTAAAAAATAAATAAATAAATGAAAATAAATATACATATGTAAAAAGCTGTTATAATAAAACCTTTTCTGGGCTTATAGTCTACATCCCACCCAAATCTCTGCACTGTAAAAACGGAGTGGCCTTACCTCTGAGCAGTGCACCACTGCCCAGACAGAAGACTAGGAGGCCCAGCTTCACGCAGAGACCTTTTAGGAGGAGTCTGTTGTCACCGATAACTTCCCCTACCTCTCACCAATCCCACCTAAAGATTTATAAGCTTAGAGTAAATTCCCAATTACCACCCATAAAACAAATACAGGGCCTGTTGCATTGCTACCAGATTTTGCTTCAATCATAGCACCAACTACTTAATTACAATCACCGCTCTAAGAGTTGGTTGACAGAAATCCTATATGCAGTTTCCTAGTGCATCTTATGTCTTTGGTGTGGGGCAGGCAAAAGGGTCTGCAACATGTAATTGTCTATAAGAACACGTCAAGACCACCTGGCTGACCCCCTGTTCTAAGCGGCCTCTGGGAAACAGTAAAACCACAACTCCTTCTGTCAACCACCTCAACTTAGAGGGTCATGATGAATCTGTGTGACTTTCCATCACATCACTAAAGTCTTATCACACACACACACACACAAACATCACAGCAAAGGAAAAGAAGATGGAATAGGGTAGAAGAGAAACGTCTCTAAGCGCCCCCCCAAATTAAAATTTCAAAAACTCCTGAGATATGAGCCTCTACTCTGATTGTGCTCAATGACTCAAATTTTGAGGGAAAGAATAAACTTCCAAAGAGAGTAAGACTTTAGACAAAACCATTTAACACTGAGTTCACGAATCACCCTTTCAAAACATCTGTTTTGAACACATTACGAACTACAACTTGGAATCAGGAGTCGTTCTCAAAATTCTTTTCAGTAAAACCAAGATTTCAGATCCCTGCTAGGTACATAAGAGAGTTAATTTTCCAGGAAAAACTACCTAAAATCTATCCAGTAGGATTATTGCACAGTGGTGCCCACAGGACAATGGTTTCCGAGGGCTAGTCCTCATATTAAAAAGGGCCACAATAAATACATCTATATACTATGCCCCACTCGACCTTGACATCGTAAACACAAATATGACACGTCTTGCTTTAAAAAAGAAACTCCTGAGGAAAGAAAGGGATGGAAATCTCTACCAAGGCCACTTTAGTCAGAAACTGCAGTTGCTATTTCTGGTGCCATGAAGTACATCAACACAGAGACTTACCATTCCAAGCACCAAGGTGAACCAGTGACAAGGTTATCCCACTTCGCAATATTCCACGCAGATCACAGCTCAACCTGAGCTTTAGAAGAAGTTCCTAGTAGATGAGCTTTGAAAGGAAATCAACTGCTGGCGAACAAACCACTAGCGATCTTTAAGTTCATCATCATTACTAAGGGTTGAGGGGTGATCAGTAAGATGCTAGCAAACCCCCCCAGTCAATTCCAGTGCTTCTTGGCCATTTTTCACTCGTGATTCTTGAAGCATCACCAAAACATTTGCAAATGGAATTACAGACTCTTCCTTTTCCTGTCTGGGTAGCACCATGTTTCACTCTGATGTGGACTCCCCCACCCCCTGCAGTGTCCCACCCCAAACACTTGGCAATCCATGCAGCAGCCTATGATACACAAATCAGCCCAAATTCTAAACCCTCCCATGTCATTCCATAAAAAGGTCAAATCCTAATCACACGAAAAAAACATACCACTCTAGGAAATATTATTCAATTATCCTTCAATTTCCTGTCATAACTGATGAATCATCAATACACAGAGCACTAACTGTAATTCCAAACACCAAACCATGTGATCCAGTTTGCAAATGGACAACTGAGACAAGTCATACCTTGCCTCCAGCACACACACAGCCCAAATGGGAAGTTGATCTGCTTTTAGCTGCACGGGTGGTGGGATTTCTCTTAGCTTCTGCTTTTTAAAGCATTCACTCTTATTCTAAAATGGTATGCTATACACAAAACCATCAATTTTATTCCAGAATACATCATCTTAATGATAATAAAAAGCTTTTGTATGCACATACTGCCAATACATTTTAAAAGGCCCAAATTTTAACAAAGAGAATAGACAAATTCATCAGACAGGAGATAAGTTACTTTGGCTGAAAAAAATCTTTAAAAAACATCTGGATCAACATTCTGCTTGCAGGTTTCTACATATACTGTATATGTGGTGAGTGTGTACATGTGTGTATAGCTTTTTTGAAGGGAATGGAGTACGGTCTAGCCCCCTGCGCCATGGTTATGTAGGAACTACAGTGTTCTTTGCTAGCAAAACAAGAAGTGCAAGATCTGCATTTGCACCAACTCGATGCAAAGCCCCAAGAGCTTCCTGCAAAGTGAAGCTGGCACGGAGAATGCGGTCAATGTCTGTGGCGGGAAAAATTAATGGTGAAAGAATGGAGGGACTTGCTGATGGCTGGCCAGGAGGTGGTTCAAACTCAAGACTTGACTCTGCAGCTCTGGGACAGACAACTTCTCTGGTCTCTGGCCTGTCTGGCATTGGCTTCTGTGTGCCCTGACCCAAATCTTCAACCATTATGAAACTGGTTTCATACTTCGTTTGCTCACAAGTGTGACTGACTGCATCCTCCTCGCCTGCTACGAGTTTGGGGGGAATGTCCACACCTAAGGTGCAGTGTGACTGATCAGACGTTTTAGTGGAGGCCAGAGTGGCAGAGCTGCTCTCCCTTCTGGATTCCCTAGACTCAGGGTCACTTTTCTTATCCATTAGTAGGCCATTGCCCGGATCCCCAATGGTACTACTTTCAATGGCATCTACTCCAGCACCATCTGAAGCATCTGGTAACTTCTCTGCCCTCACCGATACAGATATGGTGTGATGAAAGTTGACTTGTGAACTCTCTTCATTCTGGGTAACTGTAAGATGCTCACTTTGGGTCCATATTTCAGAAAGGTCCTTAATAACTGTTTGGCTCTTGGTTACCATTTCAGACTGACAGATAACTTCCCCAGATGTATTTTCTGAAGATTGTTTATTACTAATGACCAGAAGTTCATGGAGTTCCTTCAAGGCTACTGTTAGAGATGAGCAGGATTCCTCTGCTGACTCCACAGAGGGCTGACAACTGCCACAAAGACTTAAGGAGGGGGAGCAATCCCCATCTTCTTTACCTGTTCCAGACATTTCAATGTTACTGTCTGGGAGCTGTAAATCCTGAGTGCAAATGGAATTACTCAAAATTTCAGACAAAGGGTTACATTTTGATGGTTCCACTTCCATCAAGGGATTATCAAAGCTGAGAGAAGATGCCCCAATGTCCCTGACACTTGCCTGCTGACCATATGCGGAATTACACAGAGCAATGAGGGATTCTTCAACTGTATCTACTTCCTTAAGTGTTTCTGAATTCGAGCAGCCAAAGCACCCTGAAGGTTGAGTATTTTCTTCTGTACCCGAAAGGTCCACATTCTGTTGTAGCCTGTCTCCTTTCACTGCCGTTTCCAAATCAACACTTCTTTGCTGATTCTGTTGCCTTTCTCCAAAAAGCTCAGAGTCCTCTATGTTGCAGAGATGTTCTTGGTCATTTAGAGCATTTGGTTGTCTAACCCTGTGCTGTTCATTCCCTGGTTCCTTGTGCCTCCGAAGGCCACTCACCTGAGGCAGGTTCTGATTATCTGGATGCCGACCCTTCCCACCTAGAAGCTCTGGTTGTTCTTGCACCCTAGTGGTTGTGACAGGTACACTACCTTGCTGTCTTGTGTGGAGATGAGATCTTGGGCCCTGGGTGCTTCTTTCAGCAGATTTCTCCATGTTATCAGTAACAATGGCTTCTTCGGAGGAATTCTGCAAAGGCGGAACTGGACTGTGGTCTGCTGAAGAAGCACTATCAGGAAGATCCTGGAGAGGAAGATGTTCTTTCTTTTCAGAGGTTATCTAGAATTCAGCTGAAGCCTTCAAAGCCTTCACAGCTTCAGGTTCGATGCTGTCAGGGTCACTGGGCTTGATAGGGCAGACTGAAGCAGAGCCAGAGTGAGCAAGACTCATAGGATTACCAATCTCAGGACTCTGTCCTAAAGGATGGGCTGGATGTTTACATCCATCTGAAGCTGGTAATTACCAGTGAGGTAATTTCTTTACCACTTTTCTCTGGCCTGGGGCCCACTCCAGCTGCAGTACACACACTACATGCATCATAGCTTCTGACGCTCTGCGTCCTCTACGGAATTTTGAAGAGCTTCTGCTAGTTCCTGGTCTGCAATCTCCTCTGGCCGCATGGCCTCTCGCCCAGCCCCATATGCCAACCGGGCATACTCCGGTAACTCTCCCTCGGGGAGAAAGGTGGTCTGAGAGCCAGTGGTGCTGATCACGAGCACATTTTTCTTGAGGTCAATGGAACACTGATGCTGCTTTAGCATGTCCAGACCCAGAAGTATGCCCATGGGCTGTTCCTCAAGTATAGAGAATGAACACGCCAGGAAATCACCTTCAATCTGAACCTGAGCTTGATGTACCCTTCCAATAATTTTCTGGGTGCCCACTCCTTTGGCGATCCCTGCCCACCGATGGTTCACCAGCCTCATTATGTTACACCTTTCTGCACAAGCTTGGCTCATAATAGTCATCTGGGCACCTGAGTCAATGAATGCTTTCACAGGGTGTTCGTTTACTTTGCAGTTAATATAAAGCATCACTACTTGGCCAAAACTTTCAGGAGCTTCTTCCATAGCTATGGTCATGTTTTCCTCAATGTTCTGTTGCCTTATATCTTCTTCTATTTTTGCCTGAGCTTCAAAATCAAAAGGGTCAGCAGAAAAGAGATGAATCCTTTCTTGCTCTCTCTGGGTTCGGTCCTGCTGCTGCTCCACCAGGACCCTAGAAAATTTCTCAAGGTTTCCACTGAGCAGAGCATCTGCCAAGGGCGGGTTGTGTTCCTTCAGCAAGGACAGCTCATGGGGGTTGGCCAGCAGCATGTCTCAGAGCAAGGCCGGATTGTCCAAGCCCTGAGGAGATGAAGCTATGTCTCCAGGAGATGAGTGGGAATGCTGTGCTGGTGGCTGGCGCTGCCAGGAGCCTAACGTGCCAGGTAGGCTATACTACGGAAGTCTATGCGGGGTAAGTTTGGGAACTGCACTGGAGGTCAAGGGTCGGCGTTCTCCTTCTGTCCTAAAATCACAACGTCCCCATCTTTCAAGCCGTAGGAAGCCAGCAATCTGTGGTTGTATGTGAGAGGTCTTTCAGCATAGACAATCTGGCTCTCCGCTGCGTGGATGCCGGACTCTAGCTCTCACAGCGCGCGGAAATTGTGCAGCTGGAAGTCCGCCTCGACCTGGCGGGAAAAAGTCACCTCGCAGAGGTCCCTCCTCACACAGTACACGGTGAGCAGCATGGCCCCGGGCCCGACCCAGCTCGGCTCGGCCCAGCCTCGGCGCTGGGCTGCGGGGCGGCGGCTGGGCCTGGCTGGTGATGCGGGCGAACGGTGCTAGCTCCTTGCTCGCTCGCCCACTTGCTCCTTCCCTCCGTCACACATGCTCAGTGACTCACTCCCTCCCGCCCTCACTACCAAGCACGGCGGCCGCCACTCGCCTGCGACTCCGTCTGCCTGCTTCTATATTTTTATTTTGAAAGGTTTTATTTATTTAGAGAAGGAGAGAGAGCATGCATAAATGAGTTTGGGGAGGGCCAGAGGCAGAGAGAGAATCTCAAGGGGACTTGGTACTGAACCTGAAGCTCCACTTGGGGCTTGAGCTTATGATCCTAAGATCATGACCTGAGCTGAAATCAAGTCAGACATTTAACTGACTGAGCCACCCAGGTGCCCCCAATTTTTTTTTTTTAAGAGAAAGAGTGCAAGTGAGGCTGGAGGGGCAGAGGGAGAGAAAAAGCTTAAGAAGCCACCCCCATGTATATGTATTTTTTTATTTCACAAGCTATGTTACTACAACAAATACATAGCATTTTTGCACTGTTTCCCACTATTATTTTATTGAGGTGAAATTCACATACCATCTAATTACTCATTTAAATCAATCAACATTTATGATTGAGTGGCTTTGTACATTTACAATGCTGTGCAACCAATAGAACTATATAATTCCAGAAAATCTCCAATGCCAAGCAAAAACAAAACAAAAAAATGAAAAAACAAAACAAACAAACAAAAAATAACCCCCTCCATAATCATTAACCTCACTCCATATTGATTCATCCTTCCAGGTCCAGACAACAGCTAATTAGCTTTTTGGTTCAATGGAGGGATTTATTCTGGACATACCAAATAAATGGATTCATACATATCTGTACAATACATAGTTTTTGTGTCTGGCTTATTTCACTCAGTACAGTATTTACATAGTTCATCTATGTAAAAGCACATATGGGTACTTTATCCTTTTTGTGAATGAATAATAATGCTGTATATGAATATGTCTCAAATCGTACATCCATTAGGCTGCTGATGGACATTTCTGTTCTTTCTATTTCTTGGCTAATATTGCTATTGTGAACATTGGTGTACAAATTGTTTTTAGGAGTCACATGGTAATTGTGTTCAATTTTGTGAATAAATATCAAATTGTTTTCCACATCTCATGTATAGATTTACATTCTCATTAACAATGTATGAGGATTCCAGTATTTACACAAAATCTCCAACCCTGGCTAATTTATAAAATACAGTCATTTTAAGGAATATAGGGTGTCTTATAGTGGTTTTGATTTTATTCATCTAATGACTGAGATTGCTCTTATCTTCATGTGCTTGATAACAATTGCATATCTTCTTTCTTAAATGATTTTATTTATCTATTTGAAAGAGAGAGAGAGAGAGAGCCTGAGTGGGGAGAGGGGCAGATAGAGATGGAGAGGGAGAAGCAGATTCCCTGCTGTGCATGGAGCATGATGTGGGGCTCAATCCCAGGACCCTGAGATCATGACCCAAGCTGAAGTCAGATCCTTAATCAACTGAGCCATCCAGGAGCCCCCAAGGCACATCTTCTTCAGAGAAATGTTTTTTCAAGTCCTTCATCCATTAAAAAAAAATTGAGACACATTAGAAAGCAAATAGACAAATGACAGGAGTAAGTCCTATGTTATCAGTGCTTCTATCAATGCATGTGGATTAAACGCTAATTTAAAAAAAAAAACAAAGATTGGTTTTATGCCAGTACCATGCTGTCTTGGTGATCACAGCTTTATAATAAAGCTTGAAATCAGGTAACATGATGCCCCCAGCTTTATTTTTGTTTTTCAACATTTCCTTAGCGATTTGGGGTCTCTTCTGATTCCATACAAATTTTTGGATTATTTGCTCCAGCTCTTTGAAGAATACCGGTGGAATTTTGATCGGAATGGCATTAAAAGTATAGATTGCTCTAGGCAGTATAGACATTTTAACAATGTTTATATACATTTAACAATGTTTATTCTTCCGATCCAAGAGCATGGAATGGTCTTCAATTTCTTTCATGAGTGTTCTGTAGTTCCTCGAATACAGATCCTTTACCTCTTTGGTTAGGTTTATTCCCAGGTATCTTATGGTTCTTCGTGCTATAGTCAATGGAATCGATTCTCTAATTTCCCTTTCTGTATTTTCATTGTTAGTGTATAAGAAGGCAGCTGATTTCTGCACATTGACTTTGTATCCTGCCATGTTGCTGAATTGCTGTATGAGTTCTAGTAGTGTGGGGGTGGAGTCTTTTGGGTTTTCCATATATAGAATCATGTCATCTGCGAAGAGAGAGAGTTTGACTTCTTCATTACCAATTTGGATACCTTTTACTTCTCTTTGTTGTCTGATTGCTGTTGCTAGGACTTCTAATACTATGTTGAACAAGAGTGGTGAAAGTGGGCATCCTTGTCTTGTTCCTGATCTCAACGGGAAGGTTGCAAGCTTTTTCTCATAGAGGATGATATTTGCTGTGGGTCTTTCATAGATAGATTTGATGAGGTTCAGGAATGTTCCCTCTATCCCTATACTTTGAAGCGTTTTAATCAAGAACAGATACTGGATTTTGTCAAATGCTTTTTCTGCATCAATTGAGAGGGCCATGTGGTTCTTCTCTCTTCTTATATTAATTTGTTCTATCACATTGATTGATCTGCGAATGTTGAACCATTCTTGTAGCCCAGGGATGAATCCCACCTGGTCATGGTGGATAATCTTTTTAATGTGCTGTTGGATCCTGTTTGCTAGGATCTTGTTGAGAATCTTAGCATCCATATTCATCAGTGATATTGGTCTGAAATTCTCTTCCCTATGACCCTGCAATTGCACTACTGGATATTTTCCCCAAAGATACAGATGTAGTGAAAAGATGGGCCATCTGTACCCCAATGTTTATAGCAGCAATGGCCACGGTCGCCAAACTGTGGAAAGAACCAAGATGCCCTTCAACGGACGAATGATAAGGAAGATGTGGTCCATATACACTATGGAGTATTATGCCTCCATCAGAAAGGATGAATACCCAACTTTTGTAGCAACATGGACGGGACTGGAAGAGATTATGCTGAGTGAAATAAGTCAAGCAGAGAGAGTCAATTATCATATGGTTTCACTTATTTGTGGAGCATAACAAATAGCATGGAGGACAAGGGTGTTAGAGAGAAGAAGGGAGTTGTGGTAAATTGGAAGGGGAGGTGAATCACGAGAGACTATGGACTCTGAAAAACAATCTGAGGGGTTTGAAGTGGCAGGGGGTGGGAGGTTGGGATACCAGGTGGTGGGTATTATAGAGGGCACGGCTTGCATGGAGCACTGGGTGTGGTGAAAAAATAATGAATAATGTTTTTCTGAAAATAAATAAATTGAAAAAAAAATAAATGCCAAAAGAACCCCCCCCAAAAAAAACCAAAGATTGGAAAATATCTGCTGACCACCTCAATTTGACACTGTCTAGACGTTCTAGACAGGACAACTAGGTAGGAAAATGAGAGGAATATTACACTTGTCCTTCCCTTGGATTCCTTGAGATAATCAGCATCATTTTTTCAGCTGGAAATCATTCTTGAATCCAAGATTTCAAATATAATTTCATCACTTTTTATTTTGAATTTTCATTTTTACCAGATGCATTTATACTAAGTGAAAATTAGTATTAATGTTTATTTTCCTTAGTTCTGACATATGCAGTGTTTGAGAATATAATCAATGAATAAATATGCAAATTAAAAACAGACTTCACCACTGTCTTAGTTGCCCTTGATGTCCAGCTTCAGTACCTTATATAAGCCCTGCCTGAGCTCCTTGTTCTTGAGTGCATACACCATGGGGTTGAGGGCAGGAGGAATGACATTGTGTAATACATTAAGTAGAACTGGGATGAGGGGAACTGTCATTGTTACACTGTGGGTGATGGAAATTACTACGATGACAGTGTAAAAGAACAAGATTAGGATGAGGTGAGAAGTGCAGGTACTTAGAGCTTTGGATGCAGCTTCTGCTGAGTTCAGCTTCAGCACTGAGTGAAGTATCAAAGCATATGATAAGAAAATCAAACCCAGATCACTCCCCATCAATGCCCAGGCCAGAAGTACCTGGTATATGCTATTGATGGTTCTGTCATCACAGGATAAGCTAGTGACTCCAAGATTAGAGCATAGGCAATGCTCAATTTTGTTCTGTGAGCAGTAGTGTCTCTTAGAAGCCAACACTGGCACTGGGATGGCAGCCAGGCTAATTCTGAGTGCCATGAGCATGGTTGCTTTGACCACAAAAGATTCAGTAACTATTGATGGATAGCGTAGAGGTCTACAAATGGCAACATATCTGTCTATAGCCATGCAGACAAAGATACCTGATTCCATGCCCACAAAACAGTGTATGACATACATCTGAGCAAAACACTCAGGGAGACTGATGGCCTTAGCACTGAACCATAAGATCGCCAAAATCTTGGGCATGATGGTGGTGGCCAGTCCCATGTCTACCACAGCCAGGATCCCCAGGAAAGAGTACATAGGCTGGTGCAGTGTGGCCTCTTGTTTGATGGTGATCAGGATAAGGATGTTGGCAGTGAGAGCCAAGAGGTAAAGCAGAGCCAGGGGCAGGGAGATCCAGTGCTGCCAGGTATGAATGCCTGGGAATCCCATCAGAATGAACTCAGAGACTTGAAACTTAGAGATGTTGGAATCTCTGGGATCCTGGAACATTTTCACTAAGAGAAAAAATATATATATATTCAAAGTTACTATTCTATTCTATTAACTCTCAGATAGTACTTGAAATGGAGTTACCTAGGTTCATGATACCAAATGGGGATTTGTGTTCATTATTCTCATTCCACTACTAACATTAATGGTATACTATTATAAAACTGGAACTGTGATAGTGCATTTCATATTATAAGTCATTTAATCTCAAAAACACTCTATAAGGTGGGACATAAGATTGCCACTTGGGGTCGCTGAAGTGGTTTAGTCTATTAAGCAACTGCCTTCAGCTTAGGTTATGATTTCAGGATCATGAGGGAGTGGTGATGCAACATGGGGGCTTAAGTGGGTAGGAGAAGAATCCATGAAACAAGATGGGATAGGGAGGGAGACAAACCATAAGGATCCTGAGATCAAGTCCTGCATCAGACTCCTGCTCAGCTTGGAGCCTGCTTCTTCCTCTCCCTCTGCTGTTTCCCCTGCTTGCTTTCTCTTTCTCTTTCTCTCTCTCTCTCTCAAATAAATAAAAAATCTTTAAAAAAAAAAGATTTATACTCTCTCATCATTGAGTAATAGAACATTATAGTAATCTGGATCTTGCTTATTATCTTCCATATTAAGTCATGGAAGCTCGACAAAAAGCAAACCATTTGATATCATAGCCTGGTCTTTATTTATTTTTTTTAATTTTTATTTATTTTTAAAATTTCTTTTCAGTATCCAGAATTCCTTGTTTATGCACCACACCCAGTGCTCCATGCAATACGCATCCTCCATAATACCCACCGCCAGGCTCATCCATCACCAGTTCTTTAAATTTGACTTTGCTAATGGATTGTTTTCTTTGTAGACCAGATGCAAGTCTCAGAGTAGAAACTTTCATGCATGGAGTCTTCTCAGATGATAGATAAGGTCATGGATTTGAGTATTTCTTAAATAATCACAAATATTATTTGTCATTAAAATACATAAGTTCAGTTAGTATTTCAATTTTATATGCAATAAAGTGATATCCAAAATGCTAGTTGCCTGTCTAAATCCCTGCAACTATAAAAGAGATAATATGGTTCGGAAATATCAGTATTTTAAAATCCGTTTTTTCTGGTTTTGTGTAACTTTTCCCCTTTTGGACATGGTTTAAACAGTATAGATAGCCACCTTATAATTAATAAGGCAGAAGTGAAAACAAAAAACAAAAGACAAAAACGGACAAACCAATGAGTTTGGGGTCAAGGTTTTGTTTAGAAGTTCTGCTAAAATCAAATCACTCTGTATAAGACACTTTTTGATATAGTATTTTATTAATATTTTAATTTAAAATGAAGGCAGATTATATTGTATGTTTTATCAAAATGTACACTATTAATTATTTATTTCTTTGTAAGTATTTCATATATTAAGGATACAACATAAAGAACATTGAAAAATTATTGTGAATTAAAATTACATTATGTACAGAAAGGCAATGCAATTTATTCGCCTAGTCCCGATATTGGCACTCTATACTCCTTATAACATAATGAACTAAGTAAATGAAAAAAGATGTAACTATGAATTTTTAATTAATAAAATGTACCAATATTTTTAACAAAATGCTAAATTTCAAATTAAAAATACCTGAAAATGAGGGATGCCTGGGTGGCTCAGTCATTAAGTGTCTGCCTTCAGCTCAGGTCATGATCCCAGAGTCCTGGGATCAAGCCCCACATCTGGCTCCTTGCTTGGAAGGAAGCCTGCTTCCTCCTCTCCTTCCCCCCCTGCTTGTGGTCCCTCTCTCACTGTGTCTCTCTCTGTCAAATAAATAAATTAAATATTTTTTAAAAACACCTGAGAATGAAAGAGATAAATGATCTCAAGATCCTTAAAACTGCAAACTGATGCTATAGTGGTTTGAAGATATACTGTATAGGATAGAAAATCTAGTGTCTATGATTTGGCATTTTTACATCCAAACCTGAATAGTGATATAGCTTTGGCCTTGCTATTTTTAGTACTAATACTGAGAGTCCTTCATCAGTTCAGATCAATGGAATAGCTTCAAATTTAAAGACAAATAGAAAGACTGTTTCTAACTTTCCAAAGAACTGAGGATTTATATTAGTGTTTTGTTCATTAAGCCAATATACATATCTACCCAAAAAGAAAAGGAAACAGTCAACAAAACAAAGAGGCAATCTACGGAATGGGAGAAGATATTTGCAAATGACAGTAAAGACAAAAGGTTGATATCCAGGATCTATAAAGAACTCCTCAAACTCAACACACACGAAATAGACAATCATAACAAAAAATGGGCAGAAGATATGAACAGACACTTCTCCAATCAAGACATACAAATGGCTATCAGACACATGAAAAAATGTTCATCATCACTAGCCATGAGGGAGATTCAAATTAAAACCACATTGAGATACCACCTTACTCTAATTAGAAAGGAAAAAATTAGCAAGAAAGGAAACAACATGTGTTGGAGGGGATGTGAAGAAAGGGGAACCCTCTTCCACTGTTGGTGGGAATGCAAGTTGGTGCAGCCTCTTTGGAGAACTGTGTGGAGATTCCTCAAGAAATTAAAACTAGAACTTCCCTATGACCCTGCCATTGCACTCCTGGGTATTTACCCCAAAGATACAGATGTCATGAAAAGAAGGGCCATCTGTACCCCAATGTTTAGAGCAGCAATGGCCACAGTTGTCAAACTGTGGAAAGAACCAACTTGCCATTCAACAGATGAATGGATAAGGAAGATGTAGTCCATACACACTATGGAGTATTATGCCTCCATCAGAAAGAATGAATACCCAACTTTTGTGGCAACATGGACGGGACTGGAAGAGATTATGCTGAGTGAAATAAGTCAAGCAGAGAGAGTCAATTATCATATGGTTTCACTTATTTGTGGAGCATAACAAATAGCATGGAGGACAGGGGGAGATGCAGAGGAGAAAAGAGTTGAGGGATATTGGAAGGGGAGTTGATCCATGAGAGACAATGGACTCTGAAAAACAATCTGAGGGTTTTGAAGGGGCGGGGGGTGAGAGTTTGGGGGAACCAGGTGGTGGGTATTGGAGAGGGCACGGATTGCATGGAGCACTGGGTGTGGTGCAAAAACAATTAATACTGTTACACTGAAAAAAAAAAAAAAGCAAAGGCATGGTATTTGGGTCATTTATATCATGGTTTATCCCAAGAGATTGGAACTTAAATGCCCTCAGTACATATGTGTTATATGAAATAATACTGGAGGAAGATTAAACAGTTTATATTCTCATGATCCCTTCATTATTCATGAAGAAGTTTGAGCTATTAACACACATATTAACATATGAATTTATATTAAAAATGTAAAGGAATCATGGTAATGGAGAATCATGTCAAAACATAAAGAATTAGAAGAGAATAACAGATATTTTATCAAAACCAAAATAAAGTTAAAAAAATAATAGATACTAGCATGAAAAAGACAATGCATATACATCCATAAATGCAATAATTATTATAGAGTACATTTGCATATTAAAAAAGGAATTTTCAGATTAAATTTTTAAAATTGCATACTATTTCTAAGGAACACTAAAATATGAAGAATGAATTAGTTTTTCTTAAACAATTTAACAACATCAGTATTCTATATTTTTAAAGCACTAATACAGTTGAAAATAATTATATAGTGATACATGGAACAATTTATAGGATAGTATAATATTTGTGACTCACTTGAATCTTAACACTTAACCTTAACTTGAAAGAAATTTGAGTAGGAAATTGCAAATATAAAGTTAGGGTGAGAAATTTTAAAATATATTTCTTGAAACAAATACATAAACAAAAGTTGATAATGACATAAATCTGGTAGCAGTATTAACAATGGTATATCAAAGGGTTTAAGTATATATAAGTGTAAACCTATATGCAAAAAATAGGAGATTATAGACCATTTTAAACACACAGTATAAGTCATGTTCTAGATAAAAAATGAGAATTAACAAAAAATTAACATACTACAGACCATAAAAGAAACAAAAGAAGTGCATATATTTGAAAAGATTCCGTAATAGTATGAAGCAATAATGTTTCAAATATAATAGAATAATGAAAATGGCCATAGAAAATAGAATAGAAAAATAATGAGAAAGTTAAAACTTTGGAAGTATGGTTAATAAATTTGTAAATTTAATAAACATTTGTCAATCTGTAACTTTAAATGAACACATTACAAAAAATAGTAGACCAATGAATTAATACAAGGCATTATAGTAATTAACTTCAGATTTAACAAAGAAAACAATAAAAAAATAAGACAGCACAGTAGTGGAATCAAAATACAAGAATTTTCAAAAATTTTTTAAAAAATTAAAGATATTATTTAAATAATCATAAAATAGGCACAATCTTGAGGGTAAGGGAATGGGCAAAATGAGTCAAGGGGACTGGGAGATAAAAGCTTCCAGTTATGGGATATTCAAATAAGTCACTAGGATGAAAAGCACAACAGAAGGAATATATTCAGTAGTATTGTAATAGCATTGTATGGTGATAGATGGTAGTTACACTTGTGGTGAGTGAGGATAACATACAGACTTTTCAAATGACTGTATTGTACATCTGAAACTAATATAACATTAGATGTTAACTATACTTCAATGAAATAATAGACACAATCTAAGAAATTATTCAACAGAATACAAAAAGTTGAGACATGGCATTTGGAAGAATTATTTTAAAATCTTAAAGGATATAATGAGTTACTTTATGAATCAAAATTGAAAATTTAGGAACTGTACAATATATCTTTTAAGATTTCATTTATTTATTGAGAGAGAAGTAGAGGAGGAGCCAGGAGAGGGGTAGAGGGACCCTGAGATCATGACTTGAGCCAAAGGCAGATGCTTAAACAACTGAGCCACCCAGGCACTGCTGGAAATGTACAATATTTTAAGGAGTGTAAATCTATAATTGACTAAACAGATAAACTGCAGCAGAAGTTGGTAATGTATAAAATACCAGAAGAATTTGCCAGAGGATTTAATTTAACTCTAAACAAAATTTGCTTCTTAGAAGATATAATTGTTAATTCTGTAGAAACTATATAATTATGTTTCATATTTAATAATATTATATATTATAATTATTATATAATTATAATATTTACCTTATAGTTATATAATAATTAATAGCAGGTAAATAAATTGTAGTAGAAGTTGGAAATGTAAAAAAATACCAGAAGAATTTGCCAGAGAATTTAATATTAACTCTTGAACAAAATTTACTTCTTATAAGATATAATTATTACCTTATATATTTATTCAAGGAATTACACAGCTAAATAGTAACAATAATTCAAGGAATTACAGCTAAACTAAGATAATTTCAAATTAGAAAACACATTTCAAAAAGAAATGTTTTAGGACTATTTTGATTATAAATTTCAAATATTTGCAAATCTAATTATGCAGCATATAAAAATAGATTTACAAGACCAAGTATAATTTAGCATTAGAAATATACTAGGAATAATTCACTACATTAAAATGTTATTTTAAAAATGCACATATGGGAACAGGAATTATATAGGCTATCTCTGTACCTTCTACTCAATATCTTTTCTTATTGTGGTGAAACCCAAACAACATAAAATTTATTTTTAAGTGTACATTTCAGTGACATTAAATACATTCCTGTTGTTGCTCAGCCATCACCTCTATCTATCCCCATAACTCTTTTCATCTTGTAAAACTGAAATTCTATAACTATTAAACAATAACTCTCTATTCTTTTCTCCCCCACCCCTAACCACCACACTTTCTGGTTTTTTCAGTTTTTGACTACTAAATATATTATATAAGTGGAGTCCTACAGCTTTTGTTTTTTGTGACTGGTTTATTTCATTCAGCAAAAAGTCCTCAAGGTCCATCCATATTGAAGCATATTGCAGAATCTCATGCCTTTTTAAGGTTGAGTGATGTTGAATTCTGTACACACACACACATTCATACACCACGTTTTGTTATATATTCACTTGTCAATGTTCCCTTGAGTTGCTTCTCTTATTTTAGCTATTGTGAATAATGTTGCTATATACATGAGTGTATAAACATGTCTGTGAGACCCTATTTTCTATGTTGCTTAGTTATACACCCAGAAGAGGAATTGTTGGATCATATAGTCATTCTTTTTAAAAAATTTTTGGCCCCCTGCCTTCTGTCCAACTTTGCTTTGAATCTTGTTGCTTCAAAACATAAATACTATTTACATTTTAAAAATTGAAGGAAAAACAGTGTAGGTTAGATAGGTCAGAGAAGTATTTGGTTTTATCTAATTATATATTTCTAAAAAATCAACTTAAATTTAACAGGTATTTAAAAATGAACTTTTGTAATATGACAAGTATTATCTAATAAAATTCAAAGATTACTTATTTAATCAAGGCAGAGGTGCCCACCATCTCAGTTCGCATTCTTCAATATACTGGAAATCCAAAGGCTAATGTGTTAGTGAGGAAAAAAAAATACACTTCAAAATATAATAATCTAGATTGAAATACCAGAAATTTTAAGACAAACCTTTCTTTTTAAATTTTAAATTTTTAATTTTTTATAAACATATTTTTATCCCCAGGGGTACAGGTCTGTGAATCGCCAGGTTTACACACTTCACAGCACTCACCATAGCACATATGCCCCCCAATGTCCATAACCCCACCCCCTTTCTCGCAACCCCCCTCCCCCCAGCAACCCTCAGTTTGTTTTGTGAGATTAAGAGTCACTTACGGTTTGTCTCCCTCCCAATCCCATTTTGTAAGACAAACCTTTTAAAACATGAAAAATTACTTGGAAGACAGCTGTATATATTTTTTCATTTGTGTTGACTTTTTAAAAATTTTTTATTTTAATTTCAGTTAGTTAACATGCAGTGTAATATATTCTTACAGTGGATTATGTTTATTTGCTGTGCTAAAAATTAATATATCTTGCCAGACATTTAAGAGAAACTGAGTATCCTTTCAGTTACAGGGTTTCCCATTGAAAGCAACACACCTAAATGTCTTGCTCTTATTGTTCAATTAACATTCAACTATTTTGAGTGAAAATGCAGCTCTGTGTGGCCTATGAACTTGAAAAATTACCTTAGCTCATAGGATCCTCTGTTCTAATCTATAAAATAATTCATTTCTAACTCCTGATTATGGGTTAAGAATTAAATTCTATTAAAATCCTTGCACATTGGGGAAGGTATGTGCTATGGTGAATGCTGTCAAGTGTGTAAACCTGGCCATTCACAACCTGTACCCATGCGGCTAATAATACATTATATGTTAATAAAAAAATAAAAAATAATTTAAAAAGAGTACAAGTATCTTGAGCACAGAAATGTGTAAAATTGTTGAATCACTATATTGTATCCCTGAAATTAATAAAACACTATGTGTTAATTATTAAAAAATTCTTGCAAAATACAAGGATAATTAATATTTATGTGGTCAATTTAAATGAGATCCTGGATGGCTGGCTCTTTCCTCAGTCAGGACAGCAGCCAGCAGAGCCTGATACCATGAGACAGATTATTAAGAGTCAGAAAGTTAAGAAAACCATGAGTATGAATATGTATAGAAACCCAAAGGAGAGTGATGAATGCTGATACAGTCAACTAAATCTTAGGCTTGAAAAATTTCTGAGGAATTGTAAAGCTATGAAGCATCTAATAAAAAAAATTAACAGAACAGTGAATATGATTCTAAAGAATACCAGTACTAATAAACTTTACTGTATTTTTTTTTTTACATATTAGGGCATTTTGTCCTATCAAGTTTGGTAAAATTTTCCAGGATTTAAGTTAATTTGGCCCAGAGACTCCTGGAGAGTCACTATTATTATGCAGCTGAGTTTACCACAGATGGGTCATTTTCTTCTGTAGAAGGCATCCCCAAATCTCTGCAGAAAATGAAAAGACTGGCTCTGTCTCAGACCAGGTACTTACTGTGGGAGTGCCGTACTTGCCTTGTTTTAAGTAGTGGACTTCAACATAATCAGAGATGGTGTACAGGTATTGCAGATGGAGTTGAGGATTTTATGATCAGTGAAGAGAAACTCAGGGGAACACTTTCAGAGAAAGCCAGTTCCTGAAGCTGTAAATCCCAAGTCAGTCTGAAGTCAGTCAAATCCAACAATGTAATTAGGGGGAAGTATTGAAATCACATCATTTAGCTAACATCAGAATTTGGCCTTGATGGAGCTAAGCGTTTCTTAAATACAAGCATAAATGTATTTAAATGTCTACATTTTAGGACAACTTCCTTTTTTTTTTTTTTTAGGACAACTTTCTTTTTAAAGAAAGTCTTTTGAAAGTGTTTTGTTTTTAAGGAAAGCAGAATATAAAATCTTCCTTTTTTTTCTGTGTTTGAATAACTTTTTTTTGGTTTTGGATTCAAGTATAATTAACATGCAGTGTTATATGAGTTTCAGATGTACAATGAAGAGATTCAACAATTCTATACATTTCTCAGTGCTCATCAAGTTAAGTGTCCTCTTGATTCCATTACCATTTCAAGCACCCCCCACAGTTACCTCCCCTTTGTTCTCTATGAATCTGGTTTTGTTTGTTTGCCCATTGTTTCTTTTTTTTTTGTTTTTCTTTTTTGTTCATTTATTTTGTTTCTTAAATTCTGCATATGAGTGAAATAATATGGTATTTGTCTTTCTCTAACTGACTTATTTCACTTAGTATTATACTCTAGATCCATCCATGTTGCTACACAGGGCAAGATTTTATGCTTTTTTATGGTTGGGAAAGATTCCATAAAATCCATATATATAATGAACACCGCATCTTTATCCATTCTTCTATCAATGGACACTTGGGTTGCTTCCATAATTTGGCTATTGTAAATAGTACTGCAGAGGTGCCTGGGTGGCTCAGTGGGTTAAGCCTCTGTCTTTGGCTTAGGTCATGATCTTAGGGCCCTGAGATTGAGTCCCACATCAAGTTCTCTGCTCCACAGGGAGTCTGCTTCTGCCTCTTTCTCTGCCTACTTGTGATCTCTGTCAAATAAAAAAAAATAGTATTGCAATAAATATAGGGGTGCATATATCTTTTTGAATTAGTATTTTTGTGTTCTTTGGGTAAATCTAAGTAGTGGAGTTACTGAATCACGTGGTCATTCTATTAATTTTTTTGCCTTCTTCCATTTTATTTATTAAATCTTTATTAATTTTAATTTTTATTTTTTTATATTAATTTATTTATTTTCAGAAAAAACAGTATTCATTATTTTTTCACCACAACCAGTGCTCCATGCAAGCCATGCCCTCTATAATACCCACCACCTGGTACCCCAACCTCTCCCCCCCCGTCTCTTCAAACCACTCAGATTGTTTTTCAGAGTCCATAGTCTCTCATGATTCACCTCCCCTTCCAATTTACCCTAACTCCCTTCTCCTCTCTAACACCCCTTATCCTCCATGCTATTTGTTATGCTCCACAAATAAGTGAAACCATATGATAATTGACTCTCTCTGCTTGACTGATTTCACTCAGCATAATCTCTTCCAGTCCCGTCCATGTTGCTACAAAAGTTGGGTATTCATCCTTTCTGATGGAGGCATAATACTCCATAGTGTATATGGACCATATCTTCCTTATCCATTCGTCTGTTGAAGGACATCTTGGTTCTTTCCATAGTTTGGTGACCGTGGCCATTGCTGCTAGAAATATTGGGGTACAGATGACTCTACTTTTCATGACATCTGTATCTTTGGAGTAAATACCCAGGAGTGCAATGGCAGGGTCATAGGGAAGTTCTAATTTTAATTTCTTGAGGAATCTCCACACTATTTGCAAATGACAGTACAGACAAAAGGTTGATATCCAGGATCTATAATGAACTCCTCAAACTCAACACACATGAAACAGACAATCATACAAAAAAATGGGCAGAAGATATGAACAGACACTTCTCCAATCAAGACATACAAATGGCTATCAGACACGTGAAGAAATGTTCATCACCACTAGACCTTAGGGAGATTCAAATTAAAACCACATGGAGCTATCACCTTACACCAGTTAGAATGGCCAAAATTAAAACATGAAACAACATGTGTTGGAGAGGATGTGGAGAAAGGGGAACCCTCTTCCACTGTTGGTGGGAATGCAAGTTGGTGCAGCCTCTTTGGAGAACAGTGTGGAGATTCCTCAAGAAGTTAAAAATTTTTATTAATTTTTAAAATTTATTTTCAGTGTTCCAGAATTCATTGTTTAGGCACCACACCCAGTGCTCCATTCAATAGGAGCCCTCCACAATACCCACCACCAGGCTTACCCAACCTCCCACCCCTCTCCCTTGCAAAACCCTCAGTTAGTTCCTCAGAGTCCAGTCTATCATGGTTCGTCTCCCCCTCCAATTTCACCTCTTCAACTCTCTTCTCCTCTCCATGTCCCCATGTTCTCCGTGTTATTCCTTATGCTCCACAAATAACCAAAACCATGTGATAATTAGCCATTCTATTTAATTTAATTTTTTCAATTTATTTATTTTCAGAAAAACAGTATTCATTATTTTTTCACCACACCCAGTGCTCCATGCAATCCATGCCCTCTATAATACCCACCACCTGGTATCCCAAACTCCCACCCCCTGCCACTTCAAACCCCTCAGATTGATTTTCAGAGTCCATAGTCTCTCATGATTCACCTCCCCTTTCAATTTACCCTAACTCCCTTCTCCTCTCTAACACCCCTTGTCCTCCATGCTATTTGTTATGCTCCACAAATAAGTGAAACCATATGATAATTGACTCTCTCTGCTTGACTTATTTCACTCAGCATAATCTCTTCCAGTCCCGTCCATGTTGCTACAAAAGTTGGGTATTCATCCTTTCTGATGGAGGCATAATACTCCATAGTGTATATGGACCATATCTTCCTTATCCATTCGTCCGTTGAAGGGCATCTTGGTTCTTTCCATAGTTTGGCGACTGTGGCCATTGCTGCTAGAAATATTGGGGTACAGATGACTCTACTTTTCACGACATCTGTATCCTTGGGGTTAATACCCAGGAGTGCAATGGCAGGGTCATAGGGAAGCTCTATTTTTAATTTCTTGAGGAATCTCCACACTGTTCTCCAAAGAGGCTGCACCAACTTGCATTCCCACCAACAGTGGAAGAGGGTTCCCTTTTCTCCACATCCTCTCCAACATATGTTGTTTCCTGTTTTGTTAATTTTGGCCATTCTAACTGGTGTGAGATGATATCTCAATGTGGTTTTAATTTAAATCTCTCTGAGGGCTAGTGATGATGAACATTTTGTCATGTGTCTGATAGCCATTTGTATGTCTTGATTGGAGAAGTGTCTGTTCATATCTTCTGCCCATTTTTTGATATGTTTGCCTGTTTCGTGTGGGTTGAGTTTGAGGAGTTCATTATAGATCCTGGATATCAACCTTTTGTCTGTACTGTCATTTGCAAATATCTTCTCCCATTCCGTGGGTTGCCTCTTTGTTTTCTTGACTGTTTCCTTTGCTGTGCAGAAGCTTCTGATTTTGATGAAGTCCCAAAAGTTTATTTTCACTTTTGTTTCCTTTGCCTTTGGAGACATATCTTCAAAGAAGTTGCTGTGGCTGATATCGACGAGATTACTGCCTATGTTCTCCTCTAGGATTCTGATGGATTTCTGTCTCATGTTGAGGTCTTTTATCCATTTTGAGTTGATCTTTGTGTACGGTGTAAGAGAATAGTCGAGTTTCATTCTTCTACATATAGTTGTCCAGTTTTCCCAGCACCATTTATTGAAGAGACTGTCTTTTTTCCACTGTATATTTTTTCCTGCTTTATCGAAGATTAATTGACCATAGAGTTGAGGGTCCATATCTGGGCTCTCTACTATGTTCCACTGGTCTATGTGTCTGTTTTTATGCCAGTACCATGCTCTCTTGGTGATCACAGCTTTGTAATAAAGCTTGAAATCAGGTAACATGATGCCCCCAGCTTTATTTTTGTTTTTCAACGTTTCCTTAGCGATTCGGGGTCTCTTCTGATTCCATACAAATTTTTGGATGATTAGCTCCAGCTCTTTGAAGAATACCGGTGGAATTTTTATTGGAATGGCATTAAAAGTATAGATTGCTCTAGGCAGTATAGACATTTTAACAATGTTTATTCTTCTGATCCAAGAGCATGGAATGGTCTTCCATATATTTGTGTCTTCTTCAGTTTCTTTCATGAGTGTTCTGTAGTTCCTCAATTACAGATCCTTTACCTCTTTGGTTAGTTTTATTCCCAGGTAACTTATGGTTCTTGGTGCTATAGTAAATGGAATAGGTTCTCTAAGTTCCCTTTCTGTATTTTCATTGTTAGTGTATAAGAAAGCCACTGATTTCTGCACATTGACTTTGTATCCTGCCACGTTGCTGAATTGCTATATGAGTTCTATTAGTTTGGGGGTGGAGTCTTTTGGGTTTTCCATATATAGAATCATGTCATCTGCGAAGAGAGAGAGTTTGACTTCTTCATTACCAATTTGGATATCTTTTATTTCTCCTTGTTGTCTGATTGCTGTTGCTAGGACTTCTAATACTATGTTGAACAAGAGTGGTGAAAGTGGGCATCCTTGTCTTGTTCCTGATTTCAATGGGAAGGCTGCAAGCTTTTCCCCATTGAGGATATTTGCTGTGGGTCTTTCATAGATAGATTTGTTGAGGTTCACGAATGTTCCCTCTATCCCTATACTTTGAAGCGTTTTAATCAGGAACAGATGCTGGATTTTGTCAAATGCTTTTTCTGCATCAATTGAGAGGACCATGTGGTTCTTCTCTCTTCTCATATTAATTTGTTGTATCACATTGATTTGCAAATGTTGAACCATTCTTGTAGCCCAGGGATGAATCCCAACTGTTCATGGTGGATAATCTTTTTAATGTGCTGTTGGATCCTGTTTGCTAGGATCTTGTTGAGAATCTTAGCATCCATATTCATCAGTGATATTGGTCTAAAACTCTCCTTTTTGGTAGGGTCTTTGCCTGGTTTGGGGATCAGGTAATGCTGGCTTCATAGAAAGAGTCTGAAAGTTTTCCTTCTGCTTCAGTTTTTTGAAACATCTTCAGGAGAATAGGTGTTATTTCTTCATTCAAGGTTTGGTAGAATTCCCCAGGGAATCCGTCCAGTCCTGTGCTCTTGGTTTTTGAAAGGTTTTTGATCACTGCTTCAATCTCATTATGAGGTATTGGTCTATTCATGTTGTCGATTTCTTCCTGGTTCAATTTTGGTAGTTTATATTTTTCCAGTAATGCATCCATTTCATCTAGGTTGCTAAGCTTATTCACATATAACTGTTGATAATAACTTCTGATGATTGTTTCTACTTCCTTGGTGTTAGCTGTGATCTCTCCTTTTTCATTCATGATTATATGAATTTGGGCTTTCTCTCTTTTCTTTTGGATTAGTGTGGTCAATTGTTTATCGATCTTATTGATTCTTTCAAGAAACCAGCTTCTAGTTTCATTGATACATTCTACTGTATCTCTGGTTTCTACCTCATTGATCTCAGCTCTAATCTTGATGATTTCCCTTCTTATGTGTGGAGTTGGTTTGATTTGTTGTTGATTCTCCAGTTCTTTAGGTGTAGAGACATCTGGTGTGTTCTAGATTTTTCAATTTTTTTGAGGGAGGCTTGGATGGCTATGTATTTCCCCCCTTAAGACCGCCTTTGCTGTATCCCATAGGTTTTGGACCAAAGTGTCTTCATTCTCATTGATTTCCATGAATTGTTTCAGTTGTTCTTTGATCTCCTGGTTGATCCAAGCATTCTTAAGCAAGGTGGTCTTTAGCTTCCAGGTGTTTGAGTTCCTTCTGAACTTTTCATTGTGATTGAGCTCCAGTTTCAAAGCATTGTGATCTGAGAATATGCAGGGAATGATCTCAGTCTTTTGGTATCGGTTGAGTCCTGATTTGTGACCCAGTATGTGGTCTATTCTGGTGAAGGTTCCGTGTGCACTTGAGAAGAATGAGTATTCTGTTGTTTTAGGGTGGAATGTTCTGTATATATCTATGAGGTCCATCAGGTCGAATGTGTCATTCAGTGCTCTTGTTTCTTTATTGATTTTCTGCTTCGATGATCTGTCTAATTCTGAAAGAGGCATGTTAAGATCTCCTACGATTAGTGTATTCATATTAATATGACTCTTTATCTTGATTAAGAGTTTTCTTAAGTAATTGGCTGCTCCCATATTGGGAGCATAGATATTCACAGTTGTTAGATCATCTTGGTGGATAGTCCCTTTAAGGATTATGTAGTGTCCTTCTGTATCTCTGACTACAGTCTTTAGTTTGAAGTCCAATTTATCTGATATGAGAGTCACTACCCCAGCCTTCTTTTGAGTCCCATTGGCATGAAAGATGCTTCTCCATCCCTTCATTTTCTGTCTGCGCGTATCTGGGTCTCTTGTAGACAACATATGGATGGGTACTGTCATTTTATCCAATCTGCAACCCTGTGTCGTTTTATGGGTGCTTGTAGGCCATTCACATTGAGAGTGATTATTGATAGATACGTTTTTATTGACATCGAGTTACCTTTGAAGTCTTTCTTTCTGTAGAATGTCTCTATATTTATGTTCAATGCTATTCTTGGGATTTTTCCTCTTTTATAGAACCCCCCTTAATATTTCCTGCAGTGTCGGCTTGGTGGTTGCATAGTCTTTTAAGCCTTGCCGTTCTTTAAAACTCTTTATCTCTCCATCCATTTTGAATGTCAGTCTTGCTGGATAAAGTATTCTTGACTGCATGTTCTTCTCATTTAGTGCCCTGAATATATCTTGCCAGCCTCTTCTGGCTTGCCAGGTCTCTGTGGACAGGTCTGACGTTATTCTGATGGGCTTTCCTCTGTAAGTAAGGAGCCTCTTTGCCCTGGCGGCTTTCAAGAGATTATACCTACAATTATAATTCCTCAATTTGACTATCAGGTGTCGTGATGTTTTTTTGGAATGTATAATCTTGGGTGGAGACCGTTCAGCCTCTAGTACATGAACGCTGGTTCTCATAATAAGTTCTTATAATTGTTTGCATTTCTTTAGTGTTGGTTGTGATATCTCCTCTCTCATTCATGATTTTATTACCTTGGGTCCTTTCTCTCTCTCTCTCTTTTTTTTTTTTTTTTTTTTGATAAGTCTAGTCAAGGGCTTATCAGACTTATGAGGTCTTTTAAATAACCAGTTCCTAGTTTCGTTGATCTGCTCTAATATTCTTGGTTTCTAGTTCATTGTTTTCTGCTTTGATCTTTATTATTTCTCTTCCCCTGCTGGGTTTAGGTTTTCTTTGATGTTCTTTCTCCAGGTCCTTTAGGTGTAAGGTTAGGTTGTCTACTTGAGACCCTTCTTGTTTCTTTTTTTTCCAATTTATTTATTTTCAGAGCAACATTATTTATTATTTTTTCACCACACCCAGTGCTCCATGCAAGCCATTCCCTCTATAATACCCACCACCTAGTACCCCAACCTCCCACCCCCCGGCCACTTCAAACCCCTCAGATTGTTTTTCAGAGTCCATAGTCTCTCATGGTTCACTTCGCTTCCAATTTACCCAAATTCCCTTCTCCTTTCTTGTTTCTTGAGAAAGTTTTCTATCGCTATATACTTTCCTCTCAGGACCACCTTTGCTGTGTCCCAAAGATTTTGAACTGTTGTGTTTTCATGAGTTTTTTAATTCTTCTTTTATTTCCTGGTTGACCCATTCATTCTTTAGTAGAACTCTCTTTAGCCTCCATGTGTTTGAATTCTAACTTTCCTCTTGTCTTTGAGTTCTAGCTTCAGAACACTGTGTTCTGAAAATATGCAGGAAATGATCCCAATCTTTTGGTTCTGGTTAAGACCTGATTTGTGACCCAGGATGTGAATGTTTCATGTGCACTAGAGAAGAATGTGTATTCTGTTGCTTTGGGATGGAATGTTCTGAATATATCTGTGATGTCCATCTGGTCCAGTGTGTCATTTAAGGCCTTTATTTCCTTGTTGATCTTTTGCTTGGATGATCTGTCCATTTCAGTGAGTAGGGTGGTAAAATCACCTACTATTATTGTATTATTGTCAATGTGTTTCTTTAATTTGTTATTTATTGGTTTAGTTGGCTGCTTCCATCTCAGAGGCATAGATATTTAAAATTATTAGATCTTCTTGTTGAACAGACCCTTTGAGTATGATATATAGTGTCCTTCTTCATCTCTTATTATAGTTTTTGGCATAAAATCTAATTGATCTGATATAAGGATTGCTACCCCAGCTTTCTTTTGATGCCCATTAACATAGTAAATGGCTCTCTACCCTGTCACTTTAAATCTGGAGGTGTTTTTGGGTCTGAAATGAGTTCTTTTTTTTTTGTAGACAGCATATTGATGGGTTTTGTTTTTTTAATGCACTCTGGTACCCTGTGTGTTTTGATTGGGGCATTTTGCCCATTTACATTCAGGGTAACTACTGAAAAATATGAATTTAGTGCCATTGTATTGCCTGTAAGGTGACTGTTACTGTATATTGTCTCTGTTCCTTTCTGGTCGTCTACTTTTAGGCTCTCTCTTTGCTTAGAGGACCCCTTTCAGTATTTCCTGTAAAGCCGATTTGGTGTTTACAATCCATATGTCTTCTTGGAAAAAAATGTCTGTTCATGTCCTCTGCCTATTTTTTTTAATAGAATTATTTGTGTTTTGGTGTTGAGTTGTACAAGTTCTTTCTCTGTTTTGCATATTAACCTATCATCAGATATCTCATTTGCATATATCTGCTCCTATTCAGTAAGTTGCCTTTTTGTTTTGTTGGTGGTTTCCTTTGATGTGCAAGAGCTTTTTATTTTCATGTAGGATCCAACAGTCTCTCCTTATATTTTTAATGTTTTGTATAGACAGAAAATGCAGACAGATTTTTCTCCTAATTTTTGTCTCTAGGACTTGACTAATTTTGAGTAAGAGGAGGCACTTTGAAAATAACTGGGTTGGTGAGCCCTAGATATCAAATAATACTAAATGATTGATATAAAACCAGAGAATAGACACCTGGGCTCTTGCATTGTGTTGTACTTGGCTTATATAATCTGAATGCCATATCAAGGGACAGAAGACTATGCTCTTAGTTCACTCCAGGTTGTTCCCTAGCAGTAGTCTTCAAGAGGAGTTAAAACAACTCAGTCTAACCAGCACCCCCAACACCTCACACAAACGTATACAAATCAGAAAAGCACACAATTTTATAATATTCCATATCAACACAGATGGATGTTTTAATGGCATAGGGAGCGTACAACATGCCTTCTCAAGCTAAGAGTTCAATTTTTTAAAAAAACTAATAATTGGTAGGGGAGGTGAATCATGAGAGACTATGGACTCTGAAAAACAATCTGAGGGGTTTGAAGTGGTGGGGGGGTGGAAGGTTGGGGTACCAGGTGGTGGGTATTATAGAGGGCACGGATTGCATGGAGCACTGGGTGTGGTGAAAAAATAATGATACTGTTATGCTGAAAATAAATAAATGAAAAAAAAATAATAAAGCCTACCAAAAATATGTAAGTTCTTGAGATGAATGCCCCATTTCAGTGGAAGGTCTACAAATATACCAAAGGGTGAGGAGAGACAGAAAAGGAAGATAATACTTTCTGTAACTTTTGCCCACTTCTTACAACAGAAGTCACAAGTACAGTTTCATTCTTACCCCTCTCTACCAGACTGCCTGCTATGATGGAAGAGATCTCTTCTCTTCTCTTTCTGCTATTGTCCCCAGTTGTGCTCCTGGTCTCAGACACTTGTTTTATTATTATTACTATTTTGTCTTTATGGTCTGTATTTCAATTTCTAGTGCTTCCTCTCTCAAATATTTAAGCATGTTTAATTCTCAATCATTTTAAGAAAAAACCTACTCTAATACTCTACTTGCTTCATAGATAAAGTTTCATAAGTTTTGTGATTTACTTTTCTTCTCTTCCTACATATTGTTAAATCTATTGTAATATAGCTTCTTGCCAATAAACCCCCTTACTAATGAAATCTTTGTAGAGACCCCAATGAATGTTCTTTAACCTAACCATACCCTTAGGTCTATAAATTTGTACAGTCCTCTGTCTAATATCCTGGCATTGGCTCTATGACTGACTTTGGTCCATGGAGCAGTGCCAAATTTGATACAGTTACATACTTAAAAAAATACATGGACCTCCCAACTCCTCTCTTGGAACCCGATCAGTAACAACTTATGAACAAGCTTGAGCTTTCTAGCTTGAAAGGATGTAGTAGACATGAGTAGTAGAAGTGAGTACTCTCAAACGAGGCTGCCTCAAGTCAACCAGCCAGCTAACTGCTGGATACAAGATCAAGCACAGTTAGGAACAGCAGGAAAATTCTGACCTATGAATTAACACAACTCCCTGGGTGATTCTTGGGCCTATGAACAAAAATAATTATTTCTTGTGTGCCACTGAAGTTTTGTGGTTGCTTGTTACACAGTTTACTATGGCAAACTATTAACTGATTCAGTCCTTCATCAGAAAACACTGCCTTCCTTTCTATTCAGAGGTATTATATACACCAATAATTCTTTTCACATCTTTATTCATTCCTTTCAAGAATCTTGGGTGGTCTTTTATTCTGATGTCCATTCTTTAAACATTACTATCCTTCAGAATCTATATTGAAGCTCCTTTTCCTAGAATCCCTTTTGATAATTTCACCAATGCATTTATATATTCAATAAATATGTTTTGAATGTTGTGTGTGTATGCACATGCGCATGAACCATGCCCATAGTTACTACGTCAGGCAAGAAGAACAATATTCTTGCTCTCAGGGATATTTTGGTAAAGAGAAAAATCAATTAAAAAGCATATACATAGGAATTTTTATTAACCTTGATGATATAGTAACTTGAGAAACCCCTTTACTGACATCAGACCTTAAACTTGACACATGTGAATAAAAAAAGCCATGTGATTAACAGTATGAACAAAGGTACAGAACCCTACAACAAGCAAAGCAAAACACACATCTATTAATGAGGCCATAAGATGTGTACACATAAATCAATATATTGGGTTTCTAAAAATGTCTTAATCTCCTCAAAAATTACATCTATAAAATATTTTATGTTATAGAGAAAGCTTATAGAAGAACTTATTATAGAAGAACTTAACAATGAGAAGGAAGTTGTCCAGAATCTAAAATACATGCTACTAAATATCTTGCAGGGAAAGAAGGAAATTTCATGAAAACAAATAAACTTAAAGAACTTCATGATAAAATGTGGATGACACATGTAAAACCTGTAGCCAAATGAGTTTTCTTTTTTATATATCTAACCTCTACCAAAAAGAAAAATACATACCAACAAAGACAAAGTAGATGTTTGGTACAGAAATAAAGATAATGACTAACACCAAGGAAATAGAAAAAATCATCAGAAATTATTATCAACAGTTATATGCCAATAAGTTAAGCAACCTAGATGAAATGGATGCATTCCTGAAAAAATATAAACTTCCAAAACTGAATCAGAAAGAAATTGACAACTTGAATAGACCAATATCTAGTAACAAGATTGAAGCAGTGATTTCAAGCAGTGTTCTTCCCAAAAAACAAGGTCCCAGGACCTGACAGATTCCTTGGAGAATTCTACCAAACATTCAATTTAGAAATAATACCTATTTTCCTGAAGCTATCTCAAAAAATAGAAAGAGAAGGAAAACTTCCAGACTCTTTTTAGGAAGCCAGAATTACTCTGATACCCAACCCAGGCCAAGACCCCACCTAAAAGAATTTCAGACCAATATCCCTGATGAATATGGATGCTAAGATTCTTTTTTTTTTTTTAAGATTTTATTTATTTATTTGACAGAGAGAAACCACAAGTAGATGGAGAGGCAGGCAGAGAGAGAGGGAAGCAGGCTCCCTGCTGAGCAGAGAGCCCGATGCGGGACTCGATCCCAGGACCCTGAGATCATGACCTGAGCCGAAGGCAGCGGCTTAACCCACTGAGCCACCCAGGCGCCCCGATGCTAAGATTCTTAACATCTCCTAGCTAACAGAATCCAACAACACCTTAAAAAGATTATCCACCATGACCAAGTGGGATTTATTCATGGGATGCAGAGGTGGCTCAACATTTGCAAATCAATCAATGTCATAGAATAAATCAATATTGGAAGAGAGAAAAACCACATGGTCCTCTCAATTGATGCAGAAAAAGCATTCGACGAGATACAGTGTCCGTTCCTGATTAAAACACTTCAAAGTATAGAGAGGGGACATTCCTCAACTTCATAAAATCTATCTATGAAAAACCCACAATGAATATCATCCTCAATAAGAAAAAGCTGACAGCCTTCCCTTTGAGATCAGGAACATGACAAGGATGCCTACTCTCACCACTTTTGTTCAACATAGTATTAGAAGTCCTAGCAAGAGCAATCAGACAACAAAGAGAAATAAAAGCTATTCAAATTGGCAATGAAGAAGTCAAACTCTCTCTTCACATATGACGTGATACTTTATATGGAAAACCCAAAAGACTCCACCCCCAAACTACTAGAACTCATACAGCAATTCAGTAAAGTGGCAGGACACAAAATCAATGTACAGAAATCAGTTGTTTCCTTATACATCAACAATGAAAATACAGAAAGGGAAACCAGAAATACAGATAAAGAGCAACTGAATTAAGTCACAAAAGAAAATAATTAGGACAAAGGAAGAAATTAATGCAATAAAAATAGGAAAAAACTATGAAAAATAGAGAATATTAATGAAGAAATGATTCTAAAAATATTATTGAGATAGATACATTTCTTATAAATATGATTAAGGGAAAATAATTATAAATAAGATGCAAATAAGCCAAATTTGGACCCCCCAAGAGATAAAGAACTAAGTGACATGCTCTCAATTTGAAATACTTTTTACATTTTAAACACTATATACTAACAAATTTGAAAACAAAAGGAACTGAAAAAATAAAAAGGGCAAAATTAAAGAATTTTTTTAAAGATTTTATTTGTTTATTCATTTGACAGATCACAAGTAGGCAGAGAGGCAGGCAGAGAGAGGAGGAAGCAGGCTCACAACTGAGCAGAGAGCCCGATGTGGGGCTCGAGCCCAGGACCCCGGGATCATGACCTGAGCCAAAGGAAGAGGCTTTAACCTACTAAGCCACCCAAGCACCCCAAAATTAAAGAAATTAATATCATATTCAAACCCTTCCTATCCACTACATTCCTCAAACAGGCAAATATACAATCAAAAACAGTAGGCCATGGCTTTGTAGTAAAGCTTGAAATCAGGTAACGTGATGCCCCCAGTTTTATTTTTGTTTTTCAACATTTCCTTAGTGATTCGGGGTCTCTTCTGATTCCATACAAATTTTTGGATTATTTGCTCCAGCTCTTTGAAGAATACCGGTGGAATTTTGAACGGAATGGCATTAAAAGTATATGCTCTAGGCAGTATAGACATTTTAACAATGTTCATTCTGCCTCCAAGAGCATGGAATGGTCTTCCATTTTTTTGTGTCTTCTTCAATTTCTTTCATGAGTGTTCTGTAGTTCCTCGAATACAGATCCTTTACCTCTTTGGTTAGGTTTATTCCCAGGTATCTTATGGTTCTTCGTGCTATAGTCAATGGAATTGATTCTCTAATTTCCCTTTCTGTATTTTCATTGTTAGTGTATAAGAAAGCCACTGATTTCTGTACATTGACTTTGTATCCTGCCACATTGCTGAATTGCTGTATGAGTTCTAGTAGTTTGGGGGTGGAGTCTTTTGGGTTTTCCATATAAAGAATCATGTCATTTGTGAAGAGAGAGAGTTTGACTTCTTCATTACCAATTTGGATACCTTTTATTTCCCTTTGTTGTCTGATTGCTGTTATTAGGACTTCTAACACTATGTTGAACAAGAGTGGTGAAAGTGGGCATCCTTGTCGTGTTCCTGATCTCAATGGGAAGAATGCAAGCTTTTTCCCATTGAGGATGATATTTGCTGTGGGTCTTTCATAGATAGATTTGATGAAGTTCAGGAATGGTCCCTCTATCCCTATACTTTAGACAAACCATAAGTGCCTCGTAATCTCACAAAACAAACTGAGGGTTGCTGGGGGGAGGGGTTGGGAGAAGGGGGGTGGGGTTATGGACATTGGGGAGGGTATGTGCTTTGGTGAGTTCTGTGAAGTGTGTAAACCTGGTGATTCACAGACCTGTACCCCTGGGGATAAAAATATATTATATGTTTATAAAAAAAAATCAGGAACGGATGCTGGATTTTGTCAAATGCTTTTTCTTTTTTTTCCAATTTATTTATTTTCAGAAAAACATTATTCATTATTTTATCACCACACCCAGTGCTCCATGCAAGCCGTGCCCTCTATAATACCCACCACCTGGTACCCCAATCTCCCACCCCCCGCCACTTCAAACCCCTCAGATTGTTTTTCAGAGTCCATAGTCTCTCATGGTGCTTTTTCTGCATCTATTGAGAGGACCATGTGGTTCTTCTCTCTTCTCATATTAATTTGTTCTATCACATTGATTGATTTGCGAATGTTGAACCATCCTTATAGCCCAGGGATGAATCCCACCTGATCACGGTAGATAATCTTTTTAATGTGCTGTTGGATCCTGTTGGCTAGGATCTTTTGAGAATCTTAGCATCCATATTCATCAGAGATATTGGTCTGAAATTCTCTCTTTTGGTAGGGTCTTTACCTGGTTTGGGGATCAGGGTAATGCTGGCTTCATAGAAAGAGTCTGGAAGTTTCTTTCTGCCTTCAATTTTTGAAACAGCTTCAGGAGAATAGGTGTTATTCTTCGTTGAAAGTTTGGGTAGAATTCCCCAGGGAATCCGTCAGGTCCTGGGCTGTGGTTTTTTGGGAGGTTTTTGATCACTGCTTCAATCTCGTTACTAGATATTGGTCTATTCAGGTTGTCGATTTCTTCCTGGTTCAATTTTGGGAGTTTATAGTTTTCCAGGAATGCATCCATTTCATCTAGGTTGCTTAGCTTATTGGATATAACTGTTGATAATAACTTCTGTTGATTGCTTCTACTTCCTTGGTGTTCATTGTGATCTCTCCCTTTTCATTCATAATTTTATGAATTTGGGCTTTCTTTCTTTTCTTTTGGATTAGTGTGGCCAAAGGTTTATTGAGCTTATTGATTCTTTCAAAAAACCAGCTTCTAGTTTCATTGATCTGTTTTACTGTATCTCTTTACTACAAAGCTGTGATCACCAAGACAGCATGGTACTGGCATAAAAACAGACACATAGACTAGTAGAACAGAGTAGAGAGCCCAGATATGGACCCTCAACTCTATGGGAAAATCATCTTCGACAAAACAGGAAAAAATATACAGTGGAAAAAAGACAATCTCTTCAAAAAATGGTGCTGGGAAAACGGGACAGCTATATGTGGAAGAATGAAACTCAACCATTCTCTTACACTGTACACAATGATAAACTCAAAATGGATAAAAGACCTCAATGTAAGACACAAATCCATCAGAATCCGAGAGGAGAACATAGGCAGTAATCTCTTTGATATCAGCCACAGCAACTTCTTTCATGATATGTCTCCAAAGGCAAAGGAAACAAAAGCGAAAATAAACTTTTGGGACTTCATCAAGATCAAAAGCTTCTGCACAGCAAAGGAAACAGTCAAAAAAACAAAGAGGCAATCCACTGAATGGCAGAAGATGCTTGCAAATGACAGTACAGACAAAAGGTTGATATCCAGGATCTATAATGAACTCCTCAAATGCAACACACACAAAACAGATAATCATATCAAAAAATGGGCAGAATATATGAACAGAGGCTTCTCCAATGAAGACATAAAAATGGCTATCAGACACATGAAAAAATGTTCATCATCACTAGCCATGAGGGAGATTCAAATTAAACCACATTGAGATATCACGTTACACCAGTTAGAATGGCCAAAATTAGCAAGACAGGAAACAACATGTGTTGGAGGGGATGTGGAGAAAGGGGAACCCTCTTCCACTGTTGGTGGGAATGCAAGTTGGTGCAGCCTCTTTGGAGAACAGTGTGGAGATTCCTCAAGAATTAAAAATAGAACTTCCCTATGACCCTGCAATTGCACTCCTGGGTATTTACCCCCCAAAGATACAGATGTAGTGAAAAGAAGGGCCATCTGTACCCCCAATGTTTATAGCAGCAATGGCCACAGTCGCCAAACTGTGGAAAGAACCAAGATGCCCTTCAACGGATGAATGGATAAGGAAGATGTGGTCCATATACACTATGGAGTATTATGCCTCCATCAGAAAGGATGAATACCCAACTTTTGTAACAGCATGGATGGGACTGGAAGAAATTATGCTGAGTGAAATAAGTCAAGCAAAGACAGTCAATTATCATATGGTTTCACTTATTTGTGGAGCATAACAAATAGCATGAAGGACATGGGGAGTTAGAGAGGAGAAGGGAGTTGGGGGAAATTGGAAGGGGAGGTAAACCATGAGAGAACTATCTGGACTCTGAAAAACAATCTGAGGGGTTTGAAGTGGCGGGGGGTGGGAGGCTGGGGTACCAGGTGGTGGGTATTATAGAGGGCACGGATTGCATGGAGCACTAGGTGTGGTGCAAAAATAATGATTACTGTTATGCTGAAAATAAATAAAAAATAAATTGAAAAAAAAAAAGAGCAGGCCAATATTCTTTCTGTTTACAGCAGAAGAGCAAATTTCAAATTTCAAGTGACAGGTTTTTTGTTTGTTTGTTTGTTTGTTTTTTAAGGGAGTGAGAATGGGGAGAGGCAGAGGGAGAGGGAAAGAGAGAATCTCAGGGGATTGATCTCATTAACTTCTCATAACCCTGAGATCAGGGATCCTGTCCTGAGCCAAAATCAAGAGTTGGATACTTAACAGCTGAGCCACCCAAAATTGTCCCAGATTATTTTTTAATTATGCAAAGTATACCATAAAATGGTAAAAAAGTTAAAGGTGCACAATTCATTTTGCAAAACACTTATAATGTTAATTTCAAAGGCAAGTGCTATAGAGTTAATATAAAGACATAAAATTATAGACATAATTTCTTCATGAATTTATTTACAAAAATTGTAAATAAGAGATTAGTTAATTAATAATAGTGTATTAAAACTAAATAATAATCAAGAAATGTTTATCTCATGGTACATAAATGATTTGATCCAGCAAAATTATATACCTTATTATAAGATAAAAGAAACAAAGATCATATTATTATCTTAATATCTGTAGAAATTATAGGAAATGATTTTATATGTTTCTATAGAATTTATAATAAAACAGTAAAAAAAGAAAACTTTCTGGCTTATTAAAAGATACATACAAAAAACCCTACTTTGTATCATACTCAACAGAGACTCCATCCTACCAACATTAAGTGCTACTGATGAATCATTTTCATATCAGCAAATAAGAATAAGGTTTTTACCAATTTCAGTAAACTCAATCATCTGGAAGACATTTCTTGTAGTTTTTTTTGTTCCCTGTGGTAACAAAATAAACACTCTCCTCATATGAAAAAGAAAGAGCAAGACAAAGATATCCAGTATCACACCATAATACTAATGGTTGTAGAGTGCTCAGCAAATTTTTTTTTCAAAAACATGAAATTTTTTGTCCTTCTGAAATTAAAAGAATGTATTTCAAGACAGCAGGAGTAAATGAATTAAATTCAATATGTATAGTATTTGAGAGGCAAACAAGCACTTATATGAGATCAAAGAAATGCAATTCAGGGAGCACAGATTCAGGTAGAAACTCAAAGAGTGTCCCTGCTTGTAGAGTAAAAGCAAGGTGTTTGTTGTTGTTGTTGTCGTTATTTGTTTTTTGTTTTTGTTTTGTTTTATGAGGAAAAATTAAGCTACTCTGGGTTATACATGTACAACATTTCTGAAAAGTAATGTTTGATGAGATTAGAGAATGGTCTTTTCAGTTTAACCTGGAATGCAGTGGTGGAATTACCAAAACTAATTTCGGATGATAGGTAAGAAAGACAAACTACAGGGAGAGCAGACAAAATAAGTAATTTTTATTTTCCCCTAATCCTATGCTCATAAAATAATGCATACTATTATCTTCCTTAATTTGATTAACAGATTTTTCTACCTGTCCAGATGATGTGTTTTTGAAGTCCATCTTGGAAAGAACTGCATATTCCACCAGTCTGTAGAGAAGCAGTTTTGTTGGGGTGAGCTAGGAGAAATGTGATGTGTTGCCTAACTTATTTCCAAATTAGAAATTTGGAGGCTGAATCTTCATCAAACAAATCACTTTATGGACATTTCATAACTTCTCCATCAGGAAGACAACATTAAGAAAGTAGAGAAATTTTGGTAATGATGGCAAAAAATATAACAATTAATTTAAAATATAGCAAATACAAGTAAAATAATTGTTCAAACTGGAAATTCCAGTCACTATTTGGAAAGAAGACAAACTGGCATCTGGTTGTAAATGATTGCCTTCCCATCAGGCATCCATCAAACTGATTTCATGTCCCTCAATAGTCTCGTTATGCTTTTGTTTGTGGAAACCTGGTAAATGATATCTTTCATAGAGGAGATGAAATTCTCACAGAAAAGGTTGTGGGGATGCCAGTGATATTGGGATTCTGCAGACACTTACCAGGAATGCACCACTCAACACCATCCCTTTTCATGGACAAAACCAACACTCTCAGGAAGGCACTATTAGACTCTGACTAACCAGTCAACAGAAATATCCCTTTCTTTTTATTTCCTCCTATAGATTCTCTTCCCATTTTCTCCCCTTTACTCCTTTTCTCCTTCACTTCTCTTCCCCTCCCTTACAAATATCTCTTTCATATGCTGTGGGATTTGATGTCCTTAGAACCCAAAAGGATCCTTATGACACAGTCTCGTATCTGCTTGGTTTTCACCCCATACACAATAGGGTTCATAGTGGGAGGCAAGAGCAGATAAATATTGGCCACAATGATGTGGCAAGATGGAGGGATTGTGTGACCCCCAAATCGGTGGGAAAAGAAGCAGAAGAAGGCTGGACTGTGGGAGAAAACAATGGCACAGATGTGGGCAGTGCAGGTACTGAAGGCCTTCTGTCGAGCATCTGCTGAAGAGAGGCTGACCACTGCCCGAAGGATCATGGTGTAGGAGACTGTGATGCACAGGATGTCAAAACCCCCTATCAGGAGGGCAACTGTCAGACCGTAGATAACATTGATTTTGATATATCCACAGGATAACTTGGCTACAGCCATGTGATCACAGTAGGTATGGTATAGTATATTCTCTCTACAGTAGGGTAGTCTCTTGATAATGAAAGTCAAGGGAGTGACAAGCAATACCACTCTCAGAAAAGTAGCAAGCCCAACTTTTGCAATGACAGGATTAGTGAGGATAGTAGAGTAGCGCAGTGGGTAGCAGATGGCCACATAGCAGTCTAGAGCCATAAGCATGAGCACCCCAGATTCCATCCCTGTTGAGGTGTAGATGAAGAACATCTGGACGAGGCAATCATTAAAGCTGATTTCCTTAAGATGGAACCAGAAGATGCAGAGAGCTTTAGGGATTGTAGTAGTGCACATGACAAGGTCAGTTAGGGAAAGCATAGCCAAGAAGTAGTACATGGACCTGTGCAAGGAGTCTTCACAGCAGATGAGGTAGAGGAGACCACAATTCCCTATCACAGCCACAGCATACATGGAGCAGAATGGGAAGGAAATCCACATGTGCATGTTCTCCAGTCCTGGGATCCCATTAAGCATGAATGAGACTGGGGTCAGGTCTGTTTGGTTCAGCATTAGCATGATCAGATTTTTATAACTGTTAAGACAGGTTATAGATATTTGTGTACTTCTTGTTTTTTTTTTTTTTTTTTGTTTTCTGATCCTCCAGTATTATGGAAAAAATCTTTTAAAAAAGAAGATAAATTTTAGCCATATTTTCCCTCTCATTCTCCCTCTCTCTGTCAAGTGTGCATTTTAATATCAAACAACAAATATTTCAAGCATGAGAGAATAGTTAAACATAGTTCAAATCCAGTATGTGTCATTTGTTAATTCATTAATTTATTGATCATTCAACAATACATATTTAGCACTCACTAGCTACCAGGTTATATGACGTATATTGTGTCTACACTAGAAACAGAAAGAAATAGATTAAATTACTTATAAATTTACAATGAAGAATAATTATATGTGTTTTTTCTAATAATTTTTGATATTTCTAATGATATTTTTGTTATAATATCTTATTTAAATGTTAATTACTATATACACCTCCCTTTTATTTTTTTTATTTTTTAATTTCAATTTATTTATTTTCAGAAAAACAGTATTCATTTTTAAAATTATTATTTATTTATTTATTTTCAGAAAAACAGTATTCATTATTTTTCCACCACACCCAGTGCTCCATGCAAGCCGTGCCCTCTATAATACCCACCACCTGGTACCCCAACCTCCCACCCCACCACCACTTCAAACCCCTCAGATTGTTTTTCAGAGTCCATAGTCTCTCATGATTCACCTCCCCTTCCAATTTACCCAAATTCCCTACTCGTCTCTAACACCACCTTGTCCTCCATGCTATTTGTTATGCTCCACAAATAAGTGAAACCATATGATAATTGACTCTCTCTGCTTGACTGATTTCACTCAGCATAATCTCTTCCAGTCCCGTCCATGTTGCTACAAAAGTTGGGTATACACCTCCCTTTTAATGTTCTCTTAAGGAAAATTTCACTGATCATTTCTTCAGTGACCTAACAGATATGGTTAGGAATTTTCATTGTTGCTATTATGTTTATTGGGCCATTCTTGTGCTATACTAAATACTGTTCTAAGAACTTTACAAATATTGACTAATTTAACCCTCATTACAAGCCCAGGAAGTATTAATCTGCACTTTTTTAACTGAGTAAATGGAGGCACTATTTAGATGAGGCTTTTTCATATCTGTGTTGGTGGTATACAATACCAAAACCGAGTCCTTCTCAGACCATTTTTAAAAAATTATTTCTTCTAAATTTTGACATAGAAATATGTGTTAGAAATAGTACTATAGGATAATAATGAAATAAAATATATCCAGCTCCACCTAACTGTTGAAATCCAGCTTCCCACAGTTGGTCAAAATTACTTATTTTAGTTCTTTGTATTTCTACATATTTTGTTTAGCCTGCTTTTTGTCCTATTTCCCTTGAAATTGTTTTTATTAAAATTATTATTTCATGTTTAATTTATATTATAATATAGATATTATCCCTTGCTAGGTCACATGATATGATGTCTATATTTTCTTCCCCACTCAATATTTTTCATTTTGATAGTACTTAATTTTTCTTAGTATTTGATGTAGATATCTGAAAAATATATTTATTTTCAGAACTATAAAATACTTTTACTATTATTTCTTGATAGTTAAACATGATCTATCAATGTTAGTCCTTCTCACAGGATCTGTTTCTGAGAAGTCCTGTTTCTCTGAAATAGTTTTTTCTCAGACACATAATTCTCATCCAGAAATTCCCCTTCCCCTACTCTTTGTACATCGGTTTGTAGATCTCATTTTTCTTCATTCTATGTTTCAGGATATCATGGAAAACATTTTTTGAGACTATCACTGTTTGAATATAGTTTAGTTTATTAATCTTTTGGCTAGATTTAAAATTCTAGATTAATAGGGGCGCCTGGGTGGCTCATTGGGTTGAGCCACTGCCTTCGGCTCAGGTCATGATCTCAGGGTCCTGGGATGGAGTCCCACATCGGGCTCTCTGCTCAGCAGGGAGCCTGCTTCCCCCCCACCCTCTCTGCCTGCCTCTCCATCTACTTGTGATTTCTCTCTGTCAAATAAATAAATAAAATCTTTAAAAAAAATTCTAGATTAATAATTGTGAAGGCATTCGTGGGATTTCTGACACTGGAAATCTAACACCTTTGACTTTGGAAATTTACTTAACTTCTAATAATTTATTCCCAACATTTTTCTTGTTATATTTCTACAGACTTTTACCACTGACATTTTTTCATTTGTGTTGCTTTTGGCCCTAACTATTTAAGAGAATTTTAAAATTTTTGTGTTCTGAAATTTAATGGCAATGATAAAAAAATTTTTAAATGTTCTTAAATAGTTTAGGGGCAAAAGCAATACAAATGAAAAAATGACAGTGGTAAATAATTCATGTATGGAGGATCAAGAACTGGTATGGTCCTCTTAATATCTCACTAGAAGCTAGGAGATCAATACAGAAATGCTTTTATTAATCTAGAATTTTAAATTCTAGACTTAGTGATGATTGAGTCTCAGCAATTGATATTTACTTTAAATCCTCTCTAGGACACCTTTGCTTCATTATTGACATCCTTAGTTTCATTATTTATAGGTATTTTTCAGGGACTTGCAATTTTTCCAAAAGAATCCACCAATCTACTTCTTGGAGCAAAAATTTAATTGGCCACCAGTGTTCTTGGAGTTGAGTAGAAGGACACTGCAGGTCTCACACTTAAATATGAATATGGATTAAATCCTCACATATTTTATGATTCTTCATGCTTGACCTTTGTCACACCTGACATTAAGCATTTGTAGGATTTGTTAGTTTCTTCTAAGAATAAACTTCCAGTCATTGTAATAGGATAGGTAATACTGTTTAGGATGATGGATGAATCAAAGATATCAAGTTGTTCCTTATTCCATTTTTTTTCTATCTACATCCCTGTTTATCTTTATGTATTTACACTGAAGGATGAGAGATTAGATACTATAAAAAGCCACTTCTTTTAGAAACAGCAAAGCAACCTGGGATGAGTATGTTATTAAAAGTGTTCTTCAAAGACCTGTTTTCACATAATTACAAAATCTTGGTGTCTGCCACATAAGCGTAGATAGAAACCATACCCAACTTTTGTAGCAACATGGACGGGACTGGAAGAGATTATGCTGAGTGAAATCAGTCAAGCAGAGAGAGTCAATTATCATATGGTTTCACTTATTTGGGGAGCATAACAAATAGCATGGAGGACAAGGGGTGTTAGACAGGAGAAGGGAATTTGGGTAAATTGGAAGGAGAGGTGAACCATGAGAGACTATGGACTCTGAAAAACAATCTGAGGGGTTTGAAGTGGCGGGGGGGTGGGAGGTTGGGGTACCAGGTGGTGGGTATTATAGAGGGCACGGCTTGCATGGAGCACTGGGTGTGGTGAAAAAATAATGAATACTGTTTTTCTGAAAATAAGTAAATTGAAAAAAAAAATCTTGGAGGAGATCAGGAAAATTTTCAAAGAGGAAAAGGTGAATTGTCTTACACCAGAAACATGATCCATTCTGTTGCTGTTTACTCCCATTATACTGATATTTTTAGATTTGTGATTTTACAATTCTTTATCCTATTTGTGTCCCATTCCTCCCACCAAATCCAGCTTCAATTATCAATTTCTTCTGGTTGGTTCAACTCTCTTTTGGAGAGGATAGAGCGCCATCCTCTAAGTCCTCTTAATATGAAGTAATTATAGAGGTGGGAGGCTTACAGGTAAGGAATAAAACTATTGATGAAGGGTTCCCCTTTCTCCACACTGTTGGTGGGAATACAAGTTGGTGCAGCCTCTTTGGAGAACAGTGTGGAGATTCCTCAAGAAATTAAAAATAGAACTTCCCTACGACCCTGCCATTGCACTCCTGGGTATTTACCCCAAAGATACAGATGTAGTGAAGATAAGGGCCATCTGTACCCCAATGTTTATAGCAGCAATGGCCACAGTCACCAAACTGTGGAAAGAACCAAGATGCCCTTCAACGGATGAGTGGATAAGGAAGATGTGGTCCATATACACTATGGAGTATTATGCCTCCATCAGAAAGGATGAATACCCAACTTTTGTAGCAACATGGACGGGAGTGGAAGAGATTATGCTGAGTGAAATCAGTCAAGCAGAGAGAGTGAATTATCATATGGTTTCACTTATTTGTGGAGCATAACAAAAAGCATGGAGGACATGGGGAGTTAGAGAGAAGGGGCTTGGGGTAAATTGGAAGGGGAGGTGAATCATGAGAGACTATGGACTCTGAAAAACAATCTGACGGGTTTGAAGTGGCAGGGGGGAGGTGGGAGGTCGGGGTACCAGGTGGTGGGTATTATAGAGGGCACGGATTGCATGGAGCACTGGGTGTGGTGTAAAAATAATGATATTGTTATGCTGAAAATAAATAAATGAAAAAAAAACTATTGATGGAATATATTTATTATATTATTTTAATAGCATGTATTCTGAAAATTTATTTATATACTTGAATCATCTTCAATGTAATAAAACTCTTAATATTTGCTCAGACTGTATTTATTTTCATATCTAAAGTGTCTAACAAGATGCAAGGCACATTTTAGATGTCAATAAGTGTTTTGAATAAAGGAAAAGGTAAATGAGTGAATACATCAAATTTCATACTTGACTTTAAGAGTTAATGCACTATAGTCTAAATATTATTTCTTGGAAAGCATGAGGAACCAGCAGAAGAAACAAAACTATGACACCTGATTCATCAGTCACCAAAATATATACATTTCAAAAAAATTCTCCATTGGGCACCTGGGTGACTCAGTTAATTAGGCATATGACTCTTGGGTTTTGGCTCAGGTCATGATCTCAGAGTCTTGAGATTCAGCCCAGTGTCAAGCTCTGTGTTCAGTGGGGTGTCTGCTTGAGATTCTTTCTTCCTTTCTCTCTAACCCTACCCCTCCTGCCACACTCCATGATTTCTCACTCTCTCTTTCTGTCTCTCAAATAAACAATAAATATTTTAAAAGTTAAAAAATAAAATTCTCCATTAAAAATAAATAATATATATAACTTTTTATTTTATATACGTACATATTTACATATATTTTTATTAAATGTTGAGTCAAAGTGACTTTTTGAGAAACATTAGATTAAAAAAATTGAAGTAGAGCTATTTAACCAATTGAGCCACCTAGGCATCCCTCGAAGTAGAGCTATTAAATTTGGACCAATTTATACCAAATTATTGTAGCTCCAGGCTTGACAAGGATTTTTCACAACCAAAATAATAGAAACACTGAAATTGTTTTCCTCCATTTGTTACACAGTAGAAACTTTTGATTTGGGAATTCACTTAAATGCCAACCTATTAGCTAATCCTTAATTTCCTAGTTATTATCATTGACATCTACTTAAGCTAATAATTGCAAAGCTAACAGAAGAGCCCTGTAATTTGTATTATGGATGAAAGAAAAAATATATGTTTTTATAATGCAAGAATGCATTTCCTTGATTACCAAAACTGTCATCAAGTTTTTTTCTAACTTGATGTGTATAAATTCTACTTTTTGTATAGCATTATGTTTTTCAGATTACTTTTATAGATATTATTAAAAGTAACAAATTTTACATTTGTTTATATTTATAAATTTAAAGTGTATAAATTCTGCTTTTCGTACAGTATTATGTTTTTCAGATTACTTTTACAGATATTATTAAAAATAACAAAAGCTGTAACAATTTTATATATGTACATTTATATGTATGTATATATACACATACATAAACACACTATATATAAAACATATAAACATATTTTAATGCTTATAACATAAATATATAATATATGTATATATATGTTTTACCTCAATTGATTGTTGTAGAATAAGATAACCTTGAGATATATATACATATATATGTATGTGTGTGTGTGTGTGTGTGTGTGTGTGTCTGTGTCTGTGTCTGTGTATTAGGTTCAAGGTTTTAAAATCTCAGTTAGTTAACATAAAGAATAATAGTTTCAGGAATAGAATTTAGTGATTCATCACATATAACACACAGTGCTCATCATAGCAAGTGCCCTCCTTAAAACACATCACCCATCTCTCCCATCTACTGCCCACCTTTCCCCCAACAACTCTGTTCTCTATAGAGTCTGTTTTATGGTTTGTCTCTCTCTCTCTTTTGTTTCCCCCATGTTCATCAGTTTTGTTTCTTAAATTCCACATGAGTGAAACTATATGGTATTTGTCTTTCTCTGACTGACTTATTTCACTTATTTGACCAGTATATGCCAAATTCTCACACATGTTGTTGAAAAATAGTATCACTACTTATTTATTCATCTCAGTAAATTTGAAGAATAAACTTAATTTTATGTATCCATGCAGTAGAAACCAAGTGGAGAAATTAGGGAAAGCACAGATGCCCATAAACTGAAAATGGGAAATATGACTCAGAGATTTGTGCTCTATATTTAAGAACATATATCCTAAATATGAGACAAATATCATATTTATGCCCCTTGTGTTTCTTTTTGTAATTCTAGTGTCAATTAATAAAACTAGCTTTATTGCTACATGTTACACCTAAGCATTTGCAAAACTCTTAAAGACCCACCAAGTAATATAATATTAATCACAATTTAAATTACTTCTCCAAAACAAATTTAAAATTATTATCATACCTTACAATCTAATTTTTCCTACAGGGAAGATGGACTCAAGCTATGCATGGGCAGGTTATACTGAAGTAGTAACATCAACACCAGAATAGCACCACTTATAAAGAACATTTTTATGTCATCTGTTGTCTATTTTTACTCCCCAAACCTGTAGATCACAAATTCATTTCCTTACTAGACTGTCCTCAATTAAAACAAGCAAACAACAAAAAAAAAAAAAAAAAAAAACACAAGTTTTTCTCTCAATATGATGGTGGGTTTCTCTAAATAGGTTTTGCCATGTGGAATGAATAGTCATAAATACATTCCTCTAGGAATAAAGCAAGGAAATTAGGTTCTCATTCTGAGAACATAATGAGAGCAGGTGAAAAGTAAGAGTGTTCTGACCAGGACTGAGAACTATTCTCTAGCTCTCTGCCATTTCATCTTGTGATGGGGCTGACTCATACCTGAACAGTACCAGTGATTCCTATTTAGTTAGGAAGAGAACACAGATATTCATAATCCTGATGGTAAGTTACACTGAGTTGCAATCTGAAAAATAGGTAAATAAACCTTTTTATAAGAAAACCCAATCCTTCACAACAGTTTTGCCTTCAAATGGGGTGGATGGAATCAAACCTGTGTTGCTGGGAATATAATAATCAATTGTGTGTATACACACACACACACACACACACATTCTCTCCTCTTTATTTACTGCCTATAATTTTTTTTAAAAAAACCTGTCACTAGTTCCACTTTTTAAAAAAGGGTTTGTTTATTTATTTATTTAGAGAGAGAATGTGTGAGCAGGGACAGGGGCAGAGGGAGAGGGAAAAAGAGAATCTCAAGCAGACTCTATGCTGAATACAGAGCCCAAGGGGAGGGAGGTCAATCTCATGACTTGAGATCATACCCTGAGCTTAAATCAAGAGTCATACTTCAACTGAGTGAGTCACCCAGGCACCCCTCTATTCCCATTTTTGTATTTCCTTTAATACCTTGGCTTTTATAAGCTGAATGCAATCTGTTCCAGGTGTTCAGGATGTTGGTCACAAACCTCACTATTCTACACTATATATACATGTACAGCACTAAATTCTAAATCCTTTGATATCTGTACTATTGAACTAAGCATTTAAAGAAACATTGTGTTTTTCTCAATGGGAGAAAATTGTATATATCTCAAGAGAATATTTAAGAACATTAGAGACAACAGGTGCTGATGTGAGAGTCAAGTCTACCCCTTGGAGAAGATCAAAAGTAAAGGAAACTTTTCATGCTTACTAACTATATAATATTGGGTAAATAGGGAATAATTTTATATATTGTGTGTTTGTGTGAACATGTATATGTGGGTAGAGATGAAAATAAACTTTTAAAAATGAATATTAGTGATTTTAATACTTTTTGCAGAGTTGTCTCTTTCTATGTACAAGGTTTGTAGGACACAAATTAAAAACACTTAAGTGCAGAATGTTTCAGTCATTCACACACATCCATCCACTTCTTTTATTTGTTTATATTTTTGTGTGTCTAATTAAATAACATCATTGAATATTGAGTAGTTCCCAAGTTAAGCTAAGAACTATTAAAAAAAAATCAGATAATAGGTGAGGTGTCCTAGTTTTAAAGAATTTTACATTCCACTAACATAGATAATGAATATTATAGCATTCTAGAAAGTCATCAAAAGTTCAGGTTTATTATGCATACATATTATGTTAGGAATAATTAGCTGCCTGCATTTTGACATAAAAATGATGATGGTAAGAGTGGCAACAATTAAAAAATGGTTACTGGAGCGCCTGGGTGGCTCAGTGGGTTAAGCTGCTGCCTTTGGCTCAGATCATGATCTCAGGGTCCTGGGATCGAGTCCCGCATCAGGCTCTCTGCTCAGCAGGGGGCCTGCTTCCCTTCCCCTCTCTCTGCCTGCCTCTCTGCCTACTGTGATCTCTCTCTGTCAAATAAATAAATAAAATCTTTTAAAAAATGGTTACTGATTCTAGTTTCATGTTCCTTTAAATAGCAAAATTGGAAAAAACCTAAATGCTCATTATCAGGTGAACTGATAAAATATTGTACATTCATATAATAGAATACTATTCAGTAATAAAAAGGAAGGAACTACTAATATATAAAACTCAAATGAATCTCAGAACTGATGCATTAGAAAATTCAACCTAAGCTACAGTGACAGAGAGCAAACTGGGGGTTGTGTGGGTCCAGGGTTCGACCTCAGCCGCAGCAACATCTTCCTAGGAACATCGCCAAAGGCAAGGGAAGCAAAGGCAAAAATGAACTACTGGGATTTCATCAAAATCAAAAGCTTTTGCACAGCAAAGGAAACAGTTAACAAAATCAAAAGACAACTGACAGAATGGGAGAAGATATTTGCAAACGACATAACAGATAAAGGACTAGTGTCCAAAATCTATAAAGAACTTAACAAACTCAACACCCAAAGAACAAATAATCCAATCAAGAAATGGGCAGAGGACATGAACAGACGTTTCTGCAAAGAAGACATCCAGATGGCCAACAGACACATGAAAAAGTGCTCCATATCACTCGGCATCAGGGAAATACAAATCAAAACCACAATGAGATATCACCTCACACCAGTCAGAATGGCTAAAATCAACAAGTCAGGAAATGACAGATGCTGGCGAGGATGCGGAGAAAGGGGAACCCTCCTACACTGTTGGTGGGAATGCAAGCTGGTGCAACCACTCTGGAAAACAGCATGGAGGTTCCTCAAAATGTTGAAAATAGAACTGCCCTATGACCCAGCAATTGCAATTTCATTTTTTTAAACAAAATCTTGGTATAAAAATTTCAATTTTTATACAAAAATCTTTGAGGTGATGGACATGTTTTGTATTTTGATTTTGACAGTAGTTCCATGAGTGTATATATATGTCAAAATTCATAAAATTACGTACTTTAAATGAATACAGTTGTCTATAAATCATATTTAACAAAGTTGATTTTTTAAAAAATATGGTTGTATATTTTGCTTGATTTTGAAAAACAAATATTTGGAAGGAGATAAAAAGCTTTCTTAAATTGCTACTATAGAGTTAACTTATGATACTTTATTTGATTTATATATATACATATATATATACACACATTATAGCTAATGTGTGTGAATATATACATATATATTCATTTACATATATACACCCATGTTAGCTATATGTATTTTTTTAACTTATTTTTATTAATTTTCAGCATAAGTATTCAGCATAAGTATTCATAATTTCAATAAGAATTCATAAGTATTCATAATTCATAAGTATTCATAATTCATACGTATTCATAATTCAGCATAAGTATTCATTATTATTTTTTTCCAATTTATTTATTTTCAGAAAAACATTATTCATTATTTTTCCACCACACCCAGTGCTCCATGCAAGCCGTGCCCTCTATAATACCCACCACCTGGTTCCCCCAACCTCCCACCTCCTGCCACTTCAAACCACTCAGATTGTTTTTCAGAGTCCATAGTCTCTCATGATTCACCTCCCCTTCCAATTTACCCCAACTCCCTTCTCCTCTCTAACTCCCCAGTCCTCCATGCTATTTGTTATGCTCCACAAATAAGTGAAACATATGATAATTGACTCTCTCTGCTTGACTGATTTCACTCAGCATAATCTCTTCCAGTCCCGTCCATGTTGCTACAAAAGTTGGGTATTCATCCTTTCTAATGGAGGCATAATACTCCATAGTGTATATGAACCACATCTTCCTTATCATTCGTCCGTTGAAGGGCATCTTGGTTCTTTCCACAGTTTGGCTACCGTGGCCATTGCTGCTATAAACATTGAGGTACCAATGGCCCTTCTTTTTACTACATCTGTATTTTTGAGGTAAATACCCAGGAGTGCAATTGCAGGGTCATGGGGAAGTTCTATTTTTAATTTCTTGAGGAATCTCCACACTGTTCTCCAAAGAGGCTGTACCAACTTGCATTCCCACCAACAGTGGAAGAGGGTTCCCCTTTCTCCACATCCCCTCCAACACATGTTGTTTCCTGTTTTGTTAATTTTGGCCATTCTAACTGGTATAAGGTGATATCTCAATGTGGTTTTAATTTGAATCTCCCTCATGGCTAGTGATGATGAACATTTTTTCATGTGTCTTACAACCATTTGTATGTCTTCATTGGAGAAGTGTCTGTTCATATATTCTGCCCATTTTTTGATATGATTATCTGTTTTGTGTGTGTTGCATTTGAGGAGTTCATTATAGATCCTGGATATCAACCTTTTGTCTGTACTGTCATTTGCAAACATCTTCTCCCATTCCGTGGGTTGCCTCTTTCTTTTCTTGATTGTTTCCTTTGCTGTGCAGAAGCTTTTGATCTTGATGAAGTCCCAAAAGTTTATTTTCGCTTTTGTTTCCTTTGCCTTTGGAGACATATCTTGAAAGAAGTTGCTGTGGCTGATATCGACGAGATTACTGCCTATGTTCTCCTGTAGGATTCTGATGGATTTGTGTCTCACGTTGAGGTCTTTTATCCATTTTGAGTTTATCATTGTGTATGGTGTAAGAGAATGGTTGAGTTTCATTCTTCTACATATAGCTGTCCAGTTTTCCCAGCACCATTTATTAAAGAAACTGTCTTTTTTCCACTGTATATTTTTTCCTGTTTTGTGAAAGATTAATTGACCATAGAGTTGAGGGTCCATATCTGGGCTCTCTACTCTGTTCCACTGGTCTATGTGTCTGTTTTTATGCCAGTACCATGCTGTCTTAGTGATCACAGCTTTGTAATAAAGCTTGAAATCAGGTAACATGATGCCCCCAGCTTTATGTTTGTTTTTCAATATTTCCTTAGCGATTTGGGGTCTCTTCTGATTCCATACAAATTTTTGGATTATTAGCTCCAGCTCTTTGAAGAATACTGGTGGAATTTTGATTGGAATGGCATTAAAAGTATAGATTGCACACACATATATAGCTACTGTGTGTGAATATATATATATATATATATATATATTCATTTACATATATACACCCACTCTAGCTATATGTATTTTTGGCAAAAATCTTGATTATAGCATATTAAAACATAAATTTGGTATTTTCAATGAAATTATATAATTATTCCATTCTAACAAGGATGATTTAGTGTTATTATGATTGAGTAAGAGTTTTTTATACAAAAATACAATAGTATGTATGTAGAGAATATTTTAACTTCATCGGATGTTTTTTAAAATTGAAGTTAATTTCACATGATATACAGTTAACCCTTTAATCATTGGATAACATGAAATTGAGTGACTTTTAGAACATCAACAATGCAGTGCAAATATTACCACTATATAATTACAGAACATTTCTCCTACCTCAAAAAGAACCACCCCCCATCATTAAGTAGTCACTCATTACTACCCATCCCTCAGCCCCTGGCAACAACTAATTTGCTGTCTATTTCTATGGACTTGCTTTTTCTACACATTTCATATAAATGGAATCATACAATATACGTCTTTTTGTTTCTGACTTTCCCCCTTTCGCATGTTTTCAAAATACATATGCATTACTGCATGGACTAGTACCAGAAAATAACTAGTGTCAGTGAAGATTTATATAAAATGTAAAAAACTTTGCTAGTGGTAATGTAAAATAATATAGTCATTGTGGAAAACAGTTTAGCAGTTCTGCAAAAAGTAGAACAAAATTATAATATAACTGATCGACTCCTCTGCCAAGTATAGAGAATTGAAAACAGATGTTCTCAAAAAATATGGGCATTCATCTGTACCCCAATGTTTATAGCAGCAATGGCTACAGTCGCCAAACTATGGAAAGAACCAAGATGCCCTTCAACAGAGGAATGGATAAGGAAGATGTGGTCCATATACACTATGGAGTATTATGCCTCCATCAGAAAGGATGAATACCCAACTTTTGTAGCAACATGGACGGGACTGGAAGAGATTATGCTGAGTGAAATCAGTCAAGCAGAGAGAGTCAATTATCATATGGTTTCACTTATTTGTGGAGCATAACAAATAGCATGGAGGACAAGGGGCATTAGAGAGGAGTAGGGAATTTGGGTAAATTGGAAGGGGAGGTGAATCATGAGAGACTATGGACTCTGAAAAACAATCTGAGGGGTTTGAAGTGATGGGGGGGGTGGGAGGTTGGGGTACCAGGTGGTGGGTATTATAGAGGGCACGGCTTGCATGGAGCACTGGGTGTGGTGAAAAAATAATGAATAATGTTTTTCTGAAAATAAATAAATTGAAAAAAAATATGGGCATAGATTTTCATATCAATGCTATTCATGATAGCCAAAATGTATTAACAACCTAATGGATAAATGGATAAATAAAATCTGGTATACATACAGTGGAATATTATTTAACCTCAAAAAGGAATGAAGTACTAATCCAAGCTACAGCATGGATACATTTTGAAAATGTTATGGGAGGAAATCAAACAACCATGAATTGTGTCATCCTATTTTTATAAAATACTCAGAATAGGCAAATTTGTAGAATAAAAAGCAAATTAATGGTTGTCAAGCCTTAGGGGAAAACATGAGGAGGAGAAAACAGGAAGGAGGAGAAAACAGGAGTAACTGATTAATGGGTTCAAGGTTTCTTTTTGGTGTAATGGAAATGGTCTGGTAAGTGGTGATAGTTGTACAATATTGTTAATGTACTAACACCATTCAATTGTACACTTTGAAATTATTAAAATAGTTTTATGTTGGGAGAAATTTACCACTATTAAAAAGGAACTGGAGGTTATTATGCTGAGCCAAATAAGTCAGTCAGAGAAAGACAATAAAAATACAGTTTCACTCATATGTGAAGCATATGAAACAGGGCAAAGGACCATATAGGAGAGGAAAACAGAATGAAAAGTCATCAGAAAGGAGAAAAACCATGAGAGATTCTTGACTATAGGAAACAAACTGAGGGCTGCTGGAGAGGAGGCAGGTGGGGGGATGGGGTAATTGGGTGATGATCGTTAAGGAGGGCATGTGATGTGATGAGCACCGGGTGTTATACAAAACATAAATTATTGAACACTGCCTCTAAAACTAGTGTTGTACTATTTAAGTTGGCTAACTGAATTTAAATTTTTAAAATAGTATCACAAAGCTCACTTATTGAGATTCAGCTCTTTTTTCTTAAGTGTTTTTCTAATTTCTGGTGGGTGGGAGGTTGGGTGAGCCTGGTGGTGGGTATTGTGGAGGGCATGTATTGCATGGAGCACTAGGTGTGGTGCACAAACAATGAATTCTGGAACACTGAAAATAAATTTAAAAAGTAAATTAAAAGTAAAAAAATTAAAATGTGTTTTTCTAATTTCTGTAAGCCTCTGATTAGTAATGAGAGTTCTGAGAAAATTGATTATTACAATTGTTCATTGCTTTTGTTAAAGACAGAATTTTGCAGTTTCAGCTTTGCCATTTGGCTCCTGTCATGACTGCTTACAGGAGTCCTTTCTTTCTTTCTTCTTCTTCTTCTTTTTGTTTTTTATTAAAGTATATTTGACACACAAGGCTACATTAGTTTCAGGTTTATAACATAATGATTTAACAATTCTATATGTTATGCTATGCTCACCACATGTGTAAATACCATTTGCCACGTTATTGGTAGTTTCTTCATAGAGAATCATAACATCTGCAAATAGGGACATTATAATCTCCTGCTTTCTAACTTGTGTCTTTTCTTTTCTTGCCTTATTGCACTGGTCAGAATTTCAAGCACTATGTTGAATAGTGGTTAGACCAAATATCCTTGCTATGTTCCCAGTATTGGGGGAAAACATCCTACCTTTCATTGTTAAGAATAAAATTAGTTTTAGGAGACTCATAGATGATATTAATCAAATTGAGAACATTTTACTCTATTCTTATTAATAAGGGATTTTTTTAAGGATCATGAATAAATACTAAGGACACCAGCAAGATCAAAAAAATAGAAGGCCCAGATTTCATTTGCTTCTAGATACACTGACTAGACAACAATAGATGTTCCAAAAAAGTTCTAGAAGAACTCTAGAAACTACTTAAGATGTCACAGTACCCCATGGAAACCCAAAGCCAAAAACAGCTGTATTGCAATAAATAAAAAATGTTTTATTTCTTTTATGTTTCTTTAGTTTTTAATTTTAATCTGTTTTGTTTCAAGTTTTTATTTAAATTAGAATTCGTTAACATTTAGTGCAATATTTTTTTCAGGAGTAGAATGTAGTGATTCATCATGTACATATAATACCCAGTGCTCATCACAACAAGTATCCTCCTTAATATCCATTGCCCATTTAGTTCATCATCCACTTATCTCCCCTCAGCTTGTTCTCTATAGTTAAGAGTTTCTTATGGTTTGCCTCCTTCTCTCTCTTTTTAAAAATTCCCTCTTCCTCTATGTTCATCTGTTTTGTTTCTTAAATTCCACATGTGAGTGAAATTATATGGTATTTTCCTTTCTCTGACTCTCTTGTTTTGTTTAACGTAATACAATCTAGCTCCATCCACATCATTGCAAATGGCAAGATTTTATTCTTTTTGATGACTGAGTACTATTCCATTATAGATTAACCCATGTCACATCTTCATGATCCATTCTTCAGTCAATGAGTGTTTGGACTCTTTCTATAATGTGGCTATTAGTTGATAACGTTACTATAAACATTGAGGTGCATGTGTCCCTTTGAGTTAGTATTTTTGTCAGAACCAGCATACTTTGGATGCCTGGGAGCAACCAAAACAACAGAGAACTCAATTTCTTGTTGCAGTTCCAGAAAACTTGTAATACTGTAGACAGAAACTAATACTAGTCAGCACAATCATAAGAAAGTGTTCGGTTCATAACTTCCTCTTTGGGAGGAAAACAAAAAGAGTGAAATGTATATCAAATAGTCTGGCTTTTCAGGAGGCTGTCTAAGAGACTGGTATTTCTTTCCTGACTTAGAACACTGGCAGATTCAGAATACTTTGGATTTCTAGGGGCTTCTGAAAATAAAAGAGTACTCGGATGTTTATTGCAGTGTCTGAGTATGTCTTACCAGCAGACTGATATCAGAGGGAGCAAGAAATTACAAGTTCTTGAAAAAGAGACTATCTGACCTCTATAACTGAGAAATTACATACCCAAACCGAGGAAATGCATTCTCGTAAAAGGTTTGAGAGGTCATCAGAATTTCTTTTCAGGCTGATTGGTGAAGGTGTTCACTATACAAAGAAAGTTTATGAACAGTGGGAAAAGTTTTCTCAGATGCACAAATCACAACAACAAAAATAACAAGGCACCAGAACAAAATAAATCTGCAAAATCTGACTGTAAAGAAATGGAGATCTATGAATTACCTGATAAAGTATTCAAAATAATCATTATAAATAAGCTCTATGCACTAGAAAAGAACACAAAGATGCAACCAAACAAAATTGGGGAAAAGCTGCTTGAACAGAATGAGAATATCAACAAAAAGAAACATAAAAGGGAACCACAAAATATTGTGGAGTTTAAGAATGCAATAATGCAATTAAAAAAAATCTACTATAGAGCATAAACATCAGTTTTGATCATGTAGAAAAAGTAAGAAAGAAAAACAGTGAACCTTAAAACATATCATTTGGTATTACTGAGCCAGAGGAACAAAAGGAAAAAGGGATTTTTTTTTAAAAAAGTACAGAAAACCCAAGATATTTATGGGAAATCAGCAAGAAAAATCAACATATGCATTGTGGGAGTCTTAGAGGGACAAGAATAAGAGAAAGAGACGGTGAATTTATATGGAGAAATAATCACCCCAAATTCCCAAATCTGAGGAGGAAAATAGACCACTAACTTCAAAAAGCTTAAAGAATTCCAACTAGAATAAACCCAAAGAGGTCTAGAAATGCATTATAAACAGATCGCCAGAAGTGAAGACAGAGAATCTCAAAAGAAGCAAGAGAAAAGCGACTCATGGCACACAGGTGAGCTCTTGCAAAATCAGCAGTCCGTTTTCAGCAGAAAGGTTATAGGCCATAAAACTGTTAGATGATATATTCAAAGTGCTGAAAGGGAAAAAAAACAAAAACAAAAACAAAACAAAAAAATGCTGCTGACCAAGATTACTATCTGGCAAAACTTCCTATCAAAAATGAAGGAGGGGGTGCCTGTGTGGCTTAAGCATGTGCTTTGGACTCCAGGGTCCTGGAGTTGAGCCCCATGCTGGGCTCCCTGCTCAGCATGGAGCACGCTTCTCCATCTGTCCGCCCCATCTCATGTGCGCATGCTTGCTTGCGTGCACGTGCGCTCTCGCGCTCTCTCTCTCTCTCTCTCTCTCTCTCTATATATATATATATTTCAAATGAATCAATCTTTTTAAAAAGATGAAGGAGAAATAAAGACTTTCACAGATCAAAACAAAAACCGAAGGATTCATCAATACTAGATCTACCTTGTAAGAATTGCTACAGGGACATGAGTTTGAAACAAGAGGACATTAGACAACATGGAATTATGAAAATACAAAGCTCTTTGGTAAAAACCAGGTATATACAGAATACATATAACATATGTAATATTGTAATAGCAGTACATAAATCACCTAATTCCAGTGTCAAATTTAAAAGATAAAGGCAGAAAAAATAACCATGAGACTATGCTAATGGTATAAAACATAAAATAATGTAATTTGTGACATTGATAACAGAAAGTTAGGTTAGAAGAGATGTACAGGAGTAGCATTTAAATAGTTTATGTCATAATGTAGTATAAATAATTATAAATTTTATGCAGGCCTCGCAGTAGCCACAAAGAAAATATCTATATAAGGTACATAACAGAAATAAGAAAGAAATCAAAGCATGTTACAACAAAGAAGTTAATGAAACGCAAAGAACGGAAATAGAGGAAAAAGACAAAATAATTAAGAGACAAACTGAAAACAATGAACAAAATAAGAATGGCAAGTCCTTACCTAACATTAATACTTAAAATGTAAATGGATTAAATATACATCATAATCCAAAGACATGGAGTGGGGACGCCCGGGTGGCTCACTCAGTTAAGTGTGTGCCTTCGGTTCAGGTCATGATCCCAGGGTACTGGGATTGAGTCCCACATCAGGCTCCCTCTTAGCAGGGAGCCTGTTTCTCCCTCTGTTTGCCATTTTCTCTGCTTGTGCTCCCTCCCTCTGACAAATAAATAAATAAAATCTTAAAAAAAAAAAGACATGGAGTAACTGTGTAGATTAAAAATGCAAGATCCAACTATATGCTGTTTACAAAAGATTTTAGATATAAAGATATAAACAAGTTGAAGGGAAAAGGATGGAAAAAATATTTCTGCAAATGGTAACCAAAAAAGAGCAGTGAAGTCCATACTTCCATCTGACAAAATAAACTTTCAGTCAAACTATCACAAGAGACAAAGACGGACACGGGACAATGATAACAGGGTCAAATAGTCAGAAGGATGTAACATTTATGCCATTCCATAGGTCCATTTTGTATTTTTATAAGCCCATTTATTATTTATTTATAGTATTTTCACACTGTATCTGTTTGCATGATTCTTTAGTGATTGTTTTGTTTTATATTTATATACATAGCATCATAGTCTCCTGATGTCATCATTTCACCAGTTCAAGTGAAGTATAAAACTTCACTTTCCTTTAAATCTCTTTACCCTATGTCATTTGTAGGTTAGCTTAAACAAATCCGGAACCACATCAACATAGTTAGAAGTTTTCCTTCAATAGTCAAACTATAGACTATTTCTAAACTCATAGTTTAGAAAGTTAAAGATGAGAAGATTAATTGTATCATTTTTTTCTTACTTTATTTTTTCTTCTTTCCAGATTCCAGAGTTTCTTATTTTATTTAATTACTAGATGAATTTCTTTGGCAATTTAGGAGTCTTCTAGAGGATACATAGTCAGATAACTTACTCCCAAATTACAGTACAGAGGCTGAAATCCCAGTAGACTAATGACCCCATAGTATACTTACTAGTTTCTCCATCAAGAGGGTGATATTGAGAAAATAGAGAAATTCTGGAAATGATGTAAAAAATATAGACCATATTTTCCAGAGGTAGGTAACAACTGTTTTTCAAACTAGAAATTCTAATCACTATTTGAAAACAAGACAAACTGGCACCTAGCAGCAGATTATCACTTTCTGAATTAATTTCTTTTGATAAATTTCTCAACTTCCCATTGTGTTTTGCTCATGGGAACTTGGGTTTATGATGAGACTCTTTCTCCACAGGGGTGAGGAGGTGAATAACTCAGGGTGTGTGGGGGCCATATCAGTGGCTTTGGGATTCTGAAAACATTTAATGTCCCCTCAGATCATCTCTTGTCAAGAACAGAAAAGAAATCTTAAAAAGGCATCTTTTTAAGACTAAACAGCCTGACTAAATAGCCAACAGAGTACTATTTTCCTTCCCCTTCATCTCTTCCATGAAAAATGTCTCCTTTATATGCTATGGGATTTGATGTTCTTAGAACCTGAAAAGATCTTTATGACACAGTCTCGTATCTGCTTGGTTTTCACCCCATATACAATAGGGTTCATAGTGGGAGGCAAGAGCAGATAAATATTGGCCACAATGATGTGGCAGGATGGAGGTATTGCATGACTCCCAAAACGATTAAAAAAGAAGCAGAAGAAGGCTGGACTGTAGGAGAAAACAATGGCACAGATGTGGGCAGTACAGGTGCTGAAGGCCTTCTGTCGAGCATCTGCTGAAGAGAGATTGATCACTGCTCGGAGGATCATGGTGTAGGAGACTGTGATGCACAGGATGTCAAAGCCCCCAATCAGGAGGGCAGCCATCAGACCATAGATAACATTGGCCTTGATATTTCCACAGGATAACTTAGCTACAGATAGCTGGTCACAATAGGTATGGTGTATTATATTGCCCTTGCAATAGGGTAGTCTCTTGGTGAAGAAAATCAAAGGAATGATGAGCAACACTGCTCTCAGGAAAGTAGCGAGCCCAACCTTTGCAATGACAGGATTGGTGAGGATAGTTGAGTAGCGCAGAGGGTAACAGATGGCTACATATCGGTCTAGGGCCATAAGCATGAGTACCCCAGACTCCATCCCTGTGAAGGTATGGATGAAGAACATCTGGACTAGGCATTCTTCAAAGCTAATTTCCTTGAGATGAAACCAGAAGATGCAGAGAGCTTTAGGGATTGTACTAGAGCACATGACAAGGTCAGTAAGGGAAAGCATGGCCAAAAAATAATACATGGACCTGTGCAAGGAGTCCTCATAGCAGATGAGGTAGAGGAGTCCACAATTCCCTACCATGGCCACCACATACATGGAGCAGAATGGGAAGGAAATCCACATGTGCATGTTCTCTAGTCCTGGGATCCCATTAAGAATGAATGAGGCTGGTGTTACATCTGTTTGGTTCAGAATTACCATAATTAAGCTGGTATAAAAATTAAAAAGCTTGTAGGGTTGAAGTTTTATTTTTGTTTTGTTTCATTTTTGACCCTCTGAGATTCAGAAAAATTAAAAAAGAAAAAAAATATTTGTTGTGCTCCGTCTCTTCTTTCTGTTAAATACTGTATTGTAATAACAAGAAAACAAACATTTTAAATGCCCATGCATGTTTATTTATACATTGTTTAAACTAAGTTTAAGCCATTGTTTGTTAATTTGTTAATTTATCAGTTCCTTTAATAATATATACTTCACACCTACTCTGTGTCAGGTTTTATCACAGATATTGTGTCTATATTACTTTAAAACAGAAAGATATAGATACAGTCCCCATAAACTTAGAATCAAGTATAATTGTGTTACACTTATGATTTGTGTCATTATGATCTCTCAAATTGATACTTGTTATAATATCTTATTTAAATATTAATTATTATAACCTCTCCATTTGGGTATTTCTTAAGGTAGAATTCATTGATTACCTCACCAGTGGTGCAACAGATATAATTAGGATGTATTTGTTATTGTTCTTATTTTTATTTTTTATTGTTCTTATTTTTAATAATAATTCATATTTATACTCAACATGTACTAGGTAAAGTTCTAAGAAGTTTATATATGTTAACTCATTCTCCTCCTCACTAGACACCCAGGATGCATTTTTATTAATCTACACTTTATTATTGAATAAATGGAGGCTCCGTGTAGATGAGGTTTCTTATGTCTGAATTTCAAAAGCATTCTCAACCTCCTAGTTTAAGGTATAGATATTAAGAGGACTGTTGATAATTTTTACATGAACTACTCTTCTTAATTTCTTAATTTATTTGTTTTTCTTAATTTATTTGTTTTCTGGTTCTGAAATACTTAAGAACATTTTAAAACTTCTATGCTTTCACATTCAATGCTGGTAATGGTGATGATAGAGGTATATGTGTGGATGTATGTCATTTATTGTGCAGGCATTTATTGGGTCTTCTTGGGTCTAGAAATCTGTGACCTTTGGTTTTAAAAATTTTCTGGTATTAACATTTTTTAAAATATTGAAGACAATTATATATATATATATATAAATTTGTATTATATATAATTTCTGTTTTTTGTAGTTCTTTTTTTTATGTGTTATATTAACTTTTGATAATATCATCCTAACTGTGTCCTTGTTATTTTATTACTATTACTTTTAGTTAGATATGGAATCTTCTGGTCTTATTCCCTTCTTTTCATTTTTTTCTTTTAAACATTTTATATTGTATCTCTTGATTTTTTTATCTATTTTCTATAAAAATTCCTGAATTCTATAACCCAGGTGTCTTGGCACTTTTTTGTTGTCTAATATTACAAATTTCTAACAACCCAGTTTCTTCTGAATCTTGTAACTCTGACAGTAATATACATGTGTACATAGGTAATGCTTCATATATAATTTCTGTTATCATCTAAGTTTCAGTTATTTATTTTTGTAGCTTTCATCTTTTACTTTGGAGGAGTTTCTCATATATCTGGTAATTTTTTAATGTTAGTTCACACTTAAGAAAGAGGCTATAGAGAGCTGATTTGAAATACCAGGTGATTAAAAAAAAAAAAAAAGAAATACCAGGTGATGAGTGAATTTCAATCGGTAGGATTTACCTAGAGTGCTCTAGCAGGGATCTCTACTCCCTTGGAGGCATTCTTAGTAATCACTGTTCATAGCTTTTTTCCTCAGGGACTTCTGATTTTTGCAGAAAGTCTATATCCTGGAGGATTTCATGGTTGGCTGCCAATGGTCTTGGAGTTAAGTAGTAGAAGGGTACTGAGGAACTCACATTAAAATAAGACTACTCGGGGCACCTGTGTGGCTCAGTGGGTTAAGCTGCTGCCTTCGGCTCAGGTCATGATCCCAGGGTCCTGGGATCAATTCCCGCATCAGGCTCTCTGCTGAGCGGAGAGCCTGCTTTCCTCTCTCTCTCTCTCTAACTGCCTCTCTGCCTACTTGTGATCTCTGTCTGTCAAATAAATTAAAAAAAAAAAAACCCTTTAAAATAAGACTACTTGATTCAATTATCTCATTTTTTTCTTTCTTTTTTTTCCAATTTATTTATTTTCAGAAAAACATTATTCATTATTTTTTCACCACACCCAGTGCTCCATGCAAGTTGTGCCCTCTATAATACCCACCACCTGGTACCCCAACCTCCCACCCCCCCCGCCACTTAAAACCCCTCAGATTGTTTTTCAGAGTCCATAGTCTCTCATGGTTCACCTCCCCTTCCAATTTACCCAAAAGCACATACCCTCCCCAATGTCCATAACCCTACCCTTCTTCTCCAAACCCCCCTCCCCCCAGCAACCCACAGTTTGTTTCGTGAGATTAAGAGTCACTTAATCTCATTTTTTTTTTATGAATCTTCATCCTTGGCCTTCATCACACCTTTTATACACATTCATATTATTAGTTGCAGTTTCTTTCTAGAATATACTTCTAGTCACATAAGAGGATACTTAACATTGTTTAGGATAGTGGAAGAATTAGCGATATCAAGTTGTTCTTCATTCAGTTTTTCTACCTACAACTATGTTTTATCTTTATATATCTGCACCATGGGATGGCAGATTAGGTACTGCAAAAGACAACTTTTTTGGAAATAATGAAGTGACATAGGATGAACATGTTTATAACAGTGCTCTTCAAATATTCCTTCTATGGCATTACACAAATCATAGATTAAATTAAATGCTGTAGTTTAAATATTATTGCTTGGAGAGCACAAGTGAACCACCAGAAGAAACAAAACCAGATTGTTTACTTCATAAATCACCAGAAATTACAAATTTCAAAAGAATCCTGAAATAGAGAAAACAAAGGATATCCAAGGAAGCAGAAAAAAGTAATGTGCTAGGAAAAGTAAATATATTGGTTTGGGAAATAAAGATCAACTATGTAAACCACACTACAAATTGGTCTCAAAGTGAATTTTTTTTTAAGATTTTATCTTTTAAAAGATAAATCTTTTAAAATCTTTAAAAGATTTTAAAATCTTTAAAAGATTTTATTTATTTATTTGACAGACAGAGATCACAAGTAGGCAGAGAGGCAGGCAGGGAGAGAGAAGCAGGCTCCCTGCTCAGCAGAGAGCCCGATGCAGGGTTCCATCCCAGGACCCTGAGACCATGACCTGAGCCGAAGGCAGAGGCTTAACCCACTGAGCCACCCAGGCGCCGCTCAAAGTGATTTTTAAAAGAATATATATATACATACATCTATATATGTATATATATATATATTTATTGAGTAAAACAATAGAAACTTATTAAGCAAGTATACAGAAAAAGCTCTCAGGAGTGAGAGGGATCCTGAGAGAGTTGCCTATAAGGGCATCTGTTAAAAGTACTGTTTTAAGAAGCAGTGTATTATGCTGAGTGAAATAAGTCAAGCAGAGAGAGTCAATTATCCTATGGTTTCACTTATTTGTGGAGCATAACAAATAGCATGGAGGACAAGGGGCGTTAGAGAGGAGAAGGGAATTTGGGTAAATTGGAAGGGGAGGTGAACCATGTGAGATTATGGACTCTGAAAAACAATCTGAGGGGTTTGAAGTGGCGGGGGGCGGGTGGGAGGTTGGGGTACCAGGTGGTGGGTATTATAGAGGGCACGGCTTGCATGGAGCACTGGGTGTGGTGAAAAAAAATAATGAATAATGTTTTTCTGAAAATAAATAAATTTTTTAAAAAAAGAAGCAGTGTATTGGAAAGTGTACCATACTCAAAGTATGCAGAGACTTTTGTTTTGTAAACAGAAAACATATCAAATAACCAAAATAACAAAACACACCAAAAATTTTGGATACAATATTACACTCAGACAATTCAGAAATAAAAGCAAACAAATATTGGATCAAGATCATACTGAACAAAAGTCAAAGAAAGCCTTGACACAGTGCAGTGAGAGGTGATATACCACATTGCTTTCTCTGTAGTTTTGGCAAAGTTTCTCCACAACCAAAACATTGCACAGTGTTGATATAATTCTCTGGCTCACTTTGTTAGTGCACAGATTTTTAAAATGAGACACTTAAAAGTAAGATAGTAAGTAAGTAAGTAAATAATAAAACAAGATTCTGAAATTATATCACAGCTTATTAACTGCTTCTTAGTTTCTTATTATAGTGTCACTGGTGTGACCGTCAACTGGTAACACAAGGCTAACAAAAGCATTACAGTTTGCATTTTCAAAAAAGAACACTATGTGTTTTGTAAAGTAAGAGTTGTGTTTCCATGAAGAATAATTATGCCAGCAAGTTTCCTTCTGTCAGGCTTGTAAGTGTGTACTTTATATTTGAATACAACAATATTTTTCATGAATTTCAGATATATCATGAATGGAGATTTTAAAACTACAAAAATAATATATATCTATATAAGTGCATATATGTTTATCCATCTATATATGTTTTCTATTAAAATGAAATAGATACTGAAATTCTTTTGATAAATATTTGACTAGTATACAATAAATTGTCGTATGTTGTAGAAAAAATAGTATCACTACTCAGTTCTCCTTAATACATTGAAATACCCAGGTCTTTATTTATCTTGTACAATAGAAGGAGATTAATTTAGAAAAAAATGTAGGTATCCATAATTTTAAAATAAGCAATATATTTCTGAGATTCCTTGTGCTGTGTTCTACAGAATATCTTTCCTAAATATGAAATAAATATCCTACATATATCTCTTGTGGCTTCTTTTTTTTAATTTTTTTTTCCAATTTATTTATTTTCAGAAAAACAGTATTCATTATTTTTTCACCACACCCAGTGCTCCATGCAAGCCGTGCCCTGTATAATACCCACCACCTGGTACCCCAACCTCCCATCCCCCTGCCACTTCAAACTTGTGGCTTCTTTTTATATATATTTTTAACTACTAAAACTAACTTTCATGTTACAGAATAATTTCAGGTCTCATCCTTAATAGATTTGCAAAGCTCTCAGGGGTCCATGCTTATACACAGGTAATATAGTACTAACCACAAAATAACTAAGGAAATTTCCAAAATAGATTTAAGTGATTTCAATACATCACAACTTAATTGTTCTAGCAAGGAAAATTAACTAATATCATGTCATGGGTGTAGATAGGTATTTTGGAATAGTAACATTAATACATGTCTGTTATTTGTAAAGCACAATTTGATATCATATTTTGTCTATTGTCATTTCCAAACCCCATAAAACAAGCCTGTTTTCTCCTTAGACTGTTCAAAATCTCTAAAACCCATGGTCTTCTCTTATATAGCAGTGAGTACCTCCAGGCAAGGGCTGTTATCTAAAATGGATTAAATACAGTCTTAACTAAATCTCTCTAGAAATCAACCAAGAAAAATTAGGTTCTCTTTCTGAGAACAAGGGGAGGGCAGGTAAGAATCAAGAGTGTTCTGGCCATGACTGAGAACTATTCACCTAGTTCTCCCCCTTTTGTTCTTGTCCTGGGCATGATTCATACCTGACTTCCAGTACAACAGAACCAGTGATTCCCACTTTGTTAGGGAAATGGCACCGATACTTGTAATCATGATGGAAAGTTACACTGAATCGCAATCTGAGAATTGGGGAAACAAGCATTTTGTATCCTCCAAGCCTCCCATAACACTCCTGTCTTCAAACATGGTGAGTGGACTCAAGTCTGTATTTCTGAGAATGCCATAAATAATTCATATACATTCAAAGCCTCTACTTTATCTTTATGTCTAAAAAAAAAAAGAAAAGAAAAGAAAAGAAAAAATCCTGTGTCTAGTGTCCCTTTTGTGTTCCTTTAATACCTTGGTTTCTGGAGAGCAGACAGTGAGCTGAATGCGATCTGGTCCAGGTGTTCAGGATCTTAGTTCAAAAGCATAGGCTATATGTACATGCACAACCCTCAATTTCTAAGTTCCATGATACCTGTACTAGTGTACTGGGTATTTAAGAAAAATGTCCTATATATCCTGAAGGGATAGTACAAAAATTAGAGACACAGATTCTTGTGTAATAATCAAGCTAACCTTTATGGGAGGAGGAAGAGTAGAAGCTTTCCAGTCTTACTGCTTTATGATGATACCTAAGTGAATTATTTCATATGCACGTGTGTATGTGTGTGTGTGTGTGTGCACGTGTGTGCGCACACGTGTGAGGACATACTTAATAGAGAGGAATTGAACACAAATTTTAGTAGAAGTGAGAGATTTTAATATTGTCAAGTTTTCTTTCCATGTGAGCCTTCCTTGAAGGGCACATGGTAAAAGCACTTCTATAGAATGTTTTAGTCCCTCACACATCCATCCATTTCTTCTTTTATTCACTTATTTTTTAATGTCTCTAAGTCATTAACATTACTGACAACTTAGTCATCTACAAGTGAGGGTAGTGAGTATAAAAATAAATTAAACAGCATGAACTTTGAAAACTTTATGCTAGGTCAAATGAGACAGATAGCCACATATTGTGTTATTCCATTTTTATGAAATATTAAGAATAGGCAAATCCTTGAAGAGAAAGTAAATTCTTGGTTGCAATGGAAGGAGGTGATGGCTTAAAATGTATTGGGTCTTTTGGGGAGATGACTAAAATATTCTGGAATTACATAGTGGTGATGATTGCACAGTACTATGAATACACTGAAAGTCACTGAATAGTACATTGAACATCATTAAAATGGTAAATTTGGGGGCTCCTGGGTGGCTCAGTTGTTTAAACATCTGACTTTTAGTTTGAGCACATGGATTGTGATCTCATGGGTCCTGAGATGAAGCCCTGCCTCAGGCTCTGTGCTGCTTGGGATGTATGCTTGAAGATTACCTCCCTCTACCACTCCATCCCTTTGTGCTCTCTCTTTCTCTCTCTTATATAAATAAATCATTTAAAAATGGTGAATTTCATATTAATTGACTTTTATGGCAATTTTTAAAAAGTTACAAAGCTCTCTTACTGAGATTCAGCTGTTTTTTGGCTTTACTTAACTATTTGTTTTTGTGAAGGGTAGTTTTCCTTTTTTAAGATTTTTAAAAAATTTATTCATTTGAAAGAGAACAAGAGTAAATGAAAGAATGAGCAATGGGCAAAGTCAGGTGTCAGAGGTAGAGGGAACAGCATGCTCCCCCCTGAGCAGGATGCCCCAACAGGGGCTGGATCCCAGGACCTCAGGATCATGATCTGAGGCAAAGGCAGATGCTTAACAGACCCACCCAGGTGCCCCTGTGCAGTGCAGTTTTGTTTTTTGTTTTTAGAATAAAACTTCTTCCCCCCACCCCCTGCTTTTTAAATTTTAAATTCAAGTAACCAACACACAGTATCAGGTTTTGGTTTAGTGTTCAATGATTCATTAGTTCGTGTAACACCCAGTGCTCATCTATCAGAGTTCCTCCTTAATGCCCATCACCTAGTTAGTAACCCTATCTCCCTCTCGATCTCCCTTTCCACAACCCTCAGTTTGTTTCCTGTAGTCAAGAGTCTCTATACTTTGGCTCCCTCTCTGCTTTCTTCCCATTCATTTTTTTGCTCCCTTCCAATATGGTCCTCTGAGCTATTTCTTATAGTCTACATATGAGTGAAACTGCATTATAATTGTCTTTCTCTGATTGACTTATTTCACTTAGCATAAACCCCTCCAGTTCCACCCATGTCAATGTAAATGGTAGGTGTTCATCCTTTCTGAAGGCTGAGTAATATTCCTTTGTATATATGAACCACATCTTCTTTATGCATTCATCTGCTGAAGGACATCTCAGCTCCTTCCACAGTTTGGCAATTGTGGACATTGCTGCTAGGAACACCGGGGTACAGGCAGTACAGTTTTAATGGGCTTACCATACATCTGTTCCCACAGGCTTCCACACCTAAGTTTATGAAACATACTTCAACCAGTGAAGATGTTACTTGAAAGACACATACCCAGTGCAGGTTCATTGAGTTAACAATAGAGCTAATACCTTATGCTTCTACACCTATGCTTACATACACTAAGATCTTGGTGTTTTTGTTCGTTTGACCAACATGGGGCTTTAACTCATGACTGTGAGATAAGCTGAGATCAAGAGACAGACACATAACCAGGGACCCACCCAAATGCCCCAGATCTTAATGAAAAAATATGTAATTGAAATAGAGTTTATATGCAGTGTAGTTTTAATGAGTTAAGCATATGGCTATTCCCACATGCTTCTACACATGGGAGCTCTCAGCCGCTCACGGAGCTCCCAGGGGAGTGAGCCGGTCCGATGGTGGGAGCAAACGGATCACATACAAGAACTGAAAGCGAAAGCTGTTTATTAGCGCGTACCACACAATAGCTAATACAAGACAGACAACTCTAGCCGCGAGGGCTAGGGAGAGGGCCCAGGGTACTCCCGCTTGATCCCCTTCTCTGGAGCACACCGTTTGGGTGCATCGACCGAGAGGATGATCTGAGCGAAAGTGTCCCAAGAGCACACTCTGACAAGCAGAGGGCCAGTGCTGCTTATATGCAAGTTCAGTTTCTACGTCAAAGGCGCTTGCGGTTAAACTGCGGTTTGATGTACGTGCAATGCTGCTCCTCTGCTGTTTGTGCGATGTTGCTTGTAGCATGTACACCATGTCCTGGTGGCCAATCTGCGGTCGGCTATAACATCCTGTGTAACACCTCCTAGTTCATAACAGTTCTTGGAAGCTCTCTGCTTGGAAGCTCTACAACAGTGGGGTTCATGCTCACAGGACTCCCTCAACACATGTGTGCAAACACTTTATTTCTTATTTCTTTTGATTTCTTTTTCTTTTTTTTTAATTTGAATATAGTTGACACACAATGTTGAATAAGTTTCAGATATACCACATAGAGATCCAGCATCTCTATATATAATGCTATGCTCACCACAAGTGTAGCTGCCATCTGTCACCACACAATGCTATTTATTACAATATCATTGACTGCATTCCTTATGTTGTACCATTTATTCCCATAATTTCTTCATTCCATAACTTTGAGACTGTATCTCCCACTCTCTTTCACCCATTTGGCCCATCTGCCACCTTCTTGCCCTCTGGCAACTATCAATTTGTTTTCTGTTTTTATGGGTCTGATTCTGCTATTTGTTTATTTGTTCTTTGTTTTGTTTTTCTAAGATTCCACACATAATTATAGTCATATGTATTCATTTTTCTCAGTCTAACTTAATTCACTTAGAATAATTCCCTCTAAAGCCATCCATGTTGTCTCAAACGGCATAATCTTATCCTTTTTTATGGCTGCATATTTTCTTGTGTGTGTAGATATACACACACGCACCACATCTTCCATATCCATTTATCTGTCAATGGACATTTAGGTAGTTTCCATAGTTTGCCGCCTACAAATAATGCTGCAATATTGGGACGCCTGGGTGGGTTAAGCCTCTGCCTTTGGCTCAGGTCATGATCTCAGGGTCCTGGGATTAAACCCCACATCGGACTCTCTGCTCAGCAGGGAGCCTGCTTCCCCCACCCTCTCTCTGCCTGCCTCTGCCTACTTGTGACCTCTGTCTGCCAAATAAATAAAATATTTTTTAAAAATAATGCTACAATAAATAGAGGGATGCATATACCATTCCAAATCAGTGTTTTTTTATTCATTGGGTAAATACCCAGAAATGGAATTATTGGATCATATGAAATTTCTGTTTCTATTATTTGAGGAAACTTTGTACTGTTTTATACAGTAGCTCAGCTGTTTTTTTCTGAATAAGTATTCCCCTAATGGCTGCCAACTTTTAATTAGTATCAAGAAGGTGAAAGTGTTGATTTTGACTGTGTTTTTGTTTGTTTGTTTTTAGTTTATCCATTGCTTTTATTAGGGACAAACTTCTTAATATTGTTATTTTGCCATTTTCACTTATGTCACTCACAGTTCACTGGTTTTTGTGTGAACACAAGTATTTCTCTGGATGAAATGCCCATGAGTGTAACTGCTAAATTGTATGATAGTTCCAGTACTGTTTTTTTTTAAGCAACCATCAAAATATTTTCCAGAGTGGCTGTCCCATTTTATAGTTCTACTGGTAATGTATTAATAATTCAGTTTCTCCATATTCTTGCCAGAATCTCATGTTTTTAGTAGGTTTCATTTTATCCTGTGTCACAGCTGTGTAGTGACATTCTATCTCAGTTTTAATTTTTATTTGTGAATGGCCAATTATGTTGAACATTTTTTTAAAATTTTATTTAAATTAAAATAGTAAACATTGTTTATTATTAGTTTCAGTGGTAGAATTTAGTAATTCATCAGTTGCATATAACACGTAGTTCTCATTACATCAAGTGCCTTCCTTAATGCCCATCATCCATTTACCCCATCTCCCACTCACTTCCCCTCCAACAACCCACAGTTTGTTCCTTATAGTTGAGGGTCTCTTATGGTTTTCCTCCTTCTGTTTTTAACCTTATTTTTCCTTCACTTCTGCTATGTTCACATCTTTTGTTTCTTAAATTCCACATATGAGGGAGATCATATACTGTTTTTTAATATTATCCACTTGTTATTTCTATGTATTTATCAATGAAATTTCTGCTTGTATTTTTGTCTATTTTTTTTAATTTTTTTTTTTTTTAATCAGAGAGAGAGAGAGGGAGAGAGAGCGAGCACAGGCAGACAGAACGGCTGGCAGAGGCAGAGGGAGAAGCAGGCTCCCCGCCGAGCAAGGAGCCCGATGTGGGACTCGATCCCAGGACGCCAGGATCATGACCTGAGCCGAAGGCAGCTGCCCAACCAACTGAGCCACCCAGGCGTCCAAATTGGATTTTTTCCCCCTTGGAGTGTGTGTATGTGTGTGTGTGTGTGTGTAATTGTATATGTGTGTTGGTTGGGTCTTAAAAATACTTTTCTTATTCTGTACACTGTCTTTTCATCCTCTTCATAGGGTCTTTAGCAGAATAAAATTTTAAAAAATTGATGCAGTTTAATTTTTCATCTTATTTTCTTTTTGCATTATGCTTTGTCATCAAGTCTAAGAACTCTGCTTAATTTTAGATATTGAAGATTTATCCCATTGCTTTTTGAAATGTTTTACATCTTCAAGTTTTTCATCTACATTCATTTTCCATTTAAGTTAATTTGTGTTTAAGGTACAATCAACAATCAACCTTGATTTAGGTTTACATTGTTCTTAGTTTTGCCTACCAACACCCAATTCTTTCAGCAGACTTTATTGAAAGGCTACATTTTCTTTATTGAATTTCTTTTGTTTGTGTGTCAAAAATCATTTGAGCATATATGTGGGGGTCTATTTCTAGTTTTCTATTCTGTTCCATTGTTCTATGTACCTGCCTTCTACCAATAGAACAGTCTTGATTATTGTAGCTAGGTAAGTCTTGAAACTGCAATGACTCCTTCCTCATTTTAGTATGTGTTTTCAACTGTTTCAGCTATTGTTATTCCTTTGATGTTCTAAATAAATTTTAGAATAATTTTGTCTATATAAAAAAAATCTTGCCTGAACTTTTATAAGAATTGCAACACATCTGTGTATTAATTTGGGGATAACTTATATCTCTTTATTCATGAATATTGTATGTCCCTCCATTTAGTTGGATTTATTAAAATTTCTTTAATTGGCAATGTAGTCTTTATTATAATATATAAAGGTAACTACCATTCCACCTTATACTTCTATGAGCTTAACTACATTAAAATACCTCATTTAAATGGGATCATAACATTTATTCTTGTGTGGCTGACTTATTTCACTAAGCATAATATCATCAAATGCTATCTATGATATAGCATATGACAGTTTACTTTTTTATACCTGAATAATATTACCTTGTATGTATATACTGTATTTCTTTATCGATTTATCTATCCATAGACCTTTAGGTTACTTCTGTATTTTGGATATTTTGAATAGTGCTGTAATAAACCTAAGAGTACATATATGTCATTGAGATCTTATTTTAAGCTCTTTGGGATAAACAATCAGAAGTGGGATTTCTGAGGTGAACCATGAGCGACTATGGACTTTGAAAAACAATCTGAGGGGTTTGAAGTGGCGGGGGGGTGGGAGGTTGGGGTACCAGGTGGTGGGTATTATAGAGGGCACGGCTTACATGGAGCACTGGGTGTGGTGAAAAAATAATGAATACTGTTTTTCTGAAAATAAATAAATTGGAAAAAAAAGTGTGATTTCTGGATCAGATGGTAATTCTATTTTTAATTTCTCAAGGAACCTTCATACTATTTTTTATAGTGGCTGCACAATTTTTCATTCCCACTGGCAGTGGCCATGGGTTCTAAGTTTTCTACATCCTCACCTAAACTGTTTGATTGATCTTATGGTTGCCATCCTAACAAGATGATAAATGATATCTCATTGTGGTTTTGATTTGCATTCTCCAATGATTAGTGATGCGAGCATCTTTTCATAACTATTGGCCATTTGTCTGTCTTCCTATTAAGCAGAAGTGATGAAAATCATAAAATGTGTACAGATTCTGAAGTAAAATAATGAAAATGTTTCAAGTTATCAGGAATACAGAATTGGATTTGCTATTCCTGGAGATAGAGTGAGATGAGCCTAGAAAGAGGCCTATTTAATTTGTTAACATGTAAGCCACTGGTGAAATTGATAAAAACAATTTCAGGTGTTGGATATGATGACAAAAAGACCAACTGGGGGAAGATGGTTTCAAGTTGAGAAAGTAAAGGGAAAGATGATGACAACTTGTTCTTCAAATAGGTCGTCAAGAGGGCATGACTTAGGTTGACCTGAACACTGGACCCAGGCAATTGTAGGCTCCTCATGCTCTCCCCTGTCCTTGGACTGTGCATCCTATTTAGGCACCGTTAAGGACACAATCTTAAGAAAGTAATATGCTGCTGAGACCATGTGGGTGGTATGTGAGACTGAACCCAGTTAACACCTCTATATAAACTCTTAAGACTTTGGCAGGCAGGTGCAAAGGGCTCATCTTGCAGCTACCCAAGTCTTGTATGTAGGTTCCCTTGGTTATTAAAACTGTCACCTACCAATCTGGAGTGGTCTGCTTCTCTCTTCTGTTTCTGCTTGCCCTCTATGTACAAAAGTCAGTTTATGAACCAACACTTATTCTGGGAGTTTTGAGGTCAAGGTGAGCAGAGAACTAGTGTAAAAAATGGAAGGTGGTTATATATTAGAGGATGGTGTTGCTTTGTAAGATATTAAAATGTGAGGTTGTAAAGAGTTACTAATTAAATAACTAAATGCAATATGATTGATAGCTTAACCTTGGTGGAGATAACACGTATTCTCTTAAATTGGACAAAAAGATATAATGAGGGCACCTGGGTGGCTCAGTGGGTTAAGCCGCTGTCTTCGGCTCAGGTCATGATCTCAGGGTCCTGGGATCGAGTCCTGCATTGGGCTCTCTGCTCAGTGGGGAGCCTGCTTCCTCCTCTCTCTCTCTGCCTGCCTCTCTGCCTACTTGTAATCTCTCTCTGTCAAATAAATAAATAAAATCTTTAAAAAAAGATATAATGATAACAATTTGGTTTATTCTATAGTCCTTGCAAAATTGGCTTTGATCATAAGACATTAATATAAAAGAACTCTTTCTTCCAGTCTTTCATTTGTTTTTTTATTTATATGAATCTTAAATATTAGAAAGATATTTAATTTTACTTATTAGATTCATAATTTGCAGATAAGAGGAAACAATTTGATTTCAATCCCCTCTCATGCTGCTTATAAAACATTATATTGTGTGCTACATTTCGTTAAGAGTTCTGTCTACCTGAACCTCCAGATTGTGTCCTCTTTAAGGAAACTAGATATCAGATTAGTCGGTAGTGAAAAAATGTGTGTGTCATGGCTAGGAGAGACCTATTCAGTGAGATTCTCTCAGATACCCAGAGACTTAAAATTCATTACATTAAGGACTTCATACATAGGGTAATTTACAGCTTCTCTTTCAGGAAGAAGTCATTGAAAAAACATATTTTTGTAGTGATTAAAAATATATAGCACATATTTTCCAGAGGAAAGGAACAACTGGCTCTCAATGTAAAAATTATAATAGCTGTTTGGAAACAGGATCACCTACTCTCTATTTTTTTTAAAGATTTTATTTATTTATTTGACAGACAGAAATCACAAGTAGGCTGAGAGGCAGGCAGGGTGGTGGGGGAAGCAGGCTCCCTGCTGAGCAGAGAACCCGACACAGAGCTTGATCCCAGGGCCCTGAGAGCATGACCTGGGATGAAGGCAGAGGCTTAACCCACTGAGCCACCCAGGTGCCCCACTCTCACTTTATTTTTTAGTGAAAATGGGCTAATTGGGGTTTGTTCAAAGATATGTGTTTCTTCTCTTAGGAATAAGAAGGAGTGCTCGCTTCGGCAGCACATATACTAAAATAGGAATGAGAAGTAAAGAGATTCATAGAAAATTTGGTTTGCAGGCCCGTTGAGATTCTCAAAACATGTATTTAGAAATGCATCACTCATGCCAAAATAGTGTTTCCTGAAATATTTTATACCTCTTGCCTAAACAGGAAATCCGCTCTGCCGTGGAAATGTCTTTTTTTTTTTTAATATCTCATTTAAATGCCATGGGATTTGACATCCTTAGAACCTGAAAGGATCCTTATGACACAGTCTCGTATCTGCTTGGTTTTCACCCCATACACAATAGGGTTCATAGTGGGAGGCAAGAGCAGATAAATATTGGCCACAATGATGTGGCAAGATGGAGGGATTGTGTGGCCCCCAAAGCGGTGGGAAAAGAAGGAGAAGAAAGCTGGACTGTAGGAGAAAACAATGGCACAGATGTGAGCAGTGCAGGTGCTGAAGGCCTTCTGTCGAGCATCTGCTGAAGAGAGGCTGACCACTGCCCGGAGGATCATGGTGTAGGAGATTGTGATGCACAGGATGTCAAAGCCCCCAATCAGGAGGGCAACCATCAGACCATAGATGGCATTGGCCTTGATATTCCCACAGGATAATTTGGCTACAGACATGTGGTCACAGTAAGTGTGAAGAATTATATTCCCTCTACAGTAGGGCAGGCGCTTGGTGAGGAAAGTGAAGGGAATGATGAGAAACACCCCTCTCAGGAAAGTAGCAAGCCCAACTTTTGCAATGACAGGATTGGTGAGGATAGTAGAGTAGCGCAGTGGGTAGCAGATGGCCACATAACGGTCCAGGGCCATAAGCATGAGCACCCCAGACTCCATCCCTGTGAAGGTATGGATGAAGAACATCTGGACCAGACATTCATCAGAGCCAATTTCCTTGAGATGAAACCAGAAGATGCAGAGAGCTTTAGGAATTGTACTAGAGCACATGACAATATCAGTTAGGGAAAGCATGGCTAGAAAGTAATACATGGGTCTGTGCAATGAATCTTCATAGCGGATGAGGTAGAGCAGCCCACAATTCCCTACCATGGCCACCACATACATGGAGCAGAATGGGAAGGAAATCCACATGTGTATATCTTCCAGTCCTGGGACTCCTCTAAGAATGAATGAGGCTGGGATCCAGTTTGTTCTATTCAACATTAGCATGATCAATTAGGCCTAAACTTCAGGTGTGTTTTCTAGAGTAAGAAAAAGAAGAAAAATATACTTTACAGCTACTGTTCCCCTCTCACACCTACATCTTAAAATTCCATAGTGCATTTTAATGATCAGCCAAATTTTCTGAGAGTCAGGGGTTAGTTTTCTTTTGTATATTTGTTATTCATTAATTAAAGTATCTATTCATCTAACAAATTCTTATTAAGTAATCCAATTCTTATAAACCAATTCTTACTAAGCAATTAAGCAATCTTACCACAGATATTGATTCTACATTATTTTTTTAAGGATTCTGATCCTCACAGATTTATAATCAAGTTTAACTCTTTTATGACTTCTCTTAGGGACTTTGGCTACAATACTTTACTTACTTATTAATAACTGTATGTCTCTCCCTAGATGTGATCTCAAAAACACTTCTTTGAATACATCACCAATGACCCAACAGATTATTATTTTATATTCATATTGTTAACTTATGGCCAATAATAATTTTGATTACTAAGGCACTGTTTGAAGCATTTGTAAATGTAAAATCACTTATTCCCTGATGGAGCTTGAAGTCTCCCAACTCAGTAAAATCTTTAATTCTCTCTTCTCACTTTTAAGGCACCTCATTTCTGTCCTGTTCCTGGTCTATATGCATTTGTATGGATGCTTTTAAATTTATATTCAGAATAAACTTCCAATTAAACCTAGAAAGAAGCTAATTTTGCTTCAAATACTAAATCTATCAATGGTAACAAATCATTTCTTTCCTTCTGTCTTTCTACCAGTCTTCCTGTTTTTCCTTCACACATTGCTCTGAAATTATCTGGTGTCTGTGGCAAAACAGAAAACAGATAAACAAAACATATATTACCTTCATATTATTATTAAAGTCAAGGTTACATTTCCACAGTTATGCTAGTTACTCTAGTAGTATTTATGATTCAATAAGATGTTGACATTGCCAATTTTTATTGTATGCATCTGTTCTTTCTGACTTGGTTTACATTTTCCCCTAACATTAGCAATTAAACCCATTTTAGCTGGGTTCTAGTGGGAGCTAATATAAATGAAAATAAAATGTATATAAATGTATATAAAATAAAAATAAAATATATAAAAATAAAATAAATATAAAAAACAAAAATATAAAAATAAAATAAAATGTTTATTATTTCTAGCCACACATCAAATTCATTTTTTCCAAGAGAAAAATTCATTAATTCCAAATTCTATGCAAATAATTAAACTTAATTTTCAAATTAAATATTGGGGGTAGATAAATGGCATCTCATTCTTTCATTAATCTCTTCCTTTCTCATAATTATTTACTGAGCACTTTCAATGTGATGATGTGGGGAACCAGATTCAGTTTCATCTTTTGAAGAATTCAGAGTTTAATAGAGAGACCAAAGGGCACACAAATAATCACAAGAAACGTAACAAAAAGTATAATAGAAGTATGTGCAAAGTCCAAAATAAGCACTACATTAGTAAAATGGATGTGTGTTTTGGGAGTGTTTAGAGGAGGCATTAGTGATTGTCAGAAGAGAAGGTATTTGCTATCTAGTTTGAAAGAAGACAAGATATAAGGGAGATGTATACATGAAAGGAATTCCAGAGGAAAAAAGTCAATATGGAAAAAAAAAAAGTCAATATGTTAAAGTATAGGAATCCAAACAAAAACAAGTAAGCCAACAAAAAGAAAAAGAAACAAGTCTGTAAGAATGCACCGGTATGAGGGGAACAAACAATAAACTGGACATTTGCCCAGGAGCTAGCTCATAAAGACTCTTATAGATATCAAATAGGGAATTCCTTGATAATGGAGAGTAAATAACAAGGAATTCACAAGAATGCAGAGGCTCAGGAATGAACTCTGTGGTGCTTGGAAGGCTTACTAAGCTGTGAGAAAGTCAGTAGCCTCGGCTTGCCCCTCGTGGTAATACTCCACCATCCAGCCCATCCCCGTAAGAGAGGTCAGAAGGAGGATGTGGAAACTTTGAGATGCTATTGTCTCAGTTCAACAGGTAAGCGAAATAAGAATTGTTGAGAGATGAAAGCTGATTACAATGGCAGGTAATCATTTAGTTAGTGGACTTCAACAACAAGTAATTTATGGAAGACTTCTGCTTCCCGAAAGGAAAGGAAGTCTTGCCATGTTTCCCAAACAACCCAATTGGTTTCCATTAACCACTTTCCCAGTAATCCTACAATGACCAGAAATTAGAAAAAGTGCCAATTGCTTTAAGTAGAAATTTGTCAACTAATATGCTAGAAACCCCCTCAATTTATTAGACAGAACACTTTGACCCCAGAGTTAATTTTTGTAATCCACTTACTCTCCTTGAGATATCTTTGCTCTTTCAGTGTCTCTAAGATCAGATCAGTACAATAAGAATAGTGTTGATGAAATATACAAATTTTAACCGCATCTTTCCAATTTCTAAAGGTATACATATAGAAAATTTATTTAACTTCCTTGAAAAAATAGATTACCTATCCTTTTTAGTACAGATCATAGTATTGAATACTGTAGTATTACAATACCGTAGTATTGTAATACTGTAGTATTTCTTACAATAGTATTGTAATACTGTAGTATTTCTTACAATAGTATTGTAAGAAATAGAGTCCAGAAACCAAATACTGAAACACACATGAGGCCATTTAATTTATGAAAAAAGAAACAGATTATGAACAAAAATGGCATTTTCAAGGGGATTTAGGTAGGTTAGTTTGTAGAGTTTGTGACTCTTGATCTCAGAAACATGAGTTCAATCCCCAGATGGGTTAGAGCTTACTTAAAAAAGTGATATTTTCAGTAAATATTCCTGAATCTATAGATGTATGTGGAGAGAGAAAAGAAACACACCTTGTTCCTTGAATCATGTAATATACAAAAATAATCTTAGAAAAATATTAGAGCTAACTATGAAATACAAAACACACATCTTCTTTGGTATTTGAAGTAGGCAAAGATTTGAAAACAGAACACAAAAATTGCTACTTGTTAAAAAAAGGATTAAATGTTACATTTAAGTTTTATTTGAAAGACACTGCTAAAAGTGAAAAGACAAGCCTCAGATGAAGAGAGAATATTTGCAAAGCATATAGGCAAAAAAAATTTAATATCCAAATATATGAAGTACTCCCACAATAACAATAAAAGAGGGGGAAAGGACAGATCACTTACGTGTTTCACCAAAGAACAAAAAAATACGAGTAAACATGTAAGGAGGCACCGACTTTTCTAGTCATTAGGAAAATAAATGGAAATTGCATCTCTCATGACATAGCAGTGTATATCAAATTAAATAACTCAAATGAAAAAGACTAGAAATACCAAGTATTGGCAAAAAATATGGAAAAACTGCCGGTGTGATTACAGAGTTGAAGTATTTGGGGCTTATCTTGTAATGATGAATATGTATATGGCCATGAGTTCCATTCCTAATAAAAATGTGCCCCTATTTTTACCAGAACGTATCAACAAGAATGTTTATTGCAACATGCTTGTAATAAAAAAGAAAATACTTATATGTCCATTAATATGAGAATTGGTAAATAAAATCTGGTACCTTCTCACAGTGAAATCTAGGTAACAATGAGAATAAACAATCTATAACTGCATGCACAATACGGATAAATCTGATAGTAAAGATAAATAGTTTAAAAACCAGACAGCAAATAGTATGTCATGTTTGATGCCATCTATACAAAATACAAAAATAGATCAAAGTAATCTGTGCTATTAGCAACAGGAGAGTGTTCTCCCTAGGTGGGAGAGAATGGAAACTGGAAGGAAGCATATGTAGAGAGGTCTTTTGAAGTGCTATGAATATTCTTTTTTTATATACAGTCATGAGGTATATAAGTTTTAGGTTGTGAGAATTCTTCAAGATGCAATTGTGAAAATTGCATATGTCTATTAGAATGTATCAAGAACAAAAGAAAACATATTGCTGAGAAAACAAAGAAGATAGCATGGTAAAACATACTACCACATTTTAAGTGCTCAATACCTATATTTGCATATTCTTCTCAGGCTGACAGCAACTTGGGCATTTACAAAAGTTAACATCATGGAAAGCAATTGAATTTGCCACTAAGTAAATTTTCTTCTGTTTTCCCTCAAAGGAAATACTATTCTCGCCTCCATTAAAAAAAAAAAAAAAGTGACTCTCTTAACATCATCATCATCAAATAGGGAAAATAGTCACATGGAAATTCTGTGTCACATATGTTACCGAGAGAGGATAATCAGGTTTGTCAAAAGGTAACTTGATTTGGAATAGCAAGGAAACACGGGTTGAACATGAGCATAAGCATGCCCTTCAAGGACCTCTTCTCATGTCATTGCATGGTAGAGTTATACTGGGTGTCACAGAAATGGCTGTGCATCCAGCCTAGTCTCAGGAGAACTAAGAGAAAAGACCAAGGGCCTTAGACCTGAAGCATGAATAGAATTCTGAAGGATCAAAATGGGAGAGACAGTGTTTTCTCCTGTTGTTATTTGCTGTTTTCTACTCACATCTGACTGGTATTCTTGGTTTTGGAATAGAAGGTCCTCTGTCCTTTTGTTGCTCCCCTATGAGCACTGCCCCCCTCAAATAAAGCTTGTTCCTATTCATTCTTCAAGGGAAAACTTCAGGAAGACCCGAATGTCCCTTGAATGTGATAATAGTGACACATCCTCTAAATAATCTTAAAATAGTGTAGTTACAAATAAACACATTTAGAGGTAAGGAATTGTTTTGTTTGAAGAATTATTCTTTTATTTTATCTATCTCACAATACTATAAAAATCAATTTAAATGTGGAAATTCTCCACATTTCAATGAAACTATTGATATTAAGGGCAGTTTGTATTTACAATTACATCCCCAGTGTGTCTAGCAAACCATCTGGTATATAAAAGATAACAATGTTTTAAATAAATAACAGATGGATAAATGGATGAACAAATAATATTTTATAAACTAATTGTATAGTTAGTAAATCATAATCTAAATATTATTCCTTTGAACACATAAAAGAAACTACCATAGGAAAAAAATACAGGACATCTTCTCTAAGATTATTAGGAAAGATAAATAAGGAATTACCATGATAGAGTAAGAAAACAAACAAAAAAAATCCAAAGATAGTGGAAAGAAAAAAATAAGATGACAGAGGTGGAACAAATATATTGTTTTTTTCAGTAAGTATAAATTATTTAAACTATCCTTTAATATAAACATCATTCAAATTATGTTTTAAATTATATATGCAATAAAAAAGAGTATATCAGAAAGAAAACTATACACAAACATTTAAAAACTGTGCCTACACACATGCACATGCACACACACACACACACACACACACACTTTTTTTTGGTAAGTGGGATACCAAAGAATTGGGGAGAATATTAGAAAAAGAGAATTTGAAATAAAACACTTAGACCAAGATCACTTTGGGGAAATAAAAATCACGATAGTGTGTAAGTAAACCTAATTGCATCAAATTGTTTCATTTCCAGGTTTCATAAGCTTTCTTTACACTCCAACCATAAAAGCAATTAAATTTAAGATCTTGCTTTATTAATATAAAGGGAAAGTTTTAAAATGAGGACTTCTCAAATTCACACCTAAATCATATGGCAGCTTGTTAAATTGACTTGCAACTTCCTATTTATTTAAGATATGTGTTTATTCATAATTTAAAATTTTAGCTTTGGAATTTCAAGCAGTGTGTTAATTTTCATTTGTATAAAAGTATAAAATATGAGCTTTGCAATATAAAAATTGGTTTCTTTTTGAAGAGCAGAATTGCCAATAAGTTTTTATGTTTAGACTTCGTGAATTCACAATTCATATTTATTGTCAACACTGTATTTTCTGAGTTCTATTACATAAATATCATTAAGAGAAATAAAAATTTCAAATAATATATATGCATACACAATTACAGTTTCAATAAAAATTTATAAAATCATTTTTAATAACATTACAATTTAGCATGGTCAATAAGTATCACAATTCTTTTCCATTCTAACTCACCTTCATACACTGAACAGTCTCTGAAATGTGTTGTTCAGTCACTGGTTTATATATTTGTATTGAAATAGTAGGTGTACAATACAATATCACAGATTTGGAATTAAAGTCTCATAACAAGAGCAAGTAGTAGTTCAGTGTCTTGATTTCTGCACAGAAAGAACTACTTGGTTTTGAGAAAAAGATAGTATATTTTTTATCCAAATATGTTTCCTTAGCTTTATTGCATTTTGATATTGTATCCATTTATAAGAAACTGGGAGAGAAATTAAGAAAAAACTAAGTACCACTAAATTAAAAACTGAAAATATTTTTCTGGGATTACAAATGCACTTTTTTGAAGGATGTATTTTTTTTTAATACAAGATAAACTTTCTTTTTATACTCCTAAATTTCCTTTTTATATGCATAGCTGTAGTCACTAAAACAAGCTTATGCTTACACAGTAATTTAGGTCTCATCTTCAATGTATTTGCAAAACTCTCCAAGATCTAAGTTAAAGATCTACATGTTGGGGCATCTGGGTGGCTCAGTGGGTTAAGCCGCTGCCTTCAGCTCAGGTCATGATCCCAGGGTCCTGGGATCAAGCCCCACATCAGGCTCTCTGCTCAGCAGGCAGCCTGTTTCCCTTCCTCTCTCTCCGCCAGCCTCTTTGTCTACTTGTGATCTGTGTCTGTCAAATAAATAAATAAAATCTTTTTTTTTTAAAGATTTTATTTATTTATTTGACACAGAGAGATCACAAGTAGGCAGAGAGGCAGGCAGAGAGAGAGGAAGGGAAGCAGGCCCCCTGCTGAGCAGAGAGCCTGATGTGGGGCTTGATCCCAGGACCCTGGGATCATGACCTGAGCTGAAGGCAGCGGCTTAACCCACTGAGCCACCCAGGCGCCCCTAAACAAAATCTTTTTTTAAAAAAATCTACATGTTAACTACAAACTTAAGCAGTTTTCTTTTTCAAAACAAATTCAAAGTAATTTTGATGCATCAGAATTCAGTTTCTTCTACAAAGAAGTTTGATTTATATTATGCTAGCATGTAGACAGGGTTACTGGAATAGTAATATTAACACATGACTAGCACCAAGCTTATAAAATACATTTTGATATCACCTGCTCTCTATCCTCATTTTTCACCACTATAGATAAGAATACTTGCTTTTTCATTACACCATCTTCAATTCCTTTATCCATATTTTTCTTTTCATATGAGTATTGTTTGTTCCATGTTGTTTTAGCTATCCAAAGTCAAGAAAACAAAGTCACAGCTTGGTCTCTCTAGAAAATGATCAAGGACAATTACACAATGATTTAGAGGACCACCAGGGGAGGACAGGAAAGAAGCAAGAGGAATCTGGTCATTGATCTAATGGTGGAGAACAATTTTCTAACTATACTCTCATTCTTCCTTGTCATGGGAGTGATTCATTTCTAACTTCCACCACTACTGAATAAGGATTCCAAGTTAGATAGAGAAATAATACAGATGATCATAATCACAATAACATTATACTGAATTTTAATGCCATATTTGGAAACACACATTTAAGGAGAACACCGAATCCCACACAATACTTCTGCCTTCAAGTTGTGTGAATAAAATCAAAGCTTTATTTCTGGAAAAAATAATAAGTAATTGATATATACCCAAAGCTCCTCTCCACTCTATCTTACTGCCTACCAAAAAGAGAAAGAAAAAGGAAATCCTGCCACTATCCCCTCTTTTGTACATCTCTATACATCTTTAATACCTTACTTCCTGGATCGCAAAAGAGTAAGCTGAATGCAGTCTGGTCCAGGTATTTAGGATCTCTCTTCAAGAAAAATCTCAATCCAAGAATAAATGTGCATGTGCAGGGCCAACCTCCAAAACTTCCCTGATATCTGTATTATTGCACTGAGCCTTTAAAGGAAAATTTGTGTCATGTGCGCCAAGGGAACATTCGAGAGTACTGGAGACTCTCCACAGGGGTTGGTGTAGGGATCCTGATAACCTCAACTGGGAGGAGGGAAAAAAGCAAGAAATTTCCATTCTTAGTGCCCAAATATGGATATATGAATAAGTGAAAAATCTCACGTGTGTGTTTGTGTGTTAACATGTGTGTACGGGAGGTTAGAGAATGAAAGTGAACACCTGTTGTTTTTAATTAAAACTAGGAATTAATATTTATCACAGATTTATATTTCCTTTTTTCCCACTGCACTGGGGAGAAATAGATCAATAGCTCTTCAGCAGAGAATTTGATTCACACACTGATTAACTTTCTAATTTCTTCTTTTATTTATGTATTGTCTCATCTCTTCATTTGATTACTGTTTATTGACGACTTTCTAGTCACTAAGCTATGCTAGGAAATATAGAGGCATGGCCCTTTGTTTAAAAGCTTAGGTTTAAGGGAGGAAAATGGTGACTATTAATGGCAATCTAAAAAAGAAAGTCATAAAAAGTTTAGGCTTATTATAGTTACATAACAAATTAGGAAAAATTAGATCAATATATATTTCAACATTTTAGTGATGCTGGTGCCCCTCTCACCAGGGTGTTCTTGGTAAATGTTGTGCCTTCCAGGTTTGCCCATATAACACAGTTCCCTGATTGCTTCTGGCTTTACATAATAGATCAACTACAGCCTGCCCACCTCCTTTACCTTGTCATTGTTTTCTCTGCCTGCTGCCAGGGCAACTCAGGCATTTCCACATTCTCTAGACTTCAAAAAGGCACTTTGTGTGTAAGTTTGTTTTATATATCAGAATTCTTATCAGGGTCTCAAAATAAGCTCAGAAAGCCCCTCCCACCCCCGCTCAAGTCAATGAATTCTTGTTTATCCTCTATGTTCTTCTCTCTTACATTCTGGTCTCCTTGATCAATTACCCTTAAATTCCAATGCCCTGTTTCCTGTAAATACACACTATCTTTCTCTTGCAACTCATTCGTAATGTAATCATATTGAGATTTAACCTTAGTTACCAGGGTGGCAACCCGGAGACTATGATGACCATATTCTTGTATGAGCGAGACCTCTTCATTGACTTCCTCCATTAGGAACCATTAACTCTTACAAGTAAAGGGTAGACCATATTCTGAGGGTTCAGAGTTATGCAGAGCCAAATCTTTGGAGGGGATCCATCCAGATACCCACATGCAATGGTTCAGGATCCCACGTTTTCTATACCAGGAAGAAACCCTTAATATAACAGATCTGTCTTGCTAAGTTTTAAATGGCAAATGGTTTTTTTTTAAGTTTTTAATTTTTTAATTAACATTTAATATATTTTTAGCCCCAGGGGTACAGGTCTGCGAATCGCCAGGTTTACACACTTCACAGCATTCACCATAGCACATACCTTCCCTAATGTCCATAACCCAACCACCCTCTCCCTAACCTCTCCCCCTGGCAACCCTCAGTTTCTTTTGTGAGATTAAGAGTCTCTTATGGTTTGTCTTCCTTCTGATCCCATCTTGTTTCATTTCATCCTTTCCTACCCCTCAAACCTCCCACATTGCCTCTCAACTTCCTCATATCAGGGAGATCATAAGATAATTGTCTTTCTCTGATTGACTTATTTCGCTCAGCATAATACCCTCTAGTTCCATCCACATCATCACAAATGGCAAGATTTCATTTCTTCTGATGACTTCACAGTATTCCATTGTATATATATATACCACATCTTCTTTATCCATTCATCTGTTGATGGACATCTAGGTTCTTTCCATAGTTTAGCTATTGTGGATATTGCTGCTATAAACATTCAGGTGCACGAGCCCCTTCTGATCACTATATTTGTATCTTCAGGGTAAATACCCAGTAGTGCAATTGTTGGGTGGTAGGGTAGCTCTATTTCAAACTTTTTGAGAAACCTCTATGCTGTTTTCCAGAGTGGTTGCACCAGCTTGCATTTCCACCAACAGTGTAGGAGGGTTCCCCTTACTGGCCCAGTCAGTCATTCTGACTGGTGTGAAGTAGTATCTCATTGTGATTTTGATTTGTATTTCCCTGATACCAAGTGATGTGGAGCACTTTTTCATGTTTCTGTTGGCCATTTGGATGTCTTCTTTGCAGAAATGTCTGTTCATGTCCTCTGCCCATTTCTTCATTGGATTATTTGTTCTTTGGATGTTGAGCTTGAAAAGTTCTTTATAGATATTGGATGCTAGCCCTTTATTTGATATGTCATTTGCAAATATCTTCTCCCATTCTGTCAGTTGTCTTTTGGTTTTGTTAACTGTCTCCTTTGTTGTGCGAAAGTTCTTAATCTTAATGAAGTCCCAATAGTTCATTTTTGCCCTTGCTTCCCTTGCTTTTGATGATGTTTCAAGGAAGAAGTTGCTCTGGATGAGGTCAAAAAGGTTGCTGCCTGTGTTCTCCTCAATGGTTTTCATGGATTCCTTTCTCACATTGAGGTCTTTCATCCAGTTGGAGTCTATTTTGTGTGCAATGTAAGGAAATGGTCCAGTTTAATTTTTCCACATGTGACTATCCAATTTTTCCAACACCATTTGTTGAAGAGACTGTCTTTTTTCCACTGGACATTCTTTCCTGTTCTGTTGAAGAGTAGTTGACCATACAGTTGAGGGTCTATTTCTGGGCTTTCTATTCTGTTCCATTGATCTATGTGTCTGTTTTTGTGCCAGTACCATACTGAATGACAAATGGGTTTTGCAACTCAATTTTCAAGGTTAAATTTACTCTTCAGTTGTGTCATTTTTATTTTATTTTTATTTTTTAATTTATTTTTTATTTATTTTCAGCATAACAGTATTCATTATTTTTGCACCATACCCTGTATTCCATCCAATCCGTGCCCTCTATAATACCCACCACCTGGTACCCCAACCTCCCACCCCCCACCCCTTCAAAACCATCAGATTGTATTTCAGAGTCCATAGTCTCTCATGGTTCACCTCCCCTTCCAATTTCCACCAACTCCCTTCTCCTCTCTAACTCCCCATGTCCTTCATGCTATTTGTTATGCTCCACAAATAAGTAAAACCATATGATAATTGACTCTCTCTGCATAATCACTGTGTTATTTTTAAATCAGGTATGAGTCTCCGCAAACTCTTTGGAATCTATCACACTTAAATTTACTGTTGGTTAATTGCCTTTGTTTCCTCATTATTGCTTAGCATGGTCTCAGTACAACATAGTAATAACCAGTAAACTCCCTGGTTCTAGCCATTGTTCTCCTCTCCCAACCCCCACCATTTCTTTCAAATACTAGAAAGGGCATGTACCTCCATAGAGACATTCTCCCACTGCACCACAGGTGAACTCTTCAGCAAGTGCACCATCACCTTGTGCTAGGAAATAACTGTGTCCCCTTCTTCTCTCAGATGGGAGTTCTTCTTGCCACTGTGAAGAGGGAGATCAATTTCAGAACCATTTCTAACCACCTGTTTTCTTGAATCACTCAATGGTTATATACTTCTCAGAAACAGACTATAAGATAGGATTAGACATTGAATAGATATATTAGGGAAAACAGCTTTGAGGTATGAAGCTGAGGGAAGCAGGAGAAGATGAAGAGAGGCTTTTAGCCTTAGATACAGTTCTGACACTTATAAAAAGAGAGCAGTAAGGAAAGATTGCACAAGCCCTTAGTGCAACTCTGAGAATGCCTCAGCCAGGCTGGTAGAGAATCTTTGAGCAAAGCTGGACCATTAAAGGCATCCCATTTGGTCAGGAAAGGCTCAGCTCAAGTTCCCCAGCTGTGTTCAGTGATTATCTGGGAACACCCAAGGGAAGCATGATCTAAGTGTAAGTGTCATGGCACACTCAAAGGCCTAGCAAGTGAGGCCATCAGTCAGTGGAGCTCCATGTCAGCTTCTCCGGAAGTATTGTGTGAAAGGGACAAACACATGACCTCCACACTAATTTTAATGAAATCTGAGACAATTCCAAATTGAGAGATATTTTGCAAAATACCTGCCTTGTACTCTTAAAAAATGTGAAGGTCAAAGAAATATGAGGAAATGTCCCATATCAAAATGAAATCATGGCAATGAAATGAAATGTCTGATCTTGGACTGAATCCCAAGCCTGAAAATAATTGCTACAAAGGACCTTACAAAGATCTTTGTCAAAATTTGAATATGGACTATAGGAGAGATAAACATCAATTAAATTTTTCTTTTTTGGTCTGTTTTATGGTTATATAAATTAATGTTTTCATTTTAGAAAATATACTCTGAAATGTTTAAGAGTAAACAGCCAAATTATTTTCAAATTGTTCAGAAAAAAATAGTATGTAAATATACATACCTACAAAAGGAAAGAAAGAGAAAAACGATAAAGTAAATGGAGCAAAATTAAACTACTGGTGGATCTGTGTAAAGAGTATACAAAATATCTTGTTGCTGTCTTACAACTATTCTATCCACTACAAATTATATCAGAATAAAAGCTTCTTTAAATTTTGTTAGAGGGAGGGGGAGGAGTCAAGATGGCAGAGAAGTAGCAGGCTGAGACTACTTCAGCTAGCAGGAGATCAGCTTGAGAGCTTATCTAAAGATTGCAAACACCTGCAAATCCATCGGCAGATCAAAGAGAGAAAGAACAGCAACTCTAGAAACAGAAAAACAACCACTTTCTGAAAGGTAGGACTGGCGGAGAAGTGAATCCAAAGTGACGGGAAGATAGACCCCGGGGGAGGGGCCTGCTCCCGGCAAGCGGCGGAGCAACGGAGCACAAAATCGGGACTTTTGAAAAGTCTGTTCCGCTGAGGGACATCGCTCCAGAGGCTAAACTGGGGTGAAGCCCACGCGGGGTCGGCGTGGCCTCAGGTCTCGCAGGGTCACAGAAGGATCGGGGGTGTCTGAGGGTTGCAGAGCTTGCGGATATTGGAACGGGAAAGCCGGCTACAGAGACAGAGCCCACAGTAAGCTCACAGCTCAGTGTTGCCTTGAACCGGTCGCAGGCTCGGTGAGCTCGGAGCGCAGCTAGAGGTTAGGCAGACGGGAGTTACTAGGAGCTGTTCGCTGAGGGCGCACTGAGGAGTGGGGCCCCGGGCTCTCGGCTCCTCTGGGCTGGAGACCAGGAGGCCACCATTTGTACTCCCATCCTCCGGAACTCTACGGAAAGCGCTCAGGGAACAAAAGCTCCTGAAAGCAAAGCCGAACGGATCATTCAGCCCGGCTCCTGCTAAGGGCGGTGCAATTCCGCCTGGGGCAAAGACACTTGAGAATCACTACAACAGGCCCCTCCCCCAGAAGATCAACAAGAAATCCAGGCAAGACCAAGTTCACTTACCAAGGAGTACAGTTTCAATACCAAGGAGAGCACCAGAATTCCAGAGGAAGAGAAAGCAAAGCACAGAACTCATGGCTTTCTCCCTGTGATTTTTTAGTCTTGCAGTTAATTTAATATTTTTCTTTTTAATTTTTTTTTCTCTTCTTCTGCTAAAATTTTTTTTAACTTTTACCCTTTTATTTTTTAACGTTTTTTAACTAGTTTATCTAATATATATATATATATATTTATACTTTTCTTTATTCGTTTTCTTTTAATTCTTTTTTTTCTTTCTTTATTTTTGAACCTCTTTTTATCCCCAAATCAGAAGAGATCCCAATCTCCTCAGCCTCTTTTTTTAATTCTTGATTGAATTTTTAATTCAAACTCTTTTTTTAATTCTTTTTTTTCTTTTCTTTCTTTCTTTCTTTATGAACCTCTTTTTATCCCCAAAACAGAAGAGATCCCAATCAGAAGAGATTGGGAGATCCCAATCACAGGAGATCCCAATCAGAGGAGATCCCTCACCCAATCGTGAGTGGGGAGAAATCCCCCCTCACGATTTGGGATCTCTTCTGATTTGGTTAAAGCATATTTTCCTGGGATTGTTGCCACCCTTTTAGTATTTTACTTCCTCCTTCATATACTCTTAGCTCGACAAAATGACAAGGCGGAAAAATTCACAACAAAAAAAAAGAACAAGAGGCAGTACCGAAGGCTAGGGACCTACTCAATACAGACATTGGTAATATGTCAGATCTAGAGTTCAAAATGACAATTCTCAAGGTTCTAGCCGGGCTTGAAAAAGGCATGGAAGATATTAGAGAAAACCTCTCCAGAGATATAAAAGCCCTTTCTGGAGAAATAAAAAAACTAAAATCTAACCAAGTTGAAATAAAAAAAAAGCTATTAATAGGTTCAATAAAAAATGGAGGCTCTCACTGCTAGGATAAATGAGGCAGAAGAAAGAATTAGCGATATAGAAGACCAAAACAGAGAATAAAGAAGCTGAGCAAAAGAGGGACAAACAGCTACTGGACCACGAGGGGAGAATTCGAGAGATAAGTGACACCATAAGACGAAACAACATTAGAATAATTGGGATTCCAGAAGAAAAAGAAAGAGAGAGGGAGCAGACTGTATACTGGAGAGAATTATTGGGGAGAATTTCACCAATATGGCAAAGGGAACGAGCATCAAAATTCAGGAGATTCAGAGAACGCCCCTCAAAATCAATAAGAATAGGCCCACACCCCGTCACCTAATAGTAAAATTTACAAGCCTTAGTGACAAAGAGAAAATCCTGAAAGCAGCCCGGGAAAAGAAGTCTGTAACATACAATGGTAAAAGTATTAGATTGGCAGCTGACTTATCCACAGAGACCTGGCAGGCCAGAAAGAGTTGGCATGATATATTCAGAGCACTAAACGAGAAAAACATGCAGCCAAGAATACTATATCCAGCTAGGCTATCATTGAAAATAGAAGGAGAGATTAAAAGCTTCCAGGACAAACAAAAACTGAAAGAATTTTCAAACACCAAACCAGCTCTACAGGAAATACTGAAAGGGGTCCTCTAAGCAAAGAGAGAGCCTACAAGTGGTAGATCAGAAAGGAACAGAGACAATATACAGTAAGAGTCACCTTACAGGCAATACAATGGCACTAAAATCATATCTCTCAATAATTACCCTCAATTTTAATGGGCTAAATTCCCCAATCAAAAGACACAGGGTATCAGAATGGATAAAAAAACAAAACCCATCTATATGTTGCCTCCAAGAAACTCATTTTAAGCCCGAAGACACCTCCAGATTTAAAGTAAGGGGGTGGAAAAGAATTTGCCATGCTAATGGACATCAGAAAAAAAGCAGGAGTGGCAATCCTTATATCAGATCAATTAGATTTTAAGCCAAAGACTATAATAAGAGATGAGGAAGGACACTATATCATACTCAAAGGGTCTGTCCAACAAGAAGATCTAACAATTTTAAATATCTATGCCCCCAACGTGGGTGCAGCAAACTATATAAACCAATTAATAACAAAATCAAAGAAACACATCAACAATAATACAATAATAGTAGGGGACTTGAACACTCCCCTCACTGAAATGGACAGATCATCCAAGCAAAAGATCAACAGGGAAATCAAGGCCTTAAATGATACACTGGATGAGATGGACATCACAGTAATATTCAGAACATTTCATCCCAAAGCAACAGAATACACATTCTTCTCTAGTGCACATGGAACATTCTCCAGAATAGATCACATCCTCGGTCCTAAATCAGGACTCAACAGGTATCAAAAGATTGGGATCATTCCCTGCATATTTTCAGACCACAATGCTCTGAAGCTAGAACTCAACCACAAGAGGAAGTTTGGAAAGAACACAAATACATGGAGACTAAACAGCATCCTTCTAAAGAATGAATGGGTCAACCGGGAAATTAAAGAAGAATTGAAAAAAATCATGGAAACAAATGATAATGAAAATACAACCATTCAAAATCTGTGGGACACAACAAAGGCAGTCCTGAGAGGAAAATATATAGCGGTACAAGCTTTTCTCAAGAAACAAGAAAGGTCTCAGGTACACAACCTAACCCTACACCTAAAGGAGCTAGAGAAAGAACAAGAAAGAAACCCTAAGCCCAGCAGGAGAAGAGAAATCATAAAGATCAGAGCAGAAATCAATGAAATAGAAACCAAAAAAACAATAGAACAAATCAACGAAACTAGGAGCTGGTTCTTTGAAAGAATTAATAAAATTGATAAAACCCTGGCCAGACTTATCAAAAAGAAAAGAGAAAGGACCCAAATAAAATCATGAGTGAAAGAGGAGAGATCACAACTAACACCAAAGAAATACAAACTATTATAAGAACATACTATGAGCAACTCTACGCCAACAAATTTGACAATCTGGAAGAAATGGATGCATTCCTAGAAACATATAAACTACCAAAATTGAACCAGGAAGAAATAGAAAGCCTGAACAGACCCATAACCAGTAAGGAGATTGAAACAGTCAGTAAAAATCTCCAAACAAACAAAAGCCCAGGGCCAGACGGCTTCCCGGGGGAATTCTACCACACATTTAAAGAAGAACTAATTCCTATTCTCCTGAAACTGTTCCAAAAAATAGAAATGGAAGGAAAACTCCCAAACTCCTTTTATGAGGCCAGCATCACCTTGATCCCAAAACCAGACAAGGATCCCACCAAAAAAGAGAGCTATAGACCAATATCCTTGATGAACACAGATGCAAAAATTCTCACCAAAATACTAGCCAATAGGATTCAACAGTACATTAAAAGGATTATTCACCATAACCAAGTGGGATTTATCCCAGGGCTGCCAGGTTGGTTCAACATCCGCAAATCAATCAATGTGATAGAACACATCAATAAAAGAAAGAACAAGAACCATATGATACTCTCAATAGATGCTGAAAAAGCATTTGACAAAGTACAGCATCCATTCCTGATCAAAACTCTTCAACGTGTAGGGATAGAGGGCACATACCTCAATATCATCAAAGCCATCTATGAAAAACCCACTGCAAATATCATTCTCAATGGAGAAAAACTGAAAGCTTTTACACTAAGGTCAGGAACATGGCAGAGATGTCCATTATCACCACTGCTATTCAACATAGTACTAGAAGTCCTAGCCTCAGCAATCAGACAACAAAAGGAAATTAAAGGCATCCAAATCAGCAAAGAAGAAGTCAAATTATCACTCTTCGCAGATGATATGATACTCTATGTGGAAAACCCAAAAGACTCCACTCCAAAACTGCTAGAACTTGTACAGGAATTCAGTAAAGTGTCAGGATATAAGATCAATGCACAGAAATCTGTTGCATTTCTCTACACCAACAACAAGACAGAAGAAAGAGAAATTAAGGAGTCAATCCCATTTACAATTGCACCCCAAACCATAAGAAACCTAGGAATAAACCTAACCAAAGAGGCTAAGAATCTATACTCAGAAAACTATAAAGTACTCATGAAAGAAATTGAGGAAGACACAAAGAAATGGAAAAATGTTCCATGCTCCTGGATTGGAAGAATAAATATTGTGAAAATGTCTATGCTACCTAAAGCAATCTACACATTTAATGCAATTCCTATCAAAGTACTATCCATCTTTTTCAAGGAAATTGAACAAATAATTTTAAAATTTATATGGAACCAGAAAAGACCTCGAATAGCCAAAGGGATATTGAAAAAGAAAGCCAAAGTTGGTGGCATCACAATTCCGGACTTCAAGCTTTATTACAAAGCTGTCATCATCAAGACAGCATGGTACTGGCACAAAAACAGACACATAGATCAATGGAACAGAATAGAGAGCCCATAAATAGACCCTCAACTCTATGGTCAACTAATCTTTGACAAAGCAGGAAAGAATGTCCAGTGGAAAAAAGACAGCCTCTTTAATAAATGGTGTTGGGAAAATTGGACAGTGACGTGCAGAAAAATGAAATTGGACCATTTCCTTACACCACACACAAAAATAGATTCAAAATGGATTAAGGACCTCAATGTGAGAAAGGAATCCATCAAAATCCTTGAGGAGAACACAGGCAGCAACCTCTTCGACCTCAGCCGCAGCAACATCGTCCTAGGAACATCGCCAAAGGCAAGGAAGCAAAGGCAAAAATGAACTTTTGGGATTTCATCAAAATCAAAAGCTTTTGCACAGCAAAGGAAACAGTTAACAAAATCAAAAGACAACTGACAGAATGGGAGAAGATATTTGCAAACGACATATCAGATAAAGGACTAGTCTCCAAAATCTATAAAGGACTTAACAAACTCAACACCCAAAGAACAAATAATCCAATCAAGAAATGGGCAGAGGACATGAACAGACGTTTCTGCAAAGAAGACATCCAGATGGCCAACAGACACATGAAAAAGTGCTCCATATCACTCGGCATCAGGGAAATACAAATCCAAACCACAATGAGATATCACCTCACACCAGTCAGAATGGCTAAAATCAACAAGTCAGGAAATGACAGATGCTGGCGAGGATGCGGAGAAAGGGGAACCCTCCTACACTGTTGGTGGGAATGCAAGCTGGTGCAACCACTCTGGAAAACAGCATGGAGGTTCCTCAAAATGTTGAAAATAGAACTGCCCTATGACCCAGCAATTGCACTACTGGGTATTTACCCTAAAGATACAAACGTAGTGATCGAAAGGGGCACGTGCACCCGAATGTTTATAGCAGCAATGTCCACAATAGCCAAACTATGGAAAGAACCTAGATGTCCATCAACAGATGAATGGATCAAGAAGATGTGGTATATATACACAATGGAATACTATGCAGCCATCAAAAGAAACGAAATCTTGCCATTTGCGACAACATGGATGGAACTAGAGCGTATCATGCTTAGCGAAATAAGTCAAGCGGAGAAAGACAAATATCATATGATCTCCCTGATATGAGGAAGTGGTGATGCAACATGGGGGCTTAAGTGGGTAGGAGAAGAATCCATGAAACAAGATGGGATAGGGAGGGAGACAAACCATAAGTGACTCTTAATCTCAGGAAACAAACTGTGGGTTGCTGGGGGGAGCGGGATTGGGAGAAGGGGGGTAGGGTTATGGACACTGGGGAGTGTATGTGTTTTGGGGTAAATTGGAAGGGGAGGTGAACCATGAGAGACTATGGACTCTGAAAAACAATCTGAGGGGTTTGAAGTGGCGGGGGGGGTGGGAGGTTGGGGTACCAGGTGGTGGGTATTATAGAGGGCATGGCTTGCATGGAGCACTGGGTGTGGTGAAAAAATAATGAATACTGTTTTTCTGAAAATAAATAAATTGGAAAAAAAAAGAAAAAAAAGGAAGAAAGGGAGGATGGATATTAGGAGACAATAATAAAAAAAAAGGATATACGCATTGTGGACTTCATTGGTGATGTCTTCATACTCTTTGCTAGGATATTTCTCTGACATCTGTGTTTTTGTTAATGAGTAGCTGCATCTATAGCTTTGAACAGGTTGAATATTTGGGCAGAAGTACCTAAGTAGTGTTATATTCTTCCATTAGACACCAGATTGTGTCTGATTGTCTTCTTTTGTAATGTTCTCACTTGTGATGCTGGATATCTATATTTCCTCTTCTGTGGTATGTTTATTAAAGTGAATTTAATTTTTCCTAAAAGTGTGAATTCTAAATATTCCTTATTTTATAATATATATTTATATAAAACAGCATGTTTAAAAATGCATTTATTGGAAATGAACATTGGAACAAGACATAAATATTATTGATTCTCATTCAGAGTTAATAACTCTATCAAAGCTAAGTTTAAATATACCTTTAATATACGAATGAATAAACATTGCTTAAAGTACTATGATTATCAGTTTCTGAGCTTTCTATTGCGCTCCATTGACCTGTGTGTCTGTCTTTATGCGAGTACCATACTGTTTTCTATGTAATCTAGCTTGAAATTAGAGTGTGGTGACTCCAGATCACTTAGTCACTGGTTTGCTTTCTTTCTTTCTTTCTATCAGTGAGTTTATTATTATTTATTTATTTATCCTTAGTTTACATTTGCATTCTAAATGTTTTTATTTCACTTCTTTTTTATTATGATCGTATAGTGTGTTATTTGCTTCAGGGGTACAGGTTTGAGATCCTTCCATTTTACACAGTACACAAAGCTCACCACAGCACATACTCTCCCCTGCCCATCACCCAGCTACTCCATACCCCCATCCCCTTCCCTTCAGAAACCCTCAGTTTGTTTCCCAAGATTAACTATCTCTTTTTCTTTGACTAGTTCTCTGGTTTCATCTTGCTTCCTTTTTTCCTCTCTTCCCCTATGTTCCTCTGTCTTCTTTCTTAAATTCCACATATCAGTGAGATCATATGATAATTCCCCTTCTCTCATTGACTTATTTCACTTATCATAGTACCCTCTAGTTCCATTCATATCATTGATAATGTCAAGATTTCATTTTCTGATGGCTGCATAATTCATAATTAAATGGTGTATATATATATCCATTCATCTGTCATTGGACATCTGAGCTCGTGGCTCATTGGCTCTTGTTGGCATTGCTGCTATAGACATTGGGGTGCAGGTGCCCCTTCAGATCACTACATTTGTATTTTGTGTTAAATACCCAGTAGTGCTGTTGCAGGGTTGTAAGGTAGCTCTGTTTTCAACTTTTGAGGAATCGCCACACTGCTTTCCATTGTGGAGTGGTGGTGGCCTCACCAGCTTGCATTCCCACAATAGTATAAAAGGGTTCCCCTTTCTTCACATTCTTGCCAACATCCCTCATTTCCTGACTTCTTCATCTTATCCATTCTGACAGGTGTAAGGTGCTATCTCATAATGGATTTGATTTGTATTTTCCTAATGTCGAGGGATGTTGAGCACTTTTTTATGTGTCTTTTGGCCATTTGGATGTCTTCTTTGGAGAAATGTCTGTTCATGTCTTTGGCCTATCTCTAGATTGGATTATTTGTTCTGTGGGTGTTGAGTTTGGCAAATTCTTTCTAGATTTTGGATATGAGTCCTTTATCTGCTATGTCATTTGAAAATATCTTCTCTTCTTCTGTTTGTTGTCTTTTGGTTTTGTTGACTGTTTCCTTTGCTGTGTAAAAGCTGGCTATCTTGATGAAATCCCAACAGCTCATTTTTGCTTTTGTTTCCCTTGCCATTGGAGATGCATCTAGCAAGAAATTGCTGTGCTTGAGGTCAAAGAGGTTGCTGCCTCTGTTCTCCTCAAGAATCTGGATGAATTCCTGTCTCACATTGAGGGCTTTCACCCATTTAGAGTCTATTTCTTGTATACAGTACAAGGAAATGGTTCAGTTTCATTCTTCTGCATGTGACCGTCCTGTGTTCCCAGCACCATTTGTGAAAGAGACTTTTTTCCCATTGGGTATTCTTTTCTGCACTGAGGAAGATTAATTGACCCTAGAGGTCAATTAATGGACCCAAGGGTCCATTTCTGGTTTTTCTTTTCTGTTCCATTGATTTATGGGTCTGCTTTTGTGCCAGTACCATACTGTCTTGATGATTACAGGTTTGAAATAGAGCTTGAATTCTGCAATTGCATTGCCACCAGCTTTGGTTTTCTTTGTCAACATCCCTTTGGCTATTCAGGGTCTTTTCTGCTTCCATACAAATTTGGGGATTATTTATTCCAGTTCAGTGAAAAATGTGGATGGTATTTTGATAGGAATTGCATGGAATCTGTGGATCATTCTGGGTAGTACAGACATTTTCACAATAGTTTTTCTTCTAATCCATGAGCATGGGATGTTTTTCCATTTCTTTGTGTGTTCCTCCAATTTGTTCGTGACTATCGTATAGTTTTCTGAGTACAGATTCTTTGCTTCTTTGATTAGATGGATTCCTAAGTAACGTGTAGTTTTGGGTGCAATTATACATGGGATGGACCCCTTAACTTCTCTTTCTTCTGTCGCATTGGTGCTGTAGACAAATGCATCTGATTTCTGTATATTGATTTTATAACCTACCACATTACAGAATTCTTGGATGAGTTCTAGCAATTTTGGGGTGGAGTCCTTTGGGTTTTCCACAGAAAGTATCTTCTTGTCTGCTGAGGGTGATAACTTGACTTCTTCTTTGCTGATTCAGACAGCATTGATTTCTTTTTATTATCTGGTGGCAGAGGCTAGGAATTATGTACCATGTTGAACAATAATGATGAGAGTGGGCATCCCTGTTGTGTTCCTGACCTGAAAAGGGGAAAGCTCTCAGTTTTTTCCCAATGGGAATGATATTCTCTGTGGATTTACAATAGATGGCCTTTATGATGTGGAGGTATGTACCCTCTTGCCTTCCCCGCTGAAGAGTCTTGATCAAGAAAGGATGCATTGATTTGTGAAATGCTCTTTCCACATCTATTGAGAGGATCCTATGGTTCTTGTTTTTTCTTCTATTAATGTAGTGGATTCCATTGATTGATTTGTGCTTGTCAAACCACCCTTGCAGCCCAAAAATAAATTCAGTTTGGTCATGTTGAATCATCCTTTTAATGGGCTGTTGGATCCTATTGGCTAGTATGTTGGTGGGAATTTTTGCATCATATTCATTAGGGATAGTGGTCCCTAATTCTCCCTTTGGGTGGGGTCTTTGTCTGGTTTTGGAATCATGGTTATGCTGGCCTAATCCAAAGGGTTTGGAAGTTTTCCTTTCAGTTCTATTTTTTGGAAAGGTTTTATAAGAAGAGGGCTTGGGTGCCAGGCTTCAGGCACAGAAGTCAGGATACCCAAACTAGGGTTAGGGAGAAGAACCTAGGGACATTGGGACCCTATCTGCAGCCACTGAGGTGAGCTCCCATGGAGGCTGATCGGAGGACATGGGTCTGAATCAGTGTCAACCTCAGGTTTGTGGCCAGGAGGACTTCTCAAGGTCGGGGTGGCCTCAGGAGGGATGCAGATTTCTCCTACTCTGAGGGCATTTCATGGCTCCAAATGGCAAGGTTTCCTTCTGGGGAGCAGGCGGTGTACTGTGGTGTGGCTCAGTGATCCCCAGTCTGGATTCCTTGGGTGCCAAGCCTCTGGAGACAGAAGCCTGAAACACAACCTAGGGGTATGGCAGGCCCAATCTTCCAGAGCTGAGGCAAATGTACTGGGGGGCTGAATTGAGGGTGGAATCAGGATGACTGTCAGTCTGTGGGCTTGTATCCAAGGGTCCATGGGATACGGGGGTGGCATAAGGGTGGCAGGCAGGTTTCCCCACCTTTGAGGGTTTTGTGCAGTTCCAAATGGCACAGTTTCCTTCGGGGGGGTGGTGGGCAGAGTCCTATGGGTCTGGAGGGCTTGGAGGCCAAGCCTCTGGGGATGGAAGGCTGAAAACCCAACCTAGGATTAGGATTAGGTCCTAGGGGCATGGAAGGCATGAACTGCCAGCAGTTAAGTGGGCTTCCCAGGGCTGAGTAGAGGGTGGGGGTGGCCGGTTTTCTGAGGCAATTTGGGCCACATGGGCATCTGGCATTTGGAGTGCTTTCTTGCAGCGTTCAGGCCACAACAGCTTGGACCATAGGCCAGGCCCATGCCCTTCCCTGAAGGCCCCCACTGCTAAATACGAGATCTGGACAATTCTCCCGAGATTCCTGTTCAAATTGATATCAATTTAGGCAGAGAGCTTGTGAGAATTGGCTGGCATTGTGCTGCAATGCAGGCCATGCGTGCACCTAGTGTTTGAAGTACTTTCTCGCTTGGTGTGTGTTGGGACTCTCTGGACCCACGGGCTGAGCCCATGTGGCTACCCTAAAGTTCCCCGCTGAGATGAGCTCCCCAGGAGTAGAGTTGAGGGCGGGGGTCAGCTGAGCATCAGGCTCTGGATTTGTGGCCTGTGGGTGCGCCAAATGTGCGGGTGGCCTCAGGGGGGCATGACGATTTTTCCACCTGAGGTTTTTGTTCAGCTCCGAAGGGCATGGTTTCCTCCTGTGCAGAAGGCAGAGTCCTGGGATGTGGGAGTCCAGGAGTCTCCATTCCAGAGGGCTTGGGGTCCAGGCCTCTGGGATGCAAGCTTGAAATCCAACCTAGGGTTAGGGTTAGGACATAGAGGCATAGCAGACCCAATCTGCCAGTGGTGTGGTGGGCTCCCCAGGGGGCTGAGTAGAGAATGGGGGTGGCCCTCCCCTGAGGCAAGCTCCCCCGGGGCATAGTTGAAGGCGGAGGTCTTGCTGAGCCTTAGGTTGAGGTTTGTTGGGGGTGTGGAGGGTGGCCTCAGGGTATCATGCAGGTTTCTCCTACTTGAGGGTTTTGTGCAGCTCCAAACACATGGTTTCCTCCTGGGTGGCAGGTGGAGTCCTGAGGTGTGGCTCAGGTGTCCCCAGTCTGGAGGGCATGGGGGCCAGGCCTATGGGGGCATCAGCCTGAAAACCCAATGTAGGCTTAAGGGCAGGGCCTAGGGGCCTGGCAGGCCAGATCTGCCAGTGCCAAGGCAGGCTCCCCAGGGGGCCGAGTAGAGGGCAGGGGTGGCCAGTGTTCTGAGGTGATTTGTGCTTCACACACACCTGGCATTAGAGCTCTTTCTTGCAGGGTTTTGGCCACTAGGGACTTTGGGCCACCCCCAGGTGGCTCCCTTGAAGGCTCCCACAAATGGGGGTTCACCGAAGGTTTCCGGCCAATTCTCACGAGCTTTCTGCCCAAATCAATATCGATATGGGCAGAAAGCTCGTGAGAATTGGCTGGCATTGTGCAGAAATTTGGGCTTCTAATTTTGTCCATATATAGATCTGCTTCCCTCTATTCATGCTGCCCACATCTTCATTAGCCTCTTGTCCAGGCATAGAAACTTTCGTCCTACGTTACGGTTGTGAATGAATAATCACGATCTGTAACTCATATCCCACTCACTAATTCTTTGGTTATATATGTATTATATTATTCATTTTTATTTTAGGAAAGAGATATAATTCATAAACACTACTTTTTATTCTGTTTCATTAGTTTGGTAGAAAGTACCTCCTTTCCCCACATATATTCATCTCTCTCTCTCTTTTTTAAATTTATTTTGTATTTATTTTCAGCATAAGAGTATCCATTATTTTTGCACCACACCCAGTGCTCCATGCAATCTGTGCCCTCTCTAGTACCCACCACCTGGTTCCCCCAATCTCCCCCGCCCCTGCCACTTCAAAATCTTCAGATTGTTTTTCAGAGTCCATAGTCTCTCATGGTTCATCTCCCCTTCCAATTTCCCCCAACTCCCTTCTCCTCTCTAACTCCCCTTGTCCTCCATGCTATTTGTTATGCTCCACAAATAAGTGAAACCATATGATAATTGACTCTCTCTGCTTGACTTATTTCACTCAGCGTAATCTCTTCCAGTCCTGTCCATGTTGCTACAAAAGTTGGGTATTCATCCTTTCTGATGGAGGCATAATACTCCATAGTGTATATGGACCACATCTTCCTTATCCATTCGTCCATTGAAGGGCATCTTTGTTCTTTCCACAGTTTGGTGACCATGGCCATTGCTGCTATAAACATTGGGGTACAGATGGCCCTTCTTTTCACTACATCTGTATCTTTGAGGGTAAATACCCAGTAGTGCAATTGCAGAGTCACAGAGAAGTTCTATTTTTAATTTCCTGAGGAATCTCCACACTGTTCTCCAAAGTGGCTGCACCAACTTGCATTCCCACCAACAGTGTAAGAGGGTTCCCCTTTCTCCTCATATGCTCCAACACATGTCGCTTCCTGTCTTGCTAAATTTGGCCATTCTAACTGGTATAAGTTGATATCTCAATGTGGTTTTAATTTGAATCTCCCTCATGGCTAGTGATGATGAACACTTTTTCATGTGTCTGATAGACATTTGTATGTCTTCATTGGAGAAGTGTCTGTTCATATCTTCTGCCCATTTTTTGATATGATTATCTGTTTCATGTGTGTTGAGTTTGAGGAGTTCTTTATAGATCCTGGATATCAAACTTTTGTCTGTACTGTCATTTGCAAATATCTTCTCCCATTCCGTGGGTTGCCTCTTTGTTTTGTTGACTGTTTCCTTTGCTGTGCAGAACCTTTTAATTTTGATGAAGTCCCAAAAGTTCATTTTCACTTTTGTTTCCTTTGCCTTTGGAGACATATCTTGAAAGAAGTTGCTGTGGCTGATATCGAAGAGGTCACTGCCTATATTCTCCTCTAGGATTCTGATGTATTCCTGTCTCACATTGAGGTCTTTTATCCATTTTGAGTTGATCTTTATGTACGGTGTAAGAGAATGGTCGAGTTTCATTCCTCTACTTATAGCTGTCCAGTTTTCCCAGCACCATTTATTGAAGAGACTGTCTTTTTTCCACTGTATATTTTTTCCTCTTTTGTCAAAGATTAATTGACTGTAGAGTTGAGGGTCCATATCTGAGGTCTCTACTCTTTTCCACTTGTCTATGTGTCTGTTTTTATGCCAGTACCATGCTGTCTTGGTGATCACAGCTTTGTAGTAAATATCATCTCTTATGAATATTTTGGAGCTACTGGGAATGTTTGTTTTTGTTTTTACATTCTTTTACACTGTGAAAAAGATATCTCAAAGGCTTTCACTTTCCCTGTCATATTTGAAATTCTACTATCCGTTCTGGAAGAAGCTGAAGAGAATGTAACATTATGGAGAAAATCACTGCAGACTGGTGTTCTTTCCTAATCTCCAACAAAAGTTCCTTTGGAAGCCTTCCCTGAGTTCTTTAGTCCTAAGTGCATAAACTATAGGGTTGAGGGAAGGGGGGATGATGCTGTGAAGCACATTGAGTAGAACTGGAATCAAAGAAGCTTTGGGTTCTGCCAGGTGCATTACTGTAGTCACAACAACAATTGTGTAGAAGAAGAGAATAAGGATCAGATGGGAGCTACAAGTGCCCAGAGCTTTGGATGCAGCTTCAGCCGAGTTCAATCTAAGTACAGAGCGCAAAATCAAAATGTATGTCAATATTATGAGACCTAGGTCACTCCCCATTATAAGCCATGCCAGAATCAACTGGAAGATGCTGTTTGGCCTCCTGTCATCACAAGCCAGACTAGTGACCCCATGGTTAGAGCACAGGAAATGCTCAATCTCATTCTTGGAGCAATAATTACGCTGGGCTGCAAGCACAGGCACTGGAATGACAAGCAAGCCATTTCTAAGTACCATGAACACAGTAGCCTTTAAGATTAAGGCATTGGTGACAATTGATGGGTAGCGAAGAGGGTGACAAATAGCTACGTATCTGTCAAAAGCCATACAGAGGAAGATACCAGACTCCATGCCAACAAAGCAGTGAATGGCATAAATCTGAGCAAAGCACTCAGGGAGGCTGATGACCTTGGCATCAAACCAGAAGATGGCCAAGATCTTGGGCATGATGGTGGTGGCCAGGCCCATGTCCACCACAGACAGAATGCTTAGAAAATAGTACATAGGCTGCTGAAGGGCAGGGTCCTGGCAAATGGTGATGAGGACGAGGATGTTAGCACCGATTGCAGAGAGGTAGAGTATTGCCAATGGAATGGAGAGCCAGTGTTGCCAGCTGTGAATGCCTGGGAATCCCATCAGGATGAACTCAGAGACCTGGAATTTGGAGCAATTGGAGCCTTTCAAAGATACAGACATTTTTCCTAAGAGAAAAAGGAAATGGTTTTCAAAGTTGATATTTTGAGCAAAATTATCGTCAACAGTATTTTTTAACTGTCCTCACATGATTGTCAAACAATATTATTTTTGAAGATTTTATTTATTTGACAGAGAGAGAGAGAGAAAGATCACAAGTAGGAAGAGAGGCAGGCAGAGAAATAGGTAAGCAGGCTCCCTGCTGAGCAGAGAGCCCAATATGGGGCTGGATCCCAGGACCCTGCGATCAGGATGTGATCCACAGGCAGAGGTTTAACACTCTGAGTTGCACAGATGCCCTACGTTGAACAATATTTTAAATAAGGTCTCCACAGAGAATAGTTTGGAGCTGTAAAAAAAATGAATTCTACAGTCATTACTTACAGAAATTTAAGATAAATTACAACATTAGAACATTCTGGAGTCTACTGAAGTTAAACTTCAAAGGAGCAATTGTCACTGCTATCTCTTCAGGGGGCACTCAGCATGCATCTCAAATCTCTCTTTGTATTTTCCATGCCAACTCAATTTGGGACCATCACATGAACATGATTGTTGTTGTTGTTGTCTTAACTTTCATCATCTCTTCAGAAATCTTGTGGAATCAAATAGATGTGTTGGTTCTCTTCATATTTGTCTCAATCTTGCTTCAAATTTTTATTAACTAACAGCAAAGAATTTTTTTAAAAGAATTTATTTATTTATCAGATAGAGATCACAGGTAGGGAGAGAGAGGGGGGGAAGCAGGCTCCCTACTAAGCAGAGAGCCCAATGCAGGGCTTGATCCCAGGACCCTGGAGTCATGACCTGAGCTGAAGGCAGAAGCTTTAACCCACTGAGCCACCCATGTGCCCCCAAGAATTTTTTTAAACACAGAATTATGAGATTAAGTTTTATAGCTACACCATTTCCAATTGCTATAGATGTCCACTAATGTTTTATATACCTTCCAAAAATTTTACATTTTAGACTTAGAAGTTTTCAAACATAACTGTGGGCCTATTAAAAGAGGAATTACTTTCTTTTCTACATCCCATTTTTATGGAATGCTGAGAATAACTCAGAAGAATAGCTTTAGGAGTGAAGTGTTCATGACTGAATTTTTCAATTTCAGGAGTCATATAATGGAGAAAATAATAGAGTTTTTCCCCTAGGGGTACCGCGGTGGCTTAGTCACTTATGTGTCTGCTTTGGGCTCAGGTCATGATCTCTGAGTCCTGGGAACCAGCCCCACATGGGCTTCCTGCTCAGCAGGAAGTCTGCTTCTCTCTCCCTCTCTTTCTCCCTGTCCCTCTCCCATGCTCATTTTCTCCTTTCTCTGTCTTTCCCTCTCAAATAAATAAATAAAATATAAAAAAGAAATTTTTTTCCTAATTCAGTCTTAGAGAATCTATAAAGTGATATAAATAAAGGATTCAGACACCGGTAATAAGATGGTTTTGATTTTACTTAATGAACAAGAATTACTTGTCCATAATATTGAACACACTTCTATTATATGTTCAGATTCATGTTTGAAACTAGACTCATCTTCTGTTGTTTTTCATGTACCTTTTATTCTGTTCAGGAGCCAAACAGCCAAGCCTGAAACTAACAAACAATCCTTTCCTATTGGTAAACAACTGTTTCCTTGTCCTATTGCTTCTTGCCCTTAACTTCACTCAGGTAGCCCTTCCCTGGACCACTGCTTGTGCAGCCTTACCTGGTCAAATTTATTTGCCTTTTTCTGTGCTTCTTTCCTTTTATCAGCAATCTGATCATCATAAACTGGTATGCTGTTTCCTACACTAATACATGCCATCACACTTTCTTTCAAATAAAGTTTAAATTCCTTTACAGCAGATAAGACAATTATGGATTTATTCTTGATATAGTTCATTTTATTTATTTTTTTATAATTACTTTGGAATGTAGAAAAACATATCTGAAAGAAATTAAATTATCTTGTGTTCTCACCAACATAAGAAGATATGTATTCACAACTAGATGCATTTTTTCCCATAAATGTCTTGCTACCTCTATGTTTAGATAGACGTGCTCTGCCTAAACATGGGGCAAATCATCCTTCTTTAATGGTAATGTAATTTGATGACCACTAAAGTCATCTAAATGTATTTATACAAATTGTGACAAAACAGACACAAAAAAGCTTTGAGATGAAACGGGTTTGACTTTAGACTTTAAGGGCAAAATTCTGAGGATTTCAGCTTCCTAGCTCCGTCTTGAGAGCTTGGAAGTGTGTGACCCACTGGACTGTATGAAGTCTGGTACTTTTGCCAAATACTCAGATATTATTACACATTTTCCTACCAAAGCCACAACCCTGTATCTTTGATGTTTCCTCTGATTGATATTAGTGCAAACCGGTTAAGAGAAGGAGCAGATTTGAGTCCCCAGAAAGGAAACTGTGTTTTAAATATTTTTTTAGCAGTTAGAGATTAATGGGACATGGCATGTGATCCTGCTATGGAAAATAGTTAATACAGTCTCCGTGAAGTTAATCTGGTAGCTGTTTTATAGATGAAGTCACTTCTGTAGCAGTAGATAATCTATATTCCCTGATTTTAGCCCTAACCCTCTTGAAAAGTTTCTCTGAGCCTCTATTTCCAGCCAGGACAGGGGAAACAGTCCATCCCTTATGCAGGATATTGCCAAGACAACATAAGAAAAGGTTAAGGATGTTATTGGATGCTCTGGGATTAATGTGCGTGCATTGCACATTAATGTGCAATGTGATTAAGTCAAGGTTTCAGTACCTAACTGTGGTAATGATCAGAGATTCACAGTCTGATGTCTTGGCAATGGCAGGGGTTTCCTATCTGGAAAAAAAAAAAAGACACAACACTGAGAAAGGAGCTTTACACATGAGCTGAGGATGTGTTCTCAGCTGACAGGTGGCATACAAATTATGAGCTCTGGAATTTATGGGGAGTAGTAAACAACTCAGTGATCTAAGGATAACAGACTTCCCTGGGAGACATGAAGAGAGAACAGCCCATAGAGAGAAGAGAAATCCTAGGATATTAAATCCCAATAGGTTAGGGAGAAGATTAATTCAGAGATATGTTTCCTATCAATAATACCTGAAATCACATATAAACAGAAAAATACATTCGTTTATGAAACCAAAATGGCCCTATAAGAAGTGGGCAGCTTTATTAGTGTTTGAATTGTTCTTGATACAACATTTCAAGGGATTCTAAAAGCTGTGGTTATGATGTCAAGCTTAAAAATTTTTAGAGGCAAATTTATTCACTATATTGATAGATATTAGTGCTTCTACTATGTTTACAAAACATGGTAGGCATAGAATGATCAATGAACTCTTATGGTCCATTTTCACATGGAAACTGTGGTCTAATTTGCACAGGTGGATAAAACATTAAATAAAGAATCTAATATATATATATATATATATATATATATATATATACCTATAGACTGGGAGAAGTGCTTTCGTGCAAAAGCACCGAGAGATATGATAACATATTAATGAGAATTCAGTTAGTTTTGGTGTCAGAGAAGGATTACAGAAAAAACACCAGTTTTTACTGAGGACGCTTGGAGTAGGTCTTAATTATGGTGTTTGTTTGATTGATGGAGATGAGGAGAAGGGGAAGGATTCCAAGAACTTTAAGATTCTGAAATGAGAGGATCATGTTAAATTCAAGGTAATAGAAAAGGATAAATATGGCTGAAGCCCTAACCTGTGCTGGAAAATGATATACTATGTGATATAGAGCTGTTGAGCTAACAACTGAGGCCACAGACTTAAAAGCAAATTTATGCTAAAATCACAAGGAACCACTGAAGTTTTTAAGGAGAATTAAGACCTCGCAACAATGACAAGACCAGATTACATGTGGCAAGAATAAATATAAGTAAATCAGGTGAATAGCAGTAATACAAAGGAGCAATGAGTGGGTGTTGAACTAGGATGGGGTCGTGGAGAGGAAGAAAAATGAATAGATTAAGAAGCTGTGGTGGAGGTAAAATTGATTATTTCTATGACCAAAGAATAAAACTTTTTTTCTTCAAAATTTTTTCTCCCTCTTTGAGTAGAGTTTACAGAAAATGTTACATTAGTTATGTACACAGCATAATGATTCAACAAGTCTATACATTATGCTATGCTCACGACAAGTGTAGCTGCTTTGTGTCACTGTACAATGCCACTACAATACCCTTGACTCTTCCTTATGCTGTACCTTCTATCCCCATCACTTACTCATTCCATAACTGGAAGCCCGTACCTCCCACTTCCCTTCAACTATTTCACCCAACCGCCTACTCCCCTCCCCTCTTGCAACTATCAGTTTGTCCTCTCTATTTATAGGTCTGATTTTATTATAGGTCTGATTCTGTCTATTCATCTGTTTTGTTTTTATAGATTCCACATAGAAGTTAAATCATATGATATTTGTTTTTCTTTGATCTATTTCATTTAGCTTAATACCCTCTAGGTCCATTCATGTTGTCACAAATACAAATATAATTCTTCTTTATGGCTGAGTAATATTCCATTATATATATATATATATATATATATCATTATATATAATAGGATGGAGTAGGATAATACATGTATCAATATCACATCTTCTTTACTTCTTTATTCATTTGTCAATAATGATGGATACTTAAGTTACTTCCTTATCTTGGCTATTGTAAATAATGCTGCAATAAATATAGGGGTATATATATCTTTTAGATCATGTTTTCATTTTCTTTGCATGATTACCCAGTAACAGAATTATTGGATCACATGGTATTCCTATTTTTATTTATTTTTTTTTAATTTTTTTTCCAATTTATTTTTTTTCAGAAAAACAGTATTCATTATTTTTTCACCACACCCAGTGCTCCATGCAAGCCGTGCCCTCTATAATACCCACCACCTGGTACCCCAACCTCCCACCCCTCCGCCACTTCAAACCCCTCAGATTGTTTTTCAGAGTCCATAGTCTCTCATGGTTCACCTCCCCTTCCAATTTACCCAAAAGCACATGCCCTCCCCAATGTCCATAACCCTACCCCCCACAGTTATTTTTTTAATTTCTTTTCAGTGTACTGGAAGTCATTGTTTATACACTACACCCAGTGCTCCATGCAATATGTGCCCTGCATAATACCCACCACCAGGCTCACCCAACCTCCCCGCATCCCGCCTCTTCAAAACCCTGATTGTTTTTCAGAGTTCATAGTCTCTCATGGTTCATCTACCCTCCAATTTCCCTCAACTCCTTCTCCTTTTAACCATTTTACATTCTCACTAGCAGTGTCTAAGGGGAACCCTTTTCCATATCTTGCCAACAAGACTATTACCTATTTTATTATAACAATTCTAGTGGATGCGAAGTGGTATCTCATTATGGTTTTGTTTTACATATCCTAAAGGACTGATGATGTTGACCATCTCTTCATGTGCTTATTGGCTTATTTATATCTTATTTGGAGAAAGGTCTATTCATATCCTTTGCCCAGTTTTTTAATTGGTTTATGTTTTTATGATTATGTCCTAAGCATTCTTTACATATTCTGTACACAGTTCCCAAAATATCAATTTGAGGGAAAATATTGGAATGACCAAAATTTTATTTTTTATAACAGTGTACAGTATATTATCCCCAGTTATTTGTTGGCATATGATTTTCATAGTAGTCTCTAACAAGCTTATGTATTTCCATGGTATCAGCTGTATATCTCCTCTTTCATTTCTGGTTCTGTTTATTTGTGTCCTTTTACTTTTTTTCTTAGTAAGTTTAGCTAAAGTTTGGCCAGTTTTGCTCACCTTCTCAAAAAACAAGGTCTCACTTTCACTGAGCTTTTCTATTGTCTTTATTTATCTCCATTTTATTTTCTCCACTTTGTGATTTCCTTCCTTCTGTTTTCTTTTGGTCATAGTTGTCTTTGAGGTATAAAGTGAAGTTGTTTCTGAGATCTATTTCTTAATATCTGCATTTATTGTTACAAGTTTCCATCCAAAAACTGCTTTTGCAGCAGCCTCTATGTGCTGCTGTGTTGGGATTCTATTGTCATTTTAAAAAATTATTCCAAAATTAATTCCTTATTCCCCCTTTTAAATTTTATTCCACTGTTTGCACCTCTAGTACAATGTTGGATAGAAGTGGGAACAGTTGACATCTTTGTCTTACCAGCATCCTCAGGGAGAAAGATTTTAATATTTCATCATTAAGTAGGAAATTGGCTGTACGTTTTTTGTGCATTACCTTTCTAAGTTAAGAAAATCTCCTTCTTAATTAGGTTTTTACTATGTGTTTTTATCATGAATAGATGTTTAAATAAAACAAATTTTGTCCTAATCTATTATAATAATCTTATGATTTTTTTCCTATCTAAATATATTTTGTGGTATTTAAGTTGATAAAAACATTACTTTCAGATAATGCAGAAACAAAGGCAAGAGAATACTGGATAAAGAGCACTTTTGAGAAAAGTAAAAGAAAACCTGACACAGCACAATTAAAGCTGATATGCAAAATCATTTCATCTCTAGTTTTGGCAAAGTTTCTCCACAATCAAAACATTACACAGTGCTGAAATCATTCTCTGACTCACTTTCTGACACATAGAAGTTTTAAAATGAGAACCTTAAAAATAAATAAATTAAACAAACAAACAAACAAGACACTTAAGTTATATCACAGCTTATCAGTTGCTCCTTAGTTTCTTATTTTAGAGTCATTGGTGTGGCCTTCAACTGGTAATACAAGGCTAACAAAACCATTACAGTTTGCATTTTGAAAAAAGAACACTATGGCTTTTGTAAAGTAAGAGTTGTGTTTCCATGAAGAACAATTATACCACCAAGTTTCCTTCTGTCAGGCTTCTAAGTGTGTGCTTTATGTTTGAATACAATAAATTTTTTTATGAATTTCACATATATCATGAATGGAAGTTTTAAAAACTATAAAAATCACATATATCTATATAGGTGCATATATGTTTACCCATCTATATAAGTTTTCCATTAAAATAAAATAGATGCTGAAATTCTTTTGATAAATACTTGACTAGTATATAATAAATTGTTATAAGTTGTTGAAAAGATGATATCACTACTCAATTCTCCTTAAAATGTTAAAATAGTCAGATATTTTTGTATCTGTACAACATAAGGAGATTGTGGAAAAATACAGGTATGCATAATTTTAAAATAAGATCTATATTTCTGAGTTTTTTTTTGTGCTCTGTCCTATAGAATATCTTTCCTAAATATGAAATAAATATCCTACCTATATCTCTTGTGCTATCTTTTTATAGGTATGTCTTTTTTATTAACATATAATGTATTATTTGCTTCAGGGGAGATATGTCTTTAACTACTAAAACTGACTGTCATGTTACACAATAATTTCAGGTCCCATTTTTAATACATGTACAAAACTCTCAGAAGCCCATTCTTATAAACAGGTAATATAGTACTGACCAGAGAATAACTAATGAAATTTCCAAAGCAGATTTAAAATGATTTTAATACATCATAACTGAATTGTTCTAGCAAGGAAAATTAACTAATATTATGCCATGGGTGTAGACAGACATTTTGGAATAGTAACATTAATCCATGTGTGTTATTAGTAAAGCACAACTTTGACATCATCTTTTGTCTATTGTCATTTCCAAACCCCATAAAACAAGCCTGTTTTCTCCTTAAACTGTCCAAAATCTCTAAAACCCACAGTCTTCTCTTACCTAGCAGTGAGTCCCTCCAGGCAAGGGCTGTTCTCTAAAATGGATGAAATACAGTCTTAACTAAATCTCTCTAGAAATGAACCAAGAAAAATTGGGTTCTCTTTCTGAGAACAAGGGGAGGGCAGGTAAGAATCAAGTGTTCTGGCCATGACTGAGAACTATTCACCTAGTTCTCCCCCTTTTCATCTTGTCCTGGGCATGATTCATACCTGACTTCCAGTACAACAGAACCAGTGATTCCCACTTTGTTAGGGAAATGGCACCGATACTTGTAATCATGATGGAAAGTTACACTGAATCGCAATCTGAGAATTGGGGAAACAAGCATTTTGTATCCTCCAAGCCTCCCATAACACTCCTGTCTTCAAACATGGTGAGTGGACTCAAGTCTGTATTTCTGAGAATGCCATAAACAATTCATACACATTCAAAGCCTCTACTTTATCTTTATGTCTTAAAAAAAAAAAAAGAAGGAAAGAAAAGAAAAAAATCCTGTGTCTAGTGTCCCTTTTGTGTTCCTTTAATACCTTGGTTTCTGGAGAGCAGACAGTGAGCTGAATGCGATCTGGTCCAGGTGTTCAGGATCTTAGTTCAAAAGCATAGGCTATATGTATATGCACAACCCTCAATTTCTAAGTCCCATGATACCTGTACTAGTGTATTGGGTGTTTAAGAAAAATGTCCTATATATCCTAAAGGGATAGTACAAAAATTAGAGACACAGACGCTTGTGTAACAATCAATCTAACCTTTATGGGAGGAGGAAGAGTGGAAGCTTTCCAGTCTTACTGTTATATGATGATATTTAAGTGAATTATTTCATATGCACATGTGTGTGTGTGTGTGTGTGTGCATGCGCACATGTGTGAGGACATACTTAATGGAGAGGAATTGAACACAAATTTTAGTAGAAGTGAGTGATTTTAGTATTGTTGAGTTTTCTTTCCATGTGAGTATTCCTTGAAGGGCACATGGTAAAAGCACTTATATAGAATGTTTTAGTCCCTCACACATCCATCCATTTCTTCTTTCATTCAATTATTTTTTTTTCATTCATTCAATTATTTTTAATGTCTCTAATTCAATAACATCACTGAGCACTTAGTCGTCTCCAAGTCAGGATAGTGAATATAAAAAAGAAATTTAAAAAGATGAACTGTGAAAACAACTCAGAGGCAGATAGCTACATATTGTGTTATTCAATTTATATGAAATATTAAGAAAAAGCAAATCCATAGAATATAAAGTAAACTCTTGGCTTCCATGGACAGGGTGAAGGATGTGACTGTTTAAAATGTATTGGGTCTTTTGGGGAGATGACTAAAATATTCTGGAATTACATAGTGTTATGATTGCACAGTACTGTGAAGGTACTAAAAGTCACTGAATAGTACATTGAACATCATTAAAATGGTAAATTTGGGGGCTCCTGGGTGACTCAGTTCTTTAAGCATCTGACTGTTGGTTTGAGCAAATGGCTTGTGACCTCATGGTTCTTAAGGTGAAGTCCTGCCACAGGCTCTGTGCTCTGTGGGGAGTCCGCTTGAAGGTTACCTCCCTCTACACCTCCCTCCATTTGTGTTCTTTCTTTCTCTAATATAAGTAAATCTTTTTAAATGGTGAATTTCATATTAATTGACTTTTATGACAATTTTTTAAAAAGTTACAAACCTCTCTTGCTGATATTCAGCTGGGTTTTTCTGTATTGTTTTGTTTTGCTTTAACTGTTTTAGTGCAGAGTAGTTTTTCTTTTTTTATATTTTTACAAATTTATTCATTGGAGAGAGAATGAGAGTGAGCAAGAGCATGAGCAGTGGACAAAGTCAGGCATCAGAGGGAGAGGGACTAGCAGACTCCCCCCTGAGAGGATACCCCAACAGGGGACTGGATCCCAGGACCTCAGGATCATGACCTGAGGCAAAGGCAGATGCTTAACCTACCTACCCAGGTGCCCCTGTGCAGTGCAGTTTTTGTTTTTTTTTTTTGTTTTGTTTTGTTTTAAGACTAAAAGCATAGGCTATATGTACATGCACAACTCTTTTTTAATTTTAAATTCAAGTAGGCAACATGCAGTATCATTAGTTTTTGGTTTAGTGTTCAATGATTTATTAGTTAGCGTTAACACCCAGTGCTCATCACATCAGAGTTCCTCCTCAATGCCCATCACCCAGTTAGTTATCCTATCCCCCATCCATCTCCCTTTCCACAACCTTCAGTTTGTTTCCTATAGTCAAGAGTCTCTATACTTTGGCTCCCTCTCTGCATTCTTCCCATTCACTTTTTTTTTGCTGCCTTTCCATATGATCCTCTGAGTGATTTCTTATAGTCTACATATGAGTGAAACTGTATGATAATTGTCTTTCTCTGATTGACTTATTTCACTTAGCATAATCCCCTCCAGTTCCATACATGTCAATGTAAATGGTAGGTGTTCATCCTTTCTGAAGGCTGAGTAATATTCCTTTGTATATATAAACCATATCTTCTTTATGCATTCAACCATTGAAGGACATCTCAGCTCTTTGCACAGATTGGCAATTGTGGACTTTGCTGTAGGAACACCGGGGTACAGGCAGCACAGTTTTAATGGGTTTACCATACATCTGTTCCCACAGGCTTCTGCACGTAAGTTTATGAAACATACCTCGACCAATGAAGATGTTACTTGAAGGACACATATCCAGTGCAGGTTCATTGAGTTAACAATAGGGCTAATACCTTAAGCTTCTACTCCTATGCTTACATACACTAAGATCTTGGTTTGTTTGTTTGTTTGTTTGTCCAACATGGCACTTGAACTCATGACTGTTAGATAAGCTGAGATCAAGAGACAGACACACAACCATGGACCCACCCAAGTGCCCCAGATCTTAATGAAAAATATGTAACTTAAATCAAGTTTATATGTAGTGTATATAAACTTCATTCCTTATGGTGTACCATTTATTCCCATAACTTCTTCATTCCATAACTTTAAGCCTATATCTCCCACCCTCCTTCACCCATTTGGCCCATCTGCCACCTTCTTGCCCTCTGGCAACTACCAGTTTGTTTTCTGTATTTATGGGTCTGATTCTGCTATTTGTTTATTTGCTCTTTGTTTTGTTTTTCTAAGATTCCACACATAGTTGTCCTATGTATTCATTTTTCTCAGTCTAACTTATTTCACTTAGAATAATTCCCTCTGAATCCATCCATATTGTCTCAAATGGCACAATCTCATCCTTTTTTATTGCTGCATATTTTCATGTGTGTGTATACACACACACACTCACACATACACACACACACCACATCTTCCCTATCCATTTATCTGTCAATTGAGAATTCGGTTGTTTCCATAGTTTGGCAACTATAAATAATGTTGCAATATTGGGACTCTTGGATGGGTTAAGCCTCTGCCTTGAGCTCAGGTCATGATCTCAGGGTCTTGGGATCAAGCCCCACATCAGGCTCTCTGCTCAGCAGGGAGCCTGCTTCCCCCTCTCTCTCTCTGCCTGCCTCTGCCTACTCGTGACCTCTGTCTGCCAAATAAATAAAAATCTTTTTAAAAAAATGTTGCAATAAATAGAGGGGTGCATATACCATTCCAAATCAGTGTTTTTGTATTCATTGGGCAATGCCCAGAAATGGAATTACTGGATCATATGGAATTTCTGTTTCTAATTTTTGAGGAACCTTCCTTATGTTTTATACAGTAGCTCAGCTTTTTTTTTTTTTTTTTCTGAATAAGCATTCTCCTAATTGCTGCCAACTTTTAATTAGTATCAGGAATGTGAGAAAGTTGATTTTGACTGTTTTTTGTGTTTTGTTTGTTTTTAGTTATCCATTGCTTTTATTAGGGACAACTTCTTAATATTGTTATTTTTCCATTTTCACTTATGTCACTCACAGTTCACTCGTTCTTGTGTGAACACAAGTATTTCTCTGGATGAAATGCCCAAGAGTGTAACTGCTACTAAATTGCATGATAGTTGCAGTACTGTATTTTTTAAGCAACTGCCAAAATATTCTCCAGAGTGGCTGTCCCATTTTATAGTCCTACCAGTAATGTATTAATGATTCCGTATCTCCATATTCTTACCAGAATCTCATGTTGTTAGGTTTTATTTTACCCTGTGTCATGGTTGTGTAGTGACATTCTATCTCAGTTTTATTTGTGTATGGCAAATGATGCTGAACGTTTTAAAAAATTTTATTTAAATTAAAATAGTAAACATACTGTGTATTATTAGTTTCAATAGTAGAATTTAGTGATTCATCAGTTGCATATAACACGCAGTGGTCATTACATCAAGTGAACTCTTTGATGACCATCACCCAGCTACCCCATCCCCCACTCACCTCCCCTGCAACAACCTACAGTTTGTTCCCTATAGTTGAGGGTCTCTTATACCTTGCCTCCCTCAGGATTTTTCCTTATTATTCCTTCACGTCTGCTATGTTCATCTCTTTTGTTTCTTAAATTCCACATATGAGGGAGATTATATGATATTTTTCTTTTTTTTTTCAATTTATTTGTTTTCAGAAAAACATTATTCATTATTTTTTCACCACACCCAGTGCTCCATGCAAGCCGTGCCCGCTATAATACCCACCACCTGATACCCCAACCTCCCACCCCCCCGCCACTTAAAACCCCTCAGATTGTTTCTCAGAGTCCATAGTCTCTCATGGTTCACCTCCCCCTCCAATTTACCCAAATTCCCTACTCCTCTCTAATGCCCCTTGTCCTCCATGCTATTGGTTATGCTCCACAAATAAGTGAAACCATATGATAATTGACTCTCTCTGCTTGACTTATTTCACTCAGCATAATCTCTTCCAATCCCGTCCATGTTGCTACAAAAGTTGGGTATTCATCCTTTCTGATGGAGGCATAATACTCCATAGTGTATATGGACCACATCTTCCTTATCCATTCATCCGTTGAAGGGCATCTTGGTTCTTTCCATAGTTCGGCGACTGTGGCCATTGCTGCTATAAACATTGGGGTATAGATGGCCCTTCTTTTCACGACATCTGTATCTTTGGGGTAAATACCCAGGAAGGCAATTGCAGGGTTATAGGGAAGCTCTATTTTTAATTACTTGAGGAATCTCCACACTGTTCTCCAAAGAGGCTGCACCAACTTGCATTCCCACCAACAGTGTAAGAGGGTTCCCCTTTCTCCACATCCTCTCCAACACATGTTGTTTCCTGTTTTGTTAATTTTGGCCATTCTAACTGGTATAAGTTGATATCTCAATGTGGTTTTAATTTGAATCTCCCTGAGGGCTAATGATGATGAGCATTTTTTCATGTGTCTGATAGCCATTTGTATGTCTTGATTGGAGAAGTGTCTGTTCATATCCTCTGCTCATTTTTTGATGTGTTTGTCTGTTTCGTGTGGGTTGAGTTTGAGGAGTTCATTATAGATCCTGGATATCAACCTTTTGTCTGTACTGTCATTTGCAAATATCTTCTCCCATTCCGTGGGTTGCCTCTTTGTTTTCTTGACTGTTTCCTTTGCTGTGCAGAAGCTTTTGATTTTGATGAAGTCCCAGAAGTTTATTTTCGCTTTTGTTTCCTTTGCCTTTGGAGACGTATCTTGAAAGAAGTTGCTGTTGCTGATATCAAAGAGATTACTGCCTAGGTTCTCCTCTAAGATTCTGATGGATTCCTGTCTCACGTTGAGGTCTTTTATCCATTTTGAGTTGATCTTTGTGTACGGTGTAAGAGAATGGTCGAGTTTCATTCTTCTACATATAGCTGTCCAGTTTTCCCAGCACCATTTATTGAAGAGACTGTCTTTTTTCCACTGTATATTTTTTCCTGTCTTGTCAAAGATTAATTGACCATAGAGTTGAGGGTCCATATCTGGGCTCTCTACTATGTTCCACTGGTCTATGTGTCTGTTTTTATGCCAGTACCATGCTGTCTTGGTGATCACAGCTTTGTAATAAAGCTTGAAATCAGGTAACTAACATGATGCCCCCAGCTTTATTTTTGTTTTTCAACATTTCCTTAGCGATTCGGGGTCTCTTCTGATTCCATACAAATTTTAGGATTATTTGCGCCAGCTCTTTGAAGAATACCGGTGGAATTTTGATCGGAATGGCATGAAAATTATAGATTGCTCTAGGCAGTATAAACATTTTAACAATGTTTATTCTTCCGATCCAAGAGCATGAAATGGTCTTCCATCTATTTGTGTCTTCCTCAATTTCTTTCATGAGTGTTCTGTAGTTCCTTGAATACAGATCCTTTACCTCTTTAGTTAGCTTTATTCCCAGGTATCTTATGGTTCTTGGTGCTATAGTCAATGGAATCGATTCTCTAATTTCCCTTTCTGTATTTTCATTGTTAGTGTATAAGAAAGCCACTGATTTCTGCACATTGACTTTGTATCCTGCCACGTTGCTGAATTGCTGTATGAGTTCTAGTAGTTTGGGGGTGGAGTCTTTTGGGTTTTCCATATAAAGAATCATGTCATCTGCGAAGAGAGAGAGTTTGACTTCTTCATTACCAATTTGGATACCTTTTATTTCTCTCTGTTGTCTGATTGCTGTTGCTAGGACTTCTAATACTATGTTGAACAAGAGTGGTGAAAGTGGGCATCTTTGTCTTGTTCCTGATCTCAATGGGAAGGCTGCAAGCTTTTTCCCATTGAGGATGATATTTGCTGTGGGTCTTTCATAGATAGATTTGATGAGGTTCAGGAATGTTCCCTCTATCCCTATACTTTGAAGCGTTTTAATCAGGAACGGATGCTGGATTTTGTCAAATGCTTTTTCTGCATCAATTGAGAGGGCCATGTGGTTCTTCTCTCTTCTCATATTAATTTGTTGTATCACATTGATTGATTTGCGAATGTTGAACCATCCTTGTAGCCCAGGGATGAATCCCACCTGATCATGGTGGATAATCTTTTTAATGTGCTGTTGGATCCTGTTGGCTAGGATCTTGTTGAGAATCTTAGCATCCATATTCATCAGTGATATTGGTCTGAAATTCTCCTTTTTGGTAGAGTCCTTGCCTGGTTTGGGGATCAGGGTAATGCTGGCTTCATAGAAAGAGTCTGGAAGTTTTCCTTCTGCTTCAATTTTTTGAAACAGCTTCAGGGGAATAGGTGTTATTTCTTCTTTGAAGGTTTGGTAGAATTCCCCAAGGAATCCATCAGGTCCTGGGCTCTTGTTTTTTGGGAGGTTTTTGATCACTGATTCAATCTCGTTATTAGATATCGGTCTATTCAGGTTGTGGATTTCTTCCTGGTTCAATTTTGGTAGTTTATATTTTTCCAGGAATGCATCCATTTCATCTAGGTTGCTAAGCTTATTGGCATATAACTGTTCGTAATAACTTCTGATGATTGTTTCTACTTCCTTGGTGTTAGTTGTGATCTCTCCCTTTTCATTCATAATTTTATGAATTTGGGCTTTCTCTCTTTTCCTTTGGATTAGTGTAGCCAGTGGCTTATCGATCTTATTGATTCTTTCAAAAAACCAGCTTCCAGGGAATCTGGGTAAATTGGAAGGGGAGGTGAACCATGAGAGACTATGGACTCTGAAAAACAGTCTGAGGGGTTTGAAGTGGCAGGGGGGGTGGGAGGTTGGGGTACCAGGTGGAGGGTATTATAAGGGCACGGCTTGCATGGAGCACTGGGTGTGGTGAAAAAATAATGAATAATGTTTTTCTGAAAATAAATAAATTGGAAAAAAATCAGCTTCTAGTTCATTGATATGTTCTACTGTATCTCTGGTTTCTCCCTCATTGATCTCAGCTCTAATCTTGATGATTTCCCTTTTTATGTGAGGAGTTGGTTTGATTTGTTGTTGATCCTCCAGTTCTTTAAGGTGTAGAGACAGCTGGTGTGTTCTGGATTTTTCAATTTTTTTGAGCGAGGCTTGGATGGCTATATATTTTCCCCTTAGGACTGCCTTTGCTGTATCCCATAGGTTTTGGACCAAAGTGTCTTCATTCTCATTGGTTTCCATGAATTGTTTCAGTTGTTCTTTGATCTCCTGGTTGATCCAAGCATTCTTAAGCAAGGTGGTCTTTAGCTTCCAGGTGTTTGAGTTCCTTCGGAACTTTTCCTTGTGATTGAGCTCCAGTTTCAAGCATTGTGATCTGAGAATATGCAGGGAATCATCTCAGTCTTTTGGTATCGGTTGAGTCCTGATTTGTGACCCAGTATGTGGTCTATTCTGGAGAAGGTTCCATGTGCACTTGAGAAGAATGAGTATTCTGTTGTTTTAGGGTGGAATGTTCTGTATATATCTATGAGGTCCATCTGGTCCAATGTGTCATTCAATGCTCTTGTTTCTTTATTGATTTTCCGCTTCGATGATCTGTCTAATTCTGAAAGAGGCGTGTTAAGATCTCCTATGATTAGTGTATTCATATCAATATGACTCTTTATCTTGATTAACAGCTTTCTTAAGTAATTGGCTGCTCCCATATTGAGAGCATAGATATTTACAATTGTTAGATCATCTTGGTGGATAGTCCCTTTAAGGATTTGTAGTGTCCTTCTGTATCTCTGACTACAGTCTTTAGTTTGAAGTCTAATTTATCTGAAATGAGAATCGCTACCCCAGCCTTCTTTTGAGTCCCATTGGCATGAAAGATGCTTCTCCACCCCTTCACTTTCAGTCTGCGTGTATCTTTAGGTTCAAAATGGGTCTCTTGTAGACAACATATGGATGGGTCCTGTCGTTTTATCCAATCTGCAACCCTGTGCCATTTTATGGGTGCATTTAGGCCATTCACATTGAGAGTGATTATTGATCGATACGTTTTTATTGACATCGAGTTACCTTTGAAGTCTTTCTTTCTGTAGATTGTCTCTATATTTCTGTTCAATGCTATTCTTGGGATTTTTCCTCTTTTATAGAACCCCCCTTAATATTTCCTGCAGTGTCGGCTTGGTGGTTGCATAGTCTTTTAAGCCTTGCCGGTCTTGGAAATTCTTTATCTCTCCATCCATTTTGAATGTCAGTCTTCCTGGATAAAGTATTCTTGGCTGCATGTTCTTCTCATTTACTGCCCTGAATATATCTTGCCAGCCTCTTCTGGCTTGCCAGGTCTCTGTGGACAGGTCTGACGTTATTCTGATGGGCTTCCCTCTGTAAGTAAGGAGCCTCTTTGCTCTGGCGGCTTTCAAGAGATTATACTTACAATTATAATTCCTCAATTTGACTATCAGGTGTCGTGATGTTTTTTTGGAATGTATAATCTTGGGTGGAGACCTTTCAGCCTCTAGTACATGAACGCTGGTTTCATTCACGAGATTGGGAAAATTTTCATGAGGTTCTTGTTCCACTCTATCTTCTAGACTTCTTTCTTTCTCCTCCTCTTCAGGGATTCCAATAATTATGACATTGGAAAGCTTCATGGCATCATTTATTTCCCTGATTCTGCTTTCGTGGGATCTAAGCTGTTTGTTCCAGGCTTCCTCCTGATCCTTTCTCTCTGTCTGTTTGTCTTCCAGATCACTAATTCTATCTTCTGTCTCAGTTACCCTAGCTTTGAGAGAGTTTAGATTAGATTGGAACTCATTGAGAGCATTGTGGACCTCCTCCCTGGTAGCTTTAAGCTCCACCCTAACATTGTGAACATCCTGTCTGGTCACTTTCAGTTCGACCTTAATCAATTCTGTTTGGTCATCCATGGCTTTCTCCAACCTAGCTATTGCCTGGATAATTGTTAGCCTGAATTCTCTTTCTGACATATTGTCTATGTTGATAGCCGTTAGCTCTGTTGCAGAAGGTCCATCCTCTGTATTTTTCTTCTGTTGGGCATTCCTCCTCCTAGTCATTTTGGTGGGAGAAGACTGAACAGATGTAGCTGGATGTATCAACTCTGGTGCAGTCAAGGTGCACCCTGGAACACTTCTGAGCAATCAGGATTCCCCACCCAAACGAGAGACAAAAGAAAAGAAAAAGAAAAAGAAAGGAAAAGAAGAAAAAGAAAAAGAAAAAGAAAAAAGAGAGAGAGAGAGAGAGAGATAGGAAAGAAAGGGAAGATGAAAGAGAAGGTTCAGCCCAGATGGGCCCCAAGGTAAGATTTATGAAGTAGACAAACAAAAAGAGATAAAAAGACTGATACAATTATATGGCAAGAGAAAGAAAAAAAAAAAAAATATATATATATATATATATATATGCAAATAAAGAAAGAACCTCATCAAAAAGAACCACAAGTGTAAAATTTATATGCTCTCAGGAGAAACACAGAAACACTGGTAGAAGAAGATGGGAGAGTTCTTATAAATTCTCAGTGTGTGTGAGGAAGGTTGTTTTGATTCTTCCTGGATGTATCTTGATATCTTTGTTAAAGGACTCAACTTTCCTAAGATAAAGGGGATTAAAAATTGGCTTACCTATAGGTGAAGTATTGATTGGGGAAAGTGGATTACTTTGAAGTTAACTCTACATGAATATTAGAGGATAAAAATAAAAAGGAATATACTAGACTAAACTAAACTAAAATTTTTTAAAAAGGAATTCAAATAATAAAAATGCAAAAGAAAAACATAGGTGTATGTATCAAAAAGTTCAGGTTAGAAAGGTATTATGGAATTTGATGTACTGTACAGCTCGCTGTGATGGTAAATAGGTTAAAAAATTACCTATGTGTAAAAAAAAAAAATATATGAACCAGAATAGTGGAAACAAGTGAACAATACAAGTTTTCCTATGAAGTAGTGGTGGTTCTCTTGTAGTCCTTTTTTTTTCTTTCTTGGTTTGTTTTCTGGGGGAGGGGCCTGCCACGTGGGTTGTCAGTCAATGATGTTTCCTGAGTTGAGTCCCCCTGCCCCCCTCAAGGGGGTGGGCTCTGGGGAAACTGGTTTTTTTCAGGCTTTTGTTCTCTGGCGGTTTTTTTTTTCCTCTCACCTTGACCGCCTTTGATGGTTTTTGTAGTATTAGAAGAAATCAAACTGCACCCTGATCTCCCTCTCAGAGAGAAGCCTTAGTCTGGGTGCAGAAGCTGAATAAATTCCCCCTTGGCCACTGGCAGCGCAGGTTCCACGTTGCAGACCCTGGGGGCGCAGGATCTTTTGCTTGTACCCAAAGCCAAGGCAGTGGTAGCTGTCTGGAGCCAGAGAGGTTCCAAGCCGCAGTCGCACATTGAGATTTTGCCGCTGGCCCAGGCTGGGAGTGCCCGGCTTGCACGCACCTCTTTTCAGAGGCGGCTGTGGGTCGGGCGCATGTCTGGGGCACTGAGAACGGGGTGCTGGTCCATAAGCCCCAGGCTGGGCTTTTGCGCGCCTCTGTCAGGGGAAGAGTTTCGCGCATGCGCAGCTTAGGCTTTGAAACAATGGCGCGGGTCAAAGAGCGCCGGCCGGGCCTCTGTAACTCAGGGGAGCTTGAGAACAATGGGTGCATATCTCGAGCTTTGTGGTAGGGCTAGCGCGCGTTCTGCAAACCGGCGCAGCTCCCATCCCCTCACAGGAGCCCGAACCCACGCGCTCTGGTGCGCGCTGGCGGCTTAGGGACCAAGAGCGGTTTCTCCGCCGCATTCTCTCTGCCTCAGCGCCGGGGAGGCCGTCTGGGACCGGTGAGTTAAGCCCCTGTCCCTAGCCTCCCCGATTCCCACAATTTACCCCTGCGATCCTTTGCTCTTTTGGAGTGCTTTCAACCAGTCTCCAAGTTAATGCTGGTCCCCAGATGCAGGGCACTCTCGCTCGTATTGGGGTATTACTTTCCCACCGGTCGCCACTGGTGGCTCCCTCCCCCTTTTGTTTATCTTCCGATATCAGTCAGCAGTTCCCATTCTGCTTTATCTGCCCACTGGTGTCTTCTGCCCCTGTAGAGATCCAGACGTGTGTAATTCTGATCTCAGGCTGATTTCATGGGTGATCGGAGTTCTTTGGTAGGTAATCAGCTCACTTTGGGGTACAGGCTGAAAAGGCCCCTCCTCCTACTACCCCGCCATCTTGTCCCCCCTGACCCATTCATTCTTTAGAAGGGTGCTGTTTAGTCTCCACGTACTTGGGTTCTTTCCAAATTTCTTCTTGTGGTTGAGTTCTAGATTCAGAGCATTGTGGTCTGAAAATATGCAGGGAATGATCCCAATCTTTTGATACTGGTTGAGACCTTATTTAGGACCGAGGATGTGATCTATTCTGGAGAATGTTCCATGTGCACTACAGAAGAATGTGTATTTTGTTGCTTTGGGATGAAATGTTCTGAATATATCTGTGATGTCCACCTGGTCCAGTGTGTCATTTAAGGCCTTAATTTCCTTGTTGATCTTTTGCTTGGATGATCTGTCCATTTCAGTGAGGGGAGTGTTAAAGTACCCTACTATTATTGTATTGTTGTCAATGTGTTACTTTGATTTTGTTATTAATTTTTTTTTATATAGTTGGCTGCTCCCACGTTGGAAGCATAGATATTTAAAATTGTTAGATCTTCTTGTTGGACAGACCCTTTTGAATATGATATAGTGTCTTTCCTCATCTCTTATAGTCTTTGGCTTAAAATCTAATTGATCTGATATAAGGATTGCCACCCCTGCTTTCTTCTGATGTCCATTAGCATGATAAATTATTTTCCACCCCCTCACTTTAAATCTGGAGGTGTCTTTGGGCTTAAAATGAGTTTCTTGTAGGCAACATATAGATGGGTTTTGTTTTTTCATCCATTCTGATACCCTGTGTCTTTTGATTGGGGCATTTAGCCCATTAACATTCAGGGTAACTCTTGAGAGATATGAATTTAGTGCCATTGTATTGCCTGTAAGATGACTCTTACTGTATATTGTCTCTGTTCCTTTCTGACCTACCACTTGTAGGCTCTCTCTTTGCTTAGAGGACCCCTTTCAGTATTTCCTGTAGAGCTGGTTTGGTGTTTGCAAATTCTTTCAGTTTTTGTTTGTCCTGGAAGCTTTTAATCTCTCCTTCTATTTTCAATGATAGCCTAGCTGGATATAGTATTCTTGGCTGCATGTTTTTCTCGTTTAGTGCTCTGAATATATCATGCCAACTCTTTCTGGCCTGCCAGGTCTCTGTGGATAAGTCTGCTGCCAATCTAATATTTTTACCATTATATGTTGCAGATTTCTTTTCCCAGGCTGCTTTCAGGATTTTCTCTTTGTCACTAAGACTTGTAAATTTTACTATTAGGTGACGGGGTTTGGACCTATTCTTATTGATTCTGAGGGGCATTCTCTGCACCTCCTGAATTTTGATGCTTGTTCACTTTGCCATATTGGGGAAATTCTCTCCAATAATTCTCTCCAGTATACAGTCTGCTCCCTTCTCTCTTTCTTCTTCTTCTGGAATCCCAATTATTCAAAAGTTGTTTCGTCTTATGGTGTCACTTATCTCTCGAATTCTCCCCTCGTGGTCCAGTAGCTGTTTGTCCCTCTTTTGCTCAGCTTCTTTATTCTCTGTCATTTGGTCTTCTATATCGCTAATTCTTTCTTCTGCCTCATTTATCCTAGCACTGAGAGCCTCCATTTTTTATTACACCTCATTAATAGCTTTTTTCATTTCAACTTGGTTTGATTTTAGTTCTTTTATTTTTCCAGAAAGGGCTTTTATATCTCCCGAGAGTGTTTCTCTAATATCTTCCATGCCTTTTTCAAGCCAGGCTAGAACCTTGAGAATTGTCATTCTGAACTCTAGGTCTGACATATTACCAATGTCTGTATTGATTAGGTCCCTAGCCTTTGGTACTGCCTCTTGTTCTTTTTTTTGTGGTGAGTTTTTCTGCCTTGTCATTTTGTCCAGCTAAGAGTATATGAAGGAGCAAGTAAAATACTAAAAGGGTGGCAACAACTTCAGGAAAATATGCTTTAACCAAATCAGAAGAGATCCCAAATCATGAGGGGGGCAGAAAGGGGATAAAAAGAGGTTCGAAAGAAAAAAAAAAAAGAAAAAGAAAAGAAACAACTAAAAAAAGAAAATGAATAAAGAAAAAGTATAAAAAATATATATATTAGATAAACTAAAATCGTTAAAAAAAGAAATGGGTAAAAGTTAAAAAAATTTAGCAGAAGAAGAGAGAAAAAAATTAAAAAGAAAAAAATTAAATTAACTGCAAGACTAAAGAATCATGGGTAGAAAGCCATGAGTTCCGTGCTTTGCTTTCTTCCTCCTCTGGAATTTTGCTGCTCTCCTTGGTATTGAAACTGCACTCCTTGGTAGGTGAACTTGGTCTTGGCTGGATTTCTTATTGATCTTCTGGGGGAGGGGTCTGTTGTATTGATTCCCAAGTGTCTTTGCCCCAGGTGGAATTGCACTGCCCTTACCAGGGGCCAGGCTGAGTAATCAGCTCGGGTTTGATTTCAGGAGCTTTTGTTCCCTGAGCGCTTTCCGTAGAGTTCCGGAGGATGGTTATACAAATGGCGGCCTCCTTGTCTCTGGCCTGGAGGAGCTGAGAGCCCAGGGCCCCACTCAGTGCGCCCTCAAAGAACAGTACCCAGCAACTCCCGTCTGCCTGACCTCTGGCCGCGCTCTGAGCTCACTGAGCCTGCGACCGGTTCAAGGTAACCCCGAGCTGTGAGCTCACTGTTGGCTCTGTGTCTGTAGCCGGCTTCCCCATTCTAATACCTGTAAGCTCTGCTACACTCAGACACGCCCGATCCTTCTGTGACCCTGCGGGACCTGAGGCCACGCTGACCCCGCGTAGGCTTCACCCCACTTTAGCCTCTGGAGTGATGTCCCTCAGCGGAACAGACTTTTAAAAGTCCTGATTTTATGCTCCATTGCTCCTCCACTTGCCGGGAGCTGGCCCCTCCCCCTGGGGTCTATCTTCCCGTTGCTTTGGATTCACTTCTCCCCCAGTCCTACCTTTCAGAAAGTGGTTGATTTTCTCTTTCTAGAATTGCTGTTCTTCTCTTCAATCTGCCGATGGATTTGTAGGTGTTTGAAATATTTAGATAAGCTATCTAGTGATCTTCTGCTAGCTGAAGTAGTCTCAGCCTGCTACTTCTCCGCCATCTTGACTCCTCCCCCCACCTGAGGGTTTTGTACAGCTCCAAAGGGCATGGTTTCCTCCTGGGCAGCAGGCAGAGTCCTGGGGTGTGACTCAGGGGTCTCCATTCTGGAGGGCATGGGGGCCAGGCCTATGGGGACATCAGCCTGAAAACCCAATGTAGGCTTAAGGGGAGGGCCTAGGGGCATGGCAGGCCAGATCTGGCACTGCCAAGGCAGGGTCCCCAGGGGGCTGAGTAGAGGGCAGGGGTGGCCAGTATTCTAAGGAGATTTGCACTTCACACACACCTGGCATTAGAGCTCTTTCTTGCAGGGTTTTGGCCAGTTGGGACCCTGGGCCAGGCCCAGGTGGCTCCCTTGAAGGCTCCTACCAGTGGGGGTTCACCGCGGGTTTCTGGCCAATTCTCATGAGCTTTCTCCCGAAATTAATATGGATTTGGGCAGAAAGCTCATGAGAATTGGCTGGCATTGTGCATCAATTTGGGCTTCTAATTTTGTCCATGTATAGATCTGCTTCCCACTACTCATGCTGCCCACATCTTCCTTAGCCACTTGTCCAGGCAGATAGACTTTGGTCTTACATTACAACTGTGAATAAACAATCATGATCTGTAACTCACATGCCACTCACTTTGGTTGTATGTGTATTATTATATTCATTTTTATTTTAGGGAAGAGATATAATTCATAAACACTAGTTTTTATTCCATTTCATTAGTTTGATAGAAAGTCCTTCCTTTCCCCACATATATTCATCTCTTATAAATATTTTGGAGCTACTGGGAATGTTTGTTTTTGTTTTCATGTGCTTTTACACTGTGAAAAATATATCTCAAAGGCATTCACTTTCCCTGTCATATTTGAAGTTTTACTATCCGTTCTAGAAGAAGCTGAATATAATGTAACATTATGGAGAAGATCACTGGAGACTGGTGTTCTTTTCTAATCTCAAACAAAACTTCCTTTGGAAGCCTGCCCTGAGTTCTTTAGTCCTAAGTGCATAAACTATAGGGTTGAGGGAAGGGGGGATGATGTTGTGCAGCACCTTGAGTAGAACTGGAATCAAAGGAGCTTTGGGTTCTGCCAGGTGAGTTACTGAAATCACAACAACAACTGTGTAGAAGAAGAGAATAAGGATCAGATGGGAGCTACAAGTGCTCAGAGCTTTGGATGCAGCTTCAGCCGAGTTCAGTCTAAGTACAGAGCGCAGAATCAAAGTGTATGACAATATTATGAGACGTAGGTCACTCCCCATTCCTAGCCATGCCAGAATCAACTGGCAGATGCTGTTTGGCCTCCTGTCATCACAAGCCAGGCTAGTGACTCCAAGGTTAGAGCACAAACAATGCTCAATCTCATTCCTGGAGCAATAATTACGCTGGGCTGCAAGCACAGGCACCGGAATGACAACCAAGCCATTTCTAAGTACCATGAACACAGTGGCTTTTAAGATTAAGGAATTGGTGACAATTGACGGGTAGCGAAGAGGGTGACAAATCGCTACGTATCTGTCAAAAGCCATACAGAGGAAGATACCAGACTCCATGCCAACAAAGCAGTGAATGGCATAAATCTGAGCAAAGCACTCAGGGAGGCTGATGACCTTGGCATCAAACCAGAAGATAGCCAAGATCTTGGGCATGATGGTGGTGGCCAGGCCCATGTCCACCACAGACAGAATGCATAGAAAATAGTACATAGGCTGCTGAAGGGCAGGGTCTTGGCAAATGGTGATGAGGATGAGGATGTTAGCACCGATTGCAGAGAGGTAGAGTATTGCCAATGGAATGGAGAGCCAGTGTTGCCAGCTGTGAATGCCTGGGAATCCCATCAGGATGAACTCATAGACCTGGAATTTGGAGCTATTAGAGCCTTTCAGAGATGCAGACATCTTTTCCTAAGAGAAAAAGAAAATGGTTTTCAAAGTTGCTATTTTGTGCAAAATTATCATCAACACTATTTTTTAACTGTCCTCACACAATTGTCAAACAATATATATTTTTTTAAGATTTTATTTATTTACTCAACTTTTGTAGCAACATGGATGGGACTGGAAGAGATTATGCTGAGTAAAATAAGTCAAGCAGAGAGAGTCATTTATCATATGGTTTCACTTATTTGTGGAGCATAACAAATAGCATGGAGGACAAGGGGCGTTAGAGAGGAGTAGGGAATTTGGGTAAATTGGAAGGGGAGGTGAACCATGAGAGACTATGGACTCTGAAAAACAATCTGAGGGGTTTGAAGTGGTGGGGGGGGTGGGAGGTTGGGGTACCAGGTGGTGGGTATTATAGAGGGCACGGCTTGCATGGAGCACTGGGTGTGGTGAAAAAAATAATGAATAATGTTTTTCTGAAAATAAATAAATTGGAAAAAAAAGATTTTATTTATTTGACAGAGAGAGAGATATCACAAGTAGTCAGAGAGACAGGCAGAGAAAGAGGTAAGCAGGCTCCCTGCTGAGCAGAGAGCCCAATATGGGGCTGGATCCCAGGACCTTGAGATCAGGATGTGATCCACAGGCAGAGGTTTAACCCTCTGAGTTGCCCAGATGCCCTATGTTGAACAATATTTTAAATAAGGTCTCCTCAGAATATAGTTTGGATCTGTAAGGAAATGAATTCTAAAGTCATTCCTTACAGAAATTTAAGATAATTTTTTTATTAAATTGATTTATTTATTTTCAGAAAAACAGTATTCATTATTTTAAATTTAAGATAAATTACAGCATCCTGGGCTTTGGCTTCTACTGAAGTTAAACTTGAAAGGAGCAATTGTCACTGCTGTCTCTGCAGGGGGCACTCAGCATGCATCTCAAATCTCTCTTTGTATTTTCCATGCCAACTCAATTTGGGACCATCACATGAACATGATTGTTGTTGTTGTTGTTATTTTAACTTCCATCATCTCTTCAGAAATTTTGTGGAATCAAATAGTTGTGTTGGTTCTCTTCATATTTGTCTCAATTTTGCTTCAAATTTTTATTAACTAACAGCCAAGAATTTTTTTAAATGCAGAATTATGAGATTAAATTTTATAACTACACCATTCCCTGTTGCTATAGATGTCCACTAATGTTTTATATAGCTTCCAAAAATTTTACATTGTAGACTTAGAAGTTTGCAAACATATGTGTGGGCCTATTAAAAGAGGAATTACTTTCTTTTTTACAACCCATTTTTATGGACTGCTGAGAATTTCTCAGAAGAATAGCTTTAGTAGTGAAGTGTTCATGACTGAATTTGTCAATTTCAGGAGTCATATAATGGAGAAAATAATAGTTTTTTCCCTAGGGGTATGGGGTGGTTCAGTCATTTAAGTGTCTATTTTGGGCTCAGGTCATGATCTCTGAGTCCTGGGAACCAGCCCCACATAGGGCTTCCTGCTCAGCAGGGAGTCTGCTTCTCTCTCCCTCTCTTTCTCCCTGTCCCTCTCCCATGCTCATTTTCTCTCTTTCTCTGTCTTTCTCAAATAAAATAAATAAAATCTAAAAAAAATAAACTTTTTTTTTTCTAATTCAGTCTTAGAGAATCTACAAAGTGATATAAATAAAGGATTTAGACACAGGTAATAAGATGGTTTTGATTTTACTTAATGAACAAGAATTACTTGTCCATAATATTGAACACACTTCTATTGTATATTCAGATTCATGTTTGAAACTAGACTCATCTTTTTTCAGACCCTCTTGTTTTTTATGTACCTTTTATTCTGTTCAGGAACCAAATAGCTGAGCCTGAAAGTAACAATCCTTTCCTTTTGGTAAACAACTGCTTCCTTGTCCTATTGCTTCTTGCCCTTAACTTCACTCAGGTAGCCCTTCCCTGGACCACTGCTTCTGCAGCCTTACCTGGTCAAATTTATTTGCCTTTTTCTGTGCTTCTTTCCTTTTATCAGCAATCTGATCATTGTAAAACTGGTATTCTGTTCCCTACACTAATCTATGCCCTCACACTTTCTTTCAAATAAAGTTTAAATTCCTTTACAGCAGGTAAGACAATTTTGGATTTATTCTTGATATAGTTAATTTTATTTATTTTTTGATATAATTGCTTTTGAATGTAGAAAAACAGATCTGAAAGAAATTAAAATTACCTTGCGTTATCACCAACAAAAGAAGATATGTATTCACAACTAGATGCATTTTTTTCCCAGAAATGTCTTGCTACCTCTATGTTTAGATATAGACATGCTCTGCCTAAACATGGGGCAAATCATCCTTCTTTAATGGTAATGTAATTTGATGAACACTAAAGTCATCTAAATGTATTCATAGCAAATTGTGACAAAACACACACAAAAAGGCTTGGAGAAGAAGCTGATTTGACTTTGGACTTTCAGATTAAAATTCTGAGGATTTCACCTTCTTAGCTCCATCTTGAGAGCTTGGAAGTGTGTGACCCACTGGACTGTAGGAAGCCTGGTACTTTTTTTATTTTTTTTCAATTTATTTATTTTCAGAAAAACATTATTCATTATTTTTTCACCACACCCAGTGCTCCATGCAACTTTTGCCAAATACTCATTTATAATTACACATCTTTCTTCCTATTAAAGACACAGTTTTGTATCTTTGATGTTTTCCCCTGACTGATAGTAGTGCAAACCAATTAAGAGAAGGAGCAGATTTGAGTCCCCAGAAAGGAAATTGTGTTTTAAATAATTTTTCTTACCAGTTAGAGATTAGCAGGACATGGCATGTGATCCTGCCATGGAAAATAGTTAATATAATCCCCCTGGAGTTAATCTGGTAGCTGTTTTATAGATGAAGTCACTTCTATAGCAGTAGATAATCTATATTCCCTAATTTTAGCCCTAACCCCCTTGAAAAGTTTCTCCAGGCCTCTATTTCCTGCCAGGACAGGGGAAAGAGTCCATCCCTTATGCAGGATATTGCCAAGACAACATAAGAAAAGGTTAAGGATGCCATTGGATACTCTGGGATTAATCAATGTGATGAGGCCAAGGTTTCAGTACTTAACTGTGGTTATGAGCAGAGACTCACAGTCTGAAGTCGTGGCAATGGCAGGGGTTTCCTATCTGGAAAAAAAGACACAACACTGAGAAAGGGGCTTTACACATGAGCTGAGGATGTGTTCTCAGATGACAGATGGCATAAAAATTATGAGCTCTGGAATTTATAGGGAGTAGTAAACAACTCAGTAATCTAAGGATAATAGACTTCCCTTGGAAACATGAAGAAAGAATAGCCCATAAAGAGAGGAGAAATCCTAGGATATTAAATCCCAATAGGTTGGGGAGGAGATTAATTCAGAGATATGTTTCCTATCAATAATACCTGAAATCATATATAAACAGAAAAATACATTCATTTATGAAACCAAATGGCCCTATAAAAAGTGGGCAACTTTATTAGTGTTTGAATTGTTCTTGACTACAACATTTCAAGGGATTCTAAATTCTGCAGTTATGATGTCATGCTTAAAAATTTTTAGAGGCAAATTTATTCGCTATATATATGTATATATATGGATAGAATGATCATAGATATTAGTGCTTCTAGTATGTTTACAAAACATGGTAGGTATAGAATGATCAAGGAACTGTTATGGTCCATTTTCACATGGAAACTGTGGTCTAATTTGGACAAGTGGATAAAACATTAAATAAAGAATCTAACATATATATACCTGTAGACTGGGAGAAGTGCTTTAACGCAAAAGCACCTGGAGATATGATAGCATATTAATGAGAATTAAGTTAGCTTTAGTATTAGAGAAGGATTACAGAAGAAACACCAGTTTGTACTGAGGATACTTAGAGTAGGTCTGAACTAGGGTGTTTGTTTGATTGATGGAGATGAGGGGAAGGGAAAGGATTCCAAGAACTTAAAGATTCTGAAATGAGAGGATCATGTTAAATTCAAGGTAATAGAAAAGGATAAATATGGCTGAAGCCCTAAACTGTGCTGGAAAATGAGATATGATGTGATATAGAGCTGTTGAGCTAACAATAGAGGCCAGAGACTTATAAGCAAATTTATGCTAAAATCACAAGGGACCACTGAAGTTTTTAAGGAGAATTAAGACCTCACAGCAATGACAAGACCAGATTAAATGTGGCAAGAATAAATATAAGTAGATCAGGTGAATAGCAGTAATACAAAGGAGCAATGACTGGGTGTTGAACTAGGATGGGGGCGGTGAGGATGAAGAAAAATGAATAGATTTAGAAGCTGTGGTGGAGGTAAAATTGATTATTTCTATGACCAAAGAATAAAATTTTTTTCTTTAAAACTTTTTCTTCTTCTTTAAGTAGAGTTTATAGAAAATGTTACACTAGTTTCAGGTATACACTAGTTTCAGATACACAACAGGTTTTATAGATTCAACAAGTCTATACATTATGCTATGCTCACGACAAGTGTAGCTGCTTTGTGTCATTGTAAAATGCTACTACATTACCTTTGACTCTGTTCCTTATGCTGTACCTTCTATCCCCATCACTTACTCATTCCATAACTGGAGGCCTGTAACTCCCACTCCTCTTTATTTATTTCACCCTTACAGCCCTTACTCCCCTCCCCTCTGGCAATTATCAGTTTGTCCTCTCTATTTATAGGTCTAATTTTATTTATGGGTCTGATTCTGTCTCATCTGTTTTGTTTTTATAGATTCCACATAGAAGTGAAATCATATGATATTTATTTTTCTTTGTCTGATTTATTTCACTTATTAACACCCTCTAAATCCATTCATGTTGTCACAAATGCAAATCTCATTCTTCTTTATGGCTGAGTAATATTCCATTATATATATATATACCATTATATATAATAGGATGGAGTAAGATAATATATGTATCAATATCACATCTTCTTTACTTTTTTATTCATTTGTCAATAATGATGGATACTTAAGTTACTTCCTTATCTTGGCTATTGTAAATAATACTGCAATAAATATAAGGGTATATATATCTTTTAGGTCATGTTTTCATTTTCTTTGCATGATTACCAGTAACAGAATTATTGGATCACATGGTATTCCTATTTTTAATTCTTTAAGGAAGCTCCATACTGTTTGCCACAGTGGCTATACTAATTTGCATTCCCACCTACAAGGCATGAATGTTCCTTTTTCTCCACATTCTCCCCAATACTTGTTATTTCTTACTTTTTTTAAATTCTAGCCATTCTGATAGGGATATCTCATGGTTTTGATTTGAATTTCCCTCATTAGTGATGTTAAGCATCTTTTCATGTGCCTGTTGGATATCTGCATGTCTCCTTTCCAAAATGTCTTTTCAGGTCCTCTGTCCATTTTTTAATTGGCTTATTCGGTGTTTTTTTTTTTTTTTTTGGTGTTGAGTTATATAAGTTATTTATATAATATGGATTTTAACTCATTATTTGGCATACCATTGCAAAGATATTCTCCTATTCAGTAGTTTGCCCTTTTGATTTGTTGACTTCCTTTTCTCTGCAGAGGTTCTTATTTTGCTTTATTACAGTTGATTTTTCCTTTGGTTTCCCTTCCTTTAGAAGACATATCTAGAAAAATGTTGCTATGACTGATGTCAAAGAAATTACTGTTTATTTTCTCTTCTAAGTGCCTTAAGGCTTCAAATTTATCTGAACAAACAACATTTCTAAGTTTGTATCTAAGTTTCTGGTATATGCAGTAGGATGGCATGTGATGCTATTCACATTTTTAAGGAAGAGTGTTGAAAGACCAGGTTACAGGGGAAGAGAATGTATTCAGATTAGGTCACAACAAACATGAGATGCATTTGAAGCATCCATATAAAGATGACTTATTCAGCACACAGAAAAGTCATCCCAGAGAACAAAAGAGTAATTTTTTATTATTTTTTTATTTTTTAAATTTCTTTTCAATGTACCAGAATTCATTGTTTATGCACCACACCCAGTGCTCAATGCAATACGTGCCCTGCATAATACCCACCACCAGGCTCACCCAACCTCTCCGCCCACCCCTTCAAAACCCTCAGATTGTTTTTCAGAGTCCATAGTCTCTCATGGTTCATTTCCCCTCCAATTTCCCTCAACTCCCTTCTCCTTTTAACTATTTTACATTCTCTCTGTCAGTGTCTGAGGGTTCCAGTTTTTCCATATTCTTGCCAACAAGACTATTACCTTTTTTATTATAACAATTCTAGTGGATGTGAAGTGGTATCTCATTATGGTTTTGTTTTACATACCCTAAAGGACTAATGATGTTGACCATCTCTTCATGTGCTTATTGGCTTATTTATATCTTATTTGGAGAAAGGTCTATTCATATCATTTGCCCAGGTTTTAATTGGTTTATGTTTTTATGATTGTGTTCTAAGCATTCTTTATATATTCTATACACAGTTCCCAAAATATAAATTTGAGGGAAAAAATAGGAATGACCGAAATATTACTTTTGTAATAATATACAGTATATTATCCTAGGTTATTTGTTGGCATATGGTTTTCATAGTAGTCTCTAACAAGCCTATGTATTTCCATGGTATCAACTGTAATATCTCCTCTTTCATTTCTGGTTTTATTTGTGTCCTTTTACTCTTTTTCTTAGTAAGTTTAGCTAAAGGTTTGCCAATTTTGGAGTATTATGCCTCCATCAGAAAGGATGAATACCCAACTTTTGTAGCAACATGGACGGGACTCGAAGAGATTATGCTGAGTGAAATAAGTCAAGCAGAAAGAGTCAATTATCATATGGTTTCACTTATTTGTGGAGCATAACAAATAGCATGGAGGACATGGGGAGTTAGAGAGGAGAAGGAAGTTGGGGGAAATTGGAAGAGGAGGTGAATCATGAGAGACTATGGACTCTGAAAAACAATCTGAGGGGTTTGAAGTGGCGGGGGGGGTGTGGGAGGTTGGGGTACCAGGTGGTGGGTATTATAGAGGGCTGGATTGCATAGAGCACTGGGTGTGGTGAAAAAAATGATGAATACTGTTATGCTGAAAATAAATAAATTTAATTTAAAAAAAAAGGTTTGCCAATTTTGCTCACCTTCTCAAAAAACTGGGACTCACTTTCATTGAGCTTTTCTATTTTTATTTATCTCCATTTTATTTATCTCCACTTTGTCATTGTGATTTCCTTCCTTCTGTTTTCTTTTGGTCATGGTTGTCTTTGAGGTATAAAGTGAAGTTGTTTCTGAGATCTATTTCTTAATATCTGCATTTATTGTTACAAGTTTACATCCAAAAACTGCTTTTGCAGCAGCCTCTATGTGCTGCTGTGTTAGGATTCTGGTGTCATTTCTTTTAAATTATTCCAAAATTAATGCCTTATTCCCCTTTTTAAATTTTATTCCACTGTTTGGACCTCTAGTACAATGTTGGATAGAAGTGGGAACAGTTGACATCTTTGTCTTACCATCATTCTCAGGGAGAAAGATTTTAATATTTCATCAATAAGTAGGAAATTGGCTATACAATTTATGTGCATTACCTTCCCAAGTTAAGAAAATTTCCTTCTATATTTAGTTTTTACTATGTGTTTTATCATGAATGGATGTTTAAATAAAACAAATTTTGTCCTAATCTATTATAATAATCTTATTATTTTTTCCTACTTAAATATATATTGTGGTATTTAAATTGATGAAAACATTACTTTCAGATAATGCAGAAACAAAGGCAAGAGAAGACTGGATACTCATAATCATGATGGAAAGTTACACTGAACCTCAATCTGAGAATTGGGGAAACAAGAATTTTGTATCCTCCAAGCCTCCCATAACACTCCTGTCTTCAAACATGGTGAATGGACTCAAGTCTGTATTTCTGAGACTGCCATAAACAATTCATACACATTCAAAGCCTCTACTTTATCTTTATGTCTAAAAAGAAAATAAAAGGAAGAAAGAAAAGAAAAGAAAAAAATCCTGTGTCTAGTGTCCCTTTTGTGTTCCTTTAATACCTTGGTTTCTGGAGAGCAGTGAGCTGAATGCGATCTGGTCCAGGTGTTCAGGATCTTAGTTCAAAAGCATAGGCTATATGTACATGCACAGTTCTCTATTTCTAACTCCCATGATACCTGTACTAGTGTATTGGGTGTTTAAGAAAAATGTCCTATATATCCTGAAGGGATAGTACAAAAATTAGAGACACAGACACTTGTGTAACAATCAAGCTAACCTTTATGGGAGGAGGAAGAGTGGAAGCTTTCCAGTCTTACTACTAGATGATGATACTTAAGTGAATTATTTCATATGCACGTGTGTGTGTGTGTGTGTGTGTGTGTGTGTGTGCACATGCATGCACATGTGTGAGGACATACTTAATGGAGAGGAATTGAACACAAATTTTAGTAGAAGTGAGTGATTTTAGTATTGTTGAGTTTTCTTTCCATGTGAGTATTCCTTGAAGGGCACATGGTAAAAGCACTTATATAGAATGTTTTAGTCTCTCACACATTCATCCATTTCTCTTTTATTCACTTATTTTTTAAAGTCTCTAATTCAATAACATCACTGAGCACTTAGTCATGTCCAAGTCAGGGTAGTGAGTATAAAAAAGAAATTAAACAACATGAACTTTGAAAACTTTATGCTACGTCAAACAGCTCAGAGGCAGATAGCCACATATTGTGTTATTCCATTTATATGAAATATTAAGAATAGGCAAATCCATAGAATAGAAAGTAAATTCTTGGCTTCCATGGACAGGGCGAAGGATGTGACTGCTTAAAATGTATTGGGTCTTTTGGGGAGATGACTAAAATATTCTGGAATTACATAGTGGTGATGATTGCACAGTACTGTGAAGGTACTAAAAGTCACTAAATAGTACATTGAACATCATTAAAATGGTAAATCTGGGGGCTCCAGGGTGGCTCAGTTGTTTAAACATCTGAGTGTTGGTTTGGGCAAATGGGTTGTGACCTCATGGTTCTTGAGATGAAGTCCTGCCACAGGCTCTGTGCTCTGTGGCGAGTCCGCTTGAAGATTACCTTCCTCTACCCCTCCCTCCATTCATGTTCTCTCTCTCTTTCTCTAATAAGTAAATCTTTTAAAATGGTGGAAGAATGAAACTTAACCATTCTCTTACACCGTACACAAAGATCAACTCAAAATGGATAAAAGACCTCAACGTGAGACAGGAATCCATCAGAATCCTAGAGGAGAACATAGGCAGTAATCTCTTCGGTATCAGCCACAGCAACTTCTTTCAAGATATGTCTCCAAAGGCAAAGGAAACAAAAGCAAAAATTAACTTTTGGGACTTCATCAAAATCAAAAGCTTCTGCACAGCAAAGGAAACAGTCAAGAAAACAAAGAGGCAACCCACGGAATGGGAGAAGATATTTGCAAATGACAGTACAGACAAAAGGTTGATATCCAGGATCTATAATGAACTCCTCAAACTCAACACACACAAAACAGACAATCATATCAAAAAATGGGCAGAAGATATGAACATACACTTCTCCAATGAAGACATACAAATGGCTATCAGACACATGAAAAAATGTTCATCATCACTAGTCATCAGGGAGATTCAAATTAAAACCACATTGAGATATCACCTTACACCAGTTAGAATGGCCAAAATTAACAAGACAGGAAACAACATGTGTTGGAGGGGATGTGGAGAAAGGGGAACCCTCTTCAACTGTTGGTGGGAATGCAAGTTGGTGAAGCCTCTTTGGAGAACAGTGTGGAGATTCCTCAAGAAATTAAAAATAGAACTTCTGTATGACCCTGTAATTGCACTCCTGGGTATTTACCCCAAAGATACAGATGTAGTGAAAAGGAGGGCCATCTGTACCCCAATGTTTATAGCAGCAATGGCCACAGTCACCAAACTGTGGAAAGAACCAAGATGCCCTTCAACGGACGAATGGATAAAGAAGATGTGGTCCATATACACTATGGAGTATTATGCCTCCATCAGAAAAGATGAATACCCAACTTTTGTAGCAACATGGATGGGACTCGAAGAGATTATGCTGAGTGAAATAAGTCAAGCAGAGAGAGTCAATTATCATATGGTTTCACTTATTTGTGGAGCATAACAAATAGCATGGAGGACAAGGGGCATTAGAGAGAAGGGAGTTGGGGGCAATTGGAAGGGGAGGTGAATCATGAGAGACTATGGACTCTGAAAAACAATCTGAGGGGTTTGAAGTGGCAGGGGGGTGGGAGGTTGGGGTACCAGGTGGTGGGTATTATAGAGGGAACAGATTGCATGGAGCACTGGGTGTGGTGAAAAAATAATGAATACTGATATGCTGAAAATAAAGAAATAAATCTAAATAAATAAATAAAATGGTGAATTTCATATTAATGGAATTTTATGATAATTTTTATTTTATTTTATTTTTTTAATTATTATTTTTTTTAATTTTCCAATTTATTTATTTTCAGAAAAACAGTATTCATTATTCTTTCACCACACCCAGTGCTCCATGCAAGCCATGCCCTCTACAATACCCACCACCTGGTACCCCAACCTCCCACCCTCCCACCACTTCAAACCCCTCAGAGACTATGGACTCTGAAAAACAATCTGAGGGGTTATGACAATTTTTAAAAAGTTACAAAGCTCTCTTGCTGAGATTCAGCTGGGGTTATTTGTTTTGTTTTGTTTTGTTTTGCTTGTTTTTCTTTGTTTTGCTTTATTTAACTGTTTTGGTGCAGGGTTATTTTTCTTAAGATTTTTAAAAATTTATTCATTGGAGAGAGAATGAGAGTGAGCAAGAGCACGAGCAGTGGACAAAGTCAGTCATCAGAGGGAGAGGGAATAGTAGGCTCCCCCCTGAGCAGGATACCCCAACAGGGGACTGGATCCCAGGACCTTGGGATCATGACCTGAGGCAAAGGCAGATGCTTAACTCACCCACTCAGGTGCCCCGTGCAGTGCAGTTTTTGTTTTTTGTTTTTAGAATAAAACATCCTCCCCCCCTCCTTTTTAATGTTAAATTCAAGTAGCCAACATACAGTATCATTAGTTTTTGGTTTAATGTTCAATGATTCAATAGTTACGTATAACACCCAGTTCTCATCACATCAGAGTTCCTCCTCAATGCCCATCATCCAGTTAGTTACACTATCCCCGTCTCCACCTCCCTTTCTACAGCCTTCAGTTTGTTTCCTGTAGTCAAGAGTCTCTATACTTTGGCTCCCTCTGCTTTCTTCCCATTTTTTTTTTTTTTTTTTTTTTTTTTTTTTTTGCTGCCTTCCCATATGATCCTCTGAGCTATTTCTTATGGTCCACATATGAATGAAACTGTATGATAATTGTCTTTCTCTGATTGACTTATTTCACTTAGCAGTTCGATCCATGTCAATGTAAATGGTAGATATCCATCCTTTCTGAAGGCTGAGTAATATTCCTTTATATATATGAACCACATCTTCTTTATGCATTCATCTGCTGAAGGACATCTCAGCTCTTTCCACAGTTTGGCAATTGTGGACATTGCTGCTATGAACACTGGGGTGCAGGCAGTACAGTTTTAATGAGTTTAGCATACACCTGTTCGCACAGGATTCTACACATAAGTTTATGAAACATACCTCAACAAATGAAGATGTTACTTGAAAGACACATACCCAGTGTAGGTTCATTGAGTTAACAATAGGGCTAATACCTTATGCTTCTACACCTATGCTTACATACATTAAGATCTTGGTTTGTTTGTTTGTTTGCCCAGCATGGGACTTTAAATTGAAATAGAGTTTATATGCAGGGTATATAAACTGCATTCCTTATGTTGTACCATTTATTCCTATAACTTCTTCATTCCATAACTTGAAGCCTATATATCCCACCCTCTTTCACCCATTTGGCCCATCTGCCACCTTCTTGCCCTCTGGTAACTATCAGTTTGTTTTCCGTATTTATGCGTCTGATTCTGTTGTTTGTTTGTTAATTCTTTGTTTTGTTTTTCTAAAATTCCTCACTTAAATGAAGTCATATGTATTCGTTTTTCTCAGTCTTATTCCACTTAGAATAATTCCCTTTAAATCCAACCATATTGTCTCAAATGGCACAATCTCATCCTTTTTTATGGCTGCATATTTTCATGTGTGTATACACACACACACACACACACACACACACCCCACATTTTCCATATCCATTTATCTGTCAATGGAGAGTTAGGTTGTTTCCATAGTTTGGTGCCTATAAATAATGGTGCAATATTGGGGCACCTGGATGGGTTAAGCCTCTGCCTTCAGCTCAGGTCGTGATCTCAGGGTCCTGGGATCGAGCCCCACATCAGTCTCTCTGCTCAGCAGGAAGCCTGCTTCCCCCTCTCTCTCTCTCTGCCTGGCTCTGCCTACTTGTGACTTCTGTCAAATAAATAAAATCTTAAAAAAAACAATGCTGCAATAAATAGAAGGGTGCACACAACATTCCAATCAGTGTTTTTGTTTCATTGGGTAAATACCCAGAAATGGAATTATTGGATCATATGGAATTTCTGTTTCTAATTTTTGAGGAAACTTGTACTGTTTTATACAGTAGCTCAACTATATTTTTTTCTGATTTAGCATTCTCCTAATTGCTGCCAACTTTTAATTAGTATCAGGAAGGTGAGAAAGTTGTTTTTGACTGTGTTTTTGTCTGTTTTGTTTTGTTTTGTTTTTAGTTTATTCATTGCTTATATTAGGGACAAACTTCTTAATATTGTTATTTTGCCATTTTCACTTATGTCACTCACAGTTCACTGGTTTTTGTGTGAACACAAGTATTTCTTTGGATGAAATGCCCAGGAGTGTAACCACTAAATTGCATGATAATTGCAGTACTGTTTTTTTAAGCAACTGCCAAAATATTTTCTAGAGTGGCTGTCCCATTTTATGTCCTACCAGTAATGTATTAATGATTTAATTTCTCCATATTCTTGCCAGAATCTCATGTTGTTAGTAGGTTTTATTTTATCCTGTGTCATGGTTTTGTAGTGACATTCTATCTCAGTTTTAATTTTTATTTATGTATGGCTAATGATGCTGAATGTTTTAAAAAAATATTTAAATTAAAATAGTAAACATATTGTGTATTATTAGTTTCAATAGTAGAATTTAGTGATTCATCAGTTGCATATAATATGCAGTGCTAATTACATCAAGTGCACTCCTTGATGACCATCACCCAGTTACCCCATCCCCCACTCACCTCCCCTGCAACAACCTACAGTTTGTTCCCTATAGTTGAGGGTCTCTGTTTTTTACCTTATTTTTCCTTCACTTTTGCTACGTTCATCTATTTTGTTTCTTAAATTCCACATTTGAGGGAGATCATATAGTATTTTTTATATCTATTAGCCATTTTTTACCACACCCAGTGCTCCATGCAAGCCGTGCCCTCTATAATACCCACCACCTGGTACCCCAACCTCCCACCCCCCCGCCACTTCAAACCCCTCAAACTGTTTTTCAGAGTCCATAGTCTCTCATGGTTCACCTCCCCTTCCAATTTACCCAAATTCCCTACTCCTCTCTAACGCCCCTTGTCCTCCATGCTATTTGTTATGCTCCACAAATAAGTGAAACCATATGATAATTGACTCTCTCTGCTTGACTTATTTCACTCAGCATAATCTCTTCCAGCTTTTTGAAATGTTTTACAGCTTCAAATTTTCATCTACCTTCACTTTCGATTCTTTTTTTTTAATTTATTTATTTTTAGAAAAACAGTATTCATTATTTTTTCCCTTTGATTCTTTTGAGTTAATTTGTGTGTAAGGTACAATCAACCATCTTGATTTAGGTCTACAGTGTTCTTAGTTTTGCCTATCAACACCCAACTCTTCCAGCAGACTTCATTGAAAGGCTGCGTTTCCTTTATTGAATTTATTTTGTTTGTGTGTCAAAAATAATTTGGACATATATGTGGGGGGTCTATTCCTAGGTTTTCCTTTCTGTTCCATTGTTCTATGTACCTGTCCTCTACCAATACCACAGCCTTGATTATTGGAGCTATGTAAGTCTAGAGGTTGCAAAGACTCCTTGCTCATTTCAGTATGTGTTTTCAAATGTTTCAGCTATTGTCATTCCTTTGATGTTCTAAATAAATTTTAGAATAATTTTGTCTATAACAAAAAAAAAATCTTGCCAGGATTTTTGTAAGAATTGCAACACACCTGTGTGCCAATTTGGGGATAACTCATATCTCTTCATCCATGAATATTGTATGTCCCTTCATTTAGTTGGATTTTTTTAAAAAAAAATATTTAATTGGCAACGTATAGTTTTGTTAAAAATAATACACATATTATTATAATATCTAAAGGGAATTACCATTCCATCTTCTACTTCTATGAGCCTAAGTACATTAAAATACTTCATTTAAATGGGATCATAACAACATTTGTTCTTGTGTGACTGACTTAATTCACTATGCATAATATCCTCAAGGGCTATCCATAATGTAGCATATGACAGTTTACTTTTTTTATACCTGAATAATATTGCCTTGTGTGTATATACTATATTTCTTTATCTATCTATCTATCTATCCATGGACCTTTAGGTTACTTCTATATTTTGGATATTGTGAATAGTGCTGCAATAAACCTGAGAGTACATATATGTCATTGAGATCTTATTTTCAGCTCTTTGAGGTAAATACTCAGATATGGGATTTCTGGATTAGATGGTAATTCTATTTTTAATATCTTGAGGAAACTCGATGCTATTTTTCATAGTGGCTACACATTTTTTCCTTCACACTGGTAGTGGACATGGGTTCTAAGTTTTCTACATCCTCACCAAAAACTCTTTGTTTAACTGATCTTATGGCTGCTATCCTAACAAGATGAGAAATGATATCTCATTGTTGTTTTGCTTTGCATTCTCCAATGATTAGTGATGTTGAGCATCTTTTCATACCTGTTGGCCATTTGTCTGTCTTCCTATTAAGCAGAAGTGATGAAAATCATAAAATGTGTAATGCTTCTGAAGTAAAATAATGAAAATGTTTCAAGTTATCAGGGATACAGAACTGGATATCCTATTCCTGAGAGAATTATATGAGCCAAGAAAGAGGCCTATTTAATTTGTTAACATGGAAGCCACTGGTGAAATGGATAAAAGCAAATTCATGTGATGGATGTGATGACAAAAAGACCCATTGGGGGAGGACGATTTCAAGTTGAGAAAGTAAAGAGAAAGATGATGACAACTTGACTTCAAATAGATCCTCAAGAGGGCATGACCCTAGGTTGACCTGAGCACTGGACCCAAGCAATTGTAGGCTCTTCATGCTCTCCCCTGTCCTTGGACTGTGCATCCCACTTTTCTTCCTCACACTGCAAGCTACCTTAAGGATATGATCTTATTATAGAATAATATGCTGCTAAGACCATCTGGATGATATGTGTGACTGAACTCAGTTAAGGCCTCTATGTAAACTCTTAAGATTCTGGCAGGCAGGTGCAAAGAGCTTTTTATCTTGCATCTACCTGTCTTGTATGTATGTTTCCTTGCTTATTAAAATTGTCACTTACCAGACCAGAGTGGACTGGTTCTCTCTTCTCTTTCTGCTTGCACTCTATGTACAAAAGTCAGTTTATGAACCAACACGGTCTAGAAGTTTTGACGTCAAGGTGAGCAGAGAACTAGTGTAAAAAGTGGAAGATGGTTATATATATTAGAGGATGGTGTTGTTTTGTAAGATTTTAAAATGTGAGATTGTAAAGAGTTATGAATTAAATAACTAAATTCAATTTGCTGTTGTTTAAACTGGGCAAAGCTATCTTTTAGGTTGGACAAAACAATAGAAGAATAACAATTTAATTTATTTGATACTCCTTACAAAATTGGCTTCAGTCATTAGACATTAATATAAAGGTACTATTTCCTCCAGTCTTTCACGTATTCTTTAATTTAAAATAATTTTATTTTTTTTTAAGATTTTATTTATTTATTTGAGAGAGAGAGACAGTGAGAGAGAGCATGAGAGGGGAGAAGGTCAGAGAGCGAAGCAGACTCCCCATGGAGCTGGGAGCCTGATGTGGGACTCGATCCCGGGACTCCAGGATCACGCCCTGAGCCGAAGGCAGTCGTCCAACCAACTGACCCACCCAGGAGTCCCTAAAATAATTTTAAATATTAGAAAGAGATATTTAATTTTATTTATTAGATTCACAATTGCAGATAAGAGGAAACAAGCTGATTTTGATCCCCTCTCCTACTGCTTATAAAACATTATACTGTGTGCTACATTAGGTTAAGAGATCTACCTACCTGAACCCCCAGATTGTCTGCATTCAAAGGTCCTCTTGAAATAGACTGGATATCAGATTAGTCAGTAGTGAAAACATGTGTGTATCATGGCTAGGAGACACCTATTCAGCCAAATTCTCTCAGATACCCAGAGACTTAAAAGCATTACATTAAAGACTTCATGCATAAAATAATTTATAGCTTCCTTTTAGAAAGAAGTCATTGAAAAAACATATTTTAGTAGTGATTAAAATTATATAGCACATATTTTCCAGAGGAAAGAAACATCTGGCTCTCAATGTAGGAATTATAATAGCTATTTGGAAATGGGAAACACTCACTTTATTTTTTAGGGAAAGTGGGCTAATTAGGGTTTGTTCAAAGATATATATTCCTTCTCACAGGACTGAGAAGGAAAAAAAATTCATAGAAATATTGGTTGGCAGGCCTGTTGAGATTCTCAAGACATGTATTTAGAAATGCATCACTCATGCCAAAATAGTGTTTCCTGAAATATTTTACACCTCTTGCATAAACACAATCTCCTTTCTGTCATGGAAATGTCCTTTTTTTTTTTTTAATGTCTTCTTCATACACCTTGGGGTTTGATGTCCTTAGAACCTGAAAGGATCCTTATGACACAGTCTCGTATCTGTTTGGTTTTCACCCCATACACAATAGGGTTCATAGTGGGAGGCAAGAGCAGATAAATATTGGCCACAATGATGTGGCAAGATGGAGGGATTGTGTGGCCCCCAAAGCGGTGGGAAAAGAAGGAGAAAAAGGCTAGGCTGTAGGAGAAAACAATTGTACAGATGTGGGCAGTGCAGGTGCTGAAGGCCTTCTGTCGAGCATCTGCTGAAGAGAGGCTGAGCACTGCCCGGAGGATCATGGTGTAGGAGATTGTGATGCACAGAATGTCAAAGCCCCCAATCAGGAGGGCAACCGTCAGACCATAGATGGCATTGACCTTGACATTGCCACAGGATAATTTGGCTACAGACATGTGGTCACAGTAAGTGTGGGGGATTATATTCCCTCTGCAGTAGGGCAGTTTCTTGGTGAGGACAGTGAAGGGAATGATGAGCAACACTGCTCTCAGGAAAGTAGCAAGTCCGACTTTTGCAATGACAGGATTGGTGAGGATAGTAGAATAACGCAGTGGGTAACAGATAGCCACATAACGGTCCAGGGCCATAAGCATGAGCACCCCAGAATCCATTCCAGTGAAGGTGTGGATGAAGAACATCTGGACCAGACATTCACCAAAGCTGATTTCCTTGAGATGAAACCAGAAGATGCAGAGAGCTTTAGGAATTGTACTAGAGCACATGGCAATATCAGTTAGGGAAAGCAAGGCTAGAAAGTAATACATGGGTCTGTGCAATGAATCCTCATAGCGGATGAGGTAGAGCAGCCCACAATTCCCTACCATGGCCACCACATACATGGAGCAGAATGGGAAGGAAATCCACATGTGTATATCTTCCAGTCCTGGGACTCCACTAAGAATGAATGAGGCCGGGATCCAGTTTGTTTTATTCAACATTATTAGCATGATCAATTAGGCCTAGAATTCATGTGTGTTTTCTAGAGTAAGAAAAAGAGAAGAAAAAATATACTTTATGGCTACTATCCTCCTCTCACACCCATGTCTTAAATTTCCATAGTGCATTTTAATGATCAACCAAATTTTCTGAGAGTCAGGGATTAGGGTATTTTTTATTTTGTATATTGTTGTTTGTTAATTAAAGTATCTAGTTGTCTAATAAATTCTTATTAAGCAATCCAAGTTCTCACCACAGATACTGATCCTATTTTTAAGATTCTGATCCTCACAGATTTCTAATCAAGTATAACTCTGTTGTGACTTCTCCTAGGGATTTTGGTTAGAATACCTTACTTACCTACCTATTAATAACTCTATGTGTCTCCCTAGATGTTGTCTCAAAAAGACTTCTTTGATTACATCACCAATGACCCAACAGATATGTTTATTTTATATTCTTATTGTTAACTGATGGCCAATAATAATTTTATATTACCAAGGTACTCTTTAAAGCATTTGTAAATGTAAAATCATTTATTCCCTGATGGAGCTTAGAGTCTCTCAACTCAGTAAAATGTTTAATTCACTCTTCTCTTTCAAGACACCTCATTTTTGTCCTTTACCTGGTCTATATGCATTTATAGGGATGCTTTACATTTATATTCAGAATAAACTTCCAATTAAACCTAGAGAGCAGCTAATGTTGCTTCACATACTGAATCTATCAATGGTAACAAATCATTTCTCTCCTTCTTTCCACCAGTCTTCCTGTTTTCCTTCACACATTGCCCTCTGAGATTATCTGGTATCTGTGGCAAAACCGAAAACAAGTAAGTGAAAAAAATAGTAACTTCATATTATTATTAAAGGCAAGGATACATTTTTCCTCAGTTATGCTAGTTACTCCAGTAATATTTATGATTCAATAAGATGTTGACATCCCCACTTTTTATTACACTCATCTGTTCTTTTCACTTGGTTTACATTTTTCCCTAACATTAACAATGGACTTGTTTTACTTGGGTTCTAGTGGGAGCTAATATAAACGAAAATTAAAATATTTCTAGCCACATATCAGGGAGATCATATGATAGTTGTCTTTCTCCGCTTTGCAACATGGGGGCTTAAGTGGGTAGGAGAAGAATCCATGAAACAAGATGGGATAGGGAGGGAGAGAAACCATAAGTGACTCTTAATCTCACGAAACAAACTGTGGGTTGCTGGGGGGAGGGGGGTTGGGAGAAGGGGGGTAGGGTTATGGACATTGGGGAGGGTATGTGCTTTTGGGTAAATTGGAAGGGGAGATGAACCATGAGAGACTATGGACTCTGAAAAACAATCTGAGGGGTTTGAAGTGGCGGGGGGGTGGGAGGTTGGGGTACCAGGTGGTGGGTATTATAGAGGGCACAGCTTGCATGGAGCACTGGGTGTGGTGAAAAAATAATGAATACTGTTTTTCTGAAAATAAATAAATTGGAAAAAAAATATATTTCTAGCCACACACCAAATTCATTTTTTTCAAGAGAAAAATTCATTAATCCCAAATTCTGTACTAACAACTAAACTTAATTTTCAAATTAACTAAATGTTGAGGGTAGATAAATGGCATCTCATGCTTTCATTAATCTATTCCTTTCTCATAATTATTTACTGAGCACTTTCAATGGGATGATATGGGGAAACAGACCCAGTTTCATCCTTTAGAGAATTCAGAGTTTAATAGAGAGACCAAAGGACACACAAATAATCACAAGAAACATAAGAAAAAGTGTAATAGAAGTATGTGCAAGGTCTGAAATAAGCACTACATTAGTAAAATGGATGTGCACTTTGGGAGTGTTTGGAGGAGGCATTAGTGATTGTCGGAAAGGACCATGATGAAGAGAAGGTATTTGCTATCCAGTTTGAAGGAAGACAAGGTGTAAGAGAGATATATTCATAAATGGAATTCCAGAGGGAAAAAGTCAATATGCTAAAGTATAGGAATCAAAACAAAAACAAGCAAGCAAACAAAAAGAAATAGAAACAATCAAGTGTCTGAGAATGCACCGGTATGAAGGGAACAAACAATAAACTGGACATTTGCCCAGGAGCTAGCTCATAAAGACTCCTGTAGTTATCAAATAGGGAATTCCTTGATAATGGACAGTAAATAACAAAGAATTCACAAGAATATGGAGGCGCAGGAGTAAACTCTGTGGTGCTTGGAAGACTTACTAAGCTGTGAGAAAGTCAGAAGACTTATCTTGCCCCTCATGAGAATACTCTCCACCACCCAGCCTATCCCCATAAGAGAGGTCAGAAGAAGGATGTGGAAAACTTTGAGATACTATAGTGTGAGCTCAACAGGTAAGCTAAATAGGAATCAATGAGAGATGGAAGCTGATTACAATGGCAGGTAATCATTTAGTGAACTTCAACAACAAGTAATTTATGGAAGATATCTGCTTCCTGAAAGGAAAGGAACTCTGGCCACGTTTCCCAAACAACCCAGTTGGTTTCCATTAACCACCTTCCCAGTTATCCTACAATGACCAGAAATTAGAAAAAGTGCCTATCACTTTACATAGAAATTTGTCAACTAATATGCTAGAAAGTCCCTCAATTTATTAGACAGAACACCTTGACCCTAGAGTTAATTTTGTAATTTACTTAATCTCCTTGAGGTGTCTTTGCTCTTTTAGTGTCTCTAAGACCAGGTCAGTACAATAAAAGTAGTGTGTTGGTAAAATATATGAATTTTAATCTCATCTTTGTAATTCCTAAATGTATATATGGAGACAATTTATATAACTTCCTTTAAAAAATAGATTACTTATCCTTTTAATACAGATAAAAATACTATCACAAGAGATAGAGTTCAGAAACCAAATACTGAAATACACATGAAGCCATTTAATTTATGACAAAAGAAACAGATTATGAACAAAAATGGCATTTCCAGGGGTCCTGGCTAGCTTAGTTTGCAGAGTTTGTGACTCTTGATCTCAGGGACATGAGTTCAAGCCCCAGATCAAGATAGAGCTCACTTAAAAAAAAAAGACACTTTCAATAATTATTCCTGACTCAATAGATGTATGTGGGGAGAGAAAAGAAACACCTTGTTCCCTAAATCATGTAATACACAAAAGCAGTCTTAGAAAAATATTGGAGCTAAATATGCAATACAAAACACACATCTTCTTTGGTATTTGGAGTAGGCAAAGATTTGAAAACAGAACACAAAAATTGCTACTCATTAAAAAAAGGAATAAATGCTACAGTTAAGTTTTATTTGAAAGACACTGCTAAAAGTAAAAAGACAAGCCACAGATGAAGAGAGAATATTTGCAAAGAATATAGTCAACAAAAATTTCATATCAAATATATGAAATACTCCCACAATAACAATAAAAAAGGTGGGAAGGGACTGATTACTTATACATGTCACCAAAGAAAAACAAAAAAATACCAATAAACATGTAAGGAGGCACCAACTTTTCTAGTCATTAGGAAAATAAATGGAAATTGCATCTCTCATGACATAGCAGTGTAAATCAAACTAAATAACTCAAATGAAAAAGACTAGAAATACCAAGTATTGGCAAAAATATGGAACAACTGCTGGTATGATTATAGAGTTGAATTATTTGGGGCTTATCTTGTAATGATGAATATGTACATGGCCATGAGTTCCATTCCTAACAAAAATGTGCACCTATTTTTACCAGAACATATCAATGAGAATGTTTATTGCAACATGCTTGTAATATATTAGTTTTCAAACCCCATAAAATACATAAATGTCCATTAATATTAGAATTGGCAAATAAAATCTGGTTTCATCCCACAATGAAATTCTAGATAACAATGAGAATACAATCATAACTGCATGCACAATATGGATAAATCTCACGTTGTTTAATTTAAAAAGCAGACACCAAATAGTATGTCATATTTGATACCATTTATATAAAATACAAAAATGGATCAAACTAATCTGTGCTGTTAGCAACAGGAGAGTGTTCTCCCTAGGTGGGAGAGAGTGGAAACTGGAAGGAAGCATATGTAGAGAGGTCTTTTGAAGTGCTGTGAATATTCTTTTTTTACATACAGTCATGAGGCATATAAGTTTCAGGTTTGAGAATTTCTCAAGATGCAATTGTGAAAACTGTCTATTAAAATGCATCAAGAACAAACGAAAACATATTGCTGAGAAAATGAAGGAGATAGCATGGTAAAATATACTACCACATTTTAAGTGCTCTATACCTATATTTGTATGTTCTTTTCAGACTGACAGAAATTTGGGAGTTTACAAAAGTTAACATCATGAAAAGCAATTGAATTTTCCACTAAGTAAATTTTCTTCTGTGTTCCTTCAAAGGAAATATTAATTCTCTCCTCCATTAAAAAAAAAATGACTTTCTTAACATCATCATCATCAAATAGGGAAAATAGTCACATGAAAATTCTGTATCACATATGATACCAAAAGACAATCAGCTTTGTCAAAAGGTAACTTGATTTGGAATAGAAAGGAAACAAGGGTTGAACATGGACATAAGCATGCCCTTCAATGACCTCTTCTCGTGTCATTGTAATGGTAGAGTTATATTGGGTATCATAGAAATATCTATGAGTCCAGCCTAGTCTCAGGAGAACCTTCTAAGAGAAAAGACCAAGGGCTCTCAGACCTGAAGCATAAATAGGATTCTGAAGGATGGGAATGGAAAAGACAGTGTTCTCTCCTGTTGTTATTTCTGTTTCCTACTCACATCTGACTGATATTCTTGGTTCTGGAATAAAAAGTCCTCAGTCCTTTTATTGCTCCTCTCTGAGGCCTGCCCTCAAATAGAGCTCATCATTATTCATTCTTCAAGGGAAACCCAAGGGAAGACCCAAATGTCCCTTAGATATGATAATAGTGACAAGTAGCCATGTTTAGAGGTAAAAAATTGTTTTGTTTGGAGAATTATTATGTCATTTTATCTATTTCACAATACTATAAAAATCTATTTAAATGTGGAAATTCTCCAATTTCATTGAAACTATTGATATTAAGGGCAGTTTATATTTACAGTTATGTCTCCAGTGTCTAGCAAACCATCTGGTACATAAAAGATAGTAATATTTTAAATAAATAACATGGATAAATGAACGAACAAATATATAATATTTTATACACGAATTTTATAAATTAGTAAATTGTAACCTATATATTATTACTCAGAACACATAAAAGAATCTACTACAGGAAATATACAGGACATCTCTACGACTATTGGGAAAGATAAAGAATTACCATGATAGAGGAGGAAAACAAAGAAAATACAATGAAAATGGAAAGAAAAAATAAGATAACAAAGGTGAAACAAATATATTTTTTCAGTAAATATAAATTATATAAAATATCCATTAATTTAAACATAATTCAAATTATTTTTAAATTATATATGCAGTACAAAAGAGTATATCAGAATGAAAAACATACACAAATGTTTAAAAACTGTACATACACACAGGTGTGCATGTGCACACACACACACACACACATTTTTTAAGGTAAGCAGGATACCAAAGAATTAGGGAGAATATATTAATATCAGAAAAAGAGAACTCACAGTAAAACACTTAGGTCAAAATCACTATGGGGAAATAAAAATCATGATAGTGTGTAAGTAAACCATTTTGCATCAGATTGTTTCGTTTCCAGGTTTCATAAGCTTTCTTTATACTCAAAGCCATAAAAACAATTAAATTCACTTTCTCACTTTATTAATACAAAGGGAAAGTTTGTATTAATGAGGATTGAAATGGACTTCTCAGATTCACATTTAAACCATATGGCAGCTTGTTAAATTGACTTGCAATTTTCTATTTATTTAAATGAATTTGAAATTTAAAATTTTTAGCTTTGGAATTTCAAGTAGCATGTTAATTTTCTTTTGTATAAAAGTATAAGACATGGGACGCCTGGGTGGCTCAGTTGGTTGGACGACTGCCTTCGGCTCAGGGCGTGATCCTGGAGTCCCGGGATCGAGTCCCGCATCAGGCTCCCAGCTCCATGGGGAGTCTGCTTCGCTCTCTGACCTTCTCCTCGCTCGTGCTCTCTCTCACTGTCTCTCTCTCTCAAATAAATAAATAAAATCTTTAAAAAAAAAAAAGTATAAGACATGACCTTTGCAATATAAAAATAGGTTTCTTTTTGAAGGCCGGAATTGCCAAAAGCTTTTATCTTTAGACTTGTTGAATTCACAATTTATATTTATAGTTAACATTATATTTTCTGAGTTTTATTACATATATATAATTAAGAGAAATATAAATTTCAAACAATATATATGCATACACAATTATAGTTGCAATAAAAATTTGTATAATGATTTTTAATAAGTTATTATAAGTTATTATAATTTAACATAAGCTAGTCAATAAGGATCACTATTCTTTTCCTTTCTCTTTCATGCATTGAACAGTCTCTCTTAACTGTGGTATTTAGTTACTGGTTTATATATTTGTATTGTAAATAGCAGGTGTACAATACAATATCACAGATTGGGAGTTAAAATTTCATAACCAGAGTGGACAGTATTAGTTCTGTGTCTTGATTTCTGCATGGAAAGAACTACTTGGTTTTGAGAAAAAGATAGTATTTTTTTTTATCCAAGTATGTTTCCTTACCTCTACTGCATTTTAACACTATATCCATGTAAAGAAGCAGGGAGAGAAATTAAGAAAAAAATTAAGTACCGCTAAATTAAAAACTGAAAATATTTTTCTGGGATTACAAATGCACTTTTTTGAAGGATTTTTTTTTTAGAGACACTAGATAAACATTTCTCTTTATACTCCTCAATTTCCTTTTTATCTGCATAGCTGTAGTCACTAAAACTGGCTTTATGTTTACATAATAATTTAGGCCTCGTCTTCAATGTATTTGCAAAACTCTCCAAGATCTAAGTTAAAGATCAACATGTTAGCCACAAACTTAAGCAGTTTTCTTTTTCAAAACAGGTTTAAAATAATTTTGATGCATCAGAATTCAATTTCTTTTACAAATAAGTTTGATTTATATTATGCTAGCATGTAGACAAGGTTACTGGAATAGTAATATTAACACATGACAAGCACCAAGCTAATAAAATACAATTTTGATATTATCTGCTCTCTATCCTCATTCTTCACTGTTACATATAAGAAAACATGTTTTTGCATTAGACCATCTTCAATTCTTTACATCCATATTTTTCTTTTCATATGAGTATTGTTTTCTCCATGTTGTTTTTGCTACCCAAAGTCAAGGAAATAAAGTCTCAGCTCAGTATCTATGGAAAATAATCAAGGACAATTACACAGTGATTTAGAGGACCATCAGGGGAGGACAGGAAAGAAGCAAGAAGAATCTGGTCATTGATCTAATGGTGGAGAACAATTTTCTAACTATTCTCTCATTTTTCCTTGTCATGGGAGTGATTCATTTCTAACTTCCTCCACTACTGAATAAGGATTCCCAGTTAGAGAAATAATACAGATGATCATAATCATAATAACGTAATACTGAATTTTAATGCCATATTTGGAAACACATATTTAAGGAGAACACCCAATCCCACACAATACTTCTGCCTTCAAGTTGTGTGAATGAAATCAAAGCTTTATTTCTGGAAAAAATAATAAGTAATTGATACATACTCAAAGCTCCTCTCCACTCTATCTTACTGTCTACCAAAAAGAAAAAAATCCTGCAACTATCCCCTCTTTTGTACATCTCTATACATCTTTAATACCTTACTTCCTGGATAGCAAAAGAGTAAGCTGAATGCAGTCTGGTCCAGGTATTTAGGATCTCATTCAAGGAAAATCTCAATCCAAGTGTAAATGTGTATGTGCAGAGCCAACCTCCAAAACTTCCCTGATATCTGTATTATTGCACTGAGACTTTAAAAGAAAAATTGTGCCATGTGCCCCAAGAGAATATTCCAGAGTACTGGAAACTCTCCACAGGGGTTGGTGTAGGGATTCCAATAACCTCAACTTGGAGGAGGAAAAAAAGCAAGAAATTTCCATTCTTAGTGCCCAAATATGGATATACGAATAAGTGAAAAATCTCACGTGTGTGTTTGTGTGTTAACATGTATGTACAGGAAGGTAGAGAATGAAAGTGAACACCTGTTATTTTTACTTAAAACTAGGAATTAATATTTATCACCGATTTATATTTCCTTTTCTCCCACTGCCCTGGGGAGAAATAGATCAAAAGCTCTTCAGCAGAGAATTTCTTTGATTTACACACTGATTCTTTTTCTAATTTCTTCTTTTATTCATGTATTGTTTCATCTCTTCATTTGATTATTGTTTAAGGACAACCTTCTAGTCACCAAGCTATGGTAATGAATATGGGGGCATGGCCTTTGGTTTAAAAGCTTAGGTTTGCCATGGAGGACTGGGTGTGGTGCATAAACAATGAATTCTGTTATGCTGAAAAGAAATTAATTAAAAAAAAGAGATTAGGTTTAAGGGAGGAAAATGGGGACTATTAATGGCAATCTAAAAAAGAAAGTCCTGAAAAGTTTAGGCTTCTTATAGCTACATAACAAATTGTGACAAAGCTGTGATCACCAAGACAGCATGGGAATGGCACAAAAATGGATCATAGACCAGTGGAACATAGTAGAGAGCATACATATGGACTATCAACTTTATGGTCAAATAATCTTCGACAAAGCAGGGAAAAAATATACACTGGGAAAAAGACAGTCTTTTTAATAAATGGTGCTGGGAAAATTGGACACCTATGTGTAGAAGAATGAAACTTGACCATGTGTACACCATACACAAAGATAAACTCTAAATGGAAAAAGACCTCAATGTGAGGAAGGAATCCATCAGAATCCTAGAGGAGAACATAGGCAGTAACCTATTTGACACTGGCCACAGTAACTTCTTTCAAGATATGTCTCCAAAGCAACAAAAGCAAAAATGAACTTTTGGGACTTCTTCAAGATCAAAAGCTTCTGCACAGCAAAGAAAACAGTCAACAAAACAAAGAGGCAACCCACAGAATGGGAGAAGATATTCACAAATGACAGAACAGACAAAGGGCTGATATCCAAGATCTATAAATCTATAAAGAACTCCTCAAAATCAACACCCACAAAACAGGTAATCACATCAGAAAAATGGGAGAAGATATGAACAGACCCTTCTCCAAAGAAGACATGCAAATGGCTAGCAGACACATGAAAAAAATGTTCATCATCATTAGCCATCAGGGAGATTCAAATCAAAACCACATTGAGATACCACCAGTTAGAATGGCCAAAATCAACAAGACAGTAAACAAGAGTTGGAGAGGATGTGGAGAATGGGGAACGCTCTTACACTGTTGGTGGGAATGCAAGTTGGTGCAGCCACTTTTGAAAACAGTGTGGAGATTCCTTAAGAAATTAAAAATAGAGCTTCCCTATGACCCTGCAATTGCACTATTGAGTATTTACCCCAAAGGTACAGATGTAGTGAAAAGGAGAGCCATCTGTACCCCAATGTTCATAGCAGCAATGGCCACAGTCACCAAAATGTGGAAAGAGCCAAGATGCCCTTCAAAAGATGGATAGATAAAGAATATATGGTCCATATATACAATGGAATATTATACCTCCATCAGAAAAGATGAATACCCAGCTTTTGTATCAGCATGGATGGGACTGGAGGAGATTATGCTGAGTAAAATAAGTCAAGCAGAGAGAGTCAATTATCATATGGTTTCACTTACTTGTGGAGCATGAGGAATAACATGGAGCACATTAGGACAAGTAAAAGAAAAGTGAGGGAAATCAGAAGGGGAGATGAACCATAAGGGACTGTGGACTCTGAGAAACAAACTGATGGTTTTGGAGGGGGAGAGGGGTGGGAGGTTGGGTGAGCCTGGTGGTGGGTATTATGGTGGGCATGTATTGCATGGAGCACTGGGTGTGGTGCATAAACAATTAATCCTGGAACAGTAAAAAGAAATTAAAAATGAAGAAGAAGATATGGTCCATATATACTATGAAGTATTATGCCTCCATCAGAAAGGATGAATACCCTACTTTTGTATCAACTTGGACAGGACTGGAAGGGATTATGCTGAGTGAAATAAGTCAAGCAGAGAAAGTCAATTCTCATATGGTTTCACTTATTTGTGGAGCATAAGGAATAACACAGAGGACATGCGGAGATGGAGAGAAGGGAGTTGGGGGAAACTGGAGGAGGAGATGAACCATGACAGACTGTGGACTCTGAGAAACAAACTGAGGGTTTGGAGGGGAGGGATGTGGGAGGTTGGGTGAGCCTGGTGGTGGGTATAATGGTGGGCACATAGTGCATGGAACACTGGATGTGGTGCATAAACAATGAACTCTGGAACACTGAAAAGAAATTTTAAAAAATTTAAGAAAAAAAGATATGTCAGTGGGAGCCATACCATCCATTTGAAGAACATCTATGATGCTAAAATGCCACCAGACACGGACAACTTCTCTGAAGATAAGCTAGCTAAACACCACTTTCAGAGCTGCTCAGCGTGGACTGTCACAGGGGACCTGATCTGGCCCAAAAGTAGTATGACCAGTGGACCCAGAGAACTTCTGCCCTCTGAATCTTGGCATCTGTTGTGGTTTTCCTTACAGTGACAGAGCAGAATGGCTTATTTTGGAAATCCACGGTCTTCCCTTCTTACCTCTTCTCATAGTTTTTTCTCTTCATTTCTGTCTGTAAACTTCCAACTGGTGGTTCTTGAATAAATTTGTGAATTTGCCATTCTGTTCAACTGTAATATTCAGGTTATCTCTGCTGAAATAACATGTCATTTCTGTTTTGTTTCACTGAACATCATCTTTATCATGGTCATTCTTATTTAATAGAAACAGCATCTTCTTATATCTTTCATATATATATACTATAGTATATACAATAAATAATATAGTTCAAATATATAATACAATAAATAATATAGTTCAAATATATGTATATACATGTATATACATACATATATTTGAACTATATTATTTATATTATATATAATATATTATATTATTTATATATATATATATATATATACACACACACACATATATATCTTGTTATCTTGTCCTGAAATACTCATCATTAAAGAAAATAGTTAGACAACTATCATATGATCTCCCTGATATGAGGGAGTGGTGATGCAACATGGGGGCTTAAGTGGGTAGGAGAAGAATCCATGAAACAAGATGGGATAGGGAGGAAGACAAACCATAAGTGACTCTTAATCTCACGAAACAAACTGTGGGTTGCTGGGGGGAGGGGGGTTGGGAGAAGGGGGGTAGGGTTATGGACATTGGGGAGGGTATGTGCTTTTGGGTAAATTGGAAGGGGAGATGAACCATGAGAGACTATGGACTCTGAAAAACAATCTGAGGGGTTTGAAGTGGCGGGGGGGTGGGAGGTTGGGGTACCAGGTGGTGGGTATTATAGAGGGCACAGCTTGCATGGAGCACTGGGTGTGGTGAAAAAATAATGAATACTGTTTTTCTGAAAATAAATAAATTGGAAAAAAAATACTGTATTATATACTTGAAAAAAAAAAAAGAAAATAGTTTTGAGTCCATAGGACATTGGGTATTTTTTTCTTTATCAGCCTTTAAATGAAAATAAATGAATTCAAGTTTGTGCAGGAAGCCAGATTAATAAGGGAGATCCTTCACATTATTTTCATTATACCTGAGAACTGATAGAATTTACCTTATATACCTTATATAACTGGAAGATGAATAAAAGCATACAGTGTGCAATAGAGCTGTTAGCATGTGGTAGGCCTATACCCCAAATTAATCCTCATTTTTCCAGAGATAATCAAGAGAATAGGCCAACTATTGAATGAAATTCTCTAATCATGAACTCAGGGGAAACTAGCCCAGATCATAAGGAAATTCACGCTATTAGGGTAAATCTTATTTCTGCTCTTCATCTTGGAAAAGACAAGAACATTTTCAGGGCAAGATTTTCCCTGGGATAAATATCCTGCATCTGTATCCTGGTCTACAGACTTCTTTATTTCTGTCCATTATGAATCTGCATCCCACCCACTCACCCTCCCCACAGAAGAAATGGTTCTGTAGGTAAAGCTTGTGAGTCAGTCAGGATCCTGGAGAAGAAACCAAAGGCACACACAAATGTAAATCTGAGGAGAATTTCATGAAGTTGCCATTAACTGAGTTGTAGGGGAGGTTAAGGAAACAAAAATGGATGTTGAAAAAAATAGTAGCTGTTTGGTTCCTGGAGACCAATGCAATGACTTGATCACTTCCTTGTCCTGAAAGGGAGAGAATATTTTTTTTAAATGTTCTTAGATCCCACCTGGTTCTCAATCAGTTATGTGTCTGACTCTTGATATTGGCTCAGGACATAATGCCAGGGATGTGAGATAGCAATGGGCTACCCACTGGGTGTGTCCCTACTCTCTCTACCTCTCCCTCTGCTTCTCCACTCTGCTCACATGCTTTCTCTCTCTCTCTCTCTCAAAAAAAAAAAAAAAAATTTTTAAGAAAAAAAAACAACCTTTAAAAATGTTCTTTGATAAACCATACAAGCTGTAGCTATCACTGGTGAGAAGCCTGGCAAGTGCTTCAGAGGCTGGGAGAAGAATAAAAAACCCAAACTCTTGGCACAACCTCACCAGCTGTTAGAAAACAAAGGATCCTGGGTTGCACATTATATGAATGAGCTTCAGGGTGCAGATGGTGCAGAAAGGGCAGAGAGCAGACCTAGAGAGCCAAATAGAGTGAAAGATAAATCCTTCTGTGCTTCTGTTTCTCTCTCTTTCTTCCTTTCTCTCTCAGTCTCTGTCTTATTCTCTTTTCCCTCTCTTTGTCTTCTCTCCCCTCTTACTTACCTACTTATGTATTTGATCCTGTTACATTCTGTTTATCCAAGTTTGGTCATCTTTCCCTATTCAATCCAGAGCTCCATCATAGGTTGATTTGGCTTTGCTTATCTGAAATATTTTCTATTCCTGCCTCTGCATGCACATTATTGGAAAGACACTTATTCAGGCAGATAGACATTGGTCCCAAGTTACAACTATCATAAACAATCATTATCTGTAACTCACATCCCACTCACTTATTTCCTTGGATGTGTGTATTACTATATACTTTTTATTTCAGATGGGAGATACAAATCATAAATTCTACTTTTTATTCCATTTGATTAGTTTGGTAGAAAGTCCTTCTTTTTCTCATATATATTCAGCTCTTGAGAATATTTTGGAACTACTGTGTTTGGGTTTTTTTTTGAAGATTTTATTTATTTGAGAGAGAGACAGAGATAGTGAGAGAGAACAAGAGCAGGGAGGAGAAGGAGAAGGAAGCTCCCGATGAGCAAGAAGCCCAATGCGGGGTTCAATCTGATCACCCTGTGATCATGACTGGAGCTGAAGGCAGATGCTTAACCAACAGAGCCACCCAAGTGCCCCGTGAATGTTTTTTTATTCATTTATTCATTTTACTCATTTATTCATTTTCATTCATTTATTCTTTTTCAGAATGTTTTATAATGTTGTTTTCAGGTGCTTTTACAAAGTGAAAAAGATATCCCAAAGGCATTTACTTTCCCCATCATATTTCAAGTTCTACTATCCATTTCAGAAGAAGTCAAGGTTCCTGTGTATCATGCAGAAGGTCTTTGGTGCCTTGTGTTCTTTTCTAGGCTCAAACAAAACACCTTTTGGAAGCTTTCCCTGAGTTCTTTAGTCCTAAGTGCATAAACTATAGGGTTGAGGGAAGGGGGGATGATGTTGTGCAGCACGTTGAGTAGAACTGGAATCAAAGGAGCTTTGGGTTCTGCCAGGTGAGTTACTGAAATCACAACAACAACTGTGTAGAAGAAGAGAATAAGGATCAGATGGGAGCTACAAGTGCTCAGAGCTTTGGATGCAGCTTCAGCCGAGTTCAGTCTAAGTACAGAGCGCAGAATCAAAGTGTATGACAATATTATGAGACCTAGGTCACTCCCCATTCCTAGCCATGCCAGAATCAACTGGCAGATGCTGTTTGGCCTCCTGTCATCACAAGCCAGGCTAGTGACCCCAAGGTTAGAGCACAGGCAATGCTCAATCTCATTCCTGGAGCAATAATTACGCTGGGCTGCAAGCACAGGCACCGGAATGACAAACAAGCCATTTCTAAGTACCATGAACACCGTAGCTTTTAAGATTAAGGCATTGGTGACAATTGATGGGTAGCGAAGAGGATGACAAATTGCTACATATCTGTCAAAAGCCATACAGAGGAAGATACCAGACTCCATGCCAACAAAGCAGTGAATGGCATAAATCTGAGCAAAGCACTCAGGGAGGCTGATGACCTTGGCATCAAACCAGAAGATGGCCAAGATCTTGGGCATGATGGTGGTGGCCAGGCCCATGTCCACCACAGACAGAATGCATAGAAAATAGTACATAGGCTGCTGAAGGGCAGGGTCTTGGCAAATGGTGATGAGGATGAGGATGTTAGCACCGATTGCAGAGAGGTAGAGTATTGCCAATGGAAAGGAGAGCCAGTGTTGCCAGCTATGAATGCCTGGGAATCCCATCAGGATGAACTCAGAGACCTGGAATTTGGAGCTATTAGAGCCTTTCAGAGATGCAGACATCTTTTCCTAAGAGAAAAAGTAAATGGTTTTCAAAGTTGCTTTCTTTGAGCAGAATTATCATCAAACATTATTTTTAAACTGTCTCCATAGTTTGGTGCTGTAACAAAATGCATTTTGTAGTCCATTCCCTATAGCCTTTAAAATAAATGACAAGGAGCAATTATCATTGTTGACTATTCAGGGAGGATTCAGCATGGATCTCAAATCCTTATTTGCATTGTCCTCCGTCAGTTCAATTTGAGATCATCACATATATGTGATTTTTGTCGTTGTTGTTTTTTAAACTTTCATCATCTCCTCAGAAATATTGTGGAATCAAGTGGATGATTGTCTTCTTTTTTATCACAATTGTGCTTCAAGTTTTTATTAACAACAAGGAGATTTTTTTTAATGTAGAATTATGGAAGATTGCATTTTATAGCTGCACCATTCCCAGTTGCTATAGATGTCCACTAATATTTTATATATCCTCCAAAAATGTTATATCATAGACTCTAATAATATACAAACATACATATGGTACATATTGGAAGAGGAATAACTTCTTTTACGTCCTACCTTCTATGGACTTTCGAGAAGATTTCAAAAGAATAGCATGGAAAGCGAAACGTTCAGGGCCAAATTTGTCAATTTCAGGAGTCACATGATAGAAAAAATCATAGAAAAATTTTTTTTGGTTTAGTCTTAGAGACTCTATAAAGGCATATAAATATATGATTTAGGCACAGGTAATAAGATGATTTTGATTTTAATTAATAAACAAGAATTACTTGTGCCTAATATTGAAGACACTGCCACTGTATGTTTTGATTCATGTTCAAAACTAGCCTCATCTTTTGTTAGACTCTTTTATTGTTTTTCATGTACTTTTTGTTCTGTTCAGGAGCCAATTAGCAAAACTGGGAACTAACAAACAAACCTTTCATATTGGTAAACAACTGTTTCCTTGTCCTGTTGCTTCCTCCCTTCTACTTCACTCAGGCAGCCCTTCCTTGAGCCCTGCTTCTGAAGCCTTACATGGTCATATTTATTTGCCTTTCTCTGTGATTCTTTCCTCTTGTCAGCAATCTGATTGTCCTAAAACTGGTATTCTGTTTCTTAAAATAATCCATACCCTCACACTTACTTTCAAATAAAGTTTAGATTCCTTTGTAGCACATGCAGCAGTTATGGATTTATTCCTTCTTTTAAAGTTTTATTTAAATTATAGTTAGTTAACATAACTGTAATTTTGGCTTCAGAAGTAGAATTTAGTGATTCATTATATATATATGTATACATATATATATATATGTATACATATATATATAACTCACACACACCCTGGATTTATTCTTGATATAATTACTTTTAAATATAGGAAAACGTATCCAAAAAAGATCAAAATACTCTCATGTTATCATCAACAAAAGATGATTCCTGTTCACAATTGGATAAATGTTTTTTCCAGAAATTTCTTGCTACCTCTATGTTTGAATAAACATGCACTGCTTAATCATGGAGCAAATCATTCTTCTTCAATGGTAATGTAATTTGATGAACACTAAAGTCATCTAAATGATTCATAGCAAATTGTGACAAAACAGACACAAAAATCTTGGAGATAAAGCTGTTTTGACTTTGGACTATTAGGTCAGAATTCTGAGGATTTCAGCTTCCTAGCTCCATCTTGAGAGCTTGGAAGTGTGTGACCCACTGGACTATATGAAACCTGGTACTTTTGCCAAATACTCATTTATAATTACACATCTTCCTATTAAAGACACAGCCTTGTATCTTTGATGTTTTCCCCTGACTGATATTAGTGCAAACCAATTAAGTCCCGGAAAGGAAACTGTGTTTTAAATATATATTTTTTTTAGCAGTTAGAGATTAGCAGGACATGGCTTGTGATCCTGCAATGGAAAACAGTTTATATATTCTCCCTGAAAATAACCTGGTAGCTGTTTTATAGATGAAATCACTTCTAGAGCACCATATAACCTTATAGTCTCTAATTTTAGCCCTTACCCCCTTGAAAAGCTTCTCTAAGCCTCTATTTCCTGCCAGGACAGGGGAAAGAGTCCATCCCTTATGCAGGATACAATTCATCACATTGATTAATCATCACATCTGGGATTAATCAATGTGATGAAGCCAAGGTTTCAGTATTTAAGTGGTTATGAGCAGAGACTCACAGTCTGAGGTCCTGGCAATGGCAGGGATTTCCTATCTGGAAAAAAAGACATAACACTGAAAAAAGAGCTTTACACATGAGCTGAGGATGTGTTCTCAGCTGACAGACGGCATAAAAATTATAAGCTCTGGAATTTATGGGGAGTAGTAAACAGCTCAGGGATCTAAGGATAACAGACTTCCCTGAGAGACATGAGGAGAGAACAGCCCATAGAGAGAGGAGAAATCCTAGGATATTAAATCCCAATAGGTTAGGGGAGGAGATTAATTCAGAGATGTTTCCTATCAATAATACCTGAAATCACATATAAACAGAAAAATACATTCATTTATGAAACAATAATGGTCCTATAAAAAGTGAGCAACTTTATTAGTGTTTGAATTGTTCTTGACTACAACATTTCAAGGGATTCTGAAATCTATGGTTATGATGTCATGCTTTAAAAAAAACTTAGAGGAGAAAGTATTTATTCACTATGTATGGTATTCTTCTGTGTTTACAAAATATGGTAGGCAGAGAATGATCTATAAACTGTCATGGTCCATGTTTACATGGAAACTGTGGTCTAATTTGGACAGGGGAATAAAACACTAAACAAAGAATCTAACATTTCTTTTAACTTCAACTTCTTTGAAGTGGGAGAAGTGCTTTAATTCAAAAGTACCCAGAGTTATGATAGCATAGTAAAGGGAATTAAGTTAGTCTTGATGTCAGAGAAGGATTTACAGAAAAAACACCAGTTTGTACTGAGGATACTTAGAGTAGGTCTTAACTAGGGTGTTTGTTTGATTGATGGGGATGAGAGGAAGGGGAAGGATTCCAAGAACTTTAAGATTCTGAAATGAGAGGATCATGTTAAATTCAAGGTAATATAGAAGGATAAATATGGCTGAAGCCCTAAACTGTGCTAGAAAATGAGATATGATGTGATATATAGCTGTTGAGCTAATAACAGAGGCCAGAGACTTATAAGCAAATTTATGCTAAAATCACAAGGGACCACTGAAGTTTTAAGGAGAATTAAGACCTTGCAGCAATGACAAGACCAGATTATATGTGGCAAGAATAAATATAAGTAGATCAGGTGAATAGCAGTAATCCAAAGGAGCAATGACTGGGTGTTGAACTAGGATGGGCAGTGGAGGTGAAGAAAAGCGAATAGATTTAGAAGCTATGGTAGAGGTAAAATTGATCATTTCTATGACCAAAGAATAATTCTTTTATTATTTTTAAATTTTTTTCTTTAATTTTTTTTCTTTCCCTTTGAGTAGAGTTTACAGAAAATGTTACACTAGTTTCAGGTATACAACATAGTGATTCAACAAGTCTATACATTATGCTATGCTCACGACAAGTGTAGCTGCTCTGTGTCACTGTACAATGCCACTACAATACCCTTGACTCTGTTCCTTAAGCTGTACCTTCTATCCCCATCACTTACTCATTCTGTAACTGGAGGCCTGTACCTCCCACTTCCCTTCATCTATTTCACCCAGTTGCCCACTCCCCTGCCCTCTGGCAACTATCAGTTTGTCCTTGTATTTATAGATCTGATTCTGTTTTTTATTTGTTTATTCATTTGTTTCATTTTTTAGATTCCACATATAAAACAAATCGTATGGTATATGTTTTTCTTTTTCTGATTTTTTTATTTCATGATACCCTCTAAGTCCATCCATGTTGTCACAAATGGCAAATCTCATTTTTCTTTATGGCTGAGTTATACTCCAGTGTGGGGTGTGTGTGTGTGTGTGTGTGTGTGTGTGTGACACCTTCTTCATTTCATTATTTATTTGTCTATAGATGCATACTGAGGTTGCTTCCCTATCTTGGCTATTATAAATAATGCTGCAGTAAACATAGTGGTGCATCATATCTTTTACAATTTGTGTTTTCACTTCCTTTGCATGAATACCCAATAGCATAATTATTAAATCATATGGTATTCTTATATTTTTAATTCTTCAAGGAACCCCCATACTGTTTGTAAGTGACTCTACCAATTTGCATTTCCATCAACAGTGCAGTGTTCCTTTCTGGAGATTTTAGATAACTAATTCATTTTCTTAATAGATCTATGACCACTGTAACTTTACATTCCTTCTTAGATTGCTTGCAGTGTTTTTAATAGGTGCCTATGTCATCGACGTTTTCAGATGTATGGGTAAATTTGCTCTTGACATCCTCTTCTTGTTCACTTTGGTAAATGTTTCATATTAGTCTAAGAAATAAAACTATATTTAAAGCTGGTGGATGTTGTTTACTGTGCATGTCAGTCAGTTGCTTATGTTCAGATAGTCTATACTATTTGTATTTTGCTAATTCTCTGCTCTTCAGTTGCTGAGAGGTTGTGTTAAAATATCCAACTATGATTTCATTGTGGATTTATCAATTTCCCCTTCTAATTCTATCCACATCTTTTGTGAGTATGTTTATGTGTGTATACTTCTATAATGATATTAACCATGTACAAAATTAGGTATTTTTTCCTGATGGATTGCCATTGTAATCATTATGAAATTTTACATTTTATTACTCCTAATATTTATTGTGTTAAAATCTACTTTGCTGTTTACACCCACACAAGCTTTTTCTTATAGTGTGTCTATATATATATACATATGTACATATGTATACATATATAGTATATAATATATAATATATAGATGTATATATATAAACACACATTTATATTCATGTATTTATATATAATGTATATGTTCATATGTACATAATATATATGTAATATCTTCTAAAATAATATAGTTTCTTTTTTTATTTTTTATTAATTTATTTGACAGATCACAAGTAGGTGGAGAGGCAGGCAGTAAAATAATATAGTTTCTAAGGGTATTTTATTTTTCATTTTTCTTTTGCTGAATTGCTTAGTCAACTTACATTAATGTGATTTTTGCCATGTTTTGCCATGTTTGCCATGTTTGTATTGTCTTTTTTGCCATGTCCCATCTGTTCTTTCCTTTGTTCCTCTTGCCATTTTTGACCAATAAAATAGGTGTTATTATTACCACTGTATTTTTCTTCAATGTTAGTTTTGTTATGCATTCCTATATTTCATTCTGAGCTTCCATCAGGTAATCATTATTCTATATTCTGAATAACATACTTACTTGAGTATTTCCTCTCAGCATTTGTTTATGTGAATAGGTATTTATTTTATCTCCTTTTTTTTTTACTATGTTATGTTAGTCACCATGCCATATTTCATTAGTTTTTGATGTAGTGTTCAGTGATTCCTTATTTGCATATAACATCCAGTGCTCATTGCAACACGTGCCCTCCTTTATATCCATCACTGGGCTAAACCATCTCCCCACTCTGCTCCCCTCTGAAACCCTCAGATTGTTTCCCAGAGTCCATAGTCCTGTGGTTTGTCTCCCCTTCTGATTTTCCTCCCTTCAGTTTTCCCTTCATTCATGAGACCAGGATTCTAAGTTGCAAGTGTTTTTTAAGCACTTCAAAAATATCATTTCATTGTCTTTTGGCTTCCATTGTTTGTATTGAAAAGTTGACCAGCAGTCTAAGGCTGCTTCATTAAATGTAGTGTGCAGAGATTATGACTCTGCAAACTCATGCCACAGTATATATTCTGAATAAAATATCCCCAGTTCCATAAAGGCCTGCATGTGTGTATATGTACATGTTAGTAAAGATGTTTATCATATATCTGTGGTGACAGAGAGTGAAAAAACTTAGATATTTACAATCAAGGAATGATTAAGAAAATAGTCTTGATTGCATGCTAGTAAAGTTTATAAAGTTCATAAAATAATCAAAAGCAAGAAATGAAACATGTATTTTTTAAAAAATAATTGAGTAAAAAGTAAGGAACATACTATTTTATTGCAATAAAATGGATATATGTTTCTAAAATAAGCATTTGTGAATGACTTCATAGTCAGATGTTTAAGAATATTTGACAAACATATGGAGAATGTCAATGGCCTGAAGATCAAAAGTGAAATAAGATGAAAACAAAAGGCAAAACAAGAAAGGACCTAGAAATGAGAGAATGTCATTAAGAAAAAGGTATCGTGAAGTTTTCTTCACTTTGAACTTGCACCTGAGCTTCCATGAGTCTATTGCTGAATTAATAAGCCTGGCAGTTATTAGCATATAATGGCATTTATGTCTATGTGTACTGGAATGCCTAGAGAATGAGTGCAAAAAGAGAGTTGATCCCAGGGATATGCTTGTATAAAGAAATTCAGAAGAAATGGGAAAGCAAATGGAACTATAAGGAACATTCAGTGAGAATGAAGAATGACTTAGAATGTGTGATGTGTTCCAGAATTCAAGAAAAAAGAGGGTTTCACTACCCAGCAATCTCACTACTGGGTATTTACCCTAAAAATACAAATGTAGTGATCTGAACTGATCTGAAGGGGCACATGCACCTGAATGTTTATAGCAGCAATGTCCACAATAGCCAAACTATGGAAAGAACCTAGATGTCCATCAACAGAAGAATGGATAAAGAAGATGTGGGGTGTGTATGTGTATATATATATATATACATATATATACACATATATATATACACATATACATATATATACATATACACACACACATATATACACACACACACACACACACACACATATATATACACACATACACACACATACATACATATACACAATGGAATACTACATATACACAATGGAATACTACACAGCCATCAAAAGAAACAAAATCTTGCCATTTGCAATGATGTGGATGGAACTAGAGGGTATTAAGCTGAGTGAAATAAGTTACTCAGAGAAAGGCAATTATCATATGATCTCTCTGATGTGAGGAATTTGAGAGGCAGGGCACAGAGTTGTAAGGGGGTAGGTAAGGAAAAAAATGAAACAATATGGGATCAGAAGGGAGACAAACCATAAGAGACTCTTAATCTTGTGAAACAAACTGAGGGTTGCTGTGGGGTAGGGGTGGGGTAGAGATAGGGTGGCTGTGTTATGGACATTGGGGAGGGTATGTGCTATGGTGAGTGCTGTGAAACTTGTAAGCCAGGTGATTCACAGACCTGTACATCTGGGACAAATAATGTATTATATGTTAATTTTAAAAAAACAAAGAAAGAAAAGAGAGGGTTTCTATACAAAGGGACTAATCCATTATATTCAATATTTTTGAGAGCTAGGCCAAGGTAGGCATAGAGAAGGACCATTGGCTTTAGTAATATGAAGTCATTTGTGAAAAGGACAAAAGCAATTTTGATGAAACAATGAAAGATATCCTGAAGAAAACAAGAAATGGGTAAGAATTATTTCAAGATGTATAAGTAGGGATAATGAATACTGGTAGCCTTTAAAGAAATTCTGTTATCAAGATACATAGAAATAAAATGTGAAAAGAGAATGATTTTGTGATGAACACTTATTTGTTTTATGCCTTTATAAAATAAAAAACACTTGAGGTTACATTTCAACAAAACAGAAATTAATTAGCATAAATTACCAACATCAGAGAAAAGTTATTCTTAGAAGTTGGTCAGGAAAAATCAACTTTGCAGTCTTCATTATGCTATCTGTGACAATGCTGTAAAAGCCATCATTATTTGTAGTTTCTTACTTCATGTTAATTTAGAAAGATATTATACAGAAAATACTCAAGCAATTCTTAGTTCAATTCTCAGTTCAAAAGAAGAAAAGTAACTATTGCTCTCCATAGCCCTGTACTTGTAGAAATACATTTACTGTATTTTGTAGTAGTCATTAATAACTGTCATTAATATATTTCATAAGTCTCATAACTGCTATTCATAGCTCCTTCCAAACTGCAAATTCTTTGAAAGCCACCTTGAAGACAAAAGGCAACCCACCAGTTGGGAAGGAAGCAATTGCCTAAATGTCTCATGCTAGGACAGACTTGGTCAGGTACAAGGTCACCAAGGTTCTCATAAGACCCCAGAGGCTTACACCTCACACACAGAAGACTTTCTAGTTTCATCTTTTAAAAATTTCTAAGAAAACAGGATTTTTGTGAATAATGAGAATATGTAATATATTTTTCCAGAGTTAAATACAGTTATCAATTTGGAAATTCCACTTACAGTAAAAAAAAAAAAAAAAGAATGATTTGGGTCATCTAACCCCAAATAATTAGCTTCACTTGATTCAATTTTCTAGATAATTATCCCAGCTTCTTATTAATATTTTTCTCTCTTGGAACCTAATATTATTGAGTCCTGGAGGTAAAGTTACACAGAAAACCTGGAGGTAAAAAACTCATATGGAGGGTGATGTGGCATGAAAAATTACGTTGGTATTCTGCGGAAAATTTAATGGGAATGAACTACTCATCATGCTTACCTGGAAAAAGCATATACCTATTCTTGGAAATTTTCCTGCCTAAACAGACAGAGAGAAGCATTCTTTCACTTCACATCCCAACCCAGGCAAAAATCCCTTTCATTTGCTCTGGGATTTGACATCCTTAGAACCTGAAGTGATCCTTATGACACAGTCTCGTATCTGCTTGGTTTTCACCCCATAGACAATAGGGTTCACAGTGGGAGGCAAGAGCAGATAAATATTGGCCACAATGATGTGGCAAGATGGAGGGATTGTGTGGCCCCCAAAGCGGTGGGAAAAGAAGGAGAAGAAAGCTGGACTGTAGGAAAAAACAATGGCACAGATGTGGGCAGTGCAGGTACTGAAGGCCTTCTGTCGAGCATCTGCTGAAGAGAGGCTGATCACTGCCCGGAGGATCATGGTGTAGGAGACTGTGATGCACAGGATGTCAAAGCCCCCAATCAGGAGGGCAACCGTCAGACCATAAATGACATTGACCTTGATATTCCCACAGGATAATTTGGCTACAGACATGTGGTCACAGTAGGTGTGGGGAATTATATTCCCTCTGCAGTAGGGCAGGTGCTTGGTGAGGACAGTGAAGGGAATGATGAGTAACACTCCTCTGAGAAAGGTAGAAAGCCCAGCCTTTGCAATAACAGAATTGGTGAGAAAAGTAGAGTAGTGCAAAGGGTAACAGATAGCCACATAGCGGTCCAGGGCCATAAGCATGAGCACCCCAGACTCCATCCCTGTGAAGGTATGGACAAAAAACATCTGGACCAGACATCCATCAAAGCTGATTTCCTTGAAATGGAACCAGAAGATGCAGAGAGCTTTAGGAATTGTACTAGAGCATATAAAAAGGTCAGTTAGGGAAAGCATAGCTAAAAAATAGTACATCGGCCTGTGCAGGGAGTCCTCATAGAGGATGAGGTAGAGGAGCCCACAATTCCCTACCACAGCCACAGCATACATGGAGCAGAATGGGAAGGAAATCCACATGTGCATGTCCTCCAGTCCTGGGATCCCATTAAGGATGAATGAGGCTGGAGTCAGGTCTGTTTGGTTTAGCATTAACATCATCAAGCTAGGATGATCATTAATCATCTTAGAGAATGTGTGGGTCCTCCTAGATAGAGATAAAAGAGAAAATGTCTTGGTCATAGTCACTGTCTTAATTTCTTTTGCCCTTTTTCTTCAAGGGTTTAGCATTAACATCATCAAGCTAGGATGATCATTAATCATCTTAGAGAATGTGTGGGTCCTCCTAGATAGAGATAAAAGAGAAAATGTCTTGGTCATAGTCACTGTCTTAATTTCTTTTCTTTTTTTTTTTATGTTGCTTTCTTTTTATTTTTGATTGCATCTTTATTGATAAAGATAAAGATTATGCTACATTTTGCTTTATTCCGTCCAGTATTTGAAAGAACACAAAGTTCTTTTTAGTCATTGTAGTGTAGGGTTTCTCAAATGAGTGTCTCTTTATCTCAAAGTTGGAAAAAGAAGTCTTAACTTACTCCCCCCAGTTTTTTACAAAAAATACTTATTTTGTACTTAGTTTAGTCAAGCACTTTGGCACTTAAGATGCCTCTTTCAAAGAATATGAAATTGCCATCTTTAAGTTTCTTTATCTAAAAAGTGAGAATTTAAAATTGGTACCACTCTTTTCACTTTAAGAACTACACATTCGTGTAAATATATCAGAAATGGGTGTGTGAAAATCTGTTTCCATTACTACCTTCTTGTACAGTTTCCCCATTCTTCTTAGCCTATGACTTTGCTTGCATCTAATTTTTTTTTCCAATTTATTTATTTTCAGAAAAACAGTATTCATTATTTTTTCACCACACCCAGTGCTCCATGCAAGCCATGCCCTCTATAATACCCACCACCTGGTACCCCAACTTCCCACCCCCCCGCCACTTCAAACCCCTCAGACTGTTTTTCAGAGTCCATAGTCTCTCATGGTTGACCTCCCCTTCCAATTTACCCAAATCCCCTACTCCTCTCTAACGCCCCTTGTCCTCCATGCTATTGGTTATGCTCCACAAATAAGTGAAACCATATGATAATTGATTCTCTCTGCTTGACTTATTTCACTCAGCATAATCTCTTCCAGTCCCGTCCATGTTGCTACAAAAGTTGGGTATTCATCCTTTCTGATGGAGGCATAATACTCCATAGTGTATATGCACCACATCTTCCTTATCCATTCATCCATTGAAGGGCATCTTGGTTCTTTCCATAGTTTGGCGACTGTGGCCATTGCTGCTATAAACATTGGGGTACAGATGGCCCTTCTTTTCACGACATCTGTATCTTTGGGGTAAATACCCAGGAGTGCAATTGCAGGGTCGTAGGGAAGCTCTATTTTTAATTTCTTGAGGAATCTCCACACTGTTCTCCAAAGAGGCTGCACCAACTTGCATTCCCACCAACAGTGTAAGAGGGTTCCCCTGTCTTAATTTCTTTTGCCCTTTTTCTTCAAGGTACATTTCAATGGCCAAAAAAAACACAATTTTTTCTGACTTCCAGGGAATTTGAGTATAAATATTGTTTAAACCAAATAGATTATTTTATATGTGTATTTTTATTCATTCATTTATCAATGTAGACAACAAATTCTTTTTAGTGCTTAATACTCACCTAGTTCTTTAATAGATAAATGGTGTCCATTTATAAAAGACAAAGTTGGTTATTATTTTTCTGAAGCTATTTTTATTAAACAATATTACTTAAATATTAATAACTATACACATATTCCAGAAAAACAAACATGAAAAACCATGGAACTTTAAATATATCATATCTTGAGAAAAAATATAGTAATGTGTTTTGCATGTGGGCTTTAGGAAGTTGAGGATAGGGCTAAAAATAGGAACCAATCATGACACACTTCATCAATCTCTGAATAGCAGGATTCTTCTAAGGAAATAATAGCCTGAGATAGGGACATCATGTTTCTCAGATAGCATACTGACAAGTACCTCTGTCAGAATATTTTAAAAATATTGAAATATCATTTAATTACTATTATTTGGAAAACACAAAAGGAACCTCTAAAAATAAAAATAATGTAAATGCATAAATCACTATAAAAATATTAAATAAAACGGTATCAATAAAACAGAGAAACCAAAGGATTCCTAAATAAATCAATAAAATGTTAAACTGACAAAAGGCAGATAAAATACACTGATTGGGCTATTAGGATAAATTATGTAAATGGCCCTATATAAGTAGAAATAAATCTGTTAATTTTATAAAAATGTATGTATGGTATAGAGGTCCATATCATAAAGAAAACGAAAGAACAAAGTTAAATAATATACAATCCTCAGAGAAAACACACATAAAATTTGGAGCAGACATATTAATTTCAGATGAAGTAGAAATTAAAGAAAAAAAAATTGGGCCAGAATTTTTTTTTTTTTGAGAAATTCTAGGTAAAAGTTATAGGATGACTTTAAAGTTGATTAAATTAAAGTCGATTGTTTTAACAATGATAATTCTGCTCTATCTTTGATAATATACTGATAACCTAAATCATGAGAAACACAGAAATCCTCTTATGTAACTTGTTAGTATACAGTAGGTATTTACATTAAGACTTTCCAAATTGACACTAAAATCTGATGAAAGCTCCCATTTTCAAATTATTGCCAATGATTTGATTTTAAGCTAACATATCTGACTTGTTATTAATCTTCAATTTAGACAAATCATCAAAATATGGTAGTCTGGATTATGTGGAGACTAGGACATCTAGTGAGATGCCTAAATTATAACCATTACCGCTATTTCTGCTTCTGTACCTTCGCTTGCTAGCCCATGAGGAGATGGAAAAATACCAGCAGACTTTCTATAGACACTCTGTAACCACACATCCCCCTCCCAGAATTGAACCTGACAGAATGGCTGCCCCCGGACCCCTCCCCCAGCTCTGGGCCAAGAGATAACAGCCATCTGATGCCAGAGAAACCAGAATTGGATGTAACAGAATGACTGCTCTCGGACCCCCCATCCAGCTCTGGGCCAAGAGATAACAACCATCTGGTGCCCCGCAGCTTGACAGGAAGACCCCGGTCAATCCTGAGGTGACACATACCCTAGCAGCGCCAACTTAGTTTGAAGAATGACCCTTTGTCTGAAGAGCCCTTTGCCTTAACCAATAATTCATTCCCAGCCTTTTCCAGCTTTGTAGCACGCCAGCCATATTATAGAGTTCCTTTTTGATTTTCCCATGGTATGTGGCAATTTGTTACAAGATACTATGATGTATGCTAAGTCCCTGCCTCCCCAAAAATAGTGTATAAAACGTGTTGTGATTCTGAGCTCGGGACCTCTTAGCGTCATCGGCAACGAGTGCACGGAGGTCCGGGTTCGAACTGGTAATAAACGACCCTTGCTGTTTGGCTTTGACTCTGGACTCTGGTGGTCGTCTTTGGGGGGTCTCAAAATTTGGGCACAACACTAGGTCCCCTGTAGGACCAAAACTGCAATCCTGAGTTCATCAGTGTTTTGTTATTTTTTAAGATTTTATTTTTTTATTTGACAGACAGAGAGATCACAAGTAGGCAGAGAGGCAGGCAGAGAGAGAGGGGGAAGCAGGCTTCCTGCTGGCAGAGAGCCCAATGTGGGGCTGGATCCCAGGACACTGAGATCATGACATGAGCCAAAGGCAGAAGTTTTAACCCACTGAGCCACCAAGTCACCCCTCTTCAGTGTTTTAAATACACTTAAAAATTGTTTGCAAATGAGTTTACAACATTACACACTCCAAAGAACTGTCACATATCATTTACAAAAATATAAATTTAAATATATAGCACAGATAAATATATTACAATTATAGGAATATAAACCTTAGAGGTCATGTTTTAAAAGAACTTCTAGCACTTCTGTACTATTATTCTCTCTTTAAAAAATATATATTTAGTCTGTTAACTTATAAACTGTTATGATCACCTGTCTCCCTCAGTTTGTAACTCCCTGTGTTCTAAATATTTACTCCCATTTGCAGCTTCATCTTTAATGTAAGCCAATGTTGACAGTTTGAACAATGCTTAATTCCAGGTCTTAATATTTCCCGTATAGTAACTACTATAAAATAATCTTCTGTATGCTCTTTTTTCATAAAGATTATATTAATCATTTAGGAATGGCTTTATTCTTACAATAATTTTTAGGTTCTGTAGAGATTCAATTCATTTGACAAATGCCCTGCTAGTGATAGAAGTTTAAATCAAAGTGACACAATATTAATCACAAATTTAATCTGTTCTTTAAAAAATTTTAAATTATTTCCCACAGTCTAATTCAATATATCTTTCTGGAGAAATTTAATGATATTCTGTTCCAGGAGTAGAGTTAGTGTTTCTGGATATTGCTATACCTCTCCCATCTTTCATAAAGTACAGCCTTATATACCACTCACTGTCAATCCTCATTTCCAAAATCTATTGGCAGTGATCTGTTCCCCATACCCACACCCCACCTTGTGAGCTGGTTTCAGCCTGTGGATAACCAGTGTTGTGGTTGGACTGGTCCTTGTGATTCTTGTGATGACTTGCAAGCTGCCTTCAGCAGAAACCATCAGAAAACTTTGAAAGAGAAAAAAGTTTATTACTTATGAGTCCTGGAAATCATATGGCAAATGGGACCACACAGAGAAGTGAAGACAGGGGAGTATGTGGGGGCCTGCGGTTCTGCTTTTATTGAGCTTGAGGGTGGAGCCTAGGATATCTCAGGATCACTCTTTATATAAATGAATTTAAAATGTAAGATTGGGAATTTAAAGCACAGCAAGAAAAAGAAACCAAATGGTCAATTATCAGAATCACCAGAGATCTGTAAAACAAAGGAAGTGTGGGTATTATCTAGTTAGCTCTGTGGCTGGTAATGTGTTGTTTATCTAAGAGCATCTTTGAAACAGGTGCCTGTCTGAAATGGATACCTTGGCAATCAAAACATAAATCAGGCCCTTGCATTACAAAGATCAACTGTCAGGAATCATACTACCTCCTTCCACTAAACCATTCTGAATTCTTATGACATGACAATAGGTTCCTCCTGGTAAGTAAAGCCACATCATATGTATTGACATAAAATATATTTTGGTGTAAGGAAGGATCTCCAGAGTTTAACTCAAGTAAAATCAGACACTTAAAGAAAAAAAGGGAAGGCAGGTAGGCAGCAAGAGAAATTTGAATATGGACTCTCATGACCTAGGATTGTTCTTATGTATTTCCCATTACTCCCTAACATAGGATTGGTCCATTCTTGGTTGCCATCACTCCCAATGCACATATTCCTATTCAGTTCTTTATATAGATATAAAGATTATGAACGTTATGAACATTATGAACATCTAAATGTATTTTTTATGCCAAAAGTGGGGAATAAATATTTCCAACAGCCCCTGCATCATTGTCTTACATCACTTTCTGACTTAAGCCTAGGTAAATAGAATAAAACATTTACCTTTGTGGGGTGGAAAAAAGCAGTTAGTACCAACCTTAAATCCTTCTTCCTCTTTACCTCTATGTCTAAAATAGAAATTATCTTGTCACTGAACCCTATATTGTTCTAGTTAAATACCTTAGTTTTGGGAAGTAAAAACAAGGAGATAAAATATATCTGGTCCAATTTTCCAGGAATTTGGTTGTCTGAACATCACAGTCTCTGGGCAAGTTCTTAACTTCTTGATATGAAGACTGTTGACTTGAGCCTGATAGGAAATGTTATATACCCCAAAATATCCCGAGGGAACATTTCAGAGCTTCAGAGATATAAGCTGGTATTGAAATCAAGCTATCCTCCAGGGTCCCAAATGGTGATTGACAAATACCTAAATATGTATTTGTATATATATATGAATTTATATGTGCATATATATGTATGCATATTATATATATGTATATAGATAGATAGATATGTGAATATATGTGTGTGTGTGCATGAAGATAGATATCTGGATATAGATCAGAAATGAGATATTTTAATAGAACCTAATGATTTCATTACCTCAGAAGTTTGGCTCCTTTCTCTATGAAGTTTTGCAAAAACCCCAAGGGAACCAAGTTGGATATTATGTGAATTATGTGAGTGATTTACTCACATTTTCATTAAAGTACTCTTATAAAATTACCTTTTAAGATATATTTGTTTGTCTCTCCATTGAAGTAACATTTACCAGTATATATTTTTAAATTTATTAACATGGATATATACCCAGGTATTGCTTTAATAAAAATGGAGTATTATATTATTACACATATATAGTTGTTTTTAAAATTAAGAATGGATACTAGTGGGGGGAGACAAGATGGCGGGGAAGTAGGAGGAGGCGCCTTTTCAACTTGTACCCCAAAGTGAGCTGATTACCTACCAAAGAACTCCAATCACCCATGAAATCAGCCTGAGACAAGAATTATACACGTCTGGATCTCTACAGGGGGAGAAGATGCCAGTGGGCAGGTAAAGTGGAGTGGGAACGGCGACTGATATCGGAAGATAAACAAAAGGGGGAGGGATCCACCAGAGGTGACCAGTTGGAAAGTAATACCCCTAATACAAGTGAGAGTGCCCTGCGTCTGGGGACCAGCATTAACTTGGAGACTGGTTGAAAGCACTCCAAAAGAGCAAAGGATCGCGGGGGGAAATTGTGGAAATCGGGACGGCTAGGGACAGGGGCTTAAGTCCCCGGTCCCAGGACAGCCTCCCCTGGCGCTGAGGCAGAGCGAGTTCAGCAGAGAAACCAGCTCTTGGTCCCTAAGCGAACAGCACGCCCGAGAACGCGTGGGGTCCGTTTACTGTGAGGGGATGGGAGCCACGCCTGGCAGCAGAACGTGAGAGCACTACTATAGAGCCTGAGATACTCCCCTGAGAGACATATAAAGGCCCAGCAGGTGCCCTTTGATACGTGCAATTGTTTCAGAGCCTGCACCAAAATCTCCCCCCAGAGAGGTGCACGAAAGCCCAGCCTGGTGGTCTCGGACCTGCACCCCATTCTCAGAGCCTGAGACCCACGCGTGAACCTCAGCCTTCCCTGAAATTGGTGCGCACAAGCCGGGCGCTCTTAGACCCAGAAAGACCAGGCACTCCCAACCCCAGGCCAGCGGGACAATCTCAGTGTGCGATTGCTGCTTGGAACCTCTCTGGTGGTCTAGAGCTGCCCAGATAGCTGCCACTGCCTTGGTTTTGGGTACAAGCAAAAGATCCTGCGCCCCCAGGGACTGCAACTTGAAACCTGCTCTGCCAGCGGCCAAGGGGTAACTTATTTAGGCTGCGCAGCCAAAATGAGGCCTCTCTCTGAGAGGGAGATCAGGGTGCGGTTTGTTTTCCTCTAAAACTACAAAAACCATGAAAAGCGGTCAAAGTGAGAAAAAAAAAAACGTAAGTGAGAGAAAACAAACATAAAAACCGCCAGAGAACAAAAGCCTGAAAAAGAAAAAAAAACAGCAACAGTTTCCTCAGAGCCCACCCCCTTGAGGAGGGAGGGAGGTCTTAAGTCAGGGAACATCATTGACTGAAAACCCATGTGGCAGGCCCCTCCCCCAGAAAACAAACCAAGAAAGAAAAAAAAAAAAAAAGAGTAAAAAAAAAAAAAGGACTACAAGAGAACAACCACTACTTCATAGGAAAACTTTTATTTTTCATTCATTCCCACTATTCTGGTTCATCTTTTTATATATATATATAAGTTTTTTAACCTAATAACTATCACAGCGAGCTGTACAGTACATCAAATTCCGTAATAACCTTCTAACCTGAACTTTTTGATACCTACACCTATGTTTTTCTTTTCCATTTCTATTTTTTGAATTCCTTCTTTTTTAAAATTTTAGTTTAGTTTAGTCTAGTTTATTCCTTTTTCTTTTTATCTTCTAATATTCATATAGAGTTAAACTTCAAAGTAATCCCCTTTCCCCAATCAATACTACCCCTATAGGTAAACTAATTTTTAATCTCCCTTTATCTTAGGAAAGTTGAGTCCCTTAACAAAGATATCAAGATACATCCAGGAAGAATCAAAACAACCTTCCTCGCCCACAATGAGAATTTATAACAACTCTCCCATCTTTTTCTTCCACAAATGTTTCTGTGTTTTTGTGTTTGTCCTGATAGTATATAAATCTTACACTTGGGGTTCTTTTTGACGAGGTTCTTCCTTTATTTGCATATATATATTTTCTTCTCTTGTCATATACTTATATCAGTCTTTTTGTTTGTCTGTTTTTGTTTGTCTACTTCATAAATCTTACATTGGGGCCCATTTGGGCTAAACCTTCTCTTTCATCTTCTCTTTCTTTCCTGTCTCTCTCTCTCTCTCTCTTTTTTTATTTTTTATTTTTTTATTTTCCTTTTCTTTTGTCTCTCGTTTGGGTGGGGAATCCTGATTGCTCAGAAGTCTTCCAGGGTGCACCCTGACTGCACCATGGTTAATACATCCAGCTACATCTGTTCAGTCATCTCCCACCAAAATGACTAGGAGGAGGAATGCCCAACAGAAGAAAAATACAGAGGATGGACCTTCTGCAAGAGAGCTAACGGATATCAACATAGACAATATGTCGGAAAGAGAATTCAGGCTAACAATTATCCAGGCAATAGCTAGGTTGGAGAAAGCCATGGATGACCAAACAGAAGTGATTAGGGCCAAGCTGAGAGCGACCAGACAGGATGTTCACAATGTTAGGGCAGAGCTTAAAGCTAACAGGGAGGAGGTTCACGATGCTCTCAATGAGTTCCAATCTAATCTAAACTCTCTCAAAGCTAGGGTAACTGAGACAGAAGATAGAGAGGAAGGATCAGGAGGAAGCCTGGAACAAACAGCTTGGAAACCACGAAACAGAATCAGGGAAATAAATGATGCCACGAAGCGTTCCAAAATCAGAATTGTTGGAATCCCTGAAGAGGAGGAAAAAGAAAGAAGTCTAGAAGATATAGTGGAACAAGTTCTTCATGAAAATTTTCCCAATCTCACGAATGGAACCAGTGTTCATGTACTAGAGGCTGAACAGTCTCCACCCAAGATTATACATTCCAAAAAAAATCATGACACCTGATAGTCAAATTGAGGAATTATAATTGTAGGTATAATCTCTTGAAAGCTGCTAGGGCAAAGAGGCTCCTTACTTACAGAGGAAAGCCCATCAGAATAACATCAGACCTGTCTACAGAGACCTGGCAAGCCAGAAAAGGCTGGCAAGATATATTCAGGGCAGTAAATGAGAAGAACATGCAGCCAAGAATACTTTATCCAGGAAGACTGACATTCAAAATGGATGGAGAGATAAAGAGTTTCCAAGACCGGCAAGGTTTAAAAGACTATGCAACCACCAAGCCGACACTGCAGGAAATATTAAGGGGGGTTCTATAAAAGAGGAAAAATCCCAAGAATAGCATTGAACAGAAATATAGAGACAATCTACAGAAAGAAAGACTTCAAAGGTAACTCGATGTCAATAAAAACATATCAATCAATAATCACTCTCAATGTGAATGGTCTAAATGCACCCATAAAATGGCACAGGGTTGCAGATTGGATAAAACGACAGGACCCATCCATATGTTGTCTACAAGAGACCCATTTTGAACCTAAAGATACACCCAGACTGAAAGTGAAGGGATGGAGAAGTATTTTTCATGCCAATGGGCCTCAAAAGAAGGCTGGGGTAGTGATTCTCATATCAGATAAATTAGATTTTAAACTAAAGACTGTAGTCAGAGATACAGAAGGATATTACATAATCCTTAAAGGGATTATCCACCAAGATGATCTAACAATAGTAAATATCTATACCCCAATATGGCATCAGCCAATTACATAAAAAACTGTTAATCAAGATAAAGAGTCATATTGATATGAATACACTAATCGTTGGAGATCTTAACATGCCTCTCTCAGAAATAGACAGATCATCGAAGCGGAAAATCAATAAAGAAACAAGAGCATTGAATGACACATTGGAACAAATGGACCTCATAGATATATACAGAACATTCCACCCTAAAACAACAGAATACTCATTCTTCTCAAGTGCACATGGAACCTTCTCAAGAATAGATCACATACTGGGTTACAAATCAGTAATCAACCGATACCAAAAGACTGAGATTATTCCCTGTATATTCTCATATCACAATGCTTTGAAACTGGAGCTTAATCACAAGGAAAAGTTCAGAAGGAACTCAAACACCTTGAAGCCAAAGGCCCCCCTTGCTTAAGAATACTTGGATCAACCAGGAGATAAATTAAGAACTGAAACAATTCATGGAAACCAATGAGAATGAAACACTTTGGTCCAAAACCTATGGGATACAGCAAAGGCTGTCCTAAGGGGGAAATACATAGCCATCCAAGCCTCCCTCAAAAAATTTGAAAAATCCAGGGAGGAGTCAAGATGGCGGAGAAGTAGCAGGCTGAGACTACTTCAGCTAGCAGGAGATCAGCTAGAGAGCTTATCTAAAGATTGCAAACACCTGCAAATCCATCGGCAGATCGAAGAGAAGAAGAACAGCAATTCTAGAAACAGAAAAACAACCACTTTCTGAAAGGTAGGACTGGCGGAGAAGTGAATCCAAACCGACAGGAAGATAGACCCCGGGGGGAGGGGCCGGCTCCCGGCAAGCGGCGGAGCAACGGAGCACAAAATCAGGACTTTTAAAAGTCTGTTCCGCTGAGGGAAATCGCTCCAGAGGCTAAACTGGGGTGAAGCCCACATGGGGTCGGCGTGGCCTCAGGTCTCGCAGGGTCACAGAAGGATCAGGGGTGTCTAAGTACTGCAGAGCTTGCAGATATTGGAACGGGAAAGCCAGCTACAGAGACAGAGCCCACAGTAAGCTCACAGCTCGGTGTTGCCTTGAACCGGTCGCAGGCTCGGTGGCTCCGACCATGGCTGGAGGTCAGGCAGACGGGAGTTACTGGGCGCTTGTTCTCTAAGGGCGCACTGAGGAGTGGGGCCCCGGGCTCTCGGCTCCTCCGGGCTAGAGACAAGGAGGCCGCCATTTGTATTCCCGTCCTCCGGAACTCTACGGAAAGCGCTCAGGGAACAAAAGCTCCTGAAAGCAAAGCCGAGAGGATCACTCAGCCAGACCCCTGGTAAGGGCGGTGCAATTCCGCCTGGGGCAAAGACACTTGAGAATCACTACAACAGGCCCCTCCCCCAGAAGATCAACAAGTAATCCAGCCAAGACCAAGTTCACCTACCAAGGAGTGCGGTTTCAATACCAAGGAGAGCACCAGAATTCCAGAGGAACAGAAAACAAAGCACGGAACTCATGGCTTTCTCCCTGTGATTTTTTAGTCTTGCAGTAAATTTAATTTTTTTCTTTTTCATTTTTTTTTCTTCTTCTGCTAAAATTTCTTTTAACTTTTACCCTTTTCTTTTTTAATGTTTTTTAACTAGTTTATCTAATATATATATATTTTTCTTTTTTATACTTTTTTTATTCGTTTTCTTTTTTTTAATTCTTTTTTTTCTTTTTTTTCTTTCTTTATTTTTGAATCTCTTTTTATCCCCAAATCGGAAGAGATCCCAATCTCTTCAATCTCTTTTTTTAATTCTTGATTGAATTTTTAATTCAATCTCTTTTTTTTTTAATTCTTTTTTCTTTCTTTTTTTTCTTTCTTTCTTTTTGAACCTCTTTTTATCCCCAAATCAGAAGAGATCCCAATCAGAAGAGATTGGGAGATCCGTATCAGAGGAGATCCCAATCAGAGGAGATCCCAATCAGAGGAGATCCCTCACCCAATCGTGAGTGGGGAGAAATCCCCCCTCACGATTTGGGATCTCTTCTGATTTGTTTAAAGCATATTTTCCTGGGATTGTTGCCACCCTTTTAGTATTTTACTTCCTCCTTCATATACTCTTAGCTGGACAAAATGACAAGGCGGAAAAATTCACAACAAAAAAAAAGAACAAGAGGCAGTACCGAAGGCTAGGGACCTAATCAATACAGACATTGGTAATATGTCAGATCTAGAGTTCAAAATGACAATTCTCAAGGTTCTAGCCGGGCTTGAAAAAGGGATGGAAGATATTAGAGAAACGCTCTCCAGAGATATAAAAGTCCTTTCTGGAGAAATAAAAGAACTAAAATCTAACCAAGTAGAAATAAAAAAAGCTATTAATGAGGTTCAATCAAAAATGGAGGCTCTCACTGCTAGGATAAATGAGGCAGCAGAAAGAATTAGTGATATAGAAGACCAAATGACAGAGAATAAAGAAGCTGAGCAAAAGAGGGACAAACAGCTACTGGACCATGAGGGGAGAATTCGAGAGATAAGTGACACCATAAGATGAAACAACATTAGAATAATTGGGATTCCAGAAGAAGAAGAAAGAGAGAGGGGAGCAGAAGGTATACTGGAGAGAATTATTGGGGAGAATTTCCCCAATATGGCAAAGGGAACGAGCATCAAAATTCAGGAGGTTCAGAGAACGCCCCTCAAAATCAATAAGAATAGGCCCACACCCCATCACCTAAGAGTAAAATTTACAAGTCTTAGTGACAAAGAGAAAATCCTGAAAGCAGCCCGGGAAAAGAAGTCTGTAACATACATTGGTAAAAGTATTAGATTGGCAGCTGACTTATCCACAGACCTGGTGGGCCAGAAAGAGCTGGCATGATATATTCAGAGCACTAAACGAGAAAAACATGCAGCCAAGAATACTATATCCAGCTAGGCTATCATTGAAAATAGAAGGAGAGATTAAAAGTTTCCAGGACAAACAAAAACTGAAAGAATTTGCAAACACCAAACCAGCTCTACAGGAAATACTGAAAGGGGTCCTCTAAGCAAAGAGAGAGCCTACAAGTGGTAGATCAGAAAGGAACAGAGACAATATACAGTAAGAGTCACCTTACAGGCAATACAATGGCACTAAAATCATATCTCTCAATAGTTACTCTGAATGTGAATGGGCTAAATGCCCCAATCAAAAGACACAGGGTATCAGAATGGATAAAAAAACAAAACCCATCTATATGTTGCCTCCAAAGAACTCATTTTAAGCCCGAAGACACCTCCAGATTTAAAGTGAGGGGGTGGAAAAGAATTTACCATGCTAATGGACATCAGAAAAAAGCAGGAGTGGCAATCCTTATATCAGATCAATTAGATTTTAAGCCAAAGATTATAATAAGAGATGAGGAAGGACACTACATCATACTCAAAGGGTCTGTCCAACAAGAAGATCTAACAATTTTAAATATCTATGCCCCCAACGTGGGAGCAGCCAACTATATAAACCAATTAATAACAAAATCAAAGAAACACATCAACAATAATACAATAATAGCAGGGGACTTGAACACTCCCCTCACTGAAATGGATAGATCATCCAAGCAAAAGATCAACAGGGAAATAAAGGCCTTAAATGATACACTGGATGAGATGGACATCACAGATATATTCAGAACATTTCATCCCAAAGCAACAGAATACACATTCTTCTCTAGTGCACATGGAACATTCTCCAGAATAGATCACATCCTCGGTCCTAAATCAGGACTCAACCGGTATCAAAAGATTGGGATCATTCCCTGCATATTTTCAGACCACAATGCTCTGAAGCTAGAACTCAACCACAAGAGGAAGTTTGGAAAGAACACAAATACATGGAGACTAAACAGCATCCTTCTAAAGAATGAATGGGTCAACCGGGAAATTAAAGAAGAATTGAAAAAAATCATGGAAACAAATGATAATGAAAATACAACCATTCAAAATCTGTGGGACACAACAAAGGCAGTCCTGAGAGGAAAATATATAGCGGTACAAGCTTTTCTCAAGAAACAAGAAAGGTCTCAGGTACACAACCTAACCCTACACCTAAAGGAGCTAGAGAAAGAACAAGAAAGAAACCCTAAGCCCAGCAGGAGAAGAGAAATCATAAAGATCAGAGCAGAAATCAATGAAATAGAAACCAAAAAAACAATAGAACCAATCAACGAAACTAGGAGCTGGTTCTTTGAAAGAATTAATAAAATTGATAACCCCCTGGCCAGACTTATCAAAAAGAAAAGAGAAAGGACCCAAATAAATAAAATCATGAGTGAAAGAGGAGAGATCACAACTAACACCAAAGAAATACAAACTATTATAAGAACATACTATGAGCAACTCTACGCCAACAATTTTGACAATCTGGAAGAAATGGATGCATTCCTAGAAACATATAAACTACCAAAATTGAACCAGGAAGAAATAGAAAGCCTGAACAGACCCATAACCAGTAAGGAGATTGAAACAGTCATTAAAAATCTCCAAACAAACAAAAGCCCAGGGCCAGACGGCTTCCCGGGGGAATTCTACCACACATTTAAAGAAGAACTAATTCCTATTCTCCTGAAACTGTTCCAAAAAATAGAAATGGAAGGAAAACTTCCAAACTCATTTTATGAGGCCAGCATCACCTTGATCCCAAAACCAGACAAGGATCCCATCAAAAAAGAGAGCTATAGACCAATATCCTTGATGAACACAGATGTGAAAATTCTCGCCAAAATACTAGCCAATAGGATTCAACAGTACATTAAAAGGATTATTCACCACGACCAAGTGGGATTTATCCCAGGGCTGCAAGGTTGGTTCAACATCCGCAAGTCAGTCAATGTGATACAACACATCAATAAAAGAAAGAACAAGAACCATATGATACTCTCAATAGATGCTGAAAAAGCATTTGACAAAGTACAGCATCCCTTCCTGATCAAAACTCTTCAAAGTGTAGGGATAGAGGGCACATACCTCAATATCATCAAAGCCATCTATGAAAACCGACCGCAAATATCATTCTCAATGGAGAAAAACTGAAAGCTTTTCCACTAAGGTCAGGAACATGGCAGGGATGTCCATTATCACCACTGCTATTCAACATAGTTCTAGAAGCCCTAGCCTCAGCAATCAGACAACAAAAGGAAATTAAAGGCATCCAAATCGGCAAAGAAGAAGTCAAATTATCGCTCTTGGCAGATGATACGATACTCTATGTGGAAAACCCAAAAGACTCCACTCCAAAACTGCTAGAACTTGTACAGGAATTCAGTAAAGTGTCAGGATATAAGATCAATGCACAGAAATCAGTTGCATTTCTCTACACCAACAACAAGACAGAAGAAGAAAGAGAAATTAAGGAGTCCATCCATTTACAATTGCACCCCAAACCATAAGATACCTAGGAATAAACCTAACCAAAGAGGCTAAGAATCTAATACTCAGAAAACTATAAAGTACTCATGTAAGAAATTGAGGAAGACACAAAGAAATGGAAAAATGTTCCATGCTCCTAGATTGGAAGAATAAATATTGTGAAAATGTCTATGCTACCTAAAGCAATCTACACATTTAATGCAATTCCTATCAAAGTACCATCCATCTTTTTCAAAGAAATGGAACAAATAATTTTAAAATTTATATGGAACCAGAAAAGACCTTGAATAGCCAAAGGGATATTGAAAAAGAAAACCAAAGTTGGTGGCATCACAATTCCGGACTTCAAGCTCTATTACAAAGCTGTCATCATCAAGACAGCATGGTACTGGCACAAAAACAGACACATAGATCAATGGAACAAAATAGAGAGCCCAGAAATAGACCCTCAACTCTATGGTCAACTAATCTTTGACAAAGCAGGAAAGAATGTCCAATGGAAAAAAGACAGCCTCTTTAATAAATGGTGTTGGGAAAATTGGACAGCCACGTGCAGAAAAATGAAATTGGACCATTCCCTACACCACACACAAAAATAGACTCAAAATGAATGAAGGACCTCAATGTGAGAAAGGAATCCATCAAAATCCTTGAGGAGAACACAGGCAGCAACCTCTTCGACCTCAGCCGCAGCAACATCTTCCTAGGAACATCGCCAAAGGCAAGGGAAGCAAAGGCAAAAATGAACTATTGGGGTTTCATCAAGATCAAAAGCTTTTGCACAGCAAAGGAAACAGTTAACAAAATCAAAAGACAACTGACAGAATGGGAGAAGATATTTGCAAACGACATATCAGATAAAGGACTAGTGTCCAAAATCTATAAAGAACTTAACAAACTCAACACCCAAAGAACAAATAATCCAATCAAGAAATGGGCAGAGGACATGAACAGACGTTTCTGCAAAGAAGACATCCAGATGGCCAACAGACACATGAAAAAGTGCTCCCTATCACTCGGCATCAGGGAAATACAAATCAAAACCACAATGAGATATCACCTCCACCTGGTACCCCTACCTCCCACCCCACTACCACTTCAAACCCCTCACACTGTTTTTCAGAGTCCATAGTCTCTCATGGTTCACCTCCCCTTCCAATTCACCCAAATTCCCTACTCCTCTCTAACGCCCCTTGTCCTCCATGCTATTATAGAGGGCACGGCTTGCATGGAGCACTGGGTGTGGTGAAAAAATAATGAATACTGTTTTTCTGAAAATAAATAAATTGAAAAAAAAAAAGACTGAAGACTGAAGTTCTATAGGGACTTCCATAACTCGGGCCCCTTACCCTATCAAAATTCTTGGTCCCAGAATGCTCACTTAGCAGTTCATCAACTTAGGTAGATGAAATACACAGCTTTCCCTTTAATTGTTTTTTTCTCTAATGAGGCGTGGTTGGAGTTGGAGACATAACAGGTTTGGAGTTGAAGAGATAACAGTCAATTCAGGGATGCCCACCACCCTAGCTCGAAGTTATGTCTAGGTTTCCAAAGATTTTAGGGGGGGGATGGCGAGTGACTTGTCTAAGCTAATTGTATCCATGGTGCCCATGCTCAGACTTAGTGACTGTGTTTGGTTTTTGGTTGTCAGTCCGCACAGAGGACTACAGTTTCTGGTTTCCTGTCTCACTGTGCAGCTCTCCCTCAGCTGGCTGTGCTGCCTTTCAGGGTACAGGAGAAACGGCACCTGTGACCACACCACACCAGCTTTGAAAAACTGGCCTTGGACCATGGTCATGTGACTCCCGGGGCAGAGGGATGTTTTCCTTCACTGGAAGTTTCCTTTGGTAGAAAAACTCTGAGACTCTTTCACAGCTGCCTGCACACACGTGCCTGCTGCCATTTCTGTTCTGGATTTGATCACTTTCCTGGGATTTATCTGAGGAAACAGGCATCGTTTCACTTGGAATTTTCTTTTTGATCATATCAAAAGTGGCAGTTTTTCCAAAGTTTAACTAAATACCTTGCCCCCAACATCATCCACTCTGTTCTGGCAAGGGGATACAAATTTTAGGGTCCAGATTTTCTTTTTGCTAAAACTTTGAAAATTCACACAGGAAATAAAGGATTGATGAGTCGTGTGCGTGTGCACGAGCATTCGTGAACATGCATATTTTATAATGTACTAATTAAATCTTTTTGCTACCTTAACTGATCTTTTTAATGTGATCACGTGGTTTCTGCCCTTTATTAATGTGATAAATTATAGTGATTGATTTTACAATGTTAAACCAAACTTTAATTCTTGGAATAAAAACCTTAACTTCAAAAAAAAAAAAAATGAGATATCACCTCACACCAGTCAGAATGGCTAAAATCAACAAGTCAGGAAATGACAGATGCTGGCGAGGATGCGGAGAAAGGGGAACCCTCCTACACTATTGGTGGGAATGCAAGCTGGTGCAACCACTCTGGAAAACAGCATGGTGGTTCCTCAAAATGTTGAAAATAGAACTGCCCTATGACCCAGCAATTGCACTACTGGGTATTTACCCTAAAGATACAAACGTAGTGATCCAAAGGGGCACGTGAACCCGAATGTTTATAGCAGCGATGTCCACAATAGCCAAACTATGGAAAGAACCTAGATGTCCATCAACAGATGAATGGATCAAGAAGATGTGGTATATATACACAATGGAATACTATGCAGCCATCAAAAGAAACGAAATCTTGCCATTTGCGACATGGATGGAACTAGAGCCTATCATGCTTAGCGAAATAAGTCAAGCAGAGAAAGACAACTATCATATGATCTCCCTGATATGAGGAAGTGGTGATGCAACATGGGGGCTTAAGTGGGTAGGAGAAGAATCCATGAAACAAGATGGGATAGGGAGGAAGACAAACCATAAGTGACTCTTAATCTCATGAAACAAACTGTGGGTTGCTGGGGGGAGGGGGGTTGGGAGAAGGGGGGTAAGATTATGGACACTGGGGAGGGTATGTGCTTTGGGGTAAATTAGAAGGGGAGGCGAACCATGAGAGACTATAGACTCTGAAAAACAATCTGAGGGGTTTGAAGTGGCGGGGGGGGTGGGAGGTTGGGGTACCATGTGGTGGGTATTATAGAGGGCACGGCTTGCATGGAGCACTGGGTGTGGTGAAAAAATAATGAATACTGTTTTTCTGAAAATAAATAAATTGGAAAAAAATTTTGAAAAATCCAGAACACAGCAGCTTTCTCTACACCTTAAAGAACTGGAGAATCAACAAAAAAAATCAAACCAACTCCACACATACGAAGGGAAATCATCAAGATTAGAGCTGAGATCAATGAGGTAGAAACCAAAGGTACAGTAGAATGTATCAATGAAACTAGAAATTGGTTTTTGAAAGAAACAATAAGATTGATAAGCCACTGGCCACACTAATCCAAAAGAAAAGAGAGAAAGCCAAATTCATAAAATTATGAATGAAAAGGGAGAGATCACAACAGCAAGGAAGTAGAAACAATCATCAGAAGTTATTATGAACAGTTATATGCCAATAAGCTTAGCAACCTTGATGAAATGGATGCATTCCTGGAAAACTATAAACTCCTAAAACTGAACCAGGATGAAATCGACAACCTGAATAGACCGATATCTAGTAACGAGATTGAAGCAGTGATCAAAAACCTCCCAAAAAACAAGAGCCCAGGACCCAATGGATTCCCTGGGGAATTCTACCAAACCTTCAAAGAAGAAATAACACCTATTCTCCTGAAGCTGTTTCAAAAAATTGAAGCAGAAGGAAAACTTCCAGACTCTTTCTATGAAGCCAGTATTACCCTGATCCCCAAATCAGGCAAAGACTCTACCAAAAAGGAGAATTTCAAACCAATATCACTGATGAATATGGATGCTAAGATTCTCAAACAGGATCCAATAGCACATTAAAAAGATTATCCACCATGACCAGGTGTATTCATCCCTGGGCTACAAGGATGGTTCAACATTTGCAAATCAATCAACGTGATACAACAAATTAATAAGAGAAGAGAGAAGAACCACATGGTCCTCTCAATTGATGCAGAAAAAGCATTTGACAAAATCCGGCATCCGTTACTGATTAAAATGCTTCAAAGTATAGGGATAGAGGGAACATTCCTGAACTTCATCAAATCTATCTATGAAAGACCCACAGCAAATATCATCCTCAATGGGAAAAAGCTTGCAGCATTCCCGTTGAGATCAGGAACAAGACAAGTATGCCCACGTTCACCAATCTTGTTCAACATAGTATTAGAAGTCCTAGCAGCAGCAATCAGACAACAAAGAGAAATAAAAGGTATCCAAATTGGCAATGAAGAAGTCAAACTCTCTCTCTTTGCAGATTACATGATTCTTTACATGGAAAACCCAAAAGACTCCACCCCCAAACTACTAGAACTCATACAGCAATTCAGCAATGTGGCAGGATACAAAGTCAATGTGCAGAAATCAGTGGCTTTCTTATACACTAACAATGAAAATACAGAAAGGGAAATTAGAGAATCGATTCCATTGACTATAGCACCAAGAACCATAAGATACCTGGGAATAAACCTAACCAAAGAGGTAAAGGGATCTGTACTTGAGGATCTACAGAACACTCATGAAGGAAATTGAAGAAGACACAAAAATATGGAAAACCATTCCATGCTCTTGGATCGGAAGAATAAACATTGTTAAAATGTATATACTGCCTAGAGCAATCTATACTTTTAATGCCATTCCGATCAAAATTCCACCGGCATTCTTCAAAGAGCTGGAGCAAATAATCCTAAAATTTGTATGGAATCAGAAGAGACCCCGAATCGCTAAGGAAATGTTGAAAACAAAAATAGAACTGGGGGCATCATGTTACCTGATTTCAAGCTTTATTACAAAGCTGTGATCACCAAGACAGCATGGTACTGTCATAAAAACAGACACATAGACCAGTGGAACAGAGTAGAGAGCCCAGGTATGGACCCTCAACTCTATGGTCAATTAATCTTCGACAAAACAGGAAAAAATATACAGTGGAAAAAAGACAGTCTCTTCAATAAATGGTGCTGGGAAAACTGGGCAGCTATATGTAGAAGAATGAAACTCAACCATTCTCTTACACCGTACAAAAAGATAAACTCAAAATGGATAAAAGACCTCAACATGAGACAGGAATCCATCAGAATCCTAGAGGAGAACATAGGCAGCAATCATTTTTGATATCAGCCACAGCAACTTCTTTCAAGATATGTCTCCAAAGGCAAAGGAAACAAAAGCGAAAATAAACTTCTGGGACTTCATCAAAATCAAAAGCTTCTGCACAGCAAAGGAAACAGTCAAAAAAACAAAGAGGCAACCCACGGAATGGGAGAAGATATTTGCAAATGACAGTACAGACAAAAGGTTGATATCCAGGATCTATAATGAACTCCTCAAACTCAATGCACACAAAACAGGCAATCATATAAAAAAAAAATGGGCAGAAGATATGAACAGACACTTCTCCAATCAAGACATACAAATGGCTATCAGACACATGAAAAAAATGTTCATCATCACTAGCCCTCAGGGAGATTTAAATTAAAACCACATTGAGATATCACCTTACACCAGTTAGGATGGCCAAAATTAACAAAACAGGAAACAACATGTGTTGGAGAGGATGTGGAGAAAGGGGAACCCTCTTACACTGTTGGTGGGAATGCATGTTGGTGCAGCCTCTTTGGAGAACAGTGTGGAGATTCCTCAAGTAATTAAAAATAGAACTTCCCTATGACCCTGCAATTGCACTCCTGGGTATTTACCTCAAAGATACAGATGTCGTGAAAAGAAGGGCCATCTATACCCCAATGTTTATAGCAGCAATGGCCACGGTCGCTAAACTATGGAAAGAACCAAGATGCCCTTCAACGGACGAATGGATAAGGAAGATGTGGTCCATATACACTATGGAGTTTTATGCCTCCATCAGAAAGGATGAATACCCAACTTTTGTAGCAACATGGACGGGACTGGAAGAGATTATGCTGAGTGAAATAAGTCAAGCAGAGAGAGTCAATTATCATATGGTTTCACTTATTTGTGGAGCATAACAAATAGCATGGAGGACATGGGGAGTTAGAGAGGAGAAGGGAGTTGGAGGAAATTGGAAGGGGAGTTGAATCATGAGAGACTATGGACTCTGAAAAACAATCTGTGTGGTTTGAAGTGGCGGGGGGGTGGGAGGTTAGGGTACCAGGTGGTGGGTATTACAGAGGGCACGGATTGCATGGAGCACTGGGTGTGGTGAAAAAATGATGAATACTGTTATGCTGAAAATAAATAAATTTAATTTAAAAAAAACAAAAAACTATGCATTGAATATATTATAAAAAATCTTCAAGTAACGTCTAAAAAAAAAAAAAAAAGAATGGATACTAGCATATTAAATGTTTTTCCAAAAGAAGGTTTTTAAGACTCTAAAATATTTTAAATAGCTGTATAGAATTTAGTTAAATATTTTTTCTTTCATTTGATATCCAGGTCTTTTTTATTTAATAAAAATACTACAATAAATATAATTGCTCATAAATCAGCTATGACACTCTATTATTATTTATTTAATTCACATAGAGTTTTCATTCTGTCATGCCAAGGACAACTTTATGTTCAGGACCTTTGCACTTATTTTATTGAAGAAATGGATATGTCAATGACATTTGAATTTATAGGTGCTGACTAGCTAAAGATACTGACTTTTATTTTTTTAATTTCTAGCCTCATTGCCCTCAGTCTTGAATTTTTAAAATTATTTCTTCCTTATGGACCTCACTGAAGCTTCCTTTTTAACCTAATATAATTTCTTGGAAAACATTATTGACATGGAAGAAAAGCTAGGATTGGGTGGTATGACAGTGTCACAGAGGAGAGATTCTGGAGAAGGATGTATGGTCAATAATACAATGTGTTGTAAGGAAGTCTGGTTAGAAAAGATTACCTGTGGCTTTGGTGGCCAATGTTTCACTGGAAACTTTAACTTATGGTGAAATCAGATTATAATGTAGGAAGGGATTGGAGTCAAGGAAACAGAAGTAATTAGTTCCAAAATTATTTTTCAGAAACTTGCATAAAAAAGGTCAAAAGAAATTTTGTTGTTGGATCAATGTGCATATAAATTTGAACACTTGTGGAAATAAGAACTAGAAGAAGTGAGTGATGGTCTGAGCTCCCTAGAGTATATTTTATGAAGCTTGCTTGATCAGAAAAAAATAATTAATAATAAATATGTACAGTAATAAAGGAGGAAACAATGCCTATATATGTCAAAAGTTAACAGGAGGATTAGAATTTGAGGTGTATACTTCTCATAGTGTCATTTTCCTTTACAGAATAGAAATGAATGGACTCTGGCAACCATGAGGGGCAGAAGTATATAAGAAAATTGAAAATGAAAACAAGCTGAGGGGTTTGAAGTGGCGGGGGGGTGGGAGGTTGGGGTACCAGGTGGTGGGTTTTATAGAGGGCACAGATTGCATGGAGCACTGGGTGTGGTGAAAAAATAGAGTACTGTTATGCTGAAAATAAATTAATTAATTTAAAAAAAGAAAATTGAAAATGATAAACATTAACTATTTCAAACCATGCAACAGGTAAAAGTATAGCTATGTAGCAACAGGTTCCTACTTAATATCCAAAACTGTGAGCAAACAGTGTTTGGAGTCTGCATGTCTTTATATTTTTTCTTCAGAACTGCTCCACACTGAGTATAGGAACTCAAAACACAGAAGTACAGAAGTTTCCCAGAGTTGGGGTGTAGGGTTTGTATGCTGGCAAGATTATAAGTTTGAAGTATAAAACTGAAAGTCAGCTGATAAACTACAGTATTTAGAATTGCCTAAATTCTTAAAAATCTGTTACAAATATCTCAATTCGAGGACTAGAATGAAAAATTAATTAAATCAGTACCACCCACACTGACAATCCTCCTAGAGAACACCATATTGATTTTCTTTCCTTTGAAAAACAGACAATAGGGACGCCTGGGTGGCTCAGTGGGTTAAGCCGCTGCCTTCGGCTCAGGTCATGATCTCAGGGTCCTGGGATCGAGTCCCACATCGAGCTCTCTGCTCGGCAGGGATCCTGCTTCCCTCTCCCTCTCTCTCTGCCTGCCTCTCTGTCTACTTGTGATCTCTCTCTGTCAAATAAATAAATAAAATATTAAAAAAAATAAATAAAAAAAATTTAAAAAATTAAAAAAAAAGAAAAACAGACAATATTCAGCATATTTTATTCAATTGTAATATTTCAAAATTATTTATCCCCACCTCTGTGAAGTATCACAGTCAAAACATTCATATTCTTGGGAGGAAAGCTTTAAAAAGCTGGTCTTCGATGTTCAACCTTCAGGACTGATACTCTTCAAGAGAGAAAGGGTCTATGAATTTCCAGCAGGGGGTTTTGTATCTCCTTTCCCTGGCATTATGGGGTGACTCTCTTTTCCTTCTAAATAAATGGATGAATGCATGGCCTCATCTATTGGTTTGTGTAAGTGACTGTCCTTTGTAAGTTTAGAGATAGAAGTCAATGACCTCTGAGAGGCCCTTGTAAGAATGTGTAAGAATATTTGGACATTGCTTTTCAGGGAATAATATCCAGGTCATCTGGAATTAAGTTCATTCCCTAGAGTGTAGAGACAAGAATATATCTATAGGATGAATATTCCAAATTTAGAAATGAAGGGCTATTCCTGACCTATCCTATACTCTCATCTGTAGATGTCTTATTATTTTGTACCAGAGGATTTTAGGTTTCAAACCCTAGCTCTCCCATTTGCTAATATTGTGGGTATTGGTGAGTCCTTCTCCTCTTTTGGTTTCAAGTGCTAATGGAGAAAATACAACCTTTATCCAAAAGCATGTAAGTACCTGGCAGGTCTACTTTCTTTAACTTGTGGCTCTATGTCCTATCTCCTGATCCTTGCAGATGGTAACACAACAGCTATATTGTGAAGTATGAGTTTAGAAACCCATACCTGTTGGATTAGGAGAGTGTCAGAGAGTGAGAGAAGTTCCTATGACTACGCAGAGTCTCTTCTAACCTATACTTCCTGGGATGGAAGTTAAGGATGCTTAACTAATTTGACCTCCTCTGTGATTTATTATTCCTGGAAATAGTCTAGGAGGTACTGTGAAGGACATTAGTGCAAGACTAAAACCTCTTTCCAGTCTCGAATACTGAGGATTATTTAATCTTGAAAATCTTTTTTGGACTAAGTTCTTCCTATACCTCTTGATCACTCAGATACCTTGACCCCAGTTCCCTGCCCTCTTTGAAACACTCTCACAACCCTTTCCCGAATTTCTTTGGTCTTAACTCCATATACCATAGGATTAAGAGCAGGTGGAAAGAGCAGATAAACATTGGCCAAAAGAATGTGAATATGGAGTGGAACATGGTGGCCAAAGCGATGGGTAAAAAAAGAGAAGAGGGCTGGTGTATAAGAGATTAGGATGACACAAACATGAGAACCACAGGTCCCCAGGGCCTTGGACCGAGCTTCACGGGATGAAAGACGAAGGACAGCTCGTGCAATAAAAACATAGGAAAGACCAATGCAAAATAAGTCAACCCCAATGACCAACAGTGCTGCTGTCAGCCCATACACACGGTTAGGCCTGGTGTCTCCACATGCTAGCTTCACAACAGCCATGTGCTCACAGTATGTGTGGGGGATCACATGGCTTTGGCAGAAGCTCAAACGCCCAATGAGGAAGGGACATGGAAGCATGAGCATGGAGCCCCGCACCATAGCTACCACTCCAATTCGGGCAATGACGGTGTCAGTGAGGATAGTAGCATAGCGAAGTGGATGACAAATGGCCACATAGCGATCAAAGGCCATGGCGAGCAGCACAGTAGACTCCATCATGCAGAAGGCATGAATGAAGAACATCTGTGCCAGGCAGGCAGAGGCAGAGATGTGTCCGGATCCACACCATAGGATGGCCAGGAGCTTGGGAACTGTGGAGAAGGAGGCAGCCAAGTCAATGGTTGAGAGCATGCATAAGAACAAGTACACAGGCTTGTGCAATGCTGGTTCAGTGGCAACAACAATCAGGATGGTGATGTTGCCCACAATTGTGGCTGTACCCAGGCAGCACACTGGGAGTGAGAGCCACAAGTGAAATTGTTCCAGACCTGGGATGCCCAGGAGGAAGAAAACAGAAGGGTCCAGATTAGTATGATTAGGAGACTCCATGGACTGGACAAAGGCTCTGAGCATCTTCTCTGGTCAGAAACCCCCACACAGTCTCACACTACCTGAAGAGACAACACAGGACAGGGACATGAATGAGCCTTGAGTGACACTTACTAGATATAAATGTTAGGCAAATGTTATCAACTGTAAATTAGGATAATAAAAATAAAGTCCTTTAGAACTGTTAAGAGAATTATATTGGTTAATATTTGTACAGACCTTTGAATAGTACTTTATACATAATACTTGTTAAATAAAATACATTAATGTGAAAAAAAAGATTCAAACAGGCATTTAAAGAAATCAAAATTGTCTTCTAGCTGAAGTCTACTGTTGTCAAAGAAAGGTATGAACTTCATCCATTCTTCCCAGTAATATAACACACACACACACACACACACACACTCAGTCACTCATACTCTTCTGAAGTACAGGAAAAGATATGGTGGGACTGTTAGTCCAAAACACAATCTGCCCACACAGTTCACTGGGTGGAGTTGGATATTTTTCTTGTTTTTCAACCTAGAATGGATTCTGGTTTGGGACCCAGTACTTGGAAATTGTTTCTGATATTATTATCATGGCTGTTTCTATACCTTCCACTAATCAAGAGAAATTTTCACATATTCCTGATCAACCTACACTTGCAATTCTGTAAGATAATCCATCCACCTTCACACGTCTAGTTTCCACCTCCCAGGATGCTCAAGTAAACCCTTTTTGGACTTCATCCTATTTCTGAAACAGAAACTTCCAACTTCTTACAGTCCTTCTTGGGTTAAACCTTCATTCACACTCTGACTGTGGTTCTTGGTGATGTCAAAGAAAGGATGTAGCCAAATCCTCAATTTCACTCTTCCACCAATCACAAGAAGTGATTTTGTAACTACTTTGACTCATGCCTAGATGGCGATGTCTCATCTTCAGTTGAAGTAAATCTTTTACTACTCTTTCTCCCACATTCCCCATACCTCCCCTCCCTAAGAGGATACAGCCTATTGTGGGGAGTACTTAAGTTGGAGAAACCATGCAGAACATTTGAAATCATGATGGTAATGAGATAAAAACAAAAATCTTGTCATTAAGACAAAAGATGAGAAAGCACTTTAACTAGAAGTTTTCAAAACAGGAATAAGAACTTTACTGCCCAGAAATTTGTTCTATATATTCAACCACAAATATTTAATGTGAGCCTCATCTTTAATGATCCCTATTCTAGAAACTGTATAACCGGTACTGGAATAATCAATACCAAAAGAGCCACTGATTCTAGGATATTTGAGTAGTTAGAAAACAATTATCACATGGGAATTGAGTCCTTGTTACAACTCTTTCTTGCTCCTGTTGTGTATATGTCAGAAGAGAACAGAAGTAAACTCTCCTATTCCTTAATGGACCAGATACTGTAAGAGCATAATTACTGGAGAAAAAAATCAGGGAAGTTTCATCTTCTGCACAGAAGATGCTTCATTACCATTTAGCTAGGTTTAAGAGAAAAAAAAAGAGAAAGAAAAAGATACCACCAGATAAGCCAAACCTGTTAGTAAACAAAATCAACTATTTGTTTTCAGAAATAAAGACTAACAGAAGGAGGGGAGGTTGGTGACAAATGCTATGCTAATCACAGTTCGGGGCCAATAAACCACATAACTTCCACAGAAGGGATATAAACATAGTTTTATGAGCAGGTGCATACAAGAGTCTCATTGGTCACAGGGTTCTGTGAGCTTATGCCTAAAAGGGCCAAGATTGCAAAGATCTAAATTTCTGATCAATTTGACCAAGGGCCTTATCGTCCCTAAGGAAAAACATATCAAGGTGAAAGTTTGAGCTTATCTAAAAATATGACTATTATTGATGTGATTTGTGTTATTTCTCCACCTAATATTAGGCAAGAATACTTTGAGACCTCATGCTTGTCTTGGCATATTCTTTGAAGAGGTAGGATATTTTGGAAGCACAGGAACTTGGAGTTTTTAAAGCAGAAAGTTGTGGTGGTTAAAAAAAAAAGTGTAGACATTGGAATCCATGAAACTGGAAACAAATCCTTGTATTTGCCTCTTACTGTCAGTGCTGCCTTGGACTAATTAATTTTCCTCTAAGATCCTATAAATTTTTGACCTCTTTTTATAATAATAATAATAATAATAGTTTGTAAGGTTGATGAAAAACTTTAAAAGTACCTTGAAACAGTTTGTGGCCCATAGAAGATATCAATAAATGTCATTTACTATTATCATTGCCTTTATTTTCAGACAAAAATGATCTCCTATCCAATATAGAATCCTCACACTGATTCCTAAGCCATCCAAATCTAGTCCTCGCATGAACATTTATGTCATGAGAACTGTTCAGTTGCAGAGCAAGCTTGCTGATAAAATAAATGTTCTTTATAATTTTTTCTGTGTGCCCTCTGAGTTCACATGGCAATCATTAGGAGATTGGAAAATAGCTCTCCTGGCTGCGTTTGGCTAACCTGGACATACCCAGCACTGTTTTTTATGACACAGATTTGCTTGATGAGCTAATGTGGATTTTGGCTAAGCTGAATGGCTCAACATAGATAATGGAGCTGGAGTCAGATGCACAAGCAGCAAAGCCTTGCTCACCACACCACCCAGCAAACTTAGTTTTTGCCAGACATCCCTACAGTTTTCAACTGCCTCACAAATTCACTCACGCATAGCCAGAAGGTTTAACTTAATGATTCTTCAGTGAGGTTGTTTTCTGTGTGTTAGTTAGGTATCAGACTCTATGCTTTATGGATTTTTTTTCTTGTAGAACCTGGACTGAACACAGATTACCACATATCACTTGATTAGATTGACTCCTAAATGGCTGGATGTAAGTGAACATTACTTGCAGTTTTTGTGGTTTCTTTCTAAGGGATTCTAACTTTATGCACACCAACCCCTTCACAGGGCTCTGCACTCTTAATAACTAACCCAGGTTCTTCATCGCCCCATCCAATTCACAGGAATGAGTCTGTAGTCTCACAGCATCTCTTGTATTAAATAGTTTATGATGTTGATAAATATGTATGACCATTGTTACTCACACTTCAATGTGAACCTGTTCCTCTGACTTAGTCTCTAAACCAGTTTTTACTGTGTCATTAAAGCCAATGCTCTCAGTAAGATAAAAATTCGAACGTCACAATTTGGGGAGAAAACTGGGGATAGAGAAGACTTTCCACATCTGAAACTGCACCACAGACCAAAAGCTGTCACTTGGTCTGCAGAAGAGCACAGATAAACATGCCTACTTCTTCCTAGTGAGAACACTGGGCCATGAAAAAGCCCAAAGCAATCATTTTAGAACACTTGACCATGAACACATTTAAGGTAATCATTAAAGTCCCAATGATTCCTCTGTCCAATTTCTTGGTATTGATACATTGTCTGTCTATTTCACTAGGTACACACATTTCTCTCAAATGTTTAGTGGGTAATTATTTCTTATTAGTGATTTTAGGAATATCATAGTAAATGTCTTGAACTTTCTCCACAACACCTCCCATTTCCCTGGTCTGGCTAATATATTACTTGCTTCTTCCTTTGCTGGCATCTCCCTACTTCATTCCTCTTTCTCTTTGGCCTAATGCAAAACTAACACTTCTATTATAGGAAGATTGTTAACTACAACTCTAATTCAAACCACACAAGGATGTTATTCAGCAGAATCCCCTTTCCTGGTCTTTAAATATCCTCCCTGCTTTGAAGTAAACTTCCGATCTACCAATTTCACAGACAGAGTTCTCTTGAGGGCTAAGAAATATCTTTTCAGATTTTTTCCTTAGCCCAAACTCACCTGCCTCCAGGACAGCAGAAATGAGAAGGCACAGCAGTTTGGAAGCATCGTCAGAAGTCTGAAAGAGCATTACTAATCTTCCACCCTCAACTATCTGAATGTTGAGCTGAGAAGTTGTTATAATGATGAAACCTATCTTAAAGGAACCCCAGAGATTTCAGTGGGTTGCCCTGGATTTATGCCTGGAGTCATCCAGGGAGCCTTTATGTTCCCTAGGAAATTGAGCAGCTAAGCTTTTGTCTTTTGGTTGACAAGATGAGAATGTAGAAGTGAGGGCAGAGGCTTTTGTTAAAGAGGCAGGAAAAAATATTTGCAGTCTACTCTCTTGGAGCACTTTCTCTTTGTTTTGTTTTGACATCTTAGTGCTGGCACTATTTATCCAAGGGTGCCTAACATTTTAGAAGCACTGAGGCTATAGGGACTGTGGGTATCTGATCTGAATCCCTCTCTGTTACCAATGCAGTGCCATTCCCCAGGGACCTTGGGACATGCTTTCCTTCTTACCCTCCGTGATTATCCCTGGCCTGTCTGCTATGTTTACTCCTTCATGGGACTCCACTATTACTGTATATGTCCCTAGACTGACGATTGTTATGCAGATGCAGAACAACTGGCTTTGTAAGATGTCTTGTCATTTTTTTTTTTTTTGTATTATCCATGCAAGATGTAGCAAGTTGGTAATGGAACTCAATAGGAAATTGCACTTATGGGTAGAAGATGTGTATTACCAAAGGCATTTCTTTACCAAATGAGGTAATTATATTAAGAAGACTTATACATTAAATATTACCAAACCTATATCTCCTGGTGTTCTTTGCTGAGAATCTATATTCATTGTGTTTATCTCAGTAAACTCTGTTGTCAGAGAGTTTCTTTGCATTAAATCCATAACCTAGTTTTTTCTGGGTCTAATTCACTCTTGGCCAAGACTTCCAAATACAGAGAGTTTATTTGGTATAGCCTCAACCCTCATATACTTTACTCCATCATGTATCAGAAACCTCTTTCAGATCATGAACAAGTATCTTAAATACCACTTCCCAGAAAACCAGCCCCAGCTATGATCTAGGACCCCAGATTATGCAGGAAGACTTCCAAAAATTGTCTTTGCAAAATTATAGTCTCTGTTCACAATTTACTGCAGGACTTGGTCTTCTTGTCACCTTCTTAAATACTCCTCTGGTCATTTTCTCCGCTAATCACACTGTATTGAAATGGACCTATCCTTCCTGTGGGCAATCCCCACAACTGGACCAGATCTAAATTCTGGTCAGCTGCATACTATTGATCCTAGCTCCCGAGACTCTCTAAGCCAGCAATATTTGAACTTCAGTGTGATTCAGAATTACCTGTAGCTCTCATTAAAACATAACTTGCTAGTCCACACCCCCAGAATTTCTGATTCAATTAATTTGGAGCAGATGGATTTCCAATTAATGCTGATGCAACTGGCCACGAGATCCCATTTTAAGAATCATTCCTCTAAGAAACAGAATATTAAAATTTTTGTTTTAAATTTCAATGGGGTGTTTCTCCTGAAATTGCTATGTGGTCTGCACTCCTGGTGGGTTCTATCAGACAGTGCAACTACCACAAACATCTTTAATAAGTCACCTTAAAAACCTAGAGCAGTGCAGGCTTGCAGCAGTGTTCCTCTTACAGAAACATTCCCTGAAACATCTTATTTGTCTACAGCTTAAAGTGCCTCCAGGAAGCCTTCGATTCATCACACTCCTATAGGTAAAAGGAAAAAATAAAAATAAAAACAAGTCGGCAAGTTCTGGGGAAAGTCCCAGGTGGTACATTCTGTGGAACCTATGATAGCATTGTGGTATGTCAGCTTGGGCAGGCTAAGCTACATTTCCCTGAATTCCCATTCTAGCATGTTCCATATGGAGTAGTCTTTAGCGAAGGTAAAAAGGTAGGAAGGAAGCAGCAGCCACGTTGTGTCACACGTGCACCTCTTGGTGATTCAAACACTCATATAGGTGCTACTGTAAAGGGATTTCATAGATATACCAACACATCCCAATCAGTTGACTCTAAGTTAGGGGAATTAACCCGAGTGGGCCTTTCTTAATCACTTGGACAGCCTTAAAGAGGGCTTGGACCTTCCAAGGAGAAAGAGAGACTTGCACTGTTGAAAACAACTTCAGTCCATGCCTGGGGCGGCTCTTGCCTACTGTGACCAAAAAAGCACTGTAATAGCCATTCTCCTGAATAGAACTATATCAGTATCTACATCTATATCTACATTTATAATTTCACTATGTTTTTCTGTTTCTGTTTTCAGTTACATTTTTCTGATTGAAACTTGACTAATACAGAAACTAATGTGTTTTATTATTTCATTGTGTTATTGATGCATATCTTCCAGGAATTTGGAGTGTTGGGAAAAGAAAAATAAAATAAATATTAGAAATGGAAAACAAGACATAGATCACATATAGCAAATATAAAAAAGTATTAGATGATGTTACTACAAAAACCTAATGAAAATAGGCATGAAATTTTAGACCAACTATGCACTTTTCAATAAAATATAATGAGAAGCAAGTGGTGTCAGGTAATGGCAAACCAATTAGACGTATACAATAAATCATGAAAATTTGGAACCATTTGTAAGTGCTTCTAAAGAAAAATTACTAAGAAGTCCACTAGTATCCCTATTTCTTCCATAATGAACACTGTCCTGGAGGTCACAACCAAGCAATCAGAAAGAAAACTAATAATAAAAGTATGTGGCTCAGTCAGTGAAGCACCTGCCTTTGGCTGAGGATCCCAGGTCCCAGGACTGAGCCCCATGGCAGGCTTCCTGTTCAACAGGGAGTCAGCTTCTCCCTTTCTATCTCCCTCAGCCTCTCTCCCTGGCTTGTGCTCTCTCTCTCTCTCTCTCAAATAAATAAATAAAATATTAAAAATATAAACAGAATAAGAAGTGCAAGTATTCGTATATGTGTAGAAATTAAGAGACTCTATAGAAAATTTGTAGCCTATTGAGAGTGCAACAAAATTGTCATAAACAAAATCAGCATAGATGGAAAAATGTTTTAAATTATGGAGCAATGTAAGAGATTATTAATGAATTTTATATTTGTTACTATATATTTATATTTTACTTATATGTGATTAAAGAGAATACCATGCCACGATCTTGGATGAAAGCCTTGACACCCTAAAGATGTCTAATCTCCTCAAATGGATACATAAATTACATGTAAGCCTAGTTAAAATTCCAAAGGGAATTCTATAGAACTTGTCACACACTGACATTTACATGAAAAAATAAAAATTTAATAACCAAGTTTGCAATAACATGGTGAAGAGACTTGATCTATTGGATATAACAAATTATTAAATAACAACTGTAAAATAATGAAAAGCCCAGAAAGAGACCCACACATTTATTTGGCATATATGCCATTAATCAGAAAGGATAGGATTACTCATCAGTAGTTGGAGTTGGGTATTTATATATTTTAAACTGGAAATCCTGGGTAGCTCAGTTGGTTAAGCCTTTGCCTTCAGCTCAGGTCATGACTTCCAGTACTGGGATTTGACCCCACAATGGGCTTCCTGCTCAGTGAGGAGTCTGCTTCTCCTCTGCCTTTCCTTCCTGCTCATGTTTGTTTGCTTGCTTGTTTTTTCTCTCTCTCAAATAAATAATCTTTTTAATAAAAAAAATGTATTTTAAAACATAATGACATGATCATTTCAGGATCCATAGACAAAAAACATTCTAATGGTTTAACTTCTTAAAATAGTGCAGGCTTACATCTTGATGATCCTGGGCAATTAAGAAAAGTAAGACAAAAATGCACATATCATAAATGACACTGGGCAGGGAGAAGAATAAATTACTTTGCCTTCCAGGATTTTTACAGCTGGACTAAGAATCAAATTGACATGAGACAGGTTAACAGGAGAAATCAAATTTAATTATGGTGATATCTCTCTCTGAAGCAGGTCTTCTACCTAAATTCTTCTAGGCAGTTGTAGGGGTGGTCAAAGTTTCTTCTTGAGTTTTCCAGGCTTTCATTTTTTTCAGATCTGCATAATCTGCATGCTGAAATGGCACATCTTGGGGACAACCTGCCTTGGGCCTACAAAACAATTGATACAGTTCACTTTTTCATAATTTATGTTAGCATGATATGGAATAGTAACATTCAATAGGTTAAAAGAAAAGTATTGAAAAATATTGAAAAATATGTGGGGTAATATGTTCATAAACATAAAATAAAAATAACTCCAAATCAATTTTTAAAGAGACTAATAACCACTTAAGAAAACAGGAAAAATACACAGAAACAAAGCTCATGTGTTTAATAAATTTTTAGCAGAAAAATGCAACTGTAAATACTAATTAGATGCCATTTCACATGCATCAGAATAACAAAAATAAACCACACTAAGTGCTAGTAAGAATACAGAGAAGTGAACACTCAAATATTGTGGATGAATGTGCAAAATGACAGAAATATTTTGGAGAGAAATTTAAGAGGATGTAGTAAAGGTGAAAGTATGCATATACTTGAGTAAAGTAACACTGTTTCTTTGTATATATTACATTGTTCGATATTGCCAACATTGTAATACCATGGAATGTCAAAGAAAAGAAAAATTACAACACTACGGTATAAAAAATGAGGCTCCTCAAAATTGGAGGCAGAGCAACCTCTATGATAGTGTTCCATTCCTACCCACAACCCCAATCCTAAGCCCCTTATTCCTACCCCACTCCCACCCATACCGCACTCCCAGCTGGCATAAGGACTGAGATCAATAACTCAGCACAACTGTAACTCATTTATTATCACAAAAGGTATATTATAGCATGTTGATTAAGACACTAATGCAGAAAACCTCTTGTAAAAGGAGACAGTAAAAGGTTGTTCTTTATCTGTGTTAGCAAAAGTTAAAACACTCACATGAGGAATCTCCACACTGTTCTCCAAAGTGGCTGCACCAACTTGCATTCCCACCAACAGTGTAAGAGGGTTCCCCTTTCTCCACATCCTCTCCAACACATGTTGTTTCCTGTCTTGCTAATTTTGGCCATTCTAACTCGTGTAAGGTGATATCTCGATGTGGTTTTAATTTGAATCTCCCTGATGGCTAATGATGATGAACCTTTTTTCATGTGTCTGATAGCCATTTGTATGTCTTCATTGGAGAAGTGTCTGTTCATATCTTCTGCCCATTATTTGATATGATTATCTGTTTTGTGTGTGTTGAGTTCTTCTTTGGAGAACAGTGTGGAGATTCCTCAAGAAATTAAAAATAGAGCTTCCCTATGACCTTGCAATTGCACTCCTGGGTATTTACCCCCAAAGATACAGATGTAGTGAAAAGAAGGGCCATCTGTACCCCAATGTTTATAGCAGCAATGTCCACGGTTGCCAAACTGTGGAAAGAACCAAGATGCCCTTCAGTGGACGAATGGATAAGAAAGATGTGGTCCATATACACTATGGCGTTTAGGATGAATACCCAACTTTTGTAGCAACATGGATGGGACTCGAAGAGATTATGCTGAGTGAAATAATTCAAGCAGAGAGAGTCAATTATCATATGGTTTCACTTATTTGTGGAGCATAACAAATAACATGGAGGACTAGGAGAGTTAGAGAGGAGAAGAGATTTGGGGGAAATTGGAAGGGGAGGTGAACCATGAGAGACTATGGACTCTGAAAAACAATTTGAGGGGTTTGAAGGGGCGGGGGGGTGGGTGGGAGGTTGGGGGCACCAGGTGGTGGGTATTAGAGAGGGCACGGATTGCATGGAGCACTGGGTGTAGTGCAAAAACAAGGAATACTGTTATGCTGAAAATTAAAAAAAAGAAAAAAGAAAAAATTTGTAAATTGATAACACATCGAAATGATACAATTTTAGATAGATTCAGTTAAACAAAATATTAAAATTAAAAAAAAGAAATTGTCTAAATGCACAACATCTGTACTCATTGATAATACTGAAATGTACATTAAAAGGAGCATTCTGGGGGCGCCTGGGTGCTCACTGGGTTGAGCCGCTGCCTTCGGCTCGGGTCATGGTCTCAGGGTCCTGGGATGGAGTGCTGCATTGAGCTCTCTGCTCAGCCCGGAGCCTGCTTCCTCCTCTCTCTCTCTGCCTGCCTCTCTGACTACTTGTCTCTCTCTGTCAAATAAATAAATAAAATCTTTAAAAAAAAAAAAAAAAAAAAAGAGGAGCACTTTGTTTCCTGAAAAAAAAAAAAAAAACACTCACATGAAAATTTTTTAAAAGTTGCATTATATTAAAAGGATGGACTATTGTGTTACAGATAAAATATAGAGCTAAATTATGCAAAATGCTGCATGAAAACATTATACGGTAAGCCTTCTATGTTTAAACACATATATAAAGTCAGACAATATATTTTAATAGCTCATTCATAATTATTAAAGAAACAAAGTGTGTAAGAAAAATATATGCTAAATTTACGTCATTAATTGAGTCTCAAGTGAGAATGAGGATTGTGCCCTTCTGGCATTTAGTGGACAGAAGGCAGAGATGATAAAGTTCTACACAGTGAGAAACTCTAAAATCTCTTGATTATTATCTATGCCAAAATTTAAATACTAAACAAAGTATATTAGCTTTAGATATCTTTTGTCATGATAATGCTGTACAACAAAGCAACCCAAAACTTAATGGTTTAAGCAGAATAATGCTCCCAAACCCTTAAAAAATGTCTAAGTCCTAATCCTTGGAATAGTTTAGGTTTCAGAGCAAAGGGCAATTAAAGTTGTAAGTGGAAATAAGGTTGATCAACAGCTGACCTTGAAATGAGGAGATTATTCTGGATTATCCAAATGGGCTCAATGTAACAAAAGGGACTTTATAAGTGAAAAAAAAAGCCAAAGGGAGAGAACCAGAGAGATTACAGGGAAGAAGGACCTACTCTCTCTCGCTGGGTTTGAAGATGGAGGAAGACAACTAAAAGCAAAGAAATGAGAGTGCCCTCGAATCTGGAGAAATCAAGGAAACCGATTCTCTCCTAGATCCTCCAGAAGGTTTCCCTGATGACATTTTGATTTCACCCGCTGAGATCCTTCTGGACTCCTGACCACTGTAATTATAAAGCAACAGATTTATGTTGTCTTGAGCCTACTAGCCTTCTTCTATGGTAGCAGTAGGAAATGAGCACAGTTTAGAGCAACATGAATTTTGTTTCAGTTCTACTTCAGTTAGACAAATTCTAAAGTGGTACAGCTGGATGGCTCTGTACATGAGGCAAGTTGTATTAGCTTGGTTTCAGTATTCAGGCTGAATTCATGTGAAGTCATGGTAACTCCAAGTGTTTTCATCATATAACCCAGGCTAAGGAGATAGAAGCCATCTGGGGGAGTGCTTTTCTCAGAAATAGATGCACATAGAGAGCCAAGTCCAACCACACAAACACAAAATTTAAATTTCTCTGAGAAGTAATAGGAAATTGGTTCTACCTTAATTTATTCAGGACTTTACCAAGAACTGTAAAGTCATTAGTGACAATAATAAAGCATGTTGTATTTGATTTCCTTCCACCACTAACCTCTATCAATCTGTATTTGCAACTGAAGGGGAACAGAACTCCAAAACACGCTTCTTTATCCTAGGAATTATTTTATATTGATTATTTTTAAGAAACAGCATACAGAAGAAAAGATCTAAAAAAATGAATGGAAGTTACCCTTTTGCAAGAGACATTTACACTTATAAGGGAAAATCTCCATCATTTTGGGGTCTCCCTTTCTGTTTCAGGAAGAGGAAGACTCTACATCACTGGACATTCTTATCAGTGGAGAAGACAATGGTTTAAATCTCCATTAAGAACCTTACCTTCTTTGGGG